>NC_083240.1:26693336-27961072 GCF_032191835.1 Heteronotia binoei
TAAGCATGGTTGACCCTGGCTAGTATTTGGGAGACCACAAAAAAACTACAAGGTCATGACGCAGAGGCAGGCACTAGCAAACCACCACGGAACGTCTCTTGCCTTGAAAACTGTACAGGGTTGCTATAAATCAGCTACAACTTGATGACAAAAAAAAAAATCCTGAAAAGATAGCTGTATTCCAAAACATATAAAGCTGCCTTCTTATAGGGCTTTTTTTGTTGCAGGAACTCCTTTGCATATTAGGACACACAACCCTGATGTAGCCAATCCTCCAAGAGCTTACAGGGCTCTTCGTACAGGACCTCATGTAAGCTCCAGGAAGATTGGCTACATCATGGGGGTGTGGCCTAATATGCAAGGAGTTCCTGCTACAAAAAAGCCCCGCGTCTACTGAATCATATCCTTGGTTGATTAAGGTCAGTATTGTCTACTATCACAGGGGGCAGTTCTCCAGGGGTCTCAGGTGGAGATCTTTCACATCATTGGCAACTTGATTCTTTTTTAACCAGAGCAGCAGAGAGTTCTTAAGGTCCAGAGTGACTGCTTCCCCCCACATACAGTCTTACACTAGGCTGGCCATCAGCTCTTCCCCCCCAGGAAGGAAATTACCTGACTGTCCAGAGACCTTGGACAGTAGACTGTCTATGGTTCATGGCCTTCATGTGCCCTCATTCAATAGCAGTGTACAAGTCATCTCTGAAAATTCAGATTATGCTCTGAGCAGTGACATGCTCAGTTTGAGGACCACAGTCAGTGGGTGCGATCGCACAAGAGATTTGGCCCAACCTAGCCACATCTCCCATCCGGATTTAATGTATGCAATTACACACATACATCTGCCCCTCAAGTCTTGCCCATACATACCTCATTTTAGGATTGGCTGGGACCAGATTAAATAGCTACCAGGAACTTCGCGGTAGCAAATCTCTAAAGCATATGTAGGGTGCATTTCCCAGCTCTCTGAATGGCCAGGACATGCAATGCACTCACCCCATATGCGCATGAGCGGTCTGCATGCTCCTCTCACACATGTGCAACCTGTGCCTCTCCCAGCAGTAGGGTAGGGGCTGTGGGAATGCTGCAGCATGCATCAAAGAACACCAGCTTTTTCAAACTCGGGATACCGTCGCGTCAAATTCCTTGTGTGATCGCACCCAGTGGCTATGCAGAATCCTATTGGCTTCTTTGTGTCACCTGACCCTTCCCAACCTGGTAGCTGTAGCACTTCCTAGCCACTTGCGGTACACAGCCACCACATTGCCCAGGGTATGTGTGCGTGTGTGCTTTCTGTAAGGCTTCTATTTCAGCTCCAGTGACCTGATGAGAATTTAATATCAGCGTTAGCAAGGGAAGATCTACAGCAGCACTTTCTAATTAACAGCTTCGCTAATGGAGCGCAACATAGCACAGCCATACATGCAGAAAATCAAGTGGGTTTCTTAATTAAAAGAAAGAAAGGGGGAAATGCAATAAATAATTAAAAACTTGTTTGCACTAGTCTGCGTGGATGGCTCTGTCACTCAGCGCTAAGTCTCGTCTGGGCTTTTGAGCAGGAGGCGCTCTTTCAAAACAAACAGAGGGTGACGCTGTCGCCATGCTTCTTGCGCTTTGTCAAAGGCATGCTGTCATCCAACGGTGCCAGTGTGCCTGGTTTGAATGGGAAAGAACATGTCTTAAGGCTGATCTACGGGACAGATCTACTGGGATCTTCCTTTCAGCCCCTCCAGCAAAAGCAGCAATTCATGCTCGGATCAACTTCTGCTTCAACAAACATGCACTGCTGATAGCATGAACTACAAGAGACAAAGAACAAACAGGGCAGCCCTCTGTTGTGTTTCCCTTCCCTATTCCATAGCACCACATTTGGTGTCACTCTGTGACCGATTTCACACTAGGGCTTGTTCTGGATGGAGAGACCTTTTGCCCCTGGCACTTCTCTCCGTTTTTGCACAAGCTGCCAAGAAGCTGCGAATTGGCATGCCACTTTCCAGCGGCAAGCAGAAACCGCTTGTAAGAGGATCTTGCTTGCTGCAGGAAAGCGGTATGCCAACTCACAGCTCCGCGGCAGCTTGTGCAAAAACGGAGAGAAGCAAAAGGGCTCTGCACCCCGAACAAGCTTAGCGCGAAACCGGTCTGTGTCTTGGAGGTTTCACACTCCCAGCTAGCAGAGCCAGGGGTGCAGAGCAGGGGTAGGAATAGGGTTGCCAGCTCTGGGATGGGATATACCTGGAGATGTTTGGGGAGTGGAGTCCTAAGAGGGTGGGGTTTGGGGAAGAGAGGGATGCCAATGGGACACAATGCTATAATGTTCGCCTTTCAAAGCTGTCATTTTCTCCAGGTGAACTGATCTCTGTCTCCTGGAAATCAGTTCTAATCCCAGGAGATCTCCATCCACCACTTGGAGGTTAGCTACCCTAGGTAGGAACTCAGTCAGTGGTGGTCTTAGTCATTCTGGGGCCCTGAGCAAAAGTCCACAATGGGTTCCCACCACCACCCCATGCCCTCCCACTGGCGCTAAGCAAGGCATGATCCTCAACCTATTCAAGGTGGGCAGGAGCCATTGCTGCCACTGAAAACCAGCTGCCTAAGCCCAAGACAGGGCAGATGCAGGTAGGGTTACCAAGACCAATTCAAGAAATATCTGGGGACTTTGGGAGTGGAGCCAGGAGACATTGGGGTGGGGCCAGGAGCAAGGTTATGACAAGCATAATTGAACTCCAAAGGGAGTTCTGGCCATCACATTTAAAGGGACTGCAAACCTTTTAAATGCCTTCCCTCCATTTGGAAATAATGAAGGATAGGGGCACCTTCTTTAGGGGCTCATAGAATTGGACCCCATGGTCCAATCTTTTTGAAACTTGGAAGTTTTTTGGGGGAGAGACACCAGATGATATGCTGAAATTTTGATGCCTCTACCTCAAAAAACAGCCCCCCCCCGAGCCCCAGATACCTACAGATCAATTCACCATTATACTCTATGAGAATCGATCTCCATAGGGAATAATGAAGTGCCCAGCAGGCATCCCCCCCACCCCACTTTCTGATAACTCTGAAGTGGGGGGAGGGCCTCCGAACCAGGGAATCTCCTACCCTCACCTGGGGACTGGCAACTCTAGATGCAGGCAGTAGCCAGAGCCTGCTCTTCTTCTTTTCCTCCCTCCTCTGGGGGAGGGGCAAGGCTGTGTACAAGGCCCAGGGTGACCCCTGTTGCCCATTGGCTAAAACCACACAGCAGGAGAAGCAGTGGAACAGCAGCTGCATGTTCCTTGTAGCATGTCGTGGTACCCTTTCAAGCATATATTTTTCCATCCATATGGCTTAGAACTAGGTTGGGAAACTCCTAGAGATTGGGAAGGACAGTCCACACACACACACACCCAAAAGCATCCATTTTCTCTTGGGGGAGCTAACCTCTGTAGTCTGGAGATATACTATACTCCCAGCTGGAGGCTGGCATCCATAGTAAACTCTTGCTTCTTAAAAACAAATCAGAATCTCTGGGAGGCTGTTTTCTGCACCTCTGTGTGATGGGGGCATTGGCTTGCTTGTGGAGTCAGTGGGGAGAAGACACAGGAACTGCAGCAGGAAGGAAGTAGGAGACAAGTGCACCTTTAAGACCAAAAAACTTTGTTGGTCTTAAAGGTGAACTTGACTCCGACTTTGTTCTACTGCTTCAGACCAACACGGCTGCCCACTTGGATCTATCTGCAACAGGAAGGAGCAGGGGACCAGGAAGATGAAGGGCTGTCATATAGAGGATGGTGTAGAATTGTTTTCTGTGGCCCCAGAAGGTAGGACTAGAACCAATGGGTTGAAATTAAATCAAAAGAGTTTCCGGCTCAACATTAGGAAGAACGTCCTCAAAAGTGTACAAATTACTTTTACAATGGACTACAGAAGATGAAGTAGTGAAATCTCAAATGATAAAATGGGCAATTAATGTAAATAAAGAAATAAAGATGGAATCTTGGGAATATCTGTGGAAAAACTCTATGAAACTCGCAACATGTCATAGTATTAAAGAGAACTGTTTTAAGATGATGTATAGATGGTATATGACTCCAAAAAAATTAGCAAAGATGAACAATAAGATGCCAGATAGGTGTTGGAAATGTAAAAAGCATGAAGGTTCTTTCTACCATATGTGGTGGACTTGTGAAAGAGCTAAAATGTTTTGGCAGATGATTCAACAAGAGATATCTAAGATCCTAGGATATGAATTTAACAAAGAAGCAGAGACTTTTCTGCTGGGATTACAAATGGAAAAATTTCCAAAAGAAGATAGAACTTTAATATGGTACTTGCTCTCAGCTGCTAGGACATTGTATGCGCAGTTGTGGAAGCAAGAAAAAATACCAGAAAAATGGGACTGGACTATAAAAGTTATGTCATGGAGTGAAATGGACAAGCTAACAAGAAAACTAAGAGACTGCGATTTAGAACTTTTTAATCGGGAGTGGAAGAAATTCAGAAGATATGTAGAAAAAGAGTGGAAAATAAAAGGACATTGGACAATTTTTGAAGATTAAGACCTTTAAGACAAGAATATAACTTTTGAAGGGGGGATCTTTTTCTTAATCAATTTTTGTTTTTTCTTGATAGTTAAAGGTACCTTTAATATCTGTTTTTTTTAAAAAAAAAAATAACACTGGCGGGGGTCAATTATTGGGGGGAGGGGTGGGAGAAAAGTAAGATGTGGGGTAGAATGATGTTTGTTTGTTTTTATCTTAAGCTTTTTATAAGTTGTAGATATAGTTCTACTACCATATGTTACTAATAAAAATTGTTTATACCCAACATTAGGAAGAACGTCCTGACCGTTAGAGCAGTTCCTCAGTGGAACAGGCTTCCTCGGGAGGTGGTGGGCTCTCCTTCCTCGGAGGTTTTTAAACAGAGGCTAGATGGCCACCTGACAGCAATGAAGATCCTTTGAATTTAGAGGGATGTATTTGTGAGTTTCCTGCACTGTGCAGGGGGTTGGACTGGAGGTCCCTTCCAACTCTATGATTCTATGATACAGTTTCCCTTCCTGTATTAGTACCAGTCCCTTTCCAGAGAATCTGTACATATTACAGACATGTGGGAGTGGCTGGAAAAGAGCAGATGATTCAAGAACTCCTCCAGCACAGACTGCTACAATTTCATCAACCCCTCTTTCTGGCAAACACACAAATCCTTCCTCTGTAGAGTTGATATTATTTATTTATCATGAAAACTGTACTTTCAACACAGACGCAATTAAAAATCTCTCCAGGAAATTGAGGAGGGGGCTAAGTTATTTATAAAGGAAAGAGCAGCTAAAACTTATTTCCAGCCATAAGGAAGGAGAAAGAGGCTCACTGGAGGGATCCAAAGCAAAGGGTTTGGGTTTCTAAAACAAGAGCTCTTTCATAATGCTAGAATTAAGTCATGGATTGGTGGAGAAGTTTTTCTCCCCTCACTGCAGCTGACATCAAGCCTGCACCCCAAAATTCTTCTTACACAACTGATCAATGGGCTGATACCTGTGAAAATTGGTCTCTCTCGCACACAGGCCTCGGATTTAGCGGAAGCTCACAGGAGCACAGCTCCTGAACCTTTCTGAGAATTCCACCTCCTCCTTACCACCTTGTCCACTGAATAGTAGGTGAAGCTGCATAACAATCCCTGGATGAGCTCCACCACCTATTTTTCCACAAAACGACCCCTGCTCGCACACACAGAGAACAAAGGTTGAGTCCAGTGGTGCTTTTAAGACCAACAAAGTTTTATTCGGGGCATAGAAATCCTGTTGCGAAGTGTGCTATTTAGTGTGCTTGGATGCACCCAACAGACTAGCCAAATGCTAAGATTGCCTTAGCATGGACACCGCCAGTCATAGGGCACCCACCAGCTGCCATTCTGGCAAAGACTGGCAGTATCTGAAGCTGGTCGCATCAAGCTTTTATAATGTCTGAGCTCTACTGTTTGTCTCCTTCCAAAACTCCAGGAACTGCAGCTGCCGGTATGAAAGAATCCAAAGAGGGCAAACACTCTTTTTTCTTGTTCTAAACAAAGCTGCTTAGGGCTGTGTTATTCCTTCTCTGATGTTTGTGGGGATCGGTGTTGAAAAGCAACAACAGCATTTGAAATAGGAAGGGGGAGAGGAACGCTTTGAGTTGGGATCTCAGATTCCTTTCAAAAAAGAAAAGAGGGAAAAACTCGTCTGGTGTGTTTGAACCTTTTCTTTAAAAAGCAAAACAAGAAAACACCACAGAAGTAAACATCTGGGGGTTAATTTCAGCTGTCATGATGCTGCTGCAGCCAAATCAAAAATGGCAGGCGACCAGGCAGAAGGCATGATGGGACTTCTCTCACACACGCACCCCCAAACCCATATGGGTGCAATTTAAATTTAATTTCCAAGACAATCCCCATCCCCTCCTCTGAACAGATGCTGTTTACTGTCTCTGATGTTAGTGATGTTGGCTCAGGATAACTAGCGTCTGTCTGTCCCTAGAGGAAAGGCAGTTTCAAAAAATCTTTTTAAAGAGAGTTCTGGTGCTGCTAATCTAATGGTTTGAGAGCTGACGACAGGGGGGATGTAAGCTCCTCAGTTGGTTTGAGTGCCTATGAGAGAGGGGTACAGGACCTTGGTGTGCCTGGAAACCACACCTATGTGTGACCATGGTAAGTGAACCTATGAACCTATGAAGCTGCCTTATACTGAATCAGACCCTCGGTCCATCAAAGTCAGTATTGTCTACTCAGACTGGCAGCGGCTCTCCAGGGTCTCAAGCGGAGGTTTTTCACGCCTATCATAATCTCTGGCTCATGACAACCTTATGAATCAGTGTCCTCCCAAACATCCTATCATTAGGTCTTGGAACTTGAGGGCCATGGGTCAATCCTGTTGGGTTTTCCTCTTTTCCTGCCTTCAACTTTTTCCTAGAATTATTGTCTAGGGTTTCCAACCTCCAGGTGATGGCTGGAGATCTCCTGCTATTACAACTGATCTCCAGGAGACAGAGATCAGTGCCACGCATGACAGAGCTCTTGGGGGGGCTCAGTTGACTCATTTGATGGCATCACCTGGAAGTGACATTGTTGTGCCGGGTACATTGCATAGTTTTTGCGCCAAGTACTCTGTGGTGAGTTCCCCCCCCACAAAATTGCTAGAGCAACCCTGCGCAAAACCATCGAGTTCCCTCTGAATTGCTAGAGAGTCCCACATGATGTGCCTAGCATGACGATGTCACTTCTGGGTGACATCATTGCACTGTGTGAGCGTGAAAAAAGGCCCCCATTGGCAGCCAGTGGGGACTTGGCAACCCTAGCTCTGCTGATGACCTTCCAATTGACCATTGTAGAAACAAGATGGCTGGACTTAGATGAAGCACCGGCCTGATTCAGCAGCTCTCATCATATGTTAGTGAATTCTGAATGTGACATTTTGTCTCAGAATTTGAGTGTTCAGTGCTTTCTCTAGTTCAGTTGTGTACATCCCACACTCTTAATCAATTGATTCCCTCGAGGTGATCCCATAAATGGCAATAAAATATCCATAAAACAAAACTACCTCAAAGCATCAGAACATCAGACTCACAGCAGTCATAAAATGATGAATGAACAACATAGCACTTTTAAAAAATGGATGCCACATTCTCTCTTGATCGTTTTGTTTTTAAACAGGCATCAAATATGAATTCCATCAAGCTGCCAGCTGATTTCCAGACTACAGAGATGGAGGAAGTGGCAACTTTGGAGGGCAGGCCCTGTAGAGCTTTGGGGATATATGCTGTTGGGGAGAGCAGTGAAACAACTTACTTGGTATATTGGGAGGAGTGTGTGTAGGAGTGACTGGAAGAAGAGAAAAAACTGGGTAGGGGGTGGAGCAGAGGCCGAGTCTAGACATTTGTCTTTCCAAGGACTGAAGTGTTGAGGCCTCACATGAAGAAAGTTTTGTCTGTTGCAGACCCTCCCATTATGGAAATCACTTCTTCCAGAGGAGGTTAGCCTTTGAGGGAGTGTGGCTAGACCAGCTTCAACAAAGAAACAGCACTTCTGGGACACTGTCTATTGGATCTTTGGTTTGGGAAGGGGAGGATTTTTGGAGTTGGAGAGAGTGCCATATCCTGTGTATTTTCTCTGTTGTAATAGTTACTTTGCTTAAGCTAAGGTGTGTGAGTGGGAGGGGGGCTTTATGAAAGGAGCACCAGCTTTCAGGTTACAACTGTATGGTATACCATAGAACAGGGGTGGCCAAACTGCGGCTTGGGAGCCATATGTGGCTCTTTCACACATCTTGTGTGACTCTTGAAGCCCCCACCACCCTATCAGCCAGTGTGGAGGAGGCATTTATCTCTTTCAATTATTCCTGCAAGCCAAGCCAGCCGGTGGCTTGGAGAATGCATTTAAAGTTAAAGTTGCTTTCTTTCCACCTGCCATCTATTTGCCTTCCTTCCTGCTCTCAAACATCTGACGTTCATGTTTTGTGGCTCATGAACATCTGATGTTCAGTCTATGTGGCTCTTACATTAAGCAAGTTTGGCCACACCTGCCATACAGCCTAGGAGAAGTGGAAATTCCTCCTCAGGTGTCACCGACACACACACTCCAGGACTTTCCCAAGCCAGCTTCATGGCAAAGTGGACATTTAAACAGAGGTCTCCTCAGTCCTCGTCCAACTGTCTTAACTGCTATACCATACTAGCACAGAGAAGAGCATAGAAGTGATAACTGCAGAACCTTCTCCATAGTCACATCTTACATCCTCCACATCTCCAAGCACTCTTTCACCACCTCTGATTCTGGAGGTGGAGTAAAGTTGCCAGGTCTGTCCCAGGAATGATGCTACGTCATGGTTTTGAGAGTTTGGACTCTGGCTTGTTCCAGAAGACAATCATGTTTGTAACTAGCCTAGTTTGTTTTGCTACTGCTCTGAAAAATGCAGGGCTTTTTTTGAGCAGGAACACAGTTCTGGCTAGCTTGGCATCGGGGGTGTGGCCTAATATGCAAATGAGTCCCCGTTGGACTTTTTCTGTTTAAAAAAGACCTGTGCATAACAATGGTGACATCAGGGTGTGTGGCCTAATATGGAATTGAATTCCTGTAAGGCTTTTTATACTAACCCCCCCCCAAAAAAAAAATTGAATGCTTTAAACGCTTGATTGATGTTCAGTTGGTCAAGACCTTGAGGGTTTCTTGGTCAAATGCCAGATCTTACTGGGTCTAGGTTAAAAATAAATTCCCTTTCTATTAAAAAAAAAATCAAGGGCATTTTTAAAAAAATGTTTTTTAAATTCAAAGATAAGAATAAAAATCAAAAATCAGACCCAGCCACCACCACCCAAGATAGAAATAGCAAATCTGATTTGGAGCATTCACAGATCTTTACACATAATAAGTGATACACTTTTAAATTATTTTTAAAATTCAATCTAGCTTTGATAGGGAGGAGCAGGGAAAGTTAGCCACTGGAGAAGAGAATGAAACAGCCAATACAACCTTCCAACTAAAATGAAGTTTCTCCTCTGAAAACTGCAGCTATCTGGTCCCTCCTTCAGGAAACTGGGTTGGAGTTCTCTTCTTCCAAATTTCTCTCCCAGTTCTGGAGGTCCAAATTGCCTTGTCTTGTTTCTAAAGCAGGAATCCATCCTCCACTGTTCCGTATTCTTATTTCCAAAGCCTGCACTGACTCACCTGAGCTGTTTCCCACAGCTTCTGGGCCTTTCCCTTTCCTCTGCATTACCAATACATGTGCATGAATTGATAAACTGTGCAGAAAAGCACTTTGGAAAGTTTGGACGCAATGGCCCTTTAGTGTGGCATGTGTCGCCGATGTACAGCAGCACAGGCAGCCATCAGCAAAAGACACCACAAAAAGAATCTTCATAGACAAAAAGTCACATCTGGATTGTTTGTTTGCAGCATATTTTTTTTCCAACATATGCATCAGTTGCTAACAGAGGAAAGATGGAAATGTACAAAAGGGACTGAAGGCTGCAGGGAAATTTGCCTGCTTCAGTTCTAGAATTCATTTGACAACTTCTCCGTAATAAACTGGAAGTCAGAAAGAGGAGGAGTGCTGTGCAGAGAGAAGCTATGCAACAGCAAGGAAACAATGGGAAGGGGGAAATCTGCTTACCTCCATGAATAGGAGGCTGCAGGGCTTTTTTTGTAGAAAAAGCCTGGCAGGGACTCATTTGCATATTAGGCCACACCCCCTGACATCACCATTGTTTCACGCAGGGCTTTTTATAGAAAAAGCCCAGCAGAAACTCATTTGTATATCAAGCCACACCCCCTGATGCCAAGCCAGCCGGAACTGTGTTCCTGTGCGTTCCTGCTCAAAAAAAGCCCTGGGAGTCTGTGCTATGAGCCTCACCAGCCATCCATGCCTAGAGTAGGCAGCTATTTAAAGAATATAGGAATAGCCCTTTCAGCAGCGCATGTTCATCTCTCGCCTAGGCCAGTCTGCTTCCACGCAAGGACTGAAGCCCATTGGTTGCTGCCATTCACTGCTCCTGGGATGGTAAGGGCTACTTCATCCTACACAAATGTGCCTGTCAACAAAGATCCAAGACATGGCCTCTGACCCTGAGATCAATGGCCTGACTCAGTAGAAGGCAATTGCATGTGCATATGTGGCCCGTCATTTGGAAAGTATAGCAGGAGTCAGTGTGGCGACTGAGCCCCAACTTTCATCTTTCCATGTGTCTTACAGAGTGGCACAATTTGCCTTGGCAGTGGGTTGCCAGACCCGGATTAGGAAATTTCTAGAGATTTGAGAATAGAGCCTGCAGAGGACAGGGACCTCAGCAGGGTATAAGGCAGGGGTGGCCAAATTGTGGCTCGGGAGCCACATATGGCTCTTTCACACCCCCACTGTGTGGCTCTCAAAGCCCCCCACTGCCCCATTGGCTGGCTTGGAGAAGGCATTTCTCTCTTTTTAAATCTCTTCTCCAAGACAAGCCAGCCAGCGGCTTGAAGAATGCATTTTTAAATTAAAGTTGATTTCTTTCCCTCCCCATCTGTCTTCCTTCCTTCCTTCCTTCCTTCCTTCCTTCCTTCCTTCCTTCCTTCCTTCCTTCCTTCCTTCCTTCCTTCCTTCCTTCCTTCCTTCCTTCCTTCCTTCCCTTGCAGCTCTCAAACATCTGATGTCTTTGTTTTGAGGCTCTCATACATCTGAAGTTTATGTCTTACCGTGGTTTTCAAACATCTGAGGTTTATTCTATGTGGCTCTCATGTTAAGCAAGTTCAGCAACCCCTGATATAAAGCCATAGAGTCCACCCTCCAAAGCACCCATTTTCTCCAAGGGAACTGATTTCAGTAGTATGAAGATGAGCTGTTATTCTGGGAGGATCTCCAGGACCCATCTGGAGGCTGGCATCCCTACTTGGCAGCCAAGAAAATACGAACCAGAGCTCGTATGTAGTGTTAACTACATATTGCAATAGCGCTTGTGTGTTTTTCATTGTCTTTTAAAGAGCTTATAACATTTTTACGTTCTTGCTTGTGCTACAGCTGTGTACGTCCCTCGGTGTGTCCTCACTGACATGGCCTTTGACCTTGCACAATAAATGTTTGGCTTGTTCCCCTCTTTCAGCCCCATCTATCCTACAGGGGTGTTGTGAGGCTGGCCTAGAGAGAGCAGCGGAGAAACACGTGGGATAATATACACGAAACACAAAAAGTAGCATGAGAGATTGCTCTCCCCCAGCGACAATAATCTGAAACGGCCTTTTACGATCTGTTCTTAATTATCATAACCTTTGTCGAAGAAAGATAAAGACGAGAGCCAAAGGGCTGATGGATCATTTTGCACAACCTTTTTTGTACGACGGTACCGATTCTCACTCCAGCTGTTAATAATAAAGAACAGGAGGTGCTAAAGCTGCCAACCTCCAGGTGACACTTGAAAATTTGGAGCCTCTCCCTCGAAAAACCAGTCCCCCCCAGAGCCCCAGATATTAATTCTCCATTATACCCTGGGAATCAGTCTTCATAGATTATAATGGAATGCCCATCAGCCATTTCCCCCACACACACACTTTCTGATAACCCTGAAGCAGGGGGAGGGCCTCCAAACCAGGGGATCCCCTGCCCCCAACTGGGGATTGGCAACCCTAGAGCCTGGGAACCAGCTGACTTTCTGGTTGAATGTAGAGGGGGAAACCGAGGGATTAAGGACCTGCTAGATGCAACCAAGACAGGCAATCAGAGTTTCCCCTGCCATTCCCTACCTGAAGGCCCAGTCCCTTCCCTATCAGTCATTTCTTTCAGTACCAAACTGAAGACTCCATCAGAGGATACTGACAGTGAAATCTATACATTTCTCCACTGTGTCACTTTTGGCTGAACTTCACTTGAGACGCAAGAGGCTTGCTGCATTTAATTGCATTCTGGGTGAGGCAAGGAATGGATTTAGTTTTGCAGCCAGTGGGATTCTCCGCATGGGCAGCATTTGGATTCCCCTGCTACCTGGACCGCTGACCTTCTCTAGTTATTGCTCTGCTTGCTTAGCGGACTTAAAAGAGAGAGAAAAGTCTCAGATGAAATAATCCTTTAATCTCAGGAGACCTCCGGGTGTGCACTGCTCTACTGAGACTGTTGGAGACATTGTCCTTGCTTTGTAAACAGGCAAAACCCAAAAATTCTGGTTCCAGAAAGAAAGTTTCTGCGGATTTGTAGCAGGAATCTTTCTGCTTCCAGAAAGAAAGTTTCTGCAGATTTTTAGTAGCCTAAATGAAAAAGAATCTGCTGCTGAAGACACCAACTGGCTAGTGCCTGTGAGGTTAACAACCCATTCCCTGATTGCTCACCCCAATCCCTACAGTAGTTTTGCAACATTTTAATATGTTTATGGCATCATGTCTGCATGTGCAAAGAGAGGGAGATAGAGAATGAATGAATGAACGAACGAACGAACGAACGAACATACACATGACGCTTTGTTAAAGGTTTTTGAAAGTATGGCAGGCAGCAGGAGCAGACTGGCCTTTTAGCTTACTGGGAAATTTTCCAGCGGACCACTGACCTAGAAGGCCCCTGGTGGCCAGGTGTAAGCACAGCCAGGCCTCAGCAACTCAGCTAGTGTTTCGGGGGCCACTTGGTTTACCCACAAGAATGATCAGTATCAGATCACCCCTTTTCCCATCGCTGGTGCTGCTGAGTTGAGTGCTGGATTGTAGCACCCAAGGGGCTGCTCAACTTGTCCTGCTCCACGGCCATTTCCCCTTCCCAGTCCACTCTTGGACTGCAGGGAGGGAAAAGACTGACAGCTGAACTAGTGTTTGTTTTGCTAATATGTGTACAAAGAGTTACCAAGTCTGGGTTGGGAAATACCTGGAGATTTTAGGGGTAGAGCCTGAGAAGGATGAAACAGTAGCCATAGAGGGTGAGGAAAGGAAAGTGCAGGGAAAACTGCCATTGAAACTCCAAATGCTTCTGCATGTGCAGTAGCAATGAGAGTAGGGTTGCCAAGTCCAATTCAAGAAATATCTGGGGACTTTGGGGGTGGGGCCAGGAGCAAGGTTGGGACAAGCACAACTGAACTCCAAAGGGAGTTCTGGCCATCACATTTAAAGAGACCACACTCCTTTTAAATGCCTTCCCTCCATTGGAAATAATGAAGGATAGGGGCACCTTCTTTGGGGGCTCACATAATTGAACTCCCTGGACCAATCTTCTTGAAACTTGGAGGGTGTTTTGAGGAGAGGCATTGGATGCTATGAGCCACAGATACCTACAGATCAATTCTCCATTATACTCAAAAAAATCAGTCTCCATAGGGAATAATGGAGTGCCCAGCAGACACTTCCCTCTCCCCTCCCCCACTTTCTGATGACCCTTAAGTGGGTGGAGGACCTCCAAACTGAGGGATCCCCTGCCCCCACTGGGGGATTGGCAACCCTAAATGAGAGCTACACAGACGTCTCTGTGTGCAAGCAGATGCTCAGTGTGCCAAAGATCCTAAGTAACAGGTGTGTTAGAAAAGGTCTTTTGAGACTCTGGAGAACTGCTACCAATCAGAGCAGACAGTAATGAACTCAGTGAACCAATCAGAAGACAGCTTTTCAATAGAAGGGTTCACAGCTCAGCGGCGAAGTAAATGCATAGCTTTCAGAAGGTGACAGGTTAAATCTCCAGCATCTTCAGTTTCACAATCTCAGTAGCAGGAACCAAAAAAGGCCTTTCTCTGTCTGAGTCCTTAGAGAGCCACTTTCAGTCCTGGTAGAGAACTCTGAGTTAAACGGGCCATCAGTCTGACTCAGTCTAAGGCAGCTTCATGTACTAGGTGTGTGGGGGTGGGGAAGGGAGAGGTTCACTCAAGCAAAACACTTCAATGAGCTTGATAAATGGGCCCTTTCCAATTCTTGTGGAAGGGGGGGGAGGAAGCCCAGCCCTTTGGTCATGAGCCCCAACTTTCAAATTTTATGGAAATCATTTCTCTGCTAGCTCAGGCCAATCTGCATAAAAAGCACCCTGCGACCCAAAGCGGTGGCTATCTTTCACGAACTCTGAGCCATGCATTTTCTAATAGAGAACATCAATCCCCTCTCCCCAAATTGTAGACTCAGGGAAGAATCCTCGTTTAATCATTCCCTGCAAGGAAGCTGTGGGTGGGGAGGGGGGTTAAATTTTATTCAAAAGCCTTGGGTCTTTAAGGATACAGTCCTAAGAAGTGGGAAGCAGCCCATTGAATCAAATATGGTTTTTACTTTTCAGTAGACCTGTTTAGGATTGCCCTCCAAGTAGGGTTGCCAGGTCCAACTCAGAAAATATCTGGGGACTTTGGGAGTAGAGCCAGGAGACTTTGGGGGTACAGCCAAGAGACTTTCCCATTCCCTAAAATAAATGAATAAAAATACAGCAGTGCAGTTCCCCTGAATACAGTCTTCATTTCGTCATCCCCCAGCAGCTGCACTTCCACTAAATGAAAGTGAACATGCACACACACTCTGTCACAAAGCAGCCAAAATAAACACAGCATGCACGCACTTTGTGATCTCACTGAGCAATTTACTCACAGGAGTTGCTGAATGGTTATCTGCTGTATTTCAACCAGTTTCATCAGACTAACAGGAAAATGAAAGCAGACCAACCTAGTGGAGTTTTCCTCCAAACAAACAGAGGGACTCTGCTCACTTCTCTTCCTTTCTCACATGCTTCACATGCTCACTGGGAAGACCTGCTGGCTCTGCCTACTCCCCCCGTCCATTCAGCTTTCCTCTTGTTCAGATTTAAAGGCACACACACAGACCAAAACACAGAAGTTTACAGGCTTCTTTGAAACCTGCACAGTTTTAAAGGCACATGGTGGCTATTGGGACTGGGCTCCCCCCCCACCCCCAGCCAGCTTGCTGGTGGTGGGGAGGAGCCTGCAAAATTTGCAGACCCTCCTTAAGACCTGGGAGCTGGCAAACCTACCACCAAGTCACCTATTGTGGAATTTTTGCAGATGGGTCTCAAATCCTCAGGGGTGGGCAGGAAGAGAGAAGTTTTGAGAGCTTCCCTCTCAGACCTCCAGAGTTGCCAGCTCCAAATTGGGAAATACCTGGAGATTTTAGGGGGGGAACCTGAGGAAGGCAGGGTTTGGGAGGGGAGGGACTTCAATGGGGTATAATGCTCTAGAGTCCTCCTTACAAAGCAGCCATTTTCTCCAGGCGAACTGGAGAATTTCTGTCACCGAGAAATCAGTTGTAAAAGCAGATCTCCAGCCACCACCTGGAGGTTGGTAAGGCAAAAATAGGAAAACACTGTGTAATTTACAAAGCAAGAATAAATGCAACCATCTTATTATGCCTTCAGTTAATTGGAACATCATAAACACAACTTTCAACCAAAATACAGTGCCTCTTCATTGAACTCAACATACATAGTCGTTCCAAATCAATATGCAATACGGAGAACCAAGCGTGCAGATGAGACATGTAAGCTATGTGAGAGCTGTTGCCTAAGCACGGGTTCCAGAAAAAATACAGGCGGCCCACGGAAGTGGCTTATGAAACACGGAAGGAACCTTGGCCCCATGTCGCCGTACCTGTGGGGCTGAGGACTGCTACCCTCACTACACTTGAATAAATGGTACACTTGCATCTACCAAGAAACAGGACATTCTTTGACAGCAAGATATTGTACCAGTATAGCATTGCATATTGATTTGGAACAACTATGTACATTGAGCTCAGTGAAGAGCCACTGTATTTGGTTGAAAGTTGTGTTTGTGATGCTCCAATGAACTGAGAGCATAATAAGAGTGGTTGCATTTATCCTTGCTTTGTGTTTTCCTATTTTTGCCTTACCATTCGTTACACCGTGGTTTCCTGTTTGCCTACCACCTAGAGGTTGGCAACCCTATCAGATTTTAGGTCTTGCATTAAGAGAAATGAGCATGTCAGCTGTGTTATCTACCAGTGAGGGTGGGGGCACCCAAGCTGTCTGATCTATGCCAGGGCTGCCTTGATTTCTTTGCAAAAATAGTTGCCATTAAAAAAATTTTTTTTGATGGCCTCTTCCATCCCTGATGAATAAGTAATCGGCAGACAAGTATATGGTTGCCAACTCCAGGTTCAGAAATATGCAGAGATTTGAGGGTGAAGCCTGGGACGGTGGGGTTGAGGGAGGGGAGGGAACTCAGTAGGGAATAATGCCATTCACCACTTTTCTCCAGAAGTGGGCTTTTTTGGTAGCAGGAACTCCTTCGCAAATTAGGCCACACCCCCCCCCGATGTAGCCAGTCCTCCAAAAGCTTACAGGGCTCTTCGTACAGGGCCTACTGTAAGCTCCAGAAAGATTGGCTACATCAGGGGGTGTGGCTTAATATGCAAAGGAGTTCCTGCTACATGGAATAAATGTTTTAGGTAAATAAATAAACAAGCAATCTATCATCCGGAGATCGGTCATAATTCCAGGAGATCTCCAGCTTCCCACCAGAAGGTTGGCAACTTGAGGCAGATGCCATCCTTATCATGTTAGACTTGCCAAAGCCAAGACTCGATTTGCACAAGTTGTCTCTTTGTAGCTAATAAAACAGAACTTGGCTAACAGGTTGCCTGAATGGGTGAGCAGGGGAAGAGGAATGCAGTTGCTTAGAAGGGAAGTCATATGGCTGATGCCTTCCCAGGGGCTTCTGCAGGTTTTATCTCAGCCCTTCCAGAATCCTGCAGCACGACAGAGTTCAAAGGCAGCATCTCACTATTCCCCCTGCAGCCAGCCTGACTATCGCTAAGGACCAGACATGGCGTTTCTTGTCAAGTTCCATCAGTGTTACAAACTCATCACAGCTTGCACTTCCAACCCAGCAACCTCCATGAATTTTTATAAGGAGGTTGAGGATGGTACTAAGTGTTACCAATACACGAAGCTGCCACTGAAAACAGCAGCTGTGTGCCTAGTAAGGCGGAACCAAAAGTTGGAGCATCTGTGCATCTGGAGCGCCAAAACCGGCACAATAACTCCTCCCCAGTGTGGTTTTAAAGCGAGAAAACTGCTGGGGAGTGGGAGACAGGATCTCTTCCTCCCCCCATGACACCATTCCAAGCCCCTTGGGGCTCTCCTTTTTCTTTTTTTAGAAGCATTTCCCTGCAGCTGCTGATGTGGGGAATACGGGCAAACCAGTGTAAAGAAGAAAAGCAAATAATGTAGTTTGTTCTAGGATCTAGGAGATCCGGGTTCAAATCCCCACTCTGCTATGGAATAGGGTTAGGAAATACCTGGAGATTTGGAGGGTAAAGCCTAGGGGAGGTGTGGTTGGGATACAGAAGTCCATCCTCCAAAGCAGCCCTTTTTTCTAGGGAACTGATCTTTGTCGGCTACAGTTCAGCTTTAATACCAAGAGATCTCTAGGCCACACCAGGGAATCTTGCTGGGTAGGAGAAGGGCTTTTTTTTTTTTTTTTTTAGCAGGAACGCACAGGAACACAGTTCCAACTGGCTTGGCATCAGGGGGTGTGGCCTAATATGCAAATAAGTTCTTGCTGGGCTTTTTCTACAAAAAGCTCTGTGTGAAGCAATAGTGATGTCAAGGGGTGTGGCCTAATGTGCAAATGAGTTCCTGCTGGGCTTTTTCTACCAAAAAAAAAAAGCCCTGGGTAGAAGTGTGCATAATGGAATAACCAAGCCAAGAATAAACACCAAAATGGCTGGTTTGGGTCAATACAATACTTTCCTGGAGTAGTGATTCAAATCCAGGGTTGTTGTTGGTATAACGAAATCCCCGTCTATGAAACAATCCATGGTGGTTTTGTTTGTTTGAGTTTCAGTCTTACAAAAAAAAAGCAGCATGACTCCCAGGGTTGCCAACTTCAAGGTGGTGGCTGGAGCTCTCCCAGGATTACAAGCGATCTCTAGGCAACACGATAAAGATCAGTTCCCCTGGAGAAAACAGCCACTTTGGAAGATGGCATCGTACCCCATTAAGGTCCCTCCCTCTCCAAACTCCGCCTTCCTCAGGCTCCGCCCTCCAAAATCTCCAGGCGTTTCTCAAGCCAGAGCTAGCAGCTCTACAGCTTCCTCTTTTGCTCTGAGTCTGCTGATTTTGCAGGCAATGTATCCATAAAGATGGCACAAATTGCTAAATTCTTTTAATTTTTTTTTAAATTCCCTTTTGATATGTGGTGGATAGTTATATTTTCAATTTAACTTGTATATTGTTTGTGCAGTCCTCCCTTATTTCGTATTCTAGTATAATTTTGAGCTATTTTTATTGTTGATGTAATCTAGTGAGATTTTATACTGGCCTGGTGCTGCAATAAACTCACCTACCTACCTACCTACCGCAGGCAATGGCATTCTTCCCTTACAATCAGCCTTGCAGGGGAGGAACTCAGGGCACCCCCAGCCAATCACCTTTGAAGACAAGAACAGCCACTCTTCCTCACTCACTGCTTTGTGAAGGATACCCTGCTCAGGGACTCATAGAATTCTAACTCTGGGTCCAATTTGCTTGAAATTTGTGCCTCCTTTAAAGGAAAGGCAGCAGGCACTTTGCTGGAATTTGCTGGAATTTTGGTGACATTTGGCTGAAAAACAGCCACTCCAGGCTCCTCCAAAGTCCCCCAGACCTGCTACCTGAATAGGGCTCCCAATCTCCCACTGGGGGTGGGGGATCCTCCAGTCTGGAGGGCCCCATCCCACCGGGAGGGAGCAGACCACCGAGGGGATCCCCACCCCTGAAGAGCCCCGCACTGCATGCCATCTCTGGTGCGATGATGTCACCCAGAAGTGACATCACTGTGCCAGGGACGCTCTAGGACTTGCGGTAAAAACTCTATGGTAACAGTTCCCCTGGAGAAAACAGCCACCATAGAGTTTTACCGTGACTCCTAGGGCACCCCTGGCACAACATCCCCAGTGCGATGACATCACTTCTGGGTGACATCAACACACCCCACCACAGCGGTAGAGGGACTTGGCAACCCTGTGCCTGAAAGCCCATTTGATATAATGGGAGCCAGGAATGCCAATTGACTTGCAGGGCCTCCATTGGAATACATTACAACAGCAAAGAAAAGTTACAAATGTGGGAAAGTATTAGAGAAACCTGCTCTGGGACTGAAATGACAACTCCCAGAGTAGGATGTTGGTCCCTGGGCCCAAAAAGACTGCTTAGGAACTGAAAGGATGCCCCCCCCACAAGTGGAATGATGCTCCCTGGGACCACATAAACTGCTCTAGAGCACTGATTCCAGTCTTACGGCTGTTATTCCACTCTGGCTATCATTCCAAGCCTAGTGCATTTTATCTGGCCCAAAGGGGAGAATCAAGCAGACTTGGTAAGTCTCCCCTGGTCACCAGCAACGGTGATCCATGCGACGGTCACCTCAAGATTGGACTACTGTAACACCCTCTACATGGGGCTGCCTCTGTGCCGGACCCGGAGATTGCAGCTAGTGCAGAACGCGGCGGCCAGGCTGCTGCTTGGCCTCCCAAGATGGGAGCATATACGGCCGGGGCTACGCGAACTGCACTGGCTGCCGATTGTATACCGGGTCCAGTACAAAGTGCTGGTGATTACCTTTAAAGCCCTATATGGCCGAGGACCGACCTACCTGAGGGACCGTCTCTCCCCGTATGAGCCCCAGAGAGCACTGAGGTCAGTAGGTAAAAACAGATTGACCACCCCTGGGCCAAAAGAAGTTAAACTTCGGACTACCTATGCACGGGCCTTCTCTACCGCAGCCCCTTCCTTGTGGAATCAACTCCCAGAGGAGGCGCGGGCCCTGCAGAACCTTGATCAGTTCCGCAGGGCCTGCAAGACCACCCTTTTCAAACAGGCATTCATGAACGGCTGACCAAGTCCACAAAGAAACATCAAAATGGTCCAGTCTGGAGATCCGCCATCATTACACAAACTGACAGGCATAGCGTCGATTAATAACAGTACTGTCAGATCTAACTTAATGTTTTTAGACTTAGTAACTGTTTTAACTAATGTATTAATCAGTTTGGGGTTAATTTAATGTTTTGTTAAATGTATTGTTATTTTGCTGTTGTTAGCCGCCCTGAGCCTGCTTGGCGGGGGAGGGCGGGATATAAATAAAATTTTACTTACTTTTACTTACTTACTATGGTTGTCAGCTCTAGTTTGGAAAACTCCTGGAAATTTGGGGGTGAAGCATGGGGAGGAGAAGAGAATTATGTAAACCATTGGGAATAGGATTGCCAACTTCATGTGGAACCTGAGGATCCCCCAGAATTCCAGTTCATCTCCCAACTACAGAGATCAGTTCCCCTTAGGGTTGCCAGAGCCAGGTTGAGAAACTCCTGGAGATTTGAGGATGGAGCCTGAGGTGGACACAAACCTCAGTGGGGTACAATCCCATAGAGCCCACCCACTCCTAAAGCAGCCATTTTCACTAGGGGAACTGATCTTTGTAATCTGGAGATGAGCTGTAATTCTGGAGGATCCCCAAGCCCCACTTGGAGGCTGGCATCCCTGCATCCCCTAGAGAAACTGTTATGCTTTGGAGGGTGGACTCCAGGGCTTCTTTTGTAGCAGGAACTCCTTTGCATAGTAGGCCACACACCCCTGGTGTAGCCTATCCTCCTGGAGCTTACAGGGCTCTTAGTACAGGGCCTACCGTAAGCTCTAGGAGGATTGGCTACATCAGGGGTATGTGGCCTAATATGCAAAGGAGGTCCTGCTGCAAAAAAAGCCCTGGTGGACTCTATCGCACCCAACTCCACTTAGGTTTCTTTACTCCCCAAGCTCCATTGCCAACTCTCCAGGAGTCTTCCAGCTTGGATCTTGCAACCCTTCAGCCCACCCCCTGCCAGTGGCCAGTTTGAGGTCACGGGGGGGGGTGGGGTGGGGTGTGTGGAAAGGTGGGGTATAAACAAAGTAAATATATAATACAATCAAACCAAAGACTCTGGGTTGGTGTGTTGGTTTGTTTTGGTAATGTTTTATTCAGGGCTTTTTTTTTTTTGCAGAAAAAGCCCAGCAGGAACTCATTTGCAAATTAGGTCACACCCCCTGACATCACCATTGTTGCACACACAGCTTTTTTGTAGAAAAAGCCCAGCAGGAACTCATTTGCATATTAAGCCACACCCCCTGGTGCCAAGCCCACTGGAACTGCATTCCTGTTCAAAAAAAGCCCTGGTTCTATGAATGGGTACATACTAGAACTACCTGGAGATTCAGGGAGTGGGGCCTGAGGCTGGGTTTGGTGAAAGGAGGGACTTCAGTGGTGTAAAATGCCACAGAGTCCACCTTCCAAAGTGGCCATTTTCTCCAGGGGAATCGGTCTCTACCACCTGGAGATCAGTTGGAATAGTGGGAGTTCTCCAGCCACCACCTGGAGGTTGGCAGCCTTTGCATCTACAGAGTGGGCAGCACAGAAAAGATGCAAATGAAATAAATACACAACAGCAAGAAACCTTTGGATGCCAAGATTTCTGTAGAAAATACAGGCTTAAAAAAACAAAACATAGTGGAGGATTTCTAACGCCTCAGTTGTATCAGAACGCCAAAGAATTTCAGCTAAGGAATGCTACACAAACCCCCGTAAACCAGCCCTTCTTTTTCTTTTGTGGCACCTGCTGCCGTTGAACCTTCTCTGCCTATTTCAGAGGTTAGAATTTATTCCTTTGTGTTTGTTTATTAAAACATCTACATCCCACCCTTTTATCGAAAAAAAGGGACCCTAAGGGCGGGCAGCAGCAAATTAATAACCAGCACACGACAGACGGTACAAGATAGCATTCTGAGAGACAAAATACACGCCAGTAAAACCCTCCCTCCTCCAATTTCATCTTTTAGCAGCACTGCAGGGGGAAGAAGCATTGTAAACAGGAAAGCATCCTCAGAAAATCAAGCAGTTTGATACTATTCAGCAGCCAGCAAAGGCCCTTGTCAAGAGGCCCAGCTAGGGTTGCCAGGTCTGTGTTGGAAAATACCTGGGGACTTTGGGGGTGGATCCAGGAGAGGTCAGGGTTTGGGAAGGGGAGGGGCCTCAGCAGGGTACAATGCCATAGAGCAGGGGTGGCCAACGGTAGCTCTCCAGATGTTTTTTTGCCTACAACTCCCATCAGCCCCAGCCAGCAGAGACAGGGCAGGGTGAGCAGAGACCCATCATAAAAGTGGGAGATCTCCAGGCCCCGCCAGGAGGCTGGCAACCCTAGGACTAGCACATGGCAGAAAGACACATAGGGCTGCATAGCTCCCACCGGGGGTGGGGGATTCCCCTCTCTGGAGGGCCCCAACCCGCCAGCAGAGAGCAGACCACCGAGGGGGGATCCCCGCCCCCGAAGAGCTCCATCAGTGCACACTGTCCCCCAGCACGATGACATCACCCAGAAGTGACATTATGCCAGGGACATCGCGCTAGGAATGCTCTAGGACTCACCACGAATCCTAGAGCATTTCCAGTGTAACTCTCTAGGAATCATGATAAAACTCTATGGTGACATAGAGTTTTATCGGAAGTCCTAGAGCATCCGTAGTGTGACGTCCCCAATATGATGACATCACTTTCGGGTGATGTCATCGCACCAGGTGCACTTTGCACATGTGAGGAAAGAGTCCCCCACCACGGCGGAAGAGGGACTTAGCAACCCTAAAGACACAGTAGGGCAAGGGTCGCCAATGTGATGCTTGTGGGCACCATAGTGCCTGCTGATGCCTTTCCTACTAACCATTAAGGGTTGTTAGAGAGTGGGTAGGGCCTGGTGTCAGACAGATGCTGGAAATGTAAAAAAACATGAAGGATCTTTCTACCCTATGTGGCGGACTTGTGAAAAAGCAAAACAATTTTGGCAAATGATTCAGAAAGAAATGTCAAAAATTTTAGATTATGACATCAAGAGGTCTCCAGACTCTTTTTTGTTGGGATTACAAATGGAAAGTTTTCCGAAACAAGACAGAACAATGGTGTGGTATCTGCTTTCAGCTGCAAGGACATTATATGCGCAGTTATGGAAGCAAGATAAAATACCAGAAAAATGGAACTGGATTTTTAAAAGTTATGTCATGGAGTGAAATGGACAAACTTACAAGAATCTTAAAAGACTAGGATTTGGAAAAGTTCAGAAAGGAATGGGAGAAATTTCAAAGTTATGTTGAAAAACAATGGAAAGTAAAGGGACATTTAGTTATTTTTGATAATAGCTGAAGTGCGGTGGAATAATGGACTAAAGTTTATGAAGGTAAAATTCTTTGAGTTTAAGGAGAAAAATGAAGATGAACTTATAGAGTTAACTTTTTTATCTCTTATTTTTATTTTTTCCTTATTGTTAAAAAGTTTTAAAATGGAGATTCTTGATCTGTTAAGTTACATTGGGTTTTTTTACAATTTTAAGTAAACACCGGTGGGGATCAAGAAAAGGGGAAGTGAGAAGAAAGGGAGAAAAGTGTGATGTATTGTTTTCAATTTGTATTATTTTTTAATTTTTTTAAAGAATATTATAACAATATATTGCAAACTAATAAAATTATTTTAATTAAAAAAAAAAGTGGGTAGGGCCAGGTGGGGTTTTGGCTCAGCAAGGCTTCTGATTGACAGTAGGAGGTTTGATTGTCTCTGCAGATTTAAAAAAAAAATTGGCTTGGTAGCAGTTACCTATTTAAAACTCAGAATTAAACTCAGGATTTAAAAAACCCAGCTCACACACAGATACATGTGTAAATAAGAAACCGTGTATGTAAAAATCCCATGTACATTGCATATAAAACCTGTATGCTGGCAGGGTGCAGCAGTTACCCAGCTGAGCTAGAAAATGAAGGCCCTGGATTTGAAACCTCACCCTGCACCAAAAATTTTCTGGGTGACTGTGGGCCAATTACTCTCTCTCAGCATCTCTTCACCAACCTCACAGGTCTGTTGTAACGCTAAAACAGAGGCCAGGAGAATGGCATCTGCTGTCCTGAGCCCCCTCGGAGGAAGGGTGGGAAAGAAGAGAAATGAAGACAGGAATAACTTCTCATCCCTAAAAATTAAAGGAAAGGAAAGGTCTCCTGTGCAAGTACCAGTCATTTCCGACTCTGGGGTGACGTCGCTTCATGATGTTTACATGGCAGACTTTTCTATGGCGTGGTTTGCAATTGCCTTCCCCAGTCATCTACACTTTCCCCACAGCAAGCTGGGTACTCATTTTACCGACCTCAGAAGAATGGAAGGCTGAGTCAACCTCGAGCCGGCTACCTGAATCCAGCATCCACCGGAATCGAACTCAGGTCGTGAGCAGAGAGTTCAGACCGCAGTACTGCAGCTTTACCACTCTGCACCACAGGGCCCCTAAAAATTAAACCCAAGTGCAATTTGAGTGCGGGGCGGGTGGGAAACCCACAGCAATCAAAGGTGTTTGGAAAATATTGATGTAACTTAAATACCTTATGGTGCCTTCATAGACTTGGAGAGATGGGGCAGGGTGAATCAGAAGCTTCATCTACCCCGTTCCCTACTCCATCTAACTTCATCTACCCCGTTCCCTAACTTTTACAGCAGGCAGTAAAAGTGAGGAACAAACTACATCCGGGTCAACAGATGGGGTTTAATGAAGTTGCTTGAGGAAGGAGAGAGAGAGAGGTAGCGAACGCCGTCTAGGTAATATAAAATGCGGAGGTGATCAAAGGTAGCGCATCCAAAGCAGGATTAAAAGATGTTTAATACAGCTTATTTCCCCAATAAGCCAGAGCCAGATGAAAGAGCTGCCACGGGGCTCCGCTGGAGGCATAGAAAATTGCTCTGTGAAAATCGGCTGCAGTCGATAATTAAAACAGGAACCTGGGGAGGAGGGGTGGAAAAGCCATCACCGCTCCTCACAAAAGTAATGATCTTTTAGGCTAAACATGCTTTTCCTCGAGGGGTTTTAATAAAGAAAACTTCACCGGCCTGGCTATTTTTTTTCTCCATACCACAGCGGCCATGCAGCCTCTTTAAAAATAGCACAGAAGCCAATCCTGAAAAGCAACCCGGCAGCCTTTTCGTTTGATGCAAAGAGACGAAAAGGGAGCAAATGGAAAAAACAAAACCCCACGATCATCATCAATGACAAACTCGAAAAGGTGGCATTTAACATGGAACGGGCTTTGTGCACTCACATTCTTTCCAGATGCGCCTCAGTGGTCCTCCAGAGAGTCAGCTCTGTGGCTCAGTGGCAAAGCATCTGCTTTGCCCATGGAAGGTCCCAGGTTCGATCCCTGGCATCGCTGCGTAATAAGGAATGGAGAAAGGGAGCCTGGAGAGTTAGGGAACGGGGTAGATGAAGCTTCTGATTCAGTAGAAGCTAGATATTCGTGTCTCACTGACGGAGCATTCCGTTTGTCTGCAGTCCAAAAAAAGCGCCACACTTCCAGTTAAAGAGATCAAGGAGTGGGTGATGTGAAAGATTTGAGAGCCAGCGCCGCCGCCAGCTCACCCACTAGGCAAACTAGACAGTTGCCTAGGACGCTGGGAAGGGACGCCAAATTGGGCTCCCCCCCCCGGTACCCAAGTCAACTGCCTAGTTTGCCTCCCCCACTGCCGCTGCTGCTACCACCAGCAGCCCCCTCCCTTTCCTTCCCTTTCACCATGCTCCCTTCCCCCTCCTGAAGCTCGCCACGACTGGTCTGGGCCCTACCAGCTTCAATGCAGCCAGCATCTGCACATTTTTTGAAGCCAGCACTGGAGGAGGCTTCGCTCCCCCTCACTTCCTGTTCCAGAAAGGAAGGAAGAGAAGCCTCCTCCAGCACTGGCTTCAAAAAAATGTGCAGATGACAGAGTGTGGCGCTGCGGAGGGAGGGCGGGAGGCAGCAATGGCGGCAACGGTGCTGGCAGGGGGGGTGCCGGCGGGGAGCCTGCCTGGGGTGCCATGTGCCCTAGGGCCAGCACTGTGGAGAGCCACTGCCACTTAGAGCAGAGGATACCAGTCGAGAGATCGAAGACATCTATCTTTATCTTTATATGTTCAGCGTGTTGCAAGAACATAAGAACAGCACTTGTTTGTTTGGGAGAGCATAATGAGGTGGATCAGATCAATCCAACATCCGGTCTCATCCAGTGGGCAACCAGTTATTCTGGAGGCATAGAAGCTGAGGACTCCCCCTGATTTTGCCTCCTGGCTCTGGGATTCAGAGGTTGACTGCTCTGGATGTGGAGGTTCCCTTTTGTCATCAGGTCTGTCTGGTAGCCACAGATAGGTTTATCCTTTCCATGGATCTGTCTAAACCCTTTGGAAAGCTGTCTATGCCTTTGGCCATTACCAGGGCTTTTTTTTTTTAGCAGGAATGCACAGGAACGCAGTTCGGGACGGCTTGGCATCAGAGGGTGTGGCCTAATATGCAAATGAGTTCCTGCTGGGCTTTCTCTACACAAAAGCCCTGTGTGAAACAATGGTGGCATCAGGGGGTATGACCTAATATGCAATTGGATTTCTGCTGGGCTTTTTCTACAAAAAAAAAAAATGTCCATCACCACACCCTCTGGCAGCAAACTCCACAGTTTCATCACTCATTGCACCAAGAAAGATTCCCTTTTTTCCTTCCTGAATCTACTGCTCATCAACTTCATTGGATGTCTTTGAGTTCTAGTATTTCAGGACAGGGAGATAAAGTTCTCTCTGCCCACTCTCTCTATAGACCTCTATCATATCCCCTCTCTTTTAGTGTCTCACAGTGTCCTCTTCTACTGAGCCACAGCCCCTCTCCCCATCATTAGAGTATTTGCATATTAGGCCACACACCCCGATGTAGCCAATCCTCCTGGAGCTTACAGGAGGCCCTGTCCTAAGAGCCCTGGAAGCGCTTGGATGTTTGGCTACATCAGGAGGCGTGGCCTAATATGCAAAGGAGTTCCTGTTACAAAAAAAGCCCTGAGAGTAGGCATGCAAAGGGGCAATATGATGCAGTGGGCATCAGAGGGCATGCCCTTGATGATGGGAAATCTATTTTTATTCACTTTCTGGTGTCTTCCCATTCTTTGTACTTCACACACACACACACACACACACTCCAATCCTTTACAAAATTCAACCATAAATAAAAGATGTACATTACCTATCATGCACCTCTCCATATTATATCTCTCAGTCATGACAACCAATCTGGAATCTGCAGCTGGCAGTCCTCTCTTGTCATCGGCTTCCAGGGGTGCATCCGGAAGCAGAGGCCTTCACAGCAGCCCCCATTCCGAGGCAGAAAATCTCTGAGTTACACAAAAAGTTATTTTCGTGATGGATTTCAGAAGGTCTTTAAGGTGACCAAGAATCCATAAGCCACACTGGGAGTATGTTCTCTCTGGGGCGTTATCAGATGGCCCACAAATAAGCAACGTGGCTGTGGGGTGAAATCAGATATCCTGGAATAAATGTAAGTGTCAGCTACGCGGAGACGTTCTATTCATCATAGCAGAGAAAAAGGAACAACGTTGGCAAGGTACACAATTTGTCAAGAGTAAGATCTCAGAAAAAAGGAGGGAATGGCAGGAGGCCTTGAGAAAAGCTCCTTCTTCCCTAGGACTTCTTCCTTCCCGGATTCTTGGCTTGGGCTGTGCCCTAAATAGGGTTGCCAATCCCCAGGTGGGGGCAGAGAATCCACCAGTTTGAAGGCCCTCCGCCCGCTTCAGGATCAGCAGAAAGCAGATGGGGCAGGGATGGGGCACATTATTCCCTGTGAAGACAGATTCCCATAGGGTATAATGGAAAATTGATCTGTGGGTATCTGGGCCTCTGGGAAAGGCTGTTTTTGAGGCAGAGGCACCAGATTTGCAGCATAGCATCCAATGCCTCGCCTCAAAGCACCCTCCAATTATCAAAGGGATTGGACCAGGGGGTCCAATTCTATGAGCCCCAAAATAAAGTACCCCTATCCTTCATTATTTCTAATGGAGGGAAGACATTTAAAGTGTGTGCTGTCCCTCAAATTTGATGGCCAGAACTCCCTTTGGAGTTCGGTTATGCTTGTCACAAGCTTGCTCTTGGCTCCACCCCAATGTATCCTGGCTCCACCTCCAAAGTCCCCAGATATTTCTTGAATTTGACCTGGCAACCCTAGTCCCAAAACTAGCACTGCCAACTCTGGGCTGGAAAATTCCTAGAAATTTGAGGCCAGGCAATGAGGCCTGAGGAGGGCAGAGTTTGGGGAGGGAGCTCTGCAGGACTGCGATTAAGGTTGCCAGATTTCTCCAAAAGAAAGAAAAAGGCCCAGGCACATCTCGGGCATTGCAAAGTGATGTCATCATACTCATGAGTGACTTCTGGGCAATGCTCTGGTATTTGGGCAACAACTCTGTGGCCGTTTTCCCACTAGCGTTTGCTCCGGCGTAGCGCCCCATTTACCTCCGGATCTTCTCTTGGATTTCGCACATGTTGCTCCGGCGCTGCGCTTTGCTCCGGCGCTTCAGGGATTTTACGCCGGAGTATGTTTTTCAGCAAGTTGCCGGAGTTTCCGAAAACCTCCGGATCCACTCCGGATCCACTCAGCGGAGTTTCCTGTGCGAAATCCATCCACGCCGGATCGACTGCTTTGGGGGCGTCACCCTCTCCCTTTCCGTCCTCCCACCCCATCCACCCGCTTGGCCAATCATCAGCATTTCGCGGCGCTTCCCCAAAGTGCCGGCACGGCCATTTTTTTTTTTAAACTTCACAGTTTTGCGTAATAGCGATATTTCGAAATTAACAAATAGAAAAAAAAAAAACCCTCCTGGAATAGCCTCAATTGGCACTTCAATTGGTTTCGTTAGAATTTTTTTTTTATTATTGACTTTAGTTGCGTTATTCCGCTGTTGCGTTATCTCGATAATGCGAAAACGACCATTGCTGGGGGGGGGGGGAATGTAGTGCCGGTGCGGGCCACAGCGTCCATGTGTGTGTGTTTTAAGAAGGGAATGCCTCCCTCAGCTGTGCCACCAGGATTTCTGGACCTGCACAAAATCGCCATGTATAAAATGGGAAGTTGGAGTCCTGCATTCTTCTCCCTGGCTACATTCCGCTCGGTTAGAAAGTAGACGCGACCGAGCTCCTCACACGCGCCACAGAAGGGGAAGGAGAGAATGGAGCGGGGGGGGGGAGCTCTGGCAGCAGGAATCAGTCAGGTCCCCGTTGCAAGCGCCAGCCGGGGAGGGGAAAGAGAGCGGAGGAAATTTGGGGGGGGGGGGGATCTAGTGCTTCAGAATTTGGGGGGGGGAATCTAGTGCTAGGATTCTCCACTGTGAATGCTTCCGTTAATACATAAAGGGCTGTGGAGGATTCTACAGCTGCAGCCAATCCATAAGCAGCAGCAGCACACGTGATGCGGTTTGTCCAAGAAATGAAGGGGAGGCAGCAGCTCGATGTTACGTTAGTACGTTAGTACGTCATTACGCGACCAGACTTGCGCTTAAAAAAAAAATGATTGACAGGGCATCGGACTCAAGCCGATGCCAGTGGGAAAACGATTTGAGCCGGGGCTTCAGGGAAGGCGACGCCGCAAAGAGTCACTAGTGGGAAAACGAGAAAAATGCTCTGGACATAATTGCGCCGCGGAAAAAGGGGAGCAAACGCTAAGTGCGAAAACGGCCTATGGGAAAACTGGCTTCCACCATAGAGTTTTTGCCTAAATACTAGAACGTCAGCCAGAGGTTACTGGCATGATGACCAAGGGTGGAATTCTAGCAGGAGCTCCTTTGCATATTAGGCCACACACCCATGATGTAGCCAATCCTCCCAGAACTTACAAGGCTCTTTTTTGTAAGCTCTTGAAAGATTGGCTACATCAGGGGGATGTGGCCTAATATGCAAAGGCGCTCCTGTTAGAATTCCACCCCTGGTGATATCACTACCTGTGCAATGCCAGGAAGTTTATCACTGTTGGCCAGCTGATTGGAGGCTGGGGGGGACAGGACCTGACAGCGGGGGACCCCTGTCTCCACTGGGGGGGGGGGGCGAGTCTGGCAGCCTGAGTTATGATGTTCTTCAAGGCCATCATTTTCTCCGTGAGAACTGATCTCTGTAGTCTGAAGATCAGTCATAATTCCAGAAGATCAATCATAATTCCAGGACGGATGCATTGGTGGGTGGAGTCTATGGCCTTGTACCCCACTGAGCTCCCTGTCCTCCCCGGGCTCTATCCCCAGATCTCCAGGGGTTTCCAAACCTGAATCTGGCCACCCAACTCCCCCATCCCCTGCCAGTGGCCACAGGGCACTTTGAACTGTGCTTGGAAACCAATCTTCCAGCACTGGGGTGGCAGGATTCTGAAGCCAGTGGATTTAACATCTGAACTTGAGATGCCAGTCTCCAGGCGGTGGCTGGAGATCTCCCAGAATTACAACTGGCCTTGAGGTTATAGAGATCTGTTTCCCTAGAGGAAATGGCAGCTTTTGTAAAGCAGACTATAGTTGAGAAGGAACTAAAGTCCTAGATAGCTAGATGGCCATCTGACAGCAATGCTGATCCTATGAACTTTGGCAGATCATGAGAAGGAGGGCAGGAAGGGTTGCCTCCAGTGATCCCTCTAAGCTGAGTTAACTCAGAGTTTTTTAGCCTCTGCCTCACACATTTTTGTCCTAGCTCAGTAAGGATGGCCTCAGAGCAAACTCATTTATGCCGTCTAATGCCAGTAGCTCACAAAGTCGAATTTGTGCTCACAAGACTCCACAGCTTAGAGGGAGTATTGGCTGCATCAGTGGTTAGTTCTTATAGCCTTTTCTTACACACCCAGGGAAACGCTAATCGCCACTTGGGGTCAGGCAGCCATTTTTCTCCAGGCCAGTGTGGGCAGGGATCCCGGAGGGGTTTTATTTTTGTTTGCCATTGTCTGCCTGGGTGAGTGTGTGAGGGGGAATATTTGTGAATTTCCTGCATGGTGCAGGGGGGTGGACTAGATGACCCTGGAGATCCCTTTCAATTTTATGATTCCAGAGTGACACCACATCCTTGCTGAGATCCCTGCCTGCCCCAAATTCCACCTTCCCCAGGTTCCAACCTCATATATCCAGGAATTTCTTATCTCAGAGGGGGCAACCCTAACCTAAGTGGCCTGCCGTCGGGTCATCCCACCCAAAATCTGAATGGCTGTGATGCTACCCAGCAGCCCAAGCAAACCCCTCTTTCTCCATCTTCCCCTTTGTTTCCCTCCTAAATATAAATTCTCTGATAATGGCCCACTTAACAAGGTTGCATTTGCCACACGCAACTTGGGATATTAATCCTATTAGCTGGCATCACAGCGTCTTGCAAAAAAAACCCCAAACAGAAATAACCAATCTCTAGCTCTTCTTTCCCCCTCTGGGCAACCCAAAAAAAAAAGGAGGGGGGAGGAGGAGGAGGGGCAAGAAAGAAACAAGAGAGAGAGAAAAACACAGAAAAACTCTTTAGAGATTTGTGGCTTGTGGCAGCTTTGCAAATTAATCGCACGGAACCGGTCTCCCGTGGCTCCCGCGCAGAATTCTATTATCACCTAATAGGGTGTCACACGCGGCTCGGCGATAAGAGGCAATTTGTCAGATTAAGCATTAACTATCACGTTTGCAAAACTGTACATTTTTCAACTCGCCGGGGCATCAAAACCAATATCCTAAATCCTCCTCTTACCCCCCCCCCCACACACACACACTACTCACATACACCCCTGGCCACACTGCTCCCCCCCTCCTCCAACTCGCACACTTTTTGCTAAAGCATTTATCTTCGGTCAGCCAGGTTTCTGTCCCCTGATTCAGGAACACAATTCGCTGAGTAGGTGGGAAAAGAAATGAGCACCAGAAAATGAAATTTTATTTGTTTCTTGTCTTGTTCGCTCCCTCTGCTGCCATTCTGTCCCCCCACCCACCTGGCTAGGAGAAAAGCTGATGAATCTTCATTTTTTCACTCTGTGGTACTTCCTATGGCAAGCCTGCCACCTTGAGAAGGAAAAGGGAAACTGACTTTGGTCTTGCATGAAAGAGGTACAATGCTGGATCTTTGTTTGTTTGAGAGAGGACTATGATCCAATCTGGTGTCATCAGAATTTTGTCAACAGCAAGAATCTGTTCCCCCATTTCATAGAATCATAGAGTTGGAAGGGGCCATACAGACCATCTAGTCCAGGGCTGGCCTTGACAGTCTGACACCCTAGGCAAAGTTAACTTCTGCCCCCACCCACCCCCCGCACTGAGAATGTCAGCGAGTCACATGGGGAGAGCACCCAATTCAGCACCCCCAGAAGGTTGGCACTCCAGGGCTGCTGACTAGGATAATTCAAACCATTTGTATTTATTTAAGATATTCATCTTGTGCTTTTCCTGAAGAAGGGACTCAGGGAGGCAATGCAGTCAGGTACAGTTGCCTTTTGAACACATGAAGCTGCCTTATATTCAACCAGACCTTTGGTCCATCAAGGTCAGCATTGTCTACTCAGTCTGGCAGCCGCTCTCCAGGGTCTCAGGCAGAGGTCTCCCGCCTGGTTCTTTGAGCTGGAGATGCCGGGGATTGAACCTTCTACGGAGCCATGGCTCCTCTTCACTTGCAAGCAAAAAAAGCCCCCATCCCCCGCCAGTGGCCAGGGAGGACCTGGCAACTGTAGTTCAAAAGTTACAGTAAATGCATGCAACATCCTGCATGTCTGTGTGGACATCTGTTCATAAAAGCCAACATGTGCTGGATATCTGTGGGATTTAAACCACATATAACATGAGGGTTGTCAATCCCCAGGTGGGGGCAGGGGATCCCCCGGTTTGGAGACCCTCCCCCTGTTTCAGGGTCGTCAGAAAGAGGGGGGAGGGGAGGGAAATGTCTGCTGGGAACTCTATTATTCCCTAGGGAGATTTATTCCCATAGAAAATCATGGAGAACTGATCTGCAGGTATCTGTGGTTCTGGGGGGGCTGTTTTTTGAGGTAGAGGCACCAAATTTTCAGTATAGCATCTAGTGCCTCTCCCCAAAATACCCCCCAAGTTTCAAAAAGATTGGACCAGGGGGTCCAATTCTATGAGCCCCAAAAGGAGGTGTCCCTATCCTTCATTATTTCCTATGGAAGGAAGGAATTGAAATGGTGTGCCGTCCCTTTAAATGTGATGGCCAGAACTCCCTTTAGAGTTCAATTATGCTTGTCACAGCCTTGATCTTGGCTCCACCCCTAATGTCTCCTGGCTCCACCCCCAAAGTCCCCAGATATTTCTTGAATTGGACTTGGCAACCCTAATATAACATGAGGGTTATTCAGTGCATGTATAAAGAATAATCAAGTGTACACTGTAGATGACAGTACACAGCCTTCTTTGTAGCTTGTGAATGGTGCTAGTGTGAATCTTATTTGAATTCCTGGCTAGACACTGAAGCAGGTCTGAAGGCCCCAAAGCCTTTATTTAAAATACAGCATTATTATTTACAATATTGATAACCCGCCTTTCTCACTGGGGTTCAAGGCAGAGAGATCCCAGGAGGCAGCCGTGTTGGTCTGAAGCAACAGAACAAAGCAGTAGACGAGCGCCCTTTTAAGACCAACTAAGTTTTATTCAGAAAGTAAGCTTTCGTATGCTCTTGAACAGACTTCATCAGATAAAATGGGATTCAAGGCAGATTACACATACTGAGCCAGTACAATCATACACAAAAAAATGGGACATTCCAAAACCCATGTGTTAGGATCAGGGCTTTTTTTGTAGCAGGAACTCCTTTGCATATTAGGCAACACACCCCTGATGTAGCCAGTCCTCCTGGAGCTTACGGTAGGCCCTGTAATAACAGCCCTGTAAGCTCCAGGAGGATTGGCTACATCAGGGATATGTGGTCTAATATGCAAAGGGGTTCCTGCTACAAAAAAAAAAGGCTGGTTAGGATTTTAGATGTCTGGAAGCACCAGAAAGAACGAGGGTTGCCAGCTCAGGGTTGGGAAATACCTGGAGGTTTTGGGGGTGGAGCCTGAGGACGGGATTTGGGGAGGGGAGGGACTTCAATGGGATATAATGCCATACATTCCACCTTCCAAAGCAGCCATTTTCCCCAGCTGAACTGATCTTGATCACCTAGAGATCAGTTGTAATCCCAGGAGATCTCCAGCCACCACCTGGAGGCTGGCAACCCTTGAAACACCAGGAAGGAAGTCCAAAACCAAGCAAAAAAGAAAAATTGGACCCCTGCCAATCACCAACAGTATGAGAAAAGCAAAGCATTGTCCAGGGAGAGTAGATGTCCAGTAGCCCAATGCAGGGAATGACTTCCACAGACGGGGTGCCACAACTGAAAAAGCTGTCATTTTATACTCCTTTTATGCCTTGGTTTTGCCCTAGTTAGCTTTTGTGCATGTTATGTGCCATCACGTTGCTTCTGACCTAACAGCAACCCTATGAATTAATGACCACCAAAACATCCTATCTTTATCAATCTTATTCAATCATATCGTTTCATTAGGTTTACGTATTGTTAGAACTGTTTTTTTGTGGGTTTTCTTACTGAAGGCTTGGTTTTGTTTGATTGCTGAGAGTGGCCTTTAGCAGGCCTAGAAAAGGAGCCTAGAATTTTTTCCCCCCATAGTAAATAAATAAACCAACCTCAGGGTGTTTAAGAGTCAGTCCAGAAACAAACTGGAACGGTTTCAGACACCAATGAACACTAAGCCTAAGTTTCAAGGTTTGCAAGGCCTTGTTTATGTGCTGGAAGGACCAATTGGCCCCTATCAATAGCATGGTTGCCAACTCTGGGTTGGGAAATTCCTGGAGATTTGGTAGTGGAGCCTGAGGAGGGCAGGGTTTGGGAAGGGAATGGATTCCAGTGGGATGCAATATCATCGATACAATATCACCCTCAACCACAGCCATTTCCTCCTGGGGACTGGATCCAGTTTGGTGTAGTGGTTAAGTGTGCGGACTCTTATCTGGGAGAACCAGGTTTGATTCCCCACTACTCTTCTTGCACCTGCTGGAATAGCCTTGGGTTAGCCATAGCTCTTGCAGGAGTTGTCCTTGAAAGGGCAGCTGCTGTGAGAGCCCTCTCAGCCCCACCCACCTCACAGGGTGTCTGTTGTGGGGGGAGAAGATATAGGAGATTGAAAGCTGCTCTGAGTCTCTGATTCAGAGAGAAAGGCGGGGTATAAATAAACCTGCAGTTTTTTTCTTCTCTGTAGTCTGGAGATGCACTGACATTCCAGGAGATCACCTGGGAGTTGGCAACCCTACTCAATAGGTTCATTGCATCTAGGGTTTCCAACTCCAGGTCTGGAGATTCCTGGAGATTTGGGGGCTTGGGGAAGGGAGGGACATTCCCTCCCCAAAGCAGCTATTTGCCACAGGAGAGACTGATCTCTATAACTTTCACATTCACCTGCAGTCCACTTTCAGCACACTTTGCAACTGGATTTTACTGTGTGAAATGGCAAAATCCACTTGCAAACAGGCGCCAAAGTGGATTGAAACTGCAATATTTAGCACATGTGAAAGCAACCTTACAGTCTGGAGATTGGTTGTAAATCTGGGAGATCTCTGGGCCCACCCTACCAGTCGCTGACCATCTGTGTTGCTGGTTTTTCAAAAGCACGGTCAATAATGTGTGCATGTACAAAGGCCAGACATGAGTGGGTGGAAGAGAATCTCATCCTCGGGAATGTTTGATCACCTGAGCCACTCTCTCTCTCCCCTCAGTGTCAACAAACCAGCCTGGAAATGCTAAGTACAACATAATTGCTAAATGCTGTGCAAACATTAACTGCTTAATTCGTACAAACACCCGGAGAGCACGCACTTCAAGCCATGCGCATCCAAGGCAGGTAAAACAGGAGCCGCTGCTCGGGGGGACATGGAATTGCTTGCAAAGCAGTGGTCGGCAACAAGACCGGCAGCTTGCTTCTCCAAGGGGGTTGGGATGGGGAGGTACACGCTATCACAGCGGTGCCTGCACCAGCTTCTCTTTCAAGGTGTCGGTTTTGACCTACAAAGCACACAATGGCTTGGGGCATCAACACCTTTTCGAGCGATGTTTCCCAAACCACTGATAACAGAGAGACAATTTTCCCCCTCAAATTAAAACTGGAAGCGTCATTTCGTGCTTGGCACCCTGAAAAGCTTTACTCTTGCAGCACATGAGAGCAATGAATTACCTGCCCTTAATGGACTTGACCATCTCTCCATGTGCTCGACTGTTCTGGGCATAATTTTTCATTGGGGAAAAGCAGAGCAGGGACTCACACAGAGAGGCAATAGACCACTCCCTTCAGCACCAGATAGACACAACGCAGAGAAGCAGCAAAACAATCTACCTCCTTCCCAGCATGGCTTGACTGGAAAGAGGTGAGCCCAGAACAGTGACTCATGCATAGATGCAACATGCAACCTCCTATACAAGCAGGTAATGCTACTGAGTTTTTACAACATGGAACCATACATAAATCCAAACAGGTATTGAAATACAATACAGTTACTTCGCTGGTAGGCTATTGGAAAGAGGCAAACCTTTTGCAATGATGTTAAAAAGGCAAATGACATCTAATGGGGGGGGGGGGGGTTTCAAAACAAGAAAATTGCATGCCCCCCTGACCTCATCCCACCACCCACACCCACCTTTTAAAAAAAATGGAGGGGGATCTTCAACAAAAATCCCCCACGTCATGTGGCAGCTTGGACTTACTTATGAACTGAGAACAGAAAGTCATTTAAAGCTGCTCTTAAGACATTTAGAACAGTATTATTGAAAGGATAATCAGTTACTCTCTCACTTTGTAGCCAGGCTCTTTAATTTTAGGATTCACAAGGGATGTGCTTGCTTCTGGCAGCCCTGGTATGGAATCTGATCACTGCAGCTCACCATTCGAGCAGCAAAGAACTGGAAAGGCACCAAGGCGCTTTGAGTCGAAGAGCCTTTAAGAATATCTGGGGAATAACGATAATGGCAAACCTGGCACATTAGACGTCTAAAGAATGATTAGTTTGACGAAACTGGGCCTCTTCTTATAGAATCCTGGAATGGGTGATACAGTGACACTCTTGGGAGCATTTTAATTCATTGGATTGCCTGGATCGGATATATTTTTCTGGTGTATATATGGATGACTATGACGTTCACTTTATCTGTGCTGAAGCTAAGATTTTTTGGGGAGTAGGGTTGCCAAGTCCCCCCGCGGATGCTCTAGCAATTCGGGAGGGTAAAACTCTATGGTACCTATTGTACCATAGAGTTCCCCCTCCCAAATTGCTAGAGCATCCAGGGAAACCATACAGTTTCCCCAGAAACACCTAGAGTGGCTGGCACAAGGCATCACCGGCACAATGACATCACTTCTGGGTGACATCATAACGCCAGCAATGTTGGGGGAGGTTCCCCCACCTACCCAATGTGGACCGGCAGGTTGGGAACCTCCAGAGCAGGAGAATCCCCACCCAACCTGGGGGCTTGGCAGCCCTATTTGGGAGGTACCCCTCAGAGAAGGCCTCCAAGGAGACTGAAGCACTGTGGCTTAGTGGTAAAGCATCTGCTTTGCAAACAGAAGGTCCCAGGTTCAATCTCCAGTGCCTCCAGTTAAAATGACCAGGCAATAGCTGATGTGCAAGACCTGAGACTCTGGAGGGTCACTGCAGTCTGAGTAGACAATAAGAAGAAAAAGAAGAGTTGGATTCATACAGAGTCTCACTTTCCTCTCACCACAACAGACACCCTGTGAGAATATAAGAACATAAGAGAAGCCATGTTGGGAGGGAGGCCAATGGTCCATCCAGTCCAACACTCTTTATCACACAGTGGCCAAAAAAACCCAGGTGCCATCAGGAGGTTCATCACTGAGGTAGGTAAGTCTGAGAGAACTGTGACTGACCCAAGATCACCCTGCTGGCTGCATGTGGACAAGCAAGAAATCAAACGCAATTCTCCAAAATACTGACCTAAATGAACTGATGGTCTGATTCGGTATAAGGTAGCTTTACAAGGCAGAGTGTGAAAATGGAGAATGTTTTGACTTATTCTTATCATCACAGTCAAATATTTGCCTGGTAAATAGTGTTCTGCAATTTAAGATCTAGCCAAGTTCTTGGGAACTGGCGATGTATCTTTGCAGGATTCTTGGTGTTCCAAGCAACACTGTCTTCCAGAGCAGAGCTGGTGTTATTTGTTGTTATTAACTTCATCTGTACCAGTGGGGTCTTAAAGTAGTTTACATCATTCTCTCCTCCATTTTGTCTCTCCTCCATTTTGTCTTCAAACCGACTCTGTGAGGGAGGACAGGCAGGGCCTATTAGTAGCGCTGCCAATACCCTGGTGGAGGCAGGGGGTCCCCCTGATTTGGAGGCCCTTCCCCCGGTTCAGGGTCATCAGAAAGTGGGGAGGAGGGAAATGTCTGCTGGGCACTCCATTATTCCCTATGAAGACCGATTCCCATAGGAAATAATGGAGAATTGATCCCCAGGTATTTGGGGCTCGGTGGGGGCTATTTTTTTGAGATAGAGGCACCAAATTTGCAGCATAGCATCCAATGCCTCTCCTCAAAATACCTAGGGGGTCCAATTCTGTGAGCCCCCAAAGAAGATGCCCCTATCCTTCATTATTTCTAATGGAGGGGAGGCATTTAAAAGTTGTGCTGTCCCTTAAATGTGATGGCCAGAACTCCCTTTGGTGTTCAGTTGTGCTTGTCACGACCTTGCTCCTGGCTCCACCCCCAATGTCTCACGGCTCCACCCCCAAAGTCCCCAGATATTTCTTGAGTTGGACTTGGCAGCCCTACCTATGAGGCACCTCCAGTGTTCCACAGAGAGTGAGAATCGTGGACCACTTGAACTGCTGCCCTCCATGTAGTAATTTCTCAGCCCTCTCAACTTCTGAAACTGGTGTGGGTTTACTGCATTATTCAAACATGTTCTACAGTACAGGGAATGTAGCCCTGGAGTAGCATATACCAGACAAAATATGAACCTGGAGGGCCAAGCACCCAGCAATAACTGGCCTCCGTGCTCTAAGCTCTTGTCTTCTTGTCTTGTAGTCTTGTCTTCCAAGGCAGCCCAATGCAAAGCGCATTACAGCAGTCTGCCTCCTCTACTGCATTTAAGCACATATGACTGGAATGGATGCAGATCCATCCCTCATTTACCTCTGCATCCGACGCTCTCCTTCTCTTCTTGGCTTCCTTGTAGTAAAATTTAAATGATTTGCTCCTTGGCATCAGAACTGCCCTCTTGTGCCCTGTAAAATGCTGTGGGCATTGACGCTGCTATGCTATATAAACAACTAAGGCAGAGTTACATGCTTGAAATAGAAAAATTCAGACAGAACTGTTGTAGAGATCTGCAAATCTGAATGCCCTTGGTCAGTAAAAGACATACAGCCGGAGTCCAGGTGAAGGAGGAAGGGGGGAAAGTGTATTGCAATATACAGAGAGCAGAACTAAGCCTAAGAATGCAATACCAAGCTGCTCTATGCCTTTTCAGGGTGGGCAGTACTTTATATGCAGAGCATATTCTACAGGGAACATAGCCCTGGAGTCACATATACCAGACAAGATATGAACCTGGAGGCCTTGATATCCCACAGAACAGAGCTTATTGCTTCTGCAGACCTGGAATTGGGTAGCAGTCATTTTGTAGAAGCCAGGAACCCACGTCTATGACGGCAGGGTGTTAAACAAAGTTTAAGTCCAGTGGCACCTTTTAAGACTGACAAAATTTTATTCAAGGCATGAGCTTTCGTGCGCGCACACACTTCCTCAGATACAACGAAATGGAATTTAGCAGTCCATACGTATAAGGTAGAGGTTGAACAGCAAATTAGCGTACAACATAACGAAGACGCTTTAACAGATGCAAACAGGAATAACAAGCTAAGCTTATAAGGTCACCATTGTTTGGATTTAATTCCGGCGGAGGGAGGGAGGGGGGGGGACAATGAAGCAAAAAAATATGTCAAAATCAGAGATAGATGTAAAGGCAGAGAGGGAAACAGCGGAAATGGGCACCACTGCGTTGTCAGGAGAAAATTCTGCATTTCTGTCACTCAACGTGGACATCCAAATCCAACATCAAAGCCCTTATAAAAAATAAAAATAAACCTGAATGGCCAGCATCCCCAGTACCAGTGACTCCTCCTTCCCCCTGCTACTTAAATTGAGGACAAGTGAACAATATTTTGCTCGTTCCTGCTTCCAGAATCAGCAACGAGAGCCAGCTTGGCATAGTGGTTAAGTGCGCAGACATCTGGGAGAACCGGGTTTGATTCCCCACTCCTCCACTTGCTGCTGCTGGAATGGCCTTGGGTCAGCTTTGAAAGGCAGCTGCTATAAGAGCTCTCTCAGTCCCACCTACCTCACAGGGTGTCTGTTGAGGGGGAGGAAGTTAATTGTAAGCTGCTCTGAGACTGAGATTCAAAGTGAAGGGCGGGGTATAAATCCAATATCATCATCAAAACGAATGCCAACTCTTGCGCAAGAACGAGGGGAAAAAACATTCTGCCAAAACTGCCAGGGGTCATTTGCAAATCCACACGTAATTTAAGGCAAGCTGAGGAATACCTCACAACTTCAGGCCAAGCTGATTTCTCCAGACCTGCAACCCTGTCGTTTTTGGATGCAACAGGAGCGCCCCCTGGTGGCAGAAATGCCTCCCAACATGGAATTCTGATAATACTTCTTCTCCATCAGTTGTTTTTCCCTAATAGGTGAAAAGGAAAGGAAAGGTCCCCTGTGCAAGCACCAGTCATTTCCGACTCTGGGGTGTCGTTGCTTTCACAACGTTTTCAAGGCAGACTTTTTATGGGGTGGTTGGCCATTGCCTTCCCCAGTCATCTACACTTTCCTCCCAGCAAGCTGGACACTCATTTTACCGACCTCAAAAGGATGGAAGGCTGTCAACCTCAAGCCAGTTACCTGAAAACCCAGCTACTGCTGGGGATTGAACTTAGGTCGTGAGCAGAGCTTAGGACTGCAGTACTGCAGCTTTAACACTCTGCACCATGGGGCTCTTCTAATAGGTGAGTCACGTATAATCCCAATTTCCTCCTTTGAGTTTTTGTAGTGCTGGCCAAACTCACACATGTGCCATGTTTCCATTTGTATCCCCATTCAAGATTGACTTCAATTACAAAAGTGGTCCTTCCCTATAGCAGCTCTCACCTTATGGAGCGGACTTCCTTAGTAGGTCTGGGGGTGCCATTTTGAGAAACTGTGTATTATGAGGGCTTTAAATAGGGTTTTAAACCGCATGCATTGTGGCGGAGGTGTGAAATGGCTTTTTACCATATATTGTATGTCATTAATTTTGTGAATTGTAACTTATGTTCAGCCACAAGGGAAAAGTAGGTTATAAATATTTCATTTAATAAATAAACTGTCCCTGTTGAGCAACTACATTTCCTATTTTCTTTAGGGATGATCTCTTATTCCTGTTTTGACCCCAAAATCCCAGTTGCTGTTTCGATTCTTCTTCATGAACAAATTGAACCCGTGATTCTTTTTTCCCTGTTCAAGCCCCATTCTGTTCCTTCACACCACATTCCCCTCATAAAATATACATATTTTTCAATGTTATTTGAGCATCAGTAAACCAGCATCACACCTTTAAGGTATATTGCACATATAAATCACACCTTTATTTCTCTTGTTAAAATATGTATACCCCACTTTATCCCTTGTGGCTCAAGATGGCATATGCAGACATATAAAAATTCATACGCAATAGAAACAAATCCACAAGACCAATGGCAAAAAGATAAGAGCCAAAATGGCTGACAGGCCTAACAAGAGACAAAAGGAAGCATTTTCTCCTTCCCAGTTTTCTGGTACACTGTCCCTGATAAATCATTAACACTATTAGTCCCTCCTTCTACATTTTGGAGATTGCCTTGTTCAGGCTTCCAACATCTTTTGGGTCTGGGGCAGTGATGCTTTGTATTCTTGTTGCTTGGCGGGGGCAACAGTGTGAGAACTTCTAGCGTCCTGGCCCCACTGATGTACCTCCTGATTGCACCTGGGGTTTTTTTGGCCACCGTGTGACACAGAGTGTTGGACTGGATGGGCCATTGGCCTGATCTAACATGGCTTCTCTTATGTTCTTACGTCTCTATGAATACAATCTGTATGTGGTAAGAGTACAAACCTCAGTGTGAGAGGCCTATAGTCCTCTCAGAATTACAACTGCTCTCCAGACCATGGAGATCAGTTCCCCTAGAGAAAACTGAAGCTTTGGAGGGCTAAGTTAAGTCAACTTAGCCTTTTCATACTCCTCAGGAGAAGGCTGTCCCTTCAGGTAGCCAGAAATGTGTTGGTTCTTGTGAGCCATGGGCCTGGCATTTGGTCTCCTGCAGTGATACCCATGTGGCCAGCAAATATGATATGCTTAGACCAGGGATGGCCAATGATAGCTCTCCAGATGTTTTTTGCCTACAACTCCCATCAGCCCCAGCCAACATGGCCAATGGCTGGGACTGATGGGACTGTAGGCAAAAAACATCTGGAGAGCTACTGTTCGCCACCCCTGGCTTAGACCAAGGGGATCCACAAGCAGGATGTAGCGTGAGCCCACCTAGGTTAAAAAGAGCAGGAGGAGAGAGTCCGGAGAGGGAGACAAATAGGGTTGCCAGCTCTGGGCTGAGAACCACCTGGAGGTTTGGGCAATTTCCATTTTTAACACCTTCAAAGAGGCCTCTGGGCACATGGGGAAAATGTAAAGAAATGTTGGACAGGGAAGGAAAGTAAGTAGAAGAGACACTCCATTGCCAACTGATGAGGGAATGAATGCAAATCAGAGAATCCTCTGATTGCAGATACGGCCAGAAGAGAGATTGGAAGGCTGGAAAGCAGATGGCCTCTTGCAGCTTCTGTAAGCCTGCTGGAGCAGGGCTAGAGTTTGGGAGCAGACCAGGAAATCACTGGTCAGCCTCCACTGGTGAAATGTGATATAATTTCATGTTTATTGCTCAGCTTTTGTTTTCCTGAGTGTAGATTGTTATTCTTCTAACATACTGCAGACTCGGGCTTGCCTGTCTTGCTTTACAGCATTCTTTTCTCCTATTTCTCTGTGTGGCTATTTTGCCAGTTTTACTAGGCTGTTGTATTGTGACAGTTTGAATTTTTGAGAGTGTATTCATCAGGCTCTGTGATATTTTGAATTAAGATAGTAAGTCACCTTGAAGACTTTCCAGGCAGCTGCATATATTCATATATTGGGGGAAGGGGACAGGTCTTGCTGGTAGGGTGCATTCCTTGCTTTAAAAAGGTCCCAGGAACAACCCCCAGCATGTCCAGTTAAAATGGATCTCAGAAGCAAGTCTTGGAAAGATGTTTCTCTGCATGAGACCCTGAAGAGCAGCTGCCAGTCAGAGCAGACAGCCGAGAGCTGGGTGGAAGAGCTGTAAGGCAGTTTTGGAGGTTCATCTATCACACAAACCAGTTGGAAGGAACCGTAGTTCAGTGGTCATGCTTTGCAGGTAGAAGATCCCAGATTTCATTCCTGCCCTCTCCAGTTTTGGATCTCAGTTAGCAGCAAGTATCTTTCTGCACCTGAGACTTCAAGCCGGTTTGATGTAGTGGTTAAGTGTGCGGACTCTTATCTCGGAGAACCGGGTTTCCCGGGAGAGCCGGTTTGGTGTAGTGGTTAAGTGTGCGGACTCTTATCTGGGAGAACCGGGTTTGATTCCCCACTCCTCCACTTGCACCTGCTGGAATGGCCTTGGGTCAGCCATAGCTCTGGCAGAGGTTGTCCTTGAAAGGGCAGCTGCTGTGAGAGCCCTCTCCAGCCCCACCCACCTCACAGGGTGACTGTTGTGGGGGAGGAAGGTAAAGGAGATTGTGAGCCGCTCTGAGACTCTTTGGAGTGGAGGGTGGGATATAAATCCAATATCTTCTTCTTCTTCTTCTTCAAAGCACCAGCACTGAGCTAGATGGACCGATGGTCAGATGTGGTATAAGGCAGGTTCACGTGGCGTAGTTTAATTCTTGTGTGCATTATGTGTTGCCAAGTCATCAAGCTGCTTCCAATTTATGGTGACCTTGTGAATTAATTACCTGCAGAACAGTCCTGCCTTGCCCTGGAGAGCCTCAGGCTAGCCTAATCTCGACAGATCTCGAAAGCGAAGCAGGCTCAGCCTGGCTTGTACTTGAAATGGGGACCACCAAGGAATACCAGGGTCATGACCAGGGCTTTTTTTTGTAGAAAAAGCCCAGCAGGAACTCTTGCATATAAAGCCACACCCCCTGATGTCACCGTTGTTTCACACAGGGCTTTTCTACAGCAGGAACTCATTTGCATATTAGGCCACACCCCTCTGATACCAAGCCAGCTGGAGCGGCGTTCCTGTGTGTTCCTCCTCAAAGAAAGCCCTGGTCTTGACACCGAGACATGCAATGGCAAACCACCTCTGAATGTCTCTTGCCTTGAATACACGACACAATTGCCATAAGCCAGCTGAGACTTGATGGCACTTTCCACCAGAACAGTCCTATCAGGGACAGCCTCACTCTTGCAAACTAAAAACCGAGGCTTCCTTTATGGAGTCAATCCATCTCTCGTTGGGCCATCTTCTTTTCCTACTTGCCTCCTATCCTCAGAGCAACTTTTTACGCAATAACCGGCTATGACCAGACTCCCTGGCAAGAGAAGCCATAAATCTGGCCGCATGTTGAGTACAATGGTTAGCTAAAAACTTGGTGCTGTTTGCTTTGGATATATGGTTCTCTGCTTTCGGCTCCATCCCTTCCCGTGTCCCTTCTGTGGTTAACAAATGCTCAAATTGGACTGAGCACTCGGGGCCGAATTAAAGTAGATCCCCAGTGAACCAAGACCTTGTTGGTCTTGCTAGGTGGGTCCTTGAGATCTCCTGGGATTAGAGCTGATTTCCATTCCCTGGATAAAACGGCTGTTTTGGAGGGTGGGCTCAGTGGTATTATACCCTACGGAGGTCCCAACCCTCCCCATACGCTGCTCTCTCCACCCCCAAATCTTCAGGAATTTCTGAACCCAGAATCGGCAGCATCAGCTCTTGCACTACTGACCTGCGAGACGAATGGGGGAGGGGAGAGAAACGACTTGTTTCCCAGGCACGCAGTGATGAGGAACTGCACAGGAATCTCTCGTCGGGAAATGCATCCCCACATATATTTCTTCCCCTCCTCTGATGTAAGCCAGTCCCCTAACCATTGTTCCCTTTGCGATGAGTTAGTTTGAGCTAGCTAGGTTTCTTAGCCTCCAGCTCACACAGTTTTGTCTTAACTCAGGGGAAATGGCCCCAGAGCAAACTAATTTATACAGTAGCTCCCAACCTGAATGCCAGTAGCTCACAAAATAGAATTTTTGCTCCCAAGACTCCACAGATTAGAGGGAACATTGCCCCTAACCAGGCCTTGAATTCAGCAGCTCACAGGAGCAGAGCTCCTGAACCTTTCTGAGGGTTCCCCCTCCTCCTCCCCTCCTACCTACCTTGTCCATTGAATAGTAGGTGCAACTGCATAACAATCCCTGGATTAGGAGAACAGGCAGTCAGCCAGCCGCCAGGAGCTTTGCCACACCCCCAGCAGCCCTCATTAACCCCGGGAGAAGCCCACACCACCCTTTCTCCACTTCTTATGTGATTTTGGGCAGCAGGTGGCTTGCTGGCCTTTTGGCTGGGGGCGGCAGCCAAGGAGAGCCCCAAGTGAGTGAGACCTCTCTAGCCAGCCCAAGCAGGCCTTGCTCACCCAGGGCTCTCTTTTGAACATATGAGCATATGAAGCTGCCTTATACTGAATCAGACCTTTGGTCCATCAAAGTCAGTATTGTCTTCTCAGACTGGCAGCGGCTCTCCAGGGTCTTCAGCTGAGGTTCTTCACACCTATTTGCCTGGACCCTTTTTTGGAGATGCCAGGGATTGAACCTGGGACCTTCTGCTTCCCAAGCAGATGCTCTACCACTGAGCCACCGTCCCTCCCCTTGTGTCAGGTTGCTGTTGGCTGATGGGGGAGGCGGCATATGCTAATGAGTTATGTTAATGAGCTCCACCACCTATTTTTCTACAAAATGACCCCTGCCCCTAACATAGTTCCGAGGCGATAAACAGTGCTAGAAGAGATGGCTGTTGCTAGTGGAGTCCTAAGCAGAGTTACCCCCTTCTCAGCCCATTGACTTCAGCGGACTTGCTTAGAAAGGTATAATTCTGCTTAAGATTGCAGCACAAGGATCCTGGCAAGCCAAATACCCATCCGTTAAAATTTGATCTGTCTTTACCCCGTAAGAAAATAAATAAATAAATGCCAAATCTTCAGTCTTCGTCCTAAGAGCAGTAGCTCTCCCGTTTTAGAACCAAGAAGAGGCCTCAAAGAATAAAACCCTTTACAAGCAGCAATAAAGCCAAGAGAGAAGGAGAGGAGCCCATTAAGATTAATGCTTTTGCGGCTTGTTGTTCTCCCTCCAGATGGCTCCTCTATTTCCATAAAGCCATCAGCTTTAGTCCTGGCCTCACTTAATTTGGAAAGAGCCCATCGTAGCTCAGCCCGTCCTGTTACAACATACCTTATGTATTTTCCCCCCTTAAATGAGCACTTGAAAAGCTTTTCCAACATGCTTCCCCAGCACTTCAGGTTTGCTTAGCGGAATCATCAACAGCGGCAAACCTAAATCCCTCCCCGAGAGTCATGAAACGCTGAGTCGCAAGGCTAGCATTGTTGCTGCCGTTTACCCTAAATTGGCATCCACTATGCTTTTTATGTTCTTTCGCTGACCCTTTGGGGAGGAGAAGGAAGGGCTGACAGTGGAATTTAGGGATGCCAGCCTCCAGGTAGGACTTAGGGATCCCTCAGAATTACAGCTCATCTCCAGATTACAGAGATCAGTTCCCCTAGAGAAAATGGACACTTTGGAAAGGTGGGTTCTAGGGCACTGTACCCCATTGAGGTCCCTGTCCTCCCCAAACTCCATCCCCAAATCTCCAGTAGTTTCTCAAGCTAGATCAGACAACTCTACTCCCCACACTATGCCAATGGCCAGGGGGGACCTGGAAACCTTAAAATTACACAACCCACTCACACTTGCCTAGTAATAATATTTTATTATCGTGCTTCAGAGAGCATTTGGTACTCTTGTTCTGATTTATTCGTCACTAATTTCATTTCTGGAATGGCTTTCCCCCTCCCTTTCTACACTTCTGCACTAGCCACATAAAGTCACCATTTCACTTGATGGAGCACCTCCATTAAACATTAGTGGGGGAGGGGTCTGGTCTTGCCTGCACGGCTACTTGGAAAAGTGCCTGGGGGGGGTGTGCCGCTGAAATTTTATTAATAAAGATCTGGCCTATTCTTTAATACTGCAAGGGCTCCACATCCAAACAGAATTCTATCCAAAGGCGATTCATTTCAAATATTCTAACACTGGCATATTTCCCTTCCACAGCTGTGATCTGGATAGCCCAAGCTAAGCAGGCTAGTATATGGATGGGAGATCACAAATAAGTCCAGGGTTGTCATACAGAGGCAGGCAAAGGCAAAAACTCCTCTGAATGTCTCTTGCCTTGAAAACCCTGAAGGGTTGCCATAAGTTAGGAAGAAAAGGAAGGGAAGGGAAGGGAAGGGAAGGGAAGGGAAGGGAAGGGAAGGGAAGCGAGGTAGGTTGGTTGGTTGGTTCCAGGTGACAATGTCAGAGAAGAGTTGATTTTTTTACCCCACTTTTCTCTACCTCAAGGAGTCTCAAAGCAGCCTTCCCTTCCTCTCTCCACAACAGACACCCTGTGAGGTAGGTGGGGCTGAGAGAGTTCTGAAAGAATGGTGACTGGGCCAAGGTTGCCCAGCAGCACTTCATGCGGAGGAGAGGGGAATCAAACCCAGTTCTCCATATTAGAGTCCACCATTCTTTACCACTACACCACACTGGGATCGATTTCTCACTAGTGCTGCTCTGCCCTCAGGCTTCTGTTCCCCACCCCCACCCCCGCGCAAGCAATAGATTTCCCACCAGTTGCTCCATGGGTGCATTTTGAAGTGGGGCTCCTTCCAATTCCCCACTCAGCATTGTAATCCTTTAAAAAAAATCACAAAACTGTATGGCAAACTGGAGGGAGCCCCGCATTAAAATGTACCTGCGGAGCAACTGATGGGAAATCGATTGCTTGTGCGGGGTGGGGGGGTGGACAGAAGCCTGCGGGGGGGGGGGGCGTGGAGCAGTGCTAGTGAGAAATCGATCTGGGTCTCAATTTGCATGACCTGAGCAAGGCTTGTTAACTATAGGACATTTTGGAGGTCATTAATTCATATGGTCGTCATAAGTCAAAAGCAAGTCAACACTTCACACACATGCAAGTGAATGACACATTCTTGAATACCCAGGCTTTTCCAGGGCTTTTTTTGTAGCAGAAACTCTTTAGCATATTAGGCCACACACCCCTGATGCAGCCAATCCTCTAAAAGCTTACAGGGCTCTAAGTACAGGGCCTACTGTAAGCTCCAGGAGGATTGGCTACATCAGGGGTGTGTGGCCTAATATGCAAAGGAGTTACAGCTACAAAAAAAAAAAGCCCTGGGCTTTTCCTTCATTCATTCTTTACCAGCTTTGCTTTTAATGTCCCACTCCTGGGACAGTGAAAGGCCTGATACGGGTTGTCAACTTTTAGCATTGACCCCTGCACTCAAACAGATGTTCCATCTAAAACACACAGCTCCTTGTACAGGTTGGGTTTTGTTTTCTTGCCTGTTTGGGCTGTGTTTGTTTCATAGCCTCAGGCTGTGCCCCTTTTCTGCACTCCCTTCTCAGCTTGAAGGGAATATCTAAGTGCTTGTTACTCTCCATGGCAGTACATAAACGGCTTGGGCTAAATTTCAACGCAACTCTCCTGCATCTTGGGACGCCACACAGTGCAAGCGTGGGGAGGTTTTGAATCTACCCACTCCTCTGCTTCCCTAGCAGAGAACACATGAAGTTGTCATACTCCAAGCCATACTCCTTAGCTGGAGATGCCAAGAACTGGACCTAGGGGCCTTCTGGCTGCAAAGCAGGGGGTTGCATGACTGAGGCCGATTTTCCACTCACCTTATGCCACTCTCACATTCCTCTTCTCAGCGGGGCTTCCGATTTCACATTATCTGCCCTGGGGCTGCAGCTAGTTTCGGCTTTTTTGCGTGGCAAACAGAAACTGGTTTTTAGAGGTTTCTGTTTGCTGCAGCCCCAGGGCAGATAGTTTAAAATTGGAAGAAAGCCCCACTGAGAAGAGGAACGTGAGAGCGGTGTAAGGTGAGTGGGAAATCGGTCTGAGACACAGATTCTATCCCAATAAGAAGCTGGCTAACAATATGTCAGAGCCCTGAGCCATCCAGCATTGTATAATCTGATTGGAGCCCTAACCTGGATGGCCCAGGCTAGCCCAATCTCATCAGAGCTCAGAAGCTAAGCAGGGTTGGCCTCGGTTAGTCCTTGGATGGGAGACCACCAAGGAAGTCTAGGTATGCTGTGCACAGGCAGGAAATGGCAAACCACCTGTGAATGCCTCTTGCCTTGAAAACCCTATTGGGTCACCACAAGTCACCTGCAACTTGGCAGCACTTTTCAACACCAATCTGATTGGCTGCAGTTCTCTGAGGTCAGGGGCAAGGATAACCTTTGTCTCAGAGTCTCTTTGGATTGGAGATTCCAGGGCTGCAACTGGCAACCTTCTGGGTACACTCCATCATTCAGCCCTTCTCCAAGATACTGGGCCTATTTAATTGCATGAACGCATGAAGCTGCCTGCCGAATGACGCAGACCATCGGTCAAACCTCATTCATATTCTCTGGCTGGCATCTGCTCTCAAGAAGCAGAGAAGGGTCTTCCCCAGTCCTTGGCACCGGAGATTCCTTTGAGCAAAGATGCCAACAACTGAACCTGGCACATGAACTGCCGCTGAATCGCACTCCCCTGAAACAATACCCACAGTCACTATAGCCCAAATCGCACACGTGTTCTCAAGTGTTATAATCAGAGTGTGTTTTTTGTAGCAGGAACTCCTTTGCATATTAGACCACACCCTCTGATGTAGCCAATCCTCCTAGAGCTTACCGTAGGCCCTGTATGCTCTTGGAGGATTGGCTACATCAGGCGTCTGTGGCCTAATATGCAAAGAAGTTCCTGCTACAAAAAAAGCACTCTGATTATAACACTTGAGAACACGTGTGCGATTTTGGCTATAGTGACTGTGGGTATTGTTTCAGGGGAGTGCGAAGTAAGGGAATTAGTATTAACCTCAAGGAAAGATAGGTGCACAGCTAGATCGGTCCTTGCAAAATCCAAAAGCAAGAATAAAATATGTGTAACACCTTTTACTAAGATGAAGCAAACTGGTACAAAATACTGCAAGCTATGGAGTTCCCTAGAGCTTTTCTGCAGGATGGATGTTCCAAGAAAATTTTAAAAAGTAGAAAAGCAGGAAGGCAGAATTTTCAGGCCAAGTTCTTAAGGTCTGATCTTGCAGACATCTTCTGTGAAATGTGAACCACATAATTTCTGCATCATTTAATATGCCATGCTAATGCTTAAGCTTTGTTCCAGATTTTTGGCTCGATCTTAATTTTTTGCAGTTCTAATCCAATTACATTGCATATGGGATATCCTATCCTATTGACTGCATTTATTTATACAACTATCTGTCTTGAGTTTCAGTGAGAAAGGAGGACAATAAATGGAAGGAAGGAAGGAAGGAAGGAAGGAAGGAAGGAAGGAAGGAAGGAAGGAAGGAAGGAAGGAAGGAAGGAAGGAAGGTAGGTTGGTTCCAGGTGGCAGTGTCAGATTGGGATCTGGGAGACCCAAGTTCGAATCTTCTGTCTGTCATGGAAGCTTGCTGGGTGCTCTTAAGCCAGTCAGACGCTTTCCCTCTCTCTGTCCGCCTAACCTACATCACATGATGGTTGAGGTGAGAATAAAATGGAGGAAAGTTGTAAACTAATTCTAATGGGGGGATGGGTATACAGAAAGAAAAGCTGAAACAGTTTTGAATCCAATTTACTGCATTAGCTATTGACTGGTTTAAAAATCAGATGCGAAATGCATTTCAAGGAATGCATTTCGCAGGAATGCACAGGAAGGCAGTTCAGGCTGGCTGGGTGTCCAGGGGTCTGGCCTAATAACGCCCTGTGCAAAACAATGGTAACATCAGGGAGTGTGGCCTAATATACAAACAAATTCCTGCTGCCAAAAAAAGCCCTGTTCAAAGCATTTGTCTTCCTTTCATGTATGCAAATCAACAGTAGGAGAGAGACTCAGAACCTTGCTTTAAGTAACATGTGTGAAACGTTTGGGGGTGATCTCCAAATGTCTCATTCCTGCTGTTTCAGCCTGTCAAGCCATTTCACTTTCCCCTTTGAATCAATCAAACCTACATTTCATTTTTTGCAGGAATTCATATGTTCTCATATCAGATTTCCTCCCCCCCCCCACCCCCACCAATAAAACCAACACCTTTTTTGCAACACTGTTTGTGTATGAATAAACCAAACAGTTTATATATACCTATGATGCATTTTGCACGTAAAAATATCATATGTTGCTTTCCAACTACAATTTCTTTACATTTGTTCCAGTATTTATAAGCTGCCTTTCCCTGCATAGCAGGGCCGGGATGAATACACAGTGCAAACAAATCAACAAAAGCAATAGTATGGAACGGAAGCAGATGACAAAAGTATGAAGATATATAAAAAGAAACAAAATATGGAAATCCATTCATCCGTACTGTGAAATCTGTCTCGTTTACACATAAACAATCACTTGACTGCAGCATGAGTTCCAAAGGGCTTCTGAAAAAAAACAAACCCTTTATGATTTTACTCTCATATGGGAGAGAGAATTCTGTGCCAGAAGGATTGGGCTGGCGGATTCCAGGTTCTGCTGAGTTCAGATCCTGGTCCAGATTGTCTCTTTGCCTAGGCATTGAAAACAGCACCAGTTGCCATCAGGAGAGCTGCTGGCATTACAATAATACAACTCCAGCAGTCCCTTTGTGAAAGTAAATGTGTTGAATAGCCTCAGGGTTTTGCAAAATCAATAAAATCATGTCTGGCTTCCCCAAGGTATACATTATCTTGGGTATTAAATGGCCCATCCAAGGAAGAAAGGGGAGGGGGGAGAAACAAAGGAGGAAAAAGAAGGTTTTAAGCCGCTCTGCTGATCTCCCAGATAGCTTTAATGGAAGAGTTTGCAAATTGATTGTGAGATTAGGAAGGTACTTGATAGTTAATTGATTTTAAATTTGGAAAGAACTGCAGCGAACTATGAAAAATGGCTGCTTCCTTTTAGCAGTGTGCTATTTTAAAAAAAACAAAAAACAACCAAAAAGCCAGAAAGAGAATTCTGTAAATTATTCAGAGAAAGCCGGTGGAAGATGATGAATCTGTATCATGGTTCACAATCAAAGGAGCAATTTAAAAAGTGGGAGGAGGGAACCTTAGCATGCCTCCTCTGAGTTACAGTATTATGACTCCTAAGTGACTTTTCAGGAGATTAAAAGCTACCAATTTCTTTATCACACTTTGCTGGTACCTGCCTTGTAAGGCTGGCGCCCAACCGCAAACCACTGTTGATGCACTTCTGGAACATCTATGGGGATCTGATGGATAGCATAAAGACTTGGCTTGATTGGACCCAAGATTCATGAATAATTGAGCATCCAACAGGGACCCAGGCAGTCACAGGAGAATGGACAGAGCTGACATAGGGGGACTGTGGTATCATCGCAAAAGTGATCAGAGGAAGCCACCGTAGGGATCGACCCGTGGCATTGCAGCAATAGAGGGGCCCAGCTCCTGAGGTTGCTGGGGCAGGTGGGGTCCACAATAAAATGGCATGACCCAAAGGGTGATTAACACATGGAATTCATTGCCACAGGAGGTGGTGGCAGCTACAAGCATAGACAGCTTCAAGAGGGGATTGGATAAACATGTGGAGCAGAGGTCCATCGGTGGCTATTAAAAAGGAAAAGGTAGTCCCCTGTGCAAGCACCAGTCGTTTCTGACTCTGGGGTGACGTCACATCATGGCAGACCTTTTTACGAGATGGTTTGCCATTGCCTTCCCCAGTCATCTACACTTCCCCCCCAGCAAGCTGGGTACTCATTTTATCGACCTCGGAAGGATGGAAGGCTGAGTCAACCTTGAATCGGCTACCTGAACCCAGCTTCTGCTAGGATCGAACTCAGGTTGTGAGCAGAGAGCTCGGACTGCAATACTGCAACTTTACCACTCTGCGCCACGGGGCTCCTTTCAGTGGCTATTAGCCACAATGTATTGTAGGAACGCTCTATCTGGAGCAGAGACATTCATAAGAACATAAGAGAAGCCATGTTGGATCAGGCCAATGGCGCATTCAGTCCAACACTCTTTGTCACACAGTGGCCAAAAAACCCAGGTGCCATCAGGTGGTCCATCAGTGGGCCCAGGACACTAGAAGCCCTCCCACTCTTATGTTCTTATGACAGTATCTGCAGACTCCATAATACCCAGAGTTGGCCCTGCCACTAGGCAAACTAGGCAATTGCTTAGGGCACTGGCCTTCTGGGGGCACCAAATTGGCACCCTCGTTTGACTTGGTGATGTTATCAGTGTGGGGGGGTGGGTGGGCAGAAGTTAGCCTTGCCAGACAGTCTAGGGCCAGCCCTGGCAATACCATGCCTTCTTCCCTCTAGTCATGGCTTGGAAGAAGTGGAGAACAGCGCTAAAGCAAGCATAGGAAGTGAGGTCCAGCCAGCCAGGGGGTTCGTAGAAGGAAACAAAGATTAATTCATTAAATTAAAATGGGTTGGATCCAGCGGTAGATTTGCACTAAAAGAAGAGGCAGATCATTTTTTGCTGAATCCCTCTTTCCACTACAGATTCACCCCTTGTGCTTTTATGGGGGAGGGGGTGTTTCCTGTGCCCCAGGCAGCATTTGGGAAAGTCATTAAGAAAGTTGCAATATGCAGGAGGAAAGAAGGTCCCATCCTGCTGATGGAAATCCCTTCTACTTGATCCAACCCAATATTTCTAGGCCTCTATGGCACAGGAGTTGGATGCAAGGGGAATTTCTCCACTTCTTTCTGCCTTACTTCAATGTCTCTCTAGGTAGGCCCATGTACACTGGTTGTTGCGTCCTAGGCTCAAATGGGAGAACTGTTACTTTTGGAGGGAACTGTTACTTTTGGAGGGAAGCTGAACAAGCCAAAGCTTGTACTCCACACCAGGGTTCCAGAGAAGGCCTAAGCGTGCCCAGTCAGGGGAAGGATTGAAACATAAGTAGCCAATCAACATCTAGGCTCATACTGTACCCTGATAGGCCCTTAGGGCCCTGTAAATAGCCAATCCATGTACATAGTTAAGGACCAATCAGAAGGGGGCAAGAATTGTATAAAGGAGCGGGAAGTTTGAATAGAGCTCAGTCTGTGTGTGTGTTCCTGAAGTAAAGCTTGCTGAAATCACTCTCCAACTCTGGTCTCTTACTGTGCCGACCCCAGTACTTTACACTGGCGATGAAGGTGGGATGCCAGTAAGAACCAGCAACAGAACCAGGAACACGGAAAGGTGGCTAAATCCAAGCCATCTGGGTCCGCACCTCCGCTCTGCGCACACCCCAGCTCGCAAGCCGCCCAGACACGCTGCCAAGAATGGAGGCTCCAGCCAACCTCCTACAGCCCTTTAGCATCGATCGCCCTGAGCTGAGGGACTCATGGGTCGAAGGCTTCCAGTCATACCTGACCTTCCGGAAGATTACAGAGACTACCATGTGGCACGGAGACCGTGGACTTAGCCAGGGCTCTTCTCCAACCCAGGAACCTCATCAGGCACATTCGCTCTGCCCCGTTTCATCCAGCCACCAACAGCCAGGCAGAGCGGATGGTGCGCACGGCAAAGGAGGCCTTGAACCATCTGGGCCCCTCAGACTGGCCAAAAGATATGGCGTGTTTCCTAATGGCCTACTGGACCACACCCACCGCCTCCACAGGTCGCAGTCCAGCCGAACTCCTCATGGGCCGCCGCATCACCACCCTGCTGGACAAGCTGCACCCTGACCAAGCCCCAGACAGGCGACCGAGGCCGGAACACCTTAAAGCCCCCAGAGGGTTCTACCCAGGTGAAACAGTGTGGGCACGGAACTATGCCACCACTGGCCCCGCCTGGCTCCCTGGAAAAGTGGACCACGTCACCGGACCGGTCTCCTATGCAGTGGCCTTGGAGGGTGGACATCTCCTGAGGCGACACATCAACCAACTCCGAGGTCGCCTGCCTGCCGGGGAGCCAAGGTCAGAGGCTCCAGATCCGGACAACGTAAGTCCCCGAGAGCCTGACACAGAACAGGGTTCCGTGGAGCCCGCTTCGGCCCAGCAGGAGGAGACCACCGACCGCGCAGCTGAACCCAGGTCTCCCGAGGCCACCGTCCCAGATGTCTCCAGCTCTGCAGCCATGGAACCACCAACCGAGTCGGAACGCCCAGTCCCCTCGGAGCTCCGACGCTCGACACGAGACCGCCGCCCTCCGGCATATCTCCAGGACTATGTCACCTGATAGCTGGAACTATGGGGGGAGGGGTGTTGTGTCCTAGGCTCAAATGGGAGAACTGTTACTTTTGGAGGGAACTGTTACTTTTGGAGGGAAGCTGAACAAGCCAAAGCTTGTACTCCACACCAGGGTTCCAGAGAAGGCCTAAGCGTGCCCAATCAAGGGAAGGATTGAAACATAAGTAGCCAATCAACATCTAGGCTCATACTGTACCCTGATAGGCCCTTAGGGCCCTGTAAATAGCCAATCCATGTACATAGTTAAGAACCAATCAGAAGGGGGCAAGAATTGTATAAAGGAGCGGGAAGTTTGAATAGAGCTCAGTCTGTGTGTGTGTTCCTGAAGTAAAGCTTGCTGAAATCACTCTCCGACTCTGGTCTCTTACTGTGCCGACTCCAGTACTTTACACTGGTGGACCTGCGTTGTTACCCAAATAGGTGGTCTCTTAATCAGGTGGAGGCATTAGTTTTAAAGAACCAGAGTAAGAGGTGGTAACTGAGTTCTCCACCAGTGTTTATGGGAATTTTTCCCTTAAGAGAACTCTCAAAATAAACCGAGCAGATGTTCAACCAGAAAGGTTTTTTTATTGAAATAAAAATTAGCAAGAAGCATACACATGAACACATACACACACTGAAAACACTTTACAAGGCTGGCTAAGAGGAAACAGGGAGAAAAGTGGGAAAGAAAAGCTGTAATTTCCAGTCTCAAAGAAAGATGTCTATGGAAGCAGCAAGTTGATCAGCAAAACAAGATGCATTTCGTGGCAAGAAACGCAACAAAGATGGGGGTATGGAAGAGGATTCAAGTCACACACACACACTCCTAAGGAGAAGACTCTCTTCTGATATAGAAGAAGAAGAAGATATTGGATTTAGGCAGAATATGCCCTCTGATATGTTTGCTAGCAAAATGATAACTTAATGTGTTGGATGAAAAGATGGGAGAAATTTGATGGGTTTTCCTGAAGTGGGCAATAGGTGTGAATGGGGCTTGATGACCCTAGTACTAGATAGGAAAAGCTACTAGGTTTGATTAATAGAATTAAGCGTTGCTTAACTAAGATAAATGGGTGCAAGGAAGAAATGATGAGACTTGATGAGATTAGTCCAAGGTGAGTCAACAGGTTATAGGGAGACCTGTTGTCCTAAATTACGCATCTCTCTGAAGCATGGAGAAAGTTGTTAGCTAGCCAGCCGCTCTTGCTCACACTTCTAAACTATATGTCCAGGCTTGTTTTGAACTGGTATCCATTTTGTGTCATTTTAGGCCAAGCAGCATATTGTACTTATGATATTTTAGATGATATTTTAGGAGCAGTGTTTATAGTTTCACTAGCTTTAAACTGCTCCTCAGCAACAGGAGGGGTCTGACTGCTAACTTGCGGATAGAAAGAACTGAGGACTGTACTACATCTATGAAAGGAAGATCTTTCAATGGACCTTTCCATTTCCCTCTTTCCTCAAGTCAAGGAGCACTTCCATCATGATGCTGAGATCTCTATCACTTGCCAGATCTCAATGTGAGCTGACATCTCTGAAGAAATAGAGGAGGAGGAGGAGGAAAGAGAAGGAGGAGGAGCTGACTGGCTTTATACCCCGTCCTTCACTTGGAGTCTCAGATTGGCTTACAATCTCCTTCCCTTCCTCTCCCTGCAACAGACACCCTGTGAGGTAGATGAGGCTGAGAGAGCTCTGAGAGAACTGCTCTTGAGAGAACAGTTCAGAGAAAGCTGTAACTGGCCCAAGGCCACCAAGCTGGCCACACGTGGAGACATGGGGAATCAAACCTGGTTCTCCAGATTAGAGTCCACCACTCTTAACCACTACACCAAACTGGTTAAATGCCTTTATATTGTATATTTTTATCCCAGCCTCCCTCAAAGAAGCTCAGGGCAGTATGCACATCTAAGAGAAGTAAGAAACTAAGAGTTGTCCTCAGAACAACTCTAGGAGGTAGGATGGACTGGAAGAGAGTGGCTGGCCCATGGTCACCAAGTGAGCATCAAGGCAGAATGGGGATTTGAACTTGGATCTCCCAGATCTCATGAAACTACTGTAACAAGTCAGACCAGTGGTCCTAGTGCAGTGCTGATGGGCAACATGGTGCCCACCACCACCTTTCCTGGTGCCCACCAAGTGTTTTTATATCATGGGCATGGTCAGGTGGAGCTTTTCCCAGCAAGGCTTCTAGGGAAAGTTCCACCTGTTCCTTTGTGAGCAGCAGCTGCCAACACAGAACACCACATCTTGACTGTGTGACTGAAGGTAAGCTATGGTAGCCCCTTTGTGACTGGCTCCACCTCCTGCTGCAGCCATTTTGTAGCAGTCATTTTGTGGCTGATACTATGTCAGAAGTCCAAATGTGCTTGCAGGCTCCGAAAGGTTGGGTCTGAGTCAGACAACTGGTCCAACATGGCCAATACGAACTACTCTAATTGGCAGAGGCTCTCCAGGGTCTCAAGATGAGGTCTTTCACACCACCTACTACAAGATATTTTTAACAGGGGGATATAGGAGACTGAACCTGGGCTTTCTGTATGCCTAGCAAATGCTGTACAGCTAAGCCATGGCCTCTCTCCTTGCAGTCAGTCGAACACTCCAGCCAGGGTCCATACTGGCTCTTCCATTCACCCTAAAATGTCAAGTAGTGACCAGGTTAAGAATCCGTCCTCATATCCCAAATACCTTATCAAAACAACTCTTAATTCTTCAAAGCAATTCGGCTAGCAGATGCACTTATGGGAGAAATTTGTGCACACTGAAGCTAGAATGTTTCCAAAAGAACAGAGTGTAAATTAATTTGAAATTTGAAAAAAAGAACATCTGAGCAAGCTTTTAGGTGAAATTTCCATAGAGATTACCAACGAGCAGTTTAGACAGGAACACTCTGGTATGACTTCAAAGAGCTTTAAAGCTGCCTCAGTACATAAATCCTGAATGTCAAATTGCACATGTTTAAGATTTTGCTCTCAGGCAATTCTTTAGCTACATTTCAAATTGACAATATGATGGGCGGGGGTGGGGGCTCCAGTCACATTAAATACTAAAGTCAGACTGGTTTCAGAAAGAGAAGAACAATTTGGGTAAGTGTGAAAAATAACCCAAATACTTTCCATTGTTAAGCTTCAAAAATAACTAGCAATTTCAACTATATATATATATATATATATATAGCCAGACACTATTTGAAGCATAATACAGAAAGCATTCAAACTTTCTTGGGAAAAAGCCCCTGATATTGGCTCGTTTTCCGCCATATTTGAGTAACTGCATCTAAACTTTATAGATTTTTAAGATCAATACACAAACCACAGTTCTCATTTCTCATTCAATCTGCCTATAGCTCACATACATTCAATGGATTAAAGCAGATTTACCTGTCCTGGATTTGTATCCGTCCCTTCTTCCCGTGAGCTAGGCTGGTTGGCATAGTTTTTCCCTCTTCCATTCAACTCTCACAACAACCCTGTGAGGCAGGTTAGGCTGAGAGAAGACAATAACTGATCTAAGAGCACCCGATGAGCTTCGTTGTCAAATAGGAGGTTGAACCCAGGTTTCCCCAGCCTAGCCAAAGTGGTGACCATTCCACCAAACTAGGTTCTCTTTCAAGACACTGGCTGTGCTCAGCCCAGTGCTATTCACCTGCTATTCAGCACGTCCACTTCTAAAATGGCACCTACATAGTCAGCCACTTCCAAGATGGACCCAAAGCAAACATCTATGCTAGTTCAACTGTATGACCATGGCACCATGAGAGGCACACATCAAAAGACAAGCCAGTTATCACCCAGGGATTCATTGGTCATGAAAAGTTTGTAGCCAATAAGTATTTTATGTACAATACTTACAAATTTACAGTTTGGCTGAAAGCTTTTGGTACATACTATAAAAATTGTCTCCATCTAAAGTGGCAGAAAAATCTCTAAACACCAGTGCCAGGAGGCAACATCAGGGGAGGGGCTTGGCCCTTCCAGAGGAAGGTTTGTTGGCCCTCCACAGGTTGGCCACTGAGGGTGCGGTCACACATCACATTAAAAGCGTGTGTGCAGCGCTCAAATTTGAACAGCTGAATATTGATTCGATGCAGGGCCATTCAGACGAGCAACCAAGAATGTGACTCATTCTGCTGTTGAGCATTCAGACATCCAATACTATCACGCTCTTTTCTTGGAGCATGCGTGATCAGGTGGTGATTTCTGGGGGGGGGGGGTCCATTGAACATGCGCCCAACTGTTTGGAGGTGGGAAATCAAACGTTACTTCGGGGGGGGGGGGGGAGTTTCCAGAAATCCTCCACATTGAAAAAGAGATTTTTTTTTCCTGTTCTAAATAGTGAGATAACATTCCCCCCCCCCTCCGATCCTGTGTTGATTGGAGAAGCAGAAGCGTCACCTCAGATTCCCGGATGATCTGGCAATGCGCATGTCTGCTGGGGCTTTTTTTTTTTTTTTAAAGGTGGGAGGCAGTATCGCGCGTGAGCTGTCCAAACATGAAAAAGCTGATCTTGTGCTGCTGTTTTGAAAAAGGGCCGGATTTTCTGTGCTGTCAAGTTAATGCGCCATTCAGGCGTAGCAAGCCTGGATGACCCCGGATGACGCTCGATTGCCAGATGTGGATGTCTGAACGAACACATTTAATCCGTCAGCCAGACGGAGCTGTGTCGTCACTAATGGTACGTGTGACCGCACCCTGAATGAAACACAATGCAGCCTGGACTATATAGGCCACTGGTCTCATTCAGCGGGTCTTATGTTCAAGAAGATCAACTTTATCTAATGTTTTTTCACATAGTTCTTCAGTATAGGTTGATAAAAGATAATTGCATTCCTTAGTCATAATGCATGATGTTATAACTATAGCAGGAAAGTTAGAATTTCAGCAGGTCAGCCAACTGGAGCAACAACTTACTAAATATAGGACATTATTTATATCACAGAGTTCCAATGTTTTAAATAAGTTCTGTGAAGACTAAAAGACCGTTTCCTAATATCAGATCTATCGCAGTCTCTGAAAGCATGTAGTTTCCCATGGCCTGGAATACTAAAATGGGGTGCAAGTCAAAAGCTATAGCTTATTACAGTGGGCCTCTAAATTAGGGTTGCCACCTGTGGGTTGAGAAATTCCTTGAGATTTGGCAATGAAGCCTTGGGCAGGCAGGGTTTGGGGAGGGGAGGTACACCAGCAGGTTATAATGTCATAGAAGTCACCCTCCATAGCCATCATTTTCTCCAGGCAAACTGATCTGTCACCTGGAGATCTGTTGTAATCCAAGGAGATCGCCTCAGGTGACCCTCCGCTTGGTGACCCTCAGGACTTCTTTGTAGCAGGGACTCCTTTGCCTGTTCGGCCACATACCACTGATGTAGCCAATCCTCCAAGAGTTTACAGTAGGCTCCGTAGCTAAGATGTGTGGCCTAATATGCAAAGGAACTCCTGCTACAAAAAAAAAAAGCCCTGGTGACCCTACCTAAAATTTTATTTATTTTGATTTTCAGCACGCCCTCACCATAAAAGGGCTCAGAACAGGCTACAAACCCAGATTATTAGAATATCTATTAAAAGGGTGCATGTTGGAGTTTTAAAATGATGCACCCACAGTCAAAGGTGTGTCCTGTGTGCAGGCATATAATCTGGTCACCTACCAGCACTTCTTGGGGAGTGGGAGGGGGGTTGTGTGTGGGTGTCTATATCTGAAAGTCATGGCAGCCTCTGGTGAGTCGTGAATGACCCCTAATGGGGGCCTGGAGGATATTCAGAGAGATGGCAGAATAGAGACTGCCCCTGTCTTCCCGGACGAGTATTTCGAGGAAGTCTCCCATCCAAGTACTAACCACAGTTGACCCTGTTTAGCTTTCCAGAAATAATGAGATTGGGTTTGCTTGGCCTATCCAGGTCAGGGTCCCTACCAGTACTTTTTGACAACATGGTTCTGCCACTCTCACAAACAGTTGTGGTCCCATGAAATCAAATTAATTGTTCTAAAATTGGTTCACTGTACACCTTCTCTTCCAACTGGGTCTCCAGGAGCTTAGGTCCTTCCCAGCATCTGTGACCCCAGACTGTTCAACCTGAGATGCCATAGATTGAATATCAAGAGGATACATATCCTCCTGATTCCATGAAGCTCCTCTAATAAGAAACTGTCTTATGCATGGGGGACAGAGGTCCAGGCTACTGGACTTTCAATTGGTCCTTCACGTATGTGAGTCAGCTTGGCTAGGGGAGGTAGATTTCCATAGTGTTCTAGTGAAAATAAACAACAAGATATCTCTTTACAAAGATGTCCGTCTCCCATTAGGATTTTAACTTGCCATTTAAGACTTCTGACTTTTAAAACCTGTCCATCCCATAATTTCAACAGTCTGCCAACATCAAACTTCATAAACCAATTGGCCGCTTCGCAAAAAATCCAAAATTTGTCTATCCAGTTCAGCAAAATGTTCCCTGAATCTTCTGATCTGACAACCTGCATCAAAAAAACTCTTCTGTTACGAAGGAGAAGACGCCAAACAAGTCCAGTTTTGTACCTAGGCCAGCCAGGCCATTTTCCCATGATGACAGGTCAGTTGAAAGGAATGGGTGGGCAGATCAAAAAGGACACAGTTCATAAGCAAAGAATAAACGTGTTTTCATCTTGCAAATGTCAGATGTACACTACTAACACCCACACGCTATGTAGTGAACCTTTCATAGAGACACAGATTCATGAACTTCAGTCTCGTCCTTTCCTTTTTACTAATGCCACTCTCGAGTTAGGATTACAAAATCAGGTACCTCACAGTTAATGTGTCGCCTAAGTGAGCTTTTCTACCATTCAGATTATCACCGTGTTTTCAAGCAATCAGCTAAAAGGAGTTCTTCCCTTTGCAGCGATCTCAGAAGACTGCATCGACAGAACCATTGTTCCTTTCAAAAAGTTATTCATTTCTGTCACGGCTGGAATACAAAAGAATATCTAAGCATGCATGGCCAAAATATTATTTTTCACCCTTACTGAAGCTGCAGTAACTACAGCTGCCTCAACTTCTGGGAACACAGAAAAGAGATTAGGGGCATTGTTAAAAATTCACCACTTATAGAAATTAAGCACTGAAAAGTCTGGAAGAGAAAATGATCTGTTTTAAGCATAAAGATTTTACTAGCTTCCAGAATGCTCTTCCCATAACTGTTCACTTGGTGCTAAATTTGAGAAGCTTTTCTTTTTACCAGGCCTTTGTCATTTAGCTTTTATTTCAGTAGTAGTACTGTATCATTTTTTTTTACTCTCTATTATTTCTTGCTGATAGTTATAACTTATCTGCTATGAATACAGCATCCCAGTGTGTATGGCACTTGGCAGAATATTAGACAAAGTTTACAATCCAGACTATAATACACAGGGAGACCTCAAGGGAACTTGCTACTGGTTTTTAATATCACACCAGTGATTTACTGTATTTATTAAATTGGATTTTATTTCTTTTAACTGCAGATTGCCTCAAGAACCCATATTGAAGGCGTAGCATAGAACTGTTTTGTACATACAAAACATACAGCCGCCCTGAGCTTGCCTCGGCGGGGAGGGCGGGGTATAAATAAAAATATTATTATTATTATTATTACATATGAAGCTGCCTTTGTTTGGTAAATAATGCCTGGAGGAGATGGATCATTATTTAAAAAGAAAGCTCTTTATGGAAATCTATTAGGAAAGGGAAACAACAGGATGGTTCCAATAAAATAACAAAAGTTTCTAATGCTACATATTCATTCTAAAGTAGACTTACACATAAAACATGGCAGGTAGGGTTGCCAGGTCCAACTCAAGAAATATCTAGGAACACTGGGGTTGGAGCCAAGAGACTTTGGGGGTGGAGCCAGGAGCAAGGGTCTGACAAACATAGTGGAACTCCTAAGGGAGTTCTGCCCATTACATTTAAAGAGACCACACACCTTTTAAAAGTTTTCCTTCCATTTGGAAATAATGAAGGATGGGGCACCTTCTTTTGAGGCTCATAGAATTGGAACCATCTTTTTGAAACTTGGGGGGGAGGGGGTGTTCTGAGGAGAGGCAATAGATGCTATGCTGAAAATTTGATGCATATATCTCAAATAACAGGCCCCCCAGAGCCTCAGATACCCATAGATCAATTCTCCATTATACCCTATGGGAATCGGTCTCCATAGGGGATAATGGAGTGTCCAGCAGACATTTCCCTTCCCCCCCCCCCATTTCTGAAGTGAGGGGGGGCTCCAAACCGTGGGATCCCCTTCCCTAACTGCAGATTGGCAACCCTAATGGTGGGGGGGAGGGAGCCGCAACAAGCAAGAAAGAAGTACTTTTCTCCCTTTCTCACAATACAAGAACTCGTGGGCATTCGATGAAATTGCTGAGCAGACAGGTTAAAACGGATAAAAGGAAGTACTTCTTCACCCAAAGGGTGATTAACATGTGGTGGCGGCCACAAGCATAGCCACCTTCAAGAGGGGTTTAGATAAAAATATGGAGCAGAGGTCCATCAGTGGCTATTAGCCACAGTGTGTGTGTATATATAAAAAATTTTGCCACTGTGTGACACAGAGTGTTGGACTGGATGGGCCATTGGCCTGATCCAACACGGCTTCTCTTATGTTCTTAAGCACAAGGGTACAAGCAGATAGCAAGGTAGGCAGGTGAGTCTAATAGGCATTTAACCTCTTTTCTACATTCCTGACAGGAAGACATTAACTCACTAGCCAACCAAAAGTACTGGTAAATTAAAACCACCCAAACAGTTTATCAAACACACCAATTAAAGCACAGAATTGGCTCTGGGCCACGTTGTCCTTCCAGGTCAGGTCTGTGCTGGAATGAAAACAAATATGTTAACCTTATAATGACTGAAATTTAGATCTTGCCATGTCCCCAACACCTTTTACTGAACCAGACCCTTGGCCTATCAGTCAGTGCCATCTAAGACGGGCAGCAGCTCTCCAGAGTCTCTGGCAGAGGCCTTTCATATCACTTGGCCCTTTTTAACTGGAGATGGCAGAGATTGAACCTGGGACCTTCTACACACAGAGCAGATGCTCTACCAGAGCCGCAGCCCTGCCTCAAATCAAGTAAATCAATCTATTCCCTTTGTAATTGAATCACTACTTGTTTAGTCTGAAAACAGCAGAACTTCACTTATATAACCAAAGGGGGGTTGAGAAAAAAGATGTATAACTGCAGATCAAAGTCAAAGTCTTCGTTAATACTGTCCTAGACCAGCACATCTTAGCAAAATTCCTATCCACCACAGTGAGCGACAAAAAACTTAAAAGTAGCTCCCACACATAGTAAATCAAAGGGATTAAATCTGCAATATATATGTATAAAACCTTAAACTGTCAGTGTCTGGCAAATTTTACAAGCTACCATACAAAACTTCACAGTATGTGTATTTTCATCTATAAGTAACATTCTAGCTTATACAGAGTCTGATTGACTGGGATCCCTCCTAAGCAAAGGAGGGATAAATTTAAGAGCATACCTCTTGATATAAGGGACAATGAACGTGTTCTGTAATTTCAGTCTCCCCTGAACTACAGGGACAGAGCCTGTCTGCCTTGGGAGCTGTGGAGAAATGTGTTGTCTCCTAGAGGCTGGCAAGCAGCAAACCTATGCTGGGCATTTAAAGTTTTTTTTCTTCCTAGGCTGAGGAGCTTCAACTCAGCTCACCTTCTTACAAGTGCTAACAGACAAAGGGATGGCCAAGCCTCCTCCTTCCTCACCCCCTTCTTCAGGCAAGAAACATAAGAGTTGGGAATGGAAAATTCTAGAGAGGCTTGAGGAAGTAACTAGCTGGAGACAACAGGAAAAGATGCCTTGACCTGGGGTGACTGGGGTCAAGGGAGAGGGGGAACAGAGAGGTTAAAACATCCTTGCAATGGGAAATTGGGGTCCTTCCTCTGGGATGCTGGGTTGAGGAGAACTCAGAGCTCTGGACTGCAAGCAGGTGGCCATTGACCACATGGCCGACCTGGACATCTGAAAGGAGCCTGAAGGTAATGGCACCTCTGTAGAGAAACCAGAATAGCAAAGTTAAAAAGCCTGTTCTATATTTTACCGTCAGATAGGGCATTATAGCACAGACAGGAGATTTCCATTTTGTTTCCAATTTCTTTTGCATCCTTTGCTCAAGCCAGCAGCATGCTAAAAGTATGCTTAGGGGCTAAGCAGCCACTTGAAGGGGTGGAATGCAAATCCAGCCTCCTTTCTCAGAATCTGGGCTTTGCCCCTTCTCGCCCATGGATCTTGGTTTTTAAAAAAAGAACACCCCCCCCCCCAAATGGACCCTTTCCCCCCATATTTGAGGTCCTGTGTTTTCTCTCCACGGGGCAATTGAAAGTTATTAATCAATATTCATCTATTTTTAAAAAGGATCATCTAACAATGTCTAATCCCCTCCCCCAATTGAGTTTTATGGTCCTAATACCAGATGGATAAAAAGGGAACTAGTAGATGTGAATAAGGAGCTGGGAACTACCTTCAGCCTCTTTTTTCTGAGATGGCTGAACTACACGGAATGCTCTGGAAGCAGAATTATTCCAGAGCAGCCCTATTGAGCCACATAGGGTGTCTCTGAAGGCAGCCTGGCTGAAGCACCTCATGATCTGCAGCACGGATAGGGTTAAACCTACAGAGCAGTTTGCTAGAGAGGCGGGGGGCGCGCAGAAAAGAGGAAAGGCTTTTTTCTTCTAGAGGAGGGTTTGCTTCTGAATGGGGGGAGGAGGGACCACAGGAAGGGCTTCAGATTTCCAACAGCAGGAGAAACCCGTGGAGCCGGATCCCGGGAAGATTTACTTAAAAGTAAGGCGATGGGCGGGGTTTTTCAACCTTGGAAGGGAGGGATGCTGGGATCATTCTCGGCCACGGTTGTCATACGGTTGCCAACTCCCAGATGGCAGATTCCTGCACATTTAGGGGTGTGTGGATTCTGGGAAGGGCCAAGTGTGGAGATGAGAGGAAGGTTAAACTGAGATGGGAACAAGGTCAGAGAGTCCTCCCTTCAATGCAACCATTTTCTCCAGGGGAACTGATTGCTGTCAGCTTGTCAAGTGTAATTCTAGGGGATCTCCAGGCTCCACCAGGAGGCTGGCAACCCTACTAGGCACAAGTTTTGTGCTGCTATTTAAACAGCTTTTGTTTGGTTTGTGGGGGTTTAATGATAATCAATGTTTTTGAGTACAAGAAAGGTTAAATCTATGGAACTGACTGTTTTGCTGGTTCCGCAAACAAACAAATCCTGGCTTTTGAGGGGTTGGATGAGTAAAAAAAAGCATAGGGGGGAGGGCACTCCTGCCTGCCTGGGAATCAACTGCAGCCCTATCCTAAGACCCAGAGGGTTCCCAGTGTGGGACCAGAGCTGCCAAGGCCTGCCCAACAGAGGAGAAGCACATTTTAAAAACTCTGTTGCCAAGGCGCAGAAAGCCTCACAATGTCAGGGAAGATCATGGAACACCACCAATGCCCTTTGCCCACCAATCGCAGCATGAGGAGAGGTGACCACCTTCTGACAGGGAGAGGGGTGGAGCATGCTGATATGACCACACCCCCTGATATCAGCCTTCTGCCCCCCCCCCCCCCCGCCCCATACACAAGGCCAGGAGGCACAAAATGGCATGGGACATAACTGTGAGGTTAGCGGCATGAGCGATAGGACCCCTGGAATAAACACACCAGAGAGTTCCACAGATGTGGATTCTAGTATCCACCTGCAGTAATGTGTTTTGTAAACTGGATGCACAGGGAGAGAATGCAGCATCGCCTCTGTCCCATCATTCCACAGCTCACAAAGCCAAATTCTCCCTCCTGCATTGGGTGGGAGGAATAGCATCCTTCAGCTAGGCAAGAGAGGTCCAGACCTCCAGGGAATGCAACAGAGAGAAACACAAGTCCACCATCACAAGTGTTCATGTCCTGCTGAGGGGGATGCCAGCAAGAATACAAAGCTTGCCTTTCGGTGATGAGGAGGTCCAGAAAGGAATCTTCGATGGTATCAAGCGGGATGAATCTTTCATGCTGATTGGCTGGCCTGAATGTCAAGCATTTTTGGTGATGCCCCGCAATCTACCATCTTTAGCAGGGTACCAGTGACATGTTTAGTAACCATCCAAAGCTGTTCAAGGACTGGGCTTAGGCTTGTTCCCAAATTGGCTGGACTCTGGAAAACAATCCTTCTGTCAGGGTGAGCTGGAAAACAGGGTCAGGAGAAAACAGTGATTCTTCTCTGGATGAAAGACCTGTGATATATGCCCTGCTTCTTCACATGGTAAGAAACTCCAAGGGATACTGTTAACCTGGGTTGGTTTCCCTTGGAAAGAGAAAGCTCTGGAACCTTCTGGTGTCTCATTATTATTTGCTTTAATGACAAATATACTGAAAGAGCTGAGCACAGATAGAAGGCAGAAGAATTGCCCACAGAGTATCCCACATCAGATACCCAGAGGGAGCATTTTTTTTCTGTGCCTCAAGATTCCTGAGCCAAATCTCATATCCAAGGCCTATCTGCTTTTCTCTCTCAATCACACCCACTCATTCTTCCCACAGACACATTCCTGTCCCTTCCCCTCAGCTGGGTGTTTGGGCAGCGCTCCACTTCAGGCCTAATGAAAAGATACACAGAATGGTTAAGGGGTCACCAGTCCGTCTTCTCTTTTTGGGACTCCAGTTTACTTTAAGAATTAGCCCCTAGGACCGACTGACCCAAAGCAATGGGAGCGTAAGCCTGTAACGTTCTTAAAGAGCCAAGCAGAGACACTTAACTTTCCCCAAGAAGCAAAGAGACATATTTAAACAGCTTATTATGTAATATGGCAAAATGATATTAAATCTCATCCGCAAACCAAAAGAAGAACTTTTGTTCTGATCCACCAAGGCTGTTCTCACTCATCTCCTGAGCATATGAAGGGTTGTGATGTTTAGCTGTGTATTTCCATTCTCTTGTATTTCTTTTTGACATGTTGCTGTCTTCTGCCTCTCTCCTCCCAGGGAGAATCCTGTCTCCGTAGCCAAGTGAATAAAGGCATTTTTTCACAGCGTTAACCCAAGAGAAGGAAATGGAGATGGAAGAGCAGGACCCAGAAGGACCTGGAACTGGAAAGAGAGCAAGGCAAGACCCCTTTCTCCTCCAAGCTGGGGGTGGCGTTGAATTCTGGGAAAGAGCTGTGCTAGAGATCTTAACTAAGGACACCATGACCTCAGATGTACATTGCCAACGCTTCTGGCAGTTCCGCTACCATGAAGCTGATGGGCCCCGAAAGGCTTGCAGCCAGCTCCATAGACTCTGCAACCACTGGCTGAAGCCAGAGAGGCACACCAAGAAGCAGATCCTGGACCTGGTGATCCTAGAGCAGTTCCTGAGTATCCTGCCCCAGGAAATGCAGTGCTGGGTCAGAGAATGTAGACCAGAGACCAGTTCCCAGGCGGTGGCCTTGGCTGAAGGTTTCCTTTTGAGTCAGGCAGAGGAGAAGAAGCAGGCAGAACAGGTGAGAGGATTTCCTTCAAGTATATCTTAATTCAAGCAACAATATCTAGCCCTAGTCTAAAGTTTCCCTGAGAGGTATTTGTCTAAGTGTTAATTATCCAAAAGGGATAGTTCCTTCAGCCCCCCTCTTCTGCTAGAGAATTTCTTATCCCTCTAGATAACTCAGCAGGTTTGCTGATAGAAGGGTGCAGAGTCTATTCCTTGGTCTGTTCCAATCCATCGCTTACCCCTCTCCATTGCTGTTTCAGATGTGGGGACCATCACTGAAGATAGAAGCAACATTCTCTGAGGCGGAAGGAGCTTCTTTAGAGCAAGGGCAGAGGGCCCATGCCCAGGCGTGTGCCCAAGATGCCCTCTCATGTGGTAAGGACTCGTTGTACCTGGATGCAGTTGGAGCACCCAGTGAATAGAGTCCAGATCAGGGAAATAATAAAATACTTCTTCACCCAGCACAGAGTTAATTTGCGGTATTACTGACAGTGGTCCCACTGAAAGGGGATTAGACAAATTTCTGGAAGGTAATTCCCCATGTTAATTAAAATAGTCGTATATCAGCTTCTTCCATAAAAAGAACTAAAGGTGACTCAAAACAGAAAAGGTAGACAAATCTCAGGAGAGCTATTCAGCCTGGTGAATGAAGGGAGCCTCCACTTTCTGGGGCAGCAGAGATCTGCAAACCAGTTCCCAGGGGCCAATAATAATGGGAAGGTTTAGCTTCTTTGCCTGTCTTTATAGGGACATCTGGCAGGTGACAGTGGGAAATAGGATGCTGGAGTAGGGAGGGCAGCCTATGGACTGGAACCCCTGGATGTTTTTCTTCATTCTTTTGTCTCACTTCCTCATCCTTTTGTCTCACTAACAGGCAGTGGAGAGAAGTTGTTGAGCCACTGTCTTTTCAGAGGTGCGGTAACAGCTGCTGCACTTCCAGTCCAGGTAAGAGAGGTAAGCAGTGGACAGCCTGGGTCCCCTCTCCTTTCTCAGGGGGGCTTTTTCTCCTGCAGTTACTTGAAAGGTTCCAGGTGAGTAAGACTGTGTTTGCCCATGCCAAGCTCTGCATCCTATGGGAATGTTCTCTTCCAGTGTCAAGTCTCTGCCTGGCCGTGATTTCTGAGAATGGAATCTGCTTTTTCTTTCAGTGTCCCTTTTCCTTTGAGGAAGTGGCTGTGTATTTCACTGAGGCAGAGTGGATCATGCTGGATCCAGGCCAAAGAGCTCTCTACAGGGAAGTCATGCTGGAGAACTATGGGAGCATGGCCTCTCTGGGTAAGGATCTTTCAGAGGTGCCAAAGGTGTGGATTGCTGCCATTGGGATGATGCATGAGCCAAAATATTGAACAGCAATACACTGTTTTGAGGCCTATCCTGCTATTTGTTCAGGGGCTACTGTGGCCAGTGTTGTGTCCATCACCCAAGCCAGAGAGGGTGTCCTGGCCTGAAGCCAAAGGAGGGCTGAAAGGCCCTCAGAAAGACTCTGAAAGGGGCAAGATCCTAATTTCTCTGTTTTCAACCTTGACTAGAACCCATCTTCCAGAGGAAATGGCTATCATCTGCCCTGACTCTGATCTGGAATGGATTCCTTCCCCTTATATTGGTTGGGATTGCAGGCTTTGATCTTGACTATGACTTTCCAGAAAATTTTTTCTTGTTGTTTGGATTTCTTTTCTTCCCAATAGAAGAATGTTCACTTCTTCTCTCTTCCCCTTCCTCCCTCTCCCTGCCAAAGAAGAAAGGAATGTAAGAGAAACTGTGGTGGAGACAGATAGAAGCCTTGCGTCTGAAGAAGAGCTAGAAAACTTCTCAGGAGGATCTCAAAGCAGGATTTCCTTCTCAAATGAGCTGACTGAGAGTAGGTATCCTTCACACTTAGGTCAAGAGAACAGACAAGGAATAGCTATAGGCCTTTTCTGCTTCACTTCTACACAACTCTTAGTTTGGTACAGGACTTTATTTTTGTAGGAAAAGCCCAGCAGGAACTCATTTGCATATTAGACCACACACACACACACCCGATATCACCATTGTTCCACACAGGAACCCATTTGCTTATTAGGCCACAACCCCTTTTGCCAAGCCAGCCGGAACTGCGTTCCTGTGCGTTCCTGCTCAAAAAAAACCCCCTGGTTTGGTAGAATTATAAAGTGCATTGGAGAGAGACGCCATCTGGGCCCTGGGATCTGGAGGTGCGGCAGCTCCTTCTGGGCAAGAGCTCAGCTGTGGCTCTTGAGGGGCCATGGATCCTTAAATACTGGACCTTCTGGGGAAAGGTGACCCGGGTTTAGCTAAGATCAGCCAAGCTGGACAAGGCCAAAGGGCCTTCAGACTTTCCTGTCCTCCTAGGTGCTGATGGGACCTTTCTCTTTAATCCCACAGAGGATGAGCAGAGGAGTGAGGAAGGTGAGGAACTTGATCAGCCATTGCCAGATAAACTTGAAAATGAAGACTTCAGAGAAAACTTCAGGAAACAAGGCAGTCCTGAGAGGCAAGAGAGCAGCCAAATAGTCAAGAAGTGGAAGCAACCCATTCCTTGCCAAGGGGGGGATTTCCAAAAAGTCATTCATATGGCAGAAGAAACATATGAGTGCTCAGAATATAGAATGGACTTCTCAGAACAAACCCAATGTACTGTCCAATTCCATGAGAAGAAATTCAGTTCAAATGGCAGTCTTCAACACCATCTAAGAACTGATGGAGGAGATAAACCTTTTGAGTGCTTGGAGTGTGGAAAGAGATTCAGTCGCAGTTTCAATCTTAAACAGCATCTAAGAACACACACAGGGGAGAAACCTTTTGAATGCTCAGAGTGCGGAAAAAGATTCAGTGACAACTCTACTCTTCAACGGCACCAAAGAACCCACACAGGGGAGAAACCTTTTGAATGTTCAGAGTGTGGGAAGAGATTTAGGCACAGTTCTACCCTTCAACGGCACCAAAGGACCCATACAGGGGAGAAACCTTTTGAATGCTTAGAGTGCGGAAAGAGATTTAGTAGGAGTTCCCGTCTTCTGGAGCATCAGAGAAACCACACAGGGGACAAGCCTTTGCAATGTTCAGAGTGTGGAAAGAGATTCAGTCAGAACAGCCATCTTCAGCAGCATCAAAGAACTCACACAGAGGAGAAACCTTTTGAATGCTCAGAATGTGGAAAGAGATTCAGGCACAGAGGCAGTCTTCAACAGCATTTAAGAACCCACACAGGAGAGAAACCTTTGGAATGTTCAGAGTGTGGAAAGAGATTCGGTCAGAGTAGCCATCTTCAGCAGCATCAAAGAACCCACACAGGGGAGAAACCTTTTGAGTGCTTAGAGTGTGGAAAGAGATTCAGGTTGAGTGGCACTCTTCAACAGCATCAAAGAACCCACACAGAGGAGAAACCTTTTGAATGCTTAGAGTGTGGAAAGAGATTCAGGCACAGAGGCAATCTTCAGTTACATCAAAGAACCCACACAGGAGAGAAACCTTTTGAATGTTCTGAGTGTGGAAAGAGATTCAGTCAAAGTAGCCATCTTCAACACCATCAAAGAACTCACACAGGTGAGAAACCTTTTGAGTGCTCAGAGTGTGGAAAGAGATTCAGGTTGAGTGGCACTCTTCAACAGCATCAGAGAACCCACACAGGGGAGAAGCCTTTTGAATGCTCAGAGTGTGGGAAGAGATTTAGTCGGAGTGGAAAATTTCATCTGCACCAAAGAACCCATACAGAGGAAAAACCTTTTGAATGCTCGGAATGTGGAAAGAGATTTAGTCAGAGTTGTAAACTTCAACTGCATCTAAGAACCCATACAGGGGAGAAGCCTTTTGAATGCTCAGAGTGTGGAAAGAGATTCAGTCAGAGTGGCACTCTTCTGCTGCATCTAAGAACACATACAGGGGAGAAACCTTTTGAGTGCTCAGAGTGTGGAAAGAGATTTAGTGGGAATGGCAGTCTTCAACTACACCTAAGAACTCACACAGGGGAGAAACCTTTTGAATGCTCAGTGTGTAGAAAGAGATTCAGTCAGAGTGGCACTCTTCAGTTGCATCGAAGAACCCACACAGGGGAGAAACCTTTTCAATGCTCAGTGTGTGGAAAGAGATTCAGTCGGAGTGGCAAACTTAAATTGCACCAAAGAACCCACACAGGGGAGAAACCTTTTGAGTGCTCAGAGTGTGGGAAGAGATTCAGATGGAGTAGCAATTTTCAAAAACATCTAAGAACCCACACAAGGAAAAACTATGTAACTGCTTAGCCCATAAAAATAACCTTTTCCCTATTCCACAGCTAAAAGCAACCGCATACAGAGCCAGTGCACGGGAGTCGACGGGGTTGGCAGTGGCCTTGGGCACCGCCCCGCTTGGGGGCGTCCCTGGGAGTTCCCTCTCTCCCCGAGGAGCCAGGCCCTGGGCTCGTGTACCGCACTCCTTGCAGGAGCTGGCTCCCTTTGAAGAAGGGGGCAGGAGGGCCACATGGAGCACTGGTGGGGAGCGCACACAGCCCGCCACCGCATTGGCACAGCGAAGATGCTCCCCGCCAGCGCTCTGTGCGGCCCTCCCACCCCCTGCTTCAAAGGGAGCCAGCTGGCATCCTTTGAAGAAGGGGGCAGGAGGGCCGCACAGAGCGCTGGCAGGGAGCGCAGACAGCTTGCTGTCTCCCCGCCCTTGGCGAGGCTTTGAAAGCCTCGTGGGGGGGGTGTCCAAGCCCTCTCCCGTTTTACAGTGGGAGAGAGCTGAGAATAGAGGGGGCTGTGTGCTCTGCGCGCAACCTGATGACGTCACTTTTGGTGATATCATCGGCCCCCCGCGCACAGAGCATGCACAAAAGAATATAAAAGAAGAAAAGGGGGCAGGGGCTCGTTTCGGCCTGGGGCGCTGGAAAGGCCAGCACCGGGCCTGATCGCACACCATACAAAGCGCTGAAATAATTTAAACTGTAGTAAAGAGCTTGAAGCTACACAGAAACCTTATGTTAATTGAGGGTGAAATGTTATAAATTAGCTCCCACACATAACATTTAAGAACATTAAATAAAATGATAGATAAAATTATTAAAATTCTGCAATATGTATGTATAAAAATGTAAGCCAACAGTATCTGGCATATTTTGCAAGCTACCACACAAAACTGCATTATGTGCTGAAACCAGTTGATTTTCATCTGTAAGTAAAATTCTAGCATATACAGATTGGCTGGGAAGCCTACTGAACTAGGGAAGGATAAACTTAGAGCAAACATCTTGATATAAGGGGCAGTGAAGTGGAATGTGTTCTGCAGTTTCAAGTCTCCCTGAACCACAGGGATATAGCTTGTCTGCCTTGGGATCTGTGGAGAAAAGCATTGTGTGTCTCCTGTAGGTTGGCACACAGCAAACCTACACCGGGCATTTTAAAAGGTTTTTTTGTCTTAGGCCGAGAAGGCAGCCGTCTCCCTACACCTCAGCTCACCTTCATACGCTAATGGAGTTAGAAAAAGGGATGGCCAAGCCTCCTCTCCACCCCCCCCCCCCTTCTTCAGGTAGGAAACAAAGAGTGGGGGGTAGGAAATTCCGAAGCCTGAAAGTTATGGCACCTCTATAGAGAAACCAGAATAGCGAAGTTAAAGAGTCTCTCCTATATTTTACCATCAGAAAGGGGCATGCTTATAGCAGGGACAGAGGATGTGCATTTTTTTTCCCAATTTCTTTTGTATCCGTTGCTCAAAGCTTGTGGTATGCTAAAGTATGCTTGTAAACATTTTCTTTTTAATAAATGCTTTACAATCATTAATTCTGTCAGTGGTTCTCTGTACCCCATAGACCTCCACCGTCTCAAGACACGCTGTTTTAAAAGGAGACCCAGGAGAGGGAAAGCAATCTGTTGGTGACTGGTTATTCCCGCAGGGGCACCCAAAGGCATTGAACTGCCCCCCCCTCCTCCGGTAGCCAGGCACTGGGAAGCAGGAGGTGCAGAGGCAATTTAAAGGGGGAGCTGAGGGTCCTGATCCCCCCCTAAATTGATCAGGTGGTGGTGCATTACCCTCGAGAGAAGGAAAAGCCCCTCCAGTAGGGTTCCCAATCCCCAGGTGGGGGCAGGGGATCCCCTGGTTTGGAGGCCCTCCCCCTGCATCAGGGTCATGAGAAAACGGGGGAGGGAAGGAAAATGTCTGTTGGGGACTCCAATATTCCCTATGGAGACTGATTCCCATAGGGTATAATAGAGAATTGACCCATGGGTATCTGGAGCTCTGGGGAGGGCTGTTTTTTTTAAATAGAGGCACCACATTTTCAGCATAGCATCCAGTGCCTCTCCCCAAAATACCCGCTAATTTTTCAAAAGGATTGGACCATGGGGTCCAATTCTATGAGCTCCCAAAGGAGGTGCCCCTATCCTTCATTATTTCCAATAGAGGAAAGGCATTTAAAAGGTGTGTAGTCCCTTTAAATGTGATGGCCAGGACTCCCTTGAAGTTCAGTTGTGCTTGTCACAACCTTGCTCCTGGCTCCACCCCCAAAGTCCCCAGATATTTCTTGAATTGGACTTGGCAATCCCACCCTCCTGGAGGTTGGGAACTCCAAGGAGGACAGGGTGGAAAGGTGGCTGTAGGCCATCTTCTGCCACAGGAGTCTTTTTATATTGCTTATCCAAAGGCTCTTTCCAAGGGGGGTCGTCTTGGTCTTCAGGAGAACAGCCGAATTCGAGGCCAGGTGCCTGGTTAGTCTCTAAGGTGCTGCTGCACTACCATCTGACTGCTCTGCGACTGCTTCTGCAAAGACAGGCTTTTAGAGTATCTGCATAGCCTCAACCCCAGATTGTGGACCTTCTGTGCTGTCAGACCCCCCCTCCAATTTGGCTGCAGTGTTTTCAAATTTGGGACAGTACCTGTAGTGGGGGGAAGAAAATGCACACTTTTGTAGGTCTTGCCCACAGTGGGGCCACTTTCCTTGTCTCAGCTTACTACATTGCCTCAAGGCAAACCAAATGTTAAGGAATTAGAGATAGGCTGTGAGGCATTCGCGAAATTCTTTGCAGACAAAGTCCAATCGCTCCGCCATGACTGCCCCGCCATATTAGATACAGTATGTGAACTTGAGGCTCCGTGCCTGTCTTCTGGTTTGATCCTGGATCGCTTCGACCCGCTCGACCTAGAGGAGGTCGACAGGATCCTCTCTATTGCACGCCCTACAACTTGTGATCTAGACCCGTGCCCCTCCTGGCTAATTAAAGCTTGCCAGGAGGAGCTGAGATGGCCTATACGGGACATCATAAATAGATCTCTTTCGGAGGGTTCTTTTCCAACCCCTCTGAAGGAGGCAGTGGTCCGCCCCCTCCTGAAAAAAGCTACACCAGACCCGGCCGAATTGGCTCACTACCGGCCAGTCTCAAACTTGCCCTTTTTGGGCAAGCTTATAGAGAGGGCTGTGGCGTTGCAATTACAGAGCTTCCTGGATGACGCTTCCACTTCAGATCCATTCCAGTCCGGCTTCCGCCCGGGCCATGGGACAGAGACGGTTCTGTTCGCCCTCATGGATGATCTCCGGCGACACCTGGATCGAGGCAGTGTGGCGGTATTGCTGTTGTTAGATGTTTCGGCCGCGTTCGATATGGTCGACCACCGGCTGCTGACCCGCCGCCTCGCCGATGCAGGGATTCAGGGGTTAGTCTTGCAATGGCTTTCCTCTTTCCTGGAGGGTCGGGGACAAAGGGTGGCAATTGGGGGGGAGCTGTCCCAGAGACACCCACTTAACTGTGGGGTTCCTCAGGGAGCAGTTCTCTCCCCGATGTTATTTAACATCTACATGCGCCCCCTTGCCCAGATTGCCCGGAGATATGGGCTGGGTTGCCACCAGTATGCGGATGACACCCAGCTCTATCTATTGATGGACGGCCGGGCCGCCGATGTTCCTATAAATTTGGACTGGGCGCTGCAAGCCGTGGCAGACTGGATCAGGTCGAGTGGGCTGAAACTGAATCCAGCGAAGACAGAGGTCCTTTGTCTAGGACGTGGTGGTCCAGAGGGAGGGATCTCCCTTCCAGCTTTTGACGGTGCGTCACTGGTACCAGTGCGCAGGGTCAGGAGCTTGGGAGTGTTACTGGAGTCTTCCTTGACAATGGAGGCCCAGATAGCAGCCACTGCCAAATCCGCCGTTTTCTACCTTAGGCGGGCGAGGCAGTTGGCTCCCTTCCTGGAGCGCAATGACCTGGCAACAGTGATCCATGCAACGGTCACCTCGAGGCTAGACTACTGTAATGCCCTCTACATGGGGCTGCCCCTGTGCCGAACTCGGATGCTGCAGCTAGTGCAGAATGCAGCAGCTAGACTGCTATTGGGCCTACCTCGGTGGGAACATGTGCAGGCTGGGCTGCGAGAGCTGCATTGGCTGCCAGTTATTTACCGAGTTCGTTACAAGGTGCTGGTTATTACCTTTAAAGCCCTATATGGCCGAGGACCTGTTTACCTTAGGGACCGCCTCTCTCCATATGTTCCCCAGAGAGCACTGCGATCCAGCTCACAAAACCTTCTGGAAGTACCTGGGCCAAAGGAGGCCAAACTAAAAACAACTAGAGAACAGGCCTTCTCTATAAAAGCACCCCAATGGTGGAACCAACTGCCGGAAGAGGTGCAGGCCCTACGGGATATTAACCAATTCCGTAGGGCCTGCAAAACCGCCCTCTTCTGGCTAGCCTTCCAAGATGGAACCTGAAATGAACACCATGCCATCACTAACATCAGCAATCGAGATAGGAAAATGATGAGATTATTTTAGATTGATTTTAGACTTTTATATTATGTAAATTGAATGGTAAATTTTAAATGCTATTGAAATGTATAACTGTTTTATTGTTTTAACATGGCTTTTGCCACATTCTGTAAGCCGCCCTGAGCCTGCCCCGGCGGGGAGGGCGGGGTATAAATAAAATTATTATTATTATTATTATTATTATTATTATTATTATTATTATTATTATTATTATTATTATTATTATTATTATTCTGCCTCACCAATTATGCTCAAGTGCGCTAAAACCATAATTCTATAAAATATTGGTATAACTTAACAATAGTAGTTGACAATCAGTATTAACGACATGATCAGGATATGCCCATTACTGATTTTGGAAATGTTTGAAAACAGGCCCTGCAAGCATCCCTTTCATACCATTGGGACATGTGATTTTCTTTTGCTATTCCAGGTCTTAAACTGCTAGATTTCACACACTTCTTCAGCTAGCCAGATCCCAGCCTTCCCTGGCACATCTGGGGCTGACTCTCTGCTGCCACCATCAGGCCAAGAGTCACAGGTGCATCTGTCTGGTAGCCTGTTCTCCAGAGGTTCTTCTGCATACCTTTAGGAAACTTTTCTCCAAATTAAAAATCACTCGCACCCCCCCTCCCCCCCGGACCTCCGTGGAAGCAGGAATCCTTGCGAATTAAACTGTTCAGAAATATTCCCACATCAAGCAAGGCGTGCCTGCTTTCGACTAGACCCTAAGCATGATCCCAGTTTCTCCTTTATATGTTCATGCTGAGACTCAAAACACACACCCAAGTCCAAAGGGAGAGGTGGTCCCAAGGTACCAGGGACCAAACCTGTATGTGATAGCAAGTACCTGAAACTGAGCCCACAGACTGATGGGCAACCAATGAAATGACCGCAACCTGGGAGTAATATGCATGTCCCTTCTAATGATAAAGGTAGTCCCCTGTGCAAGCACCAGTCGTTTCCAACTCTGGGGAGACATCGCATCACAATGTTTTCACAGCAGACTTTTAATGGGGTGGTTTGCCATTGCCTTCCTACTAGCTCCCAGTAATAGCTGAGGTGAGGCATTCTGTACCAACTGGAATCTCTGAGCTGATTTTGACAAGAGGCCTATGTGGAGTGCATTGCAGTAGTTTAGCCTGGAAGTTAACAGGTGGATCCAGGTGGCCAGATAAGCTTGAGCAAAGCATAAATATTAATATGACACAGTGATGCAAAAATTCCATAGTGGGATCCTAGTTTTAGCAAGCTATATACAGTAGTAATAGACCACATTCCTTAATAATTGATTCAAGTAACTGAATCAATTCACAATTCAGTCTTGCATAGCTTGTCAAAGTGGGAATCATGGTAATGTTTAAGATCTCAGACTTTCCCAAACAGCATCTTGCCTGAGATAATTTTCCCTTTGTTGATTTTCAGACCTTTGACCCACACCAGTCTGGATCTATCCCTTTGGGAGAGGCACACTTAATAAGTCATTATCTCTATGCCATGAAAATCTTTCTCTGCTCATTTCCACACACTTGAGAACCAGTTTGGTGTAGTGGTTAAGTGCACAGACTCTTATCTGGGAGAACCGGGTTTGATTCCCCACTCCTCCACTTGCACCTGCTGGAATGGCCTTGGGTTAGCCATAGCTCCGGCAGAGGTTGCCCTTGAAAGGGTAGCTGCTGTAAAAGCTCTCTCAGCCCCACCTACCTCACAGGGTGTCAGTTGTGTGTGTGTGGGGAGGGGGGAAGGTAGAGGAGATTGTGACCACTCTGAGATTCAGAGTATAGGGTGGGGTATAAATCATCTTCTATGAAAGGGACAGGACATTTTTCTCCAGGTCAGCTGGCAACCTTCATGATATCTATCAAGGTCCGTCTTGTCTCCTCAGCAGCTCTGAAGCTGGGACCTGCATGCCAAGGAGATACTCTACCACTAGGCCATTGGCCCTTTCCCCACCCCCCACCCTATTCCAGCCTTGGATTCCCCATTTTTCAGTTCAAATGACCAGGTAATAAGTAGTTAATACCCAATTATCACATTAGGCCAGGAACCACGTGCAGCTCTTTCACAAATATTGTGCGGCTCTTGAAGCCCCCACAGGCCCCTTGGCTGACTTGGAGAAGGCTTTTCTCTCTCTAAATCATTTCTCCAAGCCAAGCCAGAAAGTTAAAGTTGCTTCCTTTCCATCTCTGCCTCAACATCTATTTGCCTGCCTTCCTTCCTTCCCTCAAACATCTGACGTTTATGTCTTGCAGCTCTTAAACATCTGACGTTTATCCTATGTGGTTTTTACGTTAAGCAAGTTTGGCCACCCCTGCATTAGGCCTTCTCAATCTCTAAAAAAATAAAACAGAGGCCAAATACAGCTTCTGCTTCAGACACTGTTTAGTTTCTGGTTCTAATTCAGTACTAGAATTTTCTCAGTGGTTAATTTTCTTCAGGCTGTTCTCAGAGTGATTCACCTTCTTCTGCCACCCTCCCTCTGCTTCAAACTGTCATTTCCCAACTGCCATATTGCCTAAAACGGAAAACAACAGCTCCTCTTTGTCACCCAATCCTGTCTGGGAATCACAGAATCACAGAGTTGGAAGAGGCCACGGAGGCCATCTAGTCCAACCCCCTGCTCAATGCTGGATCAACCTAAAGCATCCGTAACAAGTGTTCATCCAGCCGCTGGCTGAAAACTGCCAGTGAGGTGGAGCTCACCACCTGAACAGAAAGGGGTATCGCAACACGGTGCAGAGTTACTCCAGAGTAACCCCATTGATCTGCGTAGGGCGTCGCTGAACAATCGTGTTTTCACTTGTCTGCAGCACAGATAGGGTTAAACCTACAGAACTGTTTGCTAGAGAGGCCGAGGGGAAAACGGAAAAGAGGGAAAGCTCTTTTTATTCGGGGGGGGGGGGGGAGGAGGAGGGTTTGCTTCTGAATGGGGAAAAAAGCATAGGAAGAACTTCCGATTTGCAACTGCAGGTGCAAGCCGTGTAGCCGGATCCCGGGAAGATTTACTTAAAAGTAAGGCGGGGGAGGGTGAGGCTTAAACTTTTAAATCTTGGAAGGGAGGAAGGCTGGGTTCTCGGCTACGGTTGCCAACTCCCAGATGGCAGATTCCTGCACATTTGGGGAGAGGGTGGATTCTGGGAAAAGCCAAGTGTGGGGATAGTCGGGAGGAGGGGGGGTTAACCTGAGATGGAAACAAGGCCAGAGAGTCCTCCCTCCCCTACATCCATTTTCTCCAGGGGAACTGATCTCTCTCAGCTGGAGATCGGTTGAAATTCCGGGAGGGGGGGTCTCCAGGCCCCACCTGGAGACTGACAACCCCAGGGGTGGAATTCTAGCAGGAGCTCCTTTACATATTAGACCACACACCCCCTGATGTAGCCAGTCCTCTATGTCAAGAGCTTACAAAAAAGATCCTTCTAAGCTCTTGGAGAATTGGCTACATCAGGGGTGTGTGGCCTAATATGCAAAGGTGCTCCTGCTAGAATTCCACCCCTGGACAACTCTATTAGGCACCCGTTTTGCGCCGCTATTTAAGCAGCATTTTTTTTGTGGTGGGGGGGGAGATGATAATGTATTTTATTAAATTTGTTTTTAATTAATTGGTATTATTGACTACTGCATGTATTTTTATTGTTGTACATCACCTAGAGCTCAGCACCAGCTGGGATGAGGCAATTCTTCAAATAAAATTAATAATAATAAATGTATGGAAGTAAATCTTTTGCCGGTCATGATAATCTGCAAACTAAACCTGGCCTTTTTTGGTTTGTGGAGTAAGAATGGGCATGAGGAAGGGAACTTCAGTCCTCCTTGGAATCACCCGCAGCCCCATCCTAAGACCCAGATGGGTTCCCAATGTGGGGCCAGGGTTGCCAGGGCCAGCTGGCGACCAAGGCCTGCCCAGCAGAAGAAAGGACCATTTAAAAAACTCTGTGGCCAAGATGAAGAGGGCCTCACAATGCCAGAGAAGATCACGGAACACCACCAATGCCCATTGCCTACCAATCACAGCATGAGGTGAGGTGACTACCCCCTGACAGGCAGAGAGGAGTGGAGCATGCTGATGTGGCCACACCCTCTGATGTCAGCCTTCTGCCCCCCTCCCTGAAACATAAGGCCAGGAAGGACAAATGGCACGGGGCCTACATCACTGTGAGGATAGCAGCATGAGCAACAGGACCTCTAGAATAAAAGCAGGAAGCACCACAGATGTGGATTCGTGTACTCACCTGCAGCAGTGCTTCGCAAAGTGGATGCACAGGAAAATAACACAGCGTGGCCCCTATCCCATCACTCCACATCTCATTAGGCAGAAGCAACCACAACGCAGTGCCAAATTCTTCCTCCTGCGCTAGGGTTTGAGCAGGAGGAATAGCATCCTTTTGCCAGGCAAGAGAGGTCCAGACCCACAGGGAATGCAACAGAGAGAAACACAAGTTCACTGTTACAAGAGTTACAAGAGTGCTAGGCGGGGGGTTAGGATACAAAGAATACAAAGCGTGTCTTTTGGTGGTTAGGAGGTCCAGAAAGGAGTCTCTGGTAGTATCAAGTTGGATGAATCATTCATGCTGATTGGCTGGCCTGAATGCCAAGCATTTTTAGTTGTAACCCCACCCCCCATGTACCGTCTTCAGCAGGGCACCAGTGACATGCTTAGCAGCCATCCAAAGCTGTTCAAGGACTGAGCTTAGGCTTGTTCCCAAACAGGCTGGACTCTGGAAAATGATCCTTCTGTCAGGGTGAGCTGAGAAGACAATACTGACTTTGATGGACCAAAGGTCTGATTCAGTATAAGGCAGCTTCATATGGAATACTGGGCCAGGAAAAACAGCGATTCTTCTCTGGATGAAAGACCTGTGATATATATGCCCTGCTTCTTCACATGGTAAGAAACTCCAAGAGATATTGTTTCCTTGGGTTGGTTTCCTCTTGGAAAGAGAAAGCTCTGGAGCCTTCTGGTGTCTTATTATTTTCTTTAATGACAAATATACTGGCAGAGGTGAGCATGTGTGGAAGCCAGAAGAATTCCCACAAAGTACCCCACATCAGATGCCCGGAGGGAGCATTTCTACCATGCAAGATTCCTCATCCAAAGCCTGTCAGCCTTTCTCTCCCAATCTCAACTGCTTGTTCTTCCCACGGACACATTCCCGCCCATTTCCCCTCAGCTGGGTGCTTGGACGGAGCTCTTGCCTAACACTTCACGCCTACTGGAAAGATACACGCAGTGTCGGATTAAACCCTGTGGAGGCCCCGAGGTAGTCGAAATCTCGAGGGACCCCTCGCAAATGATCTCTTAATAAGTTTTTAATTTTACCAACCAACAGTTTTAATAAACCAGTTTGATTACACAAAACAAGCATTAGCAACCTGGGAAAACTGGGGGGGGGGGGGGGGAGCCAGCCCGGGGCCCCTAAAGGTATGGGGCCCATAGGCTGGTACCTACTTGTCCTATTTGTTAATCTGGCCCTGGATACATGCAATAATTAAGGGGTCACCAGCAATGTTTCCTTTAAGGATCAGAGTCTTGTAAGCTAAATTCTACTTTGTGAGCTACTGGTATTAAAGTTGTGAGCTACTACATAAAATATTGTGCTCTGGGGTCATCCTTCCTGGGCTAAGACAAAAATGTCTGAGCTGGAGGCTAAAAATCTGTGAGTTAGTTCATGCTAACTCAGTTTAGAGGGAACACTGGTCACCAGCGATGTTTCTTCTAAGCTGCAGAGTCTTGTGAGCAAAAATTCTACTTTGCGAGCTACTGGCATTAAAGTTGTGACCTACTGCATAAATTAGTGTGCCCTGGGGTCATCCTTCCTCAGCTAAGACAAAAATGTGTGAGCTGGAGGCTAAAAATGTGTGAGCTGGCTCACGCTAATGCGGCTTAGAGGGAACACTGGTCGCCAGTCCATCTTCTGTTTTGGGGACTCCAATTTACCTTAAGAATTAGCTGCTAGGACAGACTGAAACGTAATGAGAGGCTAAGCTTTGAGCATCCTTAAAAAGCCAAACAAAAACACAACTTTCCCCAAAGAAGGCATATCTAAAACACCTTGGTATGTAATATGGCAAAATGACATTAAACCTGGTTCAAAACCCATTTTTGATCTGATCCACCAGGGCAGTTCTCATTTGTCGCCTTAGGATATAAAGGTTTGTGATGCTCAGTGGTGTATATTGTTTGCCTGTCTCTCTCTGTCCCCCCAGGAAGAAGCCTCTCTCCATAGGGAAGTGGTTAAAGGCATTTTTTCACAGAGGTGACCCAAGAGAAGGAGATGGAAGAGCAGGACCCAGAAGGACCTGGAACTGGCAAGAAAGCAAGGCAAGACCCCCTTCTCCTCCAAGCTGGGGGTGGTGTTGAATTCTGGGAAAGAGCTGTGCCAGAGATCCTGACAAAGGACGCAATGACCTCAGACATACATTGCCAACGCTTCCGGCAATTCCGCTACCGTGAAGCTGATGGGCCCCGAGAGGCTTGCAGCCAGCTCCATAAACTCTGCAATCACTGGCTGAAGCCAGAGAGGCACACCAAGAAGCAGATCCTGGACCTGGTGATCCTGGAGCAGTTCCTGACTATCCTGACCCCGGAAATGCAGTGCTGGGTCAGAGAATGTGGGCCAGAGACCAGTTCCCAGGCAGTGGCCTTGGCTGAAGGTTTCCTCTTGAGTCAGGCAGAGGAGAAGCAGCAGGCAGAACAGGTGAGGGGATATCCTCCAAGTATATCTAATTCAAACAACAATATCTGGCCTTATCCTAAAGTTTCCCTGAGAGGTATTTGTCTAAGTGTTTATTATCCAAATGGGATAATTCCTTCAGCCCCTTTTCTACTTGAGAATTTCTTCTGCCTCCGGATAACTCACTAGATCTGCAGATAAAAGGATGCAGAGACTAGGATTGGGGCAGGATCTATTCCTTGGTCTGTCCCATTCCATCTCTTACCCCTCTCCCTCACTGCTATTTCAGATGTGGGGACCATCCCTGAAGACAGAAGCTACATTCTCTGAGGTGGAGGGAGCTTCTTTGGAGCAAGGGCAGAGGGTACAAGCCCAGGCGTGTGCCCAAGATGCCCTCTCATGTGGTAAGGACTCGTGCCTGGATGCAGTTGGGGCACCCAGTGAATTTGATGGGTAGAGAGTTCAGATCAGGAAAAGAATAAAATACTTCTTCACAAAGCACAGAGTTAATTTGCGGCACTCTCTGTCTGCTGTCTGGTGCCTCTGAAAAGGGGATTAGACGGATTCAAGGAAGGTAATTCCCCATATTAAAATATTCATATCTCACCTTCCTTCCATAAGAGGAACTAAAGGTGACTCAAAACAGAAAAGGTAGACAAACCTCAGCAGAGCTATTCAACCTGGTGAATAAAGGGAGCCTCCACCTTCTGGGGGAGCAGAGCTCTGAAAACTAGTTCGTGGGGCCAATAATAATGGGAATATTTGGCTTCTGTACCCACCCTTATAAGGGTATCTGACAGGCCGCTGTGGGAAATGGGATGCTGGAGTAGGGAAGGCAGCCTATGGCTGGGCATCCCAGGAGTTTTGGGGTGGGTCTTGGGGCAGATGTGATATCATGTTGATATGGCACCTGTCCGAAAATCTGTTTGTGATTTTAGCATGGCAACGAATGTTCTGAAATTTTTGATATTACCCTCAAGTCTCCAGGTGCACTCAAGTCACGTCTGGGTTTTTGGCCAAATGTGATGGTGACGTGTCAGTGGTGGCAGAACATGCCTGTTCTGGTCTGCAGGCCTCAATCCATCCAGCCCTTTTAGGTGTTGGCACCATGTGGAGAGGCTTTCATTTCCGTCTTAGGTAGCCTGTCACCACCTGCAGATCAATACAGGGATTTCCTACTGCAAGGATCAAGACCCCCAGCTCCCATTCTAAGCTCTGAGGCCTAATAACTATGCCCTCCTTCTCCCCAGCATGTGTTTTGTGTGTCTTATGTCACACCCCCTCTTGCATTTGGGCTCTGTTTCGCTTCCCCAAATACTGTTTCCTATTTCAGCTTGCTGTTTCTATGGATCTCTTCAGGATTGGTGATTATCACCCTTCCCTAAAAAAAGTTTCCGCTTTCCTTTTCATATGTGTTTTATGGTGTGTATGCATTTGTGACTTATCCTTTTAACAAAAAAAACCCCTTACCTGTTGAACAACTGTCTGATTATTTCCATGAGTTCTCATAGGGAAAAATCCCCGCATACATAGCTGGAGATCCCAGTTACCCACCTCCCACTCTGTCTCCTTTATGCTAATTACTTAGAAATGACCTCTTTGGGTAACACATGGGTACCTTGTGCTTCTTTCCTGCCTCTCCAACAATTTACTAAGAAATGTTTAAAATGTGTCAAGGGGGCAAAGGGCAAGATTTCACACCGCTAGGTAGGGGGAGTGTGAAGCACGGACAAATAAGTAAACTGAATAGAATCATGGCAAACACTATTTCTTCATCCTTTTGTCTCACTAACAGGAAGTGGAGAGAAGCCGTTGAGCCAGTGTCTTTTCAGAGGTGTGGAAACAGCTGCTGCACTTCCAATCCAGGTAAGAGAGGTAAGCAGGGGACTGCCTGAGTCCCCTCTCCTTTCTCAGGGGGCTTTTTTCTTGCAGTTGCTGGAAGGTGTCCGGGTGAGCAAGGCTGTGTTTGCCCATGCCAAGCTCTGCATCCTATGGGAATGTTTCCTTCCAGTGCCAAGTCTCCGCCTGGCCATGATTTCTGAGAATGGAATCTGCTTTTTCTTTTAGTGTACCTTTTCCTTTGAGGAAGTGACTGTGTATTTCACCGAGGCAGAGTGGACCCTGCTGGATCCGGTCCAAAGAGCTCTCTATGGGGAAGTCATGCTGGAGAACTATGGGATTATGACCTCTCTGGGTAAGGATCTTTCAGAGGTGCCAAACGTGTAGATTGCTGCCATTAGGATGATGCATGAACCAAAATATTGAACAGCAATACACTGTTTTGAGGCCTATCCTCCTACTGGGTGAGAGCTCAGCTGTGCTTCTTGAGGGGCCATGGATCCTTAAATATTGCACCTTCTGGTGGAGGCACCTTTGAACTTTACCTACCCTCCCAGGTGCTGATGGGATATTTCTCTTTATTCCAGTAGACGATGATCAGAGGAATGAAGAGGGTCAGGAACTTGATCAGCAATTGTCAGATAAACTTGAAAATGAAGACTTCAGAGAAAACTTCAGGAAACAAGGCAGCCCCGAGAGGCAGAAAAGCAGCCAAATAATCAAGAAGTGGGAGCAACCCATTCCTTGCCAAGGGGGGCATTTCCAAAAAGTCATTCACATGGCAGAAGAAACATATGAGTGCACAGAATATAGAATGGACTTCTCAGAACAAACCCAATATATTGTCCAATTCCATGGAAAGAAATTCAGTTTGAGTGGTGATCTTCAACTCCATCTAAGAACAGACAGAGGGGATAAACCTTTTGAATGCTTGGATTGTGGAAAGAGATTCAGTCGCAGTTTCAGTCTTAAGCAGCATCTAAGAATACACACGGGAGAAAAACCCTTTGAGTGCTCAGTGTGTGGGAAACGATTCAGTGACAATTCTGCTCTTCAACGACACCAAAGGACCCACACAGGGGAGAAACCTTTTGAATGTTCAGAGTGCGGGAAGAGATTCAGTGACAGTTCTACTCTTCAACGGCATCAAAGGACCCACACAGGAGAGAAACCTTTTGAATGCTCAGAGTGTGGGAAGAGATTCAGTAGAAGTTCCCGTCTTCTGGAGCATCAAAGAAACCACACAGGGGACAAGCCTTTGGAATGTTCAGAGTGTGGAAAGAGATTCAGTCAGAGTAGCCATCTTCAAAGGCATCAAAGAACCCACACAGAGGAGAAACCCTTTGATTGTTTAGAGTGTGGAAAGAGATTCAGGCACAGAGGCAATCTTCAACAGCATCAAAGAACCCACACAGGGGAGAAACCTTTTGAATGTTCAGATTGTGGAAAGAAATTCAGTCAAAGTAGCCATCTTCAGCAGCATCAAAGAACCCACACAGGGGAGAAACCTTTTGAATGCTCAGAGTGTGGAAAGAGATTCAGGCACAGTGGCAATCTTCAACAGCATCAAAGAACCCACACAGAGGAGAAACCTTTTGATTGTTTAGAGTGTGGAAAGAGATTCAGGCACAGAGGCAATCTTCAGCTACATCAAAGAACTCATTCAGGGGAGAAACCTTTTAAATGCTTAGAGTGTGGAAAGAGATTCAGTCAAAGTAGCCATCTTCAACAACATCAAAGAACCCACACAGGGGAGAAACCTTTTGAATGCTCGGAGTGTGGAAAGAAATTTAGGCACAGAAGCAATCTTCAACTACATCAAAGAACTCATACAGGGGAGAAACCTTTTGAATGTTCAGAGTGTGGGAAGAGATTTAGTCAGAGTAGTGATCTTGAACAGCATCAAAGAACCCACACAGGGGAGAAACCTTTTGAATGCTCAGAGTGTGGAAAGAGATTTAGTCGGAGTGGCATATTTCACCTGCACCAAAGAACCCATACAGGCGAGAAACCTTTTCAATGCTCATTGTGTGGAAAGAGATTCAGTCAGAGTAGCCATGTTCAGCAGCATCAAAGAACCCATACAGGAGAGAAACCTTTTGAGTGCTCAGAGTGTGGAAAGAGATTCAGATGGAGTAGCAATTTTCAAAAACATCTAAGAACCCACACAAAGAGAGACTATGTAACTGCTTAGCCCATTAAAATAACTTTTCCTCATTTCACACCTAAAAGAAGAAGAAGATATTGGATTTATATCCCGCCCTCCACTCCGAAGAGTCTCAGAGCGGCTCACAATCTCCTTTATCTTCCTCTGCCACAACAAACACCCTGTGAGGTGGGTGGGGCTGGAGAGGGCTCTCACAGCAGCTGCCCTTTCAAGGACAACCTCTGCCAGAGCTATGACTGACCCAAGGCCATACTAGCAGGTGCAAGTGGAGGAGTGGGGAATCAAACCTGGTTCTCCCAGATAAGAGTCCGCACACTTAACCACTACACCAAACCACAGACTGTGCAGAGCATTGAAACGATGTAAACTGCTGTAATGAGATTCAGTCTACACAGAAACCTTACACTAATTGGGAGAAAAAAATTATAACTACTTGGACAGTGGAAGGAACTTTAGCCACAAAGAAGAAAAGAAGGATGAAATGAGTGTGGGTCAAAAGATCAGCTGATATCTTCTTTAGCATCAAGGAGGAACTCATCAATGCTTTGATCCAAGTAGTCAGCCGTGTTGGTCTGAATAGAACAAAATAGGAGTCAAGTTTCACCTTTAAGACCAACTTAGTTTTATTCAGAATGTAAGCTTTCGTGTGCTCTCTAAGCACACTTAATCAGACGAGGAATCCGGTACAGTGAGCAAAGCCACACATAGCTCAGAATGCAAACTGGTACAAATTTAAGATCCAATGACAGTATAGTAAAATTATCTGGTAGGGAGTGGCACATCAATGCTTTGTGTGTGACAAGAGCCTGAGACACAGCTCTGACTTTCATGTTCCTCAGAGAATCCATACAAGAGTGAAACTTTCCTATTGCTGATTCTGATGTGGGTCTTCTTCGAATGCCCAGGTGCTGGAGGTTCAGAAAGAAATTCAGAAACTACTTAGAGAAGGGCTGTTTAGTGTTTGCCCTCTTCACTGAAACTCGCAATTTCATGTTAATCTGCCCAGCTAACTATCTGATATTTGCAAATGTGGCAAAACTATTTATTTTCCCAAATCCTGTGAATAAATAAAAAGCTGAGGGTAACAGATATATGTACAGCCTCTCTGCTACTTGCATCAACACAGTGTGACCAGCCAGCCTCTTTAATTCACAAATGTTTTTATCTGACAAGCAGTTCTAGAGGAATTTTGCAACCATAATCCTTCCCTAGTCCAGCCTGCTGTGAGGTTTTTGGAGTTTCACCACTTTGAAGTCCAAAGCATTCTGACAGTAGGATTAATTTGTGTTGAAAAGAAAAGGTTGTGTCTCCCAACTTAGTAAGTTCTAAGGGGTCGGATTTCCCACCACCGCAACAATGATCTCCTATCCCTTGAATTGGCAAGTGAACCTTGTGGAACACGAATTCCCTAATCTCAATTGTTCTCCCCACCTCACCCCAAATTCTCCCAGAGAGAATGAGGGAGAAGTAAGATTCCTCCTGCTCTGAGCACCACCCCCTGCGCTGGGCCCTATGATCTAAAGATGACCTGAATTCTTACCTGAACCCCACTTGAATTTCTTTATTGAGATTGTGCCTTTATGTGGCACACTGAGCAAATTCTTCCCATCTCCCTACTTTAATTTGGAATGGTATCTGCTTTAGGGTTGTTAACAGGCCTGAAAGCTGGGGGGGGGGGGGGAATCTTGCCTCTTTTCCCATAGGCTTTGTGTGCAGAAATGGGCATCTGAAGAGCTAAATAACACTTTTCTCCTCCGGGCAATGGGCAACCTTAGATAAGTTGTTTCTTTATGAATCAGAAAATAATACTCATCTAAGGAAGGGTTATAGCTAGGGATGGGCATAAACTGGGAAAATGTGTTTGGTTAGGTTCGTGGTTCATGATATTCCATTTGCGAACCATGGACAGTCACAAATTTTTATCCACCTCGTGAACCAGTGAGATTCAAGATTTTTGTGAAGAGGTAGAATGTGCTAAAGCCACCAAACTCACAGGGCATCTCCTGTGGACTCTCCTCTACCTGCCCTCCAAGTTTGGTGATGAATGAATTTAAAAGGTCTGAGTTACAGTTCCCCAAAGAAGATGCCCTCAGGAAATTGCCTTCTGAAGAACTGACCACCTGTCATTTGACCAAAAGGATCACTATTTCCACTTTCCCTCACTAACCCCTATATCAGGTGGCCAACGGTAGCTCTCCAGATATTTTTTGCCTACAACTCCCATCAACCCCAGCCATTGGCCATGCTGGCTGGGGCTGATAGGAGTTGTAGGCAAAAAACATCTGGAGAGCTACCGTTGGCCACCCCTGCCCTATATCCTCTCCTGTTTTCCTGCCTCATTTTCTCCTCAGCTAGTCAGTAACCTACCTTTTTCTATCTGCTCTCATCTTCAGCTATGTTTATTATTTACTTCATTTTGACCCTGGCTTTCTTCAGAATGAGGACCAAAGGAACTTGCATTATTCACCTCTGCTCCTTTTTATCCTCAAAACAACTCTGTGAAGTAGGTTACACTGAAAGTATATGACTGGCCCAAAATCACCCAGTGAGCTTGCACAGCATGATGGGAATTCAAACCCAGATCCCCGAGATCATACTCTGAAGCTCTAACCAATACTCTACTGACTTTCAGAGAGTGGCAGATGTTGAATAGGATAAAGCAGCCAGTCCTAGGTGAGTCATGCAAGTCAGGTGATATCAAGTCATCCAGTTATTGCTGCCAGGCCTAGAGATGCCAACTGCCAGGTAGAACCTGGAGATCTCCCAGTATTACAACTGAACTCCAAACAAAAGAGACCAGTTCCTCTGGAGAAAATGGCTGCATGGAGGATAGATTCTGTGGCTTTATAAATCCTAAATCACTGTCTAGCTAGGCTGTAGGAGATTAGCTAAGAGTGAACAAACCACAACTACTCCCTGAAAAGAGAGAACTAATAGATAGATAGATAGATAAATTTATTGTCATTGTTCTCAACAAAAAGAGAGCAACGAAATGAGGTGCTCTTCCACAAAACATACCAACACATCAAAAACACATATTCATATTCATACCATTTAAATACATCTAAAACCATTTAAACCATTTAAATACATCTAAAACAGATAAACATTCATAAAACCTTTAAAACCATTTAAACCATTAATGTTTTGTAAGGTGGAAATTTTTTTAGGTACATTTTATTTTAGAAAGCAAAATAATAATATAGAGGGGATGCAAAAGGAAAAGAGGGATTATGTGACATATCTATGTCAAAATTACACATTGCTGGATGTACAAAATGGGGAAAAATCACTCCAGCATTCTCTTCATTATAATTTTTAAAACATTTACTATAGAATACAATGGTGCTTACTTCAAACATTTAAAATTTTGTAACTGACCTATGCTACATAATTCATCATTTCTACATACTAAACAGTTTTTAATATACCAGAGTATAAAAGAAAGTCTGCTATATATATCATAATAAAAAATAAGAGACTTTCGTTCAAAATCTACTTCTTTATACATTTATATTCAAAACTTGTTCTCATCTTGCTTCTGCACTGTAATACATTTATATGCATAGCAATACATTTATAAGCAATTTTAAAACTTATTCTAAATTTGTCTCCTGCTTGCACAATAAACACTCCATCTTTTCTCAAATTTTGAAATTTATCTGTTTCTCAAATAGGTTGTTAATTTCACCATTACTGTTAAACAGCAAGTTTATTTTCCCATTCTTCTAAGCTTGGACTGACATCTACTTTCTATTTTGTTGCAAATATGATTCTAGCTGCTGTCACCGTATATCTGAATATCTCTTCTAAAAATTCTGGTAAATTATTGGGCAGTATTCCTAATAGTGTTCTTAGCTTCCATAGAGAATTTAAATTGCAATATGTTCTGCATTTTCCCATCTATTTTCTTCAATTTTTTTTTACAAGCCCACTATATATGGTAAAAGGTTACAACTTTATATTGACATTTCCAGGATAGTTCTTTGTAAATTTTGGCTATTCTCTCAATATCCTTTACGGTTATATATCATCTGAAAAACATTTTGTGACAATTTTCTCTTAACGCTTGACTGTCCATTGGCTGTGAACTTAATTTCTTTTTCCCATAACCGTTCCCATTGTTGTATATTCGTTCTCTAAAATATCCATTTAATCACATTTTTAACTTCTTCATCTGTTTCTGACTGAAGTAATACCTTATATATCCATCATAGTAAATGATCTTTCTGTTTTGTAATCAGCTGTTGGAACTCTGTCATATCTCTTAGGACTCCACCTTCTATGCTAATAATCTTCTTTAGTCTTGAAATCAGTTGATGTTATAGCAGCCATTGAATATTAAGTCCTTTGTCTCTAATGTCTTGCCAGGACTTAAGTTTCCCCTGAGCATTTACCACATTGCCATACATTAGAAAATCACTTTTATTTCTCATATTCTTCTCATTATAAGCTTCTATTGGGGACATGAACAGAGAATTTGGTGGGCTCAATAAATTCCAGTGTATAAACCATGTTCTCAAACGTCCATCTCTAATTATACGACTCCTTTCTTGTTGATATTTTTATCCATAGGTAATTGTGTAAACCTTCATTTAGGTCTGGTTCAAGTTTTACTAGTCTTTGTCTTGAATTTTAAATTCTATATTATCCACTTTTATCTCTTTGATCCTTGTGTCTTGTCTGATCTTTGTATATAAATATCGTCTCTATTGCTAGGACAAATAGCAGAGGTGATAAGGGACTGCCCTGACACGTTCCTTTTTCAATCAAAACTGCTTCTGGCTGTCCACCTGGATCTATCAAATCTTATTTTAAATAGCTCTACTAGCTGGGGGGAAAGTTAGAAGGCTGGGGAAGGCAATGACAAACCACCCCGTAAAAATTCTGCCGTGAAAACGTTGTGAAAGCAACCTCACCCCAGAGTCAGAAACGACTGGTGCTTGCACAGGGGACTACCTTTACCTTTTTCACTATTTAAGCTGCGGTAATTGCTGCTAACTAGGAGCATGCATTCCTAACCTTCCTTGTTTGTAACTATCATTTTTCTCCTTTTTTTAAAAAAAGAAAAAGAAAAAAATCAAGAGTCGGACACCAAAAAAAAAGAGCCTGTCCTTAAAAAGGGGGGGGGGGATCTGATGATAATATAGGCGTCACACCCCTGAAAGGAATAGTACAATATCCCCTTCCATTGAGCGACAATGCCCACTCAGAGGAAAGGAAGCGGGCGTGGCTACGCGAGGGGAAGAGCAGAGCGCTGCGGCGTCGCGGCCGTCCGGACGCTGGGACTATTGCGCACGCGCCGTCGCCAGGAGGCCCTAGCGATGCCCGGATTTAAAGGGGTAGTGGCGGCCCGAGTCATGACGGGGAGGGGGCCGCGCGAGGCCTGAGGGGACGGTGAGGGGCGCCTGCAGGCAAAGCGCGCCTGGCTTTGGCTCCTCCTCCTGAGGGAAGGCCAAGAAAGGCTGGGAAGTTTCGCCGCCAGCTCTTTTCGCCTAGGGGCGTCTGAGGCCACGGTGAGGGGCGCGGGGAACTTACTTTTTCCGTTGAGGGGGGAAGAAGGGAAACGCGGGCCTCTTCCGTGACTCCCTCCCCCGGACCTGGCTGGGGCCTGAGGCTACGGTGAGGGGTGCCCGCGGAAAAGCTGTGGGTGGCTGGGCAAGATTGCCTCTTAAGCTGGTCATCCTCAAACGGTCGTGGCTTTGTCTGCTTTGGATGGGGGTGGCGGGAGAGAGAGAGAGAGAGACGAAGCAGCCGGCTGCTGCAAGCCTGACGGCTGGGAAAGTCGATGGGGTTGAGGGTGGTAGGATTTGTTTCCGAATGTGCTGGGAGAGCAGGGTTGGGAACTGCTTATTAAGTAGTAGCAGTGGGAATGACGTGTCAGGCTCTCCTTTCTCGAAGCGCAAAGATCCTAAAAGGGGTTTTGAATTAAAGCATAACACCCCCTTCTCCCGCCAATAGAACACAGTAAAACTACTAAAATGTAATTATTTAACAAATCAAAGTAATGGTGATGCTTCTCCAAGTACCACCCAAAAGAGTAAAGAACGAAGTGACTTTTTTTAAAGGGGGGGGGGGGCGCGAACAAATGTAGCATCACATCAGAGAACTAGCTTTCCTTTGCAGGGTACAGGATATTTTCCACAATTCATATTCTTGCGTGTTAGAAGTGGCTCTTACAACAAGGAGTGGACATTTTAGAATAATTTGTCCTGAAGTCTGGTAATAAGTAGACATATTTAATAAAAATTAAAAAGCTGTTAGTGAAAAAGATCTCTAATAATAATAATGCATTCCCCCCCCCCCTTCCTTCTCTCTTTTCCACAGCATTGAGCTAAGAAACCTGGATGCCTTTCTTTTTAAAAGTCTTGTTCTTGCACACGGCCAGGACCTTAAAGAGAAGTGAGAGGTGGGTCTCACTGCCCATACAGGCCTCCCAAACCTGCTTTGACATCCAAAAGACATTTTACAATTGCTTGTATATCAGAAATCACTCTTTACTTTTGACTAGCCGAAAATACCTGCCAATTGCCCAAGATTTTGCTTTTCTGGCACCTTTGTACATTTGCACTGTCAAGGCCCTGTGTGCAGACTCCGAGATGGCAGAGCAGAGGTACTGTGTGGACTATGCCAAGCGAGGCACAGCGGGCTGCAAAAAGTGTAAAGAGAAGATCCTGAAGGGGATGGTGCGCATCGGGAAGGTGGTGCCAAACCCATTCACAGAGTCTGGTGGGGACATGAAGGAGTGGTACCATGTCAAGTGTATCTTTGAGAAGCTGGAGAGGGCTCGAGCCACAACCAAGAAGATCGAAGACCTTACAGACTTGGAAGGCTGGGAGGAACTGCAAGATGGAGAGAAAGAGCTGATAAACCAGCACATCTCAGGTGAGTTTTTGTACTTCTCATATGGTGTCCAGATGAGTTGTTGCTGATGGTTTCCAATGTGTGCATTTTGCACCATTTATATGCATTTGCTATCCAAATTGATATAAGAATTGTGTTCATATAATGAACATGGAATTGAGAAGTAGTAGCAGAAATAGAAATTCACAGGTTTGAGTAACACAGAGGAGGATATAAGCCAAAACAGGAATTCAAGTCTAAATAGCACAGTCTTGTGATGATTACAGCTTAGATATTTAGTCTTTTGGGAGCTTACATCAGCCCTATAAATTAGACAAAAAATGTAATTTGAACATTGCACTTTGTGCCGGGAGCTGAAGGGTCTTACTCTCAAATTTCTCCTTATATCAACCATAAGGGGCAAGTTTGCTTGGGAAAATAGCAGTCAGCCCACAGTCACTCAGTGGGCTTGATAACTGAGCAGGGGCTTTGAAGCAGGATCTTAAGCCTTCTCCAGGAGGCCATACTGGCTCTTTGTATTAAGACAATGCTGAGTTATTGTTCTTGTATTTCAGATTTATTTATTTAATGGGAAATGGGATGAGCTCTTAGCTGTTATCCTATTCCAGTTTGGATGGGAATATTCATTTCCTGCAGTCAGCTACCAGCAGCTTGTGTGGTTGCAGATAGTATGCAAATTGGGTATCTTTGCATGTATCTGCAAATTCTTAATTTTTTTTCTCATTCACTGAGATTTGCCAATACTTGGCGTGAGGTAGTGGGGGGGGGGTTTAAAAAGGAGAGGGATAAAACTTGATATGTTTTCAGATTGTTTTATTTTCTACAGCCCAGAAGGCTAGGTCCATGTAGGGGAAATGTCAACTCTGGTTAACCCCCCAAAAACTCTGAACACCAAACTATAAACCAGATTTTGAACTTGCACAGGAGGCCTGTGGATGCCTTTGAGTCATTTAATGCCTGGCTTTCTGTCTCTTTGCAGAGCTTACTTCCAAACCTGTGAATACACCGAAGAAAAAGGCAACTGTCCAGGCAAAGCTTTCTCCCAGTGGACAAATCACTTCCCCCAAGAAGGTGCCAGCAGTTTCCTCTGATCCCTCACCAAAGAAATTCTCAGGCTTTATAGGTGAGTATGACAGGGCATTCTTCATCTGCTCTTCATGCAGTGAGGCTTGGCTCAAATAGTGGCAGAATCTGTATTAATATGTACATGACTGCAACAGCTTCAGCAACCTGTGGGTAATGTAGTGTTTTTAATAGGGCAAACAAAATAGATGGTGAACGATTTTCTCAAGCCTTTCTGTAACTTTGGCAGCTGGTTTCCCTCCTTTTTTTTCCTCAGTGGGCTCTTTTTAACAAAATGGAAGACTTTTTTTAAAAAATCATATATTTCTTCAACTCCTGGATCTGTATATTTGCCCTTGTTAATGAGGAGCTTGTGTAGCCCACAAGGAGGTGCTGTGGCTAATAGCAGAGCATATGCTTTGCACACAAAGTCTCCAGATTTGGTTCCTGGCATTATCACTTCATAGACAATCTTGAAAAGGTCCTGAAAAAACAATTACCAGCCAATCCCTTATGTCCTTAAGTAAAAATTTCCAACAGTATGGCAGGAAATACTAGTGTGGTGTGAGAAATACATCCTGTGCATTTACTCAAGCTCTCGAGAGCTCAGATTGCCTACTTAAAGGGGTCTTCCTGTTGCATCTCTGCATGAGTTACTGTTCTGGACTAATCTCCTTCCAGTTGAGAGAGACACATGCAGAGGGCTGATTTCTTTGGAGGGTGGATAATCCTTATGCCTTATATGCTTGTATGTGAGATAGTCAGTTTTTAATTCAGAAAAAGTATACCTTAGCTAATAGAAGCTTCTGCCTTATATTTGTTATAGAGAAGCATAAAGCTTGAAGGGAGGTAGTGATGCAGTATACCAGTGTGTGATATCTTCAACTCATTCTCTGGTCTCTGCACAGCTAAGCCTGGCAATTCTGAGGAAGCTGCATCCAGCTCTTCCCACAAATTCAGCTTGTCTGCAGAAAAGTGTGACCCGAAGCACAAGGACTGTTTGTTGCGAGAATTCAGGAAGCTTTGTGCTATGGTTGCTGAGAAGCCAAGCTACAATGTGAAAACCCAGATCATCCAGGACTTTCTGCAAAAGGGAACTGGTGGAGGTGCGACTGTGACATTTTTTAAAAAGTCTTAATTTTATATGACTATACTGCAAATTTTAACTTATGTGCCTGGATGAATGCCTTTTCCTTCTACTGTAACGTATGTTTAGTACTTTGAAGCACTTTATAAATGCTTAATGTAATTAATTGCATTGGTGCAGATTTCTTTTCGTGTAATTGTGATACGAGCAATGAAGTTCTGTAAGCGAAAGCCATGAGTCATTATACCCTAAAATAAGTACCAATAGAGAACTGTGAAATGGACTTGATCCATTGTTGTATTTTAACAACAAAGCTTCTCTTCTGCACTTGCTGCATGAGAATACTCAAGTCTGCCCTCAAAGCTGCGCTGCCACCTGAACTCTGCTGCTGAGACTTTGTCAGGCAAATAAAGTCGCAAGAGTTAGAAACTTACTTAGGCTAGACTATATTTATCCTTCCTGTTTCCATCTCCTTGACTTTCTCATTCAAGAACTTCTGTATTTACAGTAACTATGATAAGATTTTTTTCAGTTTCACTGTGACTTTGGTTCTTTGCCTGTTTTTTTCTGGCAAAAAAAAGGACAGAATTTCAGAAAGCTGATGTTGAGTTTAGTTTGAGATAAATGTATACTCATTTTGAGAAGTACACATTTATTTTAAAGATTACAACTGCTCCCACAAAAGGAAAATATTTTGCCTTGCCTTTCCACATAAATAGAATAAGATAACAACACCCTTGTGAAACATAAAAACAGAGAAAAGTACCTACAAAACTAGACCTGTGTGTTCTGAAAAACTGTATTTATAGTTTGGGGAACTGGTTTTGAAAGGGTTTTTTTACTGTTGTATAAAAACACAATAAATACAAATAAATACAGCAGAAGCCCCTTCAAAGCTAGTATTTTATTAGCATACATTCCAATAGCTTAAGGGTTATTTTAGTTTTACTTTTTTGTGAAGTCATTTAGAGAAAACAACTCTGGAAGAATCTTGGATTCTGAAATCTATTCTGATGCATATTTCTGGTAACGCTGAGCCCCCAAGATCTAGACAGCAATTTGATGTAGGAGGAGATGTTAAAAAGTCATTCCCACATTTTTGTTCCAAGAGTAGACCCCTTGGCTAATGGTGTCTTCAAGGGAGGGTGTCCCATGTTGATTTGAAACTAGCATCCTTATGCAAATACAGAGTCAGCCTACAGAGGCAAGACTGGCCTTCAGCTGCTCACATGGTGTCAAACATCTGTCTCTCTTCCAGATGGCTTCCATGGGGATCTCTACCTGACTGTGAAGCTGCTGTTGCCTGGGGTCATTAAGAGTGTATACAACTTGAATGACAAACAGATTGTGAAACTCTTCAGTAGGATCTTCAACTGCAACCAAGAAGTCATGACCCGTGACCTTGAACAGGTTAACAAATTAGATCATTGGCTAGTAACTTTCAAGGGACTTGTACTCTGTGACATAGTTCCTTTCTGTGGCCATCTACCCCATTTGCTTTAAAAGTATGGTCCATTTAATACACTCACACCCTCTGCAAGCTTTTGTTTTATTCTTGTTCTGATACACTCTTTACAAAGCTCTTCCTTGATAACTTACTCAGATGACTTATTTGGCATAGTGGTTAAGCGTGTGGACTCTTATCTGGGAGAACCAGGTTTGATTCCCCACTTTTTCACTTGCAGTTTCTGTGAAAGGTTCTCTCAGTCCCACCCACCTCACGGGGTGTCTGTTGTGAGGGAAGAAGATAAAAGGAGATGGTAAGCCGCTCTGAGACTCTGATTCAGAGAGAAGGGCAGGGTATAAAACTACGGTCTTCTTCTTCGGGCAGCCCAATCCAGAGATAAGTAGTAAACTTACTGAGGACTTCGGCATGCTGGAGTGTGGGGAGGGGCGTAGCTTGCTGTGAGGAAGACAGTCACCATGGCAATGCTGCTAGCAGAGGCACGGAAGGGAGGCGGAGGCAACCGGAGCGGAGGGCCAGCCCACCCACCCCCACCCCATTGGCCTGTCCTGGCGCATGTGCCACGGCTCATGACAGTCAGGGATGGGGAGAGGCAGCCCCAGAGAGGCTGATAGCCATCCCCAACACGCCCCCGAACAGAGAACAGAGCGATTGATGGGCAGGCCATCACAGGCAAAGGAAAGACGGCCCACCAACCCAGGGAGGGAACAGGAGTGAGGCTGGGCATGCGCGCACGAGAAGCCTGGCTTGGTGGTGAGGTGGGGATGGGGGCGAGACAGGCCTGCACAGCAGCACGGAGAAGCCGTCAGTCCCCTCACTCCCTCCCACTGTCAGAGACTCTGCCAATGGCAGGCAGACAAGCAGGAAGTACCAAATGCAAGAGTTCGCTGTCATAGCGACTGGAATGTGTGTCTGGGAGTGAGCAGCCCAGCAGCAGACACCCCCCACCCAAAGTCCAACTGTGCTGCCCTGACGCCCTCTGTCATGTGCACTGAACACCTCCCCTGGGGGCCGCAGACCTCAGAGTGCAAGTGCATCAGCTGCAGAACTCTGAGTCCACTTCATCAGCCCCCCCTTAGTGCCCTGCGCACAACAGCCCTGCGGGGTCAGGTAGGCTGTCAGCCCGGGCAGGCTGAGGGGCGGCACTCCCCTCCCCTGTCCAGCCACGCGGGGGGAGCGTGGCGGTTCATAGACCGTTCCCCCCCAAAAAACCCAAGTCTGCCCACCCTCCGAGGGAATGCCTGGGAGAGGCCACTGACGGAGGGGGGTGGGTTGCCTGGGGAATGTGCAGCAGACGCCAAGTGGGAGAGACAACAGAGGGCACAACTCAGACTTTATTTTTCCAGAACAGAGTGCAGTAGTCTCCCTGGCGCACACTGGGCAGTCTCGCCATGGGCGGGGCTGCATTCCGAGCGGCGGGCAGAAACACCTGAGGGAGTGGGGGGGCGGTGGAGCGGCACACACGGAAGCCTCTGTGTTGGAGTCCCACCTGCAAAATGAAGATAGAGATCAAAAGCACCTGCAGGAGTGGCGGCTGGAAGAGCGGGCTGTTTCAGCTGGGCGCTCTTTTAAAGGGACAGTCTCTGACCCACCTCCCCGCAACGGGGCAGCTGCCACACACACACACCCCGTGCCTTGCCAGGGGTTGGGAACGCAGCAGAGGGCAGACCAAGGGAAGGGAGCAGGCTGCAGCACCGGGGAGCGGGGACAGCGAATGCCCCCTGCCAGAGCCCACTGCCTGGAAGTGCCAGAGACACTTGCACACCGAGCGGTCGAGAGCGAGGGGAGGGGGAGGCCGGGGGTGGGGGACAGTGGAACTTACCCAGCCATGGGCGACAGGCTTCGCATGCAGAGTCTCCAGAAGCCCGGAACCTGTGGAGACCTGGAAACAAGAGCAGTTAGCCCCAGGGAAGAGACCTCTTTCCCCCCCCTCGGAAGTCAAAGATACTGTCAAAGCAACCGCGAGGTGCAAAACCCGTCACCAACATGCCTGCCTTTCCTTCACTCTAAGTCTGTATGTCCGGGAGCTCGCCGGCAGAGCTTTCCGCCACACACTCCTCTCCCTAACAACTGAGTTGTGCAAGGCCAGAGCGAAAGTATTTCTAGGAGGAGGGAGACCACGATTGGGTGCTGGGGAAGGGGCTTGTCAGCCCAAGGTGCGAGGGGATTGGCGAGGCAATCATGCCGCTTCCTAAGGGGTTTGTGAGCTTCCGCAGCGGCAGAGGCAACCTTTGTTTTTGGTTTCGAGTGCCTATGGGGCACGCTGCCGTTTCTGCAGGCATAAAGTTGCGTCTCTCGGGCGGGGGAGGGTGTGTGTCATGGGCCACACTGCTCAGGAAGCCGCCTAAGCCTGGCTGCGCCCCAACTCCACCCCCTCCTCTGCCTGAACGCCACGCTCCACCTCACTTCCGTCCATGCTCGAGCACAGCCCTCAGGCACCACTGCCCTTGGAGCGGCGCTCAGGCGTCCCCCCGCCCACGGAACTCCCCTCCGCTGGGGCAGCACTGGTCGTACGTCAGTGCAAACCCTTCCTGCACCCATGTACCGGCTCATCTTCTCCCAAAAGGCTTTCTGCCCCTTCCCCCTCTGGATTGCGCTCAGAGTGTAGTGACTTGCTTTGACTTGCTGGTTCATATTTGGTCACATAAAACAAAATACACACATGAAGGTTTTCTTTTTACTCAACTAGTCCCATTGGTCTATCTAGTTCACCATTTTTGGACAGAGGCAGATGCTGGGAATCACCTTTTGTGCTCTCTTTCTCTTCTCTAAAATATGGGGGATCTATAATGATAACTTGTTTTATGGGTGTGGTGCAAGGATTACAAGATAGCACACACAAAGTGTTTTGAATACTAGAGAGAGTTATATGAATGCCGAGTATTAAGTGTGCATAATACTGGGACCTAAGATGTTTCTTTTATATGGCCTTGTCCATCCCATGTTAATCGTTGCTTCCACCATCTGGCTATTGCCTCTCCCTGCTGTCAAAGTATAAATAGTACGCTCCCTGAGGCAGACACTTAAGTCTTGCTTGTTTCTTTCTATACTGTTAAGCTTCATCTACATTGCTTCATATCTACATTGCTTCATAACTATCTTCTAGTTCTACCTTCTATCCCACTATGTAAATGCAGGATGTCCCCTTCACCTTGCCCTGAATAAAAAGTGCCATTAGCACCAGCTTCCTGCATTGTTGGTTTGTCTGTGCTTTTGTCCCAGTGGGCCTGTATAGCAGAAGACAATTTTTTAAACTTGTCTTTCCATTATGATACAAAAAAACCCACCCAGAAAGCTTTTTTCTGGTGTCTTTTTTCCATTCTTGATTTTTTTCCCCTCTCCCCAAACAGGGTGATGTTTCTGAAACGGTGCGGATCTTTTTTGAGCTGAGCAAGTCCTGCCCTCCTGCTTCCAAAAGCCTTCTGACGATCCAAGAGGTGGATGAGTTTCTAACCCAGCTCTCCAAGCTTACCAAGGAGGATGAACAGCAGAACTTGCTGCAGGAGATTGCGAGCAAGTAGGGAGAGACTCTCTTGCATGTTCCAATTTAAGAGGATCTTGGCTGCCCATTTGTTAAGATCAGTACCAATGGGGGAGAGGGGCACTTGCTGTGAGTACAGACAAGTCACCTTCTGTACGATAGAGCTTTCTCTATTATGGCACATAATTTGCAGGGTTCCTTCCCTCCACCTGGTGCTGATAGCTGAACCTTCAGTGCCAGGCTGAGCTGCTTTCATTTACCTAGGACTCTTTCCCACTTGGGGTTGGTATGATAAGCTCTCTCTGCCTAATGGCTTTAGTATTTTAGCACTGCCTTGCAATCATTCTGATAGCAGCTGCTTGTTTCTAAGAATGTCTCTGTTGTGCTTCTGCTATTCAGATTGTTTTTCCTGCTCGTTTACCGTTTGAATGCCACCTTAGGGTATAATTATTTTAATAAACCTTATTTGCATGTTGCTGCATTCTTGCTGTACTCAAGCTAGCGTGGAAAATGCCTTGAAAGTTCCCTTAGTTTCTAAGATCAATATATGAATAGTTTATATAAGTAAATTGAGCAGAAGACCTCTTAAAGTTCTATAGGTACTTGCAGTAGCTCCACTCCTCTTCCTTCCCAGAGAGGGCCAGTTTCTGAACAAAAGGTTATATTGAGGTCAATGCGAATGGTCATGAAATGGCATAAGTGTATTGCTTGCTGGTTTCCATGTGTCTTGCATTTACAGCAGGCCTGAAGCATCTCTTTGGTGGTGTCAGTCTTTGGAGACAGAACACACTGAACCCATTTACCTTTTGCCATCCAAATTATATTGTTACCATCATCCAGTTGTGATCCCAGGTTTCTGCAAGCTCAACAGCCCCGTTCACTGACAAGACCCCAGGGGAATCGCTTCTTGCACCATCCCTCTGTTAAATTCCTCTTAGAGAGCTACTGCTGGTCAAAATAGACAATACTAAGCTAATGGTCTGATGAAATGTTGCTAAGTGTTGCTGGAACACTTGTGGCTTTAAATGCTTACATAAGACAAGCCATGCTGGATCAGATCAGTGGTCCATCTAGTCCAGCGCCTTTCTTACACAGTGACCAACCAGTTCCTCTGGATGGCCAGCAACAGGGCATGGAGGCTGAGGCCTTCCCTTGATGTTGCCTCTTGGCTCTGTGATTCAGAGGCTTAATGCCTCTTAATGTGGAGGTTTCCCTCACCATGGTTAATAACCACTGATAGACTTATCCTCCATCTAATTCTCTTTTAAAGCTTGGTCACCCCTATTTCCAGATATTTGATGTATAAAATAAATAGTACCAAACCCAGTATGAAATCCTTCTTTCAACTATCTGCATTTCTTGGCACTGTAATAATGTCCTTGCTATCATGGCCTTTTTGAAAACAACTGAATTTCCTGGAAGATCTTGAAGAGGAATTACTAATGGTTGGTTGACAGAAGGGTATTTCTATATCAAAAAGGACTTCTTACATTTTTTGCTTACAAGGAGAAGCAGGAAGCTAGAAGGTCACCAGATTATAAATGCATTTTCTTTAGCTGCTAAAGATTAACCAGAGGACTAGAGCATTATAGATGAATTTGAAAGGAGCTACTCCAAACTTTTACCTAGATGCATCAGCATATATGCCATAAACCCTTCGATAGACCTGCCTACCTCTTGTGGACTGTGACCATCTTTATTCGTTGCTGGATTTCTTTCCATTCTGCCCGGGAAGGGGGCCAATCAAAGATCCACTGACTGAGCAGTGCTCCTTGTCTTCCAGGTGTACGGCCAATGACCTGAAGTGCATCATCAGGTTAATCAAACATGACTTGAAAATGAATGCTGGCGCCAAGCATGTGTGAGTGCAGCCTTACCTAAAATGAATGCTGGGGGAGCGGGGGGATAGAATGTGGGTGATGGAGGCACATGCAGGCTTGATTCTTAGGCAAGAAAACCTGTCCCTTATCAGATCACAAAACTGATTACAAAGATTGGGGGGGGGGGAGGGATTCCAGAGTAGTCACAGGTAAAAGTACTGTTCAATATTGAGAGGATGTAAATATGTTTTAAAACCTTCTTGAAAAGAACTCTCTTGCATCTTTTTTTTTGAATTGCAGTCTGAAATAGCTTTTTGCTATTGTTGCCTTCCTTAGACGAGAACTCTAATCAGAACTCTAATCAGACGAGAACTCTAATCAGAGGCCACCACCAGGAAGGTTGTGCTGCTCTTTGCCCTAAACAAATAGGTGGGACAAATAATTCTCATTTGTTTCCTCTTTGTATGAAGTCTAGATGCATTGGACCCAAATGCTTACGAGGCATTCAAAGCATCACGCAACCTCCAAGATGTGGTGGAGAGGGTGCTGAGGAACCAGCAGGAGTCCCAGAAGGTGCCAGGCTTGAAGAAAACCCTCAGTGTGCAGGCCATGCTGATGACCCCTGTTCAGCCCATGCTGGTAAGACACTGCTGTACCTCCTGATGGTGTCTTCTTTGGGCAGATTTTAGCTGACTGAATGACTGAACAGAACACACATCATTGGAACTGATAGTAGTTTGCAGCCCAGTTCCAGCACTTTGCCTTTCAACCACTGCCCCCCACGGCTACAAAGTCTGAAGGATGATTGAGAGGCCATTATGGAGGAGTGTCCCAGTGAGGTCTTGTTTCAGGTTCAGTGGAAGCCTGATTGGTGTCTCTTCTCGCTCTAGCCTAGGGTTGCCAGCACCTGGTTGGGAAATCTTTGGGGATTTAGGGGTGGAGCCTGCACAGGGCAGTGTTCGGGGAGAAGAGGGAGTTCAGCAGGATGTAGTTCCATAGAGTCCCTCTGAAGCTCCCATTTCCTCCAGGGGAACTGATCTTTGTCATCTGGAGATCAGTGTTTGGAGAAATACCCAGGCCCTAACTGGATGTTGACAACCCTACGCCCATGAGGTATCCTTGCATTATGCCAGAATTGACATTGAGGAAAGCCACCATCATCCCAACCCTGGTAGCTGGGAAGAGGGAACTGAAAGTTAGAGCTGTATTCATGATGGTGGAATTATTGGATGTCACGCCCTTTCCAGAGTCTTTTAGCAGTGAGTGATCTCTTTTCCAAAGGGTTTTGTGTTTCTTAACTTTGTGCGAAGATCTGTTTTTGTCTAGCTTCAAAAAAAAAAAATACTGGACTCCATATTGAACATATATGAACATATGAAGCTGCCTTATACTGAATCAGACCCTTGGTCCATCAAAGTCAGTATTGTCTTCTCAGACTGGCAGCGGCTCTCCAGGGTCTCAAGCTGAGGTTTTTCACACCTATTTGCCTGGACCTTTTTTTTGGAGATGCCAGGGATTGAACCTGGGACCTTCTGCTTCCCAAGCAGATGCTCTACCACTGAGCCACCGTCCCTCCCCAGCTTCTGTTCACACCAGTTTTTGGGGAAGAGTCAAAGTGGTTTCCAGAATATCTTTTCTCCTCCACCTATGCACCTCACACCAGCATGGGCACCAGAAGGCATTGCCGAACACTGGGGAACCAGCATGGCACGGTCATTAGTGTGTCAGACTAGAGACTGGGAGACTCAAGTTTGAATCCCTGCTCTGGCACAGAAGCTCACAACGAACACATAATAACAGTGATCATAACCGGCTTTACTTCATTATATAGTAATAGAATGTTCATATTGCCATATTTTGTATATTGGCATACTTATGACAGAATGTACAGTAACCTTTTTGCTGTATATTCAGTGTGTTCTGCATATTGACGACGGGATGGAACTGTAACCTTTTTGCTCTTTGTTTAATGTTATAATTTATACTCTTTAAAAATAAAGATTTCTTTAACTTTAAAAAAAAAAAGCTCACTGGGTGGCCTTGAGCCAGTCGTACACTCTCAGCTTTACCTGCCTCACAAGGTTGCTGTGAGAATAAAATGCACGAGAGGAGAATGATGTAAGCTGCTTTGAGTCCCCGTTTGAGAAGAAAGTATAAAACGAAGTAAATAAATAAAATCCCTGTGGAAACAATTCTTCACTGGTCTTTTTCAATGTCAGAACACTGGGAGACTTCACATGTCAGCAGGACAGGATGTTGTCCATACGGAACAGCATTTCTGAAGGCTGGAATGGATGAGGCCTCAGTTTGAGAGCCCAGAGGATCACTGCCAAGCAGGGTAAACTGATATTCTCTTCGATGGGTGGATGGTCAGTCTCTGCATAACTGTTCTTATAACTAACTTGTAGAGTACTGCATCATGAAACGGGGGCTGTTTTATTTTTCTCTCCCTTTCCTCTGCAAGGCTGAAGCTTGCAAATCCATTGAGTATGCTATGAAGAAGTGTCCCAATGGGATGTACTCAGAGATCAAGTATGACGGAGAGCGTGTCCAGGTGCACAAGAAGGGAGAGCACTTCAGCTATTTCAGCCGCAGCCTGAAACCGGTCCTTCCTCATAAGGTATTGATGTGAAACAGGGTTGGCAGCTACTCCCTCCCAGTCGTGTTAAAACCTGTGCATGCAAAGTGCTATCGAGTCACAGCTGACATAGGGTAACCCAGTAGGGTTTTCAAGGGAAGAGACATTCAGAGGTGGTTTGCCATTGCCTGCCTCTGTGTCACAGCCCTGGACTTCCTTGGTGGTCTCCCATCCAAATACTAACCAGAGCTGACTCTGCTTATCTTCTGATATCTGACTGGATTGGGGTACCTCGGGCTATCCAGGTCAGGGTGCCCTGTCCAGAAAGTCACCTGGTAGATTTAAGGCAAGATATTTGCCTCTGTGCCCCAGAGGCAGAATACCTTCTTTTTCCCTTCCACTCAGCAATTGCATTAGATTTTCTTGTACGAATTACTGTATGGGGTACTCTGAGAGCTGTATAAACACAGCAGAAGCTCACATTCTTTTTTTATTTTTAAAACAATACGTTACCAGACTTTATTAGATTTTAATTACTGTGAACAACCAAGTTAGATCCAGCAGAAGCTCACACGGTCATAGATTCATTAGGTTAATACTGTGTTTACTTACCCAGGTGGCCCACTTCAAGGACTTTATTCCCAAGGCATTCCCGGGGGGACACAGCATGATCCTGGATGCAGAGGTCCTTCTGATTGACACCAAAACCGGGAAGCCACTGCCTTTCGGCACTCTTGGGGTGCACAAGGTATAGGTCTCCCACCCCCTCAGTTGATTTGGTTGGTTATAGTGCGCGGCAGAGTGAGTTTTAATGAAATGCGACCTGCCAGAGTTTTAATAGGAGCCCATTGATCTGATCATATCTCACCACTGCTTACAGATCTTTCCTGAGTTTTAGCTTTTCTCTTTTTAAGTAGAATGCCGAGTACTAGCTTGTACTTCATAAAAAGCCCATTGAACCAGGGCTCCACTTGCTTTTGCATAAGCATGCCATAAAGTCTGTTCTTGTCCTGCTTTGGGATCTTCATCTTCACAAGTGGGTACTACACACAGGTGTTTTTTTTTCTGTGTTTGCTTCCAAACTTTGAAGTATCCTCCTCTAACCATGGCCCTTTTCACACTTACCAGTGGAAGCCGGAAGGGAGTCGGTATTGTGCCGCTTTGCAGTAATCCGAGACAGGGATGGGAGTTTTCAGACACATGTTTTTTTTCCCGGTAGGGTTCCGTGATTGAAGCAAGCCATATCACACTGTTCCGCTTTTATCTCGCTTCCACCAGCGCCAGCCGTTTTTGCCTGCCGGCGCACGATCTCCGGCTTATTTTTTTTTGGAACGTCGGGCAAAGATCGCTATAGCGCTATAGCATCGTATCACAACAGCACCACCATAGAGATGGCTAGGCTCCATTGAGATAAGTTACCAAGTTTCAGCGGCGGTGATCTATGGTGATTCTGTTGTGATATGTCACTATAGCGCTATAACGATTTTAGCCGACGTTCCAAAAAAAAAAAGCCGGAGATCGCGCGCGCCGGCGGGCGAAAAAGGGCGCAAAAACTGCTCCCGGGTTAGATACTGGACATTTCACACAGCGCCCCATAGCGATTTCAACCCGGAAGGAGGGGTTGAAAAGTGGAAGAAGCTGCTCTTTGTTAGTAACGACTCAGGCATGCCTCACTACCGGGACAGCCGCGGGACTGTGTGAAAAGGTGAGAGTATTCCGGTAGCAGCCAGTTACTGAATCGGGTCTGTCTGAAATGCCAGCAGAAACCCGTTGCTGCTCAGTAACTGACCAGCTTCCATACCGGAATACTTAAGCTGTGTGAAAAAGATCCATGTTAATCAGCTGCCTTGGTAGGGACGCACAGTCTCCAACAAGTTGGCAGGCATGAGCAAGGGAGGGTTCAGCTTTCCAACATTGTTTGTGATACTTCTCAAACCTAAACTTTACAGCTTTAACAACCTAAAACTCATCATAAAAAACTCGGTGGGACCTGTGGTGACATGAAAAGTACAGTGGCCCCTATAAGAAGAAAAAGCATTCCCATATATTGTAACAAACACATATCATTAAGAGGAGTTAGAATTCTGGATTGCTGCAGGGTTGGGGCTTTTTCCAGCAAGCAAGCAAGGTAATTACTTCAAGCTGAAGGGCAAAGCTAACTTTTAAGTTGGAGAAGCGAGCTGAGGTTTCTTTTCTCAAGGGTAGATGTGGGTTTGAGGAACCCAGGAAGGACCTGCGGAGTCAGGGAGCAGAGAAGAATCTCTGTTTATTACATAGGCAAGGTGGTTTACATAACCAAGGCCTCCACCAGAAAGCTATATATGGGGAGAGGAAGGGAATGTTACCAGTCTTGTTGTGAAGCAAGACCTGGGGCCATTTGTGCTTCCATAGGAAGCCTGTTGCTCTCCAAAGGCAATGGATTCCAGCCTGATTCCAGGAAAGCTCTGTGCCTTCAATCCACTGTCAGTGCTGAGTGCAAGCTGAAACTAGTCCCCTCTCCTTTACGCAGAAAGCTGCTTTCCAGGATGCCAATGTCTGTCTATTCGTCTTTGACTGCATTTACTTCAACGACGTCAGCCTGATGGACAGGTGTGTGTGTGTGACGCTTTAGGGTGTCGGGGGAGAGGGGTGTTTATAAAAATACTCCTGAACCAATCAGTAGCCTGTCCCACTGGTATAACCTGCTCACAGTTTCTGGTCTTCAACAGGCCCCTGCGGGAGCGCCGCAAGTTTCTCCATGACAACATGGTGGAAATCCCCAACCGGATTCTCTTCTCAGAGATGAAGCATGTCACAGTAAGGTCACATTTCAGGTGGCAACTTGGAGATGGAGGCACAGTGAAGCTTGAGACTATGCCAGTAGTACACTTTTTTAAAAAAAAGTTTCCCAGATTTCAAGATGGGGTGGGTTTTTTGGTTTTTTTGTATTTTGTGTGTGTGTACATGCATGCCTGGAAGTCATGGGAACTTCTGCTGGCCCCTACTGGAGCATGGCTTGAGAAATGGCTTGATACAGCCTGCCTCTGCCTCCTGGCCCTGGTATTCCAAGAACTTCCATCCAAGCACTTGCCAGGGTTGGTCCCACTTAGCTTCTGAAACCTGATGAGATCGGCCTTGCCTGGCTATTCAGGTGAGGGCCCCAGATTTCAGCACTGAAGCTTGAGAAACCTTTAAAAGGACAGTGGACAAGCTGAGGATTCTCAAAAAACCCACTGAAAGTCAGTGGGAAAAGAACTTCTCTCCTTTTCCCAGGGCAGGGAGGGGAGAAGCTGACTCTAAGCTTTGCTGCCTTATCCCGGTTTAGCAATGTTGTCCGAGCCTTCAGGAGCTGGGCTAGTGCAGCAGCTGACAGAAGAGGCAGTGACCCTCTCAAAATCTTGCCCCTTTTTTCCTTTAAAAAGTCAACTTTGGTTTCTTTCAGAAAGCTTCAGATCTGGCTGATATGATCAACCGAGTCATCCGCGAGGGGCTGGAGGGATTAGTGCTGAAGGATGTGAAGGCAAGTGGGTGGATTTCCTCTTTCTGTGGAAGCCACATTAAAAGTGGGCACACGCTGCTGGGTCTGTACAGTACAGGCCACATGGCTCTTTCTGTCCCACTGCAGAACCTCCCCTTCCCTCCGCAGTGTTTTGTTTACTGTTATGTAGTTTTGCAAGATCTTGTTTGCAAGTTGGTCATGCTTTTGAAGACTGTCTCCATCTTCAGGGTCTTTTTTTGGGTGGGGGAGGTATCTCAGCTTGAGTACTCTTCCCTCACAACTGTTTGCCTCGCACTGAATCTAACGTGTTATAAGTACCAGGCCAAAAATACCCCTTCATTTATTCAGTTTGCATTGTTTCCAAGGTGTTTGTGTGGGTGGAAGCAGGGATTGTTAGCTGGCTCCTTGTGAATTAAGGTGCTTTTATTTTTCTGCTGCCACTTCTTCAGGGACTGCTGACTTTTACTTATTGCTTTGATGGATTTTATTTCTCTAGGCTGCCTCAAAATCCATTTGGCTGAGAGATGCTTAAAAAAAAAAATTCTGTCTTGGCTAATCATGAGGAAAGTAACCTGCCCTCTTTAGTCCTCTGTACTCAGAGATCTTGGCAGGCATTCCCAATACACTCGCAAGCATATTTTTGCGAGAAAGAAAAACCTGCTTTCTCTTATTGTTCTTGTTGAATACAGCTGAGCAACTGTGAATAAGATAGATGAGATTTCAGAGGATATCTCCCCTTTCTGAAATCTCCTTTTGACCTAATTTTTGCATGTCCTGGTAGAGTACCTACGAGCCCGGGAAACGTCACTGGCTAAAAGTAAAGAAGGATTATTTGAATGAGGGAGCAATGGCTGACACAGCGGATTTGGTGGTCCTGGGTGCCTTCTATGGGCAAGGCAGCAAAGGTCAGTATTACAGCATCTGAAGGGGGGTGGGGAATGCATCCCAGAAGGACCTTTTTCTCTGGGGTTCTGTTTCAGGGCAATATCATCTTAATGTGTCCAGCCTGTAGAACATCAATGCTTGCTAGCTACTGTGTAATTCATTAGTTGCCCTAATAAAGGGAAAACCAGCAGAGTGGCAAAAAAAAAATCAGGAACAGAAAAACTTTGGTTGAACTCTGCTGTGAAATTTGCTATGTGATTCTGCACTAGTTTAGTCTCTCTTGGCATAACCTACATCACAGTGTGATTGGAAGAAGAAGAAAACTGCAGATTTATACCCCACCCTTCTCTCTGAATCAGAGTAACAATCTCCTTTATCTTCTCCTCCCACAACAGACACCATGTGAGGGGGGTGGGGCTGAGAGGGCTCTCCCAGCAGCTGCCCTTTCAAGGACAACTCTTGCGATAGCTATGGCTGACCCAAGACCATTCCAGCAGCTGTAAGTGGAGGAGTGGGGAATCAAACTCGGTTCTCCCAGATAAGAGTCTGCACACTTCACCACTACACCGAACTGGCTCTCAAGAGAGAAGGGCAGAAACTCTGTACTCCCCTCTGAGTTCTTGTGAGAAGAGGTACAATTTAAAAATCCAGTACAACATCCAACTGCTGCATTTTAATGCAAAAAATGGGAGGGCTGTGAGTCCATCGAAGAGCCTTTGGTTTGCAGGCAGAAGGTCTCAGATTCAATCCCTGGCATCTTTAGCTCAAAGGATCAGGTAGGTGGGGATGTGAGACGCTTGAGAGCCACTGCCAGTCTGAGTAGAAAAGACTAACCCAAAGGTCTGATTCAGTATAAGGCAGATTCATGTGTCTTTATGAAAGTAAGGTTTAACATTCTCATTGGGACTGTATTACTTTGGGCTGCAGACACATTTGAATATGCTCCCTACATCCAAAACATGCTTTAATGTCTTATTGGAGTCTTTCCTGGTGGTTCCAGTTTTCTGACATAGACTCAAAGCGTAGTCAGACAGAGAGCCAGTTTGCTGCAGAGAGCCAGTTTGGTGTAGTGGTGAAGTGTGCGGACTCTTATCTGGGAGAACCGGGTTTGATTCCCCACTCCTCCACTGCTAGCATGGCCTTGGGTCAGCCATAGCCCTGGCAGAGGGCAGCTGCTGTGAGAGCCCTCTCAGCCCCACCCACCTCACAGGGTGTCTGTTGTGGGGGAGGAAGGTAAAGGAGATTGTGAGCCGCTCTGAGACGATTTGGAGTGGAGGGTGGGATATAAATCCAATATCATCATCATCTTCAGACAAACACAGCCAGCCTCTTCCGGCTGTTGGAGAATAAGCAATGCAAAGGCTGCACCACATTACCAAAATATTCTCTCTGGAACTGTGAGAATTCAGCGAGGGTTAGCTGTCCTTAGAGAGATCCACAGAGTGTGAGAGATTTGTCCAGTTGAAGCTCTGAAATGCACATACTATTTCTTCCTTTTCCGTTCCAGGTGGCATGATGTCCATTTTTCTCATGGGCTGTTACGATCCTGACAGCCAGAAGTGGTGCACAGTGACAAAATGTGCTGGTGGGCATGACGACGCCACTCTCGCCCGCCTGCAGAAGGAGCTAGACATGGTGAAGATCAGCAAGGTGAGTGGATGCATTGCACCACCAGAGGGGGCACACGTTTCTGGTGTTCCCTTGCAGGGAAGGTGCACTGGCTGAGGTGGCGCTCGGATTTGATCCCAGCATCTCCAAATAAAGGCTTCACAGTAGCAGGTGTTGAGGAAGGGGAACCTTTCTCTGCCTGGGGCCTTGGAAAACCACTGCCTATCTGAGCGGGCATTTTTGAGCCAAGTGAACTGATGGCCTTCTTCAGTGTACAGCAGCGTTCTTTGACTACGTCTCTGTGTCCTTCCCTCTGCAGTCACTGGGAAAGCCTAGCGCTCCCACTAGGATTGTGTGGGGAGGGGTAAGCCAGGTTGTACAAGCATTAGTATTGGACTAGGATCTGGCAGACCATGGTTTGAATCCCCACTCTGCTATGGAAGTTCTCTGGGTGACCGTGGGCCAGTAAATACACAGTCCAACGTGCCTCACAGGATTAAGAGAATGCCCACCTACCCAGAGACATCTGGCTGGCCACAGACTAGATGTGCCCAACAACATCCTTCTTATTGCCTCAAGAACAAGCAGTACGATTCTGCTTGGCCAGAGTTATTCAAGACCTCTGCTGGCTAAATGGTTGGAGCAAATCCCTTTAGTCTCCAGGTGCACATGGTCTTCCTAGTTACAAAGTCTTACCTGGGGAGGTTGCACAAGTTGAATGGTAGCCAGACATCCAGGAACTAATCTTGATGAAGGGCTTGGGATTGTTAGATCATGGATGTCTCCAAGCAGGTCTTTCATAAAGGTTTTGAGCCATGTTGCTGGTGTGCTGATGAGACAACGTTGTGATGATTATTATTTCTTAACACCAGTGTGTGTTCTGTTTCCTAGGATCCCAGTAAAATTCCAAGTTGGCTGAAGATTAATAAGAATTATTATCCAGACTTCATTGTTCCCGATCCAAAGGTAAATTGCCTGAGGTTTTTATCCTCTCCATTCTCCAAGGAGCTGAAGACAGTGTATACGTTTCTCCCCTTTCTCTCTTTTATCCTCACAACATTGGCCTGTGAGGTGGATTAAGCCCAGAGCAAGTGACACTGATATTTACATTTTTACCTTAGAAAGCAGCCGTGTGGGAAATTACTGGGGCCGAGTTCTCCAAAGCAGAGGCTCACACCGCTGACGGGATCTCCATCCGCTTCCCCCGCTGCACACGCATTCGCGACGACAAAGATTGGACAACGGCTACCAACCTCCCACAACTCAGGGCAAGTCCATCTTTTAAAAAAAATTCCTGAAGGCTGCCCATAGCTCTGGCGGACTGGGTGCACTCGCTTTCCGAATAGAGACCAGGTTTGTACAGATGTGCTTAGGCCAGGACCCCGCTGGTTAAGTTCATAAGAGGTTTCCTCCTGGAAGCAGGATATGAAGGCAACAGCCCTATCCTGCTTTTTGTCTCCACTTCCCCCAGATATCTGACACTTTACCTCTAAACGTGAAAGTTCTCTTGGCTAATAAACCCCAACAAGGAGGAGGCAGCCGCCAACCTAGTCCCCTTTTAAAACTAAATGGGCACGTGACATTCCGAACACAGAACAAAGCTCCTGCTGTCTCCCTTTCACCTTTGAACTCATGATCCCCCTCTTGCCCATCAATTCTTCTCTAGCTAGAGTTCCACGAATGTTGTCGTGCTCAGGCCCTGGTGGATCTCCAGAGAGGAGGGCGTGTTTCATAATTTCAGGACCCAGGAGAGAGAGCAGGCCTCCCTTCTTGCTTGGGTAGCAGCCCTTTTGGTTCAGATGAAACAATCCAGCCACAGTCAGCTCTTTAACATAGAGGGGCCCAGTGAGGAACAGCTGATTTTTTTGGCATCATGTAAAAGTGGTGGTGAGTTCTGCAGTTGCTCTTGCTGGTAGACCTTTATTTTTCTTTTTTGGTATTTTTATATTTTGTGTGTGCGTGTGTGTCTGCCCCTGAAAGTATGTCAACCTCTGATGACTGACCCCTGCCAGGGGCCTGGAGGATATTCAGGGAGGTGGCTAAATAGGCCTGGCCCCACCTCGCAATTGGACAGTTTCCCATCCAAATACTGGCGAGTGCCAACCCTGCTTAGCTTCTGAGATCTGACAAGATCAGGCTTGCCTGGGCTACCCAGGTCAGGGCACTGGTGGACCTTTTTAATGGGGGTGCCTCTGCTCTTTGATCCCAGGAGTTGTATCAGCTGTCCAAAGAGAAGTCAGACTTCACCGTGGTCGCCACCGAGGAAGACAACTCCACAGCTGGCAGCAGCGGAGAGAATGAGGGGCTGGGCAGATCTTCCACTCCTCAAAAGGCTGTCAAGCAGCCCTCCAGCAAGTCACCTGCGAAAACCAAGAAGCCTGAAGGTCTGGGAAGGGGGCCTTGTGGGTAGGAGGAGTTCTAGACGCTACCTTCTGAAGAGTAGACCTTGTTTGGTGCCTAGAGCTGAAAAGTGCTTTGCACTGCATTTTGCAGAATGTTTTGTAGACCAGCTCGTTATCCGAGTAAAACAATATAAAGATGTCTCTAGTCAGTAAAGATTTATGTTGCTTTGGAAGGGAGGGGTGCGTGAAATGGAGCAGCTCAGACCACTGGTAAATCACTTGACATAAAGGGTTTTCTCTTTGCAGCTAGCAAATCGCCTGGCAAGTCCCCTCTGAAGAAAGCTGAGGAAAAACGAGGAGAGAAGAGGAAAGCGGCTGAGCTGGGTGAAGACAAAGGGAAGGTAAGAGGTGCACAGATCCCTCATGCAGGATGATTCCAAAACTGTCCTTTAAATAAAATTGCTGATTCTGAGAGCAGAAGCCACCGATTCTATTTTGTGTTTGGACAAACCTGACCCGTGCACAAACTTAATGTAGTTGGGCTGTCAGATTTCTGAGATTTACAATTTAGAATCTGGTTTTTAATGAACTTAGAAATCCTGGAATAGAAAAACATAATGCAAATGGAAGTCCTTTAACCTTCCTCCATCTGCCACTCTGTCATTTAGGCAACAATTTTCATTTCCATTTTCCTGTCTCTTTTTTGCCCTAAAGGGTAGAAACTTGCTTCTGGGAGATCTGGTGCAAATTGCATAAATTTTGAAATTGTAACTATTTCGACTTGTGGCGTGGGCGAGCACTCTTGAAGATTATAAGGAAGTGTATGCTGTCCTTTACCAGAAGATGGGATACGAGTCTGTGCTTTAAAAGCAGGCGTTCAGGGATCTGGGCTGTTGACTATGCTATCCAGACACCAGCCAGATCACCAGATCCTGGGGGCAAACACAAAGGGGGGGGAGCAGGCATGAAATGACCTACCTGTGTGCTTCCAAAGGCATCTGGGTGACCTTTGTTGGAAACAGACTATTGGGCCAGATGGTCTCTTTGGTCTGATCGTGCAGGGCAGTGTTCTTAAAAGCCAAACCCTTGTCAATCATCCAGGAAGCTCCCTCCAAGCAAAGCTGGTCCCAAGGGTACTGGAGTGGGCTCTGCCAGTTTCTCAGCCCAGCTGCTGTTTTCTTACAGAGGTGACAAGTTGGAGAGTTGGCTGCAAGGTAACTTTTAGTGATGGAGAGGAAGATGCTCAGAGCAGCAGTTCTCGCTTGGGAGCAAGAGACTTTTACAGATGGCAGCGCAGCTGGCTAACCATTAAAAGACCGAAGCGAAGCCAGTTTCCGTGGTCTGAATATATTGCAAAGCTCACTACTCTCTAGGTTGTGAGAAGGCAGCATGCAAGAAACAAAGATGCTGTGCTTGTTAAACCCAAAACGGAGCCACTCTTTCATTCCCCCCTGCCCCTTTAGTCCATGGAGGCTGAAACTCTGGTGGGGAGAGCAGGACAGGAGAGGGCCCCCAGCACAGATTCCAAGTTTCCTCTTCCAACTCAACCTGCTGGAAGAACCGTTTAGATCAGGGGTGTCAAACGTGGCCACGGGGGCCAAATCAGGCCCCCAAAGGGCCCCCAAGCAACTGGCTCTTGTCTGCTTCCTTCTCCCTCTCTCTTGCTTCCTTCTGTATCTCAGCTTGCTTTGCAAGGCTTGCTCAATTGCACAGGAGCTACAGAATGAAACCTCGATTTTCTCCATTAGTTGAGGTGCCTCCCCCTACTGGTCCCCTGGGGAGGGAGGGGAAAAGCCAGAGCTTCCTTTGCCCACTTCCCTGGATCTCGTGGGTGAAAAACAAAGAAAGCACCTTTAAGACCAACAATTGCTAATGTTTTAAGGTTGGGGGTTTTTTTTTAAAAAAAAAAACCCAAACCTTGAGTCGTGTTTATCTGTGTCCTTTAAAAAGTTTACCCAATTTAAGATTAGGTAAATGAGTCTGACACCCAATTTAGATACTTCAGCTCTCCAAAGCTGCCTCAAGTGGTTTCTCACTGCAAACCTGAAGAGTAGAAACTTTGAAAACTTGTCTTTTTTAAAAATGCCAGCTCTCCTTGTTATTTGAGAACTGCCAGTTTCTTTTAAGGTAGCTGCATTCCCAGCTAGCCTGATTTCACAGATTTCAGAAGCTAAGCAGGGCTGGCCCTGATCAGTATTTGGATGGGAGAAGACCAAGGACATGATGGAGAGACGCAGCCCATCGTATGTCTCTTGCCTTGAAAACCTTATGGGCTTGCCCTTAGCCAGCTGTGCCTTGACAGGGGAAAATATTCTATTGGGGGGCTAGGGTCCTAATAAAAAGGTAAAGGTAGTCCCGTGTGCAAGCACCAGTCGTTTTCAACTCTGGGGTGATGTCGCATCACAAAGTTTTTACGGGGTGGTTTGCCATTGCCTTCCCCAGTCATCTACACTTTCCCCCCAGCAAGCTGGGTACTCATTTTACCGACCTCAGAAGGATGGAAGGCTGAGTCAGCTTTGAGCCGGCTACCTGAACCCAGCTTCTGCCGGGATTGAACTCAGGTCGTGAGCAGAGCTTAGGACTGCAGTACTGCAGCTTTACCATTCTGTGCCACATGGGTGCTTAGATTCCTAATACCCAATGACAAAAGCAACCGCCAAAATCTATTTTTACTTATCCATCATTCTTAAATAAAGTTTTGTTTAATATCTCCTACGCTTCCTAATAAACTGGCACAGAATTACACCCATTTCCAAAGCTGGGTAAGTAGTGGCTTTATTTTATGAGCCAGTAAAAAGTTCATAACTTGTGACCCAATAGGGTTGATGCTTTCCTGACCTTAAGAACTTTCCCAAGCAAGATGCATTTTAAAATTTCTTACTCACTGCTCTTTGTCTCCTGCCCGTAACACAGCAGACGCTGCTGGACATATTCACGGGGGTGAAGCTGTACCTCCCTCCTTCCGTGGAGGACTTCAGTAAAATCAGGCGCTATTTTGTAGCCTACGATGGAGACCTGGTCCAGGAGTTTGACACGGCCTCGGCCACGCATGTGATGGGGGACGTGGATGAGAACCTGGAAGCCAAGCATGTCTCTCCTGACTGGATCTGGGCCTGCATTCGGAAAAGGAGGCTTGTGGCCCCTTGCTGAAGACACTGCTGAGCCCTGGAGAACAGGTGGCGGGAGTGGCGTCTCTCGCCTGCTCTACTCTAACAGTGGATGGGGAATAGCTCTTGGACTCCAAGGATTCGTTGACTGCAGTTTTTAAATCAACGCCTTCTGGAATGAAATTTGGTGCTTCTGGGGAAAAGTTACGACAGCGTGAAAATGAATTTCTGAAACTCTGCCTGTTTTTAAAGTAGGGGAGGTGGTGGTAGATCCTTCAGTCTGAGGACTGCAGCCGTCTCAGTCTGTTAGAGGCCAGCGTTTCCTGTTCCAGCATCTTGGTGAAGAATCCAATGTGGTTCTGCCCTGCTGTTCGTAGTGGTGCTTGACTCAGACTGCTTAACAAAATGTCACAAAGGCTGGATGAAAAGCTTACGGGGTGGGGGGGAAGCTGTAATTTGCCTACCAATGTGTTCAAGCTGTTTTTATTTATGCTGCCGAAGAGCCCTCCTGGTATTATTTAAGGTAATACAGAGGCCAGATCACTGATTACATACATCTGCATGAATGGACTGCAGTGCAGTTGTTTCTTTGGCCTTGGAGGTGGATATTCTTTATCTAATATGTATAATTCTTTAAAGATACTAGTCCTGCATCTGGCAAGTATTCATGTGTTCTTAAGGGTGAGTCAAACAACTTCAGCAGGAGGCTTAAACTAATGGCTTTGAGGACTGTGCCCAGGTGCTCGCAATCCTGTGTCTCACCCTTCTCAGAGTTCCACAAAATGCCTGCTGGGTTGAGACTGCATCTACCCTTTACCTGTGGCTGCACAATGTTCAGACAACAGGCTTTACAGTGACTTTACTGTCTGTGTTCTAGCGGTAAATAGCACCATTACAGTGCCATACCTCACTCTCTGAAATGAAGACTTCTTTAGCAGTTGACAACAGCAACCGAAGGAAGTACATACCCATTCAACCCCTTCTCCTTTGACAGCACACTCAGACAAGATCTGATTCTGTGCCTTAGTGTGCAGTCACATGCAAATGTTACTAGGTTTTGACCAAAAAGGGCATCTCTGCACTGCATGTTCTGGTAAAGACCTGTACCTTTCTGCCTGCAATTTAAGCCCATTATTGTGAATTAGAGCTCAAGCTAGGGTAACATACGGGGAAAAATCAACACCCCTCTGCACCAGATGCCTACACCAGAAAGAAAAAGTTGCTGAAAGTGCAAGCAACCTGTAGTTTCCTTCTGTTCACTGCTTAAAGCATGATATACTGAAGGGGAGGGGTTTAAACTAAGCTCTCTAATGCAAATGGATGCTTTTCTACAAATATTGACAACATACAAGAGCAGCATTACATACTCTTCTGTGAGACAATACCCCAAAAGCCTACAAAGCGAGATGAGGCAGTGCTAGATACTATGTTGTCCAGCTCAAGGAAGTACCAAAGAAGACCCAAAAAACAAAAGGCTATTAACATTTCCATTTTATTACAAAATTATAAAGCACAACGCTCTATCAGAGTTAGCCTTTTCAAACCACACTGTTTCTCCCCAGAAGACATTTATTTTCAAGCAGGTCAGGCATTAATACAAAATATTTTCAAGAAATGTATCCTCCAGCAGCTTCCTTTCACCAACCCCACCATCCAAACTCTCTAGATAGAAACATCGACTTTTTGCCAGACTACTCAACTTTGTAAAGGGGGTGGGGGAACAGAGTATAGATTATGTAACCAGAGAAATATAAACTGACAGTGGGAAACTGGCTGCTGTTGGAGAATCATTTCTCAGCATTCCTTTCAAAAACATAGCCGCTGAACTAGTTTAGCTAGCTCCATTTGGTCATAGAAAGAGTTCAATTTATACCCTGCCCTTCATTCAGAGTGGCTTCCAATCTCCTTCCCCCACAACAGACACCCTGTAAGGTAGGTGGGGATGAGAGAACTGACTGACATAAGGTCACCCAGCTGGCTGCATGCGGAGTGAGGACTCAACCCTAGTTCTCCACATTAGAGGCCGCCACTCTTTACTACTACACCAAACTGACTCTCACAAGCCCATATAATAGCCTACTTGAATGACAGTGCATCAGTCTGCACCAATAACTTTTCTCCAGTTCGTGATGGAAAGCCACTGACCCCTGCACCTTGGATAGATTTTAATCATTTCTCAAGCTGCAGTTTGAGATGAACTTGGCTAAATGGGGATGGTACTCAAAGGGCATGGTGGGTCATGCCCTGGGTGGTAACTTCCCTGCTGTGTATCATATGAACACCTCTCTTGCTCATACCCTTTCCAGTGCAGTTAACTGTTAGGTGCCTGGTATTAAAGAGGGGAAGAAATCATACCTTGCAAAAAGCTGTTCCCAGGGGTGGGGGAAGAGCTGAGAATCCAGGAGCCATGGTTTTCAACAAGGCTTCCGACTCTAGCCATGAAACTGGAATTTCAAATTGAGTCACAGTGGTATTTCTTGTAACAGGTTTGTCTGTTTTCTTATATCAGCAACACAAACAACTTTTTAGGAGGCAACAAGCAGTATTGCTTGATTAAAAAAAAAAAAAACCAACCTTTCCTTTACTTGAGCAATTAGGGCAGCAGCCTGTTTCATTATCATCTTTGGTTTTGAATCATTCTGTACCAGAAACATCTAGCTGGTTACACAGTTTTTTTAAAAAAAAAACTTTGCAAAGCTTACTGGAGCACCTAAGAGCAAAGTCCTAGTAACCCTTGCCACTTGAAGGCTATCTTGAATGAAGGATGGAAAAGGTCTATATTCCCTTCTGGGTCGGCTAAGGCAGGCAGAAGCCTCAGGGGTGCAACATGGCTGCTAGATCTCCAGAAAGAACAGCATTTGTACATTTCTGAAAGGGGTTTTCTAAAGATAACTCTAATGTCTTGTGGGGAAGGGGTTGATACCAACTCCAAACTGCAGCCTCTGCCTTCAATGTCAGCCCATCTACCTTGAGGTAGAGTACACCAAGACAGCCAACAGAACCTGAGCTGCTGGTGCTAAAATGAATAATATTTTTGTAAGGCCTCTGCAGACTTTGGAAAGGAGGGGTGGGGGGGGAGAAAAAAAGACCAGTGGCCTTTGAAAATAAATATATGTCTGAAAGCGGATGGCAGAAACATCACCAAGTTACCCACCCCAGCCACTTCCAAGTCACCCTTGATCTCTGACAAAAGTTTCCGCACAGCGAGTCCACAGCAATTGGCAAGGAAATGGGTCTTTTGTTCTTAGGGCATAGGGATGGACGTCATCGTCTTTAAGCAGAGTTTTCTGAATTCCTGAAAGAGTGGGACTGTGAATGGGTGGGTGAGAAAACCCAGCAACTGCTAAAAGGCACACGAAATTAGAAGAGGCAGCAGAAGCTGGTTGGACAAACATTCCCCCCCCCCTCCAGAAATCATTCCTCACACACACACACACACACACAGCCTTTGGCAAAGTCATATCTAACCACCTGCATGCAACTTCTGCCAGAACTCCATGAACTGGCTTGACAGGTTTCCCTTCACAAAAGGCATCTTCAGAAGCCAAACGTGGCATTTTTAAGGCAAAACGAAGCTTTGGAGCTTAAGGAAGCTTGGACTGTCTTTGGCCTGCAGTGGAGTCAAGGAATCTGTGAAATCCCAGGCTAAGGAAATGGTGCTGAGCTACCGGAGACCGAAACCATAACTGAACGGCAAAGGCCACCATGGCAGAGGGCTGATTACAGTGCAGGATTTCACTATCACAACAATGGCTTTGGGGGAAGTTGAGAGTTATTCTGACTTCATTCCCCCACCCACACGAACTGCACAAGTGAGATCTGGCTCAGACCATGGGATTCTCCTTGCATGGGGAACTTTGCACATTTAATCAAGTCTAACATCATTTGCAACTCCCGGAAACCCAAAGCACTTGCTCACAAAATTAACAGTCATCAAAACATTTTTTAAAAAAAACCTAAACCAGGAGGTAGACCCAAGGAGCCTATGTTAAGCACCCAGACACGCAAACAAACATTTCTCCCAAGTCCTTCACAGTTGCAAATCCCCACCACGGGGTGCCACAGTGGGTGTTCCTTCATGGGCATCCTCCTGATAACCTTTAAACCTGATCTATACAAGAACTCCAAACCCACCGAAGGGGTAACCCTACAGTGTGATCTGTAAGGCAGATAAAAGAACCAAAAAGGAGTTTTGCACATTTTAAAAAAAAAACAGAAAAGGAATGAGCCCCTGAAATACACTTTTAAAGCCCAACACAGAAAGGCATGACCTGAAGCAGAATATTTTATAGACAGAGGAAGGAGGAGAATTGGTAGCAGCAAACCCTGTCTCCGCTCTCATGTGCTGACTTTCTTAGGCCACCTGGTTTAGTCATCGGAGAGAGGGGAAAAGCCTCAGTTCTCTCTGGTTCTCGCCAAGATCTTCACATGTCAAAAGGGGAGACTGGGGGGTCGTGTTTGAGTGTCTACTAAGGACTTCCAGCTCTCCAGGCACTGTGGTGTTTCACACACTGGTTGCGCACCAAAAAAGAAACTCGAGGGCCTGCGGTCCTGCTGTTCGCCTCTCACCTATGAGCTTCTTAGGGATATCAGAGGCGGGGTGTTCGCAAGCCGACGCTCCCTCCATCGCAGTGAAGAAGCATTCCAAGACAATTGCCGGTCCTGCAGCCAGCACCCCTTAAGACCTGAAGACGTGGACGGCCCTGATCACGTACTGCCGGCAAATGGGGCACTCGTTCATCCGCTTCCCGCATTTCGTGCAGGTGACCATATGACCGCACTCCAGGAGGACGCAGTCGATGACCGAGTCCATGCAGACCTTGCAGAGGTTCTCTTCCGAGCCGGGGAGCGTGGCGTTACTGGATGTAGCTAAGGCCAGGAAGGGAAAGACTGTGAGCGCAAAAGTCCTGACGGACGCATCTCCCCACCCACAAGTCTCAGTCTAAGATCTTTTGTATTTGTGATTTTAACTGTCTGAAATACCCAAACAAAATTAGAGGGTTTTTTTCCCTTAAATTACAGTCATTCTATTTAAGGGCACACCTCTCCAAAGATTTGGAAAAGGATGCGAGGAATAGAGGGGAAGATAGGGGACAGCCAACACAAAGGGTGGAAAGAAACTCAGGATGCAGTTGTTTGCTGCCACAGGATGATGTGAAAGATATTTACAAAGTTAAGAAGACTGCTGAGACTGGATGGGGCACAATTAATCCACCTGCATTCAAGAGTACTACAACAGGATCGCCAATCCCGGCAATTACATAGACCTTCACACCAAGCTTCTTGCATTAATTTAAAGTATGCCATGCCTTCTTGGCCATAATAACAGTGATCCAAAGCAGCTTAGAAGTTGGCTAAAGCTAGTCAGCAAATAACATCAAAATCAACCGTAATTCCCTTCTGGAACTCACGGCTACAAGATGTGGTAGTGACCACTTTGCTTCCTTGGAAAAGATCAGAAGGATAAATGGAAAAGTCCTGTTGGTTTTGATGTATTTCTTTGCTCCTTAGCTTTATTGCCTGGGACAGAGAATGGTCATGTGGTCAAACAACTAGTTCAGAGCACCAACATGAGATAACCATGAACAGAACATCCATGTTCAGAGGCAGTATACCTCCGAGTGCCAAAACTTGGGGACTAATGAAGGGTTGCTCCCGCCCTTCTCAGCTTGTAAGCTGCCTCATTTCTTGCTGCTTCTTGCTGGAGTTCTGCATTGTGAGATGTAGATATTGAAGATGAAGATGAATTGGATTTATATCCCACCCTCCACTCCAAATCTCAAGCATCTCAGAGCGGCTCACAATCGCCTTTATCTTCCTCCCCCACAACAGACACCCTGTGAGGTGGGTGGGGCTGGAGAGGGCTCTCACAGCAGCCTCTGCCAGAGCCATGGCTGACCCAAGGCCATTCCAGCAGGTGCAAGTGGAGGAGTGGGGAATCAAACCCGGTTCTCCCAGATAAGAGTCAGCGCACTCAACCACTACACCAAACTGGCTCAAAACTAAGCCCCATTTCTGTTTAGTATTTTTTTTTCCTTCCAGCTGCCAGTACCTCAGGAGGGATCACTGCTTCTGGCTCTCCAAGAGAGGAGCCACCATGTCTGAAGATGACTTGAGACCAAGACAGCTGTATTGGCTGAGCTGCAAGAGGCTGCAACACACAACTTCCTTTTGCAAAATCTCTGTTGATCTCCCAACTTCCAATATATGGCATCCATCCTGGTGCTTCTGTTGTTAGAGCCCAGCTTTTCCCCTTACAATTTTCTAAATCAACTTCTTCATATACTCATCGTGCACCTCAAGTAATTACCATGCTGCCTGTAGCCAATAAGCCTCAATTCGCCTCTTTAGTAAATAAAGTACTACCTTCCTTTGAAACTTAAGAGAACGCCAAGCAGTTGCCTTCCAGAACCCTGATCCCAGATACTACCGGCAGAGGCCCCTCTCCCCCATTAAACAGAATCCCACCAAGTCACCCTTTTGAGAAGAAAGAAAAACTACTCACCGTTTTGATCCTCTGTGTCAGAAACTGAAAAAGAAGAGGGGAAAAAAACAAATTGCAGAGAATGAACCAAGCTATGCACGGTCCCCCACTTTGGTTTTAGGGGAGAGGGGCACACTGTTGCTTGGGAAAAGAGAAACATGGCTTGCTATACTAGCCCTCGGAAGATGGCTGGAAGAAGATTTTTAGTGGTTTTACAATACAGAAGATGCTTGGTCTGGAGGATGTCTTTTCCCAAGCTTTGACCTGGGCAAGAAGAGGCAGGACGATGGATAGCAGCCAGCACCCCATATAGCACTGAGCTGGAGAGCTTGACCGCCTGCCCAAATCCCAGCTGCAAAGAGGAGAAAGGCAGAAAGGAAGTGCTTCTTAATTCACTTGCAGAACTCTCTGGGCATAGGAATGTAGTAACAGTCACTGGTTGAGATGGTTTCAAAGGGAAGATATGAGCTTATGGAGTGCCTATCAAAAGCTACCTGCCATGATGGCCAAACGGAGCCTCCATGCTCAGATCCAACGTGCCTCTGGGCAACGGCTGCTAGGGGGCAAGGCTATGGCCTTCATGCACTCACCACGGGCATCCTAAACATTTAGAGCAGGGGTGTCAAACATATGCCCCAGGGGCTGAATCAGGCCCCCAAGCAACTGGCTGTAAGGGTTTGTAGAATCTTTCGGGCTGAAGTGCCGTGTTCTACTGGAGAAAGTTTTTCTTCCAGACGTTTCGTTTCTCCAGTAGAACACGGCACTTGAGCCCGAAAGATTCTACAAACCCTAATGATGTTACCAGCCGTGAAAACCTGAAATCTTTGACAACTGGCTGTTGTCTGCTTTCTTCTCCCTTGCTCTTGCTTCCTTCTGCATCACAGCTTGCCTTGCCAGGCTTGCTCAGTCACACAGGAGCTACAGAGCAAAGCCTCTATTTTCTCCATTGGCTGAGGCTCCTCCCTTAGGAAGGGGGGGAGGCACAGCTTGCTTTCTCTCAGTCACACAACAGAGCTACTGAGCCAAACCTGTCTTCCTTCTATTGGCTGAGGCTCCTCCCTCTCCTGGTCCCCTGAGGAAGGAAAAGCCAAAGCTTCCTTTGAACAGTTCCCTGGATCCCATAAGAGAAATACAAAGAAAGCACCTTTAAAACCAACAAGTGCTAATGTTTTAAGCATGTGTTAAGTTTTTAAAAATCTTTGTGTTTGCCTATGTCCTTTATATCTCCACTACCTGGCATTACATTTTATGACCCAGCCCAACAAGGTCACATTTATGTTGGATCCAGCCCTCATAACAAATGAGTTTGACACCCCTGACTTAGAGAAACTGGACAAGACAGACATTTTGCTCCAACCGTTATCAGATTGCTGTTTCGGTTCATTTAAGACAGGGGAGAGGGAGAGCACAAATCAGCATGGTTTTACTTGTTAAAGCCTTACCCAGCTGCTGAAGGTCCTTCTCTTTGTACAGGCGGGTCACCCTCTCCAACAGCTCCCACTTCTCACAACAGCCCTTATAATTCACAAAGTTGCGAGCGAGGATTTCCTTCAGCTGCCGCACTGAGAGGGCGTCAATGTCCTGCACGCTCGTCAGGTCCGAGAGCGAGGCCCTGCGTCCCAAAACCAAGGTATCCTCCGAGTCGGTGGACTGAAAGACATCACATTTTGGATCTCAAGACCGGACCACAGAAGCCTGACTGGTTAAAATCAGAGGAGGCAGATCTCAATCTGCCGCATGCAGGCTTGTAAAAACACTATCTCTAACACATAGCCATGTTCATTTTTTTTATAAAAAAAACACCCCCACCTCATCTTTCCACTAGGATCAGCAGCCAGCAATTCATTTTCAACAGTGCAAAAGCATATTTGAAATGAAAACCGAGATCCAAAATCCGGAACCCCTATGGCTTGCTGTTAAAGGCTCACAGAGAAGAGGTCAGCGTCAGCCAGGTGTTGAAAAGAGAACACCATCGGTGGCTGGCAAATGCGCCCAGAGAGGGAGTTTCATGATCTGAGCGTTGTTACCGGGGAAGGACAGTGGCTCAGTGGTAGAACATCTGCTTGGTAAGCAGAAGGTCCCAGGTTCAATCCCCAGCATCTTCAACTAGAAAGCGTCCAGGCAAATAGGCGTGAAAAACCTCAGCTTGAGTCCTGGGAGAGCCGCTGCCAGTCTGAGTAGACAATACTGACTTTGATGGATCGAGGGTCTGATTCAGTAGAAGGCAGCTTCATATGTCCCTGTACAGACACTTGCCTCCTCTCTGGAGGTTATGTGGACTAAGGTCCTGGATTTGCATTCATAATGAGTGTTAAGAGTCCATACAGGAGGAAGTGATCCCTTTAAAATTAAGAGTGCTGGGACGACTTCAGAGTAAGTGCATTCGGGTCCAACAAAAAACTGGTTTAGCCAACCAGAAGCCACAAAGAACTTTTTACAACCCATGCAGATGTGACTTCAGATACAGGTGATCTGGATCCCCAGATGTTTCTAGTAATCTAATTAGCCTCACTGTTGAAATGTGACAAGATCCCGGGGAGGGAGGAGAGGTGTTTAACCCTTCCTCTCATGCCTCTTCCATTTATCTTCCCATGCGAAGCTCACTGAAATCCTGGCTGAGGATGTTTTTCAAACTGCTGAAGAAGCATGAGAGGGAAGCGTTAATCATCTTTTCCTCCCCCCCTTCAGAGCAGCAAAGTGGAGCTGCTAATGAGCGTCTGCAAAAAATAAATCAAAGCCCGAGTGACCCCAGATCACGGTTCTCTTGCATCACACTTCGCTTAAGACTTCTGATAATCCAGCAGTGTAGATTCTCAGCCAAAATGATTCCAGGGGTGTATTTGCACATTTTACAAAAAGCAAACCCCAAAACCCAGCACTGTGCGAACAGGCCCTGTGCTGTGTCCCTTCTCCAAGTGAATGATGATAGGGCAGGGGATGACGGTTGGCCAACTCCACTTGGCATTATCATGTACATGGAAGCAAGAAATGGCATCCTCCAGAGGCAAAAAAGGAAGACTTGCATCCCCCAAATCCTGTTCTCCCAAATTTTCATTGTCAGAGAGATTAGCAATTGTTCCCAGAGAACTTTTTAGGGTACAGCACACTTCAGAACTGCTTAGCAAGTGCAGCCCCCTGCTTTGCACCAGTAACATGCAACAAACTGTCACACCAGTAGAAATGGAGGGGGAGGGGTGTCAGCCAACCTGCAGCCTTCCCGATCCCAGTGTCCACTCACAGGACGCCTGCCCTTACCTGCGTCTCCTCCTCAGTCAGTGCTTCGACTGCATTCTCGACTTCCGCCATGTCGTCTTGGCTTGGTGGCACATGCCCATTTGCCTAAGGGAGGAAAACGTGTTATTAAAAGCCCCCACTCCTCTAAAAATCCAGAGGAAGAAGGGGGGGGGAAGGCCTGACTGGGGTCCTTGGGTCCACTTGAGCTCTTCTCTGGTACACCCAGGAAGGAAATTCAGAACACGCAAGAAGCCACAAGGAGAAGCCAAGGAAGTGCAAATCGATTTGTGGCCACATCAGAAGTCTGCTAGAGAAGCTCACCTTGCTGCTGTCTAAGCCTTTGTTAAGAACACCTACGTTTGAGCAGTAGCGTCCCAGGGAGCTGCCTCCGAGGAAGCAGCCATGAGGCAATCATGATTGGGCTGCACAAAGCCCCTGGGAGATCAGGCTGCAAAGGCCTGGCTCTGCTCTGCCCTGTTTCCCATTGTGACCCGCTGTGACGTCATGGAGAATGCAGGCACTTAAAGGGTTCCCTCCAAGCTGAGTGAGCGTGAGCTAGCCCACCGTTTTTTCAGCCCCCGGCTCTCGCGTTTTTGTCTTAGCTCGAGAAGGATGGCCCCAGAGCAAGCTGAATTTACGCAGCAGCCAAATCGCTTGCTCACAACTTTGATGCCAGATAGCTCACAAAGTAGAATTGTCACTCGCAAGACTCCACAGTTTAGAAGGAGCACCGGCAGGCAGACTGGCTCTCTGTGACACAGCTTTGCTGGCCCACAAGAACCCTGCAACTGGCCCGTGGGGGAGCCGGGCGCTTCCCACCAGACTCCTCAAAGGAGAGAGACTCTTTGCTCCTGTCCTTTGGCTGTGTCACTCTCCCAGGAGAGGATCCCATCCCTAGCAGAGAAGATCGAGTGTAGCAGCAATGAGGAACGCAAAGGGAAAAGCTGCCAAGAGACCACAGAGAGTGGGTGTAGAGGGGAAGGTCTGGGGGATGACTGGGGGGCAGGAAAGAAAGAGCCCCCACAGTGGGGCTCAAGGCACACTTCTTTGGAAACAAAGCCAAGGTGGGACTATAGCAGCGCCAACCTCACGGCCTCACTGGATCTCTTTATTTCAGTCTCTTCGGGGTATTTTACTTTGTTATTTGATGGAAATAGAATTCTCTTCGTAGGGGACCACAGCAGCTTTGTTAGTTTTTCCCAAAAATATAGGCTCTCAAGAACTTTTAACTCAAACCACAGATTTATTATAACACAAAGTCTTTAAACTGGGGATATGGGAGATATTTACACAGGCTAACACGTTGCTCAGTTGGTTCAGGCTTTACAATCACTTTTTCCTTCTTTTGAGTCTCTCAGTTACACAGTTCACAGTTTCCCTATATCTTGCTCTCTCCACCTCTAGCAAAGGTCTGGCCTCTTGGGTATGATGTGCCAAGTCTCACCCCTCGACTGGAGCCACTACTACCAGTCCTTCTGGTGTCTCAGACCCACATCCGCTCCCTCAACCACCTCACTAGATCTTCAGAGTTGTCTATAGGTGTCTGTGACCGTTCAGGTCTCGACTGATTCACACTTGTTCCTCACACACAGCCCTCTTGGCTGGTTTTGTTGAGCTTGCAGCCTCTGGAAGTCTTTCCCGCCACTGTCTCAAGCTCCTTCACAGGATCAGCTGCCCTCCCAGCCTCGGTCAGGCACGAACTGACCCACTCAGTCTCTGTCAGGCTCCAACACTGACAGACTTCTGACAGGCCCCAACTGTCAGACACCAACTGACTGAATGACTGCCTCAGCAGATTCTGTCACTCAACCACTTTCCCTCCCTGAGAGCTCTGAGCACTTTGCCCCCACCCTCAGGTCACCTGACGCAGGCCCTGTGCGTCTTCAGTTTCTGGTTAACCCCTAGCTTTCCGTCACAGGGACCTTTAAACACAGTGTCAGTGTCTAGACAACTGAGGCGGCTAAAACTGCCCCCCCCCCCCAAAGTTGCCCACAAGCTCCTAAGCGCCTAACTAAATGATTCTGGTTTGCCCGCCGTCTCATTTTCCACAGCTTATTCTATTCTTGTGAACAAAAAGCAGGTCAAGCTGTTGCCAGAAGGTGGTGCTGGGGGGGTAACTGTTTTGCTCCCTAGCATCGACACAACAGGGTCCTCCCAGCATGCCCCCCCTCTCTCCTCCCCCCCCCCTTGTTAAATTCTGCATTTAAAAAAGGCTAGACGAGATCATCCCAAGATTTAGAGCAAAGCATCATCAACGTGCAGATGACACCCAGCTCTATTTCTCCCTTCCATCTGACCCAGGTGGGCCCAACAGACGATGCATTGCTGGGAGGTGGTTAACAGGAAGAACGCAGACCGATAAACTGAAGCTCAATCCAGATCAGACTGAAGAGTTGTCGTCAACAGAGCAGGTGCCAGCTTATCTAGCCAGGACTGCGTTTGCTCACTGGAAGGGCACTGTTTTCCTATTCACTGTTTCAAGGTTCTCTGCGGTTCATAATAATGCCTTTGACCTGCCCAGGCTGGAGCGCCTAAGGCCTTTCCTCACAGGTCAAGACTCAGAGCAGTTATCCATGCTCTGATTACTTCTAGATTGGATTAGTGTAACCCGCTTAACGGAGGGCTACTTTTCAAAATGGTCTGAAAGGTCACAGTCTAAAAACTTCTGCGGTCAGAGTATGACAACCATTAACTGGAGAAAACGTATTGCAACTGGTCTTCAGACATGCTGGTTATTACCTTTAAACCCCTAAACCAGGGGTGCCAAACATGCAGTTCAGGGGCTGAATCAGGCCCCTGGAGGGCTCCTCTCAGGCCCCTGAGCAACTGGCTGTCATCTGCTTCCTTCTCCCTCTCTCTTGCTTCCTTCTGCATAACAGCTTGCTTTGCAAGGCTTGCTCAATTGCACAGGAGCTACAAAGCAAAACCTCTATTTTCTCCATTGGCTGAGGCGCCTCCCTTGGGGAGGAAGGGGGGGGGGAGAATAGCTTGCTTTGCCAGGCTCTCTCAATTGCACAGTAGAACTACTGAGCCAAGCCTCTCTTCCTTCTGTTGACTGAGGCTCCTCTTCTCCCCCCGCCCCAATCCCCTGGGGAAGTAAGGAAAGAGACAGAGCTTCCTTTGCCCAGTTCCCTGGATTCCATGGGAGAAATACAAAGAAAGCATCTTTGCTCCTGTCCTTCGGCTGTGCCACTCTCCCAGGAGAGGATCCCATCCCTAGAGGAGAAGACCTGTTTTGCTCCCTAGCATGCCCCCCCCTCTCTCTCTCCTCTCCCCACGGCCCTTTTTAAGTTCTGCATTTAAAAAAGGCTAGACGAGATCATCCCAAGATTCAGAGCAAAGCATCATCAACGTGCAGATGACACCCAGCTCTATTTCTCCCTTCCATCTGACCCAGGTGGTTTAATGGCTAGTCTCTAAGGTAGCAGCAATGAGAAACGCAGAGGGAAAAGCTGCCAAGAGACCACACAGAGTGGGTGTAGAGGGGGTCTTGGTGATGACTGGGGGCAGGAAAGAAAGAGCCCCCGCAGTGATGCTCAAGGCACACTCCTTCGGAAACAAAGCCAAGGTGGGACCTTTAAACACAGCGTCGGCGTCTAGATAACTGGGGCTGCTAAAATTGCGCACACACACACACACCCCGCAAGATGAAGAAGAAGATATTGGATTTATATCCCGCCCTCCACTCCGAAGAGTCTCAGAGCGGCTCACAATCTCCTTTACCTTCCTCCCCCACAAACACACACCCTGTGAGGTGGGTGGGGCTGGGAGGGCTCTCACAGCAGCTGCCCTTTCAAGGACAACCTCTGCCAGAGCTATGGCTGACCCAAGGCGATTCCAGCAGCTGCAAGTGGAGGAGTGGGGAATCAAACCCGGTTCTCCCAGATGAGAGTCCGCACACTTAACCACTACACCAAACTGTGCGAATGCCCACAAGTTCCTAAGCGCCCAACTAAATGGTTCCGGTTTGCCCGCTGTCTCATTTTGCACAGCTTATTCCATTCTTGTGAACAACGTTTTAAGCATGTTTTACCTTTTTAAAAATATATATTTGTGTTTGTCTATGTTCTTTATAAAAATTTGTATCTCTGCTACCTTTAAAATAGCTGAATAAATCTAGCTAAATAAATACTTTAAATCTAGCTAAACAAATAACTTCCCTCCAATTTGGGAAGTTATTTGTGATGCTACACTGACCGTCCTTTATTAATCTTTAACTAACTATATGCTGTTTTCTTCCTGTTTTAATTGCCTTGTAAACATTTTAGTATTGATGCTTAGTACACCGTTGGATCGTTATTGGGTTTTAGCGGCTAGTCTCTGCCAAGTTTTACACTCACTAGCGTCGCTTTTAATATTCATTTTTGCAGTATGCATGATGTGCTGTGCTTCTAAACTGCCTCTGCTGGCTGATGAGCAGGGGATATAGATTTTTAAAAACAATAAAGCTCAAGTAGCACCCCCACAACTCTTCCCCAGCTTCTGAAGCTTCCTTGGGGAGGGACAGTGGCTCAGTGGTAGAGCATCTGCTTGGTAAGCAGAAGGTCCCAGGCTCAATCCCTGGCATCTCCAACTAAAAAGGGTCCAGGTAAGTAGGTGTGAAAAACCTCAGCTTGAGAAACCCTGGAGAGCTGCTGCCAGTCTTAGTAGACAATACTGACTTTGATGGACCAAGGGTCTGATTCAGTATAAGGCAGCTTCATATGTTCGTAAGTTCCTTAGGCACCGTCCAAAAGTCTGCAGGGTTCTTTCCAAATCCAGAAGTGCCTGAAATACATTAGGGCATAAGAGAAACTGTGACCCTTAAGTTACCAGGTTCTGATGTATCTGCAGAAGGATCCCATGCATGCTTACTCAAAAGGGATCCCCAAGTGAATTCTAAGTGCCTACTCCCAAGGAAGTGTGCAGAAGATCCACGGTCTGGCAGAGCAGTCTCAAGGCGTATCCTGGCTGCACTTCAAAGGCTAAATGCAATCATTTCTACATTATTTATTCGTTTGTTTGTTTAGTTAATTTATAATCCGCCCTTTCCTGAAACGGGCTCATTACATGGGTCTTATTAGAGATTCTCAAGCGGGCTGGAGGGGCACTGCAGAAAAAGCCTGGACGCGGAGAAGGGCGAGGTCAGCCGCCAAAGTCAGGGAGAGATCAGAGAAAGCTGCAGCTGCCAGCAGCCCCAGAAGCCGGCCAGAAGGTATGTAAACAACAGCAACTTAATAGAAATTTCCACATTAATTTTTAACAGAGCCATCTAAGCATGAGCTGAGAAAGGTCTGTAAATCTACAGGAGTGTCTGAAGCTCTCTGCCTGAATCCAGCTGGCTGAACGAGAGCCTTTTCCAAATGGCAGTGGCCCAGGGGCCTCCAGTAAAGAGGGATCTTTCCCCACACCTGCAAGCCTAGATCCATTTTCAAAAGGAAGATGGCCAGAGTCTGAATCGCCAGAGATTATATCCTGCATGCGAGCCACAGCCTCTCCCGTGGCACCATGTTCTCTAGATGGCATTTCTCTGCAGCAGCTACACATCGGTGCCCCCAACTGTGAACCCCAACTGCAAAAATAATCAGAATGTGGCCAAGGGTGCTGAGAGAGCTTAGCCTGTTGCAGTGGTTAGAATGTGAGGATGTTTTCATGGATAAGGCCTCAGAAAATATTCAGCTACTGCACTTCTCATTTTTTTATGGGGAAATTGTCTCCTTTTTTTGATTACGTTTTGGAATCAGTTTCAGTTTAAGAACATAAGTGAAGCCATGTTGGATCAGGCCAATGGCCCATCCAGTCCAACACTCTGTGTCACACAGTGGCCAAAAATTTATATATATATGGCCACGAGTTCTTGTATTGGGAGAAAAGTACTTCTTTCTCTACCTTCTCCATCCCATGCATAATCTTGTAACCCTCTATCATGTCACCCCGCAGTTGACGTTTCTCCAAGCTAAAGAGCCCCAAGCGTTTTAACCTTTCTTCATAGGGAAAGTGTTCCAAACCTTTAATCATTCTAGTTGCCCTTTTTTGCACTTTTTCCAATGCTATAATATCCTTTTTGAGGTGCGGTGACCAGAATTGCACACAGTATTCCAAATGAGACCGCACCATCGATTTATACAGGGGCATAATGATACTGGCTGATTTGTTTTCAATTCCCTTCCTAATAATTCCCAGCATGGCGTTGGCCTTTTTTTATTGCAATCGCACATTGTCTTGACATTTTCAGTGAGTTATCTACCATGACCCCAAGATCTCTCTCTTGGTCAGTCTCTGCCAGTTCACACCCCATCAACTTGTATTTGTAGCTGGGATTCTTGGCCCCAATGTGCATTACTTTGCACTTGGCCACACTGAACCTCATCTGCCACGTTGACGCCCACTCACCCAGCCTCAACAGATCCCTTTGGAGTTCCTCACACTCCTCTCTGGTTCTCACCACCCTGAACAATTTAGTGTCATCTGCAAACTTGGCCACTTCACTGCTTACTCTCAACTCCAAATCATTTATGAACAAGTTAAAGAGCATGGGACCCAGTACTGAGCCTGTGGCACTCCACTGCTTACCGTCCTCCACTGCGAAGACTGCCCATTTATACTTACTCTCTGCTTCCTATTAATTAGCCAGTTTTTGATCCACAAGAGGACCTGTCCTTTTACTCCATGACTCTCGAGCTTACTAAGGAGCCTTTGATGAGGAACTTTATCAAAAGCTTTCTGGAAGTCAAGGTAAACAATATCTATTGGGTCTCCTTTGTCCACATGTTCGTTCACCCCCTCAAAGAAATGTAACAGGTTAGTGAGGCAAGATCTTCCCTTACAGAACCCATGCTGAGTCTTCCTCAATAACTCGTGTTCATCAATGTGCCTATTCATTCTGTCCTTGATAATGGTTTCTACCAACTTTCCCGGTATTGATGTCAGACTGACTGGCCTGTAGTTTCCCGGATCTCCTCTGGAACCCTTTTTAAAGATGGGGGTGACATTTGCTACCTTCCAGTCCTCAGGAACAGAGGCAGATTTCAATGAAAGATTACATATTTTTGTCAGAAGATCCACAAGTTCAACTTTGAGTTCTTTCAGAACTCTTGGTTGTATGCCATCCGGACCTGGTTACTTATTAGTTTTTAATTCGTCTATCAGTTGTAGGACCTCCTCTCTTGTCACCTCAATCTGACTCAGGTCTTTCAACATCCCTTCCAATATAAGTGGTTCTGGAGCAGGCAAACACTTCTCATCTTCCACAGTGAAGACGGAGGCAAAAAATGCATTCAGCTTCTCAGCCATTTCCCTATCCTCCTTCAGTAATCCTTTGACCCCTTGGTCATCCAAGGGCCCCACTGCCTCCCTGGCTGGTTTCCTGCTTCTAATATATCAGTTTATTATTACAGCCCATGGCCAGCATAGATCAGAACATACTAATTTATATAAATACAGAAAGTCCACAGCGAATGATAATATTATAGTATAATATACAAGGACTTAAGAAGGAGGTATTTAAGGGGAGAGGGGACCTTATAGCATTCTTGATCAGGTTGGGGGGAGAATCTAAGTTGCTGGAATTAGCTATTCCTAAGCAGTATAAAAGCATAGCTTTATTCTGAATGAAGTGAAAAAAAATGTACGTTTTTTGTCAAATTTCATTTAAAAGACGTTTTGATGTTACAGTTTGTTATTTTTATTAAAATCTGAAATAAAGCGTTTTAAAAAATGTGAGACTAGGATCTGAGCGGCCTGGGTTCAAATCTCCACCCTGGAATGGAAGTTTGCTGGGTGAACTTGGACCAGTTTGCTCAAGCTCAACCTAACCTACCTCACAGGGTTGTTGTGAGGACAAAATGGAGGGGGAAAGAAGGATACCAGCTGCTTCGGTTCTCCACTGGAGAGAAAGGTGGGGGATAAATGAGGTAAACAAATAAAACAAGCTGCCAAGAGAGCAGTGAGTGAGAGCCAATGGGCTTTGAGAGAAGACTGGAGGAGGCAGAAGGTACCTGGGGGGCCTCCTCTGACTCCAAGGACAGATCTGGCGAGTCCAACGCTGGAGAGACATCCATTGAGGTAGGGTCTGGCAACCTGGTTTGCGGCACAGCCTCAAAGTCCGGCTGCGGCACAGTGGAGTCCACCGTAAACAGCGTGGCCCAAGTAGTCCTGTCCCCTTGGGGGACGGGGGGCTGCTGGCCGATGATCAGAAACACCAGCTCGTCCTTCTCGCGACACATCTCTGTGGGGATCTCCCGGAGCTCCAGGTAGTCCCGCAAGTCCTTCACCTTCATCTTGATCAGCTCCTCCCGCTGGAAGTTCGTGGCGCGGAACCGCTCGCAGAGGAGGCAAAGGCAGGGGCCACTTTCGGGCTGATGCGAACAGTCTGGGCAGAAATTCTTTTTACAGTCCAAGCAGATGTGCTGTTTTGGAAGAGAAGAGAGAAGAGAAATGTGCATCAAAGCGGAGAGAGATCCTGGGCAGGAAGGCCTGAGGAGAACATGGATATGGTTGTCTGAACAACCAATGGCCCAGGGCCGCTCTCCCATTCTTCCTCTAAGGGGGGGGGGGGGGAAAATACTACTCAGCACCACTTAAAAATACCTTTTTAACTAACTTCACGATATTGCAAACAGAGGCTTCATGTCTAAAAAAATGCAAAGGTATTGTTTTTCTCCAGGGGAAGGAGGAGGTATTGTTTTTCTCCAGGGAGGTCTGAAAGAGCTCTGAGAGAACTGTGACTGGCCCAAGGTCATCCAGCAGGCTTCATGTGGAGGAGTGGGGATCAAAACCAGTCCTCCAGATCAGAGCCCACCATCCTTAACCACTACATCACGCTGGCTTCTCCAGTGTGGCAGTTAAACTCTGAATCTCAGTGCCAGGAGAAAACATCAGGGGAAGGCCTCAGTCTTTGCGCCCTGCTGTTGGACCTCTAGAGCAGGATTTCCCAAATTTTTCTTTCCCATGGCCTGATTTTTACACTTCTCCTTCATGGCCCACTAAAATTTGGGGGTGGAGACAGGAGACTTTGGGGGTAGAGACGGAAGACGGGAATTATGTCATTTCCTGTGATGTCAAGGACCAAGTGATGTCACTTCCAGGGTACACTGAACCAAAACTCCACCTTTTCCTGTTATTTCACTTCCAGGGCACTCCCCAAACCTGCCTCTTCTATGGAAGTAAATTCAATTTCAGAAAAATCTCTCTGAAACTCATGCTGAGCCAAAATGGGGGTGGAAAGTGGGCGGTCCTCTCTTTCCACCCCCACACCTGCATGCACCTATCTGTTTGTGTATTCTTCTCCAGATTGCAAGCACTCCTAATGCTCATGTTCAATTGCCTGCACCACCTACACATCCCTTCCTCAACAGCACTGGCCAGTGTATGTAGTTGGGAGTGCTGTTCCACTGCCATCAGGAATGCCAGCACTGTGTACCACCCAGCACTGTGTACCACCCACACTGGGCCCTGGCAGTCGCTCTACCTCAAAATATACTAACACATTTAGTAGGCCCTTCCTTCAGCTGCTGCTACTGGAACCCTGCCTCAAACTACAACCAAGCTTGCTTGGTTTCAAGAAAATCTTTCGACAGCTATTTTTCATACTTTTCTTTGGTTGAAACACTGGGAAATTGCTGTTAAAGGTAGCAGAGAATTGTACTGCAATTCATGAATTTCAAGTTATATGAAGTTCATAGAAGCTTTTCTGCAGTTATCCCAAAAAGGATATTTATGAGGGGCTTGCAGCTTTTTATTGGCTGTGTTTCCCATGCCTTTAAAACCAACCTGTTGTGCAGATACTTAGCCAGTGAACTACTTTCATCCTTTTTAGTATCTACAGGAGGAGTTTAATTTTGGTGTCAGACAACTGTTAAAAGCAGGACCAGTAAAATGGTGCCAAGTTCATAGTACCATCTCTTCCAGTGCTGTTGAGATATACCGCAGTAATCGCCAGTAATCTCTTTCTGCCGCACACCTCTTACTCTCACTCACTCAGAAATCTCATAGAAGGCCACCTGGCTACAACTGGGGGTGCCAGCTTTTCATTGGCAGAGCTCCTATGTCTGCAACAACAGTATGATGAACAGAAAAGTTTCATCCAGCAAAAATGGAAGGAAAGAAAGAAAGAGAAAGAAGGAAAGGAAAGGAAAGGAAAGGAAAGGAAAGGAAAGGAAAGGAAAGGAAAGGAAAGGAAAGGAAAGGAAAGGAAAGGAAAGGAAAGGAAAGGAAAGGAAGAGAAGACATGGAAAGAAAGAACATAAACATGAGGAGCCATGTTGGATCACGCCAGTGGACTATCCAGTCCAAAATTCCCTCATACAATGCCCAAAAGCACCAGAATGTCCACCAGTGGGGCCAGGGCACTAGAAGCCCTCCCACTGTTGCTTCCCCACCCAGCACCAAGAATACAGACGGAGCATCACTTGCAGGGGAAGGAAGGAAGGAAGGAAGGAAGGAAGGAAGGAAGGAAGGAAGGAAGGAAGGAAGGAAGGAAGGAAGGAAGGAAGGAAGGAAGGAAGGAAGGAAGGAAGGAAGGGAGGAAGGAAGGAAGGAAGGGAGGAAGGGAGGAAGGGAAGGGAAAGAGGAAAGGGAGGAAAGGGAGGGAGGGAAGAAAGAAAGAAAGAAAGAAAGAAAGAAAGAAAGAAAGAAAGAAAGAAAGAAAGAAAGAAAGAAAGAAAGAAAGAAAGAAAGAAAGAAAGAAAGAAAGAAAGAAAGAAAGAAAGAAAGAAAGAAAGAAAGAAAGAAAGAAAGAAAGAAAGAAAGCGTGGCCAAAGGGGGGGGAAAGCCTTCCTCACCATCAGATGACCCCAGCCAGCAAAAATTCTGCCCAGGGGTCATTTGGTAAAAAACAAACAGCTACTGGAATGTCCACTCCCCACCTCTCCCAGCTGAAAAAAAACACACACAACCTTCTTTGCCACCCAGGCCTTCCGGGGAAATCTCCCCAAAAGAACATACTGCAAGGCACATGAAAGCTCATACCTTAAAGAACATTTCATGGGTCTAAAGTGCCAATGGATGCCAGCTTTTCTCTCAAACACTGGGAGCGGGGGAGAAGACAGGAGAGGCAGCCCAGCTCCTCTCTGCACAACACAGAGATGGGTCGGGGCTAGTTTTTCTGGGGGCGGGGCTAGCTTTGGCTTTTCTTGTGACCCGGTAGTGAGGCTTCCATGGCCCGGTACCAGGTCACGACCCTGCAAATGGGAAACACTGCTCTAGAGGAACTGGTTGGCCACTGCATAAGACAGGATTGCTGGACAAGATGAATCACTGGGCTGATCCAGCAAGGATCTTATGTTTTTAACAGAAGAGAACCAACTAATGTTTTGGATTGGACTAATGGGTTGGATTCCACCAAGTCACTACAGTAACAATTACCAGGTGCAAGCTTTCAGCCTGCACAGAGCACTTCATTAGGTACAGCAGGTCTTTCCTGCCTCCAGAGGCTGGATCGAAGGCATCATCTAAAATGAGGTAGGGGATGCGTTTTCCTGGAACTCGCCTTGGAACAACCATGGTATAGAGAAACGTGTGCCCACAGCGAGGACTCTGGCTTTTGAGGAACCTGTTTGCCAGCCGCTTGGCTCACTACTTGGAATGCAACAGGAAGAACGGCCAACTCCTTGGGCACTGCGCTGCACGTCCCTGCCCTGCCGCGAGCCTCTGACACACTTAAAAGTGGTTCCAGGAAAGAAGCCTTCCTGGAGCTTTCAAGCAACTCAAGCGCTGCCTGGTCCCTAAGGCTTTGGACAGCTTCCATGGAAACGTGCACAGCTTTGCCTTTGCAAAGAGAAAGCAGGAGTATAGGGGGGGGGGGGGGGGGGAGAAAACCAAGAAGAAGCTTCCTCTAAATAACTGCCCAACTGCCTCCAAAGCAGCCAGCACCCTAGCCTGCTACACAGGAGTCCTTGCTTTGAACCAGGGAGGCAGGGAGAGTCGGGGTGGGTTACAGCCAACTGTAATGGACTTTGTGCCTATTTTTGTCAGGGGGAAGGAGAGAGGCAGAAAAACATCTCCCTGCATCCCACAATACTGAAAGCGTTTGAGCTATAAGACCCAGTCTTGTCCACCCTCCTTCCTTCTTTCTACGAAAGAAAAAGACTAGGTGATGAGGATTCCTAACCTAGACTTTAAAAGAAACTGGACTGGGTCACGGAGGAGGCACAGTCTGGCAAGAGCTATGGCCTGGACAGCCTTATCTCGTCAGATCTTGGGGTCGGCCCTGGTTAGTATTTGGATGGGAGACCGCCAGGGAAGTCCAGAGTCGCTACGCAGAGGCCGGCAAAAGCAAACCACCTCTGATCATTTATTGAATACCTTCCGCCATGCTTTTGGGCCGCTTCCACTCCCTGCAGCGGAGTGAGTCTTCCAGATGTCTGGGCCCTTTGCAGAAACAATCCTTATCTCAATCCCCACCAAGTTCTGCAAGGTACGCTACCTGGCAAGGCCATCCTAAGCAGAGTCACGCTCTTCAAAGCTGATTGCTTTCAGTGGAGTTAAAACAGATGTAACTTTGCTTAGGATGGCGGCGCGAAAGGTGTCCAATATTATCATCTACAGGATGTTTTCAGTCCTCCTTTTTCTGCAAAACCCACTTGGAAAGTCAGAAATACACAGGTCACTTTAATGGTGGGTCACATCAGGAATTCTGCTTCAGGTCAGCTACACGGAAGCCATCTTACAAGCTTCCTGTTCTCTTGGAACTTTGGCTTTCGCAAGCAGAATGAAATTACGTAGTAATCGTATTTGCTACGCAACATGCTCCTCTCTAAGGTTCCAGGCACAGCCTCATTTTGTAACGACTTGTGGTGCTAAACAGACTTGACTGTCTGCAAAGAAAGCCTGCAGAGTTGCCAAGCTGGAGCATGAGAGAAAGTCACAGAGCATGAGAGAAAGTCACAGTGGTCATCCGTGCTGAGAGTTGCAAACGTGCTCAGGGAGACGGGACAGGCCTCCTGATCCATACGCTACAAGTCTGTGAGGCATTCTCATAAAGGTTTTGCCACATTCACCTTGGCACAGTTAGTAAAAGAGACCCTTGGAGTGCTGAAAATACCCAGTTTCCTGGCCATCATATAGTCGATCATAGATTTCAAAGTTATTTTTACACATCTGGGTTGCAGTAGTTAAGATGGAAGTGCATTATGCGCACACATCCCCTTGAGAAAGTCATGCCTCCTGTTCCTTGCCGTCTTTTGCCTGGGAGCGCCGCTGGGTCAGGGACGTGCTGAAGAACTAAACTTGGACTGCAGCCATCCTTTGGGAATCCTTCCCATTTCAACAGGCTTCCCCAAGCAAAGGGTGCCAACTTGTCTTGCCGGCCTGCGACACTGATGATTTTGGACAAGCTCAGGCGTGCACGGATTAAGCGCACAAAGCAGGAGTAACTAGAAAAACCAGTTCAGAGAGGGCATGCAAAAGTTTTATGCCGGCTCTGCAGCAGAGCTTTTCTGTACAAACACCTTGCACTTGGGCGGCTTTATATTAGGAGCGTTCAATGAATACTATCCCTATCCTGCATAGCTCAGGCGAGCCCCATGTCAAAAGCTAAGCAGAGCTGACCCTGGCTGTACTTGGATGGGAGACCATCAAGTAAGTCCAGGTTTGCCATGCAGAGGCAGGCAATGGCAACCCACCTCTGTTCATCTCTTGCCTTGAAAACCTACAGAATTACCGTGAGTTTGCAACGGCTTGGCAGAACTTTCCATCACTGATAAATACCATCTCCCACTGGCTTGTGTGGTCCAGTGCACCAGCCAACAGGGTCCAGTGTAGACAAGACCTCCTTGGGAGGCAATTGCTGAAAAACGGGGAATTTGGATGCTGTTATGGTTGGCAGAATGGGGCAGAGATAGTTCTGATGAGACAGGACGCAGTCCACAGCTTCCCTGCACAAGCCCCGTTGAATGGACGACACACATTCTTGCATACCTGCCGTCTGTTTCAATGAAGTCTGCAACAGAGAACTCCCTGGTGGATTTTGGTCCACATTAATTTAGCAGAAGTGGATTAACCATTTCCGTTTCGCTATGCCTCAGGTTGGCTTTGGGGCAACCCCTAAACTGGTCCTGGGTATGAAGGGCAATGAAAAGCACACATCTGTCCCCATGCCAAATCTATTTCCATCATGCCAGGAAGGGAATGGTGGGGTGGGGGGAGGATGGAGTCTTCACTGGGTCTCAGAAACGACAGCTGTACACTCGGGCACCACCATTCAGAGCTGATCTACACATTCCATGGAAGGAGATGGCAGACAAAACAACTACAACAGGAGTCAGGCTGTACACCACCACAGGATTCAGATGGGACTCAGCTTCAGGGGCCGGGAAGCCTCAGGCAGGTGCTGAGACCCCATAAAACCTCTGTGTCTGCCTAGCCCTGGGAAGTAGCAAGGATCTGGGCTTCCACCCCAGCCTGGCCTTACACAGCTACCATTGAAAGTGTGAAGAGCACATGCCGCAGTCCTCCCTACCGAGAAGCTGGGAGGATCCCCCGGGGAACAGGTGGAAGCAGGCAATAACCACGGCTGCCAACACGTGAGGCAGGCGTGGTGGGGAACGAACTGTTAGTGGCCAATAGCGCTGTGGGGGGTGGGGGTCGACCATTTGGGTGCCTTCTTGCTTGCATGGGACACTGGCATCAATACTGTCTATTTGTTGGTGCCACTAATGGCTGGCCACATTTTCACCTCCTGTGGTTAGCAGGCCCCTAGAAAAGTAAACACTCAGGAAATGTTAAGAGGGGGGGAAAAAACCTAGTCCCCCACCCACAGCACATAGCAATTGGGGAGAAAACTGAAATACAGGCAAGTCTTTCTTTCTTACCCAAGCTACAGTTATCGTCAGGGGTGGAATTCTAGCAGGAGCTCCGTTGCATATTAGGCCATACCCCCTGATGTAGCCAATCTTGCAAGAGTTTACAAAAAAGAGCCTTGTAAGCTCTTGGAGGACTGGCTACATCAAGAGCGTGTGGCCTAATATTCAAAGGAGCTCCTGCTAGAATTCAACTGCTGAATTGTACTGCTTTAGCAAAATTGAAACTGTCATTTATCGCTTAGTTACCATACAAAAGTATACTTTTTGGCACAGTTATGGAATTTAGAAGTATAAATGCCTTAGTTTTCCACAAGCCAATTGCCATTATCCTCAACATTAGACATCTGGATATAAAGTTAAACTCTGTAGTACTAAAAGCACTGAATTATTCAACAGTGTACCATTGTCACAGCAAATTACCCGTGGACAAAATTAGTCAGATTGAAACAACGGACATCCTTATAATTACGTTGTGTACATCGTTCCAGATAGTCTCTGCAGGACACAAAGGAATCATTATCTTCTACTGTAGGTTGTTTTACGTCAAGAATATCTGTAACAAGCGTTTTTGAACAAGTAAAGCTTTGTCTTGCTTTAACCTGGAGAGCCCAGGCTAGCCCCATCACATCAGATCTCAGAAACTAAGCAGGGTCAGCCCTTGGTTGGCCTTGGGAAGGGAGACCACTGAGGAAGTACAGGGTTGCTATGCAAAGTCAGGCAATGGCAAACCACTCCCTGAATGCCTCTTGCCTTGTCAGCACCACGGGGCTGCCTTAAGTCAGCTGTGACCTCGATGTTAAAACATTCTTCTCTTAATAAACATTTCAGTCCTTCCAAAGGAGAAAAGATTTCAGAGCCAGTTTGGTGTAGTGGTTAAGTGTGCGGACTCTTATCTGGGAGAACTGGGTTTGATTCCCCACTCCTCCACTTGCACCTGCTGGAATGGCCTTGGGTCAGCCATAGCTCTCATAGGAGTCGTCCTTGAAAGGGAAGCTTCTGGGAGAGCCCTCTCAGCCCCACCCACCTCACAGGGTGTCTGTTGTAGGGGAAGGCGATAAAGGAGATTGTAAGCCGCTCTGAGACTCTGATTCAGAGAGAAGGGCGAGGTATAAAATCTGCAGTCTTCTTCTTTTTAGAAGTTTCCCTAAAATTGGGAAGAAGTTGGGGGGTGGAGTTATCCCAATTCTTTTTCATTCCTCTCCCCACCACCCCAAGCACAGGCCTTCACTCTCTACTTGATTTCTGCTTCACTGGTTTGTCCAGAGCAAAAGGCACTGCATAGGGGGTGGGGTGGGGGATGGAGGGCAGCAGTGGCAACATCCCCCCCCCCCCCCCCAACAATGAGGGGTTGTGTCAAGTGGCCTTGCCATTTTTCTATTTCTGTATGCTGGATGTCTTAAGAAGAAGACTGCCGATTTATATGGATTATTAAGAGAGGGGGGAAGGAACATCCTGCCTGCTTCGCCTTTGCTTTGTATTGTCTATTGTGGCATTTGCAAATATTTGTTTCTACCCTGCAGAAGGGAGTTAAGCTCTAATTCAAGGACTTTTTTGTCTGTTCTCGGAGACAGCTCTTACAGCTAATTGTGTTATGCGCTGGAAGTGTTGGTGAGAACCAGTTTGTATTATATTGAGTGGGCTTTTGTGCTGTAGTTTTGGCAGGCTGCATAATGGCCCTAGATAAAGTATAAAAGACTTGCCCTCCAAAGGTGAGCCCGTTCTGACACAGACATTTATTGCTACGGCTTCTATCGATCAATAAAGCCAGCTTTCTGAGTACACTGGAAGCCTTCTTTAATTGAAGATAATCCCAGAGCTGACAGCCAAGGTGCCCAATTAAAGGGGTCAGAACCAGAAGGCCTTCCTTCAGGTCTCTGAACATGCACCGCACTCAAAATGGATGCCCATATCTTAAAAGTCCTGCCACATATAGTAAACAGCGACCTGAGGAACAAGCATTTAGTGGACCATTTTTGCTGGGAAAGTTTCCCACACTTAAGGCAGTTCTAAAAAGCAGCGAAGTACATATAAAATTACACCAGCTGAAGCGCTCAAGCCTACAACCCCCTCAGCTAGGTTCTCAGCCCTGCCCTATGAGGAACCCCCAGAGGCAAACACCTCTCGCTCACCTTCAGGGAGGAGTTGTTGAAGTGCACCCCACAAGCCTTACAGCTCTGCTCAGAACCTGTGGGAGAAGGGAAGGAACTGTAGCCGGCGTTGGAGTAGGCCTGCGTGCGAGTCCCCTGCTGAGGGTGGGCCTGCATCTCTTCTGGTAGTCCATTGAGGCATGACCAGCTGCAGCAAGCTGCCCACATAGTCAACTGAGGAGGAAAAAAAGAGAGAGAGGTCAGCTGGGCAGAGGCAAACAAGCTGGTTTGGATGGACAGCCCAGTTGGAGGGGGAGGGAGAACCTGACAGGGAAAATCAGCGGCATGAGGAAAGTCCTCTCAGCTGAAAAGGGAAACCCTCCCCCCTATGGAGAATGAGAGTTTTGAGAGTCAGCATTCTAAGAAGAGCCCAAATGGATTAGATCCGTCCAGACCAGCCTTCTGTCTCACACAGTGGCCAACATTGCAAAAAATAAAATAGAATTGCAAAATGCAAGAGACAGAGAATCAAAGATTCCCCCCACTCAACAGCTCATGTAGATGAAGCCAGTAGAATCATGAGGGCTGTCTGAAGGAAGTGTTCTCTCAGCAGTTTTCATCTCTCTCTCTCTCTCTCTCGCTCACACAAACTCGACACTAACACTAGCTCACACTAACACTATGTGGGCAGCAGTTTTCATCGCTCTCTCTCTCTCTCTCCCCTGCCCCACAGGATTTCCCAATGCCTCACCACCCCAAATTTTCTGACTACACCCCCAGCAGGAAGGGAAACACCGGGATACCTGAAGATACTGTGCCAAAAGGCAGAAACTTGGCTCACCTCAGCGTTTATTCTCTGAGTCTGACTATTTCAATGGTATTTATGTTTGACTAAATCCACCTTTTTTGATTTTGGACTGCCTCATCCTAAGAGTTTCATGTCACAACGTTCCCCATTACTATGTATGGGTGTGAAAGCTGGACTATGAAGAAAACTGACAGGAAGAAAGAAGACTCCTTTGAAATGTGGTGTTGGATAAGAGTTGTGGCTACCGTGGATGGCCAAAAAGACAAATAAGTGGGGTCATCGTGACCAAATCAAGCCTGAACTCTCCCTTGAAGATACAGTGGGGCTAAGCTGAGGCTGCTGTACTTTTGGTCACACGATGAGAAGACAAGAGTCAATGGAAAAGACAATAATGCTAGGAAAAGCTGAAGGCAGCAGGAAAACAGGAAGACCCAACATGAGACAGATTGACTCTGTTTACAAGAACTAAAAATGCTAATGATAGGATGTTTTGGAGAAAGTTAATGCACAGGGCAGTGAAGCGACTTTATAGCACTTAACAGACACAAATTTACCTTGCCCTGACCTGGACGACCCAGGCTAGGTAAATCTCAGAAGCTAAGCAGGGTTTATTATTTTATTTATTTATTTAGGTAATTTATATTCCACCCGTTCCCAAAAACAGGCTCAGGGCGGATAACAACATTCTAAAAACAGTATAAAACAGTATATAGCCAGGGTTGGCCCTGGTTAGTATTTGGACGGGATACCAAGAAAGTCCAGGGTTGCTCTGCAGAGGAAGGCAATGCTACATTGAACATCTCTTGCCTTGGAAACCGTACAGGATTGTCATAAGTCTGCTGCGACTTCATGGCACTTTACACATGAACACAGCCAATTCTCTTCCCAGCTGCTGTTTGTCATGCTTTGACTACTACAAGTAAGGTAAGTTTTCTTTGTGGCTTTGACTGCCATCTCATAGGACCTCATAAACTCTCTATAAGATGTTCTAGTCGCTTTGTCTCGAGTACACCGCCATTGCCTCTCTAGCCATCTGAGTCCTCGCTTCATCTGCCACAACTCCAGGTTATATCATGGCGCTAACTTAGAGCGAGGGCTCAGAGGACGCCGAGGTGCGATCTCGTCGATGGCTCTGGAGAGTCTATCATACCAAGACTCCATCAGGTCATCCAGGGAATTGGCAGGAGGCGTAGAGCCGTTTGGAACCGTTCCAGGTCCATCTGGCTCTGCGGGCGAGCTAAAATACGCTCACCGCCTAAACAGGCTTGGGGTGGGACATCCACATGAGCCTTGAGGGCATAGTGGTCCGACCATGGCACTGCTTCGGCAGTAATACCGTCCACTAAAACTCCCGCCACAAAGATCAAGTTTAACATGTGTCCCGCCTGGTGAGTGGGCGTTGTAACAATTTGGGAGAGTCCCAGCGTCGCCATGGATGACACTAGGTCCATCGCCTGACTGGAGGTCGCGTCATCGACATGAACATTGAAGTCACCCAGGATCAAAAGCTTTGGGTACTCCAATGCCCAGCCTGTTATGGAGGCATCAGGGATGGTAAGGTGCCGGCCGATGCGTTAGGCGGATGGTACACCAGCCAGATCACCAACCCCTCCCCAATGTCCCACGCCAGACCGGCACATTCAATACCCTTAATCTCCAGGGCTAGGAGAGCCTGGAAGGATTAAGCCTCTTGTATGATAGAACCACCCCTCCCCCCCGCCCGCTAGTCTGTGACTGGTGAAAGACTGAGTATCCTGGAGGAGCCATCTGGGAAAGAGCTACAGTCTCCCCATCCCGCACCCACGTCTCCGTCACGCAAGCCAGGTCCACATCCTGCTCAAACAAGAAATCCCAAAGGATTGAGGTCTTATTATTTATGGACCTGGCGTTGCATAACACCAATGACGGAAGTGAGTGATTCAACCTGACCCCACTATCTGCCACCGTTGGGATGGGACACAGACTGGAAGGGGGCCGAGCACTATATGTCTCGGCCTCCTTCCCTTATACTTCTGTCTGTTCTCACCATCATACCTTCCCCTCCCCAGGAGTACTGGAATCCCCAGGCCAGTCATCCCCTGCTGGTCTCCACCACCACTTCAACCAGCTGTAAACAGACCCAGCATATCACCCTACTCCACTCCCCAACCTTCTCTTCTCCCGCCAATTAATCAATTTCCTAATTTAAGCTAACCTGCTAATAATTTAATCTAATAGTTAATTTAATCAAAAAACCCCTCACAGTCTCCCCTTTAATTAATTAGCTAAAAATAATTTAATTAATTCTGATGGCTCGTTAATTGTAAAAACCCTCCCAGCTAATTACCCTCCAATTAATTTGCCAAAAATATAAAATTCATCAAATAGCCAATCAATTAACCAAGAATCCAAAATTAATTAACCAATAAAATTACATTGACAATCAATATAGCAGTCAGCAATTCAGAATCCCTTTGTACATTGGTAGTTAAGAGCAGATTTATGATGCTGGATAAAAACGCTGAAATGCTTAAAGTGCAAGGTGTTCTTAAAGCGCAGAGCGTCCTTGAAGTGCGAGTGTTCTTAAAGTGCGATAGTGTTGCTCGAGCTCCAGGTGGCCCCTCGCACAGCCTAGGAGACCTGGGGGGGGGGGGGTGGAAGCCTCCCCCATGTCTCCCCAGCTGCACGGTCAAGCCCCTCAGGCACTCAACTGACAACAGGGGCCTCGCAGCTGCCTGCAAACTTTGCAATCGTCTCAGGGTCATGCTTGTATCCAACAATCCCACCAGGTAGTCTCCCAGTCACTCCAACACTCCGTCTGTCGCCGGCCTCTCCCGGCCTCCCAGCAATCCACCCGCGGCCTGGCCAGCCCACACCCCCGCGGGGGACAGGAACTCCGAGAAGAAAGGGAACCACCACCCCGCCAGCAACCTCCGCACCGCTCCGGCACTCCGCCTGACCGCCACTGCCGTCCTCTGGCCTCCCGGCACTCCGCCCACAGCTCAGGCTGTCCTCCACTCCAGCCTGCGGCTGCGCCAACCTCCGCGTCAGTGCGAGGCCCAGTTGGTAAGCAGTGTTTCCATTATATTTCGGGGGGCTAAGGGTCTGTGAAGTTCTCAGAAGTCGTACCTTGCCTCCCCACAGCAGCATATCTTCAGGCTCGGTCTTGGCTTGTTGGTACCAGAACAGGTATGATGTAGAAATGATCACTCGACACGTGTATTGGGGAAGGAAAAAGCTTGCTCTCTGTGCAAGTTTATTTATCTGCTCAAGTTGCACCAAGGTTACACAGGCCTACAGCACAGCAAAGCATGACAGGAAACATCTGCCTGGTACACGGAAGTTATGTCTGTTCAGTCTACAGAGAATAGTACAATCTAGCATTCGCCAGAAATAGGCTTGCTGACTGGAGAAAAACAGGGATGCGGTTAAACACGAGTGTGAGCAGCTTGTGCTGTTTCTGTTCTCAGACTTATGTGGGGTATGGGTTCAGGTGGTATGCCAAGCGCGTGATCCCCACAGTATGATGTCGTTGTTTCAGGAGCCCTGGCACCAGAGCTCCTGTCTCATCCTCAAAGTGGCCATTTGCACCAGGTGAACTGTTCTCTGTCACCTGGATATCAGCTATAATCCCAGGAGATCTCCAGCTACCACAGAGGTTGGCAACCTTGTACAGAATTTTTCGGGGGGGGGGGGGGGGAGAACAACCACCAGTTAAACTGCATGCCTATATTCATCCACCACAGGTAACAGAAGCTGGTTTCTAAGTGGGATCCTCCAGATAAGAAAACAGAAGTCAAAGAAAGGAGAAGGAAACTGAAATGCAAGCCTGGCAGCTAGCCAGATCTGCACACATTCCCAGTCTAAAATGGACATCTGAATTAAGCCTCGAGGAAATCTGTCTGCCAGCACTGACCTTCTCACTCCACGGCCCCCGGTAAAGCAAATACCAAAGCCCCCTCGCTTAGGGCACAGATCTGCTCTGCAGCTTCCCAAGCAGCTGGTTCAGTGCAGTAATGTCCAGCGGGAAACTTAGGAAATGCTTCCACAGTGTTTCCCTGATCTTTGCTCTCGGGTGAGAATCTGGTGCTTTCCCAATGATGAACACAGCAGAGCCTGCCTTAGCCTTTGAAAGCCACATGGGCAGTCAGAGGCTAAAGTACCCTGTGCTGCAGGAACAGGCTGCACAGTAACAACATGCCTGATCTCGCAAATCAGGCTTGTAAAAAGCCACTCGCCTGGTCACCAGAGTCAAACAAGTCTCTTTTCCCGGATGACCAAACGGGAATGTTTACAAAGAGGAGGGTGGCTTTTAAAAGGCCACAGATTACCAATACAGGTCATGCAGACAGGCAAAAACTACTGAAAAGATGGAAGGTTAAGTGATGGGCAGAATTCTGCACTGGGAAAACCAGGGTTAGGCGGCAGAGAGACATTCCATTGCCCAAAGCAAAATCACTCCCGGGAGCTAACGCAGAAAACTAATCCAAAGAGCCCTGACCTGGATAGCCCAGGGGAGCCCGATCCCAGTAGCTTTCGGAAGCTGAGCAGGGTTAACCCTGGCTAGAATGTGGATGGGAGACCTCCAAGAAACATCAGGGTCACAACACGAGGTCAGACGATGGCAAACCACCTCTGAACATCTCTTGCTTTGAACCAGGGGTGTCAAACTAATTTGTTATGAGGGCCAAATCTGACATGAGACCTTGTCAGGCCAGGCCATGTGTGTCATAAAAAGTAATGCCAGGTAGCAGAGATATAAACTTTATAAAGGACACAAACATAAAGATTTTTTTTTAAAAAATGATTAGAACATTAACACTCATTGGTCTTAAAGGTGCTTTCTTTGTATCTCTCCCATGGGATCCAGGGAATTGGGCAAAGGAAACTGTGGCCCTTTCCTTCTTTCCCCAGGGGACCAGGAGGGGGAGAAGCCTCAGTCAACAGAAGGAAGAGAAGTTTGGCTCAGTAGCTTTGCTATGCAACTGAAAGAGCCTGGTAAAGCAAGCTCTCCCTTCCACCCTTCCTCCCTAAGGCAGGAGCCTCGGCAAATGGCGCAAATAGAGGCTTTACTCTGCAGCTCCTGTGTGATTGAGCAAGCCTGGCAAAGCAACCTGTAGTGCAGAAGGAAGCAAGCAAGAGGGAGAAGGAAGCAGACCACAGCCAGTTGCTCGGGGGCTGATAGGAGCCCTCCAGGGGCCTGATTCAGCCCCCAGGCCACATGTTTGACACCCCTGCCCTACAGCTGTGACTTGATGGCACTTCCCCCCTCCCCAAAACATCCGTCTTGCTGTGCCCCTTCCTTTTTCTGGAAGGAGGTGCCAATTCAGCCTCCTTATCTGACAGATCAAATAAAGCCCCTGCTGCACATTAAAGTCCAAGATTTATTTCAGCGTGTTTTGTGAGTCAGAGCTTGCCCAGAGAGTCCACCCAACGAAGCAAGCTCTGACTCACAACAGCTTATGCGGAAAGAAACGTTTAAATCTTGAATGTGGCATTAGACTTCCGTTTGATTTTGTCATGGTAGCCGAACACAGCTACAGCTCTGGAAAAGCTTACACTTTTGGCTAAAGTAACAGTCAAAGGCTTTGGGGGCTACTTCAAAGCATTCAGATTGTTAAACACCAACAAAAGTTCTGGAATGTAAATCAGCCTTGCTATAATGGAAATGTCAGCAATGTCAGAAGGGGGGGCGGGGAGGAGAATACCCTGCCATTTCACATTCAGTATCAGAAATCAGTTATCAGCAGAACAGTAAAAGGTTATTTAAACAGCTGCTAGTTTTGTCAACTAGCAAACCCCAAGACTTGTTTCCCTTTCCCCTCCCTCGGGCTGGAATTTGATCAGAGCAATCGTCCCAATCTAATCGCAGGGACTTCAGAACAGCAGGTACCATACCAGTTAGGAATTCACCAGGAAAACCAGTTCTTTAATCAGCTGGCACAAAGCCAGCCACTTGAATCCACCCCAGCTAGCTCAGGAAAGGACAAAACCAACCACTTGAAGACTCCCCACTCCACCCTTTGTCAATAAGCTCCCTACACCAGAACCTTCAAACGGAAGGAAACTGATTGTTTCAGTTTTTGAAAACACTGCCACTGGTGAAGACTTCTGCCAAGGCTGAAAAAAGTCCAGGGGTCTAAAAAAATAGGATGCTGGAATCTAATCCTCATCTGAATACAGCCACTCCACATACATGATCTTAGCAGGAGTCAGGGCTTCATGTCAGAATATACACCCTCCTTGGCCCATTTTCCTATCAGAAGATCTCCAGAGAAAGAGAAAGCCAGTTTGGTGTAGTGGTTAAATGTGTGGACTCATATCTGGGAGAACCGAATTTGATTCCCCACTCCTCCACTTTCACCTGCTGGAATGGCCTTGGGTCAGCCATAGCTCTGGCAAAGGTTGTCCTTGAAAGGGCAGCTGCTGTGAGAGCCTCTCAGCCCCACCCACCCCACAGGGTGTCTGTTGTGGGGGGAGAAGATATAGGAGATTGTAAGCTGCTCTGAGTCTCTGATTCAGACAGAAGGGCGGGGTATAAATCTGCAATTCTTCTTCTTCCATTTGCAAGTGCTGGGAAAGTCCTTCATTGCCAAAAACTCTGGAGAACCACTGCCAGTCCAAGCAGACTACTAGGCAAGATGGACCAGCGGTCTGACATGATATACGAAAAGTTGAGACATTCGTAGGACCTCCCCATTTTCATCAGCACTGGAGCGTTTGGCATGCAGCTGCTCACAGAGAGATCCGTATCTGCATGAGAGGCCACAGAGCTCTGGATCATGGCCCGCTGTTGGTTTGCATTTAAATCCTACTAAATGCAATGATTTCCACTACACTCCTGCAACAAAGTCAGCGCATCTGGAAAGCAAGCTGCCACCAGTACACTGAGAGCTCGCCAAAGGTTGTCGGCTCTGCCAGACTTTGGCTGAGAGAACCTCCTGGCCATTGCTTTAAGGCTGTGTATTGACAAAAGTCAAGCTGACCTCAGTCAAGTTTCTCCTGAATTCTGTGGCCATGGGTCATGCAGCAGCTTCAGAGACAGGCCTTCCCTCTGTTGTAAACAGACTCTCTGCCATATGTTTGCTTTATTTCAGGCCACCAGGAGACAGTGTGGTGCAATGGCTACAGTCAGGGCCTCGTTTGTAGCAGGAGCTCCTTTTAATATCAGGCTACATCCCCCTGATGTAACCAGTCTTCCAAGAGCTTACAGTAGGCCCTGTAAGAAGAGCCCTGTAAATTCTTAGAGGATTGGCTACATCAGGGGGGTGTAGCCTAATATGCAAAGGAGTTCCTGCTTACAAAAAAAAAACCACCCTGGCTACAGTGTCAGACTAGGGTAACCCAGGTTCAAATCCCAACTTTGCCCTGGAAGGTTGCTGGGTGACTTTTGGCCAGTCACTCTCTCTCAGCCTAAGCTACCTCACAGGGTTGTTGCTGCGGTGGAGGACGGGAGAAGGATGTTGTAAGCTACTTTGGACAGAACAGCAGAGTATATAAGTAACTAAAGTGCAATGTAGTTTTCAAATATATGCTACCCCACCAGCACCGCTTCCTAAGATTTTTGGAGGTGCTGCCCCTCTTGGCCCAGGCTGACTTCAAAACCAGCAATACATAAACCATCAAAAGATCCACAGAGCTACCATGGCAGCCTATCTGAATCAAACCGTATCACCATAGGGGTTCATTCCTCCCCCAATTGCTAAGCAACCAACCCCAACGCTAAGAGACTCAGCATCACTTTCCAATGAGGCTCATGGGATTCCACAACTGGAGGACAAAACCCCAAAAAAACCTTCCCATAACATAGTTGGCACACAGCAAGAACAGGCCCAAGGGCATTCTTAGAAATTGCAACAGGACGCAGTGTCTCACCAGTACTGGGAATCCAACCGTTTGGTAAGACAAACACATTCTGAAATTAGAAGCGATCAAGAAGCACCCCTCAAAGTAAGGGGGGACACTAGGGTTTAGTGCACAGTTCATTCCCAATCCATCAACTCTTGTGTTGAGATATGACCCAGCCGAGGACAGGTGGTCACAGAGTTCCAGAACTCAACTAAGGTCACCCTGGTTTTCACCAGTATGTCCTTTCCTGGCCCCACAACCTCAAGGAGACCCTCCAAGTCAGAGTTTCTCAAACAAAGCAAGAAACTTTGGCAAAATGCAATTACGGCACCGCAAGCCTGCTCGTCAGGCACACTTCAGGAATGCATCCCTCATCGGAGGAGTTAGAACCAATTACGTTTAATAGGGTTAGAGACAAACAGCTGAGCTCCTGGGCCATGATCCAAAGCTCTGTGGGCCTCTCACGCAGATGCAGAGAGCTCCCCTGTGAGCATCTGTCAACCAAATGCTGAACAATGAAGATAACTGGAGCAGGCCCCATTTGCATGAGGCTCACATGAAGCTGCTTTCTACCGTTTGCCCCTGAACCGATCGGCTCAGTCTTCACTACCCTGACTGTAAATGACTCTTCCAGGGTCTCAGGTAGAGAAGGGCCTTTCCCAGCTCCTGCTACTCAAGAACATTTAACAGGAGATGCCAGAAATCAAACCCAGAGCCTCAGCATGCAAAGCAGGTGCTCTAAAGACAAACCACAGCTTGATGATGATGATATTGGATTTCTATCCCACCCTTACTCTGAATCTCAGAGTCTCAAAGTGGTCACAATTTCCTTTAACTTCCTCCCCGATAACAGACACCCTGCGAGGTAGGTGGGGCTGAGAGAGCTCTTATGGCAGCTGCCCTTTCAAGGATAACTCCTACGAGAGCTATGGCGGACCCAAGGTCATTCCAGCAGCTGCAAGTGGAGGAGTGGGGAATCAAATAAGAGGAATGGGGAATCAAATCCCAGATAAGATTCTGCGGACTTAACCACTACACCAAACTGGCAGCAAAAAGGGAGGACTGGCACATTTCAAGTGCATGAGACAAAAAAGATCCCTCCTGATTCAAATGAGGCACAATCCCACCAGGAAGTTTGCAGGAGTGAACTTCATTCACCTGCACAGGATAGCTTCTCAACAGACTGGGACAGACTGGGCTGTGTGGGTCAGGGTCTACAGTCCTTAGTGAACCCCTCCCCTGCACTCCCAGTCCTAAGATTAGCACTATGGATGCCAACTACTAAAGGTTAAAATGTTCAAACAATACCAACTTATTAACTGTTTACACAGTGACATAGTAAGCACATTACCACATAATTTTTTTCTTAAAAAAAACCCCAAGTAGTAGTAGCAGTGCTGATACTGTGGAAGAATATGTACGTGGGCTGAATAGTTCATGAACTTGCTAATTAAAAAATGGATACACAGTGGCTTTATTAAATAAAATATACAGCCATAATTAGCCCACAAAGACCAAGTTGCATACGGCGTAGAGAAAGTCATCACGTAAAAAGCCAATCTCTGCTGTGCAACAGAGCACCAAGCTATAGGAAGGTGACTGGATCTTGGTGCAGAAAGACATCTGTTGTCAAGCCCGGGGGGCCCATTCCTCTCCCCGCTCTACTATTTTCTGCCCATGTGTCATCCTCTCCGTAGGTCTGTTTTTTTGAAAGATCGCAGTGGGAACAGCCAACTGTTGATTCATCTTTTTCTGTTTCTCGCTTCAGCCCGGAACGAAGCGTTCGCACAGCAGATGTGAGGCTGCAAAATTACTAGACGACAGAGGAGGGCCCTGCTGCGTGACGAAACGAGCCGATCTCGGGCAAGCGGGCTGAGGAAAGCCCCCTGCCTCGGTGAGCCATAGCCAGTCCGTCTTGGGCTTGCTCAGGCCAACACTCGGACTGGATGGGAGGCAACTGCACGCTTAACGGTCTGTTGATGGCATCTTCGTAAACTGAACCGTGGATGCCTGCGTCAGCTCCTCAGATGTTCTCCCCTGGGAACGCTAATAAGAATTCTCTGCCAACTGAATGGGTTGGCATTAATAAAGGCCCCAGTTTACACAAAGGGATATGAAACAGCCCCCACAGAGCAGAAGACTGGCAGGCCATAAAAGGGAGGGTACAAGCAGCCCTAAGATGACGGCGGGCCGCAGAATCAACGGCAGGCCAAAGGAAGTGATTCTTTACTCCGCAAGTGATTAAACAGTGGAATTCCCCACCAGTGGACAAAGCAACGGCCATTGGCATTGGTGGCTTTTAAAATAGGATTGGGAGGATTGGAGAAAGCCACTGATGGCTAATAGCCATGACAACTGCAGGTAAAAAGAATAAAGTTAGAGTCCAGGGGCACCTTTAAGACCAACAATGTTTTTCAAGGTGGGAGCTTTTTGTGTGCATGCACACTTCTTCAGATATAACGAAATGGAAGAAAACCATTCAGACTTATTAGACAGAGGATGAACGGCAAATTAGCATATAAAATGATGAAGGCATCTTAAGATATGCAGAGACAAAACAGGAACAAATTACAAATATAGGGCCAACAGCTATATGGATTTACTTAAGGGCGAACAATAGTTAAAGCAAAAAATGTGTAAGAGAATCCTTTCTAATTGTGGGCCATTTGTCCAGTTAAGAAAGATTTGGTCCGTGGCCCCATCCAATATGTTATGTTTGTGCATTTTAATTAACTATATTAGAAAAGAGAATCTTTCACCATCAGGGCTAGTACATGAAGCTTGCAGAGCCAATTTGGTGTAGTGGTTAAGTGTGCAGACTCTTATCTGGGAGAACCAGGTTTGATTCCCCACTCCTCCACTTACAGCTGCTGGCATGGCTTTGGGTCAGCAATAGCTATCGCAGGAGTTGTCCTTGAAAGGGCAGCTGCTGTGAGAGCCCTCTCAGCCCCACCCACCTCACAGGGTGTCTATAGGAGATTGTAAGCCGCTCTGAGTCTCTGATTCAGAGAGAAGGGCGGGGTATAAATCTGCAGTCATCTTCTTCTTCTTGACCTGCCACCTCCAGAAAGCAAGTCTCCATGCCCAACACTGCAGACAGAGATGCCTAACTTGCAATCCTGGATGTGATCACAGCAGAGCCTTGGGTCAAAATAAGGTTCCCACCAATTCCATATAAAGCAGCAGTGCAATGAGAGACTGAAAAATGCTACGGGGGCATATGCATGTACTGCCTAGTATCCCCCACATACACAAATGTCCTTCATCAATATCTTTGTCTTGGGGTCTTCCCTGACCAGATGCAGCCATCACTGAGAAAAATCAGGCTGAGATGGAAGGCTGTCCACTGTTGGAAATAGAATGCTGGGCAAGGATGTTCCTAAACCCCATGGGGCCCTTCTTGTGTTCTTACGAGAAGAGCAGAGAGATTTGGACAAATTAATGAACTGTTAAAAGAGCTTTTAGCCATTCTATGTGTCCACAGAGGGTCTTGTTCCAAGTATCGAAAAGTGAAGAACAAAATGGGGAGTGGGGCTGCTTGTGCCCTGCCTTTGGCTGGTTACTGAAGAAAACGGGATGCAGGAGTGGAAGGATCTTTACTCTGGTCCCGCAAGGCTCTTATGCACAGCACACATATATTTACACTATTTATTCTTTGGGCACACCCATCACGTATCTCACACGCAGGCCTTTAAAGCTGCCATTCATTAAACATCTGTCTTCCTTCAATCTATCCAAAATAAGCCAAAGTATTCTGTAAATATATTTTTTTTTAAAGACAGAGAGCAATCCTACTCAACGTTACGCCAGACTTAGACACAAACCTACGGATGAGTTTAGATCAGAGTTAGCTCTACACACGGGAGGGACTGCGATGTCACCGGGGCACATGTGCCAGCTGGCCCCATGCAAGCTTCCTTTCAGAGCAAGCCCCGGCTCAGAAACAATAGAAACATTATTTCTGCACGCAGCCTCTCTATGCAGGCAATGCCGCTTGCTTAACAGGCACTCGGCTGTCCCATTATTCTTCTGCTGCCAAAACAAGCCATGGTGGAAGTCATAGCTGCAGCAAGCTCTTTCTGTTCGAGCTGGACGTTAAAGGTTCTCCCCACAGAACTGCTTGCTGCAATGAGAAAACGGCATTCTAGTGCATCAAGACTATTTCCAAGGCTCCTTAAATTCTCAAAAAAAAACAAACCCCAACCCTCCCCTCCCCTCCCCAGACACTTGTTAAGAGATGCAGGCTGAGCAAAGAACAGTTATAAAAAGAGAACCTCTAGCCCAGGGGTGGCCAAACTGTGGCTCAGGAGCTACAAGTGGCTCTTTCACACATACTGTGTGGCTCTCAAAGCCCCCACTGCCCCATAGGTCAGCTTGTAGAAGGCATTTGTTTCTTTAAATCACTTCTCCAAGCCAAGTTAGCTGGCAGCTTAGAGAATGCAGTTAAGTTAAAGATGCTTTCTTTCCAACTCTCCCTCCCACCATCTATTTGCCTTCCTTCCTGTCTTGAGGCTCTCAAACATCTGACATTCACGTCCTGCAGCTCTCAAACATCTGAGATTTATTCTATGCGACTCTTACGTTAAGCAAGTTTGGCCATCCCTGCTCTAGCCAAATGCACCTTTATGGGGGGGGGGAGGGCTGCAGCTGCCATGCAATCTCTGCAAAGATGCAGCCCAATGGTCTGAGCTGCCTACATTCAACGTTCCAGGTAGGCCCGAGCATCATCTCACCTCCCACCCCAGGAATCCACATATTCAGCTGGTTGCCTAAGCCACAGCTATTTGAAGATCCTAACAGCTCAAGGGAGCACAGCAGCAGGGCGCAGGAGGCGCATGATGCAAGGCTGTGGAACGCAGCATCACGGACGAGGGAGAGCGGCACACTGCAAAGCCGCGTTAGCTCTGGTTAATGGACCCCAGACTGGAAAAAGAAAAAAGGGGGGGGGGGGAAGGAACCCAAACCACGACAACATGGCAGGCACTCAGAAGGCTGAGTATAACAAACTTAAAAATATAACAAAGTATTTGTCACGCAGTGTAACGATTAAAAACAAGATAGGTACATAAGCAGTGCTAAAATCCAACCTACTGAATTTGGACATTAACTGAACATGTATCACAAAACTGCGTATCTCCTAAAAAACCACCGGACCACTAGATTCACATTAGCACACGCAGAGATGACGGATACTTGGCCAGAGGCGGCATAATTGGTGAGAGAGCCTTCTTTATGGGTTGGCTCAGAATTATCTGCAGGCCTGATTTTTACATGAAGCCTACCCTCACACTGACATACTACAAACCTGCTTGGCCTTTAATTGCTGTGAATGGTTTTAAGAGCGTCCTATTTGGTTTTAGGCCACTGAAGAAGGCTCTCGGAGCCAAAATGCATCTGGTCTAGTGGCTTTTTATGAGAGATGCAGTTACGTGATTCATGTTCAGTTAATGGATTTTAGCACTGCTCATGTATCTATCTTGTTTTTAATTGTTACACTGTGCAATAAATACTTCCTTATGTATTTTAAAGTTCGTTACACTCCAACCTTCTGAGCATCTACCTAAAGGACCTCAGACTTCAAGTACTGGAAAGACCTTTTTTTCTGCCCACAATCCAGTAGAACCAGTTAGAAGAAATGGCATTGGGATACATAAGCAAGAGGCTGGATTCACAGGGAACACACAAACTGTGAGCCACCTAGTAGAGAGCCCTGTCGCCAGTCCACCTGGCTCAGCACTATCTGCTCTACTGGCCCCCACGTTGTAGAACAGCCTGCCTGAGGAACTCTGGCTAACTCCTGTTCTCCTGGCTCTCTGCAAACTGTGCAAAGCTGAATTGTTCACGAGGGCTTTTCTGCATAGGCAATATACCTAGATAAATTATCGAGAACCAGGGCTGTTTTTGTAGCAGGAACTCCTTTGCACATTAGGCCACACACCCCTGATGTAGCCAATCCTCCTGGAGCTTAAAGTGTAGGCCCTGTAAGCTCTTGGAGGATTGGCTACATCAGGAGGTGTGGTCTAATATGCAAAGGAGTTCCCGCTACAAAAAAAAGCCCTGCCTGGAACCATGGTCTATACTACTGTGTGTAGTTGGCTGTGGGTTGGATCCCGTTGGGTAATTTTGCACCATTCAACACATCACATTAACACTTATGCTTTGCTTCAGCTCTGCTTTTTAGACTTCTGGTTGGTTCTACAGCCCAATTCCCATTTCATTGTTTACCGAGTGTCCCCTTGTACTGACTCCCTCTCTGTAATCTGTCCGCAGCCCACAGGTCAGGGCAACTCCAGCAATAGGATACAAACAAAAGATTCCTGGTTCAACCTCAAGCATCTCCAGGCAGCAGCTGGTGAAAAAGACCTTTCCTGCCTGAGATTATGCCACTGCCAGGCTATGAGGACCACCAGTACGGCTCAGCAGAAGACAAAGCCGTCATGTTCAAAAGCAAGCAATGTCATAGGGATCCAATACCACCCAGGTGGCTTTTTTTCATCAAGCTAGCTAGGAAGCCTCAAATCAGAGCAGTGTTCCTGCTTCAGGGGAAAAGCTGTTGCATGCAACAAAGTGCCTTTTCAGACCAGGGTGACAAGAGGAGAACTCTCTTTGCAAAGACAGCATGACGCAGCTCCTCTCGGTGCACTAGCTAGCACATATAGGATTAAAAGGTGCAGCCCCAGCAGCGCATCGACTCTCCTCTTGTACTCAAATGAAAGGTTGCTGGCCAAGGTTTGGCATTAAGCATGGGCTGCTAAGCTTCAAAAATATCTAGGACCATCCACAGGGAATAGTTCAGACAATCAACAGCCTGAAGCTCGTTAACCGCTGAGTAACAACCACCACACCACAATGAGTCAACAAAGCAAAGGACTACAGAACATGTTCAGTCATACTCTCCCTATAGCCATGGACCCTGAGCCCTACGGGGAATGGGCAGAATAGAAATATACTAAAATAAATAAAAATAAAATAAAAAATAGTCAACGACTGTTTTTTTTTAAATCTACTGAACTCTGAGGTCCTATCAGCCAAGACAACCTTGCTATCCCTTATTCCATGACAGAAAGCAAGGCCAAGAGAGCTTCAGATCTTTCCTAGAGGCTGCTGCGGCTCTTCTAGCCCTCTTCCAGTCACCCTCTGACCCTTCAGACAGATCGGATGTTTAAGCAAACTAGGGTGTCAGCTGCCCAAGAGGAAAGTCTAGTCTGACCAAGTGCGCGTGCACACAAAAGCTTACATTCTCAATAAAACTTTGCTGGTCCTAAAAGTGCTACTGGACTCCAACTTTGTTCTATTGCTTCAGACCAGCATGGCTGCCTCTATCAAAAGGAAAGCATGCTCTTAAAAAAACCCAGAAAAACCCACACACCAAAGCAATGAGAGAAATGCCTATTGTGGCCAGCTTTCTATGCCTCCATTGTAACAATGTGATTTAATTTCAAATGAAGCGCAATTGTAGTTTCTTCAGTGGCTGTAGCTTAGGCATTAGATCAAGCAAGCAAGCTTCTCCCCCCACTTTAAGGAGCTGACAATGCAAGGAAGTCTCCCGTAGCCAACACCTGCAACCCCTCGTGCAATAAAGAATTCTGGAGAACTTGCACTTTTTCTTGGATCTTGTGTTCAAATCCTAAGCATGTTAACTACTAGTTAAATTCCAGAGACTCAAATACTTTATGCCGCAGTATTATGTGCTGCATCTAATGGACTTCTTTACTCAATTTATATCCCCCTTTTCTCCCCAACGGGGTCCCCAAAGCAGCTTATACTTCCATCCTCTCAACATCCCATCCTCACAAGGATGTATTGAGTAACCCAAGGTAACCCAGCAAGCTTCCACGGCAGGGTGGGGATTCCTCCCAGATCCTAGTTGGACATTTGACCCTTTGCCCCACACCCGGATGCATAATATTGTACTATAAAATTAACTTTCTGATGGAGTTCAAGTGACTCAGGCTGTAATCATTCTACATAAAGCTGAACTGTTAGTCTGCTATACTCCACCTCCCCAAAATGGAGCACTGATCCGCAACAGAAACCTGCCTGTGTGTTCCTTGGTGCCCGCGCACTCCTTCGCCGAAGCATCTTCCCTCTGCAGTCAAGGGCCAATCTGGGCCTTCTTCCAATTTGTCAGTGTAGGAGGTGCTTCAAAAGACCTTAAGAGGCATCACCTGCATGTCTGTAGGGTGTACCTCTTCAGAAGCAGCTGTCTCCATCGTTGCAGAATTCTGGGCTCGGAACCAAGATTTTGCATAAGGTGGAGAGGGGTTGGCAAGGAGAACTTTTTCCTCCCTCTCTCAAAAGATTGCAACTCAAGGGGATCCAATGAAGCTGACTGGCAGTCAGGCCTGTAGCTATAGTGGGGCCCAGGAGGGGCCAGGCCATTTAACCCCCCCTTCCATCTGTATGGCCCTTCCACTGGAGGTCCTCCAGTCTGCCCCCTTTGCTCACAGCCTCTTGCTGCCACTCTGAACAGATGGTGCCTGTGTGGGGAGGCTGTTTGTGGCATGGAAACCACCTCCTTCCCACTTGCATTCCGAGAGTCATTGTGGGACAGATCTCTCTCCCCGGCTCACCAGCCACAGATTTCTCCTTTCCCTGTTTGGACACGCTTCACTCTATGATGTGTCCAGGGCTTTTTTTGTATTATTGAATATTAGGCCACACACCCCTGAGGTACCCAATCCTCCAAGAGCTTACAGGGCTCTTAGTATTGAGCCTACTGTAAGCTTCAAGAGAACTGGCTACATCAGGGGTGTGTGGCCTAATATGCAAAGGAGTTCCTGCTACAAAAAAAAGCCCCAGATGTGCCAACTGTCATTTTGGGGCCCCTAGCCCCCCCTCCAACTAAAATTTTATCCCCTCCCCCCCCCCTGAAATTTTCTGGCTATGGGCCTGCTGGCAGTAGATTCAGGATGGACCAATGGAAATACTTCTTTACACAGCGAGTGATTAAAATGTGGAATTTGCCACCAGAGGATGCACTGATGGCCACAGGCATAGAAGACTTTAAAAGGGTATTAAAGAGATTAATGGAGAGGTCTGTCAGTGGCTACTGGCCATAACGACTAGAGGAAACCTCCACATCCAGAGGCAATCAGCCTCAGAATCCCAGTGCCAGGAGGCAACGTCACTCAGGGGAAGGCCGAAGCCTCTGCATCCTGTTGTCAGAACTCTGGAGGAACTGGTTGGCCACTGTGTGAGACAGGATGCTGGATTAAATGGACCACTGGTCTGATCCAGGAGGGCTTTTCTTATGTTTTTATGTCAAACCACAAGGTTTGGTGATTGCCTCCAAGGGCAGATATTGTATTGTGGCAGCCCACGATCCCCTCTCAACATTCCAACAGACACCCTCCCCATCCCAACCAGACTCAGCAGGTTTGGGATCTCTGAAAGAGAGCCTTGTGGCAACTTAAAAACAAGCACATTTATTCATGTTCCACTTGTCTGCTTTCAAGTAATATTTATCATCATCATCATCATATGGAATTGTGCTTCGTATAGCTGGGAGATCTGAAGATTCCCTGGCAGCCTTAAACTCTAGCTCTTTTGTGGCAAGTTAAGACTTATTCTGGGTGCTCAGAGAGCTCTGAAAGAACTGTGACTGACACCAGGTCACCCAACTGGCTTCATGTGGAGGAGTGGGTAATCAAACTCGGCTCTCCAGATCAGAGTTCCCAGCTCTTAACCATTCCATCAAATTGGCTCTCATTTTCAAGTATATGTACTTCAGATCTCATGGGTGACTGTATCAAGATGGCCTCAATCAAGTCATCTCCTGGCTATGCAAAAACTGGAATCACAGAATCATAGAGTTGGAAGGGACCTCCAGGGTCATCTAGTCCAATCCCCTGCACAATGCAGGAAATTCACAAATACCCCCCTTAAATTCACAGGATCCTCATTGCTGTCAGGTGGCCATCTAGCCTCTGTTTAAAAACCTCCAAGGAAGGAGAGTCCACCACTTCCCGAGGAAGCCTGTTCCACTGAGGAACCACTCTAACATCAGGAAGTTCTTCCTAATGTTGAGCTGGAAACTCTTTTGATTTAATTTCAACCCACTGGTTCTGGTCCTACCTTCTGGGGCCACAGAAAACAATTCCACAGCATCCTCTATATGACAGCACTTCAAGTACTTGAAGATGTTGATCACATCACCTCTCAAACCAGTTACAGTCTGGAGAGCCAGTTTGGTGTAGTGGTTAAGTGTGCGGACTCTTATCTGGGAGAACTGGGTTTGATTCCCCACTCCTCCACTTGCACCTGCTGAAATGGCCTTGGGTCAGCCATAGCTCTGGCAGAGGTTGTCCTTGAAAGGGCAGCTGCTGTGAGAGCCCTCTCCAGCCCCACCCACCTCACAGGGTGTCTGTTGTGGGGGAGGAAGATAAAGGAGATTGTGAGCCGCTCTGAGACTCTTCGGAGTGGAGGGCGGGATATAAATCCAATATCATCATAACAACAGAGGTTTTGAGATACATCTGGTTTTGTTTGTTGTTTGTTTGTTGTTGTTGTTGTTGGTTAAATGGGCAAGTGCACAACCCCCAAGGTCATCCTGGCAACTGATTTCATGAGCTACCCTCTGCCCAGGGCACAGGTGAGTCATGCCAATCCACCCAGGATGGTTGGTAGGTGGAAAACTATTCAAAGAAGTGGGGTAAACAAACAAGCCTGGAGCTCTGTGACTTTGCCAGCTCCTCCTGACTCCTCTTTGATCTTCTTGTTTCACTTACCAGTTTGTTGTAGGACACAAGAACCAACACCTTCCCTACAAGCCAAGAACCACTTTCACTGAGGTCCTCATCTACACAACCACAGGAGAAATTAAATCAGACGATGGCACTCATAGAAACAGAGGCTGCCGCAAAGGCTCCTCTTTCCCAGGGAAGCACCTCGCCAGTAAAAAATAAAAAAGCAAGCAAAAAACTAGCATCTGCAAGTGAGACAGGGACCGGAGGAGGGGCTAGATTTTTGCTTGCAAGGGAGATTTCAAGCAGAGGCACGCTCACAAATGTGATTCCTGCACCTTTAATGCAGCCTTAAGTGGCATGATCCTACTGCCTGTGCATACCAAGAGATTGCCAGACACACCTAGCCTGCCCCTCTCCATGCAGTTCAATTCAGCAACAATCCTGTATGCAAAATCCCTACAAAGATCTGAAATCCAAAGAGATATTTGTCAGACGCTCCCCCACCCTTTTTTGCCACCAAGTCGCAGCTGAATTATGGTGACCTCAGGGGGTTTCCAAGGCAAGACACGTTCAGAGGCGGTTTGCCATTGCCTGCCTCTGTGCCTTGACCCTGGTATTCCTTGTCTACGCAACCACAGGAGAAATTAAAACAGACAATGGCACTCATAGAAACAGAGGCTGCCGCAAAGGCTTCTCTGGATTCACAACTGTATTTGCGAGTGCAGTCTACAAGGAGTTCTAAGAAATCACTCAGTTGCATCACACAAACCCACTTGACCCCATCCAAATACTAGGCAGGGCCGCCAACCCTGCTTAGTTCTGAGATCTGCCGAGACCAGGCTAGCCTGGGCTACCCAGGTCAGATGCAGGGGAGAAAAAACCCCAGAATCCTCCTTTGTCTGTTTACTTAGAAATCACTCTCACTCAGCCCACGGGGGAATCACACCTTGGAAATAAGCCCCATTAAACCAATGGAGACTTATTTCTCAGCTGGATCCAAGTGGGCAGCCGTGTTGGTCTGAAGCAACAGAACAAAGGAGGAGTCAAGTTGCACCTCTAAGACCAACAAAGTTTTATTCAGAACGTAAGTTTTCGTGTGCTAGAAGCACACTTCATCAGACAATAGGCTGGAATGGCAAACAGCCCTTAATATAGAGAGAGTGGGCAGTGAATTAGTGTACAAAATCATAGAAATGTTTGTTAGCAGGTTAAGAGAAGCACAATTTGGGGTCTGGTGATTGTTAGTTTATGTTAACTGGGCTGCATCAACAAGGGGGCAATAAAAGTCAGAAGAGCAGACTGATGCCCATGTGAGGCGGCATAAATAAGTATCTGTTGCGATGTTAGCTCTGGGTTTAAAATGAAGGCATTAGTTTCTCAAGAGCTTTAATTTAAACATGTAACACACACACAAACATCATTCTAGTTTGCCATTAGGAAAAAAAGAATACATTAAAATATAGTGAAAGATGGGTTAGTGTATGTGATGAGATAAACAGCCAATATCCCTTATTTCAAGGGTGGCCAACGATAGCTCTCCAGATGTTTTTTTGCCTACAACTCCCATCAACCCCAGCCATTGGCCATGCTGGCTGGGGCTGATGGGAGTTGTAGGCAAAAAACATCTGGAGAGCTACCGTTGGCCACCCTGCCTTATTTGAGCATGTCAATACAAAAAAAAAATTATTCTGATATTTGAGTATATCAGTACAAAAAAACCATTATTCTGATACACTATTATAAAAGAGAAATACATAGAAATACTGTGGATATATAGCTATACTCAGTGAGAATGGGTTTAGCAATAGCATATGTAATAAGATAAAAACCCAATATTCCTGTTCAGTCCTGGAGAGGTGTTCTTAGGGGAGGGACGGTGGCTCAGTGGTAGAGCATCTGCTTGGGAAGCAGAAGGTCTCAGGTTCAATCCCCGGCATCTCCAAAAAAGGGTCCAGGCAAATAGGTGTGAAAAACCTCAGCTTGAGACCCTGGAGAGCCGCTGCCAGTCTGAGAAGACAATACTGACTTTGATGGACCAAAGGTCTGATTCAGTATAAGGCAGCTTCATATATGTTCATATATATGTTCTGAGCTAACATATATAGCCCTGAGCTGCTTGTCTCTCTTCAAGGCCTCCCCCGTTTCTGCCAGTTCTTACAAAAACCACCACATAGCTGCACTTTCTCTGCTCTGCCGCTTGATTCCTCCCATCACTGCTGCTTGTGGCCACCCTCTCTCTCTCTCTCTCTCTCTCACCTTCCTTACCTTCAAGTTGGAGAACCTAACTTCAGAATCCAACGTAGGGAAATGGGGGGAAGAAAGGAGAGGCAGGGTTTAGCCTTTCAGAAGGATGCCCAGCAGGTGGAGTTTCAGCCACCACGTGAAAAACATATCTAGATCCCCCTCCCCCATCCGACATTAAAACACTTTCGTTTTTCTTTCCTTGCTCCTCCCGCAGTTGTGTCAATCTTCTGCGTGTTGGAAATCTTTGCCCTCTTCCTCCTCTCCTGTTGATTTCTCTGACATTTCCTGGTCTGAGCTGCTCACAGATATTATTCAAAAGAGGGCTTTTTAAAAAAGCGGCCGTTCGCATTTTTACTGAGCGGATATTATCTGGTTTTGCATTTTATTGCTTTGTTTTGTAAGGACGTCAGCAAACAGTGGGACCACAGGGGAACAATGAACTGGGAAAAACAACAAAATACTCTCTCCGTTTACAAAACTACTTCTCAGTGTAGTATATAGTCTCAGCAATTCACAACAATGTTACAATACAAATATGCAGTTAGAAAACCATCCAGTGCACAACATAGCTACCATTCATAAACCAAGATGCTTTCTAAATCCAGTCCGACGATAAAAAGAACTGGTCCAACTTCGTTTCGGACGTGAGCCATCCTTCTTCCATATTCATAGGTTTAGTAGATTTGTAGTGCCACAACAGTTCTTCAATGCATGACAAGGCGCTTCCACCCCATCCAGTACTTCACATTCTTACACTTCCCAAAAAGGTTTCAATCTTTACTTTGCTGCCCACTACAGATCAGTGAAGTGCCTTGTCATGTACTGAAGAACTGTTGTGGCATTACAAGTCTACTGAACCTATGAAGATGGAAGACGGCCCCTAGAAGGATGGCTCACATCCGAAATGAAATTGGACCGGTTCTTTTTATCGTCGGACTGGATTTAGAAAGAATCATGATTTATGAACAGTAGCTATGTTGTGCACAGAATGGTTTTCTAACTGCGTATTTGGTATTGTAACATTGTTGTGAATTGCTGAGATTATACATTACACTGAGAAATAGTTTTGTAAATGGAGAGAGTAATTCGTTGTTTTGAAAAGCAGCAGCTTCGGGTGCATCACATCGAAAGGCAAAATAATAATGCTTCAAACAAAATATCCAGCATGCTCAATGTCTTCGGTACCAATGTTTGTTTCATTTTTTAAAGGAGGCTGGCATCTGAGAATATTGCCAGGTTTACCTATCTCGTCAATCTAATGCCCAGTAGCTGCTTCTGTGTTATAGCTGGGGGAGGCAGTAAGCAAGACAAGAACCTTTGTAAACGAGGTCCAGATTCAAGAGATAAACATGGATCCACAACCGTAAAACCACCTGGAAAGGCGCTACGTCACAACTGTGTTCTATCAATTTTGCCCCTACCCTACCACAGCTTTCCAACAAGGAGCCGAGGGCAGAATATATGACTCCCTCTCCATCCTCACAACAACGCTGTAATGTGCTTAGGCTGTAAGATAGTGACTGGCCCAAGATCACCCAGTGAGTTTTTATGGCATGATTTGAACCGAAGTCTTCTAGGTCCAACACTCTGTCCAACGCTCCACTCTTCTCTGCTGTGCCTTATTAGGCCACGGTTAATACCAGACCAATGCAATCTGGCACGTTAAGAGAAGCAAAAACCACCCTATTTAAAATGCCTTTCAATACTGAGTTCAGAGACATCAGATCAAAGCTTTTGGGAGAGGGCAGAAGTCTGCACGTTGAGGATTTGCCCTCTGCAGTTGTGCTTTATAAAGAACCCACCAGACTCCACCACACTGCTCTTCTAGCCCAGGGGCAGCTAACTTTTATCGCACACTTATTTGCAGGTGTCATGAGAATCCTTGGCCAGTTTCGCCTAAAGTACAAAACTAGCCACGCTTCTCATATTTTCAGAGGGAAAAGAAGAGATCCTACCTCTGCTTTTCTCAAATGGAGTTACTACCAGCAACATAAATCAACCCTTACAAACGTTGCTGCTGTTTTGCTTAGATTTGTGAGTGCTGTCTACAAAGGGTTCTAAGAAATCACTCAGTTGCGTCACACAGACCCATTTTGCCCCCTACCCTACCCATAACTTTCCAACAAGGAGCTGAGGGCAGACTATAGGGCTCCCTTCCGCTCCATCCTCACAACCACCCTGTAAGGTAGGTTAGGCAGTAAGACAGTGACTGGCCCAAGGTCACCCAGAGAGCTTCTGTGGCGTGAGCAGGTCTGCTGCTGCCTCTCCCTCCACCAAGCGCAGCTGGGTTCACCTCCAAGCCATATTTGAATGCCTCAACCTTGGAAGGATGGAAGGCTGAGTCAACCTTCAGGTAGCCGGCTCCAGGTTGACTCAGCCTTCCATCCTTCCGAGGTTGGTAAAATGAGTACCCAGCTTGCTGGAAGGAAAGTGTAGATGACTGGGGAAGGCAACAGCGAACCACCCCGTAAAAAGTCTGCTATGAAAATGTTGTGATGCGACATCACTCCAGAGTCAGAAACGGCTGGTGCTTGCACAGGGGACTACCTTAACCTTTTACCCCTCCACTACCATCAGCCAGGGCAGTTCCTCCTCCTGCTGGCAAAATAGGTCCGTGCGATGCAACTGAGTGATTTCTTAGAACCTTTTGTAGATTGCACTCACAAATCTAAGCAAAACAACAACAAAACTTTTAATGGTTGATTTATTTTGCTGGTTTGTAAGACCCTTTGAGGAAAAAAGAGAGGTAGGATCTCTTCCCTTCCCTCCTAAAGTAACTTAAGAGAAGCACGGCTAGTTTTGCACTGGGATTGATCAGAGCTTTAGAATTTCACCCAAGGACTTCTGAAACAAGTGAAGCAGAGTTACACCCTCTGGGAAATCCCTCCAAGGAAGATGGGTCTTCCTTTGCCCCTGCTCTGGCAGCTCATCCCGAAACGCCACAGCTGAGAAAAACAGAGGGCTACATGGACCTCTCGAAAGGCAATTATCTGAAAGAAGATGCTGGGCTGATCTAAATAGATTTATGGTCTATCCAAACTTATGGTTTATGGTCTATCCAGACCTATGGTCTTTCAAGTATGCTGCTCTCATATCTTGCAAGGCTTCAAAAATGAAAGCTAGTACTTTGAATTACATCCAGAAACATGCTGCAATGTTTGATCTGGGATTTCACGGATGCGCTCACACAATGCCAGGCAAAAGGTAATTCACTGTAATCTGGGAAAGTTAATGTTTTCAGATGACCTTCAAGGACAGCCCCATGCAGACTGTTTTACAGCAGTCCAATTGGGAGGTGACCGAAACATAGACTGGGGTTGCTGAGTTGGTAAAATTCAAGAAAGGTGAAAGGTAATGGGTTAGCTGTTAAATGATAAAAAGGCATATATATGAAGTTGCCTTCTACTGAATCAGACCCTCGGTCCATCAAAGTCAGACTGGCAGCGGCTTTCCAGAGTCTCAAGCTGAGGTTTTTCACACCTATTTGCCTGGACCCTTTTTAGTTGGAGATGCCAGGGACTGAACCTGGGACCTTCTGCTTACCAAGCAGATGCTCTACCACTGAGCCACCGTCCCTCCCCAATTCCTGACAAATAGCCCCAACGGCTTCTCCAAGAGCCACAACAGGTTCAGGAGCACCCCTAAACCTTTTCAGTAGACCCCATAAAAACATACACAGACCCCCAACTGGAGCTAAGAGCATCTGCTTTCCCAACTAACAGCTGCTCTCTGGAATTAAGATCTGGCTGGCATCCGGATCATGGGGATATCCAGGTATTTCTTCTTACCCCACACAAGCTATACCCTCCAGCAGCCAAACTGATAAAGACTAAATGGCTTCAAGCAGTAACACTGATCCTTAGGGCTTGGTAATGTTCTGCCCATCTTCTCAACTGCTGCAGATAAGCCAAAGGTAAACACACACCGCATTTTCCACAGCCCAACTAAACAAAGCAGTGAAACCCAAAACTATTTCTTCTTGATGCCTTGAGACACAAGGAAGGGTGGGGAAAGTTGCAGAACTATTCTGAAGGCAAAAAAGCCCACATACCCCCCCCCTCACACCACATGTTTTAGGGTGTCAACTTGTTCTGTTTCAAAGCAGGGAGGAGGGGACTCTACTAACTTGGCAATAGCCCAGGCTAGCCCAATCTCATCAGACCTCAGAAGCTAAGCAGGTTCAGCTCTGGGTACTACTCAGTTGGAAGACCACCAAGGAATTCCAGGGTCGCAACACAGAGGCAGGCAATGGCAAACCCACCTCTGTTTGTTTCCTCCCTTGAAAACCCCACAGGGTTGCCATAAGTCAGCTGTGACTTGATGGCGGGAGGGGGGGGGTGGAAACCCTTGGCAATGAACTCGCTTCTGTGTCATTTTGACAGATGTGCAAAGGTTATGCTTGTCAAAAACTCTATAGCACAATCCCTCGGTGTCTCTTATGACCCACTTCACTAAAACATACAACTGCTTGTATGGCAGAAACAATTTCTGTTGATTCAAAAGCTTTATGTGCACTTAAATACATACGCCTTTACAGCAAATCTCTTAGAGCACAGAAGTTTCAGTGCAAATGCTTTGTGAAAATCTACTTTTCCAATATTTGGTTGTTCACAACAGAAACCATTTCTCTCAGAGCCAGCAAACCACCTTTGACTCAACAGCCCACACATCTTTCAGGCCTCCTGTTTCCTGTCTCCAACATGTATTTTCTGTGACTTGCTTTTTAGAATGCTAATTTCGCCGCTTCTGGCACAGAAGCAGACAGGAGGGGATTTCCCTTAAAGTGAGTTACTACTACCCCTAAAAAGTTCAGTGGAAACTTGGAAGGAAGGAAGGATCAAAACATGACACAATTGAGTCCTTCCCACACATCACCAAGTTGCCCCCAAGACATTTCTCACTGAAGAATCCCATGAATGCAGAGCGACCCTGAAGACATCTGATATCCCGAAATTACAACACTCGCCAAACAACACAGGGCAGACCTGCAACACAAGTTGCATTAGCACCCTGTTCTCTCAAACTTTACTCCAGGAGCAGTCAGCTGCACTCCCTGTACATGGTGGGGAGTAAACAGAGCCAGCAATGAGGACCATACAGAGGTGAAATAATTCAGGGCTGAAGTGCCTTTAGATGGAAACTGTTCCTGTTTAAAGGTGCATTCCTATCAACATTCTCCCCAGGAGGATAAGGACTTCAGCTCACAGTCACTCCTTATGAGTTCAGAGGAACCAGTCGCTGCTCATTCAAAGACCTCTTAAGCCAAGGAGTAAACAGGAAACATTCAGCAGGCCAATATCACAGCAAAACATCTGACTGTTCCCAACACACCGACAGAGTGGGCGATCTTCCCGCAATGTATACTTCTAGGTCTTGCCCCTCTTCTCTGTCTCACAAAATTAAGGCCTTCAGCCTGCCCACTTCATCCCACATCCATTCCGAAATGGCAAATCTCCCACTCCCTCCTGCCCTAGATCACCCATTCTAAGCAAACCTAGAAACCCCTCTGCCCTTTTCCCAGTCTGGCCCTTCAGCATTTCTCTCCTCCCCAGCCCCCTTTTTTCTCCTTTCTGCATCCTCTTTGTTGACCCTGGATCGCTCAAAGCAACAACTACTCCCTACCTCCCCATGTTCCCCAACGAATTCCACTGCACCCAGATCCCTCAATCTTGGAACACCAGTTCTCCTAGCTTCCTCAGCCCCACAAGTTCTCTTCCCACATGACTGCCAAGATCTTTGAGGACAGCAGCTATCCCCGCAGGCCCCTCAGCTCCTCCTTCTCCTAAAATTTTACTCCAGACACCTATTTATCTTGTCCTGCACTGAAATTTGAACCCAGGTCTCTTTGCTCCAGATTTAGTCCTGCACTCCTCACAAGTTCTTTTTACCACCAGCACTCAACTAGGGCACGTGAATTATATACCTCCTTAAGAGTTTCTGGTCTCTTATCTACCCTTCCCTCTCAAGCTCACTTCTGGTAGACTTAATTTGGCAGAAACGCAAGACATAGGTACTAAATGTTAATAAAAAATTTTAAAAATTATACCCTCCCCCAAAGAGATTACTACCTGCCCCCCCCAAAAAACTTCTCATACCTCCAATACACAGAGAAGTTCCCCATCTCCTCAAGTAAGACCCCCTTCCCAGATCCAGAAATCTTTTTGTGGTACCTCCGCCCCGGCCTTTTCTCAAGGTAAGCGAGACCTTTCCACGTTTCCCACTAAAGCCCTCCTTAGGCAAACTGGGCCTTTCATTAAGGATCACATGCCTCCCCCTCCCAACTTTTTGCCCCCTCCTTGTATACTTACTGGAGCCCCTCCCACTCACACCCAACACTCCACTCCATATATTTTCCAGTTTGGTGTAGTGGTTAAGTGTGCATACTCTTAACTGAGAGAACTGGGTTCGATTCCCCACTCCTCTACTTGCAGCTGCTGGAATGGGCTTGAGTCAGCTATAGTTCTCTTGCAGTTGTCCTTGAAAGGGAAGCTGCTGTGAGAGCCCTCTCAGCCTCACCCACCTCATAGGGTGTCTATTGTGGGGGGAGAAGATACAGGAGTTTGTAAGCCACTCTCTGATTCAGAGAGAAGGGCGGGGTATAAATCTGCAGTCTTCTTCTTTTAATAAACCCCCTTCCCAGACCTTCTCTCAACTTTTATCTCCCCAATTCTCACTCACCATCCAACTTATTTTGCCCCCTTCTTCCAACGTCGCCTCCCCCGCATTAACCCTTAAGGCCACGTTAATATTGCTAACTGTCTCCCAGGGCAACAGCTAACCCCTCCTTCTGCCCCAGTTCCACTTCCCCCCAGAACCCCCCAAGTTCTTGCCCCGCCCCATTAAGCTCCTCCCCCGGCTGACACCCCCAGCACCTTCCTCTTGCCCCTCCCCCTGGCCGCTCGTTGACCCTCACTGGCTCCCCCCCCCCCTTTTTCTCCTTACATGGTACAGCCGGCAAGGGTCCGTCCTTCGCCCCTCCTCACCTCCGCTCCGCGTCCTCCTCCCAGCAGGCCGAACTCAGACTGACTGAGCCAGAGAGAAAAGGGTGGGCGGGTGGAGCACGGGCAGAGGTGGAGCCCGGCCACCATACTCCACCCCTCGCCCGGCCCGCCAGCCACACAATGCGCAGCGGCGGGACCGCTGCTATGGCAACGCCGGCAGGCGGGGCCGAAGGTTGGTCACGCGGGCAAAAGAGGGCGAGAGAGGGGCTGGGGGAGGAGACAAGGGTCGCGCCAGAGCGGCTCGTGCCATAGAGAAGACGGTGAAAGCTAGAAGAGCCACTTATCTAGAGAAGCGAAATCACGCCTCCACCTTAGCCACACGAGTGCGAGAGTTTCCACCGGAGGCGGGAAAGTGGAGATTCCGCGAGTTCGAATCCACTAGTGTTGACTGAACAAAAATCACGAAAAATTAAATTTAAAAAATTAAAAATAAATTTTTTAAAACGCTTTTAATGTATTCCCTTGAGGGAGGGAAAACGTTTTCAATTGTCAGCATTTTAAGTCGAAGCTGGCTCTAAGAATACGCAATGAGAAGAAATTTAGGGGCAGACCCCAACTGCTGCCACAGCAGAATGTTTCTGTTGGAAGTGAATATTTCTGAAGATAAAAATTAGAAGTGCACATAACATAACAAGAAAGCCTTCCTAATGTCATCAGGCAGGCCAATTTCTGGGTTTAAATTATTTTAATTGGAACAAGTCTCGTGTCTAAAACGAAGGCAGACTAAGTGCTGTGAACTCATTTCATTGACTACCATTTTTAAGCAATTAACAACAAAATATCATTATGCCATTATTGCAACCAGCATTACATTTTTATTGAAAGCCAGCTCAAGGGCCTGGAATTTTACTAAATATTAAAATACTGAAGAAATTATACATATATAATACACCACACACACATCCTTAAGTTCCAGAAATATAAGTTTTACAAATGTTAAGATATAAATAAGCACATCCAGTACAAACAAAAATACAGTAAAATGCAAAGACAGGGAACACATAACATCATGGCAGAAACAAAATTCATAGGGAAAACAGCACATCCATCCACTACAACCCAAAGTGACTGAGGGGAGAAACTTCTGTCCTTCATAATACTCATTTGCTCCCAATTACAAGGAAAAGCTGTAGGGACGCCTGATGGATGGATGGACTTTTCTAAATCTAGATCGCCACCTTCTCACAGCAGCCATTCGGAGGAACACACAGGGTCCAGTCACATCCATGCTCAGAAATATCATCTGCAGAGTCTTAATCCCTTGGATATGGAGGAATATCCAGCCTGAAGAAGAGAGTTTCATGAAGCTCATACACTTGCTGCTTTATTTGGTCCTAATACCAAGGCTTTTTTTGTAGCAGGAACTCCTTTACATATTAGGCCACACACCCCGATGTAGCCATCCTCCAAGAGCTTACAGGGCTCTTAGTAGAGGGCCTACTGTAAGCTCTTGGAGGACTAGCTACATCAGGGGTGTGTGGCCTAATATGCTTGGCAGGTGAGCTGGTAACTTTGTGCCTGGACTGAACCACTTCATATTGCAGGGAGGCACTGGGAGGCAGTGTAGTGTAGTGATTATAGTCCAGATTCAAATCTCCCCCCTCCAACGGAAGCTTGTTAAATGATCTTTGGCCAGTCACAGACTCTCAACTTAGCCTATCTGACAGGGTTGGTGTGAGGACAGAGCGGAGAACAGGGAAGTATGTACATCATTTTGGGTCTCAGCTAGGAAGAAAGGAAAGGAAGGTCCCCTGCGCAAGCACCAGTCGTTTCCGACTCTGGGGTGATGTTGCTTTCACAACGTTTCCACGGCAGACTTTTTACAGGGTGGTTTACACTTCCCCCCAGCAAGCTGGGTACTCATTTTACCGACCTCGGAAGGATGGAAGGCTGAGTCAACCTTGGGCCGGCTACCTGAATCCAGATTCCAGATCAAACTCAGGTCGTGAGCAGAGAGTTCAGACCACAGTACTGCAGTACTGCTGCGTTACCACTTTGCGGAGAAAAGCACGGTATAAATTAACTAAAATAAATGGAGAAATGCTGCTCCATCCAAATCCATTCCCTGCATACTGAAAACTAGCAAGAAGAATGTGGTATTTAATGTAGCACCCCACTGATATAAACTACTTTGCACTGATTTTTAAAAATATATATAACAACATTCAGTGAAGAGATTCCCCACTTGCAAGCCAAAGCAATGTAAGATATCAATTTACCAATTCAACGGTTTGTGAGAAACTGCCTAAAACTGACCTGAAAAGCATTCTGCATCCACCTAACTTGTCTGACAGCTCCAGGCAATTTTCCAGTATGGGTGTCTTCTTTCTTTCTTTCTTTCTTTGGGCTTTTTTGCATGCTCAAAGTGAGAAAACCAATGTCTCACTTTGGCTGCAGGCTACCACTTACTTGAACCCAAGCACTGCAGCTTAAGTGGGTGTAATTACAGCCATTTCCAGCCGGTGAGGGGAGCCAATGCACAAAGACAAAAGAGAGAAAAGCTTCTCCTTTCCTGTTCTTCTGGGCCATCCCTCTCCACTCTGACATCTGCAACCTGCAGTTTCTGAGATGCAAGAGAGTCACTCTCCAAGCAGGCTACCAACTGGCTTAAAAACCACACCTGTGAGCACCTTCCATTACAGTCCTTCTCCAGGTGTTAACAAGCGCCTTCCACTGGTTCCCAGTTCTCAAGGTCCAGATCCACCTGAATCCCCACTGGCTGTAAAGATAAGAAATGTGCTATCACAAAACAGTGGTTAATTTTTAAAGACTGAAAGGCGGAAGAGGTTCTGGCCCGCATGAGAATTTGGCTATCTACCCAAGAAAAAGGTAGAATTCAGAGGGAGATATGCGAAGGAAAAAAAATGCCTTCTGTAGATTCTCAAAAACACAATCATATAACGAGTCAAATGCCCACCATTGCAACAGCTGGGGCAGAAACAGGGCATCTTAATACCACCATAACTCCTGAGACAGCATCCATCAATTGCAATTCATTTATTTTTGTCTTGGAGATTTCAGAAGAAATAACGGATATCTCAGCCTGCTACTATCTGCATAGCCCAGCCGCTTGGTCTGCATGCTTGCACTTGGGGTTCCCTTCCTTACACCCCCATGCAAGAAAAAGAGATGGTGTTGGATTCCAGTGTGGCATCATTCTTCATGTACAAGAACTCCCTGCAAACAGCAAACTAGCCAAGCAGGGAGAAAGGACCTGCTCCCCTACCTTGTGCTGGATTTCTATTTTAAAGGAGCTTTTCACATAAAGGACTTGGAGCATTCCAAAATGGAAATTTTCAGGAACATCCAACCTGGAGTCTGAAACAGTACAAGCCATTCTGCCACTCCTCCTTCTTCTACATTTGAGTTAGGATTTAAATCATGACAGAGTACTACCTATGTGCTGCCAAGGTAAGGGTTTGGGTCTCATTAACACAGGTATTGAAATTTCCAGAGTACTTCCCAGTGATCTAAAACACTAACATTTTGAGTTATTGGGTGTGTATAGAAATTTGTATTCTTCCCCCTCAAAACAGCATCTCAAGCTCATCTCCAAATGGCTATCTTCCCAGGCTGTCCAGAAAACTAAAAGTTGCTGCCTGCCTATCCTAAAATGCCTTGAGAAGTAATGTTTTGGTTTCTTTAAGCAGAAGGTAGGATATTTTTACACCTAACACCCAAAACCTGGGGTATCAGATTTACCTCATAACTGAGACCTCTGTCCTAGCACAGAGCAAACCAAACCACTCTGGGGCAAAACAATGGCTATTGTGTCTTACTTCAAAAGCATGTAATCTAGTTTTCCCACAGGTTGAAGGACTTTGCGTCTGCTCTCTGCTAATGCCAGCAGTCAACCTGTGAGGACATGACAGGGAGCAAATAGCCCTGGGTCTAGGCCGAAGGGGTACAAACCATCTTTCACATGCCTCTATTTCTGGTATTGGGAAACAGTGCCCAGAAAAACAGGCTCCAATTGCTCCCCTCCACTCTAAGTGATGCTCCAAAACTAAACAGAGAAACAAAAATGGTTAGCCATTTTCCTGTCAGAGCTCCTGCACACATATCAAGATTACCTGTGGCCCTGAAAGACAATCTTCAAGTGCCCTCACCTGCCGAGGAGATTTTGTTAAGGACGCAATTCGACAGCCACTGGTTTTCCCACAAGGTTCCTTGCTGTTCTCTAAGAGCACACGAGTACTGGGCACAAAACTCCAGGAACGACCCAGTGCTGGTTTGATTTGCCCACTGCTGGCATCTCGAGTCACGTGATTGGTCACCTGAAAGAAAACAGCTAGCTCCATCTCTGCGACTGCTCTATCGCTGTGTATGTCAAGAAGGCAGACAAAGCAGTTACTCCCGCCACCCTCTGGACCAACAAACGACACTTCAGAAGAAAACAGAAATGATTTTGGGTGAACAAGAGGAGGTTTTTGCCAAAAATCCACCAGACAAACAGAAAAAGCTTAACACTTGGAATGAAAATTCCCATGTCAACATTAAGGCAGCGAGTCAGAAGATTTAGCTGCATGCCTTGAAAGAACATAATATGTTCCACAGAAATATGGGCCGAATTCACCGATCGCTTTTTAAAAATGTATACAAAATCAAGTATCTTTGCTCTTGAGGGGAGGTCTCTGTCTGAGACCCTGGAAAGTCAGATAGACAATACTGAGCTAGAGGGACCCTACATAAGGCAATTCTGTATATTCATAATGGACTGCAGAGGAGGGGAGAAGTGCTTACCACAACAGCCACTCCGAGTTCCTTGGCCAGGGTCTTCAGTTCCCGAGCCACATGCATCATGAGGGCCATGCCTATAGAAAGAAATAGCCATGGCATCCAGAATCCAGTCAGAACTGTATTTTTTACAAAGAGTAATACCTTTTGCAACAAAGCCATCTTTCTGCACAAGCATACAGTCAGAGCTTCCGATAACCTAGACATGGTGGCTTGTGATATTCTGGAGGGAGTGCTACTATAATGTAACGTGTATTTCAGACATACGCCAATCGCTCTTCCAAAAAAACCCCCTCTCCTTGTTGTTTGTCCTTGCCTGCATAGTCTTTCTAGCCTATAGCTGAGTTACTGAGATGACACAGAACATTCACAAACATTCTCATGGCCAGAGGTGAAGGGTCGAGGTCAACTTGTTGAGAAACAAAGCAAAGGCAAGGAAGGACTTGAGGGAAAGAAGATTCTTGCCTTTTAGAACAGGAAGGGCAAGTGCCTGTTTTTTTCCCAATTGCTATGCGGTTTCAAGACCCTCTGCACATTACCGAGGCAAACAATATCAGTGTTCATGGGAAGACAGACAGATGCTTCTAATACTCACCGTCAGGCTGCCGGCTTCCCAGGAGAGGATAAATCACAGCAGAAACAGAGTCTACCACTAGAATTTTCACTGGTGCAGATGCAATTATAACCTGCAGAAAGACACAGGGACCCACAAGGTCAATAAAGAAAAGGAAAGGAAATGGACAGAGAGCAGCACACAGCCAGAAACAAGGACCCAAACAACACCATGCCAGACCCCAAGTCCCAATCAGGAAATGTCATCTTGTCCCAGAGTTCTCTGGGAGCAGACGGACCAGGCATCTTTGGCCAACTTATGATAGGCTGTGGCCTTCAGAACAAGCCAAATCTGGACACCAATGAAGGATGAAGTCATGACCCTCTTTCTTTGTTCATTTGCAAAATACACATCTGAGGTTATCAGGGGCTCTGATCTGAAGGGCTCCCACCTCTTGAGCCACGGTACTCCGGAACTCGTGCAAGACATCCAGCAGCTTGTAGGCATCAAACACGCGAGTAACTTGGATCCTCTGAAGTGCCTCTACCTGTAAAGAGGAGAGGATAAGAGAGGCAGAGGACCCGGGCAAAGATGGACACTATCTGTGGCCTGTTCATTGGCCTTCCAAAGCAACTGATTGGCCACTGTGCAAGACAGATGCTGAACAAATAGACCACTGGTCTGATACAGAAGGACAGTTGTTACCACCTGCCTCAAAAGGCTGCACCTCTGCTCTGAGTCCAAGATTCTACAGAAGAAGCAATCAGAAACCACTGGCCCAGTATTCATTGTATTCACTCTCTGTAGCAACACTCAGAGCAGGATTTGAAAGGAGAGTGAAAAGAAGTTTTGGGAGGACATATTACAGAGCAATCATAGAAACTCTTAAGCCTTTATATACTCTCAGTAATTTCTGCAACAGCCCTTCAAGGTAGATCACATATTACAGACAGAAATGAGAATGCCACCACTAAAAGCTACTTCAAGCACTTGGGGCAAGAGCAAACGGGTTATCCTGCTTCCGTCTCTATCCTGCTTACAGTTCAGTCTCTTTAATAACTACCACAGCACACTAGTTCTCAGAGAGGAGAGCATCTGGCCCCCTGCTGATTAGCTACAACAAGTAGAAAAAAGTGATCTGGCCTCATTCTTTACCTGTAATCTGCAGCCCCTGGTGACCAGCAGTGGCCCTAGAAACAAGCAGGTGGGTTGCAACATCTCACTTCTGCAGAACTTCTTATTTGCTTCATTTATAGTCCTTCTTTTTTTGCAGAGCATCAAGACAGGTTTAATTCATTCATTTATACCCCCTTTCTCCCCAGAGGGAAGCTAAAGCGGCTGACCTTGTTCTCCTCTCCTCCATTTGATCCTCACAACAACGCTGAGAGGTAGACTCGGCTGAGAGAGTGTGACTGGCCCAACGTCACCCAGCAAGTTCCACGGCATGAGTGGGGAACTGAACGTGGGTCTCCCAAATCTAACATTCTTAACCCACACCACATTGGAATTTTTTTTTTAAAACCAACAATACACACAACAAAGGCTGTTTACAAACTCCCATAAATGCTAAAACTGACAAAAAGAGATTCCTGATAAAGAGGTCTTCCTGAACCAATCTGCTTTGTGTGTGCCATGAACTAAAAAAACCGTCCTGTGCTTCTGGGCACTGGCAGGTGAGGATGCCAGCTGGCCCTGCCAAGCAAACACTGACCTGTCCTTCCTCAGCCTCCGTCCTGCCCTGGAGTAGCTGCAGCAAGCGAGTGGCAGTGAACCCCCCCGTGGAATCGATATACAGGACACCCTGCTTGAGGCTTTCAGAGACATTCGCCGCAATGTGGAGGCACACCTAGGAACGGGCAGCAAGAGAAAAATATGGCAACCGAAAAGCAAGATCAAAACGTTTCATTTAAAATGGAAAAACGCTCTCTCTTGCCAGACGTTTCGACCCTAAGTCTGCCTACCTGAGTTTTACCACTCCCAGGTGATCCCGTGAGCTCTGTCACCGCCCCAGTGTACAAGCCGCCATCCAGAAGCTTGTCTAAACTAAAAGACGAACAAATGAGAAACCGAACAAAATTTGGAATACACTGATCCCTTGCAAAGGGGATCACTGTTGAGCCTCATTGCACTGAATCTCCAGAAGAAACCAGTGGTTATTATTCTCTACAGACGCTGTAAGAACACTCCACCATTTGACATCTTTGTGACCAAAGTCCTAGAAGGATACAAGGTCAAGTTTGAGATCACAATTGTCCATAAGGACCCAGATGGGAATGAACCTCCTTGCCTTTTGCTCCCTGTAGACAAGATGGCGGTGGAGCTCTTGAGCTCTTCATAAAGATCAGCACCGTTGACAGGGAAGGAAGAAAACTGAGCCAGCAACAAACGTCGAACAGCAACCAAGGCCTTCAAAAAAAGAGAGATAGAGACCATCTATTAATGAGGAGGTGCTCATAGCTCACCAGCACAGCACCTGCCTGGCACATCAGGTTTTAGCCCTGGCACCTCCACCCAAGTATGGATCTTGGGCCTGTTCCATTAGTCAACCTTCTCAGGAACAAATTTTGAAGATTATTTATGAATTTGCAGGCAGGGCTATAACTAGGTGAAGGCCGTGCAGGCAGCACCCCCTCCCATATCTGCCAGACACACCCTTCCGTGTTTCCCCAACCCTCCTCTCCTCTTGTTTGTGCTTTGTTAATTAAATTAGTGTCCCCCAGTGCCCCTTCCAGAAAAAAAATCCTGTGAAAGGATATAATTTGCCACTAGCACCTATAGTTATGTTGCTCTGTTGCTCAAAGACTGTGTGTGTCTTAGTCACAGATAGGGAAAACTAATAATAAACTAACTCTTGCTTCCTAACAGAATCAGCCAGATCCCCTATCTTTAGTAGCATGTGGGACCTCAGCAGAGTTCTTATTACTCTGGAAATCAGTCAACAAAATGAGAACTGTAACCGCTTCTGCATGCTGAAAAACACAATCATAATAAGACAGCATATCTCAGTGGCCAACACTCACCTTGTAAGATAAAGAACATTTCCGGGCAATCAGTTCCAGATCTGTCGAGACAAGATCCATCACTGCAAAGAACATTTTTTGGGAAAAAGAAAAAAGAAACAGATTGAAATAATAACGCAATTACTGTAAGTAAGTATTAGAAGTTTCCCCAGATATCTGCCCTACTAGGTATTTATACATACACTTTATTTTATTAAAGTATTTACTTTATTTTATTAAAATATTTACATCCAGGGCTTTTTTTTGTAGCAGAAACTCCTTTGCATATTAGGCCACACCCTCCTGATGTAGTCAATCCTCTAAAAGCTTAAAGGGCTCTTCGTACAGGGCCTACTGTAAGCTCCAGGAGGATTGGCTACATCAGGGGTGTATGACCTAATATGCAAAGGAGTTCCTGCTACAAAAAAAAAAGCCCTGTTTACACCCACTTTTCCCTTGTGGCTCAAAGCCATATATATAACCAACATGAAAAGCATACAAAATACAATTTAAAAAAACCAACCCACCTCTTACCCAAATCTCACCAGTTTAAAACTCATTAAAGGCTCACAAAAATAAAATGGCCTTATGGTGCCTCCAAAAAGATAACACACTTTCCCACCTCAAGGTAAACCTGACCAATGCTCCCTCTAAGCTGTGGGGTCTTGTGACCAAAATTTCCACTTCATGAGCTACTGTCTTTAAAGTTGTGAGCTACTGCATAATTTAGTTTGCTCTGGGGCCATTTTTCCTAAGCTAAGACCAAAATGTGTGAGCTGGAGGCTAAAATCTGTGAGCTAGCTCACACGAACTCAGCTTAGAGGAAACACTGGACCTGACCCCTCTGCAAAACTGAATACTTTAAAACAAAGATAAAATTATGCTTTAAAAAAAAGTAATAAATCAATTTGGGATTTGATTTCAACGTGCATTAGAGAACAGCAACAGCAGAATATACTGTTGCCTAAGAGGGGGAAAATAAAATTCAGAAAGTTGTGAGTTCAAACCTTGCTTCCGACATGGATGAATCGAGTGGCACCTTAGGCAAGCCACTCAATCTCAGCCTCCAAATCTACAGTAGGAAGACGTGGGTCATGTACACCACCATGAGATCCTCATGGTAACAGTAGTAGAAAAAGTAGTTTGGTTGCAAGCCACTGTCTCCACTCTCCAGTTAATGGTAGCAAACCTTGGAAAAGGCCTTTCTCTGTCTGAATCCTTGGGAAACTGCTACTAGTCAGTAAATAATATTGAGCTAGATAGCCTAGGGGTCTGAATCAGTAGAAGGCTGCTTTATTTGGTTATGTACTCTGACCAGACCAACACCTGATGCTGGCTCTACCTGCTTAGTTTCCATGGCTGCATCCCTTGACCATGTGTTTTTAAGAGACAACCTACAGTCCTTAACTACATTCCTGAACATGTGAATCTCCCGTATACTAAACCAGACCATTTTTGTCCATCACGGTCAGTACTGTCTTCTCAGACTAGCAGCAGGTCTCCAAGATCTAATATACAAAGGTCTTAACCGTTAGTCTGATTCAACACAAACCCTATCTAATATAGTTTTGATTTATTTGATTTTTAGCTTGCCCTTCCTGCAAATGGGCTCAGGCTTCATTTAGCATATTTCTTGTCCTGCTTTTCTAACTAGTGGAGTGGATACCCAATTACATATGTTCGTTTAGACCGTAAGCCACTTGGAGCAGGGACTCAATTCTCTCAGTTCTGTGATTTTCTGACCAGCATGGACTTTGATGGTGCCATACAAATATTATTTTTAAAAGGGTAGGCTTTTATACCATGTTTTTCTGTATCCTAAGCAGCCTCAAAGCAGTTTGCAAATTACTTCCCTTCCCCCACAACAGGCACCCTGTCATGTGGGTGGGGCTGAGAGATTTCTGAGAGAACTGTGACTGACCATAGATCACCTAGTAGGCTTCATGTGGAGGAAAAAGAGAAGAAGGGTTGGTTTTTATATCCCCCCCTTTCTCTACCTTATGGAGTCTCAAAGCTGCTTACAATTGCCTTTCCTTCCTCTCCCCACAGGTATGCAGGGCTAAGAGTTCTGAGAAAACTGTGACTGGCTCAAGGTCACCCAGCAGGCTTTAAGTGAAGGAATGGGAAATCATACCCAGTTCTCCAGAGTAGAGGACACCACTCTAAACCAATACACGATGCTGACTCTCACAGTGGTTTACAGAGAGTTGTGAGACATTTGCAGGGTTGCCTGCAAGCTTTAAAGACAACACCTTTTCCCAAATTGGACGCAAGGTTCCTTTCTTTTTTTCCTCTCCTCCCAAGGGAGTCCAGACTTTACCTGTTTTGACACCATTGTCCTTCAACTGTTGGACCATCTCAGCAGTGAGGCCAAGGCAGAGTCCCACACGGAGGATCATGACTCTGCTGATGTTTCAACCTAGACAGGAAAACACAGGGGACTGAACAACTTTGGGACTCCCGAGAAACAAGACCAGGTGAAGTCCACGCTGACACCAACACACACACAAAAATCACATTGCTGTTCAATGCTATTAACTATTACTTGAATCAATGTCACTAGATGTCAGGAGATCTGTAAATTGATCTCTCTGTTTGGTTGGTTTTTAAGGGAAACCGGATCCCAAATAAGATCTCAGTTTGGATTAGGACTGCAACGAAGGGATAAAAAGGTTATAAGCTTTCTCCCCCTTGTGGGTTCCCCAATCAAAAGAGACTCCCTCCCCGCAAGCAGCTGGCCTGCAGTCCCAAACTTTTCCAGCCAGGAACCCAACTGCAATGCCACGCAAAAGAGAAAACTAATTCACATTAAATAAACTTGTGAATGCACCCATTTCCCACACAGCCAGAACAATTCATTTATTTTATTTAATCCATTTACACCCCACTTTTCTCCCCAAATCAGCTTACATCATTCTCTCCTCCTCCATTTTATCCTTACAATAACCTTGTGAGGTGGGTTAGGCTGAGAAAGTGTGTCTGGCCCAGGGTCACCCAGCGAGCTTCCATGGGAACTTGAACCTGAGTCTCCAAAATACTAGTCACTTGCCGAAGAGAAAGCCCCAAGTCCCTCTGAATAGGTCTGGGTATGACTCTGAGCAGCCTTGCTTAGGATAGCAATGTAAATCTGTCAGGAAAAGAATGCAGGGTAAAAGAAAAAAACCCCAAATCAAGCTTCTAGGCCTCATGAAGATCTAGTTTTCACTTTGAAAGTCAACCCGTGGCTGGGCTCTACCCCTTTCAACTGAAGAGGGTTAGTTTCACTGGACAGCTCCAACACACACAAAACGTTAGGTGAGCACAAAGTATTTTTTACAAGCTTTCTCTTTGACAGTAATCACTGTTCTATGTGCAGGGCCTGAGGGCAGGGGATAAGGAAGGGCACAAGGTGTACAGGACATACTACCTGCATGAAGGAACAGGACATACTACCTGCATGAAGACAGACCAAGATGGGCAGCCGTGTTAGTCTGCTTGTAGCAGTAGAAAAGAGCAAGAGACCAGGAGCACCTTCAAGACAATCGAAATTTGTGGCGTTTTTCAGTTTTTCAGTTACCGCTCACTTCTCCAGTACCTGCGAGAAGTGAGCGGTGACTCGCGAAAGCTCCTCCCCTGCCACAAATTGTGTTAAGTTTTGAACACAAAACTTTGGACTCTTGCTACCAGCGTGTGAAAGAAAGAGGCTTCTATCATGCGTCTCTTCGGAAACAGCACTTCGTTTTCAAAAGAGCCTATACAAAGCGTTTCCACCAGCAATACTACTAATACCAAGCACGATAATGACATGAGTTTACTGCTTTCTGATCAGCCATTGATTTCTGCAAAGGAACAAAAAAATAAGGAAAATAAAGGCATGCAACAGACAATGCCAAGTTAAAAGACGTATCAGCTCCCTGGGCTGCTTACGAAAGCACAAATGCATGACCGAGACCCAACCGACTACCTGCTAAACTTTTGACTTATCCTCACCCGTGCAAACTTCTTCTCTTCCTTGCACCTCTCTATAGCATGTTTTCTTCCTAGACCGGCGAGCTCGCCTCATCCAACCCACGCAGGCCTTGGTCCTTTTGCGCCACCTGCTGGATATACAAATAATTCCTTCCAATAGGCGTCTGAAGACGTGAGATTTGACCCGAGAAACCTACCGGAATGACGAGCCAGCGGACGTCTATTTTATTTTGAACAAAGAAGGGACAGCGCTGGGTTTTATCCTCACTAGGGGTTTCTGTACAGATATGTATCGCATATATATACCTACCTACAAACGAATGAACGAATCGTAAGGGCATAGAACTTCCATGCTCAGGGGCAGTATACCTCTGAATGTCAGTTGCTAGCAGCCACAGCCAGGGGCTACAGAAGAAATGGTTTTGAGCTCTGTGTCTGCCTGTCTGCTGTTTTAAAAATCAAGAAGATGGGGTTTATTTCAGTCAGAGATACAGATGTCCTAGGGTTGCCAGCTCTAGGCTGGGAAATAACTGAAGATTTTTGGGTGGAGTCTTAGGAGGGTGGGATTTGGGGAGGGGAGGGGCTTCAATGGCTTAAAATGCCATAGAGTCCACCTTCCAAAGCAGCAATTTTCTCCAGGTGAACAGATCTCAGTTGTCAACCCAAGAGATCTCCAGCCACTACCTGGAGGTTGGCAACCCTGGTTATCATAAATTGCGTTGCCAAACTCTAGGTAGGGCCTCCCAGAATTACTACTCGGACGCCTCTATCCAGATGACAGAAGTCATTTCTCCCGAAGAAAGTGGATGCTTTGAAGGGTGGGCTCTATAACATTGTACCCATTGGGTCCCTGCCCTCCTCAGACCCTGTCCTCTCCAAGGTCTACCCCCCCCCCCCCAGGTCTCCAATAATTTCTTAGCCTAGAGTTGGCAACCCTCTTTATGCTCAAGTTTTCCCTTGTCATCAAAGTGATACCCGATGTTCTGGTTCCTGTCCCTGATAAACCACTCCCTCTCTTTTGTCTCTGTTTTTATGAGGGTGGGGAATGCCTCGTTAAAATGTCACTATTGAGGATTACTAGCATTGCCAATGTCCTGAACTCAATAGCCCAGGCTAGCTCGATCTCATCAGATTTCAGAAGCTAAGCAGGGGTCAGCCCTGGTTCAAACTTGGATGGGAGACTGCCAAGAAAGCCCAGGGTCGCCATGCAGAGGCAGACAATAGCAAACCGCCTCTGAGTGTCTCTTGCCTTGAAATCCCTAAAGGGCTGACTTCTGCTGGCTTCTAATGGGGGATAGGGGTGTAGAGTTGCCAGATCCAGGTTGAGAAACTTCTGGAGATTTGGGGGAAGGACCTGGGGAGGGGAGGGGAGGGACCTCAGTGGGATGCAATGCCATAGAGTCCACCCTCCAAAGCATCCCTTTTCTCCAGAGGAAATGATCTTTGTAGTCTGGAGATGAACTGTAATTCTGGGGGATCCCCAGGTCCCACCTGGAGGCTGGCACCCCTAATTAGAAGCTGTCATCAGGGCTTTTTCATGCCAGGAACTTCTTTCCATATTAGGTCCCACACCCCTGATGTAGCCAATCCTCCAAGAGCTTACGGGGCTCTTCGTACAGGGCCTACTGTAAGCTTCAGGAGGATTGACTACATCAGGGGTGTGTGGATTAATATGAAAAGAGTTCCTGCTAAAAAAAAAAAAAAAAGGCCCTGGTTGTCATTCTTCCTAAGCCAGACCACAATGTCGCAATGGGAGCAGGTTCTCGAAGTTACTGGAGACCCTCCGGCTGTTGCAGCTGCTTCTGGAATTCTTCTCAGCCCCTGGAGCGAAGCCACTTGTTCGGACAGATCCTTAAATAGAATAGGAAGGGGGGTCTGCACATTTCAGCAGGGTGAGCTGCCCTTGGAGCCTTTGCACATTTGCCATTTAAAAGTGGCCCGTATAGCTTTGCTTCATCCTGGTACAGCAGTCGACACGCTCCTTTCAGGGAATGATCGAGATGCGTGATTTATTCCTGATTTAAAAGCAAGACTCTCCACTTGAAGTTAGACCCTCACCCCTAAGGTTTCACTCACTGTGCCGCGGTCCCTGGCTCATGACCATTTCATTGAGCTATATATAAACATACAAATCCAGGAGGGCAAACTTTATCAGTGCGCTGCGAGGGAGGAGACGGTGCAGGCCGTGCACTCAGCGAAGGAAAACTCAGCCAGCAAGTGAACATCCTGCTTTCCAGGTGAGGAGGGTTTGTGGGGTGAAGGGAGCATGAACTGAGATTTTATAAGAAAAAGATAGAATAAAAGCCAAAAGAATGTTTTGTTTGTGCATTAAGTATTATCCCCAGGGACGTGCATAGCATTTTTGTCCACACTAGCCATGGCAGGTGACTGTGATAAATCCCAGAGGCCCTTTGAAGCTGCCCAAATATGGAGAGGGACTGAAGTACTTGCCGGGGGTGTGTGAGAGCTCGTATAGCACAGTGACTAAGAGCAGCCCCTACAAAATGCCTGGTTCACATTTGGGCTGTGTCAAAAGCTCATTAAGAAGCCATTCCGAATGGTCACGTTTATCCCTCCAGCCTGTGATGTGGGAATAAATAATGCTTGCCTGCCAGTTGTAGGGATGTTATAATGATGACCTATCCTATCTCACAGTTCCTGCTTATTGTAGGTTGTTCATCCATTTTAACACTCTCTCTTTAGCTAACTGGTAGATTTAGGGGAATCCCACGTGAGCAGGGGTTACATTCATGTGGTTGTTGAACTGTTACACATTTTCTGGTTTTCTGTAAGATGTATGCTGAGTAAAAGTAATACATTAGCTTTACTTAGGGCTACTAGTTCCAGATTGTGAAATTCCTGGAGATTTCGGGAGGGGGGGGTGGAGCCTTGGAAGGGCAGTGTTTGGGGAGGGAAGAGACTTCATTGGGTTATAATACTATAGAATCCAACTTCCAAAGCAGCCATTTTCTCCAGACGATCTCTTTTTACCAGGACGTAGGGTTGCCAGCCTCCAGGCAGGGTCTGGAGATCTCCCAATTTTACAACTGATCTCCTGCTGGCAGAGATCAGCTCCCCTGGAGAAAATGGCTGCTATGAACGATGGATTCTGTGGCCCTGTAGCCTGCTGAAGCCCCTCCCCTTACCTCCCCAAGCCCTGCCCTCTCCCAGTCAATCTTTGGTTTAGTAAATAATTGTGAATGTAGTTTTTAATGACGGTGTATTGTATTCCCAGTGAGAATCTGGCATCCTTGTTTTCATCATCACCACTCTAACACAACACTCTTGGATTCACCTGTGAATCTTAGAGTGTTACACCAACATAGATACATCACTTCCAGGTTCATCCCAGAAGTGACGTCAAGATATTAGCACAACACTAGTGTGTTCCCACTACTCCAGTGAACATTAGCAGAAGCACCGGGGCTCAAGGCAGGATTAGTCCATCAAGATCATTGGTCCATCAAGGTTTTCTTCTGACTGGCAACTGCTATTCAGAGTCTCAGGCAGAGGGCGGTCTGCCCCTCAACTGGAGATGGCAGGGAGCAGTAGAGAAGAAAGCTGGACAAAATCACAAATGACCCTCTATTTGAAAACCATTCATTCTCAACTGCTGTAGTATCAAAAGCATTCTTGAAGTCCCTAGATGTTTGAAATCACTCCTGTTCCAAGAATGATATGTTGGCACCTTTTCCTAGATGGAAGACCCCGTGCAGCTGAAGGACGAAGGGAATAAATATTTCCAAAACAACGATTATGAGAATGCAATTAAAAGCTACTCAAAAGCGCTGAAACTCACCAAAGACAAGACACTCCAGGCTGTTTTGTACCGAAACCGAGCAGCTTGTTTTCTGAAAAAGGTGAGGCTACGAGAGGGAAGGGAATGCTCACAAACAGGTACAGAAAGTAATGTTTGTGTTTATTGACCACCAAAGGAGTCAACATCCTTGTTAAGTAGCCAAAATGGAAAAGGCTAGTCTAGGGAAGAAGACGAGGAGAATCTGGCTTACATCTACCCCAAGAAGTTGGGTTGGCCTGCAGTAGAACAGTGACATTTGAGCCTTGCTGCACTTTAGAGGCACCAAGAAGACTGTTGGGGTACATGAGCTTTTGAGAGTCAAAGTTCCAAGTGATTACAGTGACATTTCAGAATCGCTAATGATGGCTTTTCTTCTTCCCCAAATCACAGGAGAGCTATGCCCAGGTGGCAACAGATGCATCTAGAGGTAGGTTTGAAAACAGCTCTGGATTTGTGAGATTTGACCTAGAGGCATTTTGGCTAGCAGCTTGCTGTTGTCTTGCTGATAAGGTGACCAATGATGTGGGGAAAAAGCCCACCAAAAAGGAAGGATAATGTTGGCACCAAATTTGCATGTGCTAGGGATGCCAGCCTCTAAGTGGAGCCAGGAGAATTACAGCTCATGTTCAGATTACAGAGATCAGTTCCCGGGGGGGGGGGGGGGAATGGATGCTTTGGAGGGGGATTCTTTGGCATTGTCCTCCTTAGGTTCCACCCCCCCTCAAAATCCACAGGAGTTCCCCAACCTGGGTTCCCCCCACCCTCCACGGGCAGTCAAGGGGGACCTGGCAGCCTGTGCTACTTTACGCTCAAAGCTGCAAATTTACACATGATTACAATAAACAAATACAATTCTTCGTAGTGCAAGGCCAGTTGTGCCTGTGCAGTGGGCAGACCTCAGCTCATTGAGTGATAACTTGTCTGTTGAATCCAAGGCTGGCCTAGACTGTCTGGCACCCTAGGCAAGGCTGACTTCTGGTACCCTCCCCCCCCCCCACACACTGATAACGTCACTGAGTCACATGGGGGCGCCCAATTCGGCACCCTAGGCAATCGCCTAGTTTGCCTAGTGGCAGGGCCGGACCTGGTTGAATCTCTACAAAAAGTATATTGAGTCACAAATTGGGTTGCCAACCTGCAGGTTGTTGCTGGAGATCTCCCACTGTTACAACTGATCTCCAGGGAACAGAGATCATTTCTCCTGGGGGAAATGGCTATTTTGGAAGGTGGACTCTATGGCATTCTACCCCGCTGGGGTCTCTCCCCTCCATGAACCCCGCCTTCCCATGGCTCCACCCCCAAATCTCCAGGTATTCCCCAACCCAGAGTTGGCAATCCAAGTTCAGACCCACTTCAACCAGTTCTACTGGATTAAAACAATACCCAAACATTCCAGGGAACAAGAATCCAAAAAGAGGGCTGTCCTTTGCAAAAGAGGAAATTTGCACACCCTGCTTCTCGATGGAAAGGCAAAAGGCCTGCTTCTGAAATATTTGGATCAGGGCCCGGTTGTATTTGCACTACAAAACAAACTGACCATCCCTCCCCCCACTCGCTGTTTCCCAACAGCTATTGATATAGATCCTGCTGACATTAAGGCCTTGTATCGGCGCAGCCAGGCTCTCGAGAAGCTGGGCAAGCTGGACCAGGCCTTCAAAGACATCCAAAGATGTGCCACCATTGAGCCCCGGAACAAAAACTTCCAGGAGACCCTTCGCCGTTTGGGAGCTGAGATCCAGGAGAAGGTAAGTGCCAAGGAACCAGGAACTGGGAAGGGCTGGAAGAAGCATTTGCAGCCCAGAAACTGTTTCCCATCAGCTCACTTGGCAGCCCTCATGACGCCCTTCAAATAGGGTTGCCAAACACCCAGTGGGCCTTGGAGATCTCCCACAATTTGAATTGACTGCACTTCTATTCTTCAAAAATGTATCTAATCTTTTCTTAAAGCCATCTGAGCTCCTCCATATGGCAATTCAAGTTATCCGTATATATTGATTAAACGTGGTGAAAATGGCAGCTTTGGAAGGTGGATTCTATGGCATTATGCCTCATTGAAGTTCCTTCTCTCTCCAAACCCCACCCTTCTCAGGCTCCACCCCCAAAATTTCCAGGTATTTCCGAACCCAGAGCTGGCAACCCTATTTGCCATTGCCTGCCTTTGCAGAGTGACTCTCGTATTATTTGGTGTTCTCCCATCCAAATACTGACTGGGGCCCACCCTTCTTAGCTTCTGAGATCAGGATAGCCTGGGCTATCCGAGGGAGAGGGGTGGATGGATGGATGGATGGATGGATGGAGACAGACACACATAATTTTTAAACAAGGATGGCAATGAACTGGGTAAAGAGGACTAAGGCAACATATACCTGAGCACCAACTGTTGATTTTTTGGATCTATATGACACTTCATTTACAAATCTCTGGGTGTGAAAGTTCATCTGTTGTAGCAGTACCTGGTCACTCCATCTAACAAGGCTGATGGACATAGGAAGTCGAGCATCTCAGCTTCCAAGTTAATACATGCCAGATTGCAGACCAGGGTTTTTTTTGAGCAGGAATGCACAAGAATGCAGTGTCAGGGGGTGTGGCCTGATATGCAAATGTGTTCCTGCTGGGCCTTTTCTACCAAAAAAGCCCTGGTGCAAGCTATTGATCTTTTATCCCTTTTGTCAGAAAGGGAGTGAAAGCCACACTATGTGGGATATTCTCTGTTGTGAAAAAAAAATCTGTGAATGTGAAGTCTTTTCTTGTGATATTCCTTGATGTGTTTTTGAAGAAGCTATTTTGCCTGGTTAACTCCACAGCTGGCAAAGTTACTTAAACTAAAAAGAGAGATATGGGGGGCGGGGGGAGTTCCCAGTAGGAAGATGAGAATAACAGCAGCTTAAATTGCATAGATGAAGTTCAAAGACAGGCATGGAAGGGCCCATTCCTCCTATTCCAAGATGTTTGTCTCAGCAGTAACCTGAGTTTTGAGAACTAGTGGCCCCTGCAAGTTAAACAGTTTTAAATGCTAGGTTGAATCAGCATGGTATAGCCCCAGACTCTCAACTAGAGATTCCCACATCTCCACATGATGCCTGCCTGGGCCAGTCAAAGCTCTGTCAGAACTCTCTCAGCCCCCACCTACGTCACAAGGTGCCTGTGGTGGGGAGAGAAGAAGAAGAAGACGACACTGGATTTATATTCTGCCCTCCACTCTTGCTGACCCAAGGCCATTCCAGCAGGTGCAAGTGGAAGAGTGGGGATTCAAACCCGGTTCTCCCAGATAAGAGTCCGCACACTTAACCACTACACCAAACTGGAAGGGAAGGTGATTGTAAGCTGCTTTGAGATTCCCTAAGGTAGAGAAAAGTGGGGTTTAAAGACCTACTCTTCTTCTACCCACCCCCCCTTTTGTGGGTAGTTGGTATAGAATTTTTTTTTTTTAATCGCTACAGTTTCCTACTCTCTAGTCTAAGGCCTGGCCTGTGCTCTTTCTCAACTCTGCTGCAGTTGCGGATCCAGTTCTCGACCGATGCCAGAGTGCAGCAAATGTTTGAAATTCTGCTGGATGAAAACAGCGAGAAAGAGAGACGGGAGAAGGTGAGCATTGTCGAGAAAGACCCTAGGAGAGGGATTCCTGCTGGGAGCATGGCTGTTTTGTGTCATTTTTTTCCAGGTCCGGAAATGTTTTTGAAAGTCACAGGAAGCAAGCTGGAGCATCTGCCTCCCAAAGATGTATAAGCACAGAGGACTTACTACATGTTTTATTGTCCTTGTGTGTGCATCTGTCCATGTGAGTCTCACCATGTCTGCCTGAATCCTGCCAGCAGATGTATGCTGTGAGTTCCATACCCAGAACTTAATTCCTAGGTGTGTAGGAGCCCCATGGAACCAGTAGGAGAGGAGACATAAGCCTCCCCTCCCCCGTACCACTTCTCCCTTCTTCTTATGCACATTTTCCCAGCCTGCAATAGCCTCAAGAAACCACTGTTTTTCCACTGGGGGAAAGAGGCATAAAGTAAACTATGTTAAAAAAATGTTCTTTCTTGGCTGAACTATATAGATCAGAGGTGGCCAAACTGTGGCTCGGGAGCCACAGGTGGCTCTTTCACACATATTGTGTGGCTCTTGAAGCCCCCACTGCCCTATTGGCTGGCTTGGAGAAGGCAATTCTCTTTAAATACCTTCTCCAAGCCAAGCCAGCCAGCAGCTTGGAGAATGCATTTAAAGTTGCTTTCTATCTACCTTTCTCTCCATCTCCCTCCCCCCCATCTATTTGCCTTCCTTCCTTCTTTCCTTCCTGTCTTGTGGCTCTCAGACTATCTGATGTTCATGCCATGGCTCTCAAACATCTGACATTAATTCAACATGGCTCTTATGTTAAGCAACTTTGGCCACCCCTGATATAGATGAAGCTTCTCTTTTCATGAAATGGCATTAAATCCTTGATCTGGGAGAGGGGTGCTCTGTCATATTGGTGCTTGGGGGGCAACAGTGGGAGAGCTTTTGGAGTTGTGGCTCCACTGGTAGTCCTCCTGGTGGCTCTTGGGTTTTGGTTACTGTGTGACACAGAGCGTTGGACTGGATGGGCCTGATTGGTCTGATCCAGCGTGGCTTCTCTTCTGTTCTCATGTTATATCTTCATGAGTCTTGTTTGGACTGTGGCCACCTCCTGCCTCTAAGTGCCTGATGTACACAAACTTTCATTTTCTCCCCCCACCCACCCCTACCCCAAATCAGGCAGCAAACAACCTCATTGTCCTTGGTCGGGAGGATGCAGGAGCAGAGAGGATATTCCAGAACAATGGTCTGCCCTTGCTGGTGAGGCTGATAGAAACCAAGAATCCAGAGCTGATCCTCGCGGCAGTGAGGACCCTTTCGGGGATGTGCACGGGACACAAGGCACGGGTAAGAGGGCTGTGGTGTAAAAGTTCTCTCCTTTGCGGTCTCCTGGGGATGCCAGCCTCTAGGTGGGACCTGGGGTTCCCCTGGAACTACAGCTCATCTCCAGACTACAGAGATCAGTTCCCCTGGAGAAAATGGATGCTTTGGAGGGTGGACTCTTATGGCCTTGTACCCCATTGAAGTCCCTTTCTTCCCCAGGCTCCACCCCAAAATCTCCAGGAACTTCCCAACTTGGAGCTGAAACCCTGTCAGGGCAGACCCTGGCATGCGTCACATGACTAGATGACTCTTGGGGGTCTCTATGAGCGCTACGTTTCTGTGACATATCATCGTTTGGCAGTTAATGATTCCCATAGGAAAAGAATTGCATTAGTTTAGTGGGGATCATTTGTTTCTGGAGTCAACGTCCTTCTACCTCAGAGTGCCTTTTCCAAAAAGCAAAGAGTGGAGCCTGGTTTTTCTTCACCACGTTGGAGCAGTAGGTGCTTCAGAAGGCCCAGAAAGCATCGCCTTGGTGTCTGTGAAGAATACCCATACAGATACACCTCCCTCCCTCAGAGAAAGATGTTTGGCTTCACAACCTCCTAAGATGTTGTGATCAGTCCCTCCCAACCTCTTCTAGGATGCCATTTTGTTGTGGCCTCCACACCAACTGCTCTCAAAATTCCCATGGCGTCCATAGGCTGAAAAAGTTTGGGGACCCCAGTGCTTGTTTGTTGTGGCACAACCATGAAAAACAATAGGGCTCACATGAGGGTTGCCAAACTCCAGGTGGGTTCTGGAGAGATTCCAAAATTATAACCAAGCTCCAGACTACACAGCTCAGTTCCCCTGAAGAAAATGGCAGCTTTGAAGGGTAGATTTTATGCCATTATACCCCACTGAACTCCCCCTCCACAAACCCTATCCTTTCCAGGTTCCCCCCCTCCAAACCTCCAGGAATTTCCTAGCTCAGAGTCGACAACTCTAGCTAAGACCCAAATAATCCTGCTTTCTTTCTTTGAACAGGCCACCGCCATTCTTCACATGCTGGGAATCGACAACATTTGTATGTGGATGTCCATAGACCACGAAGAGATCTCGCTGGCCGTCTGCCACTTTCTACAGACCATCACTGACTCTTTAACTGGGGAGGGCAAGAAAGATGAACACGGGAAAGAAGATGCTCTGGTGCTGGGTAATTATCTTTGGCATCAGCCCGACAAAACTGATGAGTGACCCTAAAATTGCTCTAAATGTCTTAATTCTGGAGCAGATGATCAGGAGGTAACTCACTGACATTGGTGGCCTGGCAGAAGGCCCTCCACCAGTCAGAGAGGCCTGTTTCATCTGGTTCCACCAGGAGATCAACACTTGATATTCTTGGTTCAGTTTCCCCAGATTCCACCACTCTTGTTCCCAAGTTTCCTTGGGTAGAGGGAACGGCTGCAACACCAGTTTAAATCTGGTATATATGAATTTCATATTGCATAACTTTCTTCCATGTGTTGAAATGTGTCAGTGTGTCAATGTGGTTTAAAACCAGAGCTTAATTTGAGCAGGAACACAGTTCCAGCTGGCTTCGTGTCAGGGGGTGTGGCCTAATATGCAAATGAGGTTCTGCCGGGATTCCCCACCCTACAAAAAAGCCATTTAAAACAACCAATTCTAATCAGTCCACATGTTATTTATTAGCCCACCTTTCTATCTGTCTGTAATCTAATCTATCATGTATGTGTGTGTGTGTGTGTGTGTGTGTGTGTATAATTTTTATCCTGAAAGAAATAAAGAACCAATTTGTGTATCACTTTTTGGCCTTGTTGCCTGGAGGCCATTCCGAAGTCCCCCCTAGACGGTCAGGCAAATGGCCATTTAAAACTCCATTAGTGCATTTACATTTTAAAAATGAAGTTGCCTCAAGCCAAGACAGACTTTTAGCTCATCATTCTTGCTACTTTGACTGGCAATAGATTTCAGGCAGATAAAAGTTGTCAGTATTTCCTTCCTGTGCTCTTTTAATTGGAGATGGCTGGGGATTGAACCTGGGACATTCTGCATACCTGTTGTACATGTTGTACATGTTGTACTGCAGAGAACTGGCCCCTCCCAACAGATGAAAAGCTGGGATTGTGACACAAATTTACTACAACATCTATTCTAGATGAGCCAGTTTGGTGTAGTGGTTAAGTGTGCGGACTCTTATCTGAGAGGACTGGGTTTGCTTCCCCACTCCTCCACTTGCAGCTGCTGGAATGGCCTTGGGTCAGCCATAGCTATCGCAGGAGTTGTCCTTGAAATGGCAGCTGCTGTAAGAGCTCTATCAGCCGCACTTATCTCACAGGGTGTTTTGGGGGAGGAAGATAAAGGAGATTGTGACTGCTCTGAGACTGAGATTGAGAGCATAGGGCAGGATATAAATCCAATATCTTCTTCTACTAAAATTATTTTCACTGGAAGGTGCCAAAAAATTCCTTATGAATTAAGGCGATGCCTTTGTAATCTGGAAGCTATTGAATCTGTCTCTCATGTTTTATTAGATTGTCCATTTTATACTAAACTAAGAGGAAAATTTTTGAATCCCCATCTCTGCACAAGAGGTGATTTGTCTGAGTGTGCCAAGGTTCAGTGGTTACTTTCTAGTCAAAATTCTTTACTAACTGCTAATGTTGCCTATTTTCTCCAATTTGCAATTCAAACCAGGCAAGCCACTATTTGATGTATTTTATATATCCTGTCCATTTTTGTACTGTTTTAATAGCAGCTTATAACTTTTGATATGCCAATAAAGGTTGTCTGTCTGTCTGTCAGTCACCTCATAGGGTGTCTGTTGTGGGGGAGGAAGATAAAGGAGATTGTGAGCCGCTCTGAGACTCTTCGGAGTGGAGGGCGGGATATAAATCCAGTATCTTCTTCTACCTCACAGGGTGTCTGTTGTGGGCGGGGAAGGGAAAGGAGATTGTGAGCCGCTCTGAGACTCTTCAGAGTGGAGGGCGGGATATAAATCCAATATCTTCATCTACCTCATAGGGTGTCTGTTGTGGGCGGGGAAGGGAAAGGAGATTGTGAGCCGCTCTGAGACTCTTCGGAGTGGAGGGCGGGATATAAATCCAATATCTTCATCTACCTCATAGGGTGTCTGTTGTACGGGGGGAAGATAAAGGAGTTTGTGAGCCGCTCTGAAACTCTTCGGAGTGGAGGCTGGGATATAAATCCAATATCTTCATCTACCTCACAGGGTGTCTGTTGTGGGGGGGGGGGAGGGAAAGGAGATTGTGAGCTGCTCTGAGACTCTTCGGAGTGGAGGGTGGGATATAAATCCAATATCTTCATCTACCTCACAGGGTGTCTGTTGTGGGCGGGGAAGGGAAAGGAGTTTGTGAGCCGCTCTGAGACTCTTCGGAGTGGAGGGCGGGATATAAATCCAATATCTTCATCTACCTCGCAGGGTGTCTGTTGTGGGGGAGGAAGATAAAGGAGATTGTGAGCCGCTCTGAGGCTCTGAGATTGAGAGCATAGGGCGGGATACAAATCCAATATCTTTTTCTACTGAAATTATTCTGCATTGAGCTGCTGTCGTCTTCTGTGCAGACACCAAGAAGGATCTGAGGAACATCACAGTGCACCTTCTGGACATGCTTCCCAATAAGAAGGTATCAGGGCGAGGCCGGGACCAGGCTCTCAACCTGCTCAATAAAAACGTGCCGAGGAAGGATCAGAAGATCCACGACAACAGCCGTACCCTCTTTGTGATTGACCACGGTAAGCACACCTTTAAAAATCTCTCTTCTTGTTGAGATTTCCCGACAGAACAAAAATCAGTCTGAAATATTTGCACCCTCATCGCTTATTATTGTATTGTGTTGTATTTATTTATTTAGTAGGCTTCTATTCCGCCCTTTCCCATAACGGGCTCAGGGAAGATCACCATGTAAATTAGACAATAAAAACCTACAGTTTAAATTTAAAACAATACAATAAAACCAACACAGTGGAAGTTGAACAATAAAACGAAATAAGGTGCATCACCGGCGGAAAGGGCACTTTTCGCAACATGCAGCAGTTTTTGGCCCAAGAAGAAGTGACGGGGTTACAAATCAGATTCAGCACCACAACAAGGCTGTAAAGTGTGATGCCAGAACAAGGGAGGCCGATTGATGGAATAGTTGGTGGAATAGGACGCCCGCTGCCTCAACCAAAAGCCCAGCGGAACATAGCAGGAAGATGCGTAGCAGAAAGATTTGTAGAACGGTCCCATTTACAACACATGTTGGTCCAAGCTGTCATGACAACCTTGTATTTTCAGGTCATCAACTGTGGCTCAACGGTAGAGCTCCTGCTCTGCATGCCAAAGGTCCCAGATTCAGTCCTTGACACCTCATGCCGAAGGATTTCGGGCTGCAGGGGCCCTGATCAATGCTCCCTCTAAGTTGTGAAGTCTCGTGAGCAAAATTCTACTTTGTGAGCTACTGGCATTAAAGTTGTAAGCTACTTCATGGATTAGTTTGCTCTGGGGCCATTTTTCCTGAGCTAAGACCAAAATGTGTGAGGCAAAAAATGGAGGCAAAAAAACTGTGAGCTAGCTCACACTAACTCAGCTTAGAGGGAACATTGGCTATGATGTGATAGGTCCTTGCCTGGAGAGCTGCTGCTGGTCGGAGCAGATGATACTGAGCTAGAGTTACCCTTGGTCTGGCTTAGAGTAAATCAGCTTCTTAGGAATCGAACCCCACATTCTGACTTGAGCTCATCCTGTGTCCTTTGTTCCTTTGCCCTCCACAGGTCTGAAAAAGATCCTGAAACTTGCTGGCCAGATCCCAGACATGCCCAACTGCCTGCCGTTGACAGAGAACACTCAGCTGACAGCTTCTGTTCTTCTGAACAAACTGTATGACGACCTGCGATGTGATTCCGAGAGAGAGAACTTCCGGCAGATCTGCGAAGAGTACATTCAGTGAGTCCAGCTTTTGGGGTTTCATATGCATATTCAAGAACAAAGTGCAAACCAGGGACGTAAGTCTGTCTTTGGCATCCAAGACCAAACAGAAATTTATTATCTGAGTGGTAGAGCATCTGCTTGAAATACAGAAGGTGCCAGATTTAATCCCTGGCCTCTCCAGTAAAAAAGGTTCAGTTAAAAGACATTTCTCTGCCTGAGACTGTAGAGAGCTGCAGTCCTTCAGAGGAGGCAACCCAGTACCAGATGGAGCCATCTATGAAGCAATGTCATATGATAGTATACAGTCATATACAGGGGTGGAATTCTAGCAGGAGCTCCTTTACATATTAGGCCACAGCCCCTGATGTAGCCAATCCTCCAAGAACTTACAAAAAAGAGCCTTGTAAGCTATTGGAGGATTGGCTACATCAGGGGTGTGTGGCCTAATATGCAAAAGAGCTCCTTTTAGAATTCCACCCCTGTTCATATCTATTGTGATTCCCAGGACTTCACGAGGCCTACAGCATGTACTTCAGAGCTCTCTCCACACCCAGAAGGGATTTGACATACACTACCATTGCAATTGGTAGACAATACGAAGTCTCTGGGTTGGCTGTAAAGGTTAGAAGCCTGGTCTTCTGGTCAACAGGGCCGTGCTTTCTCTGTTCAACTAACTTCAAGGAACTTAGGCTGGAATACTGGAAGCTGTGCCTGACCAGTGGTCTATCAAGGTCAGTATGGTCTGCTCTGATGGGCAGCACTGTCCAGGTTCTCAGGCTGAGGTCTTTCACATTATGACTACCTGAGCATTTCAGCTGCAGATGCTGGAGAATGAACCCAGACTTGTCTGCATGCAAAGCAGATGCTCTCCCACCAAGCTCTCCCTTACAGAAAATGCACCTTCCTGGTCTGTATTCATGTACAGACACCCAGAGCACTGGCTTGGCCTTGACATACTATAAATCCAAGCACAACAAACAAAATCATTGCAAATATTGGAATAAGAGGAAAGGTGCATCATGGATGACAGCCAATCGGTGCCATACCCAGGAGCTTTTCCTTACTGAATCCAAAACTAAGAAGAATGAGTTTGTCGGATAGCAGAAATGTCCATTTGGCTTGACTGTGATAAAGACACTTTTATCTCCACTGCACTAACTCTTGTTTTGCTTGGCTTCACTTGAAGTTCTCAATATTTTCTGTGCCTCCACCTGCCTGTAGGAGCAAAATTGACCCCAAAGACATGGATAAGACTCTGCAAGCCATTCAGATAGTGTCTGGAGTCTTGCAAGGACCATTCGATCTGGGCAACCAGCTGCTGGGGATGAAGGGCGTCATGGAGATGATGGTGGCCCTGTGTGGCTCTGACCGAGAAATTGACCAGCTGGTGGCCGTGGAAGCCCTCATCCACGCCTCCACCAAGCTTAGCCGGGCCACCTTCATCATCACCAATGGAATCACCTTGCTGAAGGAAATTTACAAGAAGACCAAGAATGAGAAGATCAAAATCCGAGCTCTGGTGGTAAGTTCTCCTAGACCTATCAGGGTGGGGAGGGCGGTTGTGTTCATTAAAACGTCCTGAAATTAAGCAGTGGCGAGATTGCTCTGCTGATCGTTAGGAATGCAGACCTCCATACCATGAGCCAGTGGAATTCATCAGACTAAACTTTCATTTGCTGAGTAAAATTCATGTTCAGGTCAGACTAATGAACGGGGGGGGGGGGGGGGGGTTCATTATTAACCCTAAAACTTAAAAAGCTGGAACGCAATGTATATAACTGAGGTTGATGTTATACTTTGATGTTCTATTCTGAATGTATGTTTTAATCTAAAATGTATATTCTATTTGGTTGGTCTTTGACCGTATTAAACTATACTACTCCTGAACGGGAGTTGCATTGGGTGCAAAACAAAAAATGGTCATGCCAAACAGGAGAACCATGCGCCGCAATCTTGACTATGGCGTTCTCCACATTCTTATTTTACTTGGTGGTACATTCCTGTTTCTTGCCGGGGCGGGGGGCGGCGGGGCGGATAGATTTGTTCCATACATGCTTTGCTCCCTCTAGTGGTCAATTCAAAATCACACAGGTATATTTCCAGCATATCTTCCTGAAGATTTAAACTGCGGGTTTTTATGCCAGACATAAAACTGTATGATATCAAACTGACCACTAGGAGCAAAACACGTGGGGCAGAGCGGGGAGGAAGAAACAAGAAGTAAAGTGAAAATGCAGAAAGACTATAACTATCTTGGATGGAAAGGCTGTTCCTGTGTTTTTCTCTCACAGTTGCTTCCATCACTCTGGACGGATTGCATTTTGTTAACTTTTCATATAGCCATATAGTATGTTTCTGGCTCTTTTTTTAAAAAAAAATTGCATACTGCTCAGAAATTAAGATTCAAATCCAGCCCTTTGCCACACTGCACCACACATTGGTTCTTTTTCCGATTCTCATTCTAGGGTCTTTGCAAGCTGGGCTCTGCTGGGGGGACTGACTACGGGCTACGCCAGTTTGCTGAAGGATCTACTGAAAAGCTCGCAAAACAGTGCCGGAAGTAAGCAATTGGTCTGGAAAGCCCTGTTTTGATATGGCTGGGTATGGGATTATTATTTAGCTGTTCAGTCTCACCCTGCTGCCAGGATTCTTAGCAATATAATCTTCACTTTGGGGTGTTTGATCAGCGAGAGAAACATCTACCCTCCGTTAGCTGTGCAGTGGTGGAAAGAGCCATCAAGCCGCAACCAACTTATGGCTTCCCTGTGGGGTTTTCAAGGCGAGAGAAGTCCAGAGGTAGTTTGCCATTGCCTGCCCCTGCATAGCAACCCTGGATTCCATGGTGGTCTCCCATCCAAGTACTCACCAGGGCTGATTCCTTATTAGCTTCCGATATAAGATGAGATCTGGGTAGCCTAGATCATCCAAGTCAGGGCATCCACCATGTAGATGATTGAAAGGTTATTTTTAATAAGAAGCAGCAGATATATGAGGAAACAGCAATGACCCATGTGAGGTCGAAAGGGTGGAAGTGGGATCCAATCAGCCATTTGGGAGGCCCAGAATGAATCCAAAACATGCCCTCCTATTCAAAGGTAAAGGTAGTCCCCTGTGGAAGCACCAACTCTGGGGTGACGTCACATCAAGATGTTTTCACGGTAGACTTTTTTAACAGGGTGGTTTGCCATTGCCTTCCCCAGTCATCTACACTTTCCCCCCAAGCAAGCTGGGTACTCATTTGACCGACCTCGGAAGGATGGAAGGCTGAGTCAACCTTGAGCCGGCTACCTGAACCCAGCTTCCACTGGGATCGAATTCAGGTCGTGAGCAGAGCTTGGACTGCAGTACTGCAGCTTTACCACTCTGTGCCACAGGGCTCTTATATCTCACATAGACACACACACACACAATCTATATGAGACTGAAAAATATTTCTAAATGCCACATATGGGCTTGCAGGTTAGAGCATTCCTTTTACTGGGACTCCCAGGCTAAGAGTACCAGGGCTGGATTAACAATTAGGCCAAGTAGACACTGACCTACGAGTCCCACACCTTTAGGGGCCACAGGCCAACTCCCTTCCCCATTTCCCCCCTGCTTGCAGCCCTCCCAGCCTGCACGCACAGCCAGCAACTGAGCCGTTTTTTGCCCGCCTTGCCTGGTGCGGCTGCTGCTGGCATCATCGCCAAGTTTGCCTCTCTCTGCCTCTCCCCCGCAGCTTTGTCAAAGAGGCTTTTGAGAAGGTGCCTGCAGGCTGAGGCTGCAGCAGGGCACTCTGAGATAATTTGCAAGAGGGGCCCTGAGATTTTGATTGCCTAGAGGCCTCCATGGGGTTCAGTCTGGCACTGAAGAGTACCCACTTCCCTTCCCACTGGAGTAAGCTGCAGATGGAAAACCAAAATTCTAGAGCTATAGAGAATATTGGGGGAACTGAACAAGGAACAAGAAGGTTGGAGGCCACAGGGACCCCCAGATGAATGCAGACTTTGGGCAAAGTCTCTCTTCTTGGGGGATATAATAGTTTTGTGCTGCAGCAGTCTCGGCAGTGGAAGAGATTAATGTTCAGCTTGTGTTCCTCCAGATGGCTATGCAACCCCGCCATAGACACCCGCACTCGGAAATGGGCCATAGAAGGTCTAGCCTATCTGACCCTGGATGCTGATGTCAAGGATGATTTTGTGGAAGATGAGCCAGCCATGCAAGCCATGTTTGACCTCTCCAAGGTAATGCCCACACATTTGCTTGCACATGTGCAACACAATTGCAGATTCTCACACGATGTGATGGCGTTGAACAGGGGTGGCCAACGGTAGCTCTCCAGATGTTTTTTGCCTACAGCTCCCATCAGCCCCAGCCATTGGCCACGCTGGCTGAAGCTGATGGGAGTTGTAGGCAAAAAACATCTGGAGAACTACCGTTGGCCACCCCTGGCGTAGAAGGTGTGCGTGTCACAACAACCTTTTTTAGTAAACATACTTATTGTTCTCTAAACACAGTCAGTCATGCCTGTAACCACTGGGGGTCCTGTGGGGGCACTACCCTCTGACTTCCAGGGGGCCCTCCAGGAACGCTGCCTGCTTTGCTCCCCCCACCCCTTTTTGCTGGTGAAGTGTCATCAGCAGCAGCCAGAGCCGGAAGAGTTGAGCAGGGCACAGTGCACTGCAGCAGCAAAAGCCGCAGGCGGAGAGGAAGGAGGCAGAGGAGAGGGAGGTGGAGGAAGCCGTGTGGAATGGACTGGGCAGGGGGGAACGGGTGGAGCTGCTGGCTGCAAAGTGCTGAGATGGGGGCTAGGGAGGTGGAAGGACCCCTCCCCCCCCCCGCTTGCATGCAAGGTGCGATCCCTTCTGGACTCCGAAGTTTTAGGGTTGGCTGCCTCGACTCGGCCACTTTCCAGTTTTCGCTCCCATCCCAGAAAGCTTCTAAGAAGCAGTGAGCGCTGCAGTGGATGGGAACGGGTGCCTCCCGACTTCTTTAAAAGCACCCCCCGCAGTCAGTCCTCCTCTTCCTTTGCATATTTAAACTCTGCCAATAGGCACTAACCACTCTGATAGCTTGATAAACGGGGTTAGACAAATTAATGTAGGGTGAGAGGTACGTCAGTGTATTTTAGTACATACCGTAAGTGGGACTTCCATGTTTCTACCCAGAATATCTCTGAATGCCACAGGGAAGGGCTGTGGCTCAGTAGCAGAGCATCTGCTTGGCAAGTGGAAGGTCCCCGGGTCAGTCCCTGACATCTGCAGTTTAAAAAAGGATCAGGTCATAGGAGATGTGAAAGACCTCTGTCTGAAACCCTGGAGAGCCACTGCCAGTCTGAGTGGCCAATACTGACCTCAATGGACACAGGGTCTGATTCAGTATAAGGCAGCTCCGTGTGTTTAAGTGTGAAGGAAGAGGGAGACCAACACCAGGAGGAAGCTTTGTTCTCCTTCCCCTTGAAAGATCATCTCTGGGGCAAACAGGCTGCCACCCTAAATGGGCCTTTGCTTTGGTCCAGTAAGCACTTGAAACTCTTGAAAGCAAATGCTAAGCACCATTAGAATCAGTGTTCCCTCCAAGCTGAATTAGCGTGAGCTAGCTCGCAGATTTTTAGCCTCCAGCTCACAGATTTTTGCCTTAGCTCAGGAAAGGAGGGCCCCAGAGCACACTAATTTATGCAGCAGCTCACAACTTGAATGCCAGTAGCTCTTGGAGTAGAATTTTTACTCACACAAGACTCTGCAGCTTAGAGAGGGGGCATTGATTAGAATAGGCCTGATTTTTAACAAGGCCTACCGAACACAACCCACACTTGAGAGGAAGTCATCCGTGGCTTTGAATATCTCACAAATTCTCATTCCATCCTCTGCAGACAAGCGACAAGACCATTTTGTACTCCGTGGCGTCCGTCTTGGTCAACTGCACCAACAGCTATGACGTCAAGGAAATCATCCCAGAACTTGTGCAACTGGCCAAATTTTCCAAACAGCATGTGCCCGAGCAGCACCCCAAGGTAGGCTGGAATCCCAGAAGGATGGATGCATAACCTCAGGAGGGTCAGTAGCCCAGGGGCTCCGAGTTGCTAGGGCATCAAACAGCAGGACGAAGGAAGAGCAAAGGGTGTGGACACACACACACTGGCAATGGAGCTGGAGGGGGACTGGAGTCAGCCAAACCCCATAGAGGAGGCAACCTCCCCCCTCCAGAAGACTAGTTGTATGAACGTGGCCAGGAACCAATGCTATTGGGAGGGGCAGGCTGGCCATCATAGGCGTTGCTGGGGGAGAGAGCATTCTCTTGAGGCTATGCCCAGCATGGGATCAGCAAAAAGTGGTGGCCTCCAATTCCAAGGATAGGTCCAGATGTTGGAGAGGGCCTTGAGGTTGTACAACTGACCAAATTTTCCAAACAGCACGTGCCCAGGCAGGTGGTGTTCGAAAGATTGCGTATAGGAAAGATGGACCACAGCACCCCGCTAAGTCTGCTGCACACATCTCGGCTACAAGGCCCCCAATGCTGGCAAACCCACTTACAGGGTCTCAAAGGGTGAGACTGAACCTAGGTAATTCCCTCGCCCCTAAATCAGCCGGTATCATAATACCCCTGTATAAATCAATGGTGCGGTCTCGTTTGGAGTACTGTGTACAATTCTGGTCGCCGCACCTCAAAAAGGATATTATAGCACTGGAAAAAGTCCAGAAGAGGGCAACTAGAATGATTAAAGGTTTGGAACACTTTCCCTATGAAGAAAGGTTGAAACGCTTGGGGCTCTTTAGCTTGGAGAAACATCGTCTGCGGGGTGACATGATAGAGGTTTACAAGATTATGCATGGGGTGGAGAAAGTGGAGAAAGAAGTCCTTTTCTCCCTTTCTCACAATACAAGAACTCGTGGGCATTCGATGAAATTGCCGAGCAGTCAGGTTAAAACAGATAAAGGGAAGTACTTCTTCACCCAAAGGGTGATTAACATGTGGAATTCACTGCCACAGGAGGTGGTGGCAGCTACAAGCATAGCCAGCTTTAAGAGGGGATTGGATAAAAATATGGAGCAGAGGTCCATCAGTGGCTATTAGCCATAGTATATCTCTGTGTGTGTGTGTGTGTGTGTGTGTGTGTGTGTGTGTGTGTGTGTGTGTGTGTATGTATATATATATACACACACACATATATTGGCCACTGCGTGACACAGAGTGTTGGGCTGATCCAACATGGCTCCTCTTATGTTCTTATGTTTTGTTTCTCATCCAGGACAAGAAGGACTTTGTCGAGAAGCGAGTGAAGCATTTGATCAAAGCCGGAGTCACCTCTGCATTGGTTTGCATGGTGAAAGCAGACAGCGCCATTTTGACCGATCAGACCAAAGAACTCTTGGCTCGGTAAGCTTGCCTACGCTTGTGTGTGTTCGAAAATTGGGTAGGAGGGCAGAGTTGCATTGGTAAAGGAATCATTTCTGCTTATGACTGTTAAGTATGTTCACTTGTGGTTTCAGCACCACTTAAACTCATTATGTTTCAAAGGTCATGCTTTGTTTCCGCTCTGTTTGAGATTCCTCTTTGTTTCTAGATATCTGTAGTCAAAAAACTTATACTGTTTATCCCATCTGTACTTGACTATGTTTGTACTTGACCATGTTAACTGCATTGAGTCTCAATGAGAAAGCCAGATTATAAATAACCTTAAAGTTAATAGCAGAGTGATAATTTTTATGAAAGATGGCAACATCAGTACAGGAAGTAATTATGAAGGCCGTACCTGAAGAAGGCTTCAGATCCTGCTGTATTGTGGGATCTCATAAGCAAATGATACAGCCAGGATTGGATGCATTTCTACCCTACTATACTCAAAACCTGCTCTTGCTTTTAAGGCAATACAGCATGCACGCTGAATTGTTATGGAGAAAGAGGCAAAACAGAAGTGGAAAGGCATCATCACTGCCTTTTGCATGGGGGAGGTTCCAGGATAATCTCAGATGTCTTCACTTAAAGCATCTCGGTTAGCTGGTCTTGGGAAAGACCTCTCTACGACTGAGACCTTGAGCAGCTAAAGAAGAGGAAGATGAGCTGGTTTTTATACCCTGCTTTTCTGCACCCAAAGGAGTCTCAAAGTGGTTACAATCACCTTCCCTTCTTCTCCCCACAACAGGCACCTTGTGAGATAGGTGAGGCTCAGAGAGCTCTGACAGGAGTGGGGAATCAAACCCAGTTCTCCACATTAGAGTCCCCACCTCTCTTAACCACTACACCACCCTGACTCTATAGCCAGAGCACTGAGCTAGACGGACCACAGATCTGATTCATACTGGTGTCTGGGTAATGCTGTTGAAACACAGTATTCCAGAGTATTTCAGGGTAGAGCATCATTGCTTCAATCCTTCCCACGAGACTGAACACATAAAGCTGCCTTATACTGATCCTTGGTCTATCAAGGTCATTCTCATCTGGTCTGACCGGCAGCGGCTCTCCAGGATCCTGGTTTCCCGTCTTCCACATCACCTCCTTCCCAATCCTTTTAAATTAACGATGCTGGGAAACTGAACCCGCTGGGACAATCTGCAAGAAAAGCAGATTTCCATTGTGCCATGGCCCCACACTGTAAAACACACTTACGTCTTCATCCATAAATTGTAAGATGGAGATGGGCTGTAGCTCAATGGTAGAGCATCTGTCTGACATGCAGAAGATCCCAGGTTCAGTCCTTGCCATCTCCAGTTAAAGGATCTGGCAGTGGGTGATGCGAAAGAACCCTGCCTGAAACCCTGGAGAGCTGCTGCCTGTTTGAGTAGACAATTCTGACTTTGATGAACCAAGGGTCTGATTCAATATAAAGCAGATTCATGTAAGCTGCTCAAGGCAGGGTCCCGTAAAGTGTCAGGCACAATCATGGCACCATACAAAATTACAATTGTATCTATTTTGGCAGTGTTTTCCTTGCCTTGTGTGAAGACCCCAAGGACCGTGGTACCGTTGTGGCTCAAGGAGGTGGAAAGGTAACTGCAATTCTACTTGTTTCCTACTTGTATCTGATGAAGGGAGCCATAACCCATGAAAGCTTAGACTCTGGGAATCTTATTGGTCTTAGTCCTTCTGCATGCAAATCTTGCTCTCCTGAAGTCCTAAAGACACTTTCCTGGGATATAACCCAAAGGCTAAAATGGTGCATATTTCTGAATAGACCTATTTAGGATGGTTATGTTAGTCGTGGGCTTTGAGACAGAATGCAAAAGTTAGAACAGGATAACATCCTTTATGAGGACCACATAAAACATTACAAAGCTTTGGGGCACAGCAGAAGTCTTCTTTAGCTTGCAGAAGAGCCTTAGACGATGAGGAAGCTTGTCTGCTAACTGCGGGAAGTTGGCTTGTCCTAATAAAAGTGATCCTCATCTATTGCTTTTGGGCTCCCTGTTGGGGAAAAGCCATGCAGGTTATCTTTAAAGCCTAATGTGTGCAGCAATGTGCCCTCTAAGCTGAAGAGTCTTGTGAGCAAAAATTCTACTTTGTGAGCTACTGGTATTAAAGTTGTGAGTGACTGCATAAATTAGTGTGCTCTGGGGTTTATCCTTCCTGGGCTAAGACAAAAATGTGTGAGCTGGAAGCTAAAAATCTGTGAGCTAGCTCACGCTAACTCAGCTTAGAAGGAACACTGGTGTGCAGTCCAGTTTCTTTAACATCGAGGAGAGTCAGAGTACAATAGTATGCAGAGTTACTCTGGTCATTGGGCTTAGACTGCACTGCTGGCTTCTTCCAGTGTGCTATTATACAGAAGAATGAAGTATGAATTACAGAGCCTACATAAGAAGGAATGCACAGGAATATACAGGGAACTGCCTTTCATTGAATCAGACCTTTGGTCCCGCAAGGTCAGTTTTATGGACTGGCACAGCAGCTCTCCAGGGTCTTAGGCAGAGGTCTTCCACATCACCCGCTGCCTGGTCCTTTTAACTGGAGATGGCAGGGATTGGCCCTGGAACCTCTTGCATGCTGAACAGATGCTGTACCACTGAGCCATAGCCCCTTCCGTAAAAGTTCCAGACTGAAGAAGAAGAAGATATTGGATTTATATCCCGCCCTCCACTCCGAAGAGTCTCAGAGCGGCTCACAATCTCCTTTACCTTCCTCCCCCACAACAGACACCCTGTGAGGTGGGTGGGGCTGGAGAGGGCTCTCACAGCAGCTGCCCTTTCAAGGACAACCCCTGCCAGAGCTATGGCGGACCCAAGGCCATTCCAGCAGGTGCAAGTGGAGGAGTGGGGAATCAAACCCGGTTCGCCCAGATAAGAGTCCGCACACTTAACCACTACACCAAACTGGCTCTCCAGACTGGCAGCTGTATTAGCCTGTAGCAGCAAAATAAAACAGGAGTCCGGTGGCACCTTAAAGAATCACAAGATATGTTCCAGTTTAAGCTTTCGTCAGTCAGATTTCACTTCATCAGATGCATGGAGTGTAAATCCACTTTGAATGGCTTGATTTGTCTTTAATGGGTGAGTTTCCAGCTGGCCTCTCTTTGTAACATTTCCCCACTCCCAGGGCCTCGTTGTAGAAAAAGCCCAGCAGAAACTCATTTGCATATTAGGCCACACCCCTTGGCACCAAGCCTGCTGGAACTGCATTCCTGCGCGTTCCTACTTAAAAAAAAGCCCTGCCCACTCCCATCTGCTTATTGCTATGCTTGTCACTTTAAGTCTAAAATAGCTGCCATGAATGTACACTTGATTCACCTGGTGAGTTCTGACTCACAAAAGTTTAAGAATGAATGTTGTTAGTCTTAAAGGGCACCAATGGATTCCTGATTTATTGTGCTGTCCAAAAACTGGGAAGGAAACTGTCGGAAACTGATCCTTTTCTTTCATTTTGAGATGCTTAAGACAAACGTGCTGGGATTTAGTCTTCTTTCTTCCACGTTCATCAACAGGCCTTGATACCGTTAGCTTTAGAAGGCACAGAAACTGGCAAAATAAAAGCATCTCATGCACTTGCAAAGATTGCTGCCGTCTCCAATCCAGATATAGCATTCCCTGGAGAGAGAGTGAGTAAACCTCTTGTTTGCTATAGACTTCATGATGCAGTGGGAAGAGCCAGGGAATGCTAAGATGTCTGCTTGTCCTGTAGGTGTATGAGGTCGTGCGGCCGTTAGTCAGCTTACTAAACACAGAGCGAGATGGGTTACAGAATTTTGAGGCTCTGCGTGGTCTCACTAACTTCTCTGGAAGAAGCGACAAACTCAGGTAAGCTCTATAGGAGGGATTCCTCATCCTTTTCGCGCCTGCGGACACATTTGGAATTCTGACAGACATGGCGGGCGCAGCTACAAAATGGCCTCTGCGCAGCTCCCATGGAGTTCCTTGGTGGTCTCCCATCCAACGTAGCTTCTGGGATGTGAGGAGATTGAGCTAGCCTGGGACATCCAAGTTAGAGGACCAGCACAAAACTGGGCAAAATTAGAAAATAAGGGAAAGTTCATGGGTGGGCTTCTGACACTCTTTCATGGATGTAGGCAGGGCCTCTTTTTGTAGAAAAATACCCAGCAGGAACTCATTTGCATATTAGGCCACACCGCCTGATGTCACCATTGTTTCACACAGGGCTGTTTGTAGAAGAAGCCCAGCAGGAACTCATTTGCATATTAAGCCAGACCCCCTGGCACCAAGCCAGCCGGAACTGTGGTCCTGCTCAGAAAAAGCCCTGCATGCGGGATTGTAGTTAAGGGTATTGCTGGGACGTTCTCAGCTGCTCTTTGTTGGCAGAGTAATTAACACAGCAATGGTGCACAGCCTGATTAAAGAGTAGATAAAGATTTTTTTAGGAATTAACATACTTGCTAGGAAAGAGGAGAGCCAGAGACAGGTTCCTAATGACATCTCTAACTGAGACAGAGGGTAAAACTGAGTGTGGCACACCCGAGAAAAAGGGGGAGATTGTCCTCAGAGTTTCAATCTGGAATGACACTTAACAGGCGAGAAGAAGGTGCTGGACTCACTATCCTCTCTAATTGTCTTCTTGCTGCCTCCTGCATGGTCTGTCTTCTTCTCTTCTTTGTACACCAGACATGGCCTTTTCCAACACTTGTCACCCTGGATGGCCAGAGGATGCTATTGCAGCTACCAGTGCAGAAGGGGTCAATTGAGCTGAGGGGTTAATTGGGTTCCAGCTGGTCCTTTTAAAGCGGATTGCTCTGGTCTAGAGTCTGGACAAGCTGTCCATTTCCCCACTCCAGTCTGTTTCCCGGTTTGCATTTATAACCCCAAGCTTGACTGGGGGCAGCATTCTGATTTTTTAAAAAAAAATACCATCAGTGCATTGTGTTTGTTGGGTGAAGGACTGTGTAGAGTTCCTTTGGATAGAACATAGCAAGACTTTGGAGAAGAGCAGTAGAGCTAATAAGGCTAGATAGGCCAGTTCCTATGGCCATCCATTTGTATGTTCTGCTGCAGTAACTCACAGAAAGCTCCTACCTTGCCCCAAATGTTGTTAGTCTTGAAGGTGCTACTGGACTCTTGCTCTTTTCTACAGACAGACTACCACAGCTACCCATCCTGAACTTCCTTTACTCCAAAGCACTACTCTTAGGGCTTCCTTCCTTCCTGCTGACACCTTGTCTTCTTGCTTCTTCCTCTGAGAGCCAGTTTGGTGTAGTGGTTAAGTGTGCGGACTCTTATCAGGGAGAACCGGGTTTGATTCCCCACTCCTCCACTTGCACCTGCTGGAATGGCCTTGGGTCAGCCATAGCTCTGGCAGAGGTTGTCCTTGAAAGGGCAGCTGCTGTGAGAGTCCTCTCAGCCCCACGTACCTCACAGGGTGTCTGTTGTGGGGGAGGAAGGTAAAGGAGATTGTGAGCCGCTCTGAGACTCTGAGATTCAGAGTGGAGGGCGGGATATAAATCCAATATCATCTTCTTCTTCTCTTAACTGCCACAAGACAGAAATGTGCTCTCTGCAGTTCTCTCCATTCTAGCCTCCAGATAGCTAGAATACTTCCTCTTGCTTTCCTGACTCAGTATGGAATTCCTTGACAACAAAAGGTAAGGCAGCATGGTATAGCCTGATCTTGGAAGCCAAGCAAGGTTGGTTCTTGGAAGGAAGACCACCAAGGAAACCTTTGCAGAGGAAGACAAAGGCAAATCACATCTTATTCTCACTTGCCTTGAAAGACCCTTGCTATAGTCGCCATAGGTTAGCTGCAACTCGACAGCACGATGCGCACACTCACACACATGTTCAGAAGGCTTCTATTTCTTTTCCAAAGCAACAAGCTTAGAACAGCACCCCTCCTTCTTTCGTGCCCAACCAGTTTTAAGCTAACACTGATGAATGTTTCCCCACTACCGCAGGCAGAAGATTATCAAAGAGAAAGCCATGCCCGAGATTGAAAACTACATGTTTGAAAACCATGACCAGCTCCGACAGGCGGCGACAGAATGCATGTGCAACCTGGTCATCAACAAAGAGGTACAAAGTGTCCCGCTCTCGCTGTTTTAAGGGAAGGAGGCCTCCAGATCCTCAGACCCCTAGAACAATTCCTCTTGGCTATATTTGAAACCGCTTGCATTTAATTTTTCCCCCCTCTGCAGGTTCAAGAGAGATTCCTAGCTGAGGGAAATGACCGGCTCAAGCTAATTGTGTTGTTGTGCGGAGAAGATGACGAGAAAGTTCAGAATGCAGCGGCAGGAGCCCTAGCCATGCTGACGGCAGCACAAAAGAAGCTGTGCCATAAGATGACCCAAGTGGTAAGAGCCGCATTGTCCAAGAACATATATATGTAAAGAGAGGGTGAGTCAGCAGCTCAGTAGGAGAGCATCAGCCATGTAAGTGGAAGGCACTATGTTTGGAACCAAACAGGGGTGGAATTCTAGCAGGAGCTTCTTTGTATATTAGGCCACACACCCCTGATGTAGCCAGTCCTCCAAGAGCTTACAAAAAAGAGCCTTGTAAGCTCTTGGAGGATTGGCTACATCAGGGGTGTGTGTACTAATATGCAAAGGAGCTCCTGCTAGAAGTCCAGCCCTGGAACCAAGCATCTCTAGTTCAAAGAAGCAAGTAGAGGATGTGAAAAGCCTCCACTCGAGACCCTGGAGAGCCGCTGGTCAGAGTAGACCACACTGGCTCTGATAGACCCCTGGTCTGACTCAGCATGAGGCAGCTTCATGTGCTCTGTAGAGGAGACTATGCATTAGGGGCATTTCCAAATTCCTCTCTGATAGGATCAGCATATTTAGGGGAAACTGCATATCTGAGGTCTCCATGTTGTGTTGTGTTCATCCATGTTTTCCACTGTTGCAGCTCTGATTTTGGCCTTGCAAATGTTAGATACCTACTGCTATGGATGCATGGATCGTGACACTTAGAAAAACTTATATGTATCCAACAAATGCAGGCTGGAACACTGTTTACAGATACTCATGCAATCCTAGCGCATATTTAAAACTGCTTTTATACTGGGATGGGTGGGTTTTGGCTAGATGTCTTGTTCTGTTCACTAACTCAGAAACATCACTAAAAGGCAGAATGTGGACAGATTAAATAAATGTGTGAGCCAGAATGGGGTAATGGTCAAGAGTGACAGACTTTAATCTGGAAAACTGGGTTTGATTCCCCACTCTTCTTCCGCATGCAGCCGGCTGGGTGACCTCTCAGAACTCTCTCAGCCTCACCTACCTTGCAAGGTTCCTGTTGGGGGGAGAGGCAAGGAAGGTGATTGTAAGATGCTTTAAGACTCCTTAGAGAAAAGCAGGGTATAAAAACCTATTCTTCATATGTAATGGCCAAACACCCATTCCTTATTTTAGGGGGAGTTAAATATCTTCAAATGCTCAGTTGTATTGTTGTGGTGTAGCAGCGACAAACATTCTCGATGTGTGGTTATTTTGCATTTACAAAGAATAATTGCTCCATTCTTTGCTATGGTAATGGACCATTCGGTACAAGAACTAGTTAGTCACTTTGATTCTCCCTGCCAAGAAAATGGGTATCTCTTTTTTAAAAATGTGGCCATTTATACTAGAGTAATGCACTTCCCATCCACTTTTAGTGCACGTTAGTGATGGTTTTCAAGTGGATTTTGATGTTTCACGGAGCAGAATCCAGTTACAAAGTGCTCTGAAAGTAAATGGAAAGTGCATTATCCAACATGTGTGAAAAGTGCCAAATTATGTTGGATGCTTGAAAGAACTCTGCTAACGAGACATGCACATGTCCTGTAACTAGCTTTAATGACAGCATTATTGAACAGTCAATTGACTGCATCATACAGTGAATAAAATTCCCCTGGCTTGTTTTTCCTCTTGCAGACAACCCAGTGGCTGGAGATTCTACAGAGACTTTGCATTCATGACAAACTGGATATCCAATACCGGGGACTAGTGACTGTTTATAACTTAATCCAGGCTGACCAAGAGCTGGCTAAGAAATTGGTGGAGAGCGAGATGTTGGAGATTCTGACCGTGATCGGCAAGCAGAAAGATAACCCCAGCTGCCAGCATGTGCTCAAAGTGGCCCGTGACTGCCTTATTAAATTCATGGACTATGGTCTGATCAAGCCTGTGTCTCAGCCATAAGGACACAGCAAGCAGAAATCGAAAATGATGAAGACTAGGAAAGCAGAAAGGCTGAATACATGCCAAAATCACCATAAGAAAACATGTAAATTCCTATACTAATGGGTTAAATGCATGCCAGAATTTGGTTCCTGCACTGACAGTTTTTCTCTCAGGAAGTTAACTGCCCAATAAAGCACTCTGGCTTCAGAGAACATTGGATGTGCTCAAAGCCTTATGTGTCTGAAGCAGTGGCTCACGAAAGCTCATACCCTACCAGAGTTAGTCTTCAAGGTCCTATGAGATTAGGCCATATATAGAATTCCATATTCTGTATATAGTGCCTCTTATATGGAATACAAAATTGCCCCTTTGGTATTTTAGGAGTTATGAGTAGTTTTTATAAGTATTATCCTTGCTATTTAATACATTAGCTTTGAGAGAGGTGAGCACTCAGACTTTTTGTATATCAACTAAGTGATTTTATGGGATTGTCATTCTAGGATGGCAGTTTCTTAATAAAAGTAGTTCTTGGCGGAAGGATGCACTTGTCTGGCTTGCTTAAAAGTGGTGGCGGAAAGTGCCACCAAGTCACAGCTGAATTATGGTGACCCCCATGGCATTTTCAAAGCAAGATACTTAAGGGGGTGTGTGTGTCATAAGAGAAGCCATGTTGAATCAGGCCAATGGCCCATCCAGTCCAACACTCTGTGTCACACAGTGGCCAAATAAACCTCAAGTGCCATCAGGAGGTCCACCAGTGGAGCTAGAAGCCCTTCCACTGTGCACCCCCCCCCCAGCACAAGGATACAGAGCATCACTGCCCCAGACAGAGTTCCAACAATACACAATGGCTAATAGCCACTAATGGACCTCAGCTCCATATGCTTATCCATTCCCCTCTTGAAGCTGTCTATGCTTGTAGCCGCCGCTACCTGCTGTGGCAGTGAATTCCACATGTTAATCACCCTTTGGGTGAAGAAGTACTTCCTCTTATCAGTTCTAACCCAACTGCTCAGCAATTTCATTGAATGCCCATGAGTTCTTGTATTGTGAGAAAGGAAGAAAAGTACTTCTTTCTCTACCTTCTGTATCCCATGCATAATCTTGTAAACCTCTATCATGTCATCCTTCAGTTGACGTTTCTCCAAGCTAAAGAGCCCCAAGCGTTTTAACCTTTCTTCATAGGGAAAGTGTTCTAATCCTTTAATCATTCTAGTTGCCCTTTTCTGCACTTTTTCCAATGCTATAATATCTTTTTTGAGGTGCAGTGACCAGAATGGTACATAGTACTCCGAATGAGGCCTGCCTCTGCAGAGCAACCCTGGACTTCCTTGGTGGTCTCCCATGAAGGATCATTTGGGTTAGCAGAGTGTTCAAGGCACATAAAGCAGCAGAACCTATCTGGTTTGTGTGCACTGACAAGAAACAAAGTTACAGAGCCTCTTTTATCTTTGTAAAAGCTAATATTACAAGGAACTACATCCTAAAGATAGAAATAGGATTTTAATTTAGTCTTACTAGCTAGGGTGAATAGAGATGCAGAAAGCATGTCCTGCCGTCATGGTGCCAAGATGGAGAAGGCTAGCATAGCGTGGAGAGGCGTCAGGCTGGAAGGAAGGAAGATTCCCTGAGAGCTGCAATCGACTCTTCAAAGGGATGGCATCAGAGCAGTAGAAAGGAAGGACGATCAGGGCCTTGGCCTCTCTCTCTCTGTCTGATTCTCTATGGTCCCACACTGAAGTCTGAAGCTAAGGGACAGTGCAAAGTCCTTCACTCCCAATATCCCATCCAAATATTAACCAAGGCCAACCCTCCTTAGCTTTCAAGATCTGGCAAGGCTATCCTGGACCATCCATGGTCTGAATGGGCTATCCTGGGCCCTCAAAGTTAGGGATGTGTTTGCCTGGGGCAACTTTTTAAAAGATAACTGAGAAATATATTGATGGGTAATTACAACTTTCTCAGGACTCTGATCCAAGATGTAGTACAGACACGATGACACTCAGCCTTACCAGGGTCCAGAATCAAGCAGGGCTTCTTTCATTCCTAACTGTGGTTTCCAAGAAAGTAACACTAAGTAGGACTTATGCTAGCTGCTATTCAGCCTGAGTTCCCACCACACCTTGGCTATCTGGCAGCTGAAATTTCTGCTACGCTATCCTGGTCACCTCTATGTAGGTCAGCCCAAAGCAAGACACCCTGCCGAAGTTAGACAGGCTTTTCCTGGTGTGGTAGGAGGGATGGTAGGAGGGAAACGGGTTTTCCTATTCTACTCCACAATCCTACCCCCATGATCTGAGAAAGGCATCCTTCTATAGGGTCAATGCATGACTGAACATGGCTGGCTGCAGAACAGCCAACGGGGAAATGGCCCTTCATGTCCTGTTCGGAGACTCCTCAAAAGCATCTGACAGATCTCACTGAGTTATGCACTGCTGGACTTCACGAGCCTTCTGTCAGACAGAAATTAGCCATGAGAATGCAGGATGGAACCTCCATGGGCAGCAACAGTCTACCTCTGAATACTGTTTGCTGAAGGAAGCACACAGCAGGTCAACTTCACACTCACTTGGGAGCATCTCTGAAGTCGGCACTTTCAGAAATACACAAGTAAACATGCTGAAGACTGTTGAAGAGAACACTGAAGCGAGCATATTTATTCTTTCATAAGAAGAAACCTTCAGAGGGCATGGTACAGTGGCTGGCAAGCTTCATCCTGACCAGCCTTGAGAAGTAGGCTGCCAACATCAGATTAGATCCAGACAGATTTTTTGCTGGATACTATTGAATTCTCACCCTTATTGCAGCCCAAGTATTATTGAGACCCTAATCCAGCGGCTCTACAACAGACTAACACAGCTACTCTCTGAAACTTTCCCATATGTAAATCCCATAATTAGCAGCATAGCCTTTGGGGGTAATCAAAGGGGCGTTTCTCCAAATCAGACCACTGCCAAGGATCCTTTTTGCCATCTTCTGGGCATGGGGCATGGGTCACTGTGTGTGTGTGGGGGGAGGGATTTGTGAATTTCCTGCATTGTTCAGGGAGTTGGCCATGGAAGTCCCTTCCAATTCTATGATTCTATGGCAAAAATAAAGGTCCTGACTAGGGTTGCCAACAGCCTGGAGAAAAAGTGCCCTCTCCTTTTAACAGAAGCTTGATTGAAAGTCATTTCCCAGATGACATCATTTGCCTCCATTGTATGAAACATTTCACCTGTCCATTTCCACATGTTAAACTTGTTAAAGGGGGAAAGACATTTTTCTCCCAGCATGTGGACAACCCAGGTCCTGTACAGAGCAGAAAGGAACATCCGGATGGTTCTTTTAACTCCTTCAGTGCTTTTCAAGTCCAGATCTGCAACCCACCCCATTTCAGCTTTACTAAACCTGCTCCTTTTCATACAGCAAATGAAGCTGTTTGTTCGCTCTGGAGGCCACGCAGAGCAAAAGGTTGCGGGAAACTCCCCCCTGCGTGGGAACGGGGTTAATGCCAAACACGATGGTCCTCTCGAGGCCTGAAAAACGGCGAATGCTGTCAAGGACGATCTTGTCTTCCAGGATCTCGTTGGCCTGAACAAAACAAACATCAAGGCGGAGTTTTCTCATCTCCTCTATCAAGGGACGCTGGTAAGAAGAAGTTGTTTCTTTTGTGCTACACAGAATTGCAATATCTTTTTCTGCGTAGTCTGCATCCAGGTAGCTCCGACAATGTCTGGCCACATAGCGTGCGATCTCCCTCGCCTCCATCTCAAACTTCATATGGCATCTGCCCGCCATAGAATTGCTGCAGCACGCTCTGCCTAGCAGCATTCTCAGTTCTGGATGAGGAATGCTTAATTGGCTTGCTTCAGCTATTTTTTCCATCTCTAATCTCACCACTTTGTAGATTGTAGAGGCATTCCGGACCCCCTTGGTAAGATAACCCTTTGGATACTGTCGCGATGGAGGTGGAAGGCCGTTGTCATAAGGATGACTCATTTGGAAATAGTCCAAAAAAATCCAGAAGATCCCAGGAGTATCAGGGTCACGATGGACAATGTTACTGGCTTTCTTGTACCACTGGCCATGCTCCACTCGGAAATTCTGAGCTTCATCGATCACAATGTGCTTGACGTTCGGAAATTCTCCCTTCATGAATGTAGCTCTCGTCACTGCACAAAATGCTTTCTTCCTAAAAAAAATGAAGATTTTAAATAAATAAATGTGATAAAGAATTGGTTGGGTTTGGATCAGTTATGAACAAAGCATGCATTTTGTCTCTGAATCTTGGTCCCTACTCAGTAATTACTAATGGGCGGGATTGTGGCTTAGTGTTAAGAGTGTCTGGTTTGCATATGGAAGATACCAGGTTCAGTCCCCAACATCTCCAGTTGAAAGTAGGTGACAGGAAAGACCTCTACCTTAGAGAACTGCTACCAGTTTAAGTAGACAATAGACCAGGGGTGGCCAAACTGCAGCTCGGCAGCCACATGTGGCTCTTTCATACATGGTGTGTGACTCTCAAAGCCCCCACCATTTGACTGGCCAGCTCAGAGAAGGCATTTGTCTCTTTAAATCACTTCGCCAAGCCAGCCAGCAGCATGGGGAATGCATTCAAAGTTAAAGTTGCTTTCTTTCCACTCCTCCCTCCCCATCTATTTTTCTTCCTTCCTCCCTCCCCATCTATTTTTCTTCCTTCCTCCCTCAAACATCTGACATTCATGTCTTGCTGCTCTCAAACATCTGCTGTTTATTCTATGCAGCTCTTATGTTAAGCAAGTTTGGCCACCCCTGCAATAGACTGTGATGAACTGTTGGTCTGAGGCGGTTTCATGTGTACGTGTTCAAGCTCATGCCTCTGAAAGACTAACCTGCAGCCTGGCATCCTAATACAAAGCCTATCCAATAAAAAAATCCAAACTTTCTGGAAGCAAAGTATTTTTCTGTCTACTGTGAGGGCCATAGGACTTTTGCTTATTTATTAGAAAATTCAACCTAGCTTCCTGATAAAAGCAGAGTTGGGTCCAGACTATTTTCCATCAGCAAAAAGGAACTTCCTTGCCTCCCTTCCTCCCATTGTAGCCCACATAATGGTAGTCCTAGATCAGATCCCCCACCACCACCACATGGGAATACATGGAGAACCATCAGTGGAAACTGCCAAAAACAAATCCTGAATATTGCTTTTTACCAAGGTATGGAATTCAGGATAGTCCAGAAATGGTTCTTGTAGAAGGTCAATATTTGCTTTTGTTTTTAAAGTTAAAACAACACTGTAGAACAGGGGTGGCCAAACTATGGCTCGGGAGCCACATGTGGTTCTTTCACACATATTGTGTGACTCTTGCTACCGCCCTATCAGCCAGCTTGAAGAAGTCATTTCTCTTTTTAAATCACTTCTCCAAACCAAGTCAGCTGGCAGCTTGGAGAATGTAAAGTTGAATTCTGATACAGCATGCTGGGCACACCACCAAAATGGCTGCCACAGGAGGTATGTAATGATTGCCACAGCTTCCCATCAGGCACACAGTGCAGATCCTTGTGCTGGCAGCTGCAACCAAAGCAACACTTTTTAAAAACATCTGCACAGCCAATCAAATTTCCAATAGTCAATCAGAAGCCTTGCTGGGCAAAAGCCCTACCTGGCCCCTCCCACTTCCTAAAAATACTTGGCAGGCACCTGCAAGATGCCAGTGGGTGCCATAGCAGCCACAAGCACCACATTTGGGGGCCCTGCTAAAGGATTTAAATGATTTACATTGCAGTACCATATGGTAGCAATGCAGCACAGCTAGCTCAAACAATAACCTATTCTAGGAGCTTCTGCCCTTTGCCACACTCACCCAACAAAATCCCGTAGTGGCTTGTTTTCACAAATGTAAAGTATTTCATGGGGTTGGCAGGCAAATTCATTCTTTATTCTCTCCATAATCTTCAAGGCCACCACTGTCTTCCCACTTCCAGGTATGCCGTATATAAACTGTTCTCTGGTCTCGTCAAGTTTCTTGGAGAGGTTTTCATATTGTTCAAAGGTCAAGAGATTAAGAAACTCCACCCCAATGAAGTCACTTGAAAAGGAAGTGAAGCCAAACAAGACTGTTACGAGTGCCTTCTGTAACCTGGGTAGGTGTTCTTGCCGCAATCTGTAGGCTTCAGGGTACTTTAGTCTCTGGTCTAGAGCATCCTGTTCATTAGCGGACTGCAAATACAAGACCTTTGGAATCACACAGATCTTTTGAGTGTATCCTCCGACATTCACCAGCTTCTGCTTTAGCTGTCTGGCTGTGCCTCTGGAATGCTCATACATATCAAGGGTAGGTTTCTCAACTACCGTGTAAAGGACAGGATAGCGTCCAACAGCCATCATAAGCACATCACACACGATGGCCCAGTTCTTAGGCAACCCAATGTCCACAGCCCAGCTTCTCGAAAACATCAATGTTCCTTGAACCAGTGGCTTTATTTCCTTTTCTAGCAAAGCTTTCAGCCCTGGATACTCCAAGAACAGGTTGTTGCAGAGGGGCTGGGGAACAAATGTCATCCTGTTGGACTCTGCTAAATGAGACGATACAGAATATAAAGAACAGATTTAACAGCTACAGATGAACAATTTTCCACCCTTACTAAATCCTGCATTCTGGGACACAGGCAGGCCTTAAATTCAGCAGCAGGAGCTCACAAGAGCATAGCTCCTGAACCTTTCTGATGGCCCCCTGCTCCTCCCCACCTACCTACCTTGTCCATTGAATAGTAGGTGTAGCAGCATAACAATTCCTGGATTAGGAGAGTGGGCAGCCAACCAGCCACTAGGGGCTTTGCCACACCCCCAGCAGCCCTCATTAATCTCTGGAGAAGCTCACACACCCCTTTCTCCACTTCTTATGCGATTCTGGGTGGAGGGTGGCTCGCTGACCTTTTGACTGTGAGCAGGGTGGCCAAGGAGAGCCCCAGGTGAGTGAGGCCTGCTTGGGCTGGCCAAGCAGGCCTTGCTTGCCCAGGGTTCTCCTTTCTTGTGTTGGGCTGCTTTTGTCTGGGGGGGGGCACATATGCTAATGAGTTATGCTAATGAGCTCCACCACCTATTTTTCTACAAAACGACCCCTGGACACAGACACAGTTTGCTCTATCTACTTCCAGGACATAAGAATCCCCAATACTGGAGAAAATGTCAGTCTTAAATATGGAAGGCAGCTCATGCCAGAGGGAAGACAATAATGTTGAAAGCAGTTGCAAAAATGGAGCAAAGTTTACATTGCCTGTACATAGAAAAGCCAGTTCTCATCACTAGTATAATGGTGAAAAGGTCAAGAGTCAGTCGCAGAGCCCTCGCTTTGCATGCAGAAGATCCCTGGTTTAATTTCCAGCATCACTGATTAAAGGACCTGCTTGAGCGTTGGCCAAGACCTTTCTCTGCCTGAGACATCAGACAGCTGTGGTCAGTCAGAAGAGACTCCAACACTTCACCTGTGACTCCTGACTAATGGAATTCAGAGTGGGACTACCCAAGTCTGAGTAGATCTACAGTTCTCAATGGCTTTCATTAAGAAACAAAGCCAAGTTAATTGGCTGCAATTAACAAAGCTTTTAGCAGCCTCCTGGTGCAGAGTGGTAAAGCTGCAGTATTGCAGTCCTAAGCTCTGCTCACAACCTGAGTTCCATCCCGGCGGAAGCTGGGTTCAGGTAGCCGGCTCAAGGTTGACTCAGCCTTCCATCCTTCTGAGGTCGGTAAAATGAGTACCCAGCTTGCTGGGGGGAAAGTGTAAATGACTGGGGAAGGCAATGGCAAACCACCTTGAGAATGTTGTGATGCAGCATCACCCAAGAGTCGGAAACAACTCGTTCTTGCATAGGGGACTACCTTTACCTAACAAAGCTTTTAAAGTGTGGGGGAGTTAAACCCCAAACTGTATGGTAAAAATCTCCTTACAATGTCTCTGCTTGCTCCCACATTTAATTTACTACCATGAGATGTTGCTGTGGCCACCAGTTTATATAATTTTAAAAGGAGCTTAGACACATCCATAAAGACTATCAGATTCTGCAGCCAAATGTTGCCTCTATGTTTAGAGGCCATCTACCTCTGCATACTGCTTGCTGTGGGGCGTCAACAGGGGTGAGACATAGGGCTATTTGCATGAGCTGACAGTTCGGCACGCTCTGAATTCCTAACACTGATCAACACAACAAGACTCTGGCATAGCATGCGGTCCAAAGAATCCCAAGAGAGATTTTCCTTCCCTGCTCACATCCCATTATTCAGAATGCTAGGCATTTCATTGGCTTCAACAAAGAACAAACTATAAACCTGCTGGAAATAAGGACATGTATAATGAATACAGAGTCCTGTTTACAGAATGCTGCATAGAACTTTTGACCTCTGCTGAGCTGGTCACCAATACTGAGGAGGGAACGAGAACTTTCCCACAGGTTTAGACGCAATGAGAAATCCAATAAGTTATGATAGAACCCACCCTGAGCCTGCTTGCTGGGAGGGTGGGATACAAATGGAATAAAATAAAGCTGTTAGATTCTTCTGCTCCCCCTCTTGGTAGCACAAAGCAAGATGATGCTTTGAGTGAAGTTCTCCCCACACTCTCCCCTAAAGTAAGTCCCAGCAAGCAGAGAGGTTTGAGGAACATATATTTATTGGATTTATATTCTGCCCTCCACTCTGAATCTCAGGGTGCGTTCACAAACACAAAATAAAGCACTTTGCAATTGGATTTTTACTGTGTAAGAATAGGAAAATCCAATTGCAAACAGTCACCGTGTGAAAGGACCTTCAGAGTCTCAGAGCGGCTCACAATCTCCTTTATCTTCCTCCCCCACAACAGACACCCTGTGAGGTAGGTGGGGCTGAGAGGGCTCTCACAGCAGCTGCCCTTGCAAGGAACGACACCTTGGCTGACCTAAGGCCATTCCAGCAGCTGCAAATGGAGGTGTGGGGAATCAAACCTGGTTCTCCCAGATAAGAGTCCACACACTTAACCACTACACCAAACAGTCACCAACAGCCATTCAGGGCCTTCCCACTTTGATATGGCATTCTTATTTTTAGAAGTGTTTACAAAATCCACAGACCATACCTGGAAAAAACATTCTCTGCAGTGCATCCAAGCTGTCCAGACGTTGGACTGAATACACTGGCTTGATCATTGGAGGCCCGTCTGACAGACTCAGCTCTCTCGTGAACTGTTCAGCCAGCTTTGAAAGATCTTGACAACAAATTAAACATTTCCCAGGGGAAAAGAAAGAGAAGATGAAATAATTTCTGTTCTGTGTCACTGTACCAGGTGAAGAAGATGATGATATTGGATTTACCACGCCCTATACTCTAAATCTCAGAGCAGTCTACAATCTCCTTTACCTTCCACCACCCCCCAACAGACACCCTGTGAGGTAGGTGGGACTGAGACAGCCCTCCCAGAAGTTGCCCTTTCAAGGACAGCTCTGCGAGAGCTATGGCTGACCCAAGGCCATTCCAGAAGCTGCAAGTGGAGGAATGGAGACTCAAACCCGGCCCTCCCAGATAAGACATACAAGCCTGGTCTCCCAGATAAGAGTCCATGCACTTAACCACTACACCAATCTGGAAGGCACAGCTGTATGATGGCCATACTGTTTTTATAGGACTATATCATAACACAAAACAGTTCAGAAGGCATTTTAATAAAGGGAACTGATGTTCCTGGGACCACTGCCCTACAGGGGTCATCATTTTTGTAACAGCTTCCGGGGCTCTGAGTACAGGGCCTACTGTAAACTCTTGGAGGACTGGCTGCATCATGGGTGTGTGGCCTAATACGCAAAGAAGCTCTTGCTACAAAAAAAAGCCCCGATAGTATGTTTCATCTGTTTGCTTTCACAGCATTGTTTTCTACTTATGTAATATGTCCTGTATTGTGTAACATCACTTTATGCTTTGTTTCAGATTTTTGAAATCCAGGTTCAATTACACTGCTCGTTAGATATCATGCTACTGATTGCATTGACTAACACTGTGTAATCAACCTGGAGTCTTGTGAGAATGGCACATCTAGAAGAAAGAAGAATCCCTTAGACTCCCTCTTCCTAGTAACTGGCTTCCCTCCAGTGCAGCAAATTCATTTCCTACCTGGGTCTTCCACTGTCATCATTTTAAGCCATTCAGCAATCTCAATTCTCTTGAGACGGTCAGCCTCCACAATCCATGAATCCGGCTCTTCCGAAAAGACAATGCCATGGAATGATTCAATTCTCACAACAAAAACATAACCGTGTCCCTTTCCGCGCTCATCAAAAACAGCCTGGGCTTTAAATTTATACTCAATTTTTGGCTTAGAAGCATCTAAATGGAAGCAAGGCATAGCATCAATGGTTGTTGCAATTACTTCTTTCACTTGCATTGGATTCACATTTTCTTTACATCCAAGAACTTTCTGATGATTGTCCACACCAAAAATTAAGTATCCCCCTTGGGTATTTGCAAAAGCAGAAACGTATCGCGGGACTGTATTTCGAACAAAATCTAAGCAGCTCTGTCTTGGCGGGAAGCCCTTAAACTCAACAGTTGTCCATTCAATGAAACTCAGGATCTCACAATACTCCAGTTGGTCTCGTTCAAAAAACTGAACAGCTGCTTTCTGGATACCGGATGCCATTTCTACAGCAACTTCTGTTGAACCCTCCATGTTGCTCTGGAGACAGAGCCTCTTAAGACTCATCTCATTTTCAGAATAACGTTTGGCATAAGCTAGCTTCTCCTTCAGAAAAGTCAAGTCCTTCAGCTTCATAGCAGATTCCCCGTCGCGCTGGTGCAAGCCAGTTTTCACGTTACAAATCCGTGGCTTAGAGGAGTTTGCACTGCTCCACGCCTTTACCCAAATCATCAAGTGTTGGCCCTCCTGGATAAAGTCAAAACACTCAGATAATTCTTCAGAATGAATACACTCCCGAAAGGTCCCTTGTATGTCTTGACCAATTCCATCTTGAACAGAGGAGTAGCCTTGGTTTGCAATTGATGCCCGTATCAAGCCTCCACCGGAGTTGAGCAAAGCACAAGCTGCTCGGGTGAGTTTAAGCACTTCATTTGCCCTTTCCTTTTTCAGCTTCTGTGCATCTCCTGTCTTCTTCCCTTCCGCAGCTCCTTTCTTGACTTTCACAGGTATTTCGTTTTCAATTTCTGCTAGAACCTTCCTTCGCGTTTCTTCTGGAAACTTCTCTTTTCTCTGGTGCTCACCAAACGTTACGTCCCCAACTGATATGATGACCTCAGCATAGTCGGTATTTAAATCAAGACACAGCTGTGACTCAGTGGTGGCCATTCTATTCCTAGGAAGGGCAGAAATGAGGAATTGAGCATATGAATATTTGCTGGCTTCAAAACATCAAAAATGACTGCTGTTTTATTAGATTGTCATGGTGTTCCTGATGTCTCTCGTAAAATCTTTGTGTATGAGATTTAATTTGGTTACATTTCGCTGGGCAGCAGTGTTGGACTGAAGCAGAACAAAGCTTGAGTCTAGTGACACCCTTAGGGCCAACAATTTAACAAAAGAATATAAGAGAAGCCATGTTGGATCAGGCCAGTGGCCCATCCAGTCCAACACTCTGTGTCACACAGTGGCCAAAAAAAGTGCCATCAGGAGGTTCACAAGTGAACTTTTTTATTGCATTTTTTTATTCTGGTATAAGTTTTCATGTGCATGCACACTTCTTTAGTTACACTGAAGCAGAAGTCACCAACAATTACATACAGGTAGAGAGTGGAGAAGTTGTTACCACAGTAGCAACACTTCCTAAATTCCTACCCACTCAGACTTCTCTTATATCGAATGACGTCTTTATTGTCTGGACACACAGCAAAGAAGCCCTGGGCAAATTCCACCAGACATTCAACAACTTCCACCCCACCATCAAACTGACAACAAACCAATCTATGCTAGAAATACATTTTCTGGACACTACTGTAAAAATACACAATGAACACATCGACACCACCTTGTACCAGAAATTTACTGGCTGACAAACATATCTACTTGCCTTCAGCTACCATCCTCAACACACCAAACAAGCCATTTTGTACAGCCAGGCACCTCTGTTCCAGTCCTACAGACAGATTCTCAGTAAGGGACCTACAACAAATTTTTCTGAACTAAAATATCCACCTGATGAACTAAAAAAGCAGATTAACAAAGCCAAATGGAATCCAGACTGACAAACCCAAAATGGTACAAGGGTCAGGAAGCGATTTCCTCCAGGTCAGTTTAGCCAGGGATCCTGGAGGAGACTTTTGTCAGCTTCTAAGCATGGAGCAGGGATTACTGGGGTGTGTGAGGGAGGTAGTTGTGAATTTCCTGTATTGTGCAAGGGGTTGGACTGGATGACTTTGGAGGTCCCTTCCAACTCTATGATTCTAAGACAGGTCCAAAAGAGATAATAACAGAACACCATTAGTGGTCACATACAGCTCATAACTCAAAACAGTTCAATGCATCATCAGTGATTTACAACCTCTACTGAATAAAGACAATTCTTTTTCATAATTACAGGTGGGCAAACCTTTTCTTGCCCACAGAAAGCCCCTCAGTCTTAAGCAACTCCTCACTTACAATAACACATCTAACTTGAAAATGGAAACTGGTACCAGAGCTTGCAATAAGTCCAGATGCCAACTTTGCTGTCACATACACCCAAACAATGCCATCATTGGACCTAACAATGCCAACTGGCTGCCAGCAAAGATCGTGGGGCCCAGCCATGCTGTGCAGCAGCCTCCCCAGGGCCAGGCAGGGATTGCAGGGCCCAGATGCACTGTGCGGCAGCCTCCCTGGGGCCTGGCTGGCTGGCCAGAATTGCTGCAGGGCCTGGAAAAGTTACTGTCACAGTTAAGTTTGCACTTGATTATCCCAGATAGTGTGGCCTAATATGCTAAGGAGTGTGTGACCTAATATGCTAATATTAGGGGATGTGATCTAATATGCTACTGAGTTCCTGCTGGGCTTTTTCTGCAAAAAAGTCCTGGACCTAAGCATTTGCCTAGGGTGGCAGGCTGGGTGTGTGTGTGTGTGGGCCAGATTAGGGTCTCCCCATATGACTTCAAATAGAAAAACAATCATTTGCCTTAATTTTGCTGGCCTTAATCATTCTCCCTCAGTGGAACACTGTTTTTCTAAGGTGATACTTTTTTATGGCCCACAAATGATGTTATAAATATCCATATGGCCCTTGGCAGAAAAAAGGTTCCCCACCCCTGCTTTAACGGGAGATTGCTGAATTACAACATTACAACACTCAGGGCAATGAAATCCCCAGGACTTAACAGAGATACTGATTTACTACACATGCTAATGTCATTCAGTCTCTTGTAAACGGCTTTAATATGCTATATGCTAATGTAATGCTATTCACAGGTCTCACCAGTTGCCTTAATCCAATCTTAGTTATATTTATTGCTCTGTTATTTATGCATCTTTACTCCAATTAATCCATCCTGGCAACAACCTCCCCACCCTCTACCTATATGTAATGGTTGGTGACTTCTGTTTCAATGTAGATGAAGAAGCATGCCTGCATACAAAAGCTTACAGTTATACCCAGAATAAAAGGTACCACAGGACTCAAACTTTGTTTTAATTTGGGTCTGCTATTGTAGTTTTTGGTTGTTTGAGAGCTGCTTTGGAGAGTTTGCCCCAGAAAAAAAGTTTAAAATTATTAATTTGGGTAAAAATCTTGGTCAGTGGCCCACCACGGTTCCAGAAGACAGTTGTATGGCACATTCTTGTTAAAGCTAATCACGTCTGGATCTGGTCAGTGTCTGGACAGGAAATGTCTTGGGACTCACTGAAGCATCTCCACAACTAAAAAAAAGTGCCATTATAGATGCCCCATTGTCAAATTGCAAGGCAGAAAACTGACTGTGCCAGACCATCATGCCTGTTTGACTCAAATATAACCATTGTCACAAATGGGAAATGCTGTAAACTGTGGGGTCCAAAGGCAAGAAACTGCAAAGGCATCCTATGTCCTCTCAATGGATAACACAGATGTGCACAAAATAAACAGTGACAATTCATGGAAACGTAAATGAAACATATGAAGCTGCCTTATACTGAATCAGACCCTTGGTCCATCAACGTCAGTATTGTCTACTCAGACTGGCAGCGGCTCTCCAGGGTCTCAAGCGGAGGTTTTTCACACCTATTTGCCTGGACCCTTTTTTGGAGATGCCAGGGATTGAACCTGGGACCTTCTGCTTACCAAGCAGATGCTCTACCACTGAGCCACCTTTGTGCTGTGAAAGGAAACCATTGCCTTGACTGTAGCTTGAGTTATACAACAGCTATATTCCTCCCCAATCCAATCCTCCTCCATTCCCCGCATCCCCAATTCCAATCCACTTCCCCTCCAAATTAGGATAAACTCAAATTACATTAAATCTTCGTTCGCGAAGCCAAGCCGAGAGAGACATAAAAAGAATATCTAGACTAATTAGAATTCAGATCAAGCCCACTACTGCTGTTTTATTTATTTATTAAGGCGATTTAAAGTCCACCCTTTCCCAAAAACGGGCTCAGGGCAGATAACAACATATTTTAAAAAATCAACAATATAAAACATACTGTTAAAACCAGACCGATATGGAAAAATCATAAATAAGGTATAAGTGGCAGCCTAGTCGGGCACACGTTATACATGTTCTTGTAAAGTATACCTTACCAGATTTAAACAGGCACACTGCCAAGAAATGCCATCTTAAAAGGCTGATATTCCAGTCTTCAACAAAGCATTTCAAAAAGAGGAACCTCCCTCATTAGCAAATCCTCCGTTTCTGGACACGTTTAGATATCTGGAACAGGACTTACCCTCTTGAGAATATTTCTTCCCCCGCCCAGAGGTTGCTTTAGCCCATTCGGCTTTCTTGCAAACACAACTGATTCACACCGTAACCACAAAACAACTCAGCCCGTTCTCAACGCATGCATCCACTTCTCCTTTCTCGCCAGCTGGAGAGGCTAGCGTAGTGCTATTTTCGCGCTACGAGTACCGTGGGGCGTGGCTAAATTTTCGCGCCCCCTTCCGAATCCTCATGCTGATTGGTCTCCAAGCTTTAAAGAACAGAGCCGTAAAGCGATCCTGTTCACGGAAGTCAAGCACAACTTCGGTTCCCAAAGGAACGCAGGTACACGCGGAGCGAGCGATGCAGACATCAGGCTGAACTAGCTGATGATGGATCTGGCTGCAATGGCGTCTGAATTAGCTGATGGATGCTCTGATTGGGTGTTTGGAAGCGCCTGTTTCCAGTTTCGCTTTCCTTTAGCCTAGGTCTGTCACAAAAGTCGAGTGAGTTCCCTCAGGCACTCTCGATACTTCGTCCTTTCCCACCCGCTTTTCTTTTCGTTGCGATTACAAATTCCCGCTTTAATGTGCGTAATTGAACAGTCTCAACCTGGTACCGAGCCAATGGGAAACCCTAAAGACGACCAAAAATTTAGGGTGGGGGAAAGCTTTCCTGAGTCTTTCTTAATTTCTTCAGATATCAGTGAGTGGAGACTCAGGAAAGGTCCATAGCCTGTTGGAAATAGTTAGCTTTGAAAGTGCTACTGGGCTCTTGGTTTTTTTCTGCTGCTAAAAAAAAAAGGTAGTCCCCTGTGCAAGCACCAGTCGTTTTTGACTCTGGGGTGACGTTGCTTTCACAACATTTACACGGCAGACTTTTTACGGGGTGGTTTGCTTTTCCCAGTCATGTACACTTTCCCCCTAGCAAGCTGGGTACTCATTTTACCAACCTCGGAAGGATGGAAGGCTGAGTCAACCTGGACCAGCTTGCTCTGGGTCCAACTCAGGTGGTGAGCAGAGCTTAGGACTGCAGCTGTGAGAGCTGGCCCATAAGGAAGACCAAGCGCAGAAAAATAGATGCTTTTGAGCTGTGGTGCTGGAGAAGAATCTTCAGAGTCCCTTGGACTGCAAGAAGATCAAATCAGTGAGTCCTAAGGGAAATCAACCCAGACCATTCCCTGGAAAGTCAGATGCTGAAGCTGAAGCTCAAATACTTTGGCCACCAAATGAGAAGGGAGCACTCACTGGAGAAGATCCTGATGCTGGAAAAGACAGAAGGCAAAAGAAGAAGGGGACGGCAAAAGATGAGATAGCTGGACAGCATTACTGATGTAACAAACATCCTTTTTGAGGTGCGGTGACCAGAATTGCACACAGTATTCCAAATGAGACCGCACCATCGATTTATACAGGGGCATTATGATACTGGCTGATTTGTTTTCAGTTCCCTTCCTATAATACCCAGCATGGCGTTGGCCTTTTTTATTGCAATCGCACACTGTCTTGACATTTTCAGTGAGTTATCTACCACGACCCCAAGATCTCTCTCTTGGTCAGTCTCTGCCAGTTCACACCCCATCAACTTGTATTTGTAGCTGGGATTCTTGGCCCCAATGTGCATTACTTTGCACTTGGCCACATTGAACCTCATCTGCCACGTTGACACCCACTCACCCAGCCTCAATAGATCCCTTTGGAGTTCCTCGCAATCCTCCCTGGTTCTCACCACCCTGAACAATTTAGTGTCATCTGCAAACTTGGCCACTTCACTGCTTACTCTCAATTCCAAATCATTAATGAACAAGTTAAAGAGCATGGGACCCAGTACTGAGCCCTGTGGCACTCCACTGCTTACCATCCTCCACTGCGAAGACTGCCCATTTATACTCACTCTCTGCTTCCTATTAATTAGCCAGTTTTTGATCCACAAAGGACCTGTACTTTTACTCCATGACTCTTGAGCTTACTAAGGAGCCTTTGATGAGGAACTTTATCAAAAGCTTTCTGGAAGTCAAGGTAAACAATATCTATCGGGTCTCCTTTGTCCATACGTTTGTTCACCCCCTCAAAGAAATGTAACAGGTTAGTGAGGCAAGATCTTCCCTTACAGAACCCATGCTGAGTCTTCCTCAATAACTCGTGTTCATCAATGTGCCTATTCATTCTGTCCTTGATAATGGTTTCTACCAACTTTCCCGGTATTGAAGTCAGACTGACTGGCCTGTAGTTTCCCAGATCTCCTCTGGAACCCTTTTTAAAGATGGGGGTGACATTTGCTACCTTCCAGTCCTCAGGAACGGAGGCAGATTTCAATGAAAGATTACATATTTTTGTCAGAAGATCCACAAGTTCAACTTTGAGTTCTTTCAGAACTCTTGAATGTATGCCATCCAGACCTGGTGACTTATTAGTTTTTAATTTGTCTATCAGTTGTAGGACCTCCTCTCTTGTCACCTCAATCTGACTCAGGTCTTTCAACATCCCTTCCAATATAAGTGGTTCTGGAGCAGGCAAACACTTCTCATCTTCCACAGTGAAGACGGAGGCAAAACATGCATTCAGCTTCTCAGCCATTTCCTATCCTCCTTCAGTAATCCTTTGACCCCTTGGTCATCCAAGGGCCCCACTGCCTCCCTGGCTGGTTTCCTGCTTTTAATATATTTGAAGAAATTTTTATTGTTGGTTTTTATGTTTTTTGCAATATGCTCCTCATAGTCCCTTTTTGCCTGCCTGATCACAGTCTTGCATTTGATTTGCCATTGCCTGTGTTCCCTTTTATTAATCTCACTTGGACTAGCTTTCCACCGCTTAAAGGAGTCCTTCTTAACTTTTACAGCTTCCATTACTTTGTTTGTTAACCATGCAGGCCTTCTCTTATACCTGTTTGTGCCTTTCCTAACTTGTGGTATATATTTTATCTGAGCTTCTAGGATTGTAGTTTTAAATAGCCTCCAAGCTTACCCAAGGGTTTTGACTGTATTTACCTTTCCTTTCAGTTTCCTCTTCACATGCCTCCTCATCTCAGAGAATTTACCCCTTTTAAAGTTAAACGTGGTTGTGCTGGTCTTTTGGGGCAACTCTCTATTTATACAAACGGTGAAATCAATAACATTATGCTACTAAGTGGTGCGATCACTTTTACATCTCTCACCAAGTCTTGGGCATTACTTAGGACCAAATCCAGGATCGCCCCACCCCTGGTAGGTTCAGAGACCATCTGCTCCATAGCACAGAGAGAGCATCTAGAAACTCAATCTCTTTCTCTTGACCAGAACACATATTGACCCAATCAATCTGCGGGTAGTTAAAATCACCTATCAATATACATTATTTGAGACCTTTAGGACTCAGACACAGGATGGGCATAAAATAAAGTCAAGATCACCTATATGGGCTCTGTGAGAAATCCTGACTCTTATCTGAGTACAAACCACAAATCTTGTTGCGGACTCTCCAACATTACCAAGAAGCCATGCCCTTGTTCCAACATGCAACTAGGTAGCATTTTATACAATGTCCAAAAAAAATTACCTGTGCACTGTCATGTGAAATAAGATTTTAGGCAGTCAGGCATATGAAATTTCTTACAAAGAAATAGATGAGAAATGGATAAAAAGAAATAGTAAATGATTCAGTCCTCATAACTTTATACATTACAGCACTTATGACTTGACTAGTCAAAGGCATTTACTGATTCACATTCACGTTATACTTAATACTAGGGCTGGTATCTGAGTGCTCAGCTCAGCAAAGTCAGAAGTCTTCCTCCAGCCTATGGAACACACCACATGTAGCTCTTCCACCAGAAGAATAGATACTTCCCTCAGAGTAGGTTTTCCAACAACCTCTGACCCCTTTCTATCTTTCTCTCACTATTATAACAGCAGTTGCCATGTAGAATGGATCTCTGTTGTGTTCTCTTACTACAGTTCCCAAGGTTCTTGGAGCTTGGTTCCTGTTGGGTGGCCAAATCCTGGAGATTTTGGGACACAGCCTCAGGAGGACAGGGTTAGATTAGATTAGATTTATATCCCGCCCTCCCTACTGAAGGAGGCTCAGGGTGGCTCACAACCAATAAAATCACAATAAAACAATTCAACCATGTTAGTTACATATAAATAATTGATCAGGTCAACAATTCATGATTAAAATTAAGCAATTGAAACAGTTTGGTGCTAATATCATTTGGTTTACATAAGGGCGTGACCTCGGCACATTAGAATGTCATAGAGTGCACCCTCCAAAGCAGCCATTTTCTCCAGGGGAAGTGGTCTCTGCAGCTTGGATATCAGTTGTAATTCTGGGAGATCTCCAGGCCCCACTTGGAGGTTGGCAATCCTATTGTATGGAGAATCGACCTTTGAAGAAGGCACTCTTCTGGAATGTTCAGTTCAACATAGGCTCATCCCCAAGGAAAATCAGTCTGCAAGACTTTGCGGACTGAGAGCTAAGGCCAAGAGGCACAAGGCTTTCAGATAAACTAAAAGACAGTCAGAATATGGATGTTCCTCAGTTTGTGCCATGAACTTTATTTTCAAACAGCGCCATCTATAAATGACAGGCAACCACTCTGCAGTTTAGGAGTAACCATTTTATGAAGAGCTGGAAGCAGCATGGTTGAATGTGTGGTAGAGGACAGGTTTGTTGGAGAGGCTATGGCAACCTAGCAATGCCAGGTTTTGTACCCAGGGTGCTCTGTGACTCAAGCAAAGGTTAAGGTGTAAGGCATTGTTACTCTGGTGATTTTGGCTGCCTCAGGATCCTCTTGGTGTTGCTTGGCACCCCTTCTTTCAATGAGACATTTCTTTTAGGAAGGTAAGATTGGCCTGGCTGGCATGCCATTTCAATGAAATAATCACTGGCAAGTGGATGGTTTTGGTGCTGTATCATGCTTATCATTTTAATTGATGTTGTGAGAGACTGGGGAAATTTGCATTGTCAGGTACTTAAACTTGGTAGTGTGAGGAGGCTTCACTGAGAACTTTATAAGGTTCTGCAGTGAATTCTGCAAACAAAACCTTTTTTATTGTACACTGTTAGTGAGCAAGCAGTACGAGTAGCATCTTGCTGGCATAAGGGAATTGAATGAATCCTTTTAGGGTGTCCAAATAGATTCCAAATGAGTTTATTTAGTTATTAAAACATTTAAACCGCACCTTTCCTGTTTGGGGAAGGATGGTGGCTGTGGTAGAGCCTCTGCTTGGTAAGCAGAAGGTCCCCGGTTCAATCCCTGGCATCTCCAACTAAAAAGGGTCCAGGCAAATAGGCGTGAAAAACCTCAGCTTGAGACCCTGGAGAGCCGCTGCCAGTCTGAGTAGACAATACTGACTGAGTAGACAATACTGATGGGCCAAGGGTCTGATTCAGTATAAGGCAGCTTCATATGTTCAAGGTGGCTTACAATAATGTAATATAATTTGATATGGGTAGGGGTATTTCCCCCCCTCATGTGCAGCTAGGATTGCCAGCTCAGAGTTGGGAAATACCTGGAGTTTTAGGGGGTGGATCCTGAGAAGGGCAGGGTTTGGGAAGGGGAGGGACAGAAAAAATGGAGGCCTGCGATAGAGGAGGTTTAACCAGCAAGTCTGTGTCAGTAGAGTGTACTAGGTACATAGATAATCCCAACAGAAAGAGTTAAATGTTTTTCGTTCTAGTTTTCAGATGTCCCTAAGATCTAAGAATCTCAGCTTTCCACGGGACCTGGAAGCCGACAGTATCCAAGCAGACATGTTGTCTTTGAAGCACTCCATTATACAGGGTCAGGTTGGATCATCTTGGGGGGAGGTTCCAGTGACAGCGTTTTGGAACAAAAAGACTTTATATAATATCCCTAAAATGGGAAGGGTACACTGGATGGATTCATGCTGCCGTTCACTCTGCTCCCACTTTTGCAGTTTCTTGGCAGTAGTATAAAAACAGAAATTGTTTGTCCGTAGCCATCCGATGCAGAAGCATCTTCACAGCCAATGCTGTCTACAGATGCAGGGGTGCTCTCTTTACTATTGCTTAGAAGCAAGGGTGGAATTCTAGCAGGAGCTCCTTTGCATATTAGGCCACACACCCCTGATGTAGCCAATCCTCCAAGAGCTTACAAAAAAAAAGCCTTGTAAACTCTTGGAGGATTGGCTACATCAGGCCTAATATGCAAAGGAGCTCCTGCTAGAATTCCACCCCTGCAAGTTAGAAGAGTGTTCCCCCATCACGGCTGGTCTGATCCAGAAAGGTCTTATGTCCTTGTGCTTTTCTGTATGCTGAAGCTACAAGCCATTTGTCTTCCTTAATGCCCTGTCCCACAATCATTCCCTCCACCCATGTTTTAGTTTAGAAATGACAGAGAATTTTGGGGAAAAAATGGTAAGGATGCAGAGAAAGTGGATAACTTTCCCTCCATTTCCCAAGAAAAGGTCTGTCAACAGCTGTTAGCCGTGATGACTAAATGCTGTCCAGAGGCAGCAAATATCTACTGCTAGGGGAGAGATAAGTGAAGAGAGGTTTTTGCCTTTTGGTCCTGCTTTTGGACTTCCCAGAGGAATCTGGCTGGTTGTTGATGCTGGCACAGATGGGCCTTTGGCAATAATGTGACAGGCCTCTTGTGCTCTGATTTGCCATGATACTTGGGAACAGAACATCCATATTCAGGAGCAGTCAAAGCACCGAATGCTGAGCACAAAGAACGGAAGAAAGCTCCCCTGTTTGGGAGCTTCTTGGAAGAATCTAACCAGCTCCTGTTGGAAGCAGGATACTGACTAGGTAGGGCTTTGTCTCTGCTTATGATCTCGGTTTTATGTATGTTTTCCCACTTGCTTCAGGGATCCAACAACTGTATCAGACTCAACAGCTCTGTGATGTCACTCTAGTGGCTGAAGGAAGAATGTTTCCTTGTCACAGGTAAGCTGCTCTGCTACCTCAAAGAGAGGCTTTAACAGAAAATGTTTCCTTGTCACAGGTAAGCTGCTCTGCTACCTCAAAGAGAGGCTTTAACAGAAAGAGCAAGGCCATTAGTGTGTAGCAGCTTGGGGTGTTATTGAAGTATTTATATATTAGTTTGTGAAGAAGTCTTTATGGTGGCACATGGTCCCATAAAATCCTTAGAAAGATAGCCAGACTCGTCAGTGGCATGCATTTGACTGTGTGGGGTAAAGGTTATGGTCATTGTTGATAGGATGGCGGGTAACATACAGAAGAAGCTGATGGTTGTGTGGTACATGTCAGCACCTTGTGTGCTTGTGTAGACTTGAAGGGAAAATTTAGGTTGCTGACAAGGTTAAAGACCAGGCCCTGACAAGGTTAAAGACTAGGTAGCATTCTTGGAAGTGCTGCCTTTTTCACAGGCAAACATTCAGGGTCTCAGTGAGCTGGGCTTTAGTTGAAACAGGATGGGTTGTTGGTGCTTACTATTATCAAAGCTAGCAGAGCTGGAGGACATCTGGTTTGGGCCAACTCCTCTTCAGGGCTGATGGATTCCAATACTCTAGATGGGAAGGGGCTAGAACAGTGAGATTGTCAGGAAATGACTGCTACTTAGAGAGACAAAAGGAACGTTGAAGGGAAAGTGCAAGGTGAGGGTGTTTGAAGGAGAAAGGAAGTGTGTCTTTATATGCAAATTCTAGAAGCTTCTGAGCTAAAATGGGAGAGTGGGCATATTGGTGTTAAAAGAGAACTTCAGATTAGTGGATATTTCAGAAAGTAGGTGGGATGGAGAAAATGAGTGGGGTATGTAACTGCACCGAGCTTCTGGGAAGACAGCCTGGAAGAATTGGTATTTTGAGCTCATCATGAAGCAGACATTGTGAGTTGCACAAAAGCCAAAGAAGCTGGGGGGTTTCTGCTGAACTAAACATCCTGAGTCACTCAGCTTTCCTTCAAAGCAGAGTGATTTACTAGCCCTTAACTCTTCATAGATATGTGTAACTGGCATGCATCGGAAGTTCCACCTGAAACCAGAGATACAGAAGAATTGCTCAGCAAGATATGGGGCAAGAATTCAACGTCCTGTCTGTTTCCTATTCCCACTCTTCATGCCTGGCAAAAACAGCATAAACTAAGAGAAATCAGACAAATTTTAGTAATTTATACAGATCTTGTGACAGAAATGTGTATGGTTTTTACATGTGAAAGTTCAGCCTAAGAAATATGCAGAGATGGGCTTTGAGTAACTTTGCTACTGTCTTCCCTTTCAGGCCAGTCCTGGCTTCTGTCAGCTTCTACTTCCGGCGCATGTTTGCAAGCTCCTTCAAAGAATCCCAGGAACAGGAAATCGTGCTCAAGGAGCTCTCTCATTCGTCCCTCCAGACCCTCCTGGATTACATCTACACAGGAGAACTAGTTCTCACTTCAGAACTGGCCGAAGAGCTGTTCACAGCAGCCAGCAGGCTTCAGGTCATGCCCGCACTGCAAATTATCAGCAGGTAACAGAGATCAGGGTTTGGTGCACTAAAAGGTGCATCTCTGAAAAATGCGCAGTCAAGAAGCTCCTCGTCCAAATTTCTCCAGGCTTTTGAAGTTCCATATTTCTTATGCTGAATCCACATAGTGAGATTCAGTATAAGAAATATGCTCCATTATGTGACCAGGCCATGACTGCATCCTTTTTGTGTGATGTTTGACTCTCACACAAAAAGGATGCAGTCGTAGCCTGGTCACAAAACGGAGCATATTGGAATTGGACTCTCGGTGCTCAGCAGTACATGTGTGTATCAGTGAAATGCCACACAAACAGAATCTTGATGTATGTGGTCATACACAGGTCACACTGATACACTGCAGGGTTTTATGAGAATACATGTTCAGACTGATAACATCAATGTGGGAAAATACAAATAACTGGAACTGCCGACCCCAGCATACTGTTAGTGCTCCATGTTCACATTTAATTTTTTTTTTTTAAAAAAGCACCAAAAATTGGAACAATAAAAGGAAAAGAATGCGGGAAATTCTTTGATCCCTCATCCTTGCTCACTAGTGTGGCAGAATATTGCAAAATAACGAGGAATTTATGCATAAGTTTAATAGATTGCAGAGCATTGTTTGTCTCAGTGCAGGATTCAGAAATCTGGATGTAGAATATTTGTGTTTGGCTTGCATGGAATACCCATAGCTCTGCCCATGAATGGGAGCTGTATAAGGCACAGACAGAGAATGACAGAAGATACAGAGATGAAAACTGGTGTGCCCACTCCCTGGAATGGCCTACCAGAGCAGGTGAAGAGGGTGCCTTCCTTTGTTGCATCTAGGAAACCATGCAAGGCAGTCCTCGAAAACATTTGGTGGAGGGTGAATTTTCCCAGTGAATCCAGCTCTGCATTTGCTAATTCTGTGTATTTTAATTCTTTCATGTGTATTACATTTAATGTGCGATTGCAATAAAAAAGGCCAACGCCATGCTGGGAATTATTAGGAAGGGAATTGAAAACAAATCAGCCAGTATCATAATGCCCCTGTATAAATCGATGGTGCGGTCTCATTTGGAATACTGTGTGCAATTCTGGTCACCACACCTCAAAAAGGATATTATAGCATTGGAGAAAGTGCAGAAAAGGGCAACTAGAATGATTAAAGGTTTGGAACACTTTCCCTATGAAGAAAGGTTAAAACGCTTGGGGCTCTTTAGCTTGGAGAAACATCAACTGTGGGGTGACATGATAATGCATGGAATGGAGAAAGTAGAGAAAGAAGTACTTTTCTCCCTTTCTCACAATACAAGAACTCGTGGCATTCAATGAAATTGCTGAGCAGTCAGGTTAAAACGGATAAAAGGAAGTACTTCTTCACCCAAAGGGTGATTAACATGTGGAATTCACTGCCACAGGAGGTGGTAGCGGCTACAAGCATAGCCAGCTTCAAGAGGGGGTTAGATAAAAATACGGAGCAGAGGTCCATCAGGGCTATTAGCCACAGTGTGTGTGTGTGTGTGTGTGTGTGTGTGTGTATATAAATACTTTTTTTGGCCACTGTGTGACACAGAGTGTTGGACTGGATGGGCCGTTTGCCTGGTCCAACATGGCTTCTCTTATGTTCTTACATGTAAATGATTTCAGGAATATGTTTTGAGTTTAACCATCACCTTGCCCACTACAGTGTTCTCCACCCTGAGTCCAAGGAGACTGGGCAGGATAGGAATATTTTAAATAAACAAACAAAATGAGACTCCTTTGTTGCTCCTTGTAGATTCCTCAAGGACAACATTTCCATGGAGAATTGCCTGGAGTTTTACACCCTGGCGTATTCCCATAACCACCGGCCTCTCCTCCGCCCAACCTTGTCCTACGTCGCCTTCCATTTTGAACACCTTTCAGAGAGTCCTGCTTTTCTCCTTCTTGACTTCAGCACCCTGGTCAGCCTCATCTCCTCAGACAACCTGGTGGTGGAGTCTGAACTGACTGTGCACAGGGCCGTGTGCCGTTGGGTCAAGTGTCGTCCTGGCGAGCGTCTCCTGAAACTGGCAGAACTGATGGCTCACGTCCGCCTTCCTTTGATGACACCAGAAGAGCTTGCTGAAGTCCAGGATGACATGGAAGAATTTTGCCAGCCAGTGCAGTTGCAGTGGAAGGAACTCAGCTCAGAAGAAAGGCTGAAGGCCAGCGGAGGGCTCAGGCAGGGCATGTACCACCAAGGCGTGGTGTTTATTGGGCTGCCAAAGTGGAATGAGATAAGTCCAGAGAGCGAGGAACTGGATTCTCATGTGCACTTTTTCGACCTTTCCACTGAACAATGGGAACAACTGCCTGATCTGAAATTACTGACCTTCCCTGGTTGCACCTCCGTGAGCCACAAACTCTACGTAGCTGGTGGGCGGTTCTTAGACAATTCCTGTTCGGACAATCTGTTTGTGTATGATGCACTGTGGGGCCGCTGGTCCCAGCTCCCCTCCATGTCTACAGCTCGAGCATGGCATGCATTCCACTTCTGCAACAATAAGCTGTACGCTGCTGCTGGCTGGGATAATACGGGACCCCTCGCATCTGCTGAATGTTTTGACTTGGAGCAAGAAGAATGGGCCCCTATCTCCAACCTGCCTTTCTCCTTGGCCTGCTTTGCCTCTACGACATTCAGGCGCAAGCTGTACCTTATCGGTGGAGAGACGAACATGGGAGGCCCTGACCTGCCAAGCCCATTCCGGGGATTTCTGGTTTATGATCTTGTATCAGAAGCCTGGAACCAGGTCCTTGTGGCATTTGAATTCTACGAGGCAAGCGCCATTGCATTGGACAACTGTATCTTTGTCGTCGGCGGGCTGTCTGAAGACATTGCCCTAGGAGGTCGCCGATTCACCGGACACTGTACCTGCCTGCTTGAGGATGGCACAATGGACCGAGGCATCTGTATCCCATCAGTGCCCATCTCAATCTCTTATCCAGGTGTCACTCGCTGGCAGAAGAAGATTTATGTCTTTGGGGGCAACTGCAATGACTCCTGTTCCAGTGCTATCCATTACTGGGAGCCAGGCTTCCTGAGCTGGACCCGGTGTGAAGCAAGTTTACCTGACCCCAATTATGGAGCATTTGGATTTGGTTGTACAGAGCTGAAGGTGCCCCGAAAAAGGATTGTCTCTCTGTTTCAAACAAGATCTGCCGCATCAGTGTCAATAGATAGCACACAGCAAGATGCTGTGATGCTGGCCTAAAACAGTCTGGAATAGGTAGGCTATTGTTTTTATTAAAATACATGGAAGATTTGGAGCTGCCTTAAAGTGATTCAGACCCTTGGGCCATCAAAGTCATTGTCTACACAGAGCGGCAGTGACTCTCCATGGTCTCAAGAAAAGGTCTTTCCCATCACCTACTACTTGTTCCTTTTAGCTGGAGATGGGACCTGGGACCTTCTGCATGCCCGGCAGGTGCTCTACCGCTGAGCCACAGCTCTTCCTTCCAGAGGCCTACAGTCAAAAATCTTGTGGTTCTGTTCAAATTATTCTTCATTATATTTTAAAACTTGCTTTCAGCCCAAATCAACTGGCATGGTTGGGCATCTGCTGAAACCCACAGCCTGACAAAGGGTGGACCCAAAACGGATATTTGTTTGCTTGATTTATACCCTGCCTTTCTTGCCAACGGGGACCTAATTGGCTTACATAATTCCTTTCTCTTCCATTGTTATAGTCACAATAACCCTGTGAGGTAAGTGAGGCTGAGAGTGCAAGACTGGCCCAAGGTTATCCAGTAATCTTCCATGGAAGAGTGGTGATTAGAACCTGGGTCACCCATGGCGTAGCCTGACACTTTAGCCACTACACCATACTGGATCAATCTTCCTTCCACTGTCTGGTGGCCGTGGAGTAAGTGGAGAGTAAAACCATGACAACAAGCATGGAGAAAAATATCCTGACCCTTTTCAATAAAAAAGGCCCAGCAGGAATTCATTTGCATATTAGGCCACACCCCCTGACATCATCGTTGTTTCACAAAGGGCTTTTTATGTAGGAAAAGCCCTGCAGGAACTCAATTGCATATTAGGCCACGCCCCCTGACACCAAGCCAGCCAGAAATGCGTACCTTCCTGTGAGTTCCTGTTCAAGAAAAGCCCTGCTGTCCCTTCAATAGAGGCTTTAATGTGCAGAGATTGGCAGCTGAAGCTTTTCATGACATGGTGGCAAAGAACATCCCGTTATGTCCTTATGAAAGAGAGAGGGTTTTTTCCTCCAGAAAATTAGCAACCTTACAAGCCCTTCCTGCAACTGGTCCAGAGCAGGGGTGGCCAAAGTTGCTTAAAGTAAGAGCCGCATAGAATAAATATCAGATGTTTGAGAGCCACAAGACAAGGAAGGAAGGAAAGAAGAAAACAGATGGGGGAAGGAGAGGTGGAAAGAAAGCAATTTTAACTTTAAATGCATTCTCCAAGCCACCCGCTGGTCTGGCGTGGAGAAGTGATTTAAAGAGAAAAATGCCTTCTCCAAGCTAGCTGATGGGAGGTGTGGGCTTTGAGAGCCACATGATAGGTGATCGATTTAGATTTATTAACAGCCCACGGCCAGTATAGAAATATATAAATATCACAACAATTGCACAAGGAAAATGATTACACAATAAAATGATTAAAACTTACTAAAATGAAATACATATATTTACAGCTCTAGTAAAACAGTTATGCAATTCAGCTTCCCACAGTTCCTTTAGAAACATAAATGAAGCACAATTTCATTGCTTGAGTACAGAATTTCGCAATTTTTTTTACCAATCTCTGGGTTCTCATCAGAAAGAAATTTATTAACAATCTCTTTGTCGGAGATTTTGGAACCTTTTGATAATATTGGAGAAATAAATGTCAAATGAATATCATTATTTATCAGGCAATGAAGTAAAACATGTCTCTATTGCGCCAACATTACAGGGACAAACTCTCTCAGCTTGAGGGATTTTATCATATCTACCCTCAACCACTGCTGATGGCAATACAGCTAACCTTGCAAGAGAGAAGGCCCTTCTCTGATTGGCATTCTCCAGGCTATATAGATGGGACATGATAGGTGTGAAAGTGCCACGTGTGCCATAGCTTGGCCACCCCTGGTCGAGGCTCCTAAATCACTGAAGTAGCATTTATGCTGCCTTTGCCAAGGTTTGCCAACCTTTTCTTTAACAAGTACTGAACAAATATCTTGAGTTATGCCCTCCACCCGCCCAGTGGCATTTACCAAGCTTCATTCTGTTCTACAAACAGGACTAGGAAGAGCACCAAAAATATCAGCTAAACAGTACAGGGGAAAAATAAACACAGATGAACATCTTATAACTAAAACAATCTTACAAAGTGTAGAGCTTTTGCTACCTTTTCTCAGGTCTTCCAAGGGATCCATGAGCTTCAGTGCAACATCCAACGAGCTACCAGTAGCTCACACGCAATTGATTAGAAACCACTGCTTTGTAACCAGACTAAAAAGAGCAGAGACACATTCTACTCCCTACAGTGTAGCCACAGCTGTTGGGGTGAGAGAGATGGATGAGCTGTGCTGGAGAGGACCCCCTGGACAGTTTTGTGCCCAAAAGTACAAAGTCCAGTACAAAGTGCTGGTGATTACCTTTAAAGCCCTATATGGCCGAGGTCCGACCTACCTGAGGGACCGTCTCTCCCCGTATGAGCCCCAGAGAGCACTGAGGTCAGTAGGTAAAAACAGATTGACCACCCCTGGGCCAAAAGAAGTTAAACTTCGGACTACCTATGCACGGGCCTTCTCTACCGCGGCCCCTTCCTTGTGGAATCAACTCCCAGAGGAGGTGCGGGCCCTGCGGAACCTTGATCAGTTCCGCAGGGCCTGCAAGACCACCCTTTTCAAACAGGCATTCATGAACGGCTGACCAAGCCCACAAAGAAACATCAAAATGGTCCAGTCTGGAGATCCGCCATCATTCACAAACTGACAGGCATAGCGTCGATTAATAACGGTACTGTCAGATCTAACTTAATGTTTTTAGACTTAGTAACTGTTTTAACTAATGTATTAATCGGTTTGGGGTTAATTTAATGTTTGTTAAATGTATTGTTGTTTTGCTGTTGTTAGCCGCCCTGAGCCTGCTTGGCGGGGGAGGGCGGGATATAAATAAAATTTTACTTACTTACTTACTAAAACTTGCATGAAGCTTTTAACTCGATAGCCATTTTCTTACATGAATTTGAACTCGCTGCACTCTCCCACCACCACTACCACAGAGCAATTCTAACATCTATTGACTATCCCTGGCCCAAAGGATGTCCAGCTTGCCTTGACCAGGCCCAGGGCCTTTTTGGCCCTGGCTCTGACCTGGTGGAATCAGCTCCCTGTGGATATCTGGGCCCTAGCAGACTTACTACCATTCCAGAGGGCCTGTATAACGGAGCTGTTCTGCCAGGCCTTCGGTTGAGGCAGGCAGGTGTCCTCATTTCATTCATTCTTTAGTGATTATACCATCTAACAGTTAGACCTGGTGGAATCAGCTCCCTGTGGAGATTTGGGCCCTAGCAGACTTACTACCATTCCAGAGGGATTTTGATAGGAACATGATTTTTGAAAAATGAACAAGATTTGCTATAGTGATGTTGTATTTTTATAATTCAAACGAAAGTTAGCAATATTAAAACTGGGAAGATCCGATTATTTCAAGAGACGTTTCAGTTAGATGCATTAAGAATTGTGGCCCTACATCCCAAGTGTGTTTAGTCAAGATCAAATCCCATTATGTTTTTAGAATATTGCTCCATTATTTGCACAGGTAGAGTACTTTGTATAAAGTAGGATTGCCAATCCCCAGGTGGGGGCAGGGGATCCCCTGGTTTGGAGGCCCTCCCCCTGCTTCAGGGTCATCAGAAAGCGGGGCGGGAGGGAGGGAAATGTCTGCAGTGCACTCCATTATGGAGAGACCCATTCCCATAGGAAATAATGAAGAATTGATCCACGGGTATCTGGGGTTCTGTTTTTTTTAGGTAGAGGCACCAAAATTTGCAGCATTCCATCCGGTGCCTCTCCTCAAAACACCCTCCAAGTTTCAAAAAGATTGGACCAAGGGGTCTAATTCTATGAGCCCCAAAAGAAGGCACTCCTATCTTTCATTATTTCCAATGGAGGGAAGGCATTGAAAAGGTGTGCAGTCCCTTTAAATGTGATGGACAGAATTCACTTTGGAGTTCAGTTATGCTGGTCACAACCTTGCTCGTGGCTCCACCCCCCAAAGTCCCCAGATATTTCTTGAATTGGACTTGGCAACCCTAGTATAAAACCACTTTCTGCATTATACCGTAAGCATAAAAAACTCAAAAAGTCCCACCCACTATGTAAAAAACACTCGGCAGGCATCATGGTGCACACTGATGCTACGATGCAGGCCCCCAGCTTAGGGTGTTTTCATTTAAATGTTTGTCCACAGTTTGTATAAACCCATTGAATTTGGGCAGAACCAGACAAAATGTATGGGAGTCTCCCTCACTGATAATCAAACATCAAATGACAGTGCAAGTTAGCCCTTGACACCATGCAGAGTAAAAGATTTTCGGCAACAGCCACTGGGCTAGAAAACGGATAAATGCTGAACACGATACTTCTTTCGAGGCCTGAAAAACGGCGGACGCTGTCTAGAACGATGCTGTTTCCCTTTGCCTCATCTGCTTCTGCAAAGTCTACAGACAGTTTTAATTTTCTCACCTGTCTCTGCATTTTAGACTTGAGTAAGAGTCGGTATTTATTCCTTTCTATGGCAGTACTGCATAGGATAGCAATGTTTTCCCCAGAATAACCGTCTCGGAAATACTGAAGACATTCCTTTACTATATAATCTGCTATTGCCTCTTCATCATTCACCTCAGGCTTAACTAAAGTACCTCCTAGACTGTGACCACACTGAGCTTCTTTTACCAAAGCTTCTAACTGTTCATAAGGGATGTCCGGTTCATTGGGACTGCATAGTATGTTATGCATTTGTTCTTTCATGGCATCGTAAATTTTAGTGGCATTCCGCACCCCAAGAGTTAGCCATTCCTGAGGTTGCTGAGCATTTGGAGGAGGAAGGCCACAATCCAACAGGTGTGTTTTTTGCAAATAATCCAAGAAGATCCATAAAATGCCAGGCTTATGAGCAGACGCTTGCGTAATTTTCACAGCTTCCCCATACCAGTCACCATCTTTGGACTGGAAATTCTGGGCCTCGTCGATTATGATGTGCTTCACGGATGGAGTATATTTCCCTTTTAAAAAACTGACTCGCGTTACAGCCTGGCAGACATCTTTCATTCTAGAAAAGAAAAATGCATTATTATTAGGATTTCCACTCATGGAATCTGGCTTCTTTATGTTCTCCTTGCTGTGGGAACACCAAAATGCCCACTGAAATCCAGTTTTGGGAGGACAGGGGACCCCAAGGACCAGATGGGGAGGGGTGCATTTCAAACTGCTGTGGGAAGGGGAGGCTGGAGAATCATACTTTGTGGACAGAAATGCTTGCACCTGCAAAATGCTAGTCTGGATCCAAGCCACTGAAGTTTCTGTACATAACAAGTAACCAGCAGATCTCATAAGAAAACACAGCTACTGCCAGACTCATTAAGGCCATGCATCCTAAGTTTATGCTACACCAAGCATTTTGGCATCTCCCATCTGCCTGTCCAGGAAAGAAATGTTCTGGTTGGGTCTACATGTTACATTCTATAATGGCTGCAGCCATGAAGCCCCACCAAAAACAGTGTATATATCAAGGAATATTAGATGAGACAGGGAAGATACAATGTCAAAAGTTAGCACATCGGATACGGGGAAATAGTTCCCCAAGGTGTCCTGGTTGGAGAGTTAGTTAGGAGGCATAGGCATGGGAAGTTATTTGCATTCCAATTTACCAGCTCATATGTTCACTGGGGGTCACTAGATTTCTCATATCGTTTGTTAACTCTTTAAACTACTGGGTGTCTTGTTAGCTTTCCTTTATTAAAACTTGTTTGCTACCCAGACTAGGAGGACAAGTTAGGTAGTGTATTTTTATAGGTGGATCAGTAATCTAATTCCCACTCTGCCTACCCAATGAAAGAACTATCTTCCAATGTCAAATTTATTCTTTCTCCAGCAATAGCCAGCCAAATCCATCTAGTATTTCCTCTGGCCTTGATCAGCGCTGAAGAAGTGATTTGCAGACACCATTTGCGGAATGCATAGGGAAAAAACCTCTCTAAACTACCTGCAAGTAACTTGCAGAAACTGAAATTTCAGGAATGGTCTGGTGTGCTGTCAGCGTATTGTCCCTTCACTGTTTTTTCTGCATAACTAATTCTCTCTAACACCAGTACACCTCTTCTCCTGTATGGCACAACAGCTGCCATCCTTTGTCCCCAATTCCTGGCCTCAGTCATCTTTGTAAGAACTGACCAAGCTCAGAAAGGGGACATAACTGTTTCTACAGACTGCCTTGCAAAATACTTACCTCACAGTCTCACACAGAGGTCTGTTTTCACAAATGTAAAGGATCTTATCAGCGCTGCAATGAAAGACATTTTTCATCTTCTCTATGATCTCTAAGGCCACAATAGTCTTCCCTGATCCTGGAAGGCCATAGACAAATAGCTTCTTGTTCCTGTACAGATTCTTCGTTAGGATCTCATGCTGTTTGGTGGTGAGAAGGTTGAAAAATTCACAGCCAAGCTGGTCACTTAAGAAAGACCTAAACCTTAGCAGGACAATCGTAAGGGCATGGATCAGTTCTTCTAAATCATCTCTTGAAACCACATAGGTGAGAGGGTATGAGACCAGCAGACTCAGATCTGGCTTTACCTCTCCACTGGATCCAATTTCAATGACGTGTGGAATGACACATACTTTCCGAGTATAACCCCCTTCATTCACCAGTTTCAGCTTTAATATATGGGCAACATTCCTTGAATATTCCAACACAGGGATTGTTGAAGTGTCAGAATAATTCTTATTCACAGTAATTGTGTACAGCATGGGAACTGTGTCTGTGGCTACTAAGAGGATATCACAGGCCACACGTGGATGTTGCTGTAGGCCAACATCAACAGCCCAGCTTCTTGAAAAAATCAGGACTCCCTTAGAAAATGGCAGAGCCTCCATCTTCTTTTCCATAATGTGCTTCAGTCCCAAATACTCAGAGAAGAGTTGTGTGCAGAGTTCTTCTGGTTTATGAGTTATCTCATATGAATCTCCTGGAAATTGGAGAACATTTTATTTTAAAATGATGGAAACAATTGTTAAGGCACTATTGAAGTTACTGCAAGTTTAGTGGACTAGGGAGGAAGGCAACAGAGAGTAGCATCCACAGTACAAAGAGGCAGCAAAATTTAGTAAATAGTAAAAAGACTTTACACATTTCTGCTTGTAGCAGTGAGGACTCAGCATCAAGAGATCGCACATGAAACTAAGAGAGACACTTGTGGGGGGAAGGGGGGAGAGAGAGATGATGATATTGGATTTATATCTCACCTTCCACTCCGAGTCTCAGAGTGATTCACAATCGCCTTTATCTTCCTCTCCCACAACAGACACCTTACGAGGTGGGTGGGGCTGAGAGGACTCTCACAGTAGCTGCCCTTTCAAGGACAACTCCTGCGATAGCTATGGCTGACCCAAGGCCATTCCAGCAGTTGCAAGTGGAGGATTGAGGAATCAAACCTGGTTCTCCCAGGTAAGAGTCCGCACACTTAACCACTACACCAAACTGGATCTCCAGTTATGAGAGAGATGGCAACAAACAAATTCCTCCTATTAGCAGTTTAGGCAGTTGGGATGGGGGGGGAAATCACAGAATTGGATGGGACCTCCAGGGTCATATAGTCCAACTGCCCCATACAATGCAGGAAATTCACAACAACCTCCCTCAGGCACCCCCAGTGACCCCTGCTCCATGCCCAGAAGATGGCTGGGAGGGGGACACCATCCAGGATCCCTGGTTAAACCAGCCTAGATGAAATTGCTTCCTGACCTCAAAGTGGTGATCTGTGTTTCCCAGGGCATGTAAGAAAGGGCTATGAGAACTAAGCACTGATGTATGTGTTGGGATATGTTGGAATCCAAGAGCCAAAAAGACAGCCTACAGGCTTCAGAATTTACCTTTTCTGTTCTTTCAGCCTTTCAATAGTGGACACATATATAATCCATGCATAGGTTAAGGTGCTTTTAAACATTTGTCTCAACCTTCAAGAACAGGTCAATTTATACATAATAATATATAGCAGAATAGTGGTTTGCTGCTGTAAACAGAGTTCTGGTACCCAGTTGGAAGACATTTTTGCACAAAATTTTAGATGCCAGAATGCTTGAAGTCTTCCTCCCCTTTCCATTTTTCTTCCTTTTCGTAAATTCAAGAAAGGCAACATAAGATGCGGTGGGAAGGGTATCAGCATAGGGGTGAAGACATGGGTAATATGGCACATTTCACATCCCCAGCGCTCACATAAATACTTTTGCACAGGGCTTTTTTTGAGCAGGAACACAGTTCCGACTGTCTTGGTGCCAGGGGGTGTGACCTAATATGCAAATGATTCCTGCTGTAGTGAGTTTTAAAAAACCCTATGTGAAACAATTGTGACATCAAGGTTTAATACGAGAGCCAGTTTGGTGTAGTGGTTAAGTGTGCGGACTCTTATCTGGGAGAAACGGGTTTGATTCCCCACTCCTCCACTTGCAGCTGCTGGAATGGCCTTGGGTCAGCCATAGCTCTCATAGGAGTTGTCCTTGAAAGGGCAGCTTCTGGGAGAGCTCTCTTAGCCCCACCTATCTCACAGGGTGTCTGTTGTGGGGGAAGAAGATAATGGAGATTGTAAGCTGCTCCGAGACTCTGATTCAGAGAGAAGGTCGGGGTATAAATCTGCGGTCTTCTTCTATATGACCTAATATGCAAATGAGTTCCCGCTGAGCTTTTTCTACAAAAAAAGTACTACTTTCAGAAAACATATCCTTTAATGTGAGATTTTGACAAGCAGACACAGAATATGCAAGAATGCCTTGGAGACTGATGGAGCTGTTTGCTGACTAACCAGTAAGGCAAATTTTATCCAGTGCTCCAATACCTCTTCCAAATAACTAACAACTTGCCTCAGATCAGCCCAAGACTGCTGGGTCTGCTCTGGGCTTAACCCTGATAGAAAGGTTCTTTTTTGGAGTTTACAACCCTTCTGATGGCCCTATGGGCAGTAAACCAAAAGCCATGCAGAAATATAGATTTTTATTGCTTGCAAGCTATTTGGCCACACGTCTCTCAGATATATCTGTGTGCATAAAATGCCATTTTAAAATGGTTTCTTTGTTAATGCTCTTATCCACTCCTGAAACAGGCTGTCTTGTACTGAATAAGAGCAGTGTGAGATATAACCTTCAATATTCTCACTAATTTACACATCCCCTCTGTTTGATATTGCAGAATCAACATGGGAACTCACCAGGGCATAGAGTGCTTTGAAGATCCTTCACACAGGAAAGGCCTTTAACAGAATATACCGATTTAGTAAGTGGAGGCTTACAGGTCCTACTCAATTCGATCTGGAAACCTTGATCAAAGTGGGAAAGATCTAGGAAATAAAATAAAAATAGAAACTCTGTCCATGTACTGGATCATAAATACAAGTGTTTGACTCACTCTGAAATATCATGGCCAGCGAGGGCAAATCTGTAACTTTGTTAGTTTCCCAAAGTATGAGATGGGGCACTGGCTGTTACCATCAAGAATCCATTTTGCAGGCTGATCTGTGGCCACCTTACCTCTGCCATTCACATGGGGCCCATCCAATCAGGAGACTGTTTACTGAACTTAGCAGGTCCCCTCACCTGCACTCCCTCCTCTAGCATGCTTGTACAAAAGCGCAGATGCAAGAATGTTCATGCCGCATTTCCCAAGGCCACCTTTCCTATTTTTATTCTCTTTCCCTGCCAAACTGCTGTAAAGTTTGGTAAAGAAATGGGAGAGAATCCTTTAAAGAGTTAAAAGTGGCACTGGGGGAGGAGGGTTTCAAATATGAGTTTAGCTCTATTCTTCCCCCCTTCCCCCTTAGGGGCGCATTAAAACCTAAGCCTGTATGTCCACTAGAACAGGAATGAGATGGTAAAAATCCTTTTACTCTTGATTTCTGAGAATGATTTTGAACCAGATTGAGATGCCTTCTTGACCATACAGAGTAACATGGATCCAGAGAGTTGGATAGGACCTCCAGAGTCATCTAGTCCAACTCCCTGAACAATGCAGGAAATTCATAACTACCTCCTCCCACACCACTCCAGTGCACACCTGCAGAACTGTTAAAGAAAAAAACTGCCTCTCTTTTCTATGCCCTGGTCCTTTTTGTGTGATTTCAAACACTTCTCTTCCAGCAAGAAAGGGTTAATCAATATGGCAGCAGGAAGACGTCAAGCATACAAATAAACTGGACATTAAACTCTACAAGGCACATCACTTTAACAGAACCTGGGTCTTCTGCTGTCATCAATTCAATCCATTCATCAACTTGCAGTTTCGTCACATGGTGGTCTTTCACAATCCAAGAATCAGGAGCTGCCGCAAAAACAACACAGCAAAATGGCTCAACACGCACAGCAAAGACATAACCATGCCTCGTTCCGTTAGCTTCATAAACAGGCATGATTTTACATTCAGCTCTGACTTTCTCTAAAGAGGTGCAGAAATGGAAATAGGGCAAAATCTCAATGGTTTCCTGCACTTCGATTTTCACTTGATCTGGCTGTAAGTTTTCTTCATATCCAATAACCTTCCGGTAATCACTCACACCAAAAATTACGTATCCCCCTTTGGTGTTTGCAAAAGCAGAGATGTAGTCAGGCAGTTTGGCTCTAACAAATTCCAGGATGTTCTCAGCCTTAAATTCTGCCTCAGTTGACTTAGTCGGAAATGGGAATTGTTTAAATTCAACCTCTGTTGACTCAGTGAAATCCAGGAACTCTTCATATTCCAGCCAGTCTCGTTCAAAAAATTTAGCAGCGGCCTTCAGAATATCTCCTTCCTCCTGCATGCCAGCTCCTCTTGAATGCTGGCTGTCATTCCAAAGACGAGCCCTCTTCTGCATTAGCCCCGCCATCTCTGCAGGATCTTTCTTAGCAGAGGCCTGCTTCGCTTTCAGAAACTTCAGAGCCTCCAAGGGTTTCATTTTCACAGCTGAGGTGCCAGATCGCCAAAACAGCCCAGTCTTCAAGCAACAGAGGCGAGCCTTTGATATCACTGCAGGTTGCGATAGGCTCTCGCTACTCCATGTTTTGACCCAGATCTGCAAGTAAGAACCTTCCTGGACTATGTCAAAGTATTGAGAGAAGAAATCTGATTGAATACAGTCCCGAAAAGAATTCTCTATGTCCTGTCCAATCCCGTGTTGCTTATAGGAATAGCCCTCATTCTCGATTTCAGCTCTTATCACTCCTCCCCCTGAGTTGAGTAAGGAACAGCCTGCTTGGGTGAGATGAGTGGCTTGCCTTTTTAGTTTCTCATCTAGCTCCTTTTTTAACGCTTTTATTTCTTTTTCAATATCCTTGTTGGATTTTTTGAACTTATCCTTCTTGTTCTGCTCCCGAACCTTTCCTTCAATTTCGTTACCCCTCTTCTTCATGTCTCTTTGTTGTTCACCAAATATTATTTTCCCTACATTTATGACATCTTCAGGGTAGTCAGTTATTAAATGGAACTGCAGCTGGTCTCCGGCAGTGGCCATTTTCCACCTGCACAGGCAAAGGTAGGAACAAGCAAATAAATAGGGAAACTTTAGTATTTCTACAGAGAATTTTCATTTTGAAGCACTTTACAAATATCTGCATGCTTTCGAAAAGCTGTTGGCAATTCAGAGGGCACAGCCCCGACATCTACCTTAAGATTCATTAGCTGAGTTAGGCAATGGGTATTCGCAAGCAAACAGATCACAGTCAAGGCTAAGTGGATGTTTTACTGATCACCTCTTCAAAGATAATCAGGCAAATAGCAGCAGATACAGAACTGTGAAATGATTCTGCGAGAGGATGCTAAAGAACTAGAAAAAGGTACTGCTGCCAGAATAGCTCACCCTTTCCTAATTTTGTGGCCCAATCACATGCACACTGAACATATGCTAATTACCGCACACTATTAAAGCCAGAGCCCTGACCTGGATGGCTGAAACTAGACCAACCTAGTCAGATCTTAGAAGCTAAGCACAGTCGGCTCTGGTTAGTACTTGGATGGGAGACCACCACAGAAGTCCAGGGTTGCTACATAGAGTCCGGAAAACTGTCTCTGTTCATTTCTTCCTTTGAACACCGGGCAGGCTTTTGCCCTAAGTAGGCTGCAGCTTGTCTATCTACCATCCTTAGGGCTGTAACTATGCTGCCTGAGTTTATGTAATTTACTCAGAAGGAAACCCCTAATCTTCTATAGCACATACTCTCTTGTCAGTCCAATCCTTTACCTCATTAGGCATACTCTAGATTTCAGATGACACATCCAGAATACTACATAAGAACATAAGAGAAGCCATGTTGGATCAGGCCAACGGCCCATCAAGTCCAACACTCTGTGTCACACAGTGGCAAAAAGTGTTATATACACACATACACTGTGGCTAATAGCCACTGATGGACCTCTGCTCCATATTTTTATCTAAACCCCTCTTGAAGGTGGCTATACTTGTGGCCGCCACCACCTCCTGTGGCAGTGAATTCCACATGTTAATCACCCTTTGGGTGAAGAAGTACTTCCTTTTATCCGTTTTAACCTGTCTGCTCAGCAATTTCATCGAATGCCCACGAGTTCTTGTATTGTGAGAAAGGGAGAAAAGTACTTCTTTCTCTACTTTCTCCACTTTACTCTACTTTCTGACATAGGTCAGAACTAGGCTGAAGTTACAATCCCACACATAGGCAATGATCCAAAGAACATTTTTTATGGGGATAAGCCCCACAGAATGAAATCTGAGTTATGTTAGAGTAGACTGAGGGAGAAGCTACAAAGTGTTTGCACTATGTCTTCTTGAATAAATATAGACTGGACTGGAGCTTCCATAACTAACAGATATTCATGATTGTAGTGGCTGCAGGAGGAGCCTAAAAGTTGAAGGTTTCTTTACCGAAACCAGTCTGAGCTTCTTGATTTTGCTGCAGCATCCATTCCTTTGTTATTTTTTTCAATGATCCACTTCAGGACAATTTTGGAATAGTATTTGGACTGTGCACTGATATTCTTTATGGACATTATTTGTTTAATCTTATTGTCAGTGCCTATTTGTCAGCTACATTTAATTTTCTTTATTACAATATACTAGAGATTTTGACCTCCTGAATGCAGTGCTCTCTGGGGTATATGTGGGGAAAGGCGGTCCCTTAGATAGGCAGGTCCTCAGCCATATAGGGCTTTAAAGGTCAATACCAACTCTTTGAAACGGATTCGGTACACAATAGACAGCCAGTGCAGTTCTTTTAGCACTGGTTGAATGTGCTTCCATCGGGGGAGGCCCATGAACAACCGCGCCGCAGCATTCTGCATTAGATGCAGTTTCCGAGTCAGAGTAAAAGGTAGCCCCATGTAGAGGGTATTACAGTAGTCTATCCTCGAGGTGACCATAGCATGGATCAGGCATTGCTAAGTCCCGGTGCTCCAAGAAAGGGGCCAACTGCTGTACCCGCTGCAGATGAAAAAAGGCAGACTTAGCGGTCTGCCAGTCTTAGCCAACTGCCATACCCACATGGCTGCACATGCAGGCTGGGAGGGTTACAAGCAGGGGGAAACCAGGGGGGAAGCTGGCCCGGGCCCCCTAAAGGTGTGGGGGCCCATAGGCCAGTGCCTACTTGGCCTAATTGTTAATCTGGCGTTGCTAGAGAGATGCTGTCTCTGGGGATGCCCACAAGAAGAGCATGAAGATAACTATCCGAACGTGCTGTTTGTCCCCAGCAAGTGGTATTCCGGAGAGCACCTGAGCTTAGGGTTCTGGAAAGGAGGCAAAGGCCAAAAGAAAAGAGAGACATTCTATAAGGACCAGAAATAGCAGGACTTCTGAGGAAAGCACACAGAGGACGGTCCGCATGTCCAAGGTACACTTACCAGTGGGGGTACAACCTACTGATGACACAGGGACTTACTTCCGAGTAAGCCTGTCATAAACTTGGGCTACGCAACGGTACTTCAGCCCTTGCACACGTTGTCGCAGCTTCCCCCCCTTCCTGGCTATATTGCAAGTCTTGCGTTCTTCGCTTTCTACCCACTCGCGGGCCACAAAAGCTTTCTCCGCAGGAGACTTTCGTTTCTCTACTGCTTTTGCTAACTAGTCTGGACTTGTCGGTTCAGATTTGGCGCCCCAGCTGCCTGTGGGTTCGTCGCCCGATGCTGATTGGTCCGGAGGAACCCGCCGAGGAGCAAGGACTCAAGGAAACCGCGCAAATACTTCCGGTTCCGAATGGATCGCGGCAAGTTGCGGGGCATAGGATCATAGAGTTGGATGGGATCTGTAGGGTCATCTAGTCCAACCCCCTGCGCAATGCAGGCAGTCAAGACCTAGCAATAGGACGGGCCCGGGGGGGGGGGCAAAAAGTTGACACCTTGTCCCTCATCCGCCCCCCCCCCGGGATATTCTGCATGTGCTTCCACAGTCAAGACCTGAGCATCGCTTCGGAAACTTCGACCCCGCATGTGAGAGCCAGAAGTGATTGATGCGCACAGCTTCGTATGGCTGGCCTCCTATCGCTTGCGCACGAGGTTGGGTAGGGTTTGGGACCACGATTGTTCTGTTTATTGCAGGATCGGATCTCAGGGCCAGTTCTTTCTTGGGGCGGGCCTTCCCCATGCGGTATTCAGCGGCAGACTGTTTCCGAACATGGGGTCTCCTCCACTCCGCTTGGCTAGAGAGTTAGTAGTTAACTCTAGAGTAGTTAACATGTGGTGGCTTATCTTCCTGAATCAGAGCAAAGGTCTGTGTGCTTCAGTGGTGCTCTCTAACCTTTTGGAGTTTTGACACAGCGCGATGGGCGCAACTACGATATGGCTATACGAGGGGGCGGGGCGGGGTGGACTGCCATAGAAGCCGTGTTGGATCAGACCAATGGCCCATCCAGTCCAACACTTGTCTCTGTGCCACATAGTGGGCAAAACTCAGATGCCATCAGGAGGTCCACCAGTGGGGCCAGAACTCTAGAAGCCCTCCCATTGTTTCCCCCTCCCCACCAGCACCAAGAATACAGAGCATCACTGCCCCAGAGATAGTGTTCCATCTGTATCTTCAGGCTAATAGCCACAGATGGACCTCTACTCTGTATGTTTGTCCAGTCCCCTGTTGATGCTGTCTGTGCTTGCAGCAGCTACCTGTTCGAATCTGCTTCCTGTTGCAGTGAATTTCTCGTGTCAATTACTCTTTGGTTGAAGAAGCACTTCTTTGCATCTGATCTAAACCTCCTGCTCGTTAATTTCATCGAGTCACTCCATTCGAGCGCTCATGAGTTCTTGCATTGTGAGAATGGAGAGAAGTACATTTCTCCAGACGATCAGCAAGTGAATTTGCAAAGCAGGGTTAAAAACATTTGAACCCAACTGCTGAAGTAAAACAGAATCACGGTCACGGAGTGGGGCTCGGTGGATTGCAGGTATGTTAGAAACTAAAGGCTATCTTGGCAATCAGCGAGCGGAGAACAAACTTCAAATCGGAGCCGGAAGTGCACTCCGCCCCCCTCACATTTGTGCTTCCGTTCCTCTATGCATCTAGGCGCCCTTGCTATTCCCCCTTTCGCGATTCGAAAGCGGGAATGTGATTGGACGAATGAGAAACCAAAGGGGGAGGAGGAAGCGTGAGAGTCGCCTGACCTGGCTGCGAGGGCTGTGATTGGGTGAGAAATGCAAGACGTTCGGCGGTCGCTCCTGAGTCAAGATGGCGGGGAGTTTCATTTGGAAAGTAAGTAAGGGAGGCGTGAAAAAGCGTGAAGAAAAGAATTAGAAGGGGAAGGATAAAAAAGCCATTTCTCTTAATTGTAGCTCTCCTGCTTAACGGCAGTTTTAAATTGTTGCTTTTAGGTTTTATGGATTTCATTGTGTTTTATTGCCATTTATACTGTAAATTGCCATCAATTCTTGTAAGGCAGAGAGGTGGCTAATAAAGATTTGAAGTAAATACATTGATTTTGTTGGTACGCAGTAAAGTCAAGGCCAGTATGCTGTTCTCCACGCCAAATGCTGCAAGGGGAAGCCAGCCAGCATAGCTGTCTATCTCCGAGCACTTCATAGACTTGTTCGTAGAGACTCCATCTTGGGATGTCCATTGTAAATAGAAGTGGATAGAGCTAAAATAGATCAAAAGCTTGGAGCATAAATCAATGCTTAGTGAAAGGCTGGCTCTGGGAAGCAGCTGTACCCTACAGACATCTCTACCATATTGTCTGTCTTCAATATTCAGAAGTTGACTACCTCTGAATATGATAGATCCAAGTGGGCAGCCGTGTTGGTCTGAAGCAGTAGAACAAAGCAAGAGTCAAGTAGCACCTTTAAGACTAACAAAGTTTTATCACACTTCATCAGACAAAAGTATGGAATGGCAAGCAGTCCTAATTATAAAGAAAGTGGGCAGTGAGTTAGTATGCCCACTTTCTCTATATTTAGGACTGCTTGCCATTCCATCCTATGATGTCTGATGAAGTGTGCTTCTAGCACACGAAAGCTTACATTCTGAATAAAACTTTGTTGGTCTTAAAGGTGCAGCTTGACTCTGAATATGATACTCCATCATGGCAAAATAGCTTTTGAGGGATCTACCTGTTATTTCTCTGAACCCTTTTATCAAGAGCCCAAGGACCTTGCTGGTCAGAGCTTGGAGATGCAGCTGATCTAGCATCTGGTTTCCAAGTGGCTAGGAAGATGCTGTGTCTGGGGATGCCCACAAGTAGAGCATGAAGATAACTGTCCTGCCATGCTGTTTGTCCCCAGCAAGTGGTATTCCAGACAGCACTTGAGTTTAGCTTGTGGAAAGGAGGCAAAGGCCAAATGATAAGCAGGAAGAAAAGAGATGTTCTAGAAGGACCCGAAATATATGCCGTACTTAGCTAGAGAGAAGAAGGATTTGCAGCTGCATTGCTAGTCTCATGAGGGTGTGTGCTCTTAAAATATCTCACTCCAAAAATTGAAGCTAACAGATAATACTTTGCATTCCTAGGGTTCTTTACCTATTCAAAGCATTTATTTAAAATATTTCTATCCCACCTCATCTCTTTGGACTCAGGGAGCAAACAACATAAAAACGTAAGTTGTAAAGGCATAAATTAAATTTAAAATGCCAAAGATGCTTGCAGTTTAAAAGCATTCAGGCTTGATGTTGGCAATTTTTAAAACACACAGAATCAACAAGCTCACAGCTGGATCTCCTAGAAACATTGGCTCGCTATTTACCAAATTTTTTCTGAAAGAGGACTGCCTTGCTGATAAGCTTTTCTAAAAGACTGGTCCCACCTCAGAAAGAGCTCATGATCTTTCTGTGGCTGCTTGGACCATTTTAAGGTGCAGGCACCTTCCAGAGGAGGCTTTAAGAGTTAATGGTACAGTGTAGCATACTGGGAGGTGCAGTTTGAGAAGTATGAGGATCCTAAGCTATGAAGACCTTTGAAGGTAATAACCAGAAATTGGAATTGTATACAGATAGGTAGTCAGTGCAGTTAACACAGCACTGGAATTTACGCGTTCTTGGGTGGCAGAACTCAGAGAGGAGTTTTGTTGCTGCATTCTGTACCAGTTGGGACTTCTGAGATGTCTTCATAGACATATACTGAATCATATACATATGCTGCCTTATACTGAATCAAATCATTGGTCTGACAAGGTCCATATTGTCTACTCAGACAGTATCTCAGGCAGAGGTTTTCATATCACCTACTGCCAGGTTTTTAACTGGTCAGGATTGAATTTGAGAGTTCCTGCAGGCAAGGAGAGGTTCTTCCACTGAGCCATGCCCCCTTTCCTTCAAAAGCAGCCCCACACAAAGTGTGTTAACAGCAGTCCACCCTAGAGATTACATTAGCACGGATCAGCATAGTTAGCAGAATCTAGATAAGGAGCTAACTTATGGGGAGGAAAGGTCCTCTGTGCAAGCACCAGTCATTTCCGACTCTGGGGTGATGTTGCTTTCACGTTTTCATGGCAGACTTTTTACGGGGGTGGTTTGCCATTGCCTTCCCCAGTCATCTCTATGCTTTCCCCCCAGCAAGCTGGGTACTCATTTTACCGACCTCAGAAGGATGGAAGGCTGAGTCAACCTTGAGCCGGCTACCTGAACTCAGCTTCCACCGGGATTGAACTCAGTCCGTGAGCAGAGTTTGGATTGCAATACTGCAGCTTACCGCTTTGTGCGACGGGACCGCTACAGTTCTGGTTACTCCATCTCAAAAAGGATGCTCTACGGGGGTGGTTTGCCATTGCCTTCCCCAGTCATCTCTATGCTTTCCCCCCAGCAAGCTGGGGACTCATTTTACCGACCTCAGAAGGATGGAAGGCTGAGTCAACCTCGAGCAGGCTACCTGAAAACCCACCTTCCACCGGGGATCGAACTCAGGTCGTGAAGAGAGCTTAGGACTGCAGTACTGCAGCTTTAAAACTCTGTGCCAAGGGGCTCTTTGCTAACTTATGAGAGAGATGCAATTGAAAGGTGATCTGAGCAACAGCATTGACTTGCTTATTCATTAACATGGTCAGGTCCAGGAGCATATATTACATATACAACCACAGTAGTCCTGATAACAGCCTTGCAAGGTAGGCCAGGATTATTATCCCATATAATCAGTGCAGGAAGAAGTACTGCAAGTGGCTTGCCTCTTGGTGGGTATTTGGCTGAAACGAGTGGAGAATTGGACTGGTCATTCTGTTACCCTTGGGCTGCATCAGCTCTCCCTCATTTCTGCCTCCTGGTATTTATCTACGCCCTGTTCAGGGCTGAGGAACAATTTCCCATTTCTGGAAAGAGCACATTGAGCTGGGTTATTAACTGTAGCTAGGGGCAGGGCAGAGGGTGTTACTTTCAAGCTATGCCAGAGGCGATGATGAGTGAAGTATAGTCTGACCTGGTATTGCCAAGGCCTCTGCTTTGGCTCTGACCAGGAGGTGATCACATAATCTTCTCTCTGAGCTGGCCCTGGCTGTCTTCCTGCAGCTGAGTTGACCTGGCATGGCTTTGAATGGTCACGGTGGCAGCAGTTTTGCTGCTACCTAAAGATGGTGCCTTTGCTGCGCATTGTACTGCGATGTCAGTCTGCACTCTGGGGTCACAGAAGTCATCGCTCTTGCACTGGGATGCCTGCAACAGTCCAGGAGCTTCTGGAGATTGCAATTAGTCAGCTGTGACTTGATGGCACTTTCCACCATTGCCAGGATCTGCTGCATGCTGGCTGACAACCCAGTACGCTGCTAGGAAATGGAGTTCTTTCACACTTTAGGTAGAATTAAGAGCAGAGGATTTCCTTGCAATTCCCACCACCATCAACTGTCCTGTGGTTCTGGGAAGATGCAAGGTTTGCATTGGAGTACCAGATGGTAGGTTTTTTGGTTTTTTTGCAGTAGATACGAGACAAGGTAGAGCAAGATTCATGCAACAGGAATCACTGACCCATGGAACTGACTGCCCCGAGATGCAACGGCAACTGCCTTAGATTGGTTTAAAAGGGAATTAGATTTACAGGAGATAGGTGTGTTGGCAGCTGCTACAGCTGAAGGGGACCTCTGCATTCAGAGGCAAAATGCCCTGGCTGTCATGCTGGGGAGCAATTAGCATCTGACACCTGTTACCAGCAGCCCTTCCATGTGGCACCCGGCTGGCCATGCTGGATTAGATTTCCCACTGGTCTGATTCAGCATTGCTACCAGTGCTCCCTCTAGCCTATGGAGTCTTGTGAGCAAAAATTCTACTTTGTGAGCCACTGGCATTAAAGTTGTGAGCTACTGCATAAATTAGTGCACTCTGGGGCCATCTTTCCTGAGCTAAGAGAAAAATGCGTGAGCTGGAGGCTAAAAACTGTGAGCTGGCTCACACTAACTCAGCTGATTGCTACTGTTATGTTCTTCAGCCAGTAGCTTTCAAACTGACTCGGCAAACTGGGGTTCCTTAGTTTACCAGGGAAGCTTCTCCATGAGAAGAGGAGTAATAATGTGTGAGATCCTCAAGAGAAATTTCATTGCTATTTAGAGATAAACGCCAACAATCTGAAGTTACAGGAGAGCACTATTTGCATTTTAGGATGCTTATTAATCTACCTTTATTAATCATCCTTAATGAATCCTTGACAGTAGAACAGTCACAAACTGCTTCATCTTTCCCCCCTGTCCTTTAAAAAGTGCAGTCAACATGTGGAACATCCTAATGACGGAAAAGGATCAAAATCCTATATGGGAAGGGTAATAAAAAGAACATTTGCCTAAAGAATTTGGCACTTTTTTAATATTTGAGGAAAAGAGGATGTCATCTCCAGGTTTTAAAGTATTGTTGAAACATCCAAAGCACAAACTGATGCTGTAAAAAAAATTGGGATATTATCCTCTTTACTCTGAATAAAGCATTTATAAGGTATTTCAGTTTTTGATATAATTAAACTTAATTAAAGAGAGAGCATAGCTGAGGTCCCAGAAAACTCCTTGGAATGCCATCTAGAAGTTGATGTTTCCGCTACTCAAATATAACCTTATTTGGATGTTTGAAAAATTTAAGGAAATCCTGAGCAAGAACATTAGCCCATCAAGCCCAGTATTCATGGTTGCAGCAGAAACGTTCTCTTCCCAGACCTGCTCCCTGAAATCCCTTAAGTGGACATGGCAGTGGTTCTCCAGCCTCTCAAGTGGAAGACTTTCACATTGCCTACTGCCTAAAGATAGTCTACTGACCCATGGGGTGACGCCACAGTGTGACATTTTCTTGGCAGGCTTTTTACGGGATGGTTTGCCGTTGCCTTCTCCAGTCATCTACTGTCTAGTCCTCTTTTAACTGGAGATGCTGGAACCTTCTGCATGCAAAATACGGGCTTTGGCCTCTGCCCACAAGAAGCTGCCTCATATCTAGCCAGACCATTGCTCAGTATTGTCTCACTGGCAGTGGCTGTTTGGTGTCAGACACAGAAAGACACAGGTCTTTCCTTATGGGGATGCTATAAGTCCAGATCCCAAGGATTTAGCTTGGGTTTTCTAATGGCAAGCCCCACCTCTGCGTTCATCTCTCCCCAGTTCTTGGAGGGTGGGGAGAAATTTTCCAATTAGTTGGAAGTCTGGATTTAGGTTTTCAATATTGGTGCGGGTGTCTATTCTTGATCTGGTTGGCCTCCCTGGCCAACACTGTCCTGTTTGAAAATTTTTGATTTTCTAGAAAGTTAAAGGGAACGGGTAAGGGGGAATAGAAAACTGAAGTTACAAATATCAGTATTATAATCTAATCTGCATGTGGTATACTTTCTTAAGATACAGATATTATCACGTTATTATCTCTTTACATTAAATCATCAACATCTAAATAATGTTTTAGTGATTGTAAGTCTTCTTGTTAAAATGTCTATTTAAGCTTAAGTTTCCAATAAAAATGATATAATAAAGAATACAGGAGAAAGGAGAAAGAAATTCATACCAAAGAATCTTAAGAGTCTTGAGCATCTAGCCAAGCATATAGTTTCACCCAATATTTTCTTGCTTCTTCCTTAGATTTCTCAGCCAGCAACTGGGATAAATAGTCCAGCTCAGCCGTTTCCAGAATTTCCCCCACCAAGTCCATTCTTGTGGGGATCTCCTGAAGCTTCCATCTCTGTGCCAAAAGAATTCTAGCTGCTGTGTTAATGTGTGCCAACAAATGTTTCATCTCTTTGGAATAGTCACTAGGATATATGTTCAATAAAAATAGTCCTGGTTTAAATTGAATCTGTGTCTTCAGAATTTTCTGTAATAGTGCATGGACCCCCGGCCAGCACCGTCATCTGCGCTAGGAATTGGAATAAAAACTGCCATCCCTATGAGATATGATGTGAGATGGCTAGGCTGGGCAATATGTGATGTCATGATAATCTGAGTGCTGTTGTCTGTTTATAAAAAAATTTTTATTGCATTTTATTGTTTTATTATATGTTGTACTCCGCCCTGAGCCCTACAGGGAATGGGCGGGAGAGAAATTTACTAAAATAAATAAATTAATCACTTTGAATTGGCTGTTCTATAGGCATTCTGTCTTGGTTTTTCTCCCCAATAATGGGGAAGTCAGATGGCTCTGCCTCACAGTTGGTCTAGATGAACATATTGACCAAATTTTGGAAGTTGGTGTCCTTTATGGCACACTAAAGAGCCATGTGGTAATTCCCAAAGAGGTCACCAAAGCCAACCCACATCTCTACTCTTCCCTAGGCCAGGCTCAAAAACCACTCAAATCCCATCTGTGTGGAGTGGCTTGAGAAAGCTGCCCCTTTTCTTTATATCTGATCTGCTTAACAGGTCATGCTGCTGATGTTCAAAGAACTGCAGGCCACATCTGGCTCCATGGATCAGCTATTACGGACCTGCCTAGGCTGTCTCCAAGACCCTCCTAGCTTCACACTTCTGCATTTGATATTTTCTTTAAACCGAAGTCTTTGTATTCCACTTACACGGGCATATAACAAACCCTCTGCTCTGTATTACTCTGTGCAAAAGTGTTATTCATATTTTTATAATAGGGAAAAGATGCATTCAGTGGTGAATTTTTGGGGGTGATGGCACAGGTATGTGTTTGCATAGACATGCACATAACACCAAAACAAGGCAGGCCCAGCACGGGCAAGCCAAAACACGAAGCTGGTTTGCATACACCATATAAACATTCAAGTGCATATCCCTTAAAATCAAGACTTTGGCAATTCAGGGTCTTAAGAGCTGCAGGGAGAAGAAATGCGGGCGAACCCTCAGTAGTCGGCACCCTCCACAAAGCACGACTGCTTCCCATGGGGTGGGTAGCCCTGGAATCATAGAGGCCGCATAGTCTGGAATGTCTCTTTGCTGCCATCTCAGGTATTTCACCAAACACACTATAGAAGCTCCCCTATGGCACTCAAGATAAAGGATGCCTTCCCACATTCAGTTTTCAGGCATGTATAATTTGACAAGGTGTTGAAGTTCTGTGGCATAACCCGTGATGGGGCACCGCTGATTATTCCTTACATAGTTGTAAGCGCAGCGGTAACAGAAGACAAAGCCGGACGTGGAGAGAGCTGTGTCGTTGGCTCGGATTTTGCGGCAGAGTGGGCAGATGGTTTTGAGCGTTGGCAAGAGGGGAGAAGCTGTGTCGTGGTCCAGGTGTAGGGGTGGCGGTGGGGTGGGCAGGGCAGTCAATGACTTGATGGTCTCCTGGTTTTCGGATGAGTACCACCATTCTAGGAACTGGAGGAAGAAGACTCCGACGGAGAGGCCAGTGGAGAGGGAGAAGGCCAGGCCCCCCAAGGCCTTCTTCATAGCCAACTTCACTCGGTCTTTCACACTGAAGAAGGGAGATGGAGATACAAAAACATTAGCAAAAGCCTTGTGCCAACAAAGCAAGTGTGGGGCTACAGGCAGAATGGCAACATGATTTCCCTTGCAGCATGTTGACAGCAATCATTGTCATATATGCCATAAACCAAGAATGCCCCTGGATATGTGGCCGATTTTTGTATTTATGTTGGGCTTCTGTACTCGTAAGGCTGGGGTGGGTGGGTACATGCTGTTTGCCCTCTGGCACTAGAGAACAGCACCCACTCTGGCCACTTCATAGAACTGCAGGCATCTCCAAAGAAAAAAGCACTAAACTGGCACGACGTAAACTAACTGCCTTTAAAACCTGAGTTCCTTTTTACAAGTGAGCTGCTACGCTGTTGCTTTACTTATTTAATAACTGAACCTGTAGGCTGAGCCTGGTGCTCTTCTGCTCATATTTACAGAACCCTTGCTTAATGAGGCTTAAATATATTGAGCACACAGAGGCTGCCTAATACTGAATCAGACCATCGGTCCGTCAACGTTTGTATTGTCTATTCAGAATGGCAGCAGCTCTCCAGGATCTTTGGCAGAGGTCTTTCACATCACCTGCCACCTGGTCCTTTTAACTAGAGATGCCCAGGATTGAACTTGGGACCTTCTGCATTCCAAACTGCTGCTTGACCACTTAGCCACTATCGTTAATTTGTTTAAAAGGCAATTTTATCTTTTCACAGTAATTATTCTGGCTTGAGAAGCATCCACCTTGTCGATTATTAAAGTATCTTTTCCCCGCCCTGTCATTCTAATTAAATCAGAGTTTACTGAGCCAATACTCAAATTGGTTGAGTTTACCAAACATTTCTTGACTGGTGGAAAGGATTGGACTCTTTATCTTGGAGCTCCAGAGCTCTCTGGATTCTGTTCACACTCACCTGCAGGCTGGTGGCTGAGCTGCACTCGCAGCCAGTAGTTTTTTCTCTAGAGCTTGCAGATCTTCCGCTGTAAGCCTGACCAGGCGCACCCCGGCTAGTCTCAGCAGGGGCGAGTGGTGCTGAGCCTTCCCCAGGATGTAGCACAGCTGTTGGGCCAGAAACCAGCCCTCCCACGCCAGGTTGACAAAAGGGTAGGCTGCTAGGAAGGCCCTGTAGAAGCGCTTCCAGGACGAGGATGGGGGATGGATGGAGTAATCGTCCTCTTCCCGCAGCCGGGAAACCAGCTTCTCCAGCTTTGTTTTCAGGTAAGGGACAAGGGCCAGCAAGCAGAGGGACTTCCAGTGCTGTTTCTGCGGCAGCCCAACTGTGGCCAGCCGGGAGGGCAGCCTCCTATCACGTCGCAGTGGGACTCTTTTTAAGCTGTAGAAATTTTCAGAAAAGGAGGCACTGCAGCTAGACAGGTAGTGCTGCTGGAGCAACAAGTCCAGGAGGGTGTAAAGTTCATCAAACCAGCGCCAGAGGAAGCCATAACGGCCAGGGTTGGATTCTGCCAGCACCTAGCACATGAGACAGGTGAGGTTGGTATTAATATCAAGAATGGCACGGCAACTACTGTGACAGCTACCAAGTTACCACAGAGCCAACAAGCCTAGCTAATGTTACTAAATACTAATCATATTAGTGCCATACCTGTTGAGATCTCTGGGTAGTATTGGCGATGTCGTTGCTCATTGATTATGTAATTTTAGCTGATTATTTATTGTACAGAAATCTTTCTGATTGTTTTATGCTTTATGTTCTACACCAGTTTGGTGTAGCAGTTAAGTGCGCGAAATCTTATCTGGGAGAACCGGGTTTGATTCCCCACTCCTCCACTTGCACCTGCTGGAATAACCTTGGGTCAGCCATAGCTTTAGCAGAGGTTGTTCTTGAAAGGGCAGCTGCTGTGGGAGTCACGGGGTGTCTGTTGTGGGAGAGGAAGATAAAGGAGATTGTGAGCCGCTCTGGGACTCTTCGGAGTGGAGGGTGGGATATAAATCTCATATCATCATCATCATCTTCTTATAGTTTTAATGGCTTTTAGCCGCCCTGAGCCTGCTTGCAAGGAGGGCAGGATACAAATCCAATAAATGAAATGAAAGTGACTCCCTGTCTCCCTCCCTCCCTTTATACCAGGGCCAGAAGTCCTAGAATTAGTATTCCGTTTCCTTTTCAACCAGTATACTTGCGTAAAAGTGTTACTGCAAACACCTTTTGGAATCAATGGGTGTTTTATTAGTCTCTGTGCTTCATTTATATTCCTCCTTTTTCCTCAAAACAGCTTACAGAGCTGTCTTTCGATTTATCCTCACAACAACCCTGAAGGTCAGGTCCGACAAACAGTGTGACTGGCCTGGGGTCACCCCGCAAGCTCCCATGACAGAGTGGGGATTCAAACCTGGGTCTCCCAGATCCTTGATATCCTAACCGCTGCACCACCTGTTCAATGTAATCCTTCCTTAATTTGAATCCCACCTTTCAATCCAATTTACAATGGCAAAACGTAACTACACTCGGCAAATTCATTGTCTTTCTTGACAACCCCATCTATATTCTTCCTACAAGTGCGGCTGGGTCAGTACTTTGTGAAAATAATCTTCAGAAAATCCAATTTAACATTTAGACCTTTCTGCCGTCTACTGTTTTGGAGGAATCAATAAAAATGGTCCTTTAAAAAAGCCTTTGGCCGTTACTTGTTCTAAAGACAAACGTAGAAAAGCAAGCACAGATCTGCTACTACAGTCCAGCTGTGGGAAGCGGGTTTTTTTTTACCTTAGCCACATGTTGAAGTGCAGGTCTCACAGCTGACATCAAGCTGTCTTGGGCCACCACTTCAAAGATGGATGGCCTGTCTTCGAAGGCCGAAGCGGCGGTGAGGTGAGCCCCGTGCTCTGCCATGGCTTCTCCCACAATGAGGAATCCAGGACCCCTTCTGTGATGTCTTTTGCAAACAAAACAGAATTTGTTGCCAGAATTGATCCCAAAGCTGTTCTTAATCAGAAGTACCTGAATGCATCAGACTGAATTACTTTAAACAAACAATGTTTCTAGTCTTCAGTGTGCAAAGATGACCATGCGCAGGTCACTTGTATTATTCTCTATCCCTTTCCCATTGCCTTAAGCGATCTCAGTATGGGAAGTTTGCCTCTTGCTTTAAACATAGCTCCCCTTGCTTGCCAAAAATATTTCCAAGTTCTGAAAAACAGAGTAGATGAAGGATGATCACTGACTACATTTTTTTGAACATGAGAAGCAACAGACTTATAAGGAAAAGAACAAGAGGCATCCTTGAGAATAACATCTCTCACAGAGGATTTGTGATTTGCTCTTTAAAGATCAGGCAACTGTATTCACTTCATGTATCCCAGCTGCAACCCATATCCAGAGCACGGCAGCCAGTGTGGTGCAGTGGTCAAGAGTGGCGGACTCTGATCTGGAGGACTGGGTTTGATTCCTCACTCCTCCACATGAAACCTGCTGGGTGACCTTTGGCCAGCCATAGTTCTCTCAGAACTCTCTCCACCCCACCTATTTCATAAGGTGATTACTGTGGGGAGAGGAAAGGTAGGTGATTTTAAGTCACTTTGAGACTCCTTAAGGTAGAGAAAAGTATTATAAAAGCAAAAAAGAAAAAAAAAGCACCAAAGCCACTTGGGGTCGATCGCAAAAAGGCTCTGTCCGACACGATGGCTGCATTTAAGTATAACACACAAGCCGCAATTTTAACTCCATGGTCTTGTGCCTTCCTTCCACCATAGAAGACCTTCTGGTTTGGGGAATTTCTGCTCTAACAGCTGTACGTTGCAACAGCTGAACTCCAGCACTTTAATGAACTGGAGTTTCTTCCCGGCCCACAAACTTGCTCTCTATATAGCATATTTATTTCTTTATTCTAAATATATGTTTTTATTTATTTTTATTTATTACTTTCCATTTATATCCCGCCCTCTCCGGAAGCGGACTCATCTTTATCCTAACTTTATCCTTTATCCATCTTTATCCTAACTTTAAGCACGGTTTATGTTTTGGAGCACATTATTTTCTATGGAGTTGGAATTTCATGTTTTGCAAGCAAGAAAAAGAGGGCTACTTACTTTCCAGACAGTGGGAGAAGCCTTCCCCTCCTCCCCCCGCACAGACACATTTGAAGACATTCTACTGCTATGTTCTTAACACTTGAGAATCAAAAGAAATGTTCAGTACAGAAGAAGGTTGCTTTGTTAGATGTCATTAGCATGATGTCAAGAGTTACTCTGATTCTAAGAAGAGCCCTGCTGGATCAGACCACAGATCCATTAAGGCTCACAATGTCCAACATGCTACGTCTGGGAAACTCACATGGAGGCGAAAGTCCTCTGCTGTTCTCCAGCTGCACTGACTACTGGTCACAGGCAGACTGCCTCTGAACCAGTGTTCCCTCTAAGCTGAGTTAGCATGAGCTAGCTAACAGATTTTTAGCCTCCAGCTCATACATTTTTGTCTCTGGGATGACTCAAGAGCACAATAATTTATACAGTAGCTCACAACTTTAAAGCCAGTAGCTCTCAAAGTAGAATTTTTGCTCACAAGACCATGCAGCTTAGAGGGAACATTACATCCAAGTTCAGAGCAATCAGACATAATAACAGGGCTCTTACGGGGGGACAGCACTCACCAATACAGAGTACCGGCACCTTTAGCTTGGGGCTCTCCTAAGCAGGGGTGTAATTCTAGCAGGAGCTCCTTTGCATATTAGGCCACACCCCCCTTATGTAGCCAATCCTCCAAGAGCTTACAAGGCTCTTTTTTGTAAGCTCTTGGAGGATCGGCTACATCAGGGGTGAGTGGCCTAATATGCAAAGGAGCTCCTGCTAGAATTCCACCCCTGCTACTAAGTCCTGATTGGTGTGAATTTGCTCACCTTTATCAATGGGAACTGGCAACATATGATTACAAGAAAGCTGTGTAACAGCCACTCCATAACCCACTCCCCATGATTCTGTCTCGTCCTCTTTTAAGGTTATTCTCTCGTCCAGTGGCAGGGAGTTCCGCCACCCCGCCCCATACCATACCCACCTTCCTATTCCCTCTCAGCCTCCTTTTCTCTCTAGTCGCCTCGCTTCGGCCGAGTTGTTACCGGAAGTTCAAGACAGCCGGTTGTTCTAGGAACGCACCCGCTTTTAGCTCTATGTTTCTAAAACCCAGTTCATAGAGATCAGTGGAACTAGTGCCGGTTAAGCAGAATTTGTATGCGGCCAAAATTCCGTACGGGGCGAGAGAGAGGGGGGCACCGGGATATCCCTGTGGGGAAAGATACATCCCACCTCTCTCTTAAATCCGGAGCGGGGAAAAGCCGGTTCCATTTGAAACCGGAAGTGGCCTAAGCCCTGGGAGGGTGGCTCCCCCTAGCGGTTCCCTTCCCGATGGCTGCGTCCGGAAGTGGGTGCGCCGCTCTGGCCTCCCTCCTCTCTACGGCGGCCGCCCTCTCTAGGCAGAGGGGCGTGGCGGCGTTCTGTGGTCGGTCCTCCCAGACAGCCCGAGTTCCGGTTGCCTCCCCAGCCAGGCGGCTCCTTTCGCTGTCTCCGCGTCCGTTGCTGGTGCCGCCGCCGCCTTCGCCTCCGTCCAAAGGAGCCTGTCGAGATTTGCCTCCAACTAGCAGGTGAGCCTGTGGGGGAGGGGCCTGGCCTGGCGCCCCGCCCCCTCAGGAAAGGGGGAGGGGAAGAGGATGGGTGGAAGGGCGGGGACAAGGCTTTTTATGTAGCAGGAACTCCTTTGCATATTAGGCCACACACCCCTGATGTAGCCAATCCCCCTGGAGTTTACAGAAGGCCCTGTACTAAGAGCCCTGTAAGCTCCAGGAGGATTGGCTACATCAGGGGTGTGTGGCCTAATATGCAGAGGAGTTCCTGCTACAAAAAAAGCCCTGGAGGAGGATGCGCTGATGGGAATCTATGGAGTGGGGTGGGAAGGATGTACAGGTAGGAGACTTTGGGCTCGTTATGCCTCCTGGAATGGGGGCAAGGGGAGGCAATTTGGGGCTAGGGGGTCACTCAGGGCATCACCCACTCAGGTTTTTGCCCAGTCTGCAGCAGTGCTCCTTTTAAGCTGTGGAGTCTTGTGAGCAAAGATTCTACTATGTGAGCTACTGGCATTAAAGTTGTGGGCTACTGCATAAAATTAGTTTGCTCTGGGGCCATTCTTCCTGAGCTAAGGCAAAAATGTGTGAGCCAGAGGCTAAAAAAACCTGTCAGCTAGCTCACACTGACTCAGCTTAGAGGGATCACTGGCAGTGTTCCCTCTAAGCTAGCTCACAGATTTTTAGCCTCCAGCTCACACATTTTTGACTTAGCTCAGTAAGGATAATCCCAGAGCACACTATAAATGATGCAGTAGCTCACAACTTTCATGCCACTAGCTCACAAAGTAGAATTTTTGCTCACAAGACTCCACAGCATGAAGGGAGCATTGATCACTGGTCTGCAGCTCTGTGGGTGAAGGTAAGGAAGACAGGCACCTGGGTAGGTTTTGCAGGGAGGAGATGAAAGATGGGGAACAGGAGTCTGTGGGATCTTGAGGTGTCCGCTGATGGATCTCCAGATTAGAGTCCCACTCTGAGGTCCGAGAGGGCTAGGCTAATGGAGGAGTCTTGGCCACAACTACAGGGAGGCTTTCTCGAGTGATGTGCAGGGGAAAGGAAAAAAAAGGCTATTACCCTCTGAACCCTTGCTCCCTAACCGTAATGGTAAAGGCAGATGCACTTTGCTCTCGCTCAGTGGGCGCTCTCATTACTTCATGGAGCGCAAGATCTGGGAAGTCATTTCATATCCCTTAAAAACCAGCCCATCTGGCCCCTTGCAACTTTCCCACATTGACCTGGATTCCTATCCCAAAACATAGCTGAAGGCAGCCCAAATGCATCAAGTCTCGAGGAGCAAAGCAATGCCCTGAGTCCAGGCATGCCCAAAGTCCAAGCATAGCTGAAGAAATATTTCACATTCCAGTGTGCCAGTCCAAAAGCACCAGGCTCTTGGCTTGGGATTTGTTTCCAGCCCTGTAATCTGTCTTTCCCTCCCTCACAAACGCTGTATGTCTCTTCCACCTTCTTAATCATGAGTCCTCTGCTGCCAAGATAGATTTTTGCCTATTGGTTTTCAGGGCTCAAAAAATGTGTTATTTAGGGCATGCCGCTTCTTGCTCTCACTTAGAGAATCTAATGGGGAAGATGCACTGGAGATTAGAAACCACAGGATTGGCATTTTCACACCAGTCAAAGAGATCTGAGGGCTGCTGTCATGACGCTGATGTCACAACGGCTGTTCTGCTGTCTCCCCCCCGCCCCCATGTGGGAAACTGTGTCTGTAGAAGAGACCGTGATTTCTTTATTCCGATCCCACCTCACTGAATGAGAGCATCCAGACTGAACTAGGATGGCTAAGACTGTGTTTAGGATCCAGGGCTTTTTTTGTAGCTGGAACTCCTTTGCATATTAGGCTACACCCCCCTGATGTAGCCAATCCTCCTAGAGCTTACAGGGTTCTTCTTACAGGGCCTACTTTAAGCTCCAGGAGGATTGACTACATCAGAGTGGTGTAGCCTAATATGCAAAGGAGTTCCTGCTTCAAAAAAAAAAGTCTTGTTAGGATCCAATCAGGGGCCTGGAAGCACTTGACTGGCTCCTCCCTCCTATTCTCTTATCTCGTTTGTTATTTTTGTTGGCGGTCCTTAGGAGCAGGGACTCCTAGTGGGTGGTCTATCTAGCCTTTCTCTGCCTAAGACCTTCAGATTGTAGTTCGAAGGGATCTTACAGAAAGGAGTACCCAGCAGGGTTTATTCCAGCCATAATCTCTTTCTTTGCAGCACCTTAACCTCTGGGTAGGGTTGCCAGCCTCCAGGTGGTGGTTGGAGCTCTCCTAGGATTACAGCTGATCTCCGGGTGACAGAGATGACCATCTGGAGAAAATGGCCGCCTTGGAAGGTGGACTCTGTGGCATTATACCCTGGTCATATCCCACTGAAGTCCCTCCCTTCCTCAGACCCCGCCCTCCTCAGGGTCCACCCCCGTAATCTCCAGGTATATACCAACCTGGAGCTGGCAACCCTACATCTGAGTGAGAAGGCAAAGAGGCCTTTTATGCATTGAAGAGGGACTCTCCCCCTGCTACTCTAGACTGTTGATACCCCTCAAATGTCTTTTTTGCAATTAGTGGTTAAACGTGGTCTGACCACTAATTAACATTTGCATGGCTGGGTGGTGCACTGCAGGCCACTTTTTCTGTTGGGGTTCCGGCAGAACTTTTACCAGCTAATTCCGTTTCCTAAGGGAAGGTCTCACCGAATCATTACATTTTGATGAAATCAAGGATCTGGAATAAAGCCTGTATATGATGGATTCGTGTCCAGTGTCCTCTGTGGTGGATTAGGAGAAGTGACCCAATTGACCTTTCCTTAACCATAGTGAGGAAGCGTAATCTAGACTAGATTGCTGCGATGTGGTCTGTGTGGGGTTGCCCTTGGAAAGCGTTCAGAAACTTCCGTTGGTGCAGAATACTGCAGTTGGGACACTGACTGGAATGTGGGTCTTAGGATCCTATCACTCCAGTCTTGGCCTGCCTACAGTGGCTCCCAATCTGTTTCAAGACACAGTTCAAAGTGCTGGTGTTGACCAAGATACTTGAGGGTTCCCTTCTGCCCTTGTGAATTTACCCGTCCACTCAGGTCATCTTCTGAGGGCCTGCTGTGGTGCCCCCACCTTCTAAGATCAGGCAGGTGACAACCCAGGACAGGGCCTTTTCGGTTATGGCCCCAACACTCTGGAACTCTCCCCTCAGGAGAGTTCTGGCCTCTTTTGTGGCTATCTTCCACCAGTGGGTGAAGACTTGGCATTTTGTCAGTGATCCCTACCTAATGTTTTGTTGTTTTATCTTTGCTGTTATTTTAGCTTTGGTCTTCATTGTTTTTGTTGGTTTTAGTGGTTTTTAAGAGGCAGCTTTGTTATGCATGTTTTTTAATGTCTCAGCTGCCTTTGTGGCTTTTATGACGGCAGAAAGGCAGAGTATAAATTTTCTTCAGTACAGTTGCACTCAAAGGAAAGTTGAGAAGCCATTAACTCCTATGGACACCACCGCCTGGTGGTGTTTCCTGACAAGTCTCCAGGACCCCAGACAGCTAGTGTGGTGCAGAGGTGATGATGTCAGACTAAATTCTATGGGACCCAGGTTCGAATTTCCATTCTGCATTGGAAGCTTGCTGGGTGGACCAGTCACGCGGGTTGATTTGGAGGATATCTCAGTAAACGGGTTTTCCGTTGCCTGTAAATTGCGGCCAAAATCAGGCGTGCAGGTAGTTTTGATACCCGGAATCTTGCGCAGCGAGGCGGGCCATGACCCTTTTAGAAGCTTAATTCTGGAAGCCGTCCTGCATGTCAAAATCTCATTTGCTCTCATTAAGGACTGTAATAAGACGACAGTGAAAACAGCGCCGGCTAATTTGATCAGTGTCCATAGTTTCTCGTTTCTGAAGCAGTAAAGGTAACGAGACTCTTCCCCCTCCCCCCACAAAGGCTGCTGGGTGAGTTCCGAGACTGGGGCCTTCCTTCCTTGTGCCTGACTAATTTCTGCGAGCTGCTGTTAATAATTACTAATGTATTTAAGGACAATGGGGTGGGTGATTGATGGTACAGGACAGACGGATGACGTAAAACCGAGCCTGAGAGTTCTGGCATCTGAGGGCAGACCTGCGTATCGTAGTGGAAAGTGCACACACAGAAGTGTAGCAGGGAAACGTGTTCTAAGTACCAGGTATTTGTATTTAGCTGAGTAGGCAGTGGGATGGCTGAGAAAGGGTAGGAAGTGGATTGAAGGGTTTTGTGTGGGAGACAACATCACAAGAGCTCTGGATCAGACCAGCGGTCTGCCTAGTTCAGCATCCTGTTTCAGACAGTAGCCAACCAGTTCCTCTGGATGGCCAACAACAGGGCAGAGAGGCTAAGGCGTTCTCCTGATGTTTCCTTCTGGCGCTGGGATGCAGAGGTTAACTGCTCAGTCTCTGGAGACTCAAAGCAGGGGTAACCTTTTTTGAGGAGTGAGGAGAAAGGAGGAGTTAACCCCATCCCGTTTTACTCCATAAGATAAGTTCTTCCACAATACCCATGTTGGGGAGAGAATGTGCCCTTCTTTCAATTTTTATACAGAGCAACTGTGGTGTAGACATTAGAGTGTCAAACTAAGATTTTTTTTGTGTTAGGGGGTCCTTACTTTCCCATGGATGCTCTCTGTGACCTTGGGCTTCCAATCTCTCTGTCTTACCTGCCTCACAGGGTTGTTGTGAGGGTAAAATGGGAAAGGGAGAGATACGGATGCCGCTAGAAGCTCCTTGGAGGCAGACCAGGGAGGAAAAGGATCGATCCAGGAAGGTGGGGGGTGTGTGTGTAAAAAGGGCTGGTTAGTAAAGATAGATGGAAGCTGAAAATATCGGTAATCAATATGTAAAACATTTGGGTTTTGACTTGTGCTTTGTAAATCTGTGAGTGCTTTTTGCTGTCTGGACATTAGGCCTGATTTGCTCCCCTGTCTTTTTTAATTAATATGTTTTATGGGGCACCTTAACAGGTTTTTGTAACCCTCTTGGTAAAAGCAGCGTGTGCCTTCAGAAGGCTTTTTCATTGCACAGCTCTTCAGCCTGCAGAAGGTCCCTTTCAGTCCTCTTTTCGAATTGGACTGAAATTCTTAGCTGTAGCCTTCCAGCAGCAGGCCTGAAATCAGAACGCAGTTTTGTGCTTCGAGTATCAAAACAGGTCGTACAGCAGTTTTTCTTAACTGGGTGATTTTGCCTTGTGTAGGGTGACTGGCAGGTGCCAAGACTGGTCCACTGCAGGGGTTTCATGGAGGGTAAGGTTGACACGGCACCGTCTCTTTCTCAACCAGGACCCCTGTTTTGGGTGGCGTGGGTGTGTGCTGTCGCCCTGGAGGAGAGGGATGTTTCTGACTTCATTTTTCATGGTGCAGAGGGCACATGAACACAAGAAGTTGCTTTATTCTGAGTCAGACCTTTTGGTCCCTCAAATTCAGTACTGTCTACTTACATATGAACATATGAAGCTGCCTTATACTGAATCAGACCTTTGGTCCATCAAAGTCAGTATTGTCTTCTCAGACTGGCAGCGGCTCTCCAGGGTCTCAAGCTGAGGTTTTTCACACCTGTTTGCCTGGACCCTTTTCTGGAGATGCCAGGGATTGAACCCTGGACCTTCTGCTTCCCAAGCAGATGCTCTACCACTGAGCCACCGTCCCTCCCCTAAAAACCCCTACTTGGACCGGCAATGGCTCTCCATGGTCTCTGGCAGAGAGAGGTCTGTCACATTTATTTATTTTAGTATATTTCTATTCCGTCCGTTCCCCGTAGGGCTCAAGGCGGAGTACAACATATGATAAAACAATAAAATACAATAAAAACATTCTATAAACAAACAACAGCACTCTGATTACCATGTCATCACATATTGCCCAGCCTAGTCATCTCACATCATGATATCTCATAGCGATGGCAGTTTTTTATTCCATTTCCTAGCACAGATGACAGTGCTGGCCGGGGAGGCCAACCTGATCAAGAATAGACGCCCGCAGCCTCAGCTAAAAGCCTGGCGGAACAGCTCCATTTTACAGGCCCTACGGAAGGCTAATAAGCCAGATAGGGCCCAGATTTCAACAGGGAGCTGATTCCGCCAGGTCGGGGCCAGGACTGAAAAAGCCCTGGCCCTCGTTGAGGCGAGGCGGGCATCTCTTGGGCCGGGGACAGCCAACAGATGTTGGGAGGCCGAACGTAACGACCTCCTGGGCATATATGGAAGGAGATGGTCCTGCAGATATGTTGGTCCCAGACTGCGTAAGGCTTGTTGCCTGATCCTTTGAACTGGAGGTGCCAGGGATTGAACCTGGGACCTTCTGCGTGCCAAGCAGATGCTCTGCCACAGAATGCAGTGAGCTTCAGACCCACATAATAATATAAAAGAGAGAGAGAGAGACATAAAACAAATGAAGACTCATCCACATTTGGAGGAATTTCTCACTCTTCTGCAGCTGCCCATTTTGCCCCTGGAGGTGGTGGTGTCAGTTAGACTTCATTAGAGACTCTGCTGCCATCTTCAGGGATGAAATGGGCATTCATGAAGGACAGGGCCTTCTTTGTTGTGGTGCCTCAGTTGCTGAATGCGCTCGCAGTACCTAGGTACTTAATCATTTGACGTTTCAGTGCCATGTTAAAACCTGGCTTCTTTGGGCTCTTCATTAGTTTACAGTTCTGTTACTTACACAGTTTCAATTTATTACGTTTGTCTTTGTCTGTATTGGCCCTGTTTGCATTACTTCTTTGGATGTTTGGATAAATTCTTCTAATATACAAGTAGAAAAGATATCTAACAAGAGTCCAACAGAGATATCGTATAAATGTGTACAAGGATTTATCCTGATGTTTTTTTTTAAAAAAAATCTTTCTAGGCTGTCATCTGATTTTACTGTTTGTTAGACTGCAAATTGTTTTATCGACGACTTTTTATGGTGAATGTGTATGTTTTGTGTTGTTAACTGCCCTGAGCCTGCTTCGGCAGGATGGATAGGATATAAAGAAGAAGAAGAATTGCAGATTTATATCCCGCCCTTCTCCATGAATCAGAGACTCAGAGCGGCTTACAATCTCCTATGTCTTCTCCCCTCACAACAGACACCCTGTGAGGTGGGTGGGGCTGGAGAGGGCTCTCACAGCAGCTGCCCTTTCAAGGACAACCTCTGCCAGAGCTATGGCTGACCCAAGGCCATTCCAGCAGGTGCAAGTGGAGGAGTGGGGAATCAAACCTGGTTCTCCCAGATAAGAGTCCGCACACTTAACCACTACACCAAACTGGCTCTCCCAGTATCATATTAAACTAAATTAAGCTGTATGTTAATGAGGGTTGGAAACTGGTTTGGTGTACAGTGTTTATGTTTATTAAATACCTTCGTTCCTGACTAGCTTATCAAGGCAAACCACCAGGCTTTCTTGGGCAAAGTTGGGAAACGAGGACTCTCTTTGGTAGCTCACCGAAGAAAGGATTAGCTAGCTGACCCTGCTCTCTGTTGGGTCTTCAGCACCGTCTATATAGATGGCTGAAGGGGGGTATTGCAACAGCAACTGGTTCTGTAAGGGTGATGTGACGGAAGATGATGATACTGGATTTATATCCCGCCTTATACTCTGAATTTCAGAGTCTCAGAGTGGTCACAATACCTCCCCCCCTCCCCGCCACAACAGACACCCTGTGAGGTGGATGGGGCTAAGAGAGCTCTTACAGCAGCTGCCCTTTCACAAGGGCAACTTCCATGAGAGCTATGGCTGATCCAAGACCATTCCAGCAGCTGCAAGTGGAGGAGTGGGGAATCAAACCTGGTTCTCCCAGATAAGAGTCCACGCACTTAACCACTACACCAAACTGGCCGGTAGGGTTCGATGGGGCCTTTGCGAGCAGCTGACTCTAGCCTAGTTCGTCCTTCTGATTGCTTGCCCTGTTTGCCTCCTTCCTGACCCCATCTCTCTACTGCAGTCTTGCCATTTTGTAATCGAAAAAGCAAATAATTTTCAAACTATAGGACTCTCTGGCCCTACCGGGCCCCATTAGCAGAGCATGCAAGATTTGTTAGAATTTTCAGCATGCAGCTTTTTACAGTGCGTAGAAAGCTCTGTGATCTCTGGTGTGTTCCCGCTGCAAAATTTTCAAGATGCCTACCGGAGATATATGCGGGGCATCTGCCATGCTAACAATTTGGAGGAGGCAGAATGAGAGGAAAGGGATTATTCTGAGGTTGATGGAGCTTCCAGCTAAGACTTGGATGTGCTGAATGTACTCTGGCAAAGGCCCCTTACTGATTTTTCACTTTAGCTTTAAAGGAATGATGTTGTTTTTTTTCCTTCCTGCCCCACTTTCTGTTGTCCCTACCTGACATGTGAAGGGAAAAAAGCACAAAGTCAAAAGGTATATCTAGTTCAGCATCCTGTTCCCAACACTGTCCAGCTGTATTCTCTCCCTGAATGCCTAGAAGTTGGACATGGAGGCCAAGGCCTCCCTCTGTCATCAACCCACCAGGGTTATTGGGAGGTATACTGCCTCTGAACATGGCAGTTCCTCAAAGCCGTCATGGCTGATCACGCCCCAATGGAGCTCTTGGCCGCCTTGCATTAGTCTCCTTCCCTTTTAAAGCTAACGCCATGGGGCAGTGAGTTCCAAAATTATGCGTTCTAGGGAAAACAAGCGTTTCCTCTTCCTATCCCTTATTCTAGTACCCATCAGCTTCATCAGATTCCCCTATGTATAAGAGAGGATGAATAATAGCATGCCACGTGTAATTTTATAAACCCCTATTATGTCGCTATCCCCTCTGCAGCATCTCCTTTGTAAACTAAAAACCCCCATACTCTTTTGTTATTTTCTAGCAGGGGAATTGTTCCATCCTCTTGACCATTCTGGGTGCTCTTTTCTGCACCTTTTCATTCGTTTGGGTTTCAGGATGCAGGGGAAGCCGCCTTATGAGACCATTGCTCTCCCAAGATCAGTGTGGTCTACTTAGACTGGCAGCGGCTTTCTGGAGTCTCAGATCTTTCATGTTACCTGCTGCCAAATTGTTTTGAAAATGGAAAATAACAGGAATTGAACGCGGGACCTTCTGCATGATGATGTTGACTCCACTGAGCCCATGCCCCCCTCCCTAAGTAATCAGCCTTACTATCTCTTATTTTACTGCCTTGAAATCATGGCTACGACTGTGTTGCCACAAGGTTTTTGGAGGCCCAGAAACATGCGGCTTTTAAAAATGAATAGCATGGCCTTCTGGGGGCTTGTGTCTGACTTAAGAGGGGAACTTGCAGAATTATATAACTTTGCAGAATTCCCAGAAGTGTTTGTAAGCCTACTTCTTGAGCCCTCCCAGAGGCATTTGGCTGGTAACTTTCAGAGCACTGGGCTAAAAAGATCTTTGGCCTGATCAGGCCTCAGATTCAGTGGGAGCTCACAGGAGCTCAGCTCCTGAACCTTTCTGAGAGTTCCACCTCCTTGTCCATTGAATAGTATGTGCAGCTGCATAACAATCCCTGGATGAGCTCCACCACCTATTTTTCTACAAAATGACCCCTGGGCCTGATCCAGCAGCATTGTTCCTACATTCCCATCCCAGATAGGCTTGTAATGAACAAGAAAAGATCTCTGTTTGCCCTTGTGTGAAATAGCCGAAGCTCCATTTTCTTGTGTTGCTTTTTAAGGGAAGCATGCCTTAGCTAGAAGTTTTTACTTTATTTTTATTTATTGCAGGTGTAAGAAGAAATTAAAACCATGACGGACTCCAAATATTTCACCACCAATAAAAAAGGTCAGCTTTTGTGTAACGTTGAAGATTCTCACAGACAGGGGGAAGGGGAGGCTTTTGAAAGGTGTTCTTCAGGACCTAGACTCTGTCCTCTTGTGTCGCCACTTTGCTGCCTTCTCTACCAGATATGGGAAGGCTGACGGGGGTGGTGGTGGCATGGGGTGAATATTTCTTCCTGAGGTCTAGAATCTTTGGTGGAAAATGCAGCTAATTTTTTCTCCTGCCATTCTGTGCATGCATATCAATATTTCCCATGATTTTGCTGTCTGAAGTGCTTGTCACACTGGATATTTTACAGGCACATTCCACTCTTATACCCTTAAAAGTTTTCTTTTAATGATTGCAAGGACTGATCAAGGACCTCTGACCCTGTGACTGCATGAATTACAAGTCCCATTCAGAGCAGAGTCTCATGTAGAGATGCAACAGGCAGCCTGTTCTGGGAGGACATAAATTTGTTCCATTGAGCACAGCAGAATGTTCTAGTCTCCCCATGACACAGGCTGGTTGGAAGGAGTAGAGCCAGTGCAGTAATACCATGTCATACCAGAGAAAGCGTTTGAATCTGGATCTCCCTTGGCTAACACTCTAATCCAGGGGTCTGCAGCCTTTCATCATCGAAGATGATGATGATATTGGATTTATACCCCACCCTTCACTCTGAAGCTTAGAGTGCCTCACAATCTCCTTTCCCTTCCTCCCCCACAACAGACACCCTGTGAGGTAGGTGGGGCTGAGAGAACTCTTACAGCAGCTGCCCTTTCAAGGACAACCTCTGCCAGAGCTATGGCTGACCCGAGGCCATTCCAGCAGGTGCAAGTGGAGGAGTGGGGAATCAAACCTGGTTCTCCCAGATAAGAGTCCGGGAACTTAACCACTACACCAAACTGGCTCTCAGCAGAGCTAAACAACATCAACATTATCAGCAAGACGATGACAGAGAAGCAATTAGGGAGACAATTAGGGAGACTGAAAGTATACAAATTAACATTATTGGCAGTTAGGATGGCCAGGCTTTCCAGCCTGGTGAGAAACCTCCTGCTGGCTGTCACCATGGCCCACCATCTAGCAGTGGGAGGGGAACCCTTACCATCCGCCTCTTTGCTGGTATGTCACTTCCAGATATAACTCAGAAGTTACAACAGATAGTTCTAGGAATCACTGGAAACTTCATGGTCTTAGCAATCCATAGAGCTACCCATTGTCACTTCTGGGGGGGTTACTGGTTTCACACTGTCCCCCCACCATGTCCCTCCCTCTAGCAATGGACCTATTGATTAATAACCTGTAACATTTCTGTAGGCCAGAAACTGATTGTTGCAAATTCTTCATTAGGAAGTGGAGCACGTAACGTCTTGGAATAATTAATAAGCATACCTTGTGTGATTGTGATTGATCTGCATATGGTTTGAATTGGAATTCCGGACAAGCGCTCGCCTCTGGCATTTCCCTTTCTTGTGAAGCATTTAGAAGAAAGGATTTTTAGTCCTATAAAAACGTTGCCTTCCATTGCCTTGGCATACTGATTATTCTGACATCCCTACTGGGGCATGGAGGATGTTCAGAGAAGTGACTTGATACAGCCCGTCTCTCCCTCTGGGCCCTGGTATTCCTTGGAGGTCTCCCATCTAAGCACTTGCCAGGGTCAGCCCTGCTTAGCTTCTGAGACATGAGATCAGGCTTGCCTGGGCTATCCCAGTTTTGACTCACAAAAGCTTACACCCTGGAAAATGTTGCTGGCCTTCAAGGTATTACCAGAGTCAAAATTTCCTTCTACTGTGATTTTAAAGATTTCATTTTTGTTTTAAAAAGAGCCTTGTTCAGTTTCATGCTGAGCCGTGTTTGGCTCTGAAACTGCAGCTTGCTGCCTGCCTCCTGTCATTGTATTGCTGATCATTTTGATTTTAACATGCCCAGATTTCTGATGGTCTTTCTACTGAAAGAGCTCCTTGCGACATCAGGGGGTGGCCGACAAGTAATCCCTAAATGTCTTTTCTGTCTTTCTTTTTTTAAACTGCTTCTCCTTTTTGACTTTCCGCTCTTGGATAATTAAGATTCCCGGCACCGCCAGCCGTGGTGAATTGCTCAGCTGCCAGAGTTCCATTAAGGAAGATGAATGGCACCAGCTTCCCAGCTGCTCAGGCCTTCCGTAAAATTGCCATTTGGCACAAGAGCGTCTTGGAGAATATCGATGCTCAGTTGCTTGGTTTTTAAATGCCGGCTGGGTTTGGTGAGCAAGACGGGTTCATTCAGTGGGCCATGCTTGCGTAACGCTTTTCCTGGGTGCCTTTGCAGGCCCTGCCTCTAACAAATCCCTTTCTTTAGCACATCTTCTTCTAGTCTCATATCCGTTGCCATCTTTTATTCTCATCCACTGAGATAATAACGTTTTCATCCCTTCCACCTGCTGTGTGACACAATCCGGCTGCTGTGTGGCTTTTCCAGTATTTCAGTGACTTATTTGACAGTTTGCTTCGCTGCTTCTCTTCCTGTCTGATCCAAATCTGGTTTCTGAAGTCTCGTGCTGTCTCAAGATGGACAAATGACTCTTATTTTAGAGCTTAGAGCTTTAACATAGGGCTGTTCACTCATTAAAGTCTTTAAAATTATTGACTTTTACATACACATCGCATTAATTAAGTGGATTTATGGATCACCCCATATCAAAGGCTTATTGGAATCAAAAGCCCCCCCCCTCCCAGTATCTCACTTTGCTTAAGAGATCAATGGAACATGTGATTGCTCTTCCCACCTGTTTGCTTCTGAACCAGGGTTCCAAATACTGAAACCAAGTTCCAAATACCAGGGTTCCAGTGGGGATTGCAGTTTCACATTGGTGTTGTTCAGACCATTGGGAAAGTAGCACACAAGAGGACAAAGGAAACAGGAGAGGACTGTGCAGATTCTACTGCAGCCTAGTCCCAGCCAAAACTGCAAATCTTGGTTAGAGAACAGGAATGTTTGGATCTCCAGTAGACCAATGACACTCCAGTGTCGGGTGTTGGCCTGCCTTTTTTGAGCCTGTGGGCGCCTTTGGAACCAGGTGGTGGGCCTAGCAAGAGAATGGCTGCTGCAGGAGGCAGAGCTAGACACAAAATGGCTGTCGCAGGAGGTAGACCCAACCACAGAATTTTAAAAAAAACCCAAAACAATTGGTGGGCACCACGCTGGGGACCCCTGTCTAGAGCATCAGACTGCAAGACCTGGGTTCAACTTTTATCCCAGCCATGAAGTTTACTGGTTGGGCCACTGCCTTCCCAGCCTACCATACTGCATCCACCAACTTACGAGGTGAGCAAGATATACATCAAGTTTTAGTTGTCTTGGAGGATCGTGAAGTTTCTCCTGTGTGTGAAAGTGTGGTTATTAAATCCAAGCAGTTGTCAACAGGAATACCTGTATTCTTTTGTTTCCTCATCAGGTGATAAGGTACAGAATGTTTTTCTTTATGCACCAGAATCCTTGTTAGTTCATTTGTCAACTTTTTTTTTTGTAAACATGCATGTGGAGAAGGCACATTCCTCCCAGTTCCCAGAGCCCTTTTTGACCACTGCAAGGGTCGTTCTTGGGGTCACAGGGCCTGCACGGGTGAATAGCTGTATGAATTGGGGGTGGGGGTGAAGCACAGAAGTGCAAGGAGATGAAATTTCCCTCTCCTTTCAGCAGAGCTGTCCTTGGAGGAGGAGGTTATTACTTGTCCCTGTCTCCCTGTTTCCTGCCTCACTCTAGTCCCTACAATCCGCACTGTTATTCATGTTGGCCAACTGGAAATGTCGAGGGCTAGAAACATCGCAAATGAAATGGAAGTCTTGAGATTTTATCAGATTCTGTGGTCCAAAAGAAGAAAAAAAGGGCTCCCCTCATAACACTATGGGGCCTCTGCTGTGTGACGGTAGACCCTTTCAAACTGCTTTTGTCCTCTGTTGTAGTAACTGGTTGCTAATGCATTTTTTCTGTCATTTCAGACAGACCCATTTTAATAACTGGCTGCTAGTGGAATTTATTTACCTGTTCATAACAAACCCGCTTGCTTTGGGTTAGCAAAGGATGGTTGAGCCGCTTTTGAGGGAAACTGCTTTCCCCCCCCCGTTTTCAACCCTTCTTTGCGTTTCTGAATCCCTGTGGTGTGCTGTTTAAAAGGTCCGTAGCACTTTCTACCATGCTGCTTTTTCCCCCTTCTCTTTATCACCCCACAATTTTCCTCAGACTTTGAATCTTTTAAAAACATTCTAATGTGAGCACTATGGCGCTCAACCGCTATAACACCATGCATCTCAATGGTGCTGCTATATCATTGAAGTATTATAGCGGTTGAGCACTATAGCGCTCACATTAGAATGTTAAAAAGAAAAAAGTCTGAGGACAAGTGCAGGACGAAAAAGGGTGTGTGGGGAAAGCAGCGCTGTTTGAATTTACCAAAGTGCTTTAGAGACAGCTCATTAACGGAAGGAAATTTGCTGTATGAAACCCCTGTCAAATCAACAGTGAATCACATCCAGTTTAGAACGGTAGTGTGAAAAAGGCCAGTAGGCTCTGTGAGTTAGCGGAGGAATATACCAGTTGTTGGCCAGTCTTCTCCGACTGCTCAAACACTTTCCCCTCCTCCTGGTGAGACTGAACCCTTCCTGTTTCTTTGGCAGGGGAAATCTTCGAACTGAAAGCCGAGCTCAACAATGAGAAGAAGGAGAAGAGGAAGGAGGCGGTGAAGAAGGTCATTGCTGCCATGACTGTGGGGAAGGACGTCAGGTAACACCTCCTTGGTTGCAGACTAGGGCAGCCCGGATGGTCCCAAAGGCTAGAGCGCCTTCCGTACAGAGAGAGGGTGAAGCATTTGGGGCTTCTGAGTGTAGAGAAGAGACAGCTGGGGTGGCAGGTGGGATATGACAGAGGTTTGTAACGTTCTGCATAAAGCAGAGAAAGTGGATAGAAAGAGAACCCTGTTCTCTCCGCAGTATGAGAACTCTACAGTCTGGTTAGAAAAGGTAAAGATAGTCCCCTGTGCAACCATCAGTCATTTCTGACTCTGGGGTGACATTGCTCTCACAATGTTTTCACAGCAGACTTTTTATGGGGTGGTTTGCTGTTGCCTTCCCCAGCCATCTACGCTTTCCCCACAGCAAGGTGGGTACTCATTTGACCTACCTCAGAAGGATGGAAGGCTGAGTCAACCTTGAGCCGGCTACCTGAACTCAGCTTCCACCGGGATCGAACTCAGGTCGTGAGCAGAGTTTGGATTGCAATACGGCAGCTTACCGCTCTGTGCGACGGGACCGCCACAGTTCTGGTTACTCCGTCTCAAAAAGGATGCCCTAAAGAGGCAAAGAACAACATGCAAGGAGGTTTGGAGGAAGAACTGTTCCTCCTTTCCCACCAAACGTGAGAACTCAGAGGCACCCAGTGACTTGGACAGGCAGTAGACCAAGGAGAAAGGAAGAAGTCCTCCTTCACACGATGCATGGGCCACTTGCCAAATTCCCTGCCCCATAATGGCTGCTGGCTTAGAGGGCTCTTATAGCCAAATCCATGGAATAAAAGTCCCATGGATAGCTATTTGGTTTTGTAATCAAATTGAACTTCCACGTTCAGAGGCAGTATGCCATAGAATGCAAGTTGCTGCAGTGCATAGCAGGAGATGTCTGTTGCTTTCATGCCCACTTCTGGGCTTCCCAGAGACATCCCCGTTGGACGCTCTAGGATGCTGGATGGAGACATCCTTGGTCTGATCCAGCCAGGGCTCTTCTCACAGTTTCTTCCTACTGCTGGGGGTGGGGGTGGGGTGGGGAAAATCTGTATTACGGTGCCAAGGAACAGTCTGAAGGTTTGCAATGCAGCCCACTTGCTGAAGGTGCCCAGGGCTAAGTCTCATAAGTCCCTGGAAGGGAGACTGCTGGAAGAATCCCACTCCATTTATGTTGCCTCAAGTTCCTGAAGAGAAAAAAGGTAAAGGTAGTCCCCTGTGCAAGCACCAGTCATTTCCGACTCTGGGGTGATGTTGCATCACGACGTTTTCACGGCAGATTTTTTTTAGTGGGGTGGTTTGCCACTGCCTTCCCCTGTCATCCACACTTTACCCCCAGCAAGCTGGGTAATCTTACTGACCGGAAGGATGGAAGGCTGAGTCAACCTTGAGCCGGCTACCTGAACCCAGCTTCCACTGGGATCAAGCTCAGGTCGTGAGCAGAGCTTGGACTGCAGTACTGTAGATTTACCACTCTGTGCCATGGATGTAAATAGAATAATAGAAATAACAGAATAATAGAAAAAGAAAATGTGATCTCTAGCTTGTCCTGGGTGGGTGGGGGTCTCCGTAAGGCCGCTGTGCCTGCAAGAAACAAGACTATCATACACCGTTAAAACAAAACTGTGTTTAAATTTAAACTGTGTGCGCATAAAAATGTGGTTGGTTTGGATTTCAAGCCTCCCCAAGGGTTTGGTGCAGAGCAGCATCATTAAATCCACAGTGGGGGGAAAAAATCCTCTGGTTGGTGACCTTTATTTTCTTTCTATTGACACATCCTCGAGCCTGCTGCAACCTCAGCCGCTAAAAGCCAGCCGGAGCCAGACATCTCGGGGCACTTGCAGAAAGCGGTCTAAAGTAAATGCAGGGTGGCAGCTTCAGTGGCGTGGCTTCGTCGGAGGGCGATGGGGAGAGCGGAAGGGAAGGCTCACCCACGCCTGGGTTTTCAAGTCAGCTCAGCATCCTGTGCCCGGAACAGCTTCGGGACTCTGCTGCGCTCAGCAATCTTGCTGGCAGGCGCCAGCGTGTCCGAGTCGCAGGTTGCTCTTCCTTGCAGACAGGTCTTCCAAATCGTCTGGCCCGCAACGAAAGGTCTCATCTGCTTCCATCTTCGGTGTTCATCTTCTGCTGCATAAAGGAAAAAAAGGGGAGAATTTTATTCTCTCCCAAGTGGGGGGCGGTTCATGCATGATCCAAGACCAGGGTCTTGATTCATACTGCCTGTAATTAATTCAGAAGAAAAGAGTACTGGAAGGAGGAGGGCAAGTGATAGGCATTCCTGAACATACTCGCAGCGTGGGGGACTTTTTTCTGCCTCCCCTACAGTGTTAGAATTCAGGACGTTTCCGGTTGAGTTGATGGGGAATGAATTTGGAAAGTTGTTCACATGATATGTAATGAGGACTAGATGCATTCATGGAGGATTGGGTGTAGGTATCAGCCTTGAGGGTTAAATGGAACCTCCTTGTTCAGAGGTAGTCTGACCCTGGGTCATGGCAGCAAGGATTGTCTGTGGCCTTCTTGCATTGCTTGTGGACTTTTCCAAGAGTGTTGAAAGCTAGGGGGGTTTGAACCAAAGAGGACTCTGTAGAGTCCCTAGGTGCCTTCCTAAAAACCCTTTCCGGAGAGCAGTTTGACCTAGTGGAAGTTCTAAAAGCCCAAGAAGGACGGCCTAGGATCAGTAGTTGAGCATGTTTCGCATGCAGGGAATTCCAGCTCTAGACCTAATACTGCTTGGCTAGCAGAGCAGCAAATATGCAGCGACCGAGACATCGGGAAAGCCTTCTGCATGCAGATGAGACAGTGTTTGGGAATGCCCTGCACAGTGGCTGCTTTAACCCCAGCAGTGTCCTCTCCTTCTAGCTCCCTTTTCCCAGACGTGGTGAACTGCATGCAGACCGACAACTTGGAGCTGAAGAAGCTGGTGTACCTCTACCTGATGAACTATGCCAAGAGCCAGCCAGACATGGCTATCATGGCCGTCAACAGCTTTGTAAAGGTAAAAGGGGAGGCTGTGAGCCTGCACATGAGCATTTCCCTCCTCCAAACTGAATAAATAACTCCCCTGGATTGTCCAAGCTAACCTGATCTCGTTGGATTTCAGAAGCTGAGCATGGTCGGCTTTGCTCTGTATTTGGATGGAAGACCATGAAGGCAATCCAGGGTAGCGATGCAGTGGCAGACAATGGCAAACCGAACCGCCTCTGTTTATATCTTGCCTTGAAATCCTCCAAACGGTTGAAATATACACCCCCTAAGGCAGGGGTGGCCAAACTTCCTTAACGTAATAAGAGCCGCATAGGATAAACATCAGATGTTTGAGAGCCTCAAGACATGAATGGCAGATGTTTGAGAGTTGCAAGACAGGAAGGCAGGCAGGCAAATAGATGGGGGAGGGAGGAGGGAGAGAAAGGGGAGAAGAAAGCAAATTGCTTGGCTTGGTGAAGTGATTTAAAGAGACAAATGCCTTCCCCAAGCTGGCCGATGGGGCAGTGGGGGCTTTGAGAACTATACTGCATGTGTGAAAGAGCCACGTGTGGCTCCCGAGCCTCAGTTTGGCCACCCCTGCCTAACGGGTCCCCATACATTGACTGTGACTTGGCAAAAAATGCCTGCCATCAGTAAAGCCGTAGGGAGAAGGGAAAGCATCATACCTGTGACCTCTCTCTGAACTTCCTTTCCCAAGCCCCTTTCTGTTGTGATTATTGCCTGAGAACTGGTGTGGAATAGTGTCATAGAATAGGAAGAGAATAGAAGAGAATCGAATTCAAATGCACGGTCAGCCGTGAAACTCCCTTGGGTGACCTTTGGCCAGGGTCTGTCTCTCCTTCCACTTCGTCCTTCTGTATCAGACCAGCCCAGACAACCTCATCGGACTGTTGTGAGGATAAAATGGGAGACTTGCTTATGCTCCTTGCTGAAATAAATAAATAATTTTGATGGGTATTTTCTTGATTTAAATTAATGCATGCTGTTTCTAGTCTTTGGAGGGTTTTGACCGAAAAGGAAGGTACAGATCTGGAGGATAAATAACCAAGCCCACTGTCGAGATGACCAGATGTGTAAGGAACGAAAGCCCCGTGCAGAGATAATGCTTGCTCTTTTTAAAAAAAAATTAGAAAAGGTTTGAAATATATACCCTCCCCCTTCCTTTTCAAAGACAGCAAACTAAATCTCGTTAGGAGCTGCCCTTCTATGGCGTCCTGGACTTGCTGGGACCACTAACACAGTTTCCGTGAGCTTGGCCATAGAGACATCCACGCTCATCCATCCCCTCTGCTTTCTGGGCTGACCTCATCTCGCCAACCGCTTTCCTCCTCTTTGGAAGGCGATCGAGCCCAGCATTTCTCATTGCCAAGCTATTCGTCTCCTGGCAAGCTCACATCGATGACAGCAAAAATGACACGAGAAAATCATTCTTCTGTTTTCTGATGCCACTGGAGATTCCTCTTTTTGGGAAAAAAACCCCCTTCCTAGGGTGCTGTTTTTGGTTAAGAAAGGATTGCAAAATAGGAATGGGTCAGTGGACAAGGACAAATTGCCTTCTCCCCTCAACAAAGGTAATAGTCTTGCAAGATACTTACAGTGTATTTCTTGGCCGTTTGTAAACTCCAGCCATTCCCTCCTGCCCTTCTTATGCAAAAGCTCTTTTGGAGGGTCTCGGTCTCTTCCTGCCCTGCTGATTTTCTATTGCCCTCGCAGATGCAGTATTGATGATGAGCAGTCCATTCCTGCTTTCTGCAGTGATTTCCCTGAGCATTCTATGACATCACGGTAATTCAGCAAATAGGATTCACGGGTGCTATAACTATCAAAACTCTTCACACTTTTCTCAGTCACCCTCACACTGGTTAGTCAAGTAACTCATTCTGAAGGTTCACACCAGTGTTTGGTGAAGGGTGGGTTATGGTAAGTGTTCCCTCTAAGCCAGGGGTGGGGAACCTTTTTTCTGCCAAGGGCCGTATGGATATTTATAACATCATTCGGGGGCCATAAAAAATTATCAACTTAAAAAACAGTGCTCCGCCAAGGGAGAATGATTCAGGCCAGCAAAATTAATGCGAATAATTCTTTTTTCTATTTGAAGTCATGTGGGGAGAGCCTAATCTGGCACACACACACACACACACACACACACCCCTGACCTACCGCCCTAGGCAAATGCATAGGTCCAGGGCTTTTTTGTAGAAAAAGCCCAGCAGGAACTCAGTAGCATAGTAGACCACATCCCCTGATATTAGCATATTAGGTCACACACTCATTAGCATATTAGGCCACACCATCTGGGATAATCAAGTGCAAACTGAACTGTGCAGCAATTCTGGCCAGCCAGCCAGGCCCCAGGGAGGCTGCCACACAGTGCAACTGGGCCCCGTGATCCCTGCCTGGCCCTGGGGAGGCTGCTGCACAGCGTGGCTGGGCCCCACGATCCTTGCTGGCCAGCCAGGCCCCAGAGAGGCTGCCACATGGCTCAGCTCAGTCCAGCAATCCCCGAGGGCCACAACAAGTGACCTCGAGGGTCGCATACAGCCCTCGGGACAGAGGTTCCCTACTCCTGCTCTAAGCTGTGGAGTCTTGGGAGTCAAAATTCTACTTTGTGAGCTACTGGCATTAAAACTGTGAGCTGCTGCATAAATTAATTTGCCCCGGGGCCGTTTTTCCTGCGCTACGACAAAAAATGTGTGAGCTGAAGGCTAAAAAACTGCGATCGAGCTCAGACTAATTCACCTTAGAGGGAACACTGGTTGTGGCTGTCTGAGATTCGAGTTCTCCCGGTGGAAAGATTTGAGCCTTGTTGTCTTTGGCGAAAATGCCCAGGGATTGAACAAACCCCTTTTACACTTTGCCACCTCTTACCCCACAGGACTGTGAGGACCCCAACCCTCTCATCCGTGCCCTGGCGGTACGCACCATGGGCTGCATCCGCGTGGACAAGATCACCGAGTACCTGTGTGAGCCGCTGCGCAAGTGCCTGAAGGACGAGGACCCGTACGTGCGCAAGACGGCAGCCGTCTGCGTGGCCAAGCTGCACGACATCAACGCGCAGATGGTGGAAGACCAAGGGTTCCTGGACTCCCTCCGAGACCTCATTGCGGACTCCAATCCCATGGTAAGTAGCCATTCTGCAGAATGCCCCGCCTTACAATATGGTTGGAACGACTGACAGTGTTTCTGGATTTTGGTGGGGGGCCACAGAGCAGTGTTAGAGCCAGTGTTCCCTCTAAGCTGAGTTCATGTGAGCTGGCTCCGTTTTTTAGCCTCTGGCTCACACTTTTTTGCCTTAACTCAGCCTGCTCAGGAAGGATGGCCCCAGAACAAACTAATGTATGCAGGAGCTCACAACCTTAATGCCAGGAGCTCACAAAGTGGAATTTTTGTTCTCAAGACCCCACAGCTTAGAGGGAACATTGGTTAGAGCTCGTGCTCTGTGTGCAGAAAATCCAGGATTGCAATGGTTCCAGTTAAAAAAAGGACCTCTGGTTGCTGGGCTGGGAGAGACCTCTGCCAGAGACCTTGGGATGGTAGTTGCCCGGATCCTTCTTTTCCCTTTTCTTGAAGAGGGGGACATTTGCCCATCTTGTTTGTGTCTTGCACTTGGGGTTTTCAAACCAAGCATGGTGATGGCAAGCATGTACAGGTCGGTAGGAGACTGCCGTCTTTAAAGTTTCACTTCCTAGTTCTTAGAGCTGCATCCCTACGCTTGGAAAGGCAGGGCTGTGCGCACGCTGTGATTTAGCAGGAGTGCGGAAAGCCCACAGAAGGGGACGTTGGGTGCAGAATTCGGTTTCCTGAGAAGCTGGGGGGAGGTTGATTGTTTTGTTTTGAAGACAGCTTCAAGAGAGGATTGGATAAATGTGGAGCAGAGGTCCATCAGTGGCTATTAGCCACAGCGTATTGTTAGAACTCTCTATCCGGGGCAGTTGATGTTCTGCATTCTTGGCGGGGGGGGGGGGGGGGGCGGCACAGTGGGAGGGCTTAAAGTGTCCTGGACCTCCTGATGGCACCTGGTTTTTTGGCCACTGTGTGACACAAGAGTGTTGGACTGGATGGGCCACTGGCCTGATCCAGCATGGCTTCTCTTATGCTCTTATGTTCTTATCAAGTTTTTGGCCCCCCCTGCTTCTGCAGACTTTCCTGAACCGTGGGGGCAGCTGCCATGCTGAGGGGTGACATGATAGAAGTTTACAAGATAATGCATGGGATGGAGAAAGTAGAGAAAGAAGTACTTTTCTCCCTTTCTCACAATACAAGAACTCGTGGGCATTCGATGAAATTGCTGAGCAGACAGGTTAAAACGGATAAAAGGAAGTACTTCTTCACCCAAAGGGTGATTAACATGTGGAATTCACTGCCACAGGAGGTGGTGGCGTCCACAAGCATAGCCACCTTCAAGAAGGGGTTAACTAAAAATATGGAGCAGAGGTCCATCAGTGGCTATTAGCCACAGTGTGTGTGTGTGTGTGTGTATATATATATATATATATATTTGGCCGCTGTGTGACACAGAATGTTGGACTGGATGGGCCATTGGCCTGATCTAACATGGCTTCTCTTATGTTCTTATGTTCTTATGCTGGAGAGTTGTGCTTCCGACCCACTGAGGGAACATCACTGCTTAAACTGCTGCTGTGTTGCCCGGAACATTCCATGCCTGGTAGAGGGCAGTGAGCATGCTCAGTTTTCATCTTGGTTTTTTTTTTCTCCCCTTTGAAAATCAAACTGTTTCCTCCCATCCTGTTTTTTTTGGGGAGTTCTCCAGATATGCTGATACCCAGGACATTTGTCTGTGAGTGGCCCTGTTTTGCTGCCCTGCTGGAAGTTGTGGCACTCTCGAATTTAAAGACACAGTGAGGAAGACAGCAGAAGAAACTGTGGAGGATAGGTGACCAATGGCTTAATTGTTGCAGATCCTCCATCAAGGAGGATTGGAGGTTCCTGAGCGCATAGTTTGTTCTTTGCAGCACGAACGGGGTGTGCAGCATTGATTATTTTGGCTTTTGGCTGCGGGGTTTGAGGCTATGATGGCAAAAAAGTTTCTTGGGGTAATTGGATCTGTTGGGATTTTCTTTTGTCCAGACCAGAGCCAGTTTGGTGTAGTGGTTAAGTGTGTGGACTCTTATCTGGGAGAACCGGGTTTGATTCCCCACTCCTCCACTTGCACCTGCTAGCATGGCCTTGGGTCAGCCATAGCTCTGGCAGAGGTTGTCCTTGAAAGGGCAGCTGCTGTGAGAGCCCTCTCCAGCCCCACCCACCTCACAGGGTGTCTGTTGTGGGGGAGGAAGGTAAAGTAGATTGTGAGCCGCTCTTGAGACTCTTCGGAGTGGAGGGCAGGATATAAATCCAATATCTTCTTATCCAGCCTTAAATCAAGCTCGTCTGAATGGGGTGCACGACAGGGGTTTTAGGGATTCCTGGTGGTTGTTCCCTGCAAAAGCACACATGTCACCTCCCCAGACATTTTGGTCTGCATGTTAGCAGCCCCTTCCTGGGCAGGTTTTTTTTTTTTTGTGTGTGTGTGTGTATGTTAGACTAGTTGTCACCTCAAGTACGTTTCCTGTTACTCTTGGGCTGGGCAGATCAATAGCTCGAGCCATTCTGTGCCCAAACGCCCTTGTTTCAATAAAGTTAAACGAGTTGTCAAAGCCAAAGGAGAATTGAAGGGAATCATCGATCTCTCTGCTGTCTCTGGGGAGATGACTGCACAGCAAATTCATCTGTCTAAGAGCATGCGGAGGAGAACTCAGCACTGGCAGTGGGGGTTTCAGCGAGCTCAGGAGTTCCCAGGTTCCATTAGCTCATGTGCACGCCTTTCTTGATCCTCCCCCGGGTCTGCGGGACAGTGACTGAAGGTTCCAGACTCTTCTCTCCCCATCTCTTTCCTTTTCCAGCTTTCATTCTATCCCCTCTTTCTGTTTCATTGATTAATATAATAAGTTTGGGGAGAGGACTTGTGGCTCAGTGGTGGAGCCTCTGCTTGGCACGCAGATGGTCTCTGGTTCAATCCCCGGCATCTCCAATAAGTATCAGGTTGTTGGTGACATGAAAGACCTCAACCAGAGACTTCCTATTGGGGAGGGACAGTGGCTCAGTGGTAGAGCATCTGCTTGGTATGCAGAAGGTCCCAGATTCCATCCCTGGCATCTCCAACTATAAAGGGTCCAGGCAAATAGGTGTGAAAAACCTCGAGACCCAGGAGAGCCGCTGCCAGTCTGAGTAGACAATACTGACTTTGATGGACCGAGGGTCTGATTCAGTATAAGGCAGCGTCATATGTTCAAAAGTTTATTGGATTCTACTTTTCAGTAAAAACTACCAAGACAGTAAAACAGTTTAAAACAACCAAGAGCCCAAAATACTTTGACATCATAAACTGCAAGTGATTGAACCAACTAATGATAGAAAACAGAGCCAACACCCTACCCCCAGCGCCTAGCCTTGGCTGTTCTGGCCTACATTTGAGCATGTTTGCTTCTTTTCAGTTTATTGTGTTATTGTGTGTGTGGAGGGGTGTTCCCCCCCACCCTACTTCCAGGAAGCTCTGCATCTTGTGCAAAGGTCCTTCTTCTTCTTTGTATGCCCGCATCAAGCCCCGAAGGGAGAGAGTCACACTGCAAATGGGGATTTGAATCTGGGTCTCTGAGACCCTCTTGTAATACCCTATACAAGGTTATATCAGGTGGCAGCAGAGACTACCGTTCACGATCGCTGTAGTCGCCTGGCCTTGTCTCTTTGGGAACTGAAGCGGAGCCAGCAAAGCAGAATGTCTCCCGCACGGCCTGAGCCCTTCCTGACTCGTGAGCAGCAGGACTGACAGTTCTGATTGATCTCCCTGAGGCTTTCCCGAGACAGCCAGGCTTAAGGTGTCTGGCGTCCCCGGCCTTGAATTTGCAGGTGGTTCCTCCCCACCCGCCTGCCGTTTGCAAATTAGACACCCATCTGGCTCTCGAGCGGCATCCTTCCAAGACGGTTCCTTGCAGACGTCCTTAGATGAATATTGATGTTATCTCAGGGACACCACGTTCTCGCCAAATCAACGGTCTTTTGCAGTAAGGGAGCCGAAGAAAAATATCCCTCGGTGTTTTTCTTTAAAAAAAAAAAATTGTCTGTCATAAAGGATGCAGGTAAAAGATGTGATATTACCAACCCAGGGTTCTGTGGGCATGCCGTATTAAGGCCCAGGGGGAAAAGGGTTACATGAATATTGGGACTGTGCATGTTTGGCTGGAGAGAAGCTGTTCTGCCAAAAGTAACAACTCTCCCCCTGCCTCCGGTCGACATGCTTTGTGAAATAAGCGCGGATTGACTGCGATGTCTGTGAGCCCTGTTTAGGTATTGGCTGACTTGCTGTGATGTCACAGGAGCCCTGGAAGGAGACAGAAAAGCACAGAGTGATGGGAACTTGGCTTACACTTTTAGGACGTTGTTCTCTTCTTGTTTGCTTTAGTAATGTTAGGATTCTTTGAATTCAACTCAACCATCCTACTTATCTTTCTGTTTGCAAAGCTGATAGTTGAGTTTGGGCCGAGAGGTGAAATATTGCTACCCATGGACAAGGTAGTGAGTGTTGTGTACTCATAGAGTATTCCCAGGAAAATGATACTTTGGAAATTACTGCTCCCCCCCACCCCCATCAAATCCTGTGTCAAGGTGTGTCAAGGACTGAGCAGGCTTACTGCCATCCAGGGAGAATGGAGGACGATGCTCAGTTGAGGGCAGGATTGCCCTCCATTTTTCCTGGATGGCACTGAGCATGCTGAGCATCAAGGGGAAACAGTGGGTAGAGGAGAAACTGGTCTGTTTAAGTTTATAAGCATCCTGGAGGGGGAAATGAGGTTTTCAGGATATGCACCATGAAGCATGTGTCCTCAAATCCCAGTTCTCCCCCTCCCTTAAAGAAGGTGATGGTTTGGGATCAGGTGAAAAGCACTTCTTCTGACCCTAATTAATCTCTCTGCCCTCTCCCTCCCAAGAGCCCCATTCTTTTCAGAATTCTGGAACAAAGAGATTGGGAGACGCGTGCTTGATTTCTAATCGCCTCATCAGGCACGCCAACTGCATTAAATTGCTGAGGGTTTACAGCTTAGGTGATCCAAAGGAGCCAGTTTGGTGTAGTGGTTAAGTGTGCAGACTCTTGGAGGAACCGGGTTTGATTCCCCACACCTTCACTTGCACCTGCTGGAATGGCCCTGGGTCAGCCATAGCTCTCGCAGGAGTTGTCCTTGAAAGGGCAGTTTCTCTGGGAGAGCTCTCTCAGCCCCACCCACCTCACAGAGTGTCTGTTGTGGGGGGGGGCGGGAAGGTAAAGGAGATTGTAGGCTGCTCTGAGACTCAGAGGGTGTCTGTTGGGAGAGGAAGGGAAGGTCCTCTCCTTCTTCTCCTCCTCCTCCTTCTGATCTAACTCTGGCATTCAGAAGTCACATGCTACCTGAGGGGAGAGACTTTCTGATTCCCCCCTCCCTCTGAAATTCCTCACAAAACCCCAGCTTTTGGCTCTAGAAATCACGCTTGAGGATCGAATGCCTTATTAGTAGGGTAGTGCAGTGGGACTGTTGCTTTCTTGTTGAGGGCATGGAATGTTGAGGGGGGTGGCCTGCTCAAGCCCCCAAGAGCATCCTGGAGGGGGAGCTTTGGATTAGGAAGGATTTCCCAATTGCCCCCGTCCCCTCCGGTTCATCACAGGAAAAGTGAGTGACTGTGTATCAGTCAAAACGAAACAAAGTTCAAGTCCAGTGCTGAAGCCGTTCCACTGTGCTGAAAGGTCCCCTCTAGTTAGACAAGGGGGTTAAAAAAAGGTAAAGGTGGTCCCCTGTGCAAGCACCAGTCGTTTCCGACTCTGGGGTGACATTGCTTTCCTAACATTTTCACAGCAGACTTTTTACGGGGTGTTTTGCCATTGCCTTCCCCAGTCATCTACACTTTCCACCCAGCAAGCTGGGTACTCATTTTACCGACCTTGGAAGGATAACATTAGGGCCAACAATTTGAGCAAAACTGCCTGGGCCAGTGAAGAGCAAGGGGTCCGAGGAATAGTTTCTGCTTTAATCTGATCAGAAATCAGACAGCATTGGCCTACTCTACAGCGGCCCATTTGTTAAAGTTTGACTGCTGGCATGGAATAGGACTTACAACCTTCGGGCTGTATTTCACTCTGGGTCCAAGTTTCCTGGCGTAATATAATATCAAATTGTTTGAAGTCCAGTGGCACCTTTAAGACCAACACAGTTTAATGCTGGGTATAAGCTTTCTGTAAGAGCCCCATGGCGCAGAGTGGTAAAGCTGCAGTACTGCAGTCTGAGCTCCCTGCTCACGACCTGAGTTCAATCCTGGCGGAAGCTGGGTTCAGGTAGCCAGCTCAAGGTTGACTCAGCCTTCCATCCTTCTGAGGTCGGTAAAATGAGCACCCGGCTTGCTGGGGGGGAGGTGTAGATGACTGGGGAAGGCAATGGCAAACCACCCCACAAAAAGTCTGCTGTGAAAACGTTGTGAAAGCAACGTCACCCCAGAGTCGGAAACGACCGGTGCTTGCACAGGGGACTACCTTTACCTTTTTAAATAAGCTTTCATGCATTTGCACACTTCCTCAGATACAAAGATATGTCTCAGCTGTGCGGGGAACCGGTGCTACCAACTATCCAGAGGGAACTTTTTGCCTGCCTGGGAGAAACCCCATTCCTGAGCCAGGTGATGGAAGCAGAGAACTAGGATGGAATTCAGTGTCCTTCTGCTGCCATCAGAATAAAGAATAACACCAGCCTGCGTCCTTCGGGGCCGCTTCTCGTGTTCCCATCTGTGACAAACCACGAGGGGGCAGCACCGTCCCACTTTCGGGCTGGGCTTTGCCAGATTGCTGCAGAATGACTGCAGGTGGAATTTCGAGGGCTGGCAGCTTGCGGGGGTGGGGGGTGGGGAAACAGCAAATGGGGAGGCGGTCACTGAACCCTTCCCCTGCAGCTTCCTCCCCCAGTTGCCTTTCTGCAGCGTGCACATCTGGAAACTCGTCTGGGAACTCGTGCACATTTTGAAACACCGTCTGGGAAAGATGTTGGACAGGCGAAGTTTCAGGCAGAACATTAAATACTAGACTGATGAATAAAATCCCTTCGTACCCCGGCTGCAAATGCGATCTCTGCAAATGCTGTTTCTGCTCCGAGGGCAAGGCTGTTTTGTGAACAAGGCCAGAAAGGAGTCTGGACAGAATACCCTCCCTCGAACAACTTGCTCAGAGTTTCCAGGCTGCTGAGTTGTGCCCAGATTTCTCCCTCGATAGTTTCAAAGTCCCTAGCAAGGGAAGACCCTCTGACGAAACCTCTCTGGCAATTTACGATTTCCTTGGTTAGCTGGTTTGTGGGGTTTGTTTTGTTTTGTGTGCGTGTGCATATGTGAGTGTGAGTGTGCATGAGCACACCTGGAAGTCATGGCTCTGGTGACTGACCCCTACTGGGGGCCTGGAGGATATTCAGAACGGTGGCTGAAGAAAGCCTGCCCTGTCCTCCCAGCTGCTGGTATTCCAAGGAGGTCTCCCGTCCAAGTGCTTGCCAGAGTCGACCCTGCTTAGCTTCTGAGATCTGATGAGATTGGGCTTGCCTGGGCTATCCAGGTCAGGGTTTGTTTGAGGGCTGATTTCATTTACGTTGGTTTGTTCAACTGTGAGTGAAATAATCGCAATAATTGGACACTTGGGTGTAACTTTTGGAGCGTTTTAGGAATGCCTGGTAGGGAAGTCGACTCCTTCTTGGAGCAGCAGATCCTTGTGTGGAGACAGCCAATCATGGTTGCAGCACTCTCTGTTTCAGAAGTGGGGTTCCGTTGTTGTGGCAGATCTCTGTGTTTTTGCAAGAAAACAGACCAAGTCTCACATGGCATTTGTTGAAATATGGACACCATTATACTCAGATGAGCGGATCGGAGGGAGGGGAGTTCATCTTTTGCACGCATTAGGTCCCAGAGACAATTCTAGGCAATCCTGGGTTTGCAGACATCCAAGAGAGACCTTCGCGCACCTGAAACATCATAGGGCTTTCATCAGATGGAGCAGACAGTGCCGGGTTAGGGGAACCAGAGGCCTAACTCAGTTTAAGGTAGCTTCACCCACTGAAGGGTTGCACCAACTGACTGATTTGGTAACCTCATGCCATGTGTTATGCCACGAACTGCAGATCAGGGGGAGCGGGGGCAGCAAAGCCCTTGCCACGCAGCCGGGAGCCACAGACTCTGCACGGTTACAAGAGCCATGTGGTGAGCGTAGAAGCAGTCCCAGGGCCGGAGTCATTCAGAAGGGCCTTGAGTCATCCCCTCCAGCAGATCTGCAGGGTAGCACGACGGCCCTTCCCCATTGAGTTCGCCCCCTTAACCTTTTGCCTCTCCCACCAGGCCGCTGCCTGTCACTTTATTTTTAATGGCAAGCGAAGCCTGTACTTTGAAAGGCTTCATTGTTTGGGGCGTTCCGTTCTTCTAGCTGCTGTGATGACCAGCTGCGATTTTCTTTCCCAGAACCGTTGGTAACGCCGGCGTCCTTTTTTCGACTGCTATATATAAAGTGAAAGCCCCTTTCCCCCTTTGCTGTAAAAGAGAGGCGAAAGCTGAGGCTGAAAGACAAAGGGGCTGAAAAGCTTTTTTAATTTTCTGTTCTTTCCTTTTGAGAAGTTTCCAGTGAGACAATGAGCAAAAGAGAATTAAACGCCACCTTAATTGAGTGTCCTGCAAATTCCTATTCTAATCATCAAGTCCCCCAAAAGAAAGCACAGATTAAAATCCAAATAATCCCTGCAAACGTTTACCGCAGAATGAACAGTTGGTTTCAGTTTTCTGTGAGTTGCTGTCTTCCTAGCAAAACCTTTAGCGAGTGTGTCTGTAAGGCTTACACATTTCTGCTGGGAAATTGTTGAAAGAGTTGGTTGCAAAAGCCTCGGAGTAAAATTTGAAATGCGGAGGTAGGTCAGCTGGTAGTTTGGGATGTCGTTGGGGTGAATTTTCTTGCAGGATTGTCCTTGTGGCCATATTTTAATTATTATTGTGGCCTTTTCAACTAGCCCTTCCCTAACAAGAGGTGGCTTGTGATGTTTTATAACAGGGGTGGCCAGACTGTGGCTTCGGAGCCATATGAAGCTCTTTCAAACATATTGTGTGGCTGTCAAAGCCCCCCACCCACCCCTTTGGCCAGCTTGGAGAAGGCATATGTCTCTTTAAATCACTTCTCCAAATGAAGCCAGCCAGTTGCTTGGAGAATGCATTTAAAGTTAAAGTTGCTTTCTTTCCACCTCTTTCTCCTTCCATCTATTTGCTTTCCTTCCTGCCTGCCTGCCTGCCTGCTTTCCTGCTCGCTCTCAAACATCTGACATTCATGTCTTGGGACTCTCAAATTTCTGATGTTCATGACTTGTGGCTCTCTAGCCTCTGACTTTTATTCTACATGGCTCTAACGTAAAGCAAGTTTGGCCATTCCTGCTATATAGCAATACAGTCAGAACACCGACACTAACTCAGGTACCAACATTAGGCCAGGCCTGAAATCATAAGTCCTCTAAGTCAACCGCCCTACACAGCCTATCCACAAAATGCATGCTGTAGTGATTCAGTCTTGCCCCTCCTCCCCGCCAGTCTACAAGGCAGGGACCTCCCAGACAGCTTTCAGTAGACCATTCCACCAGCTGGGGGCCGTCACCAAAAGAGCTGTTGCCAACGCAGATCTGAGGGCATCATGGGATTTTTAAGCAATGGATGATAGGCTGAGCAGATCAACCTTAGTGACCACTTGCCAAGTTGATGTGTGGGTCCCAATCCATGAAGGGCCTGCCATACACAGGAGCAGCTTACTTGGTCCTTTTAGCTCAGCTCTGGCTCTTGCATACAGAAAGATCTTTCTCAATACCTGCTCCTGCACATGAACTGGAGTTGGTGGAGATTGAATCTGGGACCTCCTGCATGCGAAGTGGGTGTTTTGCCCCTGGAGATATAGCAACTGCTTAACTACATGGAGCACTTGGCAAAGCCAGTTTGATGTAGTGGTTAAGTGTGTGGACTCCTATCTAGGAGAACCGGGTTTGATTCCCCACTCCTCCGCTTGCACCTGCTGGAATGGTTGTGGGTCAGCCATAGCTCTCGTAGGAGTTGTCCTTGAAAGGGCAGCTGCTGCAAGAGCTCTCTCAGCCCCACCCACCTCACAGGTTGTCTGTTGTGGGGGGGCGAGGTAAAAGAGATTGCGACTGTTTTGAGATTCAGAGTATAGGGCGGGATATAAATCCATTTTTTTCTTCTTCTACTGCTACTGGTGACCTCTGTCTTGCGGCATCATTAAGCAAAGTCTGAATCCTTTTGCCAGTTTGTGGGGGCCTTCCTCCTATGAAGGGGCTCATTCTTCAATGGAAGACCCAACCTAAGGTAGAGGAAGGGTCTTAAGAACAAATGCAAAGCTGACTTTTGCTCAGACGGGCAGCTGCTCTCCAGGGTCTCAGGCAGAGCTATCGTATCGTATACCTTTATTGGCATAGCGGCAATCACAAAATAAGTAATAATTCTGTCTGTAAAATACAGAATCCATCAAATGTGAAATTCTGTACGGAGATTTCATAGGGGAAGACAAAAAGGGAAAAACAGAAGCAACACTATGTAAAATTTTCTTTCACTTTAAGAACTTCCACAAGGGATCTGGCGACTACGTCAGTAATTTCAGGAATCAAATCATTCCAAAGGAACTGACATTTAAGATTAACGTGCAGATGGCTTTTAACATGTATCCAATTAGAAAGCAGCCTTTTGCTGGGGCACTCTAAGGCAGAGTTCTTTCACATCACCTGGTGCTTGGTCCTTTTTTAAACTGGAGATGCCAGGGTTCGAACCCAGGACATTCTGCATTCAAAGCAGAGGCTCTGCCACTGAGCCACAGTCTCTCCCTTGGAAGTTCCTCCAACCAAACTTAGCATACCACCTTTGTTTCTTTGGATCTTTGTGAATAAAGAATTTACAGTCCTCTTGCCAACTCCCCTAACATTACTGAATGTGAGATAGATATTCTAATTTTACAACTTGGATGCTTCTGCAGTCTTGAGCAGAGAATAGTCTATCCCAGCAACTGTTCACCAGAAATCCTTGAACTAGCAATGGCAGGGATTGAACCTGTGGCCTCCTGCCTGCAAAGCTGCAGCCTCCACCATCATGCCAGCCTGCCTGCTCCTCTCTGTTCCTTTCTAATGGGATGCTCAGTAGAAGATCTAAGGCGTTAAATGACAGCACGTTCTCCTTCATTAGCAGCATTCCACACTTGGTTTAATTTCCAATTAGCCTTAGACGATAACTGAGTAATCTAATAGCTCTTTTTCTTTGGCAGCCTGAACCTCTGTCTCTCTCTCTCTCCCCCCCGCCCCACCCCTTTGATGGGGAGAGACATGGCAGAGAGCCAGTTTGGTGTAGTGGTTAAGTATGTGGGCTCTATCGGAGAGAACTGGGTTTGATTCCCCACTCCTCCACTTGCAGCTGCTGGAATGGCCTTGGGTCCGCCATACCTATTGCAGGAGTTGTCCTTGAAAGGGCAGCTACTATGAGAGCCCTCTCAGCCCCACCCACCTTTGGGTGTCTGTTGTGGGGGGAGAAAATATAGGCGATTGTAAGCCGTTCTGAGTCTCTGATTCAGAGAGAAGGGCAGGGTATAAATCTGTAGTCGTCTTCTTCTTCTTTGCCCCAGCCTGGAGCTCTCTCCTGCAACCGTGTTTTGCTCAGTGGAGAATGGCTCTCTCTTCTTGACTCCGGGGCTTTTCTTTGCCAGGGGTGTGGGCTTGCTGTTTGGAATTTTAAAAATGTGCAGGCCGTGGGAGAATTCTTCCATGAGGTCCTCCCCGCTGTTTTAATCATTTTATGAATTTGGGGCGTCCATCTGCCAGGCAATTCAGTCCTTTGACCTACCCTCTGAAGGTGTGAGGCTGCTCCATTGAATCGGGCTCCTGATCTGTATAGCCCAGTGCTGTCGTCTGGCCGTCAGCGGCTCTCCAGGGTCTCTTTCGGACTGCCTGCCACCGGAGCCTTTTGTCTGGAGGCGGCAGGGATTGAACCTGGGCCCTGCTGCGTGCCAAGCAGATGCTCTTTCTCTGCACGACGGCCTCTGCTTTCTGCTCCCGGCCTGTTTGGGAACCCTGTTTTGTTTGTTCAGCAGCGTGGGAGGCATTCATCACAGTGGCTATTATCCATCTGTCCCTAAGGGGGAAAGCGAGCACCCTGGGCTTGCCAAAACCTTGCTCGGCAAGTAGCCCTTCCTTCAGCCTGTTTAAAAACTAAAGCACGAGCACTGACATTTGCCCTTTGTATGTGGAGGGTGCTACTGAACACACACGGAACTGCCTTATACTGAATCAGAGCCTTGGTCCATTGTCTACTCACATTGGCAGCAGCTCTCCAGGATCTTAGAGGTCTTTCATATCACCTGCTGCCCGGGCCTTCTAACTGGAAAGGCTGGGGATTGAACCTGGGACGTTCTGCATGCCAAGCAGGTAATCTTCCACAGAGCAACGGGCCCTCTGCCAGCCCATCTCTGGACTTGTACCTGTTTAAACTCCTAGTGGGGGTTTTCGTGGTGAAATGCTCCATGAAGAAAAATCCTTGTACATGGAAAGTTAGTTTTCAGGGTAAAGGCTGTGCCTCAGCTATTCTCCATGCTGCAATGGTCTTTGTGGGGGGAAATAAATACCATACACTGAAGCAAAGTTGGATGTATACCCTGCCTTTCACTTGGAGAGGGATGGTGGCTCAGTGGTAGAGCATCTGCTTGGTAAGCAGAAGGTCCCAGGTTCAATCCCTGGCATCTCCAACTAAAAAGGGTCCAGGTGAGTAGGCGATGAAAAACCTCCGCTTGAGACCCTGGAGAGCTGCTGCCAGTTCGAGTAGACAATACTGACTTTGATGGACCAAGGGTCTGGTTCAGTATAAGGCAGCTTAATAAGTTCAATATGTTGAACAGCTTACAATCTCCTTCCTTTCCTCTCCCCGCAACAGACACCCAGTGAGGTAGGCGGGGCTGAGAGAGCTCTGAGAGTCCCAAGGTCACCCAGCAGCTGCATGTGGAGGAGGAGTGAGGAATCAAACCTGGTTCTCCAGATTAGAGCCTGCTGCTCCTCCCCCACAGGTAATCCACAGTGGTACAGCCCAGACCAGGTTTACCATCTCTGTGAGAACAAGGCCCATAACCAAAGGGTTCTTTAACCCCTTTCTTGCCAGTCCAACTGCAATGGGATGTGCTGCAGAGTTGTCCCCTTGAGAACTTTCATCCATTCAGTCCTGTCTTGAATAGTGGGCAATCTCTGATTGGTGCTTTTACAAATCAGTCATCTAGTGGTCTAACAGCCAGACGTTTTCCTTGGGAGATCTGAGTTCAAATTCCAGGTTTGCTTTCCCTCTCTTTCACCGAGCAGATCCAGATGAGATTGAATGAAACGTCGGTTTTGTTGATGTAAACCTTAAAACAGTTAAGGTGCCTCTGGACTCGCATCTGTCTTTAAAACATTATTTTTTTCTGAATTGTAAGCTGCACTGAATATAATGCACAGAAAAATGGCAGTTAATGACATTGGTAGGACATGTCCTCTGCCCCTGAACTCTGAAGCCTTCTTTCCTGCCCCCCCAACCCCGCTAGGTGGTAGCGAACGCTGTAGCCGCCTTATCGGAGATCAGCGAGTCTCACCCAAACAGCAACCTGCTGGATCTCAACCCGCAGAACATTAACAAGCTGCTGACTGCCTTGAACGAGTGCACCGAGTGGGGCCAGATCTTCATCCTGGATTGCCTCTCCAATTACAACCCAAAGGACGACCGCGAAGCTCAGAGGTGGGTGACCCTGAGGGTGCCTGGCATCAGTGTTCTCTCTAAGCTGAGTTAGTGTGAGCTTAACTCATAATTTTTTCGCCTCTAGCTCACACATTTTTGTCTTGGCTCAGGCAGGATGGCCCCAAAAGCAAACTAATGTTGTGCAGGAGCTCACAATTTTCATGCCAGCGACTCACAAAATAAGAGTTTTTGCTCACAAGACTCCACAGCTTACAGGGAGTATTGCCTGACGTTAAGGCTCCAGGCAGCTTTGCTCAGCTTCTCCCCGGCATTTTGCAAAATTCAGGGACTCTACCCTCATGGGCAGACGCACGAGGCACCTCTTGTTTTTAACACCCATTTGAATCCTGTGGAACTCCTTGCTACAGCGATCAGGGGCATCTGTGGTTTTTGGCTTTAATCTTAGCATGAAGGCAAAACTCAGATCATGGTGCATGGTCCGGACGGACGGTTGGAGGCAGCGTAATCTGAGTTCGAGATGCAGAAAAATCGGCAAGGCGTGCCTGCGTCCGTGCTTCTCAGCTTATTGCGCTCCTTCTCTAGCCTCCCTTTGAGAGCTGCAATGCAGGAGGATTTCCGGGGCGGAACTATTTTATATTTTTAGCAATTTGTACTGAATCAGTTCTAACACCCCGCTTGCTACTGCATTGCTGCAGTGGCGGGGATACTGATAATTTTTTTTAAAAAATTGCGTTTTGTCAAGATTATGACCTGTGTGGCAGTTCAGTGCCAACCTGCATGTTCCTTAGTGTAGAAGAGTGGGGGGAGAAATTGAAATACTTCTTTACACAGAAAGTGTTTAAAATGTGGAATTTGCTGCCAGAGGATATCGTGATGGCCACAGGCGTAGATGGCTTTAAAAGGGGATTGAGCAGACTCAAGGAGGACAGATCAGTCAGTGGTTGCTAGCCACTACCTCCATGTTCAGAGGCACTAAACCTCTGAACCCCAGAGCCAGGAGGCAACATTTGGGGAAGGCCTCAGCCTCCGTGCCCTGCTGTTGGCCCTCTAAAGGAACTGGTTGAGCGCTGTGCGAGGATGCTGGACAGGACAGACCGCTGGTCTGATCCAGCAGGACTCTTCTGAGTAAGTAAATACATTAATAATGCGATGGCCCAAGGGGAGGGGGTGATGGGCCAAGCAGAGCGCGCCCTTTGGAATGCCCTGCACCTCAATCCATCCGTGGGTCCCTGAAATCTGGCAATGGTTCTTTCTAATGTAGCCGGAGTTCTCGGGGATGGGTCAGAAAGACACGACAGGAATACATGAGTCAAAATGTTTTTACCTGACCTCAGAGGCTGTGGTGGGGGCTGGACTGTGGCCAACCTTGGGGGCCCCTCCCATTTCTTTCTCCCCGTAGCATCTGCGAGCGAGTGACGCCCCGCCTCTCTCATGCCAACTCTGCCGTGGTGCTGTCAGCTGTCAAGGTCCTCATGAAGTTCCTGGAGCTCCTCCCCAAGGACTCAGACTACTACAACATGCTGCTGAAGAAGCTGGCCCCCCCTCTGGTCACCCTCTTGTCCGGAGAGCCTGAAGTCCAGTACGTTGCCCTGAGGAACATCAACTTGATCGTGCAAAAAAGGTGAGAAGACCACTGTCGTGGAGGGGCCATTCCAGAACCTTCTCTTTGAACCGCTGCCAGTAAGGGAGGATGACGTGACACGTGGGAGACCGGGCCTGATATGTGGCAGCCCTTACATGAGCCAGGAGGACTGTGCAGAAGCACCACTTGAGTGAAATCATGGTCTTATGCCCTGATTCCCCACCATGGCAGAGAGAAAGCAGGAAAGTTGGGTGGGAGGAGGGGGTGTCTCACGGAGAGTTTCCCAAAGAACCCATTCCTGAGGATCTACCCTGTAGGCCAGGGGTTGCCAAACTGCGGCTTGGAAGCTCCGTGTGGCTCTTTCACACATACTGTGTTGCTCTTGAAGCCCTAATTGCCCAGTTGGCTTGCTTAGAGAAAGCATTTCTCTTTTTTAAATCACTTCTCCAAGCCAATCCAGCCAGTGGCTTGGAGAATGCATTTAAAATTGCTTTCTTTCCACCTCTTCCTCTCCATCTCCCTCCCTCCCTCCCTCCCTTCCTTCCTTCCTTCCTTCCTTCCTTCCTTCCTTCCTTCCTTCCTTCCTTCCTTCCTTCCTTCCTTCCTTCCTTCCTTCCTTCCTTCCTTCCTTCCTTCCTTCCTTCCTTCCTTCCTCTTGCAGCTCTAAAAATCCGATGTTTGTTCTATATGGCTCTTACCTTAAGCAGGTTTGACCATTCCTGTTGTAGACGAACAGAACAAATAAGCCAGAGGAGGACACTCTTGGGTCCCCTAGGCAGACATGTCGAGGGTGGTGCTTCTGCAATATTTAGATACTAATACCCCACTTTTTTCCTCAGCAGCATACAACATTGTCCTCCATTTTATCCTCACAACAATCCTAGGAGGTGCGTCAGGCAGAGAGAGATAGAGAGCATCTGAGCTAAGGCTGCTGAGTGAGCCTCTGTGGCAAAACCGGGATTGGAACCTGGATCTCCTGGGTCTTGGTCTTGACACTCTCACCGTGGTGCTTGCTGACACATGCTGGCAAGGAGCTCCTTTGATGCTCCTTTTGTCCATTTCAAGAATATTCCTTTAGCCCAATATCAGAAAGGTTCATTATTCTATTTAGAGATGTTGTGTTAGGTGTCTTGATGGATTTGTTCAGCTGTTTGCTTTTGCCTAGCAGTGCAGCAACAGCTACAGTGGTTTTTTTTTTTAAAAAGTTATTTATTTGTTTTAAATATTTATTAGCCACCATTCTGCCTTATCAAGGCAGCTTACAAACATAGATAAAACACATCATATAAAATATATTAAAAACATAAAACCAAAATGTAAAATCAGTATTCAGGACTGCTAATAAACTTAACCATATAAGGAGAGGCTGGTTCCCCTGTTATAATGGTGGTATCTATAAGATGGTTAGCCTCCTTAAAGATTGGGAGTGCTGATCTGAAAGCATCCCAGATCAGCACTCCCAATCTTTAAGGAGGCTAACCATCCCGGATAAATATTGGAATGTTGCTTGGAGTGATTTGGGTTTCTGTGTAATTCCTCCCTCCCTCCAGGCCAGAAATCCTGAAGCAAGAGATCAAGGTTTTCTTTGTGAAGTACAATGACCCCATCTACGTCAAACTTGAGAAGCTGGACATCATGATCCGTTTGGCTTCCCAAGCCAACATTGCTCAGGTCAGTGATGGAGGAGGAGAGAACCACCTGGGTGACTTTGAGGTACTCTGGAGGAAGGACAGACTATAAAGATATAGGTAGATAAACGAGCTAGGGAAGATAAAGAGCTGCAATTGGCAGTTTTTTACAAAGCCACGTACCCTGTGGTCCAGAGTGGTAAGCTGCAGTACTGCAGTCCAAGTTTTGCTCACGACCTGCGGGGGCTGGGTTCAGGTAGCTGGCTCAGGATTGACTCAGTCTTCCATCCTTTTGAAGTCGGCAAAATGAGTACCCAGCTTACCGGGGGTAAAGTGTAGATGACTGGGGAAGGCAATGGCAAACCACCCTGTAACAAAAAGTCTGCCAAGAAAATGTGATGCGATGTCAGCCCATGGGCTAGTAATGACTCAGTGCTTGCACAGGGGATTACCATTACCTCTTTTTTTTTAATAAAGCCACTCCCTTAATTGGACATTGGTTTGAAACACATTTTCAGGGTCATTTCTCTCATTCTGTTATTACGAGGGCTAGAATCTTTCTAAAAAGACTCTCACGATGAAAGCTTGGGTGGAAATAGGGCAGCGTGAGGGAAGAGCTCAAACACTGACATCTTTGAACTGTAATGACAACCTTGATTTTGTGTGCGCATGTGTGTGCTTATGTGTGTTCTGCTTTTCTGACAGGTCCTGGCTGAACTGAAAGAATATGCCACAGAGGTGGATGTGGACTTCGTCCGCAAGGCGGTGCGTGCCATCGGGCGATGTGCCATCAAGGTGGAGGCAAGTATTTTACTTCCACTGTTTCTTTTTCCCCCGCTTTTCATTTTTCAATCCAGCTGTTTTCGTTTTGCTGGAGAATGGGCAAAGGTTTTTCCATTTCTTTTGTCAATTTCGTATAAGTCACTATTTATTTGGTGCTTTCAAGCAACCAAAGCACTTTTCACAGATTAGATTGAAACACGCAGCATTGTTCCACTAACTGCGGTGCTTTCCTCTGGCATGGGGAGCCTTCCGCTGGTGGAAGGGTCAGTGGGAGAAGAAGAAGACTGCAGATTTATACCCCACCCTTCTCTCTGAATCAGAGACTCAGAGCGGCTTACAATCTCCTATATCTTCTCCCTCCACAACAGACAACCTGGGAGGTGGGTGGGGCCAAGAGGCCTCTCACAGCAGCTGCCCTTTCAAGGACAACCTCTGCCAGAGCTATGGCTGACCCAAGGCCGTTCCAGCAGCTGCAAATGGAGGAGTGGGGAATCAAACCCAGTTCTCCCAGATAAGAGTCTGCACACTTAACCACTACACCAAGCTGGCTCTCCACTACACCAAACTGGAAGGCGCCTTGCACTGGAGGAGAGCGCTGCCATCAGGGGAACATGTTCATCAGATCCAGCCCAGTATCCTACCCCATGCAAAGGCTGCCCCCTCAACTTTGGGCCGACTGGAGCCATAAAGAATTATTCCTCAGGGCTCGTTAGCATGGCCTTTGCTTGCAGCTTGTTTTCTTAAAAAGCATCTCTCTCCCATGCTGAATGGAACATATTCTGATGCCACTGAGAACAAGATAAAGTAAAGGTCTTATTAACTCAAGAAAACACAATGAGTTAGATGCCATCAAGTGTTGTAATCGCGCTTGCCCAATTCCGCTCCTTATTACAGCCCCTGTCTCTCATCGCTTTTGTCCATGCAAGTCCCGAGATCCCCAACATAGCCTTTAGGAAAGCTCACAGGGGATTCTCTCCCCCATTTCTTCACCGGCGGAGAAGCTGGATCAGGGGTGGCCAAATTTGCTTAATGTAAGAGCCACACAGAATAGATGTGAGATGTTTGAGAGCTCCAATACATGGATTTAAGATGTTTGAGAGCCACAAGACAGGAAGAAAGGGAGGCAGGCAAATAGATGGGGGGAGGGAGAGGTGGAAAGAAAGCAACTTTAAATGTATTCTCCAAGCCACCAGCTGACTTGACTTGGAGAAATGATTTAAAGAGACAAATGCCTTCTCTAAGCCAGCCAACAGAGTGGTGGGGGCTTTGGGAGCCACACAATACATATGAAAGAGCCACATGTGGCTCCCGAGTTGCAGTTTGGCCCCCTCTGAGTTGGATGATGCCAACCCAATATCACAATATGGTAAAAACTCCATAAAACCAAATCAAGTGGCTGACAGCAGCAACTTTGAAAAATTAAACCTCCAGTGTAGATTAAAGGAGAACTGGGTGTGTGTGGGGGTGGGGTGGGGGAGACAATCAAAAGCCAAAAAGATCGTCCTCACCTGGCTTCTGAAACTAGGTGGGTCAAGGGCTGGGTGAACCTCTGTCCTGAAGGAGCTGTCGATACAAGAGAAGGAAGGATCCAGCACACATTCCCTGCAAAGTCTCACTAATGCCAATACGTGTGCATGGGTGCAGTATTGGGTGGCCGGTTCCAGCCTTTTGCCTGACCCATTCTTCCTCTCCTTTCCACAGCAATCCGCCGAGCGCTGCGTGAGCACCCTGCTGGATCTCATCCAAACTAAGGTCAATTACGTCGTCCAGGAAGCCATTGTGGTCATCCGGGACATTTTCCGCAAATATCCCAATAAGTAAGTAGCTAAAATGGATCCTTTTGGCTTCAAAAGTCAGGCGGAGACATGACTCTCCTGACCTCGCAACTGCTATTAGGATATTGGCTGGTGCCAAAGAGTCCCTCTCTACATGCGCTAAATGTCCCCCACCCACCTCATACCTAACTGTGGGGCAGCATTACATCGGCATGATTGTTATTACGTATATTGAAACCAGAGTTGAATGTCGTTTGAGGACACTTAAAGCTAACCATGGTTCATGTTAATATGGTAAATATGATTCTCAGTTATGGTCCTTTCTGATAAAGGAAGGGAGAGGGGAATTTGTGGTGTGGAGGAGCCAGAAAGACTTCATTCCTATCTATGATTAGGAGATCAGGAACGTTGCTTGGGCCGGGCCAAAGTCTGTTTCATCCATAAGTTTACGAGAATGATGAGGGACAAAAGGATCATATAGAGCACAGGCTGGGGACAGGGGAGAGAATCAGGTGGGGAGAGAGAAACAGAACGTTCAGTTTTAAAGGCAAGAAGTGTCAAAACCGTTGTGCGGCATGATTCGTTCAGAACTCAGAACTCTGCCTTGTGTTCACCAGGTATGAGAGCATCATCGCCACCCTGTGTGAGAACCTGGATTCTCTGGATGAGCCGGATGCCCGAGCAGCCATGATCTGGATCGTGGGCGAGTATGCGGAGAGGATTGACAATGCGGATGAGCTCCTGGAAAGCTTTTTGGAGGGCTTCCATGATGAAAGCACGCAGGTAATCTTTGTGTATCCAGCTGTCTCAAAACCCATGTGCTACTTGAGAAAAAAAATTAACATCCCACTTATTTGAGCCACCAAGTGTATCCAAAAAACACATTTGTGTTGGGGGTTCTCCCAAGAGTGGTTGGGGGATCCACAGTTTGTGCTCCCTGATCCTTGTTCAACACCCTGACCAGTGTCCCACATCTGTATGAGGCCAATAACTTTGAAAGCCAGCCCATAAGGCCATTTTGGGAGCAGATTGATGACTTTTTGAAAGCAGAACAAGATGGGTGCTCTTCTACCCAGGAAGCTGAATTAGATTGTCACTTAGTTTCACTGCACACATTTGGGGATCTGTATCACACCAGTCTAGTCTCTCTTTCCTCCCATTGTTTGTGCAAGATTTCTTTTAAGCAGGGCTTTTTTAAAGCCGGAATGCACAGGAACGTGGTACCGGCTGGCTTGGCATCAGGGATGTGGCTTAATATGCAAATGAGTTCCTGCTGGGCTTTTTTAAAACCTGTGTGAAACAATGATGATGTTAGGTGGTGTGGCCTAATACGCAAATGAATTCCTGTTGGGCTTTCTGGCAAAAAACCTGCGTGGAACAATGGCAATGTCATGGGGTGTGGCCTAATATGCAAATAAGTTCCTGCTGGGCGTTTTCTACAAAAAAGCCCTGCTTTTAAGTGTTATGCCAGTACATAGGCTGCAGTATCGAGTCAATTGATGTTAAAGTATTTTGATGGACTAAAAAGATGGTCCAGATCAATTGAGGAATAAACCTTGCAAATAAGCTGATTTGTTGAAAAGTGTGGGAACTTACCAAAAATTGCAGAAGACAGACTCCATCTGAAAAGAGGCATTTCTCTTCTTTCACAGAAGTGAGTGCTTCTTGTGGGATGACATAAGCACACACTAGAGGGGCTTGGTGATCCAAGCACATATCTTAGCAGGTACCATCTTGGAAGAGGCTTTTTCCTGCCTGGGGGTGGGTGGGGGTGGAATGCCTCTTCTAAGATGGCATCTGAAGCTTTTTTGCTTCAGAAATACCATTGTTTCTATTAGGCAGATTTCCTGGTCAGCTAAAACTCATGTGGCTAACCAAACTGAGATTTCCTTAACAGTTGACAAGCCTTACAAATGATCAATTGCCAGCTGCAACTCTTGGAGAGCCAGTTTGGTGTAGTGGTTAAGTGCCCGGACTCTTATCTGGGAGAACCGGGTTTGATTCCCCACTCCTCCACTTGCAGCTGCTGGAATGGCCTTGGGTCAGCCATAGCTCTCACAGGAGTTGTCCTTAAAAGGGCAGCTTCTGGAAGACCTCTCTCAGCCCCACCTACCTCACAGGGTGTCTGTAGTGTGTGTGTGTGGGGGGGAAGGTAAAGGAGATTGTAGGCTGCTCTGAGACTCTGAGATTCAGAGTATATAGGGCGGGGTATAAATCCAATATCGTCGTCATCATAGTCGGATTGCTGCTGATGGGATGCCAGGGCAAACCTTTCTGACCAGCTTGTTCCTCTCCAGGTTCAGCTCACCTTACTGACCGCCATAGTGAAGCTCTTCTTGAAGAAGCCGTCGGAGACACAGGAGCTGGTCCAGCAGGTGTTGAGTCTTGCCACGCAGGTAAGCATCATAGGGGGTAGGGGGAAGGAACAGGCGGCATCGCCAGCTCAACAAAGGAAAGCCATGCAGCTTTCATTTCTTCCATATTCCCCTCTCAGCAGCCCCACGAGGTAGGTTAGGCTGAGAGATAGTGACTGAAGGGGTATAAGACAGCTGGGTTATGCATAATACCCCAAACAGGGCATTAGAAGGTAAAGGTAGTCCCCTGTGCAAGCACCAGTCATTTCTAGCTCTGGGGTGACGTCGCATCAAGACGTTTTCACAGCAGACTTTTTTACGGGGTGATTTGCCATTGCTTTCCCCAGCCATCTACATTCCCTCCCCACAGCAAGCTGGGTACTCATTTTACCGACCTCAGAAGAATGAATCAACCCTGAGCCAGCTACCTGAACCCAGCTTCTGCCGGGATCGAACTCAGGTCATGAGCAGAGAGCTCGGACTGCAGTACTGCAGTTTACCACTCTGTGCCACGAGGCTCCTATGAAACAGTGCTTTACAGCAGTTCAAAACAAAAACTAAATGGTACACACACACACACACACACATACAAAATCAATGTGGACAACTAAAGCAATATTTGAAAACACAGATCTGAAACAATCCAAAGCCAGAGAACGAGATTCGAGGCTAGTAGCACATTAAAGTGAGGTTTTCCAGGATAGATGTTTTAAACAGTTGAAGCTCCCTTCATCAGATACAAGAGCTTTGACTCGCAAAAGCTTGAGCCCTAGAAATCTTGTTGATCTTTATAGAGGCCTTGGACTCGAATCTCGTTCTTCTGGTGCAGACCAGCATGGCCAACCATCCAAGACGAATCCAACGCAAGAATCTAAACCAGCAACCGATGAAACCCTGAAGAACCAAAGAGCCCTGCACAGTGTTAAAGACCAAAACCAGTACTAGTCAGAACATGCAGGCGTTAAATAGCAGAATGGCACAACCGTCAATAAAATAAATAAAAAATATGACCTCATCTCCGGGCAGGCTGGTTTAATCGCTAGCCCGTTCATCCCTTTTGGCTGGGCTTTTTTTGTAGCAGGAACTCCTTTGCATATTAGGCCACACCCCCTGATGTAGCCAATCCTCCAAGAGCTTACAGGGCTCTTAGCACAGGGCCTACTGTAAGCTCCAGGGGGATTGGCTACATCAGGGGTGTGTGGCCTAATATGCAAAGGAGTTCCTGCTACAAAAAAAAGCCCTGCCTTTTGGCTGCACGCAGCAGGTGGCTTTAAGACCCCCTCCCCCATCTTCAGCAAGCTCCAAGCCTCCTTGCAAAAGAGCGTTCCGATCAGCTCCGTGCGCCAGGGACAAGCCCACTCGACTGAGTCACAAAATATTTAACAGCATTCCTGGATCATCACCAGCTTATTTATGTGTCTTGGGCCTTGATTCATTCTTGAGCATGATGTGGAATTGGGGGGGGGGGGGGGGAGAAGGCCAGATCAAAACAAGCCTCTTCTGAACGTGCTGTTGTTCCCAGGCTCTGATTCACAGGAGCGGAGAGATCTCGCTCCCTTCCTCCGATGTTGTTGAAGAGTAATTGAGCTGATGGCTCTCCCGGGGTAATGTGACCTTGGCTGAGTGCTGGGCGGGTGACAAGTTTGAGATCCCCTTGCGAGACCTCAGGCTTGGCAAGGCTCTCAAGTGCTGTTGTGTTCTGGCGATCTGAGGAGAGGATAACAGCAGGGCTGTGCAATTTCATGGGAACAGGAGGAAGCCGGGGTAAAGGAAGGTCTCCAGGCCTTTGCAGTATCCCCATTCCTTCCCTTTACCCCATGTCTCTTTGTTCCCACTTTCCAGTTGTCCCATCTCTGGTCCAGCAGGTTCACGGCATCAGGATAGCTTTGGTTTTATTTATTTCCTTATTTCCTTTTGATTTATATCCCACCCATTCCAAATGGATTCAGGGCGGCTGACAATCATAATAAAACCAACATCTCAATTTCAGGTATAAAACAATAAGACATAAACAATTTACAATTTAAAACAAAGCATTGGTGCTATACAGAATATACAGTTTATCTGTTGGTGGTCCTTCTGGTGCAATTGCCCAGCAGTATAAAAGCGGCAGCCTTCTCCCCTGGTTGTTATAGGCCTGTTTAAAAAGTTTGGCTTTACAAGCCCTGCCGAATTGGGAGAGATCCCACAGGGCTCTTACGGCCTCAGAGAGCGCATTCCACAGCATCGGTGCTGCCACTGAGAAGGCCCTGGCCCATGTAGAGCCCAGTCTGGCCTCCCTTGGTCCGGGGATGGACAATAGGTTCCCAGAGGATAGTGACACAGCAGTCCCCACAGAAGATGCCTGTTTGGACCCAAACCCTGTTCCCGCAAACAAATGGCAGCCGCTCCCTGCAGGAACAACTTCCAAATGAGTTTTCAGTTCTCTTTAAAGCTCCCCCTTTGCCATCTGGGGGCAGAATTAGGATGCCTAGAAGCCCTGGTGCTAATGGCCAGATGGCTTTTCACCAGCTTGCTCCATCTCAGATATAAAGAGACTCAGCCCTGGAGATTCGTGCCATGGGGACGCAGAGGACTATAGAGTATTGTAACAGTCTCTGCGTGGGTCTGTCTTTTTTGGTAAGTGCCTGGAAACTTCTGCAGCCCAAAGCGCTACAGGGTGGAACAAACTTCATGGAAGATGCAAATGCCACTGTTATGACCTCCTTCTCTGGCTTCCCGGCTAATTCCAGACCAGGTTTGAAGTGCTGACTTTGACTTTCCAGTCCCTAAAGGATCTGGACCTGTCATTCTCAGTCAGGGCACCATAGATCTGGAGTACCCTCCTGGTGAGCCTTATCCCTCCTGGTGTTTTTGTTTGTTTGTTTTGCTGCCATCTTGTAGCCAGATTTTGGTGACCTTGCAGGGTTTTCAAGGCAAGAGCTGTTCAGAGGTGGTTTGCCATTGCCTGCTTCCATGCCCTGACTCTGGACCTCCTTGGAGGTCTCCCATCCAAATACTGTCCAAACTGACCCTGTTTAGCTTCTGAAAACTGAGAAGAGTGGGCTAAACCTGGGCCATCCAGGTCAGGGGTTTTTGCCAGATGTCAAAGATACTAAAGTACTTCTTCACCCAAAGGGTGATTCATACATGGAATTCACTGCCACAGGAGGTGGTGGCAGCTACTAGCATAGCAAACTTCAAGAGGGGATTGGATAAACATATGGAGCAGAGGTCCATCAGTGGCTATTAGTCACAACGTATTGTTGGAACTGTCTGTCTGGGGCAGTGATGTTCTGTATTCTTGACGTTTGGGGGAGGGGCGCAACAGTGTAAGGGCTTCTAGTGTCCTGGCCCCACTGATGAACCTCCTGATGGCACCTGGGTTTTTTTGGCCACTGTGTGACACAGAGTGTTGGACTAGATGGGCCACTGGCCTGGTCCAACATGGCCTCTCTTAAGTTCTTATGTTCTTAAAGTTCCTTTCCCAGGACCTTGACTTGTAGGAGGCAACACTGTAAAATGTTGGCTTTGCCAGTTTTTGATGTTGGCAGCTTATGTTTGGCATAGAATTGGCACTTGGGTGGAGGAGGTTGTTAATGGCGGGGGAGTTATTCACAGCTTTCTGCCCAGCGATTATCATTTGCTTATCCTGTTGCATATAATTTACATATTTATATATGAAGCTGCCTTATACCGAATCAGATCATCAGTCCACCAAGGTCGGTATTGTCTACTCAGGTTGGCAGCTAGGCAGAGAGATTTTCCCCATCACACAACCTGATCCTTTTAGTGAGAGATGCCAGGGATAGAACCTGTGATCTTCTAGGTGCCAAGCAGATAGTCGACCCTACTTCAGCATTCCATTTCAAAATGGCAGCGCAGGATATAAATTCAGTTATTAAATAAGATCATTAACAGTAAAACATGAGCTCGCCCACTTTTTAAGAATCTCCCTTAGAGGGGCAGTTCTGCATGTTCCTCCAGTCTCTCAGGTGTAGTGAGGGATTGGGACCCTAGTTCTGTGGTAGCTCATGTGCTTTACATTCAGCAGTCCCTGGTTCAGTCCCCAACATCTCCAGCTAAATGGCTCTTGGCTAGCAGGTGGTGGGGAAGGCTCTCTTTTGCTGGGACCCTGGAGAGCCACTGCTAGTCAAAGGAGATAGTGAGGCAGAGCCTACCCTTGTCCTTCCTCCAGCTTAAGTGGCCCTTCCATTGGAGGAAAATGCCATAGGCTGGAGGAAGGTTCTTGAAAGATGGTTGGTTCCACTCCAGTATTAGGCTGTCTGGACCAGTGGTCTGAGTTCAGTATCAGGTAGTGTCATGTGTGTCAAGGCCTTTTCACCGGTGGCACCAAAATTCTATAACATCCTGCCTCTGGGGAGTTTGCTTTGTAATTGCTGGCTTTCAGATGCCGTGCAAAAGCTGTTTTACTCCAGTGAATGTTCAGCATCTGATGGATTTGCTGCGTGCTCATTTATGATCATGAAATGAATTGCTGAATCTCCCCTCCCCCCGCAAAAAAAAAAAGAGATGAGATTATAAGTATTTAATGCCAGAGGGATTCTATTTCCAGGGAAACCTGGAACTTCTCAGTTAAATGCTGTCTGGAGGGCAGTCAGACACGCAGGGGAGGGAGAACACACCAGCCAAAACTGGGTCTCGCCTTGCACTGAGTGCCCTTGGATCTCCGTCACCTTCTCTTTCCCTGTTGACTGCCAGAAAATCTGGCAGACTCTCAAGTCTGGCTAACATGAAATTTAGCATTGTGCGGTCTTTGGGACTGGCAGCAAACATGCAATTACCAGAAAATTAGATAATAGTGGTTTGAACCCATTTGTCATGGAGGCAGAATTTATAGGAACAGCAATTCCGTATGTTGCTAGCGGTCTCAGCCTAGGGCTGATGTTTCTGCATGTCTGGTGAAGAAGAAGAAGAAGACTGCAGATTTATACCCCGCCCTTCTCTCTGAATCAGAGACTCGGAGTGGCTCACAATCTCCTTTATCTTCTTCCCCCACAACAGACACCCTGTGAGGTGAGCGGGGCTGAGAGGGCTCTCACAGCACCTGCCCTTTCAACTCTTAAGAGATCTATGGCTGACCCAAGGCCATTTCAGCAGATGCAAGTGGAGGAGTGGGGAATCAAACCCGGTTCTCCCAGATAAGAGTCCACTCATTTAACCACTACACCAAACTGGCTCTCTGATGTCTGATGATAATGCCCCACAATGACAGCTTTTGGGGAAGCCTGTTTTGCATGCTATTAAAATGGTAATTGGGAGATTGGCCACCTTCAGCTCAGTGGCTTTATTTCATTTATTTATCGTCCACCTTTCTCATGTGGACTCAAGGCAGATTCCATACAGTGAGTCCAGGTGGTGGTAGAAAGTGCTGCCAAGGCACAGCTGACTCATGGCGTCCTCCGGTAGGGTTTTCAAGGCAAGAGATGTTCAGAAGAGGTATGTCGTTGCCTGCCTTTGTATCACGACCTTGGAGGTCTCCCATCCAAACACTAGCCAGGGCCAATCCCTGCTTCGCTTCTGAGATTGGGCTAGCCTGGGCCATCTAGGTCAGGGCTAATGAGTCAATACAATCCACAAAACAGGATAGTCAGTAACTCATGCATTAGGCTATTAGAAGACTGGAACCACCGGAAAGAATGGGAGCACAACATAAGTATTAACACATTAAGCGGTACAGAAATTAGAAGAAGAAGAAGACTGCAGATTTATACCTTGCCCTTCTCTCTGAATCAGAGACTCAGAGCGACTTACAATCTCCTATATCTTCTCCCCCCGCAACAGACACCCTGTGAGGTGGGTGGGGCTGAGAGGGCTCTCACAGCAGCTGCCCTTTCAAGGACAACTCCTGCGAGAGCTATGGCTGACCCAAGGTCATTCCAGTAGCTGCAAGTGGAGGAGTGGGGAATCAAACCCGGTTCTCCCAGATAAGAGTCAGCACACTTAACCACTACACCAGAATGGCTCTCTGCTGCACCAAAATAGGATCCTACTCACAGTACACACCGGTAAAGACAATAAGTCCCAATTGGTTATCCGTGTCATTTTGTGAAACCATTGTGTATTGTACAGCCTTATTACCTGCTCTGAAAAGCCCTCTCGAATCGTTCAGTTTTGCATAGTTTGCGGAAGGCCAGGAGGGCAGGAGCTTTCCTGGCCTCTTCAGGCAGGTTGTTGCACAAGGTGGGTGCTACAGTGAAGAAACCAGACGTACAGGCAGTTACTGATTTTGCCCACTTGCAGGTTGGCACCTACAGAACCTCCTGCTAACATGAGCAGAGTTGTCGTGGAACACGGAGAGATAGATGGGTCTTCTAAATAAGACTGGCCAACGTTATGTAGATGTGTTGTTTTTTCCAAAAAAATAAATAAGATAAGCCAAGACAATGAAGGGCTTTGGAGTCCTGCTGGATCAGACCACTGGTCCATTTAGTCCAGCATCCTGTTTCCCTCATTAGTTAACCAGGTGCCCCAGAACGCTAACAAGCAGGGCATAGAGCAGGGGTGGCCAAACTTGCTTAATGTAAGAACCACATAGAATAAATGTCAGATGTCTGAGAGCCACAAGAAGAAGATGATATTGGATTTATATCTCGCCCTATACTCTGAATTGCAGAGTCTCAGAGCGGTCACAATCTCCTTTACCTTCCTCCCCCACAACAGACACCCTGAGGTGGGTCTGAGAGAGCTCTTACAGCCGCTGCCCTTTCAAGGACAACTCCTACGAAAGCTATGGCTAACCCAAGGCCATTCCAGCAGCTGCAAGTGGAGGAGCAGGGAATCAAACCGGGTCCCCCAGATAAGAGTCCGCACACTTAACCACTACACCAAAGACATGAAAGTCAGATGGTTGAGACCCTCAAGACAGATGGATGGATGGGAGGAAGGAAGGCAAATAGATGGGGGAAGGAAGGAGAGGCAGAAAGAAAGCAGCTTTCGGTGCATTCTCCAAGCTGCCAGCTGGATTCTCCAAGTGATTTAAAGAAACAAATGCCTTCTCCAAGCTGACTGATACGGCAGTGGGGAGCTTCAAGAGCCACACAATATGTGTAAAAGAACCACATGTGGCTCCCGAGCTGCAATTCGGCCATCCCGGGCATAGAGGCTACAGCATTCTCCTGATGCTGCCACCTGGCACCATCGTTCAGAGGTTTGCTCCCTCTGGCGATAGAGGTTCTTTTTCGTCACCACAGCTAGTAGCTGTTGATGGGCCTCTTCTCCGTGAATCTATCTAGTCCCCCTTTAAAACCATCTGAGCTCATGGCCATCCCTGTGCCCACCGGCAGTGACTTCCATAGCCTTATCTGCTTACGGAATAATGAAGAATTTCCTTTTGTCTATCCTGAGCCCATTGCCCACTGACTTCATTGGCTGCCCTTGAGTTCTAGTATTCTGGGAGAAGGAGGTAGGAAGTCCTGTTTTCATCCTTCTCCACCTCATTTGTAATTTTGTAAACCGCCCCCCGCCCCCCACCCCACACTGAGTTTGCTTGGGGAGGTTTCTTGAAAGGAGCCCTGTGTGGGGACTACCATGAAGCATTCTGGAGCCTTCCTGCATCTTCTAAGTACAGTTACCCCTGCCAGGGTAGACTGCCAAATCATGCAAGAAATGGCCAGAGTTAGGGAACGTGTTAATTAAAGGAGAACGCACACAGGCAATTTCAGACACTGCCTTTTAGGCTGCCTTTTATCCAGTTCAGTTTAAGATCTCTGTGTTCCTAAGGCACTTCTTCTATTGTGAGAGATCTGTGGGTTGTTTTGCAGTTTAAATTTAATGCGTGCGCGTCTGTGTTTGTGTGTGTGCTGCAGTGTGCACACTGTACAACCATCCAGCCTTGCAGAATTCTTTGCCACAGCACCGCACGATGTCCAGTTGCTCAAGAGGCTTTTGCAAACGGGGATCTTTTAAGTATGCAGCTGGTAGCCATGACAGCCGAGCGCAGAGCCTCTTCAGAGGCCCGGGCGTCTCTGATTATCAAGCCACAGGGGTTGGCTGTGCCAGGGTTGCCCTGTGCCGCTCAGAAGTGCCCTCAAGGAATCAGGCTGGGAGGTTCACACTGGGGATGTCATCCATGTGGAAGTGTGATTGGCCGGCATGTGTCTTATTTTTCACCACCCAAGAAGACATGGAAAAAAGCAGCGGAAGGATTTTGGAACACCGTGCAGAGCTGAGAGACTTTGTGGTGTAGTTTGTGTGCTGGAGGCCTGCAGGGCATTATGGGGGCCATCAACGATTGACAAATACCCCTCCCTATCTGTTATCTCCTTCTCTATGATACTATTGGAATCCAGTGTGGAGTGGTGTGTTAAGAGCAGTGGACTCTGATCTGGGGAACTGGATTTGATTCCCTGCTCCTCCACATGAAGACAGCTGGGTGACCTTGGGCCACTCACAGTTGCCTCAGAACTCTGTCAGCCCCACCTACCTCACAAGGTGCCTGTTGTAGGGAGAGGAAGGGAAGGTGATTGTGAGTTACTCCAAGACTCCTTAAGTTAGAGAGAAGCAGGGCATAAAAACCTACTCTTCTGCTGCTGCTGCTGCCGTTTTGCACCTGTCTCCATGAATACAGCGTAGAACGTTCAGTTCATTTACTCAGATGTGATTTTCCAGCCTGCCTCCTTCCAGATCATTTGTGCTGATTTCCCCCCATCACCACACCCCAGCCACAAGAACATGCGATAGAGAGGCGCTGACTGAGCTTTCCATGGCGATGTTTTGACACATTTCCTGTGAGAAAAGGCTAAAGTATATGTGTGGTTGGGGAAAGGAAATGTGGTAAAAGTTTATAATATTATGAATGGTGTGTAGAGGGATGATCTCTTCTCCACCTCTCCTAAGACCGGTTGAGAGGGGTCACACCATCAACTTGAAGATTGAGGCAGGCGAAAGGAAGTGTTTCTTCACACAACACACCACCAGTGTGTGGATAGGGATTGGGCAACTTCACGACAGCTGAGAAAACCTGTTAGCCATAAGAGCTCAACAGAATCTCTGTGTTCAGAGGCAGGTACCTCAGGAATACCAGTTGTGGGCCACCGCTTGGGGCCATGTTCTGCTGTGTTCAAGAGCTTGGGAGTCCTACTGGAGCCCTCATTATCAATGGAGGCCCAGATAGCAGCCACTGCTAAGTCAGCCTTCTTTCATCTGAGGCGGGCAAGGCAGTTGGCCCCCTTCCTAGAGCGCCGGGACCTAGCAACAGTGATTCATGCAACGGTCACCTCGAGACTGGATTACTGTAATGCCTTCTACATGTGGCTTCCTCTGTGCCGAACCCGGAAGCTGCAGCTGGTGCAGAATGTGGTGGCTAGGCTGTTATTGGGGCTCCCAAAATGGGAGCACATACAGCCAGGGCTGCGCAGACTGCACTGGCTGCCAGTTACATACCGGATTCGTTACAAAGTGCTGGTCATTACCTTTAAAGCCCTAAATGGCCGAGGACCTGCCTACCTGAGGGACCGTCTTTCCCCATATGAACCCCAGAGAGCACTGAGGTCAGCAGGGAAGGACCTGCTGACTATTCCCAGGCCAAAGGAAGCAAAGCTGCAGAGTACCCGTACTCGGGCTTTCTCCGTTGTAGCTTCATACTTATGGAACCAGCTCCCGGAGGAAGTGCGGGCCCTGCAGGACTTTGACCGATTCCGCAGGGCCTGCAAGACCATCCTCTTTGGTGAAGCCTTCACCGACTAAAAACTGAGAGACTGCTTAAATGATTTGTCATCTGTTGGAATAGCACCAAGATGTTAATTTTATTGTTTTGCTGTTTTTAGAATTTTAATTAATCGTTACCTATTGTTTAAATTATTGCATAATCTGTTATATTAATTGATGCTGTTAGCCGCCCTAAGCCTGCCTCGGCGGGGAGGGCGGGATATAAATAAAATGTATTATTATTATTATGTATTATTAACCGGCTTGTGGATTTCATGGAAGCATTCCGTTGACCACAGTAGGTTGCTGGTCTAGATGGGGCTTTGGTCTTCACCCAGGAGGGCCCTTACGGCATTACGGTCCCCTGCCGTGTCCCCTCATTTGTGTGAAGTGGGGGTGGGATCCTTAGTGGCACCATTGGACTCCCAGCTCACCAAGAAAGAAAAAAAGAGAAAACATGGGAATTTTCCCTCTATTCCTGGCTCACCACCAAGAGAAAGCAGCGTACTTGAATAATTGGAACAGAATCCATTACACAACACAGTTCAAATGCATGGCATGCACGTACACCCGAGGATGCACACTTTTTTTCAGCCTCAGTATGTTTTTTGGTGCAGAATCCTGCTTATAGCCTTCCCATCCTTCCACACCTCTGACCCAAATATTCTTGTTTTTCTCTCTCCTTTCAGTTTGTAGGCTCCATTGGGGCAGAGACCTTTCCCCCCTCCTACTGGAACAAGGTTTATAAGTGCCATGTACATTGGGGACGTTGCATAATTCATAACAACACAAAGCGTGGTCATTCTGTGTTTTAACGTTTTAGGATTCCGACAACCCAGACCTGCGGGATCGTGGCTACATCTACTGGCGCCTCCTCTCCACGGACCCCGTGACAGCCAAGGAAGTGGTCTTGTCGGAGAAGCCCCTGATCTCCGAGGAAACCGACTTGATCGAGCCCACCCTGCTGGACGAGCTGATCTGCCACATCGGCTCCTTGGCCTCTGTGTACCACAAGCCCCCCAACGCCTTTGTGGAGGGCAGCCACGGGATCCACCGCAAGCATTTGCCCATCCACCACGGGAGGTAAGGGGGCCAGGGACCGTCTTGCCACATCCAGCCAAGGTCCATTTATTTATGCTTTGCTTAGAAACTTTTGTACTCCGCTCTCTGGAGAACATGCTTGTCTCACAGCAGGAAACTAGGAAGGGCCTTCTACTGGCTGCCACCACTCTGGTAGGGGTCTGTCTGGGAGGGCCCGGAGCACCCACCCAACCACTGTGTCTTCTGTATTGGCAAACTCCTATCTGTGACTGAAGAGATGTGAGGACCAGTGTTCCCTCTAAGCTGAGTTAGCGTGAAGCAGCTCACAGATTTTTTTTAGCCTCCAGCTCACACATTTTTTACTTAGCTCAGAAAAAATGGCCCCAGAGCACAATAATTTATGCAGTAACTCACAGCTTTAATGCTAGTAGCTTACAACTTTAATGCCAGTAGCTCACAAAGTAGAATTTTTGCTCACAAGACTTAGAGGGAACATTGGTGAGGACCCAGGCAGCTTAGAGGGAACATTGGTGAGGACCCAGGCAGTTTAACAATGACAACAGGTTTATTATAAGTGTTCAAAACAAGAAATGGCTTGTAAAAACTTTTTAGGGCAACAATGAATATAGAAAAACAATAAAGGTTGCTACAAAGAAATAAAAGCTCTGATGTAACTAACTAGATGTTTCCTTCTAACTTCAAACCAATTTATCCTCCTTGGATGAGGGAACCCTCTTCAGCCTCCAGCTCAGGCTTTCCAGAGAGAACAACACTGTCTGTAACTTGGCCTTTTTATGCTTTCCTTCCTAACCCTCTGGGCCAGCTTTCCCTCCAAAACTGCTTTCACCCAATCAGAGGGACAGAAGAGATCCTGAGAGATGTAGACCCACTAGCCACTCCTAGGTAGGCTTCTTCCTGCCTTCCAGGCCGCTCTAGGCCTAAAATCATTTCAGTGCTCTAGGCAGCTTACCCAGTAAAACATGTTAAAATGTAACAATGGCTAAAAAACAGTGGCAAAATTTTATCTCCCAGGCACTAATACACCCTGCAAACCCTGAAACTATTTTGACTGACTGGGTCCCTGAGAACTCCGTTTTAACGCTTTTAGTAGGCAGACTGATATTTTAGCTCGCTTTTAAAACGTACTAGTTCCATCCTCTGATTATGTGAACCTTTTGATTTTGAATTGTGTTTTAGCCGCTCATGGCATGTAGTTGTACTGGGCCCGGCCTGAGTCAGTCCAGTCAGCTGTTGTGCTTTGTGGACAGTTTGATTGAGAATAAACTTGAATTAAAAAAAAATAAACTATTATAAACTCAGCTGGAGCATAAAAACAGCTTAAAATGTTCAGTAGTGTCATAAAAGCAAAGATTTTTCTCATCAGACAAGCAAGGAGCACAGTGTAAAAACAATTTTAAAAGGCCACCTGCTGATTTAAAATCCTGGATAAAAAGAAACGTTGAGTCTGTGACCTAAAAGAGAGTAAGGTTAGGAGCAGGGAAGCCCTCCAGGGGAAGGGCATTCTACCAGAGAGGTGACACCCTGCAAAAGGCCCTGTCTCTGCTTGCTGCCTGGTTAAATGCTCTGTATCTGGTTGTGGCGAGCCAGATGGCTGAATTGTTTTTCCGCTCTAAATCACCCTCTGCTGTCCCACCCCTCATTTCTAAGATGCGTCTTTACTCTTGCAAACCCGCGTCTGCTGCCTCGGAGGAAGGGGAAAAAAAAACATCTGGCAGGGCAGAGAAATACACTGGTAATAGACGGGTCAAACATCCCACTTTCTCCCCCTGTTCTTTCCTGGTGTTTCGTTATGTGAAAGGAAAAAAAGCCATCATAGAACCATAGAGTTGGAAAGGACCTCTAGGGTCATCTAGTCCAACCCCCTGCACAATGCAGGAAACTCACAAACATCTCCCTCCTAATCAGCTTCATTAAGTGTCCGCGTAACATGCAGTTAGCTTCTAAGTAATAATATGGTTCATTTGCATCGCGCTTTCCAGTGTTTGTAACACTTCCCATGCATTATCTTGGGTAATCCTTGCAGCCACCTTGTAACATGAGAGCCAGCGTGGTGTGGTGGGTAGAGAGGCAGACTAGGGTTTGGGAGAGAGGTTTTACAGTCAGAGTAGTTCAGAGGTGGCACCAGCTGCCTAGGAAGGTGATGGGCTCCCCTTCGTTGGCAGTCTTCAAAATGCGGTTGGATGATTATTTGTCAGAGACGCTTTAGGCTGATCCTGCATGGAGCAGGGGGTTGGACTAGATCAGGGGTGTCAAACTCATTTGTTATGAGGGCTGCATCCTGACATAAATGAGACCTTGTTCAGAATGGCCTTCACCAGCTGAAACTACTAAACTGCTAAGCAAACTTGCCAGCGATCATAGCACCAAATACACTAATGTTCTTTTTTAGAATTTTAATGGATTTTAATTAATTGTAGTTAAAGTGTTATTTATTGTACAATGTATGTATTAAGTTCTTGTTGTTAGCCGCCCTGAGCCGCTTTGGCAGGGAGGGCGGGATACAAACAAGATGCGACTGACTGACTTGTTGTTCCAGGCCGTGTGTGTCATAAAATGTAATGTCAGGTAGCAGAGATATAAACTTTATAAAGGACACAAGGATTTCGAATCCTGTGTGAGTGAAGTGGGCAAAGGAAAGCTTTGACTCGTTCCCTTCCTACCCAGGGGATGAGGAGGAGGGGGAGCCTCAGCCAATAGAAAGAAAAGATACCTGGCTTAGTAGCTCTACTGTGAAATTGAGAGAGCCTGGCAAAGCAAGCTCTCCCTCATCTCTTTCCTCCCCAAGGGAGGAACCACAGCAAATGGAGAAAATGGAGGTTTTGTTCTGTAGCTCCTGTGCAATTGAGCAAGCCTGACAAAACACAGAAGCAAGAAAGAGGGAGAAGAAAGCAGACTTGCTTGTGGGCCTGATAGGAACCCTTTGGGGGCTTGATTTGGCCTCTTGGCTGCATGTTTGACACCCCTGGACTAGATGGTCTGTATGGCCCCTTCCTACTCTATGATTCTAAATCTCTGCTCAGCCGTGGAAGATGGCTCTGGGGATCTGCCTAACCTACCTCACAGAGTTGTTGTGAGAGTGAAAGGGAAAATGGGGTTGAGTTTAAGCCACTTTGGTTCCCCACATGGGGATAAGCATGGGGTATAAATGAAGTCAATAAGGTTGTACGTTGCAGCTCAGCAAAGGGCATTCCCAATTTCCCACCCGGTGGCTTTTTGACACAAGCAAGATTCAAACCGCAGACTACAGAAACAGAAGCCAAACTTTCAGTATCTCTGTGCTTCTCAACCTTTTGCAATATGAGGACCCCTTATGTGACATCCAAAAAGTTGGCATAATAGTTGCACTATTGGTATCTGTTGATTGAGAAAATGCCTACTGACAAAAAGCTACCATGAATTCAAGAGCACTTTTAAATAAGTATTTTGTTAGTTACAACAGAATGCCTAGGTGCGCTTTTGAAAAATAGTAATCCACATATGTATGAGACAATCAGTCTACGAAACGTATGTTGTTTGTTTATTGTACTGAGTCATTTAATGAAATAACTGGTGCCGTTTTGCCACTTTTGGAGATTGGAATTCTGGTTGAAAGGTAGACAGTACAGCCCAGTGACTTGACACAGTATAAGAAAGCATCATATGTATGTCTGATTTTGAGTTACTAGTCTGACTTTGCCTAAGATGAGCCCTTTACTAACACAATTAGCAGGTAGTCTGTGCTCATGGGAATTCACTTGGATGCCCAATGAACTTCCAGTCCTTGACAGAACTGTTGTTGGATGTGCATTTATTTTATTTTTTATTTTAGCCCCGCTTTTTGGTGATGAGTTGGCTCTCCAAAGAGCTCTCGGGTGTTAGAATCTAAAACAAATCACGATTCAGGCGCAATGCAAAAATGTTCTACGTGGCAAGAATGATCACCTGTGCTGGATCCAGCCATGACCAAGGGATGCCTGGTAGCTCTTCTCATATGACTTTAGCAATGTAGTTCTCCTCATGAGTAGGCAAGCAGCTCTAACTGGGCAAGTGCCCACCTGGGGGTCCTCTGGCTGAGGCTTGCCTGCTGCCGCCTTCCTGGATGGGGGCTCTGAGCAAGGGGGCACAATTGGGGAAGTGTAGCAAACAGGCCGGCAGAGGCAAGCCTGAAGGAGCGGAATGGAAACTTGCCCAAGCTTGCTTGAGATAACGCCACAGTTTCCCGAGGCTCCCTGGCCCAGAGTTTGGGTACCACTCTTAATACCTCTCATTAGGGCCAACCCAAATGATGCATAACAGCATGTTGCTGATGTGAGTTCCCAGCTGAGGGGAGAACTTGAAGTCGGGTCTTCGGAGCTCCAGCGTGCAGCCCTTGCACTAGTTCAGCTCGCTTACCGAGTGCCAAGGCATTGCTGTGGCAGCACAGAGCAGCGGGAGGGGAACCTCCCTCCTCTTTCAGATCTGTCACTTCTCTTTCGACAGCCGCCACTACCGACCCTTCCCTTTTCCTCTCCCCCTACAGCACCGACGCGGGAGACAGCCCGGTGGGAACCACGACAGCCACAAACCTGGAGCAGCCCCAGGTGATCCCGTCCCAGGGGGACCTCCTGGGTGACCTGCTGAACCTTGACCTCGGCCCTCCAGTGAACGTGCCCCAAGTGTCCTCCATGCAGATGGGCGCCGTGGACCTTCTCGGAGGAGGGCTGGATAGCCTGGTGAGCAAAGCTTGCAGTCCTGGCGGAGGAGAGGACATTTTTCACTCCACCGCTGTGAATTTATGGGGCTCTAAAACCCGGGGTTTATTTTGCCTTCCTAAAGCACACATCTCAGCTCCTTTAGCAGACCGACAGTCTGGTAGGTGGCACTTAGGAAGTACTGGGGGTGCTCCTCTTTGCTCCATTGCAGCCCTGCAATTTGTAGATCAGAGGCCAGCCCTCCCAGGCTCGTTTTGGATAACAAGAAGCATTGGATGCAGTGGAAATTGCTTAGAGCAGAACTAGACAGCGCGAAAACAGCACCCCTGTGTCTCCTGTTTCTGTCAGTGGTGGCATCTAGTGAAACAGAAGTGACCCAATGCCAACTTTGTTTTGAAGCAGCAGAGCACAGAGAGACACATTGACAGTGATGTCTTTTCATGTTGTTATGGGAGGGGCTGTGATTCGACAGTAGGTCAACCACTTTGCATGCCGAAGGACCCACGTTATCTTTGGCTGGGCAAGGCCTCCAGCTGAGATCCTGGAGAGCAGCTCCCTGTTAGACACTGGGCTACACTGAACCAGTGTTCTGGTTCTGTACGAAGCAGGTTCACGTGTTCCAGTGGTCCTCTCCAGGCACAGAAAAGGAGTGGGAGACGAAGGCAGAGCTGCTGCTTTCCATGGCAGCCGGGTGTTTCCTATGACCTCAAATTTTACTCCTCGGCACAAGAATGTTGCAGTTTTGCGATGACCCCTGCACTTCCTTCATCGGACAGGTCTGGTCTGAGAGGGAAGCCTGGGTTTTCCTCCCCGGATGATGCAAAGCTTGCATTCAAACAGGAGGCACCTCCTCTTCCAGTTGTTGTCTGTCATGGGGTGATTTGTGTTTCAATGTCGGAGTTCCCCACCTGCTTGTGCCAAGGCAGCAGACTGGAGATGGAGTGTTGAAGGAGGGTGGAAGGATGAGGAGTGGGTCTGTGGAGGCAACCTGATCAGGAAGTAGAGCATAAAAACTCCTGGGCAGGGTGGGGGAGGCTTGATCTGCACCTGGAATCCCCTTCTTACATCGAGGGCCGCACACACTCCCTGCCAAAACAGCAGTTGCAATTGCAGGCCAAGAAAATCCAAGTCCCACCAGTCAGATATGTCTTGTTCATAAAAAACTTTTTGTGGTCAGGTTGCAGCCAACGTACAGCAAACCCTCACGGGATTTTCAAGGCAAGAGACATTCAGGGGTGGTTTGCTATTGCCTGCCTCTGTGTAGCGGCCCTGGACTTCCTTTGGTGGTCTCCCATCCAAATACTCATCAGGGCTGACCTGGCTTAGCTTCCAAGATCTGATGCGATCAGGCTATCCTGGGCTATCCTGGTTAGAGCCTTTATGGCGGGGAAGTTAGGGGAGAAGGTGCTCTTTGGCAGACAAAACATCCTTTTCCAACTAAGAGAGAGAACATGTCAGTCCTTGGGTGTGTCAGCCCCTCTTGATTGGCAGGTCCAGGTTTGGTGGGAATTTATTCTGATTCTGCATATCCATGGAAGTGACATGCTTAAGAACTTGATGGAGGCTTTTTAAAAAAAAATTGAAACCTAAGTGTCTCCCCCCCACCCCGATGTTAAATTCTGTGCTTTTCCTACACGTTCTGGAGAACTGAAATGTAGCATTGCACAAAGGTCAGCTGCAGAATCGGATCCATCCCACTGGGGTGTTGCTTTGTGCAAGGTAGCCCAGGCATTGTCTGACCTTCCTTCCACTTTCGCAGCCTGCCTTTTCTGTGGAGCCATAGATTCTCCTGCTTTCTCTTCTATAAGCTGGATCATGTCAATTTTTTCCTGCTGGTAAAACTTGCTGGAGACATAAACTAGTTTAATGGGGCAGGTGACAAGACAGACAGAGGCTCCCTGTGCTCATCAGCCACCAAATTAAAGCCTTGAATCTCCTTTGGCTCCATTTGTCCTCTGTAAGCTGCAAGGCCGCCCAGTTTCTTCGACTCTGCAGCTTCCTTTCCACTCAGCCCCTGCTGCTCATTCCATGCCAGATTCTCCATGTCGTTCATGTAGCAGTGCAAGATCTCAGTGGCACTGTGGCGCAGAGGTTGTTGCGGAGGGTGCCTTCCCAGCATGTGGCTCCGAAATGCAGGTCCAGGCCATAAAGCATCAAGCAGGAAGGTTAGAGTTAACTTCCTGCAGAAGAGAATGATGATGATATTTGATGATATTGGATTTATATCCTGCCCTATACTCTGAATCTCAGAGCGATCACAGTCTCCTTTTGCCTCCCTCCCCCACAGCAGACACTCTGTGAGGTAGATGGGGCTGAGAGAGCTCTTACAGCAGCTGCCCTTTCAAGGACAACTCCTATGAAAGCTATGGCTGACCCAAGGCCATTCCAGCAGCTGCAAGTGGAGGAGTGGGGAGTCAAAACCAGTTCTCCCAGATAAGAGTCTGCACACATAACCACTACACCAAACTGGTTCTGCTGCAGCTGGCTGTGCTGCAGCTGGAACGAAGTCACAGGGCAGTCTATCTTCAACCATGGCACGTCTTCAGTGGGAACGGAGCCAAGCTTTGCAAATCAAAAAAAGAGTTGTTTCAAAAACTGACTGCTTCATGCATGGCCAGGCATTTGTCCTATTCCTTTTGGTGACTGCCCCTGTATCCACTGGATTTCTGGTTCTCACAGTCCGCAGGTAAAGAGGTTAAACCCATGTTCAGAGAGTGTAATCACATCGCAGACAGTGGGCTGAGACAATTGAAAGTTCCTCCTTACAAGCAAACCCTTCCTCGCAGCTAGAAAGCTGGCATGGCAAGAATCCAAACTTGACAGATCCTCATCCAGGGAGTGATGAAGCCTCCCATTGTCTGAAGCAGTAGAATCCAGAAATATGTTGCCACCACCTTTCTTATTAGTCTCCATGTATGGCTGGAAATATCTAGGCTTGTTCTGCGCTGAAAGCAGCGTATGGCATCCATTTGCGGATGTGATGCTCACAGGCTTGGTCTCAATGACAGCTGGGAGCACTGTACTCAGTAAAGAGGGGGCAATGAACTTCCTATAGAGATGTATGTCCACTCCAGTGTTCCCTCTAAGCTGCAGAGGCTTGTGAGCAAAAATTCTACTTTGTGAGCTCCTGCATAAATTAGTTTGCTCTGAGGCCATTTTTCCTGAGCGAAGACAAAAATGTGTGAGCTGGAGGCTAAAAATCTGTGAGCTAGCTCACGCTAGCTCAGCTTAGAGGGAACACTGGCCCACTCTTCTGCTTGTTTTACCAGTTCATCTCCGTTTCAGAAGGATCCGCACCCGCTTTGATGGGGATCTTTCATTCTTTTGACCATATCTTGTTATCGTTTGTGCTTTTACATTGCTGGGCCACCTCCCCGCCCCTCCCTCTTTGTCAGAACTTCTGTTCTCTGTCTTTCTTCAAACTCTACCCATGTGTATGTTTTCCCGGCCATTGTGGGCAACATTTCATTCATGCCTGGGAGGGGCCAGAGCACTGCGGTAGAGCCTCTGCTTTCCATGCAGGAGGTCCTGTGTTGAATCCCTGGCATCTCCGGTTGAAAAGATAAGGCAGCAGGTGATGTGAAAGACCTTCGCTTTTGAAACCCTGGAGAGTCACCGCTAGCCCGAATAGACAGTACTGGCCTTGCTGGACTGGTGGTTTGTCTCAGAATAAGGCCGCTTCGTGTGTTCATGCGCTGGCTTGCAAAACCTTTTGCCCAGTATAAATTCGGTTAGCCTTTAAGGCGCTGAAACCCTTTTGATTCGGCTGCCACAAGCTCTTACGCCTGCTCCCTTTGGAATCCGCACTAGCAACCTGCTCCAAGCCCAGTGCAAGTTTGCAAAACTTCAACAAGTCATGCGAGTGCCTCTAGATTTATCATGGCTCGCCTTGCTCTGGTGCTGCCAATCCAGAGCAGCGGAGCAGCGAGCCAGTCAGAGTGTTGGGACCCCATGCCTCATCCCCCTAACCCAGACCCTCCCAGGCTCACCAGACCTTATTCATGATTTTTCACATTTTGTTGTTGCAAATAAGAGGATCGGAGACTCACAGTTTTGAGTTTTTCTTTTTAAAATGAAAGCCAAACTTTTCTCCTCCCCCCCACACACAGTATGTTCAACTTTGTGCTTAATGATAGCATTCCTTGGCCCCCTGGGATCCAAGTCTGCAAAAAGCCAGCTGTTTCTTCCCCCACAGTCTAGAGCTCTGACCCTAACATATGAAACTGCCTTCTACTGAATCAGACTGTTGGTCCATCAAGGCCAGTATTGTCTACTCAGATTTGCAGTGACTCCCCAGGATCCCAGGCAGGAGGCCTTTCACATCATCTCCTACCTGACCCTTTCAACTGGAGATGCTGGGGATTGAACCTAGGACCTTCTGCATGCCAAGCAGATGTTCTGCCACTGAGCCACTGCCCTTTCCAGCTGCTCTAACCACCCTAGCCCCTCTACACTTGCCAATGAGCCCTTCTTAGGCTTCCTGCCTCTTCTGTGGAGCCATAGATTAGAACCAGGATGGGGCTTCTCCTGCTTTATCTTTTAAAACTGATGGGTCACGTCATTTTCTCCCTGTTGGTAAGTTTGCTGGAGACAAACTAGTTTAATGGGGCAGGTGACGGTGGAACACCTGGAAGTTTAAGCTTCCTTACTACACTGGGCTACTTGTCTGGTACGTTCCAGTTAGTAAGAAGTGGGGTGATTATCTAGAAAAGGTGAATGCCATTGATCAGGCCATGCTGTTAATAGTAAATATACAGGGCTTTTTTGTAGCAGGAACTCATTTGCATATCAGGCCACACACCCCTGATGTAGCTAATCCTCCTGGCTTACAGTAGGCCGTGTACTAAGCCCTGTAAGCTCCAGGAGGATTGGCTACATCAGGGGTGTGTGGCCTAATATGCAAAGGAGCTCCTGATGCAAAAAAAGCCCTGGTAATTAATACATGTTTGTTGGACTGTGTGAACGCAACAAGTGTCCAGATCAGACCATAGGTCCATCTGGCTCACTCTGGACTCACCCTTAGGTGGTCTTGTAGGCCAAGCCCTCGTGGATCTCAGGGCCTTTCCCAACAGCCGCTGTCCAATGTCATGTTATTTAAGATATCCCCCTCAGCCTCTCTGTTCTAGATAGAAAAATAAATGGCACTTAAGGCAGTTGTTAACTTGTTAACAATTATACCCTGCCGAAATTTGCAAGAATGTCATTATGAGGTCAAAATACAAACAGATCTATCTAAAATCTTGTGGTGGCGCGAGAGAGAAAAATTGTGAAAAAGAAGCAACAGTAGCAAGGACTAAAACCAGTTTTTGAATAGGCATGCAGTAGCAATATCAAAAACCGTAACACTTACTTACCCACCCCATCAAAGCTCTCTGAAACCAGATTGTTTTAACATGATGTTGGAAGGGGGAGTGTCGGGGCCAGGGTGAGACTCATGAGACGGAAAGGTCCACAGTCTGGGCAGAACCACTGCAAAGGCCTCATCCCATCTGCCTGCTAATCTCCTCTCTGCTGGTGTGGGTGCGGGAGGCCCAGGACAATGAATCCACAGAGTTGCTGAGAAAGAAGAGAGAAGAGATTGCATTTATAACCCGACCTTCACTCAGAGTGGCTTACAATCGCTTTCCTTTCCTTTCCTTTCCTTTCCTTTCCCCACAACAGACACCCTATGAGGTAGGTGGAGCTGAGAGCTCCAAGAGAACTGCTCTTGAGAGAACAGCTCTGAGAGAACATTAGACTGACCCAAGGCCACCCCAGCAGCTGTATGTGGAGGAGTGGGAAATCAGACCTGGTCCGCACTCCTAACCACTACAAAACTGGGTCTCCAAAAGCATGGAGGGACTGTGGCTTAGTAGGAGAGGTCCCCAGTTCAATCAATTCCTGGTGTCTCTTCACAGAGCAGGTTAAAGGGAAGACCATTCTTTTCTGGCAGAGCTGTTGCCAGTCAGGGGAGATGATGCTGAGCTACATTTGCTGCTCTTCCGACTGGCTACAGGGTGCCTGCCTTTCCTGTTATCACAGGACAAAATTTAAGTGCTCTGGATAGCTCCTTTCGATGCTTCTGCCACTAGCAGGAACCCAGTAAAAGACTCAAGAGTTAAAATGGCAGAATAAACTGCCAAAGATGCAAGGGTGTAAGCATTCATTCCAGCCGTGTGACTTGTGATAAGCTGCAGAAATCTGGGGGGTGGGAAAGAAGTGTTCTTTGGAGGCAAAGCTTGGGGATTTCCATGAGTACAAAGTGTGTGCGTCCCTCATTATGCTGCTTCCGGTTGTGCCTTTCTCATGTTTGGCCCATTCTGCTGAGCTCTGAGATCACTCCGGGCCTTGGTAATATGATCTAGTATCTGAATTGGCAAGCCATGGCTTGTGACTCCTTATTGATCAAGAACTGAGGGAGGGCGTAAAAAGCAGTCAGACACCTCTCTGAGATGCACCGATCCAGCTTTGACTGAAGACTTCCCTTCCTCCAATTTCTTTTATTTTTGCAATAAAAGGAGTCAGTAGATACCATAAGGAATGAGAATCAAAAGAGGGCAATCTTTTTAAAAACTCACTCAGACTCACTGAGACTCAGATTTCAAAATTCAGCAATGCAGAAGACCAGTATGAAGAAATTAAAAGAAGAAGACTGCAGATTTATACCCCGCCCTTCTCTCTGAATTAGAGACTCAGAGCGGCTTACAATCTCCTATATCTTCCTCCCCCACAACAGACACCCTGTGAGGTGGGTGGGGCTGAGAGGGCTCTCAAAGTAGCTGCCCTTTCAAGGACAACTCCTGCGATAGGTATGGCTGACCCAAGGCCATTCCAGCAGCTGTAAATGGAGGAATGGGGAACCAAACCTGGTTCTCCCAGATAAGAGTCCACACACTTAACCACTACACCAAACTGGCTCTCCAGAAATTTACTATTTCTTCTGAAAAAGAAGATCAGTGCAAATGGCTTTGATACAGTATATGGACTTAGGCAATCAGGGTCAATCAAAGCAATGAAGCAGAATCAGACAATGTTCAAACAAAAGCAAAGGGTTCAGCTGAGCCAGCTCTGCCCATCACCCAAGTTGCCTCCACCCCACAGTCTCCCCACCCGGGTTTTGTCCTTGAAGGTCCCCAGGTTCACATCATTTTTGTGTGTGGTCAAAGTCAACCCACCTGCTCCCTTTTTCACCCGCAGCAAAAGCCAACATGCGTTTAAGTAATTCTTTTGAAAGAGGGCTGTTTGAATTCTTGCAGCATTTAGTCAAAGACATTTATTTATTTGTTTGTTTAATTTACTTTGGGTTTATATCTCGCCCCCTCCGCAAGCGGACTCTGGGTGGCTAACAATCATCGTAAAAGATTTTAAAATTACAGTTGTAAAAAGATTTTTAAAAAACCATCTATAGATAATTTAAAAGACCGAGCATTTTGTGCTATGAAAAAGATTTTGTTAACCAGGCGGTTTCTATAGATATCTCAGTTCTCAGTTCTTCTGTTAGCGGTCTTGCAGGTAGTCTTGCTCAGCGGCATAGCTGTGGCAGCCTCATCCCCCAGCATTCAGCTCTGCTTTGCTCTTTCGATAGACAACTTAATACCTGTCTTAGCGAGTCAATTAGCTGAAAACGAAAGGATGGGATTGACGCTTTTTTTTCCATTGAACATTCCATTTATTTATTTATTTGTTGGACACCAGCATCCCTCAAGCAGTGCTGCCCAGCGGATTGAAATCTCAAGGTGCATTTAAATTTCTGACAGCGCCAGCTGTGCATTGGCATGACATCTGAGGCAAGCCATCGTTTCCCCCCCCCCCCTAAGCATTTAGATAGTAAGCTCCTTGGGGCAGAGTCCTGTCTTTATTGCTTGCGTTCGCTTCAAAGCACCGAGTACCAGAACAACGCTGCATAAATTTGTAAGAGACCCCGGTAGAAAACAAAACTCCATCCGTGAGCTGCAGCAAGATGTATCCGATGGTTTTAGCTTTCTCCTGCAGTCTCAGCTTATGAGATTTTGAGGTTCAGGAACAGGATCTCCGGAAGTCTTTCCTTCCCTATCCCACCCTTCAGTCTCATCAAGGGCTTCAAACTCTGGGGCAGTTCTTTTAATGTGTGTGTATAAAACGACAGAGAGAGAGAGAGAGAGAATGCCAGTGGCAGAGATGAGATGCCTTGATTGTTTCTTTCAAGCTTCGCTTCCCAGCCCGTGGCTTCTTTTGAGATGAGCTTGGCAAAGGAGCCAGCAAAAGCAGATAAAAACATCTGGCTTCATTATGTAGAATTATTCACAAACCGTTTCCGCCTTGCTTTATGTAAGCTCGTGGCCTAACGGGGAGTTGCTTCCCCCCTTTTCTGATTTCCCCTGGGAATAATCCACAGAGAGAGAGAGAGCCCCCTGGGGGGCTCTTTTCCACTATGATGGCTGAAATCTAATGTGCTTGGGTCTTGCACCCAATCCCCTTTCCTTTCCTTTTCAAGACCCCCGCCCCCCCCCCCCCCACCTCCACCTTTTTGCTGTGTGCTCCTGGGACTTGTTCTCTTCCAGAATCTGAGGCTATCGATTGAAGAGAAGCAAACACGACATGCAGTTAGTTCTGCAAGAAAAAGTCACAGTAAGCAGTCAGGGCTCACCCCACCCACTTGAGTATAGCATTCAGCCAAACTGGGGGAAAAAATAACAAAAAAAGGTTATCCTATCTGTCCATCTCCTGAATGAGGGCAGGCTCAACAATTTTGTCCCAGAATAGAGAGGCGTGTGAAAGTTTGGGTCGTTTTAGGATTGACAGCTTTACATCGTTCCGTTGCTATTCTGCTGCAGTTAACCCTTGAGCAAGACGCGCTCGCTTTAAGGAGGAGGACGTGGTATTGAGTTGCAACCGATCTGCTCTGACCCCAGCCATGGGGTATTCTAGGCAAGAGATAAGCAGAGGTGGTGTGTCACTGCCTTCCCTCCTCTAGCAACCCTCTTTGGCGGTCTCCCGGCCAAGCATGGAACCTGGGCACTGATGAGATCAAGCTAACCTGGGCTATAAGTGCATGGGATAGAGAAGATAGAGAAAGAAGTACTTTTCTCCCTTTAGCCAGATTGGTGTAGTGGTTGGAAGCATGGACTCTAATCTGGGAGAACTGAGAAAATGATATTGGAAGAAGATATTGAATTTATATCCCACCCCATACTCTGAATCTCAGAGTCAGAGCGGTCACAGTCTCATTTACCTCCCCCCCCTCCCACAACAGACACCCTGTGAGGTGGGTGGGGCTGAGAGGGCTCTCACAGCAGCTGCCCTTTCAAGGACAGTCTACAAGAGCTATGGCTGACCCAAGGCCATTCCAGCCGGTGCAAGTGGAGGAGTGGGGAATCAAACCCACTTCTCCCAGATAAGAGTCTCCGCACTTAACCACTACACCAAACTGGCTCTCAACTGGGTTTGATTCTCCACTCCTCCACATGCAGCCGGCTGGGTGACCCTGGATCAGTCCCAATTCTCTCTGAGCTGTTCTCTCACGAGCAGTTCCCTCAGAGCTCTCTCAGCTCCACCTGCCTCACAGTGTGCCTGATGCGGGGACAAAAAAGGAAGGAGATTGTAAGACGCTCTGAGCCTCTGAGTGAAGGGCAGGGTAATAATCCAGTATCATCATCATCATCATCATCATCCTGAGGTCACCATTGGCTGGTTCTTCTTCTGGAGCAGCTTCCTTACAAGTTTGGGATTTTGCTGTTAGAAAAAAAAAAAATTCACCCGGGGGAGGAGATTGGGGGAAAGAAGAAAAAAACATGACAGAGTTTTTTCAGTTCCTTGGGCAGTACTAGACCTCGGAATTATCCAGTGAATGCTTGGCAGACTTTTCCACCCAACACATTATAAACCTGTAGAATTCGCTGTCTTAAGATGTCCTGCTGGCTGCTGGTTTTTGGAGACGACCGGATGAACTGGTGGTGGTGAAGTCACATCTGTGCCCGCCAGGGGGCCAAACGAAGCCTCCAGCTGGCCTGCATGTGCAGTGGTGGCGGGTCTGCTTTTGTCAAAACTCGCCAAATCCAGCTTTCCTCCCTGTGAGAGGCAGCTGCGGTGCAGCGGTTAAGAGTGGTGGACTCGGATCTGGAGAACTGGGTTTGATTCCCCACTCCTCTACGTGCAGCCAGCTGGGTGACCTTGGGCCAGTCACAGTTCTCTCGGAGCTGTTCTCTCAAGAGCAGTTCTCTCAGAGCTCTCTCAGCCCCACCTACCTCAAAGGGTGTCTTTTTGGGGGAGAGGAAGGGTAGGTGATTGAAAGCCCCTCTTGAGACTCCTTTTCGGTAACGAAAGGTGGGCTATAAAACCAACCCTCCTTCTTCCTGTAGGCTTTTTTGGGTTTCAGGTTTTTCTGCTGGTTCTTTCCTCTGCTGTGTTTTGCACTCGCTCCATGCACTGTGCACCTGCTCCCCTCATGGTGAATGAACAGGGTCTGTATGTGTGTGCGTTTTGCAGTGTCTGTCATGAATCACACTCTTTTTTTTCTGAGGCCTGAAATGAACTTTTCTCTCTCTCTCTCTCTTTCTCTCTCCCCCACTTTCTCTTCTCTCTCTCTCTCTCTTCTTTTTCTCTCTTGCAGCTTGGCAGTGACCTTGGCGGGGGAATTGGAGGAAGCCCTGCAGTAAGTGGCCGCCATTCATTTTTCAGATCTTGTTAAAAAAAAAAGAGGAAAAGTCCTTTACACTGCTCCCCCCCCCCAATCCCCCACCTGCTTCTTCTCACCCACAAAGCACCTGAAATTGAGTTTAGCAAAGTGTTCAATGAAGTAGATGGCTAAAATCCAGTGGTTCTTAAAACACTGCTGCTATGGGTATCGCTCGGTTAGGGTTCCCAACACGGTAGATGCTGGGAGCTTCAGGTGGGTGATGCCTGGGGAGGGTGGGATTTGGGAAGGATGTGATGACACTTCCAGGTGATGCTTTAGGCTGCCTCCCCTAGACTCAATGGTAATACTTTCGAGACTAGGGGAGATTCCTAGAGAGCATTGCTGTGTGGAGGCCATTTTTTACCTCCCGCTCCCCAGGAGTGGGAAATTGGGACTGTGGGAGAATAAATGGGAGACATACCCCAAATCAAAACTATGAACTGCCCAGGCCTCCCTCATTTTGCAAGGGTGACCACCAAGAACCAGTGTGGTGTGGGGGTTAGATTATCACACGAGGAATGGAGAGACCAGGGTTCCAAACTTACTAGTTAGCAGGGGTAGAATTCTAGCAGGAGCTGCTTTGCATATTAGGCCACACACCCCTGATGTAGCCAGTCCTCCTGGAGCTTACAAAAAAGAGCCTTCTAAGCTCTTGGATGATTGGCCTACATCCAGGGGTGTGTGCAAAGGAGCTCCTGCTAGAATTCCACCCCTGCTACTTAGTCTATGGTCAGTTGTTCTCAGCCCAACTGAATGAACGAGGTAAGTGTTTTACGGATTCAGCAGGTGATCCTTGGAAGAAGAGTGAATATCCTCAGGTCCTTGGAAGAAAAGTGCAGTAGAAAACAGATATTCAAGCAAGGTTGTAACATCTGGTGAAGGAGCATGATAATACCCACACCATCCCACCACCACTGCCACATACTCTGGACATCCACATGTTGGATGCATGCTGGGAAAGGGCCTGATGTGCAGCCCTTGCACTTTCCCTTTCAGTTTTGAGACATGACATGAGTTGGTCTGAGCATGCAGGACCTGATTCCAGGTTGGCATCCATTTCCCCTACTGGGGCCTGTTGATTCTGGGGCAGTGAGGCCTCCTGGCTAAGTGGATCTGCCAGCCAGGGTCCTCTTTTTCAGGCAGGAGCGCGGGGGGGGGGGGGGGGGGGGGGCGGAAACGGGAGGAAATGACATCACGGCATTGTGTGATGTCATTCTTCCCCATTCCCAGTTTTGCTCCCATCACTCCCTGGAATGAGGGCAGGGGCCGGAGTAGCAGGCATGGGAGGCAGCCGCAGTGGGCAATTTGATAAAGTCAGTGGGTGAATTATTCTGGCCCCTTCTTGTTATAGGAGGGGCTGCTGCCCAAGGGGCTGGATCACAACACAAATCACTGTCTTGGCTTCCCATGGGGAGTCTCCTAGTCCTCAAGCGCATAGTACGTCAGAGCATGCATACTCAGAGGAAAGCACTACTGTGGTTCGACTTACCAAAGGACAGATGACCCTCTGAAAGACACCTGCTGTTGTCTGCCACAATTCATATGATCCATCTGCTAATTAAGCACAAGACACGGGCCAGGGTACCCCCCCCCCCCCCACTGGGTGCTGAACGCTTCAAAGCGTTACAAAAATCTTACGATTTTCAAGGAACCAGATGGTGGGGTGTGTGTGGAACCTGAGCATTCCAGTGAGAGGGACAGATATTTGTCAGTTATCCCACTTTCCGCCTTGGGCTAGGATATCTTAGAGCTCTTCTAGGATATCTTAGAGCTCATCCCCAACCACCGGGCCGTGGACTGCCGCCGGTCCGTGGCCTGTTAGCAACCGGGCCGCGGAGTGAGGCAGAGGCGCTGCACCACCCCTTTCGCCCACCCAGGACCTGGGTGGACAAAAGAGGCAGCACAGACCCACTCTGAAGCACCACCTCTTTCATCCACCTGGGTCCCGGGTGGCCGGAAGGGGCAGCACGGCAGCAACCATTGCCTACTCTTCATTTAAAGGCCCCCCATGGGGGGCAACGAAAAGTCCATGCCCCATCCCTGCCCCCCCCCTCCCCACACACAGCGGTCCGTGGAAAAATTGGCTTCCACAAAATCAGTCGCTGGTGCCAAAAAGGTTGGGAGCCACTGCTTTACACTGGGAGGCCATGAAGCCAGGCCTTGGGGAACAAGAGGAGACAGCAGGCAGGAAGAAAAATCAGGCCCCTGCCCTCTCCAGGTCCTTTTGCTCCTACGGTTCTAGGACTCTGGCACCCCTGTTGCCTGTCATTCCTTGGTATCTGCAATATTCTTTCTCCCCGTTCCCCCCCCCCCCCCAAACATATGGCTGTATTTTGGCACGTGCTCAAGAACTCACAAATGGAGATGAGCTCCTGGAGGAGAAGCTGATTAGTTCATCTTGGGGCCGAATGCCCTCTCCCTACCGCAGCGTTCCCCTCCAGAGATCTCTCGTGCCCGGGAAGACGGGAGGAGTTATGAGTGGCGGTTTTGAGGATAATCGTGGGGTGAAGGTGATGGGGAGATGATTGCGGGGATTAAGTCCTGGAGTGCATCGGAATGCATATGCATTATTTAGCACTCCTGATAATTCAGCGAGCCGCCCCGTAAAGAGCTTTAAAATATTCAGGATATTGCGCAAGTTCATGCTTTATTCAATAAGGCATCTGCTGCGTGTGAAGTGTTAAGCGTGTCCCTTTTCTTCTGCCACCGCTTCCAGGTGGGACAAACCTTCATCCCCTCGTCGGTGCCTGCGACCTTTGCCCCGTCGCCCACCCCGGCAGTGGTCAGCAGCGGCCTCAACGACCTCTTCGAGCTCTCCTCTGGCATCGGCATGGTGCCCGGCGGATACGTGTCCCCCAAATCGGTATGCGAGACCAATGCGGCCCCCCCAGACTCACTTCTGTGTTGCACAACACCTTCCCCTTTCCACGCACTTTCCCCTTCTGCTTTGCTTCACTGAAATAAGAACATAAGAGAAGCCATGTTGGATCAGGTTAATGGCCCATCCAGTCCAACACTCTGTGTCACACAGTGGCCAAAAAAACAACCAAGCGCCATCAAGAGGTCCATCAGCGGGGCCAGGACACTTGAAGCCCTCCTACTGTGTTCCCACTGTGCCCCCCCCCATCCAAGCATCAAGAATACAGAGCATCATTGTCCCAGACAGAAAGTTCCAACAATACACTGTGGCTAATAGCTACTGATGGACCTCTGCTCCATATGATTATCCAATCCTCTCTTGAAGCTCTTCAAGCTGTGGGCACCCGCAACTTTTCTCTGGCTTTTCCAGGCCGCCTGTGTCTTCTCTGTCCAAATCAAAATAGGTTCTGTCAGGGTTGATGGCGGTTTCCTGAGCCAAGCTCCGTTCACCCCTGACCACTTGTTTCCCCAATACCTTGCCAGGTCTGGCTGCCCGCAGTGAAGGCCAAAGGGCTGGAGATCTCTGGGACGTTTGGCCACCGGCAAGGACACATCTACATGGACATGAGCTTCAGCAACAAGGCTCTGCAGCACATGACAGACTTCGCCATTCAGTTCAATAAGAACAGGTAAGGGCAGGGGAGGAGTGGCTGCGGCTCCGCTGCAGAAAGTCCCAGGTTCAATCCCCGGCATCTTGGGATGAAAGTATCAAGTAGCAGGTGACTCAAAAGTCCTCTTACCTGAGATGCTGGAGAGATGCTGCTGGTCTGAGTAGACGGTACTGACTTTGACGAACCAAGGCTCTGATGCAGCATAAGGCAGCTTCCTGTGTTCAGTGGGACTCTGTGGAAGTGCCTTGGCAGCCTGGTGGTAACCTTTAGAGCCAGTTTGGTGTAGTGGTTAAGTGTGTGGACTCTTTATCCGGGAGAACTGGGTTTGATTCCCCACTCCTCCACTTGCAGCTGCTGGAATGGCCTTGGTCAGCCATACCTATCGCAGGAGTTGTCCTTGAAAGGGCAGCTTCTGGGAGAGCCCTCTCAGTCCCACCCACCTCACAGGGTGTCTGTGGGGGGAGAAGATATAGGAGACTGTAAGCCGCTCTGAGACTCTGATTCAGAGAAAAGGGGGGATATAAATCTGCAGTCGTCATCTTCCTCCTCCTCCTCCTTTTTTCTTCCTCCTTCCTCCTTCTTTCTCATTTTCTGGCCAGCTGAGTGCTCTGGAGAAGGGCTCCACTTCCCAGAACAGGCTCCGGCCTTCTCAGCAGCCACGTGAAAGTTCCTTGACCAGCAAGTCAGGAACCGATGGGATGGTGTTGAGAGGGTTGGCCTGGAAGGATCTGGGTTCAACCCTCCCCCCTCGGCCATTATTCTCACTGGGGGATCTTGGGCCAGTCACTCATCCCGACCTAACTTTTCACAGAGCTGTCGCGAGGGTAAAATGGGAAGGGCAGAGCTTGTGGGCCCTGCCATGATCTCCTTGAGTGGAAGGCTGGGATAAATACATAAAAGAATGGGGGAGAAAGCCTCTTCTAGTTTGAAAAGCCTTAATTTAATCAGATGTACTTGGGAAAGTCCTTGTTATGTCCAAGGGGACAAAATGTGCATTTTAATAAGATGGAAGGGTGGTGGAGCTGTGCTGAAATCTGCAGAGCAAGGCGGAAAGAATAACTCAAGTAGTGTGGTTCACCGACGCAAGCAAAGCTTCTGAAATACATCATGGTGTTGTGTTTGGAGTGTCAGACTTGAATCTGGGAGAACCAGGCTCGAATCCCCGTTCGCCGTGGAAGCTTGCTGGCTGACTGCAGATGCACAGTCAGCCCTTACCTACATCCTAAGGCTTTGAAATTTGTTTATTTGCTTCATTTGCACCCTGTCTTCCTCCCCAGTGGAGACTCGAAGGAACTTACATCCTTATTCTGATTTTATTGTGATCTTAATTTAAATTGTTGTACTCCGCTCTGAGCCCCCCAAAAGGGGGAAGGGGCGGAATAGAAATAAACTAATAATAATAATTCTCCTTGCCTCCATTTTATCTTCGTAACAACCCTATGCGGTACGTTAGGCTGAGAGAAAGTGGCAGGCCCGAGATCACCCAGCCAGCTTCCAGGGCAGAAGTAGGGATTCGAACTTGGGTCTTCCGGGTAACAGTTTGACACTCTTAACCTCTACATGATCTCGTACTGGATAAAACGGACGAGTGGAGAATGTTCCCCTGCAAAGGAGAAAAGGGAGATAAAAAGAAATCAGGGCTGGAACCGGCAGTGGGCACTGGAGGCGGTGCCCCCTATAGAATCTGCACCCCATCTTTCCTGATTGAAAGAAATCAATTAAATAAATGCCTTCTTTTCAAGGAAATCAGGGTTTTCCCTTTCTTCGCTTTCCCCTGGCATTATCCCTGTTCGTCTGAGTGAGAATGACAGGGCCCACTAGTTCCTGAGCCCTCCCCAGTCCATCCTGCAGAATTTGGATTTTTCTTTTTATTTGAAAAGCACAAGCCATCCACAACCCTGCAAATAATCGGCGCTTAACTTCAGGGCAGGAAAGCGCTGAGCCAGAGCGAGCATGGTCTGGAAGGCGGAGAGAGAGAGGTGTGTGTGTCTGGTTCTCGCTCAGTGCTGGAGAACGGCAGCTGCCGGGAGCCACCTGGGAGAAGAGGCTGACGTTGGGATGCAGAATAGCTCTCTGGAAAGTCTGCAGCACCAACCCGGCTCCTTCCCTGTGGAGGGGAGGAGAGGTTGCAGCAGGCAGGCGGTTGGCTTAATGCGGGCAAGAGATCAGACCACTGGCCAATAAAGCATGACAATGTCTATCTTTTCCCGTGTCTGCCTTTCCCTTCCATGAATCCTAAGGCTCCCTTTGTTTAAAAAGTCTTTTATTAAATTGGCCATTTCATCCGTGACCATGCAGTAGTGCTTTCGCCCATTCCCCAACATACGAATCGAACCAAGTTAAGTCTTAATGCTGCTTCTAGAACTTGCTTGGGCTTTGGCAAGCCTCCAAGGGGGAAGAGGCAAACAAAGGTGGGCTTGGAAAAGGAATGGCTTCCTTGTTGTTCTCATTGAACAAGTAAACTCAGAGAGGAGGGAGGTTGTGCACTCATGCTGAATCCAACAGCCTTAAACATCTGGATCCAGCTGTATGTAGAGGCATCCAAAGCCTCTGACCCACAAACCCGAAACCCAGCATTGACAGAACTCGAATCCTGTGCCAAGCAAAGCTGGATTCTGCAAGCTGCATAAATTACGTCAATGGGAGGGACGGTGGCTCAGTGGTAGAGCATCTGCTTGGTAAGCAGAAGGTCCCAGGTTCAATCCCCGCCATCTCCCAACTAAAAAAAAGGGTCCAGGCAAATAGGCGTGAAAAACCTCAGCTTGAGACCCTGGAGAGCCACTGCCAGTCTGAGCGGACAATACTGACTGATGGACCGAGGGTCTGATTCAGTATAAGGCAGTTCAGTATGTTCAATGAAACTGGTTTGTATGCATGTGTATAATTCTGCATAGGTCATTTATTTTATTTATTTATTTAAGTTATGTTTATATCCCGCCCATTCCATACTGACTCAAGGCGGCCAACAGCATAAAATAGACAGTAAACAAAACAATATTAAAACATTAAAGCAATATTAAAACATTAAAGCTATCAGATAAATAACAATGGTGCTACTTCAGGCAGATCATATAATAATTTCTTTCTCACGCGCACAGATCCTGGGCAGTTAGTAATAAAAGCTCTATGGATGCAGATGTGGTGGCAGCCCTCCCCCATTAGACGTTATATGCCATCCCAAAACAGTTCAGTCTTGCAGGCCCTGCGGAACTGCGATAAATCCCGCAGGGCCCTGATGGCTTCTGGAAGGGTGTTCCAAAGTATTGGGGCCGCAACCGAGAAGGCTCTTGCTCTGGTGGAGTTGAGCCTAGACTCCTTTAGCCCAGGGACAGCCAAAAGATTTTGAGAACTTGATCTCTGTGCTCTCTGGCGAACATGTGGGGCAAGGCAGTCCCACAGATGGGTAGGTCTTAGGCCATATAGGGCTTTGAAGGTTAATACCAGGACCTTGAAACGGATTCGGTACGCAACAGGCAGCCAGTGCAGCGCTCTCAGCACAGGCTGAATGTGCTCCTGACGAGGAAGCCCCGTTAGTAGCCTGGCTGCAGCATTCTGCACCAGCTGCAATCAGTAGTCCTGGGGAGAGAGCCGGGGCAACCATCCTCCCTCCATGACCCCTCGCAATCTTTGTACACTAAACCTCTGCCCATCTTCTGATTTCTCCAAGCATAGCCCGCCCACTTGCAGGTATGCATGGGTATCCATGAGGACTAGAAACCCGCTATTAAAAAAACCCTGCCCATTTGTTAGGAACCAGAATTCCATTCCCAGTTCTGTGCTGAGCGTTTTGGCAGAATCCTGGAAAACATTTCCCCACCTGCAGCTTATCTCAGGTCATAAGAACATAAGAAGAACCCTGCTGGATCAGACCAGTGGTCCATCCGGTCCAGCATCCTGTCTCATACAGCAGCCATCCGGTTCCTCCAGAGAGCCTTCCCCTGCTGTTACCTCCTGGCTCTGGGATTCAGAGGCTCAGTCTCATCAGCCTTGCCGAATTGGAATATGAAATTAATTTAGGGGCAGCAGGGGAGACCGATGCTGAAATTACCGGCAGCCTTTTTTGAGAGAAGCATCTCGGCTTGCTCTTGGAGCATACCGCGGGGCCAAATCCACCAGGAGGCTCTTTCGGGCAGGGCTGTTGGTATTAACAATTAAGCAAGAAGAGCGTGCAGAGAGTTCAGGGCTTGCATGCTAGACTGCATATGGATCAAACTCCCGGCTGGAGGGGCACGCCTCTCCGCTTCTCAGTAAAGGCAGCTCTCTGCAGAGTCTCCCCTGCACAGCTACTTTTGGAACTCTCTCGTCGGGGCTGGAAAAGCGCCGGGGAGGCCAAGCCTCAGCGAAAACCAGGCTCCAGCTGCCGCGTGAGTACGTCTGGCAGGGAGCTGCAAAGGAATGCCTCATTTGTTTGTCATTTCCACCTCCTGGATGTAAATACCTGATTTTATATATTATCCCACAGGCATAATAACCCGGTTGCCAGATTCTGTAGTTTTTGGTCATCGGGGAGTTGCTTGGTATCAGTTCAAGAACACATTTGTCAGACGTACTGCAGAGTGAGCTCATGGAACTCACTGCCGGAAGACGATGCGGTGGCCGTTTGTTTAGATAGCATTTCTTGGAAGGGAGGGTGAGAATTAGGCACATTCGTGGCTGCGTCTTGTCCGGGGCTGGTAGCCAGAGGCTGGGTCCAGCGATCTGCAGACCTTGCGGAGGAAGGATTTTCCTGCCTCGCCGCAGCCCACTGAACCTCCCTGAATTGTGTTCTCGAGTTGGTCAGTGTTGAGTCTCAGGAACAGCACAAGGTGATTTTGCCTGGGAGAGTGGTGGAAATCGGCACTTCCACTTCCGACGACTTTAAGTACTTTTAAGGCTCTGGAATTGCAGGGCTGAATACCTGGCATTTGTCTGCAGCTGCCTTAAATCAAGCCGGATCCTGGACGCATCTAGCTCAGTACTGTTTGCTCTGGTTGGGCACTCCGGACCAGTGTTCCCTCTAAGAGAGCCAGTTTGGTGTAGTGGTTAAGCGTGCGGACTCTTATATGGGAGAACCGGGTTTGATTCCCCACTGCTCCACTTGCAGCTGCTGGAATGGCCTTGGGTCAGCCATAGCTCTCGTAGGAGTTGTCCTTGAAAGGGCAGCTGCTGTGAGAGCCCTCTCAGCCCCACCCACCTCACAGGGTGTCTGTTGTGGGGGAGGAAGATAAAGGAGATTGTGAGCCACTCTGAGTCTCTGATTCAGAGGGAAGGGCGGGGTATAAATCTGCAGTCTTCTTCTAAGCTGAGTTAGTGTGAGCTAGCTCACGGGTTTTTTGCCTCCTGCTCACACATTTTTGTCTTAGCTCAGGAAAAACGACCCCAGAGCAAGCGAATTTATGCAGTAGCTCACAGTTTTAATGCCTGTAGCTCTCCAAGTAGAATTTTTGCTCACAGGACTCCACAGCTTAGAAGGGAGCGTCGCTGTGGACTGAACTATATGGACCATTAATCCAGCAAGGCAATTCTGTTTCTGTCTGGCTTTATCCTGCCCTTTCTACAGGCCAGGAAACACGCTTCTCCCTACCCTCCCAACAACCCTGCGGCGGCCAGCCGTCTAACCACTTGACTCCACCAGCTTTCTTTTCTTTATCAAAGATTTCAGGTTTTCACGGCTGGTAACATCATTAGAGTTTGTAGAATCTTTCGGGATCAAGTGCCGTGTTCTACTGGAGAAAGTTTTCCAGACGTTTCGTTCTCAGCTGCGGAGAACATCCTCGGTGGCGTTGCAGCCGGAGCAGGCGCTCAGACCTTCTTGGCTGCTGTGCATTGAGTGGGGCCAGGGCTGCTGGAGAGCTGCTATTTCTAGGCTGGAGGGGGTGTGATGAAAGGGCAATTGGTTTGTGGATGTGCCCATTGTTTGGTGGGGCTTCCTGGAAGGATAGTGATAAGGAAACTGGCTGTTGAATGTGACCATTGTTCCGTGTTAATTGCTGGGAGGGTTGGAAGGGGTTTGAAGATAAGGAAGATGGTTGTTGACTGTGCTGATTGTTCTGTGGAATTTGCTGGTTGTTCTGAGACTTTCTGCAATTTATAGTCTGTAGGGTGTTTTGCAGAGCTGGGTACCAAGATTGGTGGATGAAAATGCCTTCTTCCTTTCTGTTAAAATTGTGCTGGTGTTTGTAAATCTCAATAGCTTCTCTGTTCAGGCGGGTATGATAATGTGAGACCGTAGAAAGGACTTCAGTTCTTTATTTATTTCCCCCTCTAAAAAAGCAAGAGATTCTCCTGATGCTTCAACATGCCTTTTTAATATTTTCTCCCCAGTTTTGGCGTCATTCCCAGCACTCCCTTGGCCATCCACACTCCTCTGATGCCAAACCAGAGCATCGATGTCTCCCTTCCCCTCAACACTTTGGGACCAGTCATGAAGATGGAACCTCTGAACAATCTCCAGGTACGAATGGGTGTGGTTGAAGGGTAGGAGGAAGAGGTTTCGATTTGGAAAGGGGGTGTTGGAGCAGGGGCAGGATTTCTGGCTTTTTGAAAGTTTTTGAACCTTGGGCATGGGAAATGTTTCATTGTCTACCAGCTTTCTTAATTTCACAGGAGAAGCCATGTTGGTTCAGGCCGGTGGCCCCTCCAGCCCAAAACTCTGTTACACAGTGACCAAAAAAACCAGATGCCATCAGGAGACCCATCAGTGGGGCAAGGTCACTAGATGTTTTCCCACTGTTGCCCCTCCCAAACACCAAGAATACAGAGCATCACTGCCCCAGACAGAGAGTTCCAACAATATGCTGTGACTAATAACCACTGATGGACCTCTGCTCCATATGTTTATCCAATCTGCTCTTGAAGCTGCCTATGCTTGTAGCCGCCGCAACCTCCTGTGGCAGTTGATTCCATGTGTTAATCACGCTTTGGGTGAAGAAGTGCTTCCTTTTATCCATTCTAACCTGACTGCTCAGCAATTTCATTGCGTGCCTGTGAGTTCTTGCCATGAACAGAGACACAGATGGGCTAGATGAACATAAGAACATAAGAGAAGCCATGTTGGATCAGGCCAATGGCCCATCCAGTTCTACACTCTGAATCACACAGTGGCCAAAAACCCAGGCGCCATCAGGAGGTTCATCAGTGGAGCCAGGACACTAGAAGCCCTCCCAAGCGCCAAGAATACAGAGCATCACTGCCCCAGACAGAGAGTTCCAACAATATGCTGTGGCTAATAGCCACTGATGGACCACATTGGTCTGCAGTAGAGCAGGTACATTTGATTCCAGTAGCACCTTGGAGATAATGAGGTTTTGGAAGTATGAGCTGTCAAAATACCCTGAAAACCTTATGGTCTCTAAGGTGCTACTGGACCCCAACTTCCTTAAGGAGGTCAAAAAGGGAAAGTTGTAGCCCAAAACTGGATAGCCCAGGCAAGCCTGACCTCATCAGATCTCAGAAGCTAAGCAGGGATGACCCCGGCAAGTCCTGGGATGGGAGACCTCCTTGGAATACCAGCAGACAGGAGGACACAGGCAGGCTTTATTCAGCCATCTCTCTGAATGACCTCACCAGAGGTCACCATGGCTTCCAGGCAAAGGCACACACACACAAAATACAAAAAATACCCCCCCCAAAAAAAGCGAGGAAAGGTTGCTTTCCAATGGACCTCGTGCTCTTCCTCTCTAAGGCTGTCAGATTTCATCAGGGTCTTCGGTATTTGCAATGAAAGATGGAAGTTGGCACTTGACTGTCTAAAAAGATCCAGCAGTGGGATGTAGTGAAAATTTTGGCTTCTGTCAAAGACACTCCCTTTCATGAGTGTAGTTCCTACATTTTTGTGTTGGATATTTAAAAGGTTTTTTAGAGCCATCCTTTCAGTAAAAGAAAATTATCAAGCGGCTTGGAAAATAATTGAAAATAAAATTAGAACCAGCCAATTTGAAAATATTATAAACCCAAATTTTTAATGTGGGGGAGGGAAATTCTGTTGCCCAAAACAGCTTGGAAAAGGACCAGTTTTTCTAATTACTAACGGAAAGTTTTCACTGAGTGTGGTTTAAAAATGACATCCCCAAAGGAGGGTGTTCTGGAGTCACTGTAGAAAAGGCCCTGCTTTACATTCAAAATATTATGCAACCACTCTGCGCTCTTGTGTAAAACGGTGGGATAGAAAAATCCTTTCTTCAGACATGAACGTGATCTGCCACTATGAAGAGAAAGGAGAATCTCTACAACCTCTGCTTATTAATAACAAACTTACAAATTTGGCAATTGCATTCTAATAATGGATGGCTTGACCAAGAGTGCAGGGCATACAAAGCAAAAGCACCTAAATATATGAAGCTAACACGGTGCAGCAAAGAAGCTTTTAGAATTCAACACCTAGCTAAATTAATTAAGATAGAAAAACCCCAAGCGCTGATCGTGTGAGATGCGGTGCTCTTTGTTACCTGAGATGAAAGCTGGCAGGGGACAGCTGGCTGCTAAAAATTTGATGAAGGTGCTAGGGGAAAAAAATGCCAGCCTTCTAGTTACATGCAGGGTCGGTATTTCCTGAGTTAAGCACAAAAGCAAAAATAACAGAGCTCTCCAAACGGACAGCCCTTCTGCTCCAGTGCACATTGTGTTGCCCATGAATCTGTCAGGGCAGGTTATGACTCCAGCTGAGTCTTGCTTTTGTGATGAAACTTGCTGGACTTGGAACCAAGGGGCTAATGCTCCCATTAGACAGGGAGAGGTATCTTTACTGTGCTGGAATAGTAAGCCAAGTTACCAGGGAGAACTGTGTCCAGTCTCACACTGTCTTTGCTTGCAGCATCCCCTGGGTCAGGCTATCCAGCATCCCGTTTGTGGTAGCAGCCAGGTGGATGTTTTTGAGGAGCTCATGCAGAGCTTAAAAGCAACAGACCCTCCCCCTATTATTTGTAGCAGGTGTTCAGAGCACAATTGCAACGGAACCCGGAGGTACAGCTGAGCCATCCTGGCTGTTGGTGGACCAATAATATGTGATCTAGGTTTGGTCTAGAGATTCTTCTCTGTAAACAACATTGGCACTTCTTTTCCTGCAAGCTGCTTGGGGAGGTAATTTTTGGTGACAGGTGGGATCGAAGTAGAGGCTAGAACCCTGTGTTATGCAGTTCCCAAGTGCAGTGGCTTCTCTGGCAGACCATATGGAGCAGAGGTCCATCAGTAGCTTTTAGCCACAACATATAGATGGCACACTGTCTGTGGCAGTTATGCTCTGTATTATTGGTGCTTGAGAAGCAACTGTGGGAGGGCTTCTGGAGTTCTGGCTCCACTGGTGGACCTCCTGATGGCATCTGGATTTTGGCCATTGTGTGACACAGAGCGTTGGACTGGATGGGCCATTAGCTTGATCCAACCTGGCCTCTCTTATGCTCAAGCATTTTTTGTGTGTGTTTGCAGAAGTTGGGAGGATGATTTTTGCTGGTCCCCTTCTTTCTCTTGACTTGTTGTTTGCCACCTGCACTGTCCTACCAGTTCACTGATCCAAAGAAGTAGGATTTTTTGGGGGGTGGGGTGGGTGGGAGTTAGGCAGTGACAGGCTGCAGCAAGAGCATGGAGGTGGGGAAGTTGCCTTCCTGTAGCGCAACTCTACACACATAGCCTAGGACCCAAGCTACGACAGATGGGGCACAACCACCAAACTGACCTGTGTTTCCACTGGACCTCCACCTAACATCTAATGTCTATAAAAACGGCCTCAGATGGGCCTCTCTCAGTTCCATGCGCATTCATATAGAAGCAAGTGGGTCTTTTGGTACTTTGAGACTTGAGCACTGAAAGGTTTTAAAAGTCAACTGTAGCACCCTAAGCAGGAAGCCGCTCAACGGCTGGTGAGATATGCTTTTCAACAGTTTTCTACCAGTTAGCAACCTGGCTTCTTTCTGTGTTTTAGCCACAACATATAGATGGCACACTGTCTGTGGCAGTTATGGAAGTGACAGAATGGAAGTTTCTAGGAATTACCATGAAACAGGATCTAACATGGGGGGCAAATACTTTAGCTCTAGAGAAAAAGGCCCAGCAACGACTATACTACTTAAGACTCTTAAGATCACTACAACTGTCAGGGAGTCTGCTGGTTGCCTTTTATCGTAGTTCCATTGAGAGCATTTTATCTTATTGCCTCTGCGCGTGGTTTGGGAGCTGCACGGAAGCAGAGAGAAGGGTGCTCCAAAGAGTGACGAGAAGAGCACAAAAGATTTGTGGATGTTCTCTCCCCTCATTGGTGGATCTGTATAATATGGGATGTAAAAGGAAGATAAAAATGATCCTAAGGGACCCTTCACATCTGGGCCATTTGCTATTTGAGATCCTACCGTCAGGTAGACGATATAGAGTGTTGAAGGCTAGGACAAACAGATTTAAGGACAGTTTCTATCCAAGTGCTGTGGTTAGGCTAAATGCAGGGTTATGAAGGATTATCTGTTTTAGATATATTTAAATGGTTTAAATGGTTTTATGAATGTTTATCTGTTTTAGATGTATTTAAATGGTTTTAATGGTTTAAATGGTTTTAGATGTATTTAAATGGTATGAATATGAATATGTGTGTTTGATGTGTTGGTATGTTTTGTGGAAGAACACCTCATTTCGTTGCTCTCTTTTTGTTGAGAACAATGACAATAAATTTATCTATCTATCTTTAATTGTGCCAACCTGCTCCTGTTGGTGGGCCACATACGGCTGCTGCATCCTTAGCATATTTTGGTGCACCAAGGGATCATATCTCCAAACTGTGATCTCCTTCTGCGCCTCATGAGGATGGGCCATCGGCGTCTTCTCATGACCACAAAATCTTCTTTACTAACCCCATGAGCCAACCCACATTCTCTGTTGGCTTTTCTGTTCTGCGTCTGGATGGTTTATTAATGAACCTTCAACAAATGGCTTGAAATAGCTGCGCTGCCACAACACCGGAGACTCCCAACTCGATTGCAATAAAAAAAGGCCAACGCCATGCTGGGAATTATTAGGAAGGGAATTGAAAACAAATCAGCCAGTATCATAATGCCCCTGTATAAATCGATGGTGCGGTCTCATTTGGAGTACTGTGTGCAGTTCTGGTTGCCGCACCTCAAAAAGGATATTATAGCATTGGAGAAAGTCCAGAAAAAGGCAGCTAGAATGATTAAAGGGTTGGAACACTTTCCCTATGAAGAAAGATTGAAACGCTTGGGGCTCTTCAGCTTGGAGAAATGTCAACTGCGGGGTGACATGATAGAAGTTTACAAGATAATGCATGGGATGGAGAAAGTAGAGAAAGAAGTACTTTTCTCCCTTTTTCACAATACAAGAACTCGTGGGCATTCGATGAAATTGCTGAGCTGTCAGGTTAAAATGGATAAAAGGAAGTACTTCTTCACCCAAAGGGTGATTAACATTTGGAATTCACTGCCACAGGAGGTGGTGGCGACTACAAGCATAGACAGCTTCAAGAGGGGGTTAGATAAAAATATGGAGCAGAGGTCCATCAGTGGCTATTAGCCATAGTGTGTATATATATAATTTGTAGGCCGCTGTGGGACACAGTGTTGGACTGATCCAACATGGCTTCTCGTATGTTCTTATGATGCTAAAGTGGTGGAGATGCAGTTGTGGCTGTTTTGGGTGATGGGGGGGGGGGAGAGCGTAGTGAGCTGATGAGATCCTGACAAATCCATTGATTGCAACCATTTAGACAGTAATCTTTAAGACCTACGCAGTTATTTGATTGACGTGCGATGAGGTTATGTTGTCTTTCCAAAGGCCCGTTTCTGGATGCAAAAGTAGGGATGAAAATATGTTAATACATTTGAATAAATAGATCAGCTTGTTCTGCTCCCCCAGACACCTTGAGACCATTGGTCTTTGCTCTGGCTACCTTGCTTGCTTAGATCGACCTCACAATCTGTACATTGTATCATTGAAGTGTGCAAACAGCGGACATGGAAACATAAGAACATAAGAGAAGCCATATTGGATCAGGCCAGTGGCCCATCCAGTCCAACACCCTGTGTCACACAGTGGCCAAAAAACCCAGGTGCCATCAGGAGGTCCACCAGTGGAGCCAGGACAGTAGAAGCCCTCCCACTGTTCCCTCCTAAACACCAAGAATAAAGAGCATCACTTGCTCCAGACAGAGAGTTCCAACAATACGCTGTGGCTAATAACCACTGATGGAGCTCTGCTCTATATGTTTATCCAAAACAGATAACCCCTTTCTTCTCTGAACATTATTCAGCTCTCTGAAGCAGAGTCATGTCCAGATGCATGACCAGGTCAGGGTTATGAGGCGAACAGCCCTGTGGTTTTATATGCCCGGGACAAAGATAAAACTGATTCAAGGTATTTTGTCACCCCGAGCAGGGAGTGCCTGTCGTGTTCTCCTGCATAACTGCTGGCTGTGGGCTGACTTGGGACTCAGTCAGCAGTGATATGGGAGCAAGGGGTGGTGTCTTTTACCACTCACACTGCCAATAGCCACAAGGTCTCTCTCTCTCTCGGCTTGACTTCGCGAACGAAGATTTAAGAAAGGTGCAGTAGTCCACGTCTGCTGCAGGCTCGCTGGTGGCTGACAAGACCAATGCGGGACAGGCAGGTCCGGCCACAGTGGCTGCAGGGAAAAGTCTGATTTGGGATTGGTGCTGTAGCAGTACGATTTTTCCTCAATCTCCTTTTATCCTCAAGACCAGCTATGCGTGCGTTCTCAAAGGAAGAGTCAGCCTGGTGGATGGTGTGCCTCCATGCTTTGCGATCTGAGGCTAGGTCAGACCACTGGTGATGGTTAATGCAACAGGTACCAAGGGATTTCTTCAAGGAGTCCTTGTACCTCTTCTTTGGTGCCCCTCTATTTCAATGGCCGGTGGAAAGTTTGCCGTACAGGGCAATTTTGGGAAGGCGGTGGTTTTCCATCCTGGAGATATGCCCTGCCCAGCGCAGCTGTGTCTTCAACAACAATGCCTCGATGCTTGTAACCTCTGCCCACTTGAGGACTTCAGTGTTGGTCACAAAGTCACTCCAGTGGATGTTGAGGATGGTGCGAAGGCAGCGCTGATGAAAGCGCTCAAGGAGTCGCAGGTGATGACGGTATAAAACCCACGATTCGGAGCCGTAGTTGAGCTGTTAAGGCAGGGGTGGCCCAACTTGCTTAACGTAAGAACCACATAGAATAAATGCCAGATGTTTGAGAGCTGCAGGACATGAATGTCAGATGTTTGAGAGCAAGAAGAAAATAGGTGGGGGAAGGAAGAGAGAGGGAGAAGTGGAAAGAAAGCAGCTTTAACTTTAAATGAATTCTCCAAGCTGTTGGCTGGAGAAGTGATTTAAAGATAGACATGCCTTCTCCAAGCCAGCCAATGAGGCAGCGGATCTTCAAGAGCCACACAACATGTGTGAAAGAGCCACAGTTTGGCGATCCCTGCCCCCCTAGGGTGTTTTGGCATTGTCCTCTTTATGCCAATCCAAGTACTAACTTGGATGGCTTTGCCAGAGATGGCTGGGGGTCTTCTGTGCTCCATATTAAAAAAAATAAAATCCTGAGCCAAGGAAATCTGAATTCTACACTGTGCATAAGTCCTGCATGTTTAACCAGAATGTCATGGTTCTTGTTTTGCATCTTTTAAAAAATAATTGTTCTGCATAACATATTCTGGTTTTGCTAGTGTTGGGGAGAGAGCCCTGAGGTCCCACCCACCCCACAGCCACTGGATACCATGTTGAGCCAGCCAGGATATTTTTGCAACCATAGGAGCTAGCACCATGACTTAAATAACAACAAAGGCTTGATATCTGAATTCTGCACCCTTTCCTACATGCTGAGTTCGTTCCGGTCTCCTTCAGAATTGCAGCCTTGCCCACGCTACAAATGCCAGATGTTGGTATTCTGCAAAAATCCCTCTCACACATCCTAATTGTGTGGCAAAATAATGCTTGTAATGTTGCTGTCGGTGCATTCAACTGCGTCCACTGCTTATTGCCTGGTTCCAGTCGGAGAATCTGGGTACTTCAAGAGAACCGTTCTCAAGCCAAGGTTGATTTTATGCTCTTCCAGCCAAAGCCACTGCTCAAAGCAGTTCACAATTCTAAAAGAAAGACAGAAAGAAAAGGCAGTATGAATGACATAAAATACAGATGTTTTCTGGGATGGAAATTCTCAGCAGGAACCAGGTCTAACCATGCTGGTGGGGTGCCGGATCGCTTTCCACCCACCTTCTGAGGGTTCCACTGATGGCAAGTGAAATTAGAAACCCCAGTCCATGAGCACGATAGAGTGGCAGTCACTCGGCCGAGATGATTGGGCGAGAGGCCGCAATAGGCTTTGGGGGAGCAGTTCCAAGGTGCTGTGAGTGGGAGCCGCCCCCACTCCCAGAATCCTTTATGGCCCCATTATCTAAGCCTTTCATTAAAGACAGGAGGGCTCATGCTGGCCACGCTCGTCAGCACCCTTGCTACTCCGTCGCCACCCAACCCATCTGCCCTTTTTCACAGCAGGCAGAAGTAACACAAGGGGCCACTGGGGACCTTGTGGCGAATTGCCAAGTGAGAGCACGCTTGGTGATTCAAGGCTGGCTGCGGTTAACAGCTCTGCACGGCTGCGCTCTTGAGGATCTCATCCTCTTACGGCCGGAGGCAGTGGCCCCTGGAACTGCGCATGTCGTCTTCATGTGCAAAGAGGACATTTTGGACCTTGCTTTTCTTGCCAGCGCTGTTGAGGAGGAATTTGGTTGGCTCCAGGGCATCTTTGCGTAAACCCCCCCCCTTTCCTTTTTTTTAAAAACCCCCCCAGCTCTGATGCAGGAGCAGCTTGTCCACATGGCTGAGTCAGTGGAATTAACATGTACAAAAATATTATTTACAAGAGGGAGAAACGCAGCTATTGATGCTTCTTCTTAGCATTTTTAAAAAAATCTTGTGTAGTCACAGCAGTTACTCAAAACATGTCTATGCCACCCTCCCACTTGAATAGGGCCCCTATAATTGTCCTTGAGCTTTGATGAGCACAACATGGAACCTTATTTATTCTCTTGGTCTTTACTGATGGGCTCTGTGACTGTTTCGGAGCAAATCAGTGGTCTTTGGTGTGGTCCAGTTTGGTGTGGTTAAGTGCAGGGACTCTTATCTGGGAGAACCAGGTTTGATTCCCAACTCCTCCAGTTGCAGCTGCTGAAATGGCCTTGGGTTAGCCATAGCTCTCGTAGGAGTTCTTCTTGAAAGGGCAGCTGCTGTGAGAGCCTTCTCAGCCCCACCCACCTCACAGGGTGTCTGTTTTGGGAGGAGAAGATATAGGAGATTGTAAGCTGCTCTGAGACTCTGATTCATAAAGAACAACGGGATATAAATCTGCGATCTTTTTCTTCTTCCTTTGACATTTCCATCTGCTGCATTTTTCTTCTGTGTTTCCTCCAAAGAGCTCAGGGCAGTGTTTGTGGTTCTTCCTCCCCGAATCCTCCTGTGAGATGGATTCAACTGGGAAAGGGTGACCAACCTCACAGTCACACAGGAAACTTCATGGCAAAGTCAAGGATTTGAACCCGGGTCTTCCTACTCCATTCCCTGCTTGGTAACCGTGTGATCCAACAGACCTTCCTTTGTGGCCTAAACGTAAAGCTTCTGCTCCAAGACTCTTGTTTGGAAGGCGTGAGAGCTCAGCAAAGGAGCCTGCCTGGAAAAGTTTCCCGAAGAAGAAGAAGATGATGATGATGATGATATTGGATTTATATCCTGCCCTTCACTCCGAATTTCAGAGTCTCAGAGTGGCTCACAATCTCCTTTATCTTCCTCCCCCACAACAGACACCCTGTGAGGTTGGTGGGGCTGAGAGAGCTCTCACAGAAGCTGCCCTTTCAAGGACATTTCCTACGAGAACTATGGCTGACCCAAGGCCATCCCAGCAGGTGCAAGTGGAGGAGTGGGGAATCAAACCTGGTTCTCCCAGATAAGAGTCCGCACACTTAACCACTACATCAAACTGGCTCCCAAGGAGAGGAAACCTCTGATCTAAATGAGCATCTAGCCCAAATGGCTGAACAGGGGAAGCGATTGTTCCCTGCAGCACTTGCCACATGCTGAAAAACAGCTTCAGGAACGACTGGAGACAAGCACCCTATCAAAGGCATTCCTGAAGATCCCCTCCAAGAAATCAGCTTGGCCATTGACCCAGTCGCATCAGGAACTGGTTTTGTGCAAATTGGGGTCCTTGCGCCGTTTGCTAGATTGTGTTGCCAGAAGAGACAGTGACATGTGGAATGACAGCGACAACAATGAAAACCCCCTGCTAAGAGTGCTCTGCCAGCCCTGCATGGGCCTTCTGACTCCGCGTATGCCTGTTGCATTGATGCTCATCAGTGCTGATCACTTCCAGAACATTTTATTCATTCGGCTTCCTGGGCCCCTTCCTTGCCACCTGGCACTGCAGAGCACCGACGTAGGCCAAAGGAGCACAGCCACGAGAGCGCTTCCCTTTTGGGCGGAAAACATGAAGGAAGCTGGCATGATGCTGGGAGCCGGCAGATGTTGCTGTTCTGCAGGCATTAGGATTTGGTACCACCTGTGGAGGCTGAGCTGTCTAGGAATCTTTGGTTTTTAGAGGGAAACGGATCTCAGAAACTTGGTCTGCAGGGGCCATGCTTGGCTTCGTGAATAGTAACGGACGGGTACTTCTTAGATTTCTATCCCACCCTGTCCAATTTCTCAGAGATCAATGATCCAGCTTTAGAAGGTCTACCTTCCCTTCACTCTCTGGTCCTCCCAGCAGATTTGCTTGACTTCGAATGATGCCAGACGTAACATCCTTATGCTATGGGTTTGCCAGTTCCCTACTAACACACCATCAGCTGCAGTTGGGGAAGGGCAGAAATGCACAGTGAGACGAGTCAGTGCATTTCCATGCCTGTGTGTCATTGGGTGGGGGGTGGGAAGGGTAGGACCACTTTCTCCAGGTGCACTGTCTCTTTTGCTGAGAGAATCACTGGTGGCCTTGAAGTGGGCATGCTCCACCTTTGGAGGTTTTGGTGGGCATCTCCTTCTTGGATATATGTCCCTTGCGCAGAGTCTGTTGTCCTTTTGGTTACTTGTATATTATAGTCCCTGTCTCTTGAGCCTTAGATAGCAAATCGTCTTGTCTTATGCCATCAGGTCTCATGGAGGGCAGAAGCTTTCTGGAAATTTCTGCTTCCATTTTGGTTCACAGAAATCAAAAATAGAAAATCCAGCCCCGACCTGGACTTGGATAGCCCAGGCAAGCCCAGTCTCGTCCCTACAGCTTCCAAGCTCCTCTTGACTGCTACAGGATTATTGACCTTATCCTGTGGTGTGGGAGACTGGGGTATCTGTTCAGTGGTGGGACGTGCCATCAAATTGCAGCTAACTTTATGGCGACCCCCGTGGGGTTTTCAAGGCAAGAGTTGTTCAGAGGTGGTTTGCCATTGCCTGCCACTGTATAGCAGCACTGGGCTTCCTTATAGGCTCCCGTCTAAGTATTAACGAGAGCAGACCCTGCTTAGCTTCCAAGATAGGGTTACCAGGTCCTCCCCGGAGCGTGAGGGATCCACTGGTTTCCAGTGCTCTCCTCTGTGACCGCTCTGAGATTCGGAGTATAGGGCAGGATATATATCCATTATCTTCTTCATCTTCATGTAGGCAAGGTGTGCTTCTTCCTTCCTGCCTGCTGGAGTGTCCTCGTAAGTCTCTCCCCCCCACCCCCTGCTGACTTGTTGTTTGGACCTGGCAGCCCTCTTCCAAGCTCTGATTAGATCAGGGGAGCCTGGCTCGTCTGGGTGCTCATTTAAACGCTTCCAAAGTCAACAGTCTTGTCTAGCACTAGCTGCAACCTGATGAGACAGTAGTTTGTCTGGAAGAAGAATGTTATTCAGGAGGGGCTGACTGAAGCTGGAACAGTGGAGGGGTAGATGGGTGGGGGAGCTTGTGACTGAGCCACCAGGAAGCCAAAAGGACAGAGGGTGGGAATTGAGAGAAGGAGGGCCAAGGAGATGGGAGACAACTGAGGTGATGGACTGAGAAATGGGAAGCTGAGAGGAGTGTGGGGGGAGAGGAGGAGTGGGTGAAGCAGGGATGAGGGTGTTGGTAGGCAGATAAAGAACCTTCATGGGGCATGGACCAAGGAGATGAGCATACCCAGAACTGATTGACTATGTAATTGGCTGAATAGTTTGGCCAAACATCACTCATAACTGATACCACTTTCTATGGAAAAGGAGTGCGTGAGTGGACAATCGTACTGGCTGGGTGGAAGGTCTCACGTTTGGGCGCTGGGATCCTGTACCTAAAAGATCCAAATCCTAGGTCCAGAATCCTGTCCTTTGCATCAAAGGGTGCGCCGAGTGCAACAAAGAAGAAGGCTTAGGGGCAGGACAGAGTTCTGGATCTGCCGGATCACCTGGACTTTGCCCAGTGCTTTGGCTGAGACTCAGAGAAAGCAGCCAAACCTACCCAGCACGCTTTGTGGTGAGGAGTGCAAAGGGCAGCGCTCGCAGCAGCCGTGAGGAAATGAATCGATTCCAACTTGCTTACAAATAGGCCCTGACTACATTTGGGGATGGATTGGAGGGCAGCCATTTGTTGCTGCGTTTCTTTCTTTTCTTATTCTCCTGGCAGACGGGAATACTGCTTTCTGCCGTTTGCTCTCTTGCCGTGAGCCACGAGCTCTTGCGATCAATAGCAGGGGATGCCAGGGAACAGGAAGTCACTGATCGCTGATTTAGAGGCTGCGTTCCCCAGAGAGCTGTAGCGCTTCAGGCCGGGGAAGGAACATCAAGGCTCTTGGTTTTGCTTTGCGGAGTTCGTCTCTCGCCAAGTCAGGGCTGGCTTCACGTGAAAGCCGGGCTGGCTCTTTAGGCTTCAAGTGTGCCTACTCTTCCGCCTGCGGAGCCATGGGTTTATAGTATGCCGATTCTCACCTGAATTTATGCCAGTTCTGTTAGCAAGGGAAGATTTGAATGAGAGGTCTGTGGGTCAAAGTTACCTGCCTGGACTCTTAGTTCTATGGCAGTTTGTAGGTACACGTTCCAGTGAATATTGGAAACACGGTGAATGCATCTTAAATGTAATGTAGTTTAAGCCTAAGCCAGAAGCTATAGCTACATGATCCTGTGAACTCTGGCAGATCATGAGGAGGAGGGCAGGAAGGGTCGCAGCAGTGCTTAGTTCTCATGGCCTTTTCTTACATGCCCAGGGAAATTCTGAGCTCCACTTTGGGGTCAGGCAGCAATTTTTCTCCAGTCCAGTTTAGCCAGGGATTCTGGAGGTTTTTTTTTTTTTGGCGGGGGGGGATATCTTCTGGGCATGGAGCAGGGGTCACTGGGGGCGAGGTGGGGAGGTATTTGTGAATTTCCTGCATTGTGCAGGGGGTAGGCCTAGATGACCCTGGAGGTCTCTGCCAACTCTATGATTCTGTCTTGTTGCAGTGAATTCTCCAATACTCCTTCTGTTACACACCACACTTCTCATTCTCCAGCACATGAAAACTTTTATAAATGCCCCTCCTGTCCTCTTCTTCAGACCTTCCCCCACCCAAGTTTTAGCCTGTTAACTACATCCCATGATAATTTTGGTGGTGGGGTTTCTGCATTCATACAATGTATCTCTACAAGGGTATCCAGACAACCATTTATTTGTAGAGATAAGGTGGACATTTTAGTTTAGGGGTTCTCAATCCCCGGGCCATAGACCGGTACCGGGCCGCGCAGCCGCACCGCCCCCCCCCCCCGCAGCCCCGCACAGCCTCGCCGCCCCCTGCGCACAGTGCCTCCTTCCCCTCCCCCTGTGGCACTTCCTCCTCCCTCAGTTTTTACAATATTAAGACTGGGGAAGGGGCCATGAAGTGCCTTTCAGGCTCTGTAAAGGCTGACCCCTCAGCTGATCGGTGGGGAAACTGCGCGAAACCTGTCTGCTGTAATGTTAGCTCTGGGTTAAAATGAGGGCACAGGTTTCTCATTTTAACCCATTTTACTTATTTTAACCCAGAGCTAACATTACAACAGACTCCATTTATTGCACCTCACACCCAGGATACTTAATGACATAGACATCAGCCTGCTATTCTGACTTACATTGCCCTTCGTTGTTGTTTCAGCGCAGTCAACACAAACTAACAAACACCAGACCTCAACTTGTGATTCTTTTAATCTGCTAAAAAACATTCCATGGCTCTGCATACTAGCGCGCTGCCCACTTTCTCTATATTTAGGAATGCTTGCCATTCCATCCTATTGTCTGATGAAGTTTGCTTCTAGCAAACGAAAGCTGACATTCGGAATAAAACTTTGTTGGTCTTAAAGGTGCAGCTTGACTCCTCCTTTGTTCCGCTGCTTCAGACCAACACGGCTGCCCACCTGGATCTATTTTAGTTTATGATACAGTGCGGTCAACATACCAGATAGTTTGCAGGGTAACCTATTTAACATATCCCTCCCCTGCCCATATTTACAATCTGTGTGATACGGAAGGGTAAATGCAAGGGAGCAGATCAAAATGTTGTGCTGTCACACTGAAGCTGCAAGAACTCGGGCCTTGTTTCTGTAGGCCAAAGGATATGCCACAGTGGCGCGAGGATCCTTGCTTCCTAGGACGGAAGAAGAGCCCTGCTGGATGAGGATCATCTAGTCCAGCATCCTGCCTCACACTGTAGCCAGCCAGATCCCTAGAGAGCTGACGACAGGGCCTAAAGGCTGAGACCATCCTCTGATGTTGCCTCCTGATTCTGGGATTCCCGGGGTTCCCTGCCTCCCATCGCAGAGCTTCCCTTTCGTCACCATCGCCGGAAGCCTCCGGTAGACCTGTCCTCCGTCAATCTGTCTAATTCTCTTTTCAAGTTGTAGCACATTTTGGAAACGTTCCGGAGTCTCTGCAAATAGTGCCATCCTAGAAATGTCTATCAGGAATTATGTGTGGGAGGGACACTTTATTTATACACACGCACAGAGTCTCCTTGTACCGAGTCAGCCCACTGGGTCTGCCTGGATCGGTCTCGTCTCCCCTGAGCAGGGTCTCGTTCTGAGAGAGGTCTTTCCCAGCACATCCCACCTGGGAGATCCAAAAGTATTGAACCTGAGACCTTCGGCATGCAATGCCTCCGCTGGGCCACAGCCCCTTGGTTCGCAAAGCTGCCCTGCACTGGCTCAGACCATTGGTTTTGGTGCTTGGGGGAGGGGGGCATCAGCAGGAGGGCTTCTAGTGTCCCGGCCCCACTGATGGACCTCCTGATGACACCTGGGGTTTTTTGGCCACTGTGTGACACAGAGTGTTGGACTGGATGGACCACTGACCTGATCCAACATGGCTTCTCTTATGTTCTTAGAGCCGGCAGCAGCAGTGCACGTGGTTGCCTGGCTGTTGCTGGCTGCGTGAGCAAGGATGTGAAGAGCCAGCCGCTGATCAAGGATTGGATAAACATATGGAGCAGAGGTCCATCAATGGCTATAAACCACAGGGTATTGTTGGAACTCTCTGTCTGGGGCAGTGATGCTCCGTATTCTTGGTGCTTGTGGGGGCACAGTGGGAGGGCTTATAGTGTCCTGGCCCCACTGATGAACCTCCTGATGGCACCTGGGTTTTTTTTTGCCTCTGTGTGACACAGAGTGTTGGACTAAATGGGCTATTCATCTGATCCAACATGGCTTCTTTTACATTCTTATGTTCATCGAGCCCGGCTGCGTCTCTGTTCACAGCAGCATTTCCAATCTTGAGGGAACCCCAGGGCTTTATTTCCCATTATGGCTAATCTCAGCTTTATGAGCGCACTGTATTTTTATCCCGCTCTTCAACTGAACGTTCGCTACCAAAGCTAGCACGAGTATCAGAGTATAATTCTAGCGAGGCCTCGATCCAGGCACCACAGGGGGATGTCTGGCTGTCTCCTGCTTTCCCCGCTAACGAAGAAATGGCCAAGAAATGAGAAGGGTTTTTGTCAAGTGCTCTCCCTGGCAGCTAAGCCCTCCTTTTAGCGATCTCTTGTCAACCTGTTTTCCTGCTTCTAAGCTGCTTCAAGAGCCTTGACAGAAAAGCCAAGTTAAAATTGGGTAAATAAAACATTCCTGTTGTCTCTCCCCCTCTACCCCCTGCCCCGCAATCCTCTCATTCAGGTGGCCGTGAAGAACAACATCGATGTCTTCTACTTCAGCTGCCTTATCCCCCTCAACGTGCTTTTCGTAGAGGACGGCAAAATGGGTCAGTGGTACTTTTCTTCTGCCTCCGGGAGATCGGTCATTGTCGGGGCTTTTTTTTTTGTAGCAGGAACTCCTTTGCATATTAGGCCACACCCCGCTGATGTAGCCAGTCCTCCTGGAGCTTACAGTAGCCCCCTGTTCTAAGAGCCCTGGAAGCTCTTGGAGGATTGGCTACATCAGGGAGGTGTGGCCTAATATGCAAAGGAGCTCCTGCTACAAAAAAGGCAAGCCTTGGTCATTGTCAAAAGGGGGTAATATGTCATGTGGCTGCCACAGGATCTAGAAAAGTCTGGTGCGGAAGAGACCCGGGCAGGTAGGGAGAGGGGCCCCCTTCAGGAGATCATTTGAGATCAGAAAGAGCCCCTGCCGCTGACTTCCTTCCCCCAGAGGCTGTCGACTCTTGTTCAGGACGATGGCTTCTGAGGACTGAACTGGCGGAGATGCTGAGAGGTCGGGAGGACAGATCTCTCCAGGGCATGTTAAAGATAAACAGCATCCAAAGGAACCCTGTGCAGAGGGAACTGAATCCAGGCGCCTCTCATGCCATTCTTTCCACACCCTTGTGTGCAGACCTCGGATTCCGTGGGACCTCACAGGAGCGCAGCTCTTGAACCTTTCCACGAGTTCCACCTCCTCCTTCCCACTTTGTCCATTGAATAGGAGGTGCAGCTGCATAACAATCCCTGGATTGCCTACAGGCAGCAACCGTTGGGCCACTCCATGAGCCTGGGGACTATGGGCTCCGTGGTGAAATCTGAGCCCAGCTTGCCGCCGCCGGCCATTGCCTTGCACTCCCAGCAGGCCTGCTAGGGAGACTTGCAGGATACAATCGGCATGTACCTCCCCCTGGGGGGAGACACGGCCAACCCCTCGACGCTCCAGGGCACCCGGCTACACAGTGTCCACCAACATTACCAGAGCGCTGGGACTTGGGTGAACGGCACCGTGCCCCTAACTCATACCTAGCCGGGGGCCCCCTCGGGCATCCCCTTGGCCTCGCCTCCCCCAGGGCTCCCCTTGTACCAGCCACTCCTTAGAGCAGGGAGGAGAGGGGGCTGTCTCGCATCTAGCCTGGATGAGCTCCACCACCTATTTTTCCACAAAATGACCCCTGCTTGGTTGTATTTGTGGCCCCAGAGCTGGAAAAAGACTGAATGGATGCCAGAGTTCTCCTCTGCACCCCCCACCCCCGTTCATTGGCAAAAGAAGGCAGGAAAGTGAAATGAGTATCCTCTGTCCCTTCGGTTCCCTCTGCTTCCTCATGAGTTCCCTCTTTTAAGTACAACATAACTCCCATTGGGGTGGTGTTTCTGAAGACCCCCTTCAAGAGAGAGTTTGCTTGCCCTCCTCAATCTTATCCACCCATCATGTCAGCAATACTCCCTCTAAGCTCTGGAGTTTTGTGAGCTAAAACTCTGCTTTGTGAGCTACTGGCATGAAAGTTGTGAGCTACTGCATAAATGACTCTGCTCTGGGGCCATTTTTCCTGAGCTGAGACAAAAATGAGTGATCCGGAAGCTGAAATGCTTTGAGCTAGCTCACACTAACTCAGCTCAGAGGGAACACTGCTCATCGGAGACGGGTATCCACTCTGTGACATCCACCTCTCAGATATCCTTTCTCAGGATCTCTGCAGCTCTGTTTAGTCTGCAGTCAGATGGTCCATTGACCAGGGATGAACGTTCCGCTCAGCAGAGAGGTGAGGACAGGGTGCCTGCCTCTCCCAGCAATTGCCTGCGTCTCCTTAGCGAGGCCTTTCTGTCTCAGACGGTTGGTGCTCATTCTTGTGTTTTCGTCTTTTCTTCTCTGGTAGAACGCCAGGTCTTCCTTGCCACATGGAAAGACATTCCGAATGAAAACGAGCTCCAGTTTCAAATTAAAGATTGTCACCTGAACGCCGGTAAGTAGAGGAGCTCCCTTTTTAAAGCAGGTCACTCCCCAGGGTTGCAAGCCGTCCGATAAAAGGAAGTACTTCTTCACCCAAAGGGTGATTAACATGTGGAATTCACTGCCACAGGAGGTGGTGGCAGCTACAAGCATAGACAGCTTCAAGAGGGGGTTAGATAAAAATATGGAGCAGAGGTCCATCAGTGGCTATTAGCCACAGTGTGTGTGTGTGTGTGTGTGTGTATAATTTTTTAGGCCACTGTGTGACACAGAGTGTTGGACTGGATGGGCCATTGGCCTGATCCAACATGGCTTCTCTTATGTTCTTATGCCTGCAATGCACCCATGTCCCAAGGAAAGATTTGTAAATCCATCTCTCGGCTTGAAATAAGCGACCCTTTCAGCTGAGGCTCTCCTCTTATCCCTGTTGCTTAAGGAGGGGGATTCACTGCTATTCTGCTGTTTCTCCTGTGTTGAGCCCTGTTGGTGTTTGCTGGAATGTTTCTAGCTTTGAATACCTAACCTCGCACACCCAACAATCAGTTAAGGCAATATCCACACAGCGCACTTGAGAGCTCTTAAGTAGTGTTCTCTTAGCTCTAACTTAGTGGCGTCGATATTTGTCAGCAGTTTGGCTGCCAGGCAGAGTGATGGGAATGCAGGAGGAGCCAAAATGTGAACAACATAAGAGAAGCCATGTTGGATCAGGTCAATGGCCCATCCAGTCCAACACTCTGTGTCACATAAGAACATAAGAGAAGCCATGTTGGATCAGGTCAGTGGCTCATCCAGTCCAACACTCTGTGTCACATAAGAACATAAGAGAAGCCATGTTGGATCAGGTCAATGGCCCATCCAGTCCAACAGTGGCTGAAACCCAGGTGCCATAAGGAGGTTCACCAGTGCGGCCAGAACCCACCCACTGTTGTTTCCCAAGCACCAAGAATACAGAGCACCACTGCCCCAGACACAGTATGGCCATTGTTATCATGGGACTCGCACGTATTGAACTGAGGGGTGGGTTTCCATTTCTGTTTTGCTCTCTTGCTATAAAAGGGAAGCTTGAGGGTTGGAGATGGCGTATGGGATGCTGCGAAAGTGTAGCATAACAAGAAGAGTCTTGGGCAGGGGTGGCCAAACTTGCTTAATGTAAGAGCTACATAGAATAAACGTCAGATGTTTGAGAACCACAAGATAGGAATGTAAGATGCTTGAGAGCAGGCAGACAGGCAAATAGATTGGGGAAGGAGAGGTGGAAAGAAAGCAACTTTAACTTTGAATGCATTCTTCAAGCCTCTGGCTGGCTTGGCTTGGATAAGTCATTTAAAGACACAAATTCCTTCTCCAAGTCAGCCGGTGGGGCAGCGGGGGCCTCGAGAGCCACCCAATAGGTGTGAAGGAGCCACATGTGGCTCCTGAGCCACAGTTTGGCCACCCTTGATCTTGGGCCAGGTTCATATCTAAATGCAGATAAGTCCCCGGAGAGCTGCTGCCAGTCAAAGTGGACATCGCTGACTGTGGCCAAGCAAGGGCCTGACTTAGTATATGTGTGTTCATGTCTATGCAGAGATCAACCGAAGGGTGTTCATTGCCAGCCCCCATGATTGGATCAGTCACTTTCTCAGCCTGTCTGATTGTACAAGTTCAGGGATGGTCTTCGTTATCCCTTTGTCCTGGGCAAAACTCAACAGGCCCCTGGAATCACAGGCTGTGGTGAGGAAGCAGCACACGGACCCCCCCCCCCCCCACACACACACACACCATCTCCTACCCAGTGTGCCCATGGCTGCCCCTTTCAGCAGCAGGGAGGTGTCCAGGAACTGCCACCTTGAGCTGTCGTACCAACTTGGAGCCAGTGGGCCTGGTCAAGGCCATCTTCCCACTCTCCCCCCCCCCCCGGGGCCAGAGACGATACTGGAAAAGGATGGAAGGAGGTTCCAGCCCTCCCCTGTGGAGCTGCAGTAGTGGCTGTTTTAGGGCAGAGGTAGCAACAGAGGGAGATCTGCACAGTTGGGGGTCACCAACGCAGGGCTCAGAGCGACTCCCTCGGTTGCCCCACGGCTTACACCATTTCTGTACGATGTAGTGGCTGTGAGGATAAAATAGAAGCAAGGAAAAAACTATATAAAATACAACAGCTGGATATTTAGACAGTGTGCAGCTGTGGCTCAGCGGCAGAGCATCTGCTTTGCGTGCAGAAGGTCCCCGGTTCAATCCCCGGCACCTCCTGGTAAAAGGGACCAGGCAGTGGATGATGTGAAAGACCTCGGCCTGAGACCCTGGAGAGCAGCTGCCGGTTAAAGCAGACGATGCTGTCCTTGACAGCCAGCCAGCGGCCTGTCTCAGTAGAAGGCAGCTGCACGTATTCATTTGTATGTGTAAATAGAAGGAAATGAGGGTACCCAGTGATTGGCCGCCGGAGCCCCTGTGATTGGCTGCCAGTGTGAAGCTTCTGGATTGGCCAGGCCGGCGAGTTGACTGGTCAAGAGAAAGCTTCCTACTGTTGCTGCTATCTGCTGCCTCCTCTTAGATTCAGTAGCAGCCCCAGCTACAGCACCGCAAAGTATTCGCTGAACTCTAGTGGGTGCGGGCATCCCAAAGCGCTCCCCCGCACAAACTTCCAGTGAACGCTTTGGAGATCCCACCCTGCTCTGCATTCCCGTTCGGAGTTCTGGCAGCGACAGGGCTTTAAATAGTGCCTTTCCCGCCCTGTTTACTCCTCCAAGGCATTCTTTTGACATCTGCAGAAGCAGCCCTGGCTGCTGGGAACACAAAGACATTGCCTCTTGCATTGTTGGCTAATTGTTAGGTTTGTGGCTTTCTGACATGCTTCAAGCCCTCCTTGGAGGGTGACCTTGTAATTGCCAAAAGGGAGAGGGTGGGACGCGGCGGCAACAGAGGGAGGGGAATTGGGCAGCCTGCTCCAAGCCCTGCTGTTTGTCGGACGAGAAGCCCCCGGATTGCAGCCGAGCACATCTGAACCAGATCTGGGAACATGCTTCGGTCAAGTGGGAAGCCTTTTTGTTTTCCAGCCACCCCCGGGGCCTGCCATTATGCTACCCCTCCCGCTTCAGAAACCCCAGGCTGTCTTTGTGCGGGGCGATTAAATGTGGCCTTTTGGGAAGAGGGAACAATGTCAGGGGAAGTGGGCGGGAATGGAGCTGCCAGTGGGAGCAGGGCAGAGCAGTGCCGAGAGAAAGGAAGAACGAGCCGTCCTGTTCTGTTGAAACCAGATTCCATCCTCGGAAGAAACCGGTGACTTTAAGTAGCTCTCTTGTGCATCAAATGGCAAAATGGTAAAAGAGCCCAGTAGCACCTTTAAGACCAACAGATTTTATTAAATTGTAAGCTTTTGAGAAACACAGCTCTCTTCGTCAGGTGCATGGAGGGTGTGTAGAAACCGGCCAGAGATATATAGGTGGTGACGATGATGATATTGATGATGATATTGGATTTATATCCCGCCCTCCGCTCTGAATCTCAGAGCAGCTCACAATCGCCTTTATCTTCCTCCGTCACAACAGGCATCCTGTGAGGTGGGTGGGGCTGAGAGGACTCTCACAGCAGCTGCCCTTTCAAGGACAACCTCTGCCAGAGCTATGGCTGACCCAAGGCCATTCCAGCAGGTGCAAGTGGAGGAGTGGGGAATCAAACCCGGTTCTCCCAGATAAGAGTCCGCACACTTAACCACTACACCAAACTGGTGGTGATTGGAGGGGGGGAATGGATGCAGGAAGTGAGTGGTGGGACATTCCATCAAGAACTTACAGGTCACCATAGTTCAACAGAAACATCTGAAAAACAAAATCCAGCGGGAAGCTGCTGGATTGGAATTGATACGTGAATTTGACTCAGTCAGACTTGGATTCAACAGGGACTTTGGATGGTTACCTCATTACCAGAAGTAACTGCCTTTCCCTTTCAGGTATCCCATTCAGATTCATCAATAGAAGGAAGCGGTCACACTCAGCCTGGATTGTGCATTCTACCTTTTTCATGACTTTTGCAACTGCTTTGCATTCACATGGCACTCACTTCCTGCGTCTACATACCCTCCCTGCTTCTAATGAAGAGAGCCGTGTTTCTCAAAAGCTTGTGCTACAACAAAATCCGTTAGTCTCAAAGGTGCTACTGGACTTTTCACTATTTTGCAGCAACGGACTAAAATGGCAAACTCCTCGGTATCAATAATTTGGCAAGGCTTTGTTATCCCCTTGGCAGTTTGTGGGGAAGATGCTGCACAAAGGCAGACTCAGGCAATGCAGGGGGCAAAGTTTGCCACCTTAAAAAATGATGATTATGCAGAATGAAGGCCCATCTGGGTCTGGTGAAGTTTGCATAGTCTTATCAACGCCAGCATTTTGGCACGTGCACATATGAGCATGTGTGAATATCCAGTTGATCTCTGTGCCCTCCTGTCCCAGTCTTGGCTTCTGTAGATCCACCACCCTTAGCTGCCTCTCTGTCTTTCCACCCTTTTCCCTGGCATTGTGCAGTTTCTCTCACTTCCTTGACGCCTCTCAGATCTCACCTTTGCCATCAAGCCTGGCATGACCATTTTGGTGCCTGTCTCTGTCCCTAACAAATCTGCAACTGGTATGAATGCAAATTCTCGTTTCTTTTCCTGATTATGCTTACTGCTCCCCCTGCTCCACTCACATCCCGGTTTTTTCCCTGTTCGGGCCCAGAGTGGCTTTTCACATCATTGTCCCCTCCTCCTCCACTTTATTCTCACAATAACCACCTTGCGAGGTGGGTTAGGCTGAGAGATTGTGTTGGGCCCAGGTCACTCAGTGAACTTCCAAAGCAGAGTAGGGATTCGAACCGGATTGTCTTGGGTCCTAGTATGACACCCTGCCAGCTCTCCTGTCCCTTCGTTGCCTCTTTTGTCTCACATTTTATAGCTTATGTTCCTTGGGGAACCTTTCTTGGACTCCTGTTTTCTTACACTCCACGAAGTTCTCTACATACTGACACCATGATAGCCGTGTTGTTTTCTTAGAATCGTAGAATCACGGAGTCAGAAGGGGCCATTCAGGCCATCTAGTCCAACCCCCTGCTCAATGCGGGATCAGCCTAGAGCAGGGGTGGCCAAACTTTCACACACGGCATGTGGCTCTTAAAGCTTCCACCACCCCGTCGGCCAGCAGCGTGGAGAAGACATTTCTCTCTTTAAATCACTTCTGCAAGCCAAGCCAGCCAGCATCTTGGAGAATGCATTTAAAGTTGCTTTCTTTCCACTTCTCCCTCCCTGTCTTGTGGCTCTCAAGTATCTGGCATTCACGTCCTGTGGCTCTCAAACATCTGACATTTATTCTGTGTGGCTCTTACATTAAGCAAGTTTGGCCACCCCAGCCTAGAGCATTCCTGACAGATGTTTGTCCAGCTGCTGCTTAAAAACTGCCAGTGCAGGGGAGCTCATCACCTCCTTCAGTAGCCAATTCACTGTCAAACAACTCTTACCGTAAAAAAAGTTATTCCTACTATCCAGCCAGTACCTCCCTGCCCTTAATTTGAACCCATTATTGCGAGTCCTGTCCTCTTCTCTCAAGCCTGCAGACTTGAAGGGTTTAATCTGATCCGTCTCTCCCAGCATATTGGGACTTGAGAGGCCTATTTTTGCGTCCATAAGGACTAGAATCTTGCTTAAAATGAATAAATAGAAGATGCTTTTCTTGCAGCCAGGGGGATAGATCAAGATGGGTCGCCATTTTTTGTCTGTGCAGCAGGAGAAAAGAGCAAGAGTTCAGTAGCACCCTGAAGACTAGCAAAATTTGTGGCAGGGGCTGAGCTTTCATGAGCCCAAAGAAGGGAGCCATGACTCAGGAAAGCTCATCCCCTGCCACAAATTTTGCTAGTCTTTACGGTGCTACTGGATTCCCGCTCTGCATTTGCACCCAGTATCAGATTCTGTCCTTGGGCTGTACAATCGCAGACTCACGGCAGAGCCCCAGCTTAAGATATCTAACCCCGTTTCTGTGCTGCCATGTGCCCTGGGGGGTCACCGTGTTTCGGCCTTCCAAACGTTTCCTACAGCCATCTTTTGAGTTCAGAGAGAAGGGATATCCTCACCGCCCGCCCCCGCACATATGCATAAACTATTTTTTTGGAGGAGGAAAGGGAAGTTTCTTTTCTTTCTCTCGGGAGGCTATGGCACGTGTCCTATCTGTCACTCTCCCTCTCCTTGTGTGGAGCCCGGAAAGTGGGTCACATCTGATAAACAAGGGTTTGGTGGCTCTTTATCAGCTCAGGCTGCCTTCCCTTTTCTACCAGAGCAATTACAGGGATTGCTCGGGCTGCGTTTCGCCCACCCCCTTCTCTTCCTTCCTGACTTTTCCTGACTTCCTGCCTTCTGACTTTTCAGATCTGAGCTCAAGCCGTCAGGGAGATGGAGACGGTGGCATTGCACAATAAAGCGAGAAGGTTGTCCCCCAGTGGCAGTGACCAAGGGAGAGCACAAAGCGAAGCTGGACTGGCTTTGAGAAGAAGCCAGGGAGCAAAGTGACCCAAAGCTTGCTGGTATTGCAGTGCCTGCAAGTCAGACCAAGTGGAAGGCTCAGGAGGGAGGGACAGGGTCATAGCCAGAGTGGAATTCACTGCAAAGGAGAGGGCTCACACCTTGTAGTCAAAGAGCCGGAGGCCTGCATATCTTAGGAACCACCTGCTTCCCAATGAACCTGCCTGACTACTGTCATTGGCTATGGAGATCACGCTTCATTTGCCCTCTGCCATCTTGAGTACCAAGTTAGAGTCAAGGCTTTGATTATGACCTTTAAGGCCAAGAGCGGTCTGGGACCAACGTATCTACGGGACCACTTCCTCCACTATGTCCCTGGAAGAGCACTACGCTCTACTGGTCGAAATCTACTGGTGATCCCTAATGAGGTCCGGCTGTCTTCAATGAGGGCCAGGACTTTCTCAGTCTTAACCCCAACCTGGTGGAACTCTCTGCCGGAAGACTGCAGGGCCTGTAAAGCAGAGATGTTCCACCAGGCTTTTTTCTTGAGGACAGCGACGTTTGCTGGGCTGGCACCCCCTCCCCCCCCACCACTCCACTTAAGGAGGGGACTGCTTCCAATGCCTAGAAAGCAGAACTACAGCGCATTATAAAGAATGTTCATTGGATTGCAACTGTTTTTAATTCAGTGGTTTTATTGATTTTATTTGTATTTCTTGCACATCACCTAGAGCCTGGCATTGGCCTGGATGAGGCGATTCACAAATTTGATAAATCATCATCATCTGAGGCTAGATGGCAGACAACTCAGGACAGGGCCTTTTTGGTGGTGCCATCAAAATTTAAGAAACCCTCTCTCCAGGGAGGTTCATCTGTCTCCTTCTGTTGTTTTCTGTCAGTGGGCGTCGGCTTTTGTTGTTTTGTCTGTCGTTTCCTCCCGGATTCTCACTGACCCTTCCTCTGGACCCTTCCTCCAGTTCATGTGCCTTACTTGTTTGCACATTCTGTTTTAATGATTTGTCTATGATATGCGCTTTTAAATCTTGCTTTGATGTTCTTTTTGTTCACTACTGTGGGGATCCTTATTTGGGTGGGAAGGCAGGCTAAGCATATTCTAAATCAGGGGTTCCCAACCGCTGGGCTGTGGATTGGTACCGGTCTGTGGCCTGATAGCAACTGGGCCACGGAGCGAGGCAGAGCAGCCCTGGACTAAAGAGGTGGCGTGGCCTTTCTCCCCTTGCAGGGAAGGCAGCCTCGGAGCAAGGCTACACCATCTCTTTCATCCACCTGGGTTCCCGGCTGGCAGAAGGGGCAGCGCTGCTGTGACCTTAGCCTACCTCTCATTTTAAACCTCCACCGATCAGCTAATCGGCGAGGGTCTTTAATGCAAGGGGGAGGCAGAAACAGCCCCAGTACCCCCCTTCATTTAAAGACCCCCATGGGGGGAAGGGATGTGGCGTGGGCAGGAGGGCATCCTGGAGTGGCAAAACCCCCCAGCACGGCTTCCCCCACCGGTCCATGGAAAAATCATCTTCCACAAAACCAGTCCCTGGTGCCAAAAAGGTTGTTGGTGGGGGGGGCACTGCTCTAAATGAATGAATGAAAAATACGAGCTCTGCACGCACAAGGTCCCAGGTTCGATCTCCACTTAAAAGGATCCCACACAGCAAAGCTACGAAATACTGGACAAATCATCCCAGTGGCACGGGGAGAGACTGAGGCTCGCTGGTAGGATTGCATGCAGAAGATCCCAGGGGCCATCCCTTGATGGACCTGGGGCAGTTTTGGAGAGCTGGTGTCAGCCAGTTGATGATTCTGAGCAAGGTGGGGAAGTAATCCTCCCGGGTAGGCTTGCACCCATCCCTGTGGTTTCAGTCCTACCGTGCTGATCAGATCCCCATCTAAAGAGTTGGACTGAAGTGCCACTATCCTGTATGGATGATGTGCAGCTCCTTCTCCACCAGGAGCTGGCAAGGCAGTGATAATCTTGAATGAGGGCCTCGAGGCAATAATGGGCCAAATATAAAAGGTAAAGGTAGTCTCCTGTGCAAGCACCAGTCGTTTCCAGCTCTGGGGTGACATCCCATCACGACGTTTTCATGGCAGACTTTTTACGGGGTGGTTTGCCATTGCCTTCCCCAGTCATCTACACTCCCCCCCCCCCCAGCAAGCTGAGTACTCATTTTACCAACTTCAGAAGGATGGAAGGCTGAGTCAACCTTGAGCCAGCTACCTGAACCCAGCTTCCGCCAGGATCGAACTCAGGTCATAAGCAGAGAGCTCGGACTGCAGTACTGCAGCTTTACTGCAGTCATGGGGCTCCTCAATTTAAACTGAATGTCGTTCCAGATAAGACTTTTGTGCTGCTATTCGGTAGTAGTGCTGATGCTTGTTTCTGGCTCCCTAAAAAAGGGGGCATGTTTGCAGTCTGGGCATGCTGCTTCGATCCCTTGTTCCAGATGGATTTCATCTGCAGCGCAGTCCACCTTGAACAAGTTTTGGCTCATTCAGTCAAGTGTTTTGGCTCTAGGTTAGATGGCCATGGTGAGCTTTAGGTAGGGTCTGCCTTTGAAGACAGCCTGGGAATTACAGTTGGTACAAAATTAAGTTAACTTTTCCTCTAACTGGCACTGGTGAATAGGCAGTTGTAGGTGCAGCACTGAGAGATCTTTATCAGCTGCTTATGCATTTGCAGGTTGAGAGCAAAGTACCGGTTCTGATATTAAAAGTTCTTGTACGGTCTAGGACTGATGTATTTAAAGACTACCTGTACCCACGCAAGCCAGCCTTAATGTTGGGTTTGCCTTCTAGTCCCTGTTATGTCAACCACTGTCCTTGAAAGTGAGATAAATGGCAGGGCCTTTTCAGTTGCAGCCCTTTGGCTACGGAACGTCCTTCCCTATGCGTTTATGCAACTGGCTTGTGCCACTATGTGCTGCTGTTTTAGTATTTGACTCTGGGGGTCTTACGCTTTCTTGTTTTAGTTCAGCCTTTGAAATTTTTGACCCTGATTGTTAACAGTTTTGTTCCACGCTTTGTTGTTTTTCTTTCTAATCCCCCTTGATCTGTCGGAGAACACGATATGCAACTATTTCAGATGCTTTTGCAGAGGCAAGGTGACCAGGGCTTGGCCAAGGTCTTTCAGTCCCAGAGCCTTCATGGGAACAGTGAAATCAGCTCCTGCCCGGGTCCCCTGGCTCGTGCACTCGCAGCGCTGAGTCCCTTTCTGAAGTCCCCAGGCTCCGACACAGCCAGCGGCTTCTCTGGCTTGCAGCTCCGCCAGAGCCACTCGCTTGGCTGCAAGCTAAAAATACTTCTGCTCCCCAGCTGGTCCACCCAGATCTCAGCAGAGATAGCTATTTAAATAATCAGCACAAATGCTCAAGAGCAGCCATTTGCCAGATGAGGCAAATTCAGCTAGGGGGCATCTTAGGATTCTGGGGAAACTTTTGAAGAGACCCAGAACAACGATCGGGAGGAGCGAGAGGGCGAGGGGCCCTGGTCCTGAGGCCCCTGGTGGCCTTACTTTATGTACCACCGGAGCAGCTTGCAAGCGGAGGAGACTGGTGGACTTTGTGGCTCTCTAGCACCACGGCCGGAGCAGGTCAGGAGGTGTACTGCAGCATTCAGCTCAGCTTCGAGAAAGCAAGAGGGTCCCTCGTGGCCTTATATAATGGCAGGCTCTGATCTAACTCCTCTGTGTGAGCAGTGTTTCTCTCCCTTAAAAAGGGGCTACTCACGGACCGCCAGTTTCCCTGCTTGGATCTGGACTGAGCCGCCAGCCCCAGCAACAGCCTTGCCTCAGTGGCCCCAAAGTTTAAAAAAAAGAAAGAAGACTGCAGATTTATACCCCGCCCTTCTCTCTGAATCAGAGGCTCAGAGTGGCTGACAATCTCCTATATCTTCTCCCCCCACAACAGACACCCTGTGAGGTGCGTGGGGCTGAGAGGGCTCTCACAGCAACTGCCTTTTCAAGGACAACCTTTGTCAGAGCTATGGCTAACCCAAGGCCATTCCAGCAGCTGCAAGTGGATAGTGGGGAATCAAGCCTGGTTCTCCCAGATAAGAATCCACACACTTAACCACTGCACCCCGCCCCCCCCCCCCAAAACCCCCCAGCAAAATGCAAGCAACATCCAGAAACCCTCCCGCTCTGATCGGTGAGACAATTTGGGCAGATTAAAGGCATACTAAACTGTTATTTATGGTCTCATTATCCTATGCTTTGATTTAAAGTAATTTTCTCTGCACCAAGATGTTCTGGATCACCGTTGGTGGACATGTTAACAGGCCTTTTGCCCCATGCTATGGTGAGCAGAAATCATTTCTAGGCTACCATGGAAGGGGGATCTTTATGAGTTGGGTTTTTTTTTGGGGGGGGGTGTTCTTTTAGCCACAAATAAGTACATACAAGGCAAGAGAGCTGGTACAGGTTGTGGAAAGCCATGGTCACCTGAAGTAGAAGACCACATAAATGGGAGGCTCAAACTGGCAACATCTACTCAAGTCTTCAGAGGTTCTTCCCAATAGCTGTTATCCAAGATTCTTTAGCTTTAGCAAAGTTGTGGATATGCTCCGTTAACGATCCCCTGTTGCTTCACGCCAAGTCATACCTTTGGTCTGGCTACTCCACCACGGTCTTATCTGAACTTTGGCATCACTCCAGGGTCCCAGGCAGGGGGAAGAAATTGTATCCTCACAAGATCTTTTATGCCATGAATCTCCAACCTTTGCCTTAATGTGGGCTATCTCTGAGGCTGTAGTGATAGCCACAGGCATAAAGGTAAAGGTAGTCCCTTGTGCAAGCACCAGTCGTTTCCGACTCTGGGGTGACGTCGCATCACGACGTTTTCACGGCAGACTTTTTTATGGGGTGGTTTGCCATTGCCTTCCCCCCATCTACACTTTCCCCCCAGCAAGCCGGGGACTCATTTTACCGTCCTGGGAAGCATGGAAGGCTGAGGCAACCTTGAGCTTCCGCCCAGATCAAACCCAGTTTCCGCCAGGATCGAACTCAGGTTGTGAGCAGGGAGCTCGGACTACAGTACTGCATCTTTACCACTCTGCGCCACGGGGCTCCTCAGCCACAGGCATTGACAGCTTTAAAAAGGGGTTTAGCAGATTCGTGGAGGATAGGTCTAACAGTGGCTAAAGCTCCATGTTCAGAGGCAGTCAACCTCTGACTCCTAGAGCTGGGAAGCAACGTCAGGGGAAGGCCTCAGCCTCTGTGCCCTGCTTTCGGCCCTCCAGAGGAGCTTGTCCGCCACAGTGTGAGAGAAGATTCTGGACTAGATGTACCACTGGTCTCATCTAGCAGGGCTCTTCTTGGTCATGAAAAATATCCCAAGCTCGACCCCTCCCTCCCAACACACACCCCAGTATACATTACTAAGTTCGGTCCTGTCCTCAAAGCAGAACACAGACTAGGAAAAAGCGCCAGAAATTAAACTATCGGCTAAGCAACATAGAGGAAATCCCCTTCGGAAGCAACACTTTCTTTTAAAAGCCTAGAGGTGAATGTTTTTGCAGTCTTTGTTTGGGTCTTCCCGGGGGAGACAGCGACTGCTCTGAAGCAGTTGACAAGGTACCATTATACCATCATGCACTACCTCTAGGATATCCCTACTGTATGTGGAGATGCTGAGGACTGACCCTGGTTCCTTCTTTGCATAAAGCATGCCTTCTGCTCATGTGAAGCTGCTGTATAAACCCAAGTTCTATCTGCTGTGAGAGCCCTGCCGTCCTTTAACTGGTGATGCCAGACCTGAACCGGGGGCCTTCCACACGGAAAGCATGCGCCGTGCCACTAATGACTGTCCCTGCCCCCATTCTGTGCTAGAATGGCACAGTCTTGGAATGCACAAATCCTTATCTCCACTGACAAATGATGGCTGCGAAGGAATCTCCGGCGTTCCTTATAGTGGCAGCGCAGATCTGGGCCAACGGTGAATTAGCAGATCCCTCTGGAGTGCCTTGCCGAAGGGGGGTGCCCCGGGCTTCCTCTCTCTGTCCAACGTCCCGCACCACTCTGAGCCGAGCCACGCATCCCAACTCCGAGGGAGCTTCTGTTTTTAAGGAGAGCCCCCCCCCCCCGTCACGTGGCCATGCCTTGTGTGCAAGGCACTGCCTGGCAGGGTTGCCTAGCAACGTGGCCCGTTCCACCGAGGAGCTGACTCCGGCCTTGTCACACGCTCACCGGGGAGGAGGGGGGAGGCCGGAGCCACTTGCCTGTGAATGGAAGCGAAGAAAGCCCCCGAAGCATGTGCGCATCAGCTAGACGCAGGGCTTCTACTACTCGCCATGCGAGGTGCCGGACAGGGCATGGAACTGACGCACGGTCCCTCTTCCTGAAGGGCTTAGAGTGGATGTAGGACCGCAGTGCGTTTCTGGGCGAAGTCCGCTTCTTGATGGTGCTACGTCGACTGTGAGCCGATGAAAGCTTACAGCCTTTTTCAAGCCCAGTGGGCAGTTTCAGAGTCTGGATAATTGAGAGCAAGTCGGGGTCAAAAGGGGCAGGGGTAGGTTCGGCCCACATCCCACAGTGTGTTGCTGAGGGCCCCCTCTTAGTTTTCTCTGCTGTAAGCAAATGTCCCCCCATTCGTTCCTAGAGTTCTCCCCTGAGGAATATGGTTGGGGGGTCAAAAATCCGCCTTGAGACAGAGTGGGTCCCGCTGATTGACATCTTGCGAGGACACGCGGCTTCCCACCCACGGCGTCCCTGCAGTGCACGCATCCCTCGCTTTTTACAAAGCGCATTTTTCTGTTGGAGGATGATAGCAACTTAGCTTCCAACTTTGATTGGACTACACAGCAAGGGGTGAATGGGAGGCTTAAATGAGTTCTAAGAACTCCTCACGAATGCCTGATTCCTTTCACTTTTCATCCTAGAACAAACAAGAGACCGTTTTTGCTCCTAAGCCTGTAGAGAGAAGCTATGGCAACTAGCAATGGGTTGTGGCCAAAACACTTCACCCCATGTCTGAACACCAGCCTGAGCTCAACAACCTGAAAAAATTAGCTAAAAAATTAGGTGTTGGAATAGGAGTGATTGATGGGGGAGACCAGATAGGGTACCATTCCCCCACAGATGAAGAGAGATTACTTGTCTGGTGCTTTCTTCAGGCAGCCCCCTTGAAGGTCTTGTCAAACCTTACACCACAGCACCTGAGGGCAGATTGTGCCGTGTGGGCCAAATCTCATGATGGCCGAGATCTATCCAGCTTATCTTGAACACATGAAACTTCCTAATATTGAATCAGACCATTGGTCCGTCACAGTCAGTATTGTCTACTCAGACTGGCAGCAGCTCTCTAGGATCTCAGGTTTTTTCACATCATCTAATGCCTGGTTCTTTTTAACTGGAGATGCCAGGGATTGAACCTGGGACCTTCAGCTCTACCACTGAAGCACAGCCCTTCTACCGTTAGCTCATGGATGGGCCTTGGGCTGCGTACTTGGCCTTCCTCACTTGCTTGTTCTCTCTAACAGTTTTTCCTTCCTTCTTCCCAGACACTGTTTCCAGCAAACTCCAGAACAACAATGTTTACACCATCGCGAAGAGGAACGTGGAAGGCCAGGACATGCTCTACCAGTCCCTGAAGCTCACCAACGGCATCTGGATCCTGGCCGAGCTGCGCATTCAGCCAGGCAATCCCAACTACACGGTAAGGCCTCACCAGCTAGCAGGAAAGGGGCTGTGGCTTGGCGGCAGAGTATCTGAATGCAGAAGGCCCCAGGTTCAGTCCCCGCCATCTTCAGTTACAAGGATCTGGTGGTAGAAGACCTCAGCCCAAAACCCCGGAGAGCCGCAGCCAGTCAGAATAAACGATGCATACCTCGGTAGACCCCAAGCGTCTGACTCAGTATAAGGCAACTTCCTGTGTTTCATGGGGATAGGGAAGCCATCAGTTTATCCTGCGCTGCTTTTTGTTGCTGATTTCCTTCCTTCTCCCGCTCTGCCAGTTGTGATCTTTGCGAGGAGGACCAGGCAGCATCAGCGTGACCTGTTCGGACAAAACTAACGTTCAGGGGTTAAAAAAAAAAAAGAAAGTTCCTAGGTCTCATGAGGAGGTAATGTTTTCGAGGAATCCCCATTCAGGAATCACAAGAGCTGGTAGAAATCTGCAGTGATGAAACCAATAGATGCTACTATAAATATGTAAGCAGAGCCCTAGTCCACCGTTCTGCTTCATGCTGCAGCCAACCAGTAGTCCTGGAGGGCCAGCAGAAAAACAACCACAAAGGTGCAAAGATATACTAGAGGGAACGAGAAAGCGAAACACAGTACAAATTTGTAATGTTATAATAAGGCGCAATGCAGGTACGTCATTTCGAAATGCATTCTAAATATTGCATTTATAGACACAACGCAAATGCTGCAGTTACGTCGGGGAGCTAGCAGATGCCCAATTTGAAAAACAGTTTCTTCTTCAGACAGGTGGTCGGTTATTTGCCTGAAATCATGCTGTGTGCCTTTTTCAAAAGACCTTGAGTGGCTGTGGAAATTCCCAGGGTACAGTATTGAAAACAGCTTTTAGAGGGAGATTGTGACTTGTGCATGCAGAGAAAGGGGAAATTCGTCTTTCTCCTAATCACACCAGTTGTACAAAATAGTGTCAGCTGCAGTATGGAAAGCTATCAGAGAGGCCAAGGGCTTTCCCTGGTGTTGTTTCCTAACACGGGCATTCAGAGGTCCACTGTCTCTGAATGTGGAGATTCCCTTTGGTCACCTTGGCTAGTAGCCAGTTGGCAGACCTGACCTCCCTCCGTGAATCTGTCTAATTCCCTTTGAAAGCCATCTGTGCTATCTTGTTACCAACAAGCCTGATTTCTTAATGATCCCCTTCCCCATTACATCTAAAAGATCACTCTCTCTCGTTGTTGGTACCCCATCCACTTGAGTAAGAAACCTAAAAAAGGTTAATTTGCAATTAAAGGGCCAAACATTAAAAGCAAACTCTATAATAAACCATAACCAAACATACATGTATTTATTATAGAAAGCTAAAACCATTTTGGGGCTCATCATTAGCCTCTATCCTTTGTACAGTCATAAAACCACAATGGGAACCCACTTAACTTGACCTGAAGCGTTTCGACCTAGACTGGTTATCTTCAGAGGTCAGAAAAGTAAGTACACATATTGGCTCATAATACAGAATACAATAAAACAATAGAACAATGCTAGACCACAAGGAAATTTAATGACGTGACGAATGCTTAAAGATATTCTTGAGGCCTCTTATTCTACGGCCTTATGTCCTACTCTGTCCACGTGAACCAAACCTGCCGTAATGCTCATCCCACTTAGGGAGAGAAAAAAGGGGAAGGGGAAGAAAGAATTGATAGCAAAGGAATCAGCAAAAAAATAAAGAACGAAAGAACAGCAGAAAGATTTGCTGTTCAGAGACCTTTACACTTTTAGGCTGGATTGTACTGAATTTAAGTAGCAAAGAAGACCCATCTTGAGCATATTTCTAGAGGAAGAAGCACGGCCAGAGGAATGGTAGATTGCAATTCTAGTACTTCTTGGTGACAGACCTGAAACTGCCTGATATCAGGTTAGGCCTCCATGGTCTGTCTGGCTCCATGGTCTCACTGTTGGCTGGCAGTAACCTTACCGGAACTTCACAGTGCTGTCCTATGCAGAGTGATTCCAGCCTCTGAAACCAGTTAGCTTAGATCAGAGTAACTGCACAGGATTGCATGGTCAGTCAGTGGAAGGACTGTCACCACCTGGGATCCTTTATGTGGAGAGTTCAGGGGTGGAACCTGCTGCATGCAAAGCAAGTGGCTCCCCAAGCTCTCAAAACACACACACACACACAGAGTGTCCAGGCTGCTCCCCCACCAGGAATGTAATAGAGACTTCCATTTACAGCAGGGGTGTCAAACATGCGGCCCAGGGGCCGAATCAGCCCCTCAGTGGGCTCCAGTCAGCCCCTCCGAGCAACTAGCTGTTGTCTGCTTCCTTCTCCTTCTCTCTTGCTTCCTTCTGCATAACAACTTGCTTTTCAAGGCTTGCTCAATCGCAGAGGAGCTACAGAGCAAAGTCTCTGTTATCTCCATTGACTGAGGCCCCTACCTTGGGGAGGAAGGGGGGAGGGAGAACTTGCTTTGCCAGGCTTTCCCAATTGCACAGTGGAGCTGCTGAGCCAAGCCTCTCTTCCTTCTATTGGCTGAGGCTCCTCCCCCTTCTGGCCCCCTGGAAAAGAAAGGAAAGAGCCAGAGCTTCCTTTGTCCAATTCCCTGGATCGCATGGGAGAGATACAGAGAAAGCACCTTTAAGACCAACGAGTGCTAATATTTTAATTTTTTTAAAAAAATCTTTAATTGTGTTTGTCTGTGTCCTTTATAAAGTTTGTATTTCTGCTACCTAATCTTAACTAGGTACACACACGGCCCAACCCGACAGGGCCCAGCCCAACAAGGTTTCATTTATGTCAGATCCGTCCCTCATAACAAATGAGTTCGACACCCCTGATTTACAGCATTCCCTTTTCTCTTTCCCTTTGGGAAGCCCTGAAGTGTGTTGGACCACAGCTGTTTAGGTCTAAAGGACACCACCACTCCTGGATCCAAGCAGTCTTCCCTCTGCTTGGATCTAGAGGTGGCCATGTCTCTGGAAGGGCCAGAGCTTCTGGCCTTGATCTTCCACATGTTCACTACACTGGACCTTCAAAATGCCAGACAGCTGGGTTTAAAATGCAATGTGAAATATCACACCAAACAAGCTAAAAGCAATACAGGCTAATAACCTCAGAGAGGGAAGAGGTAAGTGGGTCTTAAAGATCAGGTTGACATTTCCTGGCCCAGGAAACCGAGGCCATTTTAACCTGCTGCCTATGGGATTGATGGACCAATGGTCTGTTTCAGGAGAAGGCAACTTCCTTGTCCATAGCTCAGAGAAAAAGGGCTGTGGCTCATTGCTATCCCATAGTCAGGACCAAGTCAGTACATCTGGGGGGAACATTTAACTCAAAGTGCTGTCTCCAATAAGACCCTGCATCCAGCAACTACCCACCTAATATTTGCTGGCAAGCCTTGGAGGATGACTTTGGCATATATAAAAGTGCTTCACTTTTAATCATGAAAAAAGAAGAAGGAGAAGATATTGGATTTAAATCCCGCCCTCCACTACGAAGAGTCTCAGAGCGGCTCACAATCTCCTTTCCCTTCCTCCCCCAGAACAGACACCCTGTGAGGTGGATGGGGCTGGAGAGGGCTCTCACAGCAGCTGCCCTTTCAAGGATAACCTCTGCCAGAGCTATGGCTGACCCATGGTCATGCTTGCAGGTGCAAGTGGAGGAGTGGGGAATCAAACCCGGTTCTCACAGATAATAGTCGGCACACTTAACCACTACACCAAACTGGCTCTCCCATCTTCTACTATGACTATTAAAAACTTATCAAGGACCAGATGTGTAAATATCATTCTGATTCGTGGTCCAAATAAGATACTGAATTGGGGAGGGGAGCAGAGAACTGTATTCCCCTTTCTTTGCTTTTCTCCTCATATATTACAGGGGCTGTATTCAGATTTCACAATGTATCACAGATGCCTTTGGGGTGAAAACACTCCTTATATTCTTGCATCCTTTCCCCCCATTCTCCTCCCTTCACTCGGCAAGCCAAGCTCACAATCTCCTTTATCTTCTTCCCCCACAACAGACACCCTGTGAGGTAGGTGGGGCTGAGAGAGCTTTTTACAGCAACTGCCCTTTCCAAGACAACTCTATGAGAGCTATGGCTGACCCAAGGCCATACCAGCAGGTGCAAGTGGAAGAGTGGGGACTCACACCCGGTTCTCCCAGATAAGAGTCCACGCACTTAACCCCTACACCAAACTGCCAGGTTTCTTGTGTTCCCGTGTTCTTTTCTCATGCCTAATCCCTTCTCCCCACAGCTCTCTCTGAAATGCCGGGCTCCTGAAGTGTCTCAGTACGTCTACCAGGTCTACGATGCCATTTTGAAAAACTAACAAGATGGAACCTGCCGCCGCCTTGCCGTGGTGGGGATTCAGGGTGGGGCTGAGGCCCAGCGCCCACTGCTGCCCTTGCTGGCAGGCCAAGAACTCTCTCCGTGTGGAAAAAAAAAAAAAAGCAACTCTGTGTTGTGTCTCTGCCCTCAGCCCTGGCGAGCTGAAGGCGAAACCAAGGTAGCAAGTAGTGTCCACGTGCCGGTAACCGTAGAGAATGACCCGTTTGATACTTTTAGCATCCGTGAGAAGTTTGTAACCACTTTGCATTGCCCGTATCTGCCGCCGTGCGCCTGTGCCATGTCTTGTCTTGTCTGTCCGTTCCCCGTGGGCTTGCTCCATCCCGTGCCAATGCCACATATTTTCTAAACCACTCGTAGGCCTCCAGTTGCTCTTTTTGTAATGCTCGCCCTCACTTAAACTCACACACACACGTATACAGTCTCTATCCAGGCTAAAAGGCACCAGAGAAACATCCACTGCACTTTACTGTCTTCTAGTTTGTGTTATTTCTGATGGATTTGTTTTTAAAATCAGGCAGCAGCCTTAAAAGGATACAGGAGAGGGGTCTCTGAAACACACCTGCTCTTATCAGTCTTATGGGAGATAGCGACGAGTACTGAGCATCCCTTTGGGCAGCAGAGACCTTGGGAGTTCCCTAGCTGGTTGCTGATCTGTAACCCTTTGGTCCGTGGTGTGCTGTTTCCCCCCTTCACCCTAACACGTCACCTCCAACCCCAGAACTAGTAATCCTCCAGCCACAAACCTCTTCAGACTTCTTCAGCACCTGGGGTCCTGTTTTGTTTTGGGAGTGATGGCCAGCTAAAGCGACATAGATACAGCCGGGAGGTGAATTAATTACCCATCGCTGGTGAGCCCTGGGATTTGAGAGCTGTGGTGAGGGTCACTCCATCCTCAGTTTTGACTTGTCTCCCCAGAGTGCGACACACTCACGTGTTGCTCTTGGGCTGCTGCATGTTCTCCTTGTGGCAATATGCATGTGTGCATGGATTGCGCACGTAGTACCCCAAGGGGGAGTGGCGGCCCTGACAGCATCTACCTTGGGTTGGCGTTGGAAGAGAAACGGCCAGGGCTGGAGGAGCTGTCAGGCAATTGCCCATTGAGTTGCCTTTCCCTTGCTTTACGGATCCTGTCCTCATTGCAAGAGAAGCAGCAGATCTCGTGTTGTGCTCTCAGATTTTTGGGGGAAGACTCCCCGAAGATCTCAGACAACCTGCCTCTGCCAGATGCGCACAGTGGCACAGACAATGCCCGTTGGGAGGAAGGCCCAACAGTGAGTTCCCAAGACTGGAGCAGGACCCCAGAATATCTGGAGAACATGGTTCTAGCCATTCTCCCTCTGTGTTGTAGGTTAAGAGTTTAGCTCTGGCCCCAGATTCCTGACTCGCATTGCTGATTTTGACACTGAGTTAGCATTTCCCTGACCAGGGCTGGAACCAAAGCTGTTCAAGCCAGAAACGTTAATGTGTATTGAGTTACTGGGGATGTATGCAGCTGTGTCCCTATTTCCCTGTCAGTTAGCTTCCTTCCTCATGCTGCAGTTTTAACCTTATCAGATTGTCCCCTTCCATGCTACCACTTCATCTCCTTCCTTATCACCCTCCTAGACATCCTCTGGGCATGTGCAGACTTAACATAGTGGTTACCAGTGGTTCTCCCCACTTCCCCTGGTCCCAGAAGAGAAACCATGGCGGGTGGAAGCTGTTAGAGAGAGGTCTTCCGCCCCGATCTCATTCACTCATGCAACCTTCGTGATACCTAGTAAGCCTAGACGACCCACCCACTGGCTGTTTTGTGGTCTGAATTCAGGATACAGCAGCAGTCGACCCATATTCAGTGGAAAGTTTTCCTTGAATAGAAACCAGCTGGAAAACTGGTAAATATCTTTCATGGGAATGGGAATGGTTCTTTCAAACCTGTTGACTGGAATAACAAAGGCCATTATGGGGTGAATGAATACACTCACCAAACGAAACTCTGTAAGTCCATCCTGTCAGCATACTCAGTTTATAAGTAGGTAGAGTCCAGTTTCTTCTAGTCAGCAAGCTTGGGTTGAGTTCCCACAAGAACTCAGCCCAAGCCTGATTGTCATTCAGTCTGCCAGCTTATGCCATAACCCTGTCTTAACCATTGGGTGCCTTGGCCCTTCACTTCCATTAGTTGAAATTTTCATCTAGATCCAACCTACATGGAGGGTTGCTTTTAGTACCTGGAGACCACAGTGCAGCTTGAACCGTTGTCAAAAAACTGGAGCAAAACAAAATGACAGGCCTATGAAAGCCTTTTCTTCCGAATCGTATGGGACCATATTCATCTCAGCGAGTCAAAAGTTAAACAGACCTGCTATGGTGGCCGCCTTGTGGCAAAAGTCAGTATGAGGGAGCACAGAATGCGCACCTGAGCCATTTTAACCCTGCATCAGTCTGTAGTGCACACGTTGAGAGAAATTCAAAATGACTGTTCACTATGACCCTGGTTTGAGACTACAGGAGCTGGCCAACGGCTTTGAGAAGGCCGCCCACAGTAAAGTTCTTCACACAAGGTCTGCAAATACGAAGGGAATCAGTGAGGAATACAAAGTTGATCCTGAGGAAGCAATCTGGGTTGAATCCCTTTCCCGTTTCCCTGAGTGCAGGTCTGAGGTGTTTTTTTCCCCCCTTCAGACAAGCTGAAGGAAGAAACAGAAGTTGAACTTCCATCTCAGTCAAACGCCCTAGATCAATTCACATCAGCTTTTCATGCCCCAATTTTCAGGTAGTAAATAGTTTAAAATATCCTGGAAAAACTCTTACATAGCATTTTTAGTACATTGGTCATTGCTATTTGACTGTGGGAAGAATCTCTCTCTTACAACATGAAATCTTGAAGTGGGGATAGTCTTTAAAGTGTTTTTCCGAAATGGTGCCCAGTGTAGCTTAAGCCGCTGTTGAAAGAATGGAGAGAAACAAAATGGTGGACCAAGCATTCGGCCTACAGAGGCCTCTTCCGTCCTGTCTGTTGTCTTTCTGCCAGACCTGTGCCATCTGTTGTCTGCATGCTGTGATGTGGGGAAAGTGCGGAGTTGGGAGGAGGGAGAGGGGGGGTTGCTCATGCCTGGTGCCATTCTGTCCTTTAACTGGGGGAGGGAATGGAAAGGGTTACGCTTTGCCTTGTATCATCAATAAATGTCATTTACACAAGTTGACTATTCTCTGGCATTGTATTTCTTCATGGTGGAATAGTATTTGAATAAAGTGGGGGGGGGGAGCAGGAACTGGACTTCTCTTGGGGGGGGGTTCTTGACCCTTCAGGCAGCAGCCTACCACTCTGCCCAGAACACAGTGTTCCTGCAGATACTTCTGTTGAGAAACTCTTGAATGTCACCCCAAAGCCACCTTGTGGGACATAGAGGGCTTTGACATCTACCATCCTTTGGAAAGATCATTCCCAGCAGGGTGAGGAGGAGATGGAAATTACGATGCTGTCCCCTTCTCCAAACGCAGCTTCTACGAGAAAAGGGTCAATTTCATCACTCTGTCCTTCCTTACTCCAGCTTACTGGACCAAACAGACTCTGGAACGCCAGGTATGATATTTCCAGGTAGTTGCAGGAACACAGGAAAACTTTCATGCAGATGGTTGGATACTGCTCCCTGTGTCTTCTCTGTGTTAAAAGAGGCACCCTGTGAGTATCCAGTGTAGATGAAGCCCCCAAATTATTTAAGTGATTCTCCAAAGTCCTGCTTGAGGGTTACCAATACAATCCAGGATTTTTAGAAGACGACCGTAGATTTATACCCTGCCCTTCTCTCTGAATCAGAGTCTCAGAGCAGCTTATAATCTCCTTTACCACCCCCCTCGCACAACAGACACCCTGTGAGGTTGGTGGGTCTGAGAGAGCTCTCACAGAAGCTGCCCTTTCAAGGACAACCTGTGCAAGAGCTATGGCTGACCCCAGACCATTCCAGCAGCTGCAAGTGGAGGAGTAGGGAATCAAACCTAGTTCTCCCAGATAAGAGTCCGTGCACACTTAACCATTACACCAAACTGGCTCTCTAACAGGCATGACCGACATGGCATGCTTTCCTGTGTTTTGTGCCAGTTATGGGTTCTCCACAAAGAATCCTGGGAATTTCAAGTAGGGGAGGATGTTGGAAATGTTCTGTTGTCCGCTCCACCCTCAAATGACATTTCTCTGAGAAGAAAATATGTCTGTAAAACAGGTTCTGTAATTTAAGCACCACATCAACTGCATTCTGAAGCGCTCTTGTATTGGGAAAGAAGTTCTTGTTCAAAGAGGGTGTCAAAATCCCACCTGTTTAGTGTCTGTAGGGAAGGAGGCCTGGTTTGGGAGTCTGAACAGGGAGGGCGCTGTCATCTAGCTTTGGTTGTTAAAAGCATCCAATTGATTAGCTCATCTGTGAGAGCCAGCAAGATGCAGTGGCTAAGAGTGTTAGCCCAGGATCTGGGAAACCCAGGTTCAAGTCCCCACTCATGCCATGGAAGCTTGCTGGGTGACCTTGGGCCAGTCACACTCCCTCAGCCTAACCTTCATCACAGGGTTGTTGTGATGATAAAATGGAGGAGAGGAGAATGATGTAAGCCACTTTGGGTCTCCTTTTGGGAGAAAGGCAGGATATAAATAAAGTAAATAAGGGTACACTGGGAAGAATGAATATTTTTACTTTTGCTTCATTCGGTTGTATGGGAGATGCTATACATTTTAACAGACTTCAGCAGACAGACTTCTCTCCTGTTTCTTTCCAGCTGATACTCAGCTGACTTCTGAAGATCACCAAGCATTATTTAGTACTCCTCAGGCCACTGTTTGGATCTTTTAAGTGTACTGTTATTTTCTTTCATGATGTCCCTCAATTATGCACAAACCTGGGTTTTTTTTTTTCAGTGGGAGGCCTTTTTTTGCTGTCTCATTGATAAGGGCTTAGTTGTCAGAAAGAATAGGTTAAGGGCCTGTTAGGAAACACAGTTAGGGAAGCAGCTGGGCCTTGCTTGGGTGCTATCTTTAACTTTTTTTATTCTGTTTCCATATACCACTGTGGTGCCTTTGTACACATTCTAGATTCTCCTCAGCTTTCTTGTGGTATTTCCTAAACCTGATTTCTTTTGACATTTTAGAAGGATCCCAGAATAGCCAGAACACAAAAATCCAGATCTATCCTGGTTCCCAGTTCTCCACAGGGGATATTTTTCCCACCCACCTTAGGGCTTTGTCAGGATTTTTAATTATCAGTAGGTGACATACTGCTATGACATTCTTAGACTACAATGATAACTTCAATTACCAATTTAAAAACATTATTTACTTCATTTATACCCTGACTTTCTTCACAGTGGAGACGCAAAGAGGCTTACATTATTCTCCATTTAATTCTGACAACAACCTGTGAGGTAAATTCAGCTGGGCTTGCGAGAATGAACTAAGGTAACCCAGCAGGTTTCAGCAGAACAGTGGTGATTTGAAACTGAATTCTCAGAGCCTAGTCTGACTTTAAGAATGTAAGAGAAGCCATGTTGGATCAGGCCAATGGCCCATATAGTCCAACACTCTGTGGGTGTGTTCACACTACACTAATGTGTTTTGCAACTAGACTTTTACTATGTAAGAATAGCAAAAATCCAGTTCCAAAGCACATTATTTAGTGTAGTGTGAATGCACCCTGAGTCACCCAGTGGCCAGAACCCAGATGTCATCAGGAGGTACACTAATGGGACCAGGACTCCAGAAGCTCTCCCACTGTTCCCCCCAAATACCGAGAGTACAGAGCAGCACTGCCTAGGGTTGCCAAATCCAATTCAAGAAATATCTGGGGACTTTGGGGGTGGAGCCAGGAGATTTGGGGCTGGAGTCAGGAGCAAGGTTATGGCAAGCATAACTGAACTCCAAAGGGAGTTCTCTGGCCATCACATTAAAGAAACCACACACCTTTTAAATGCCTTCCCTCCATTGGAAATAATGAAGGATTGGGGTACCTTATTTGGGGGCGCATAAAATTGGACCCCCAGTTCAATCCTTTTGAAACTTGGAGGATGTTTTGAGGAGCGGCATCCAATGCTATGCTGAAAATTTGGTGCCTCTATCTCAAAAAAAAAAAAAAAAAGCCCCGCCAGAGCCCCAGATACCCGTGGATCAATTCTCCATAGGGAATAATTGAGTGACCAGCAGACATTTCCCTGTCCCCCCACCACTTTCTGATGACCCTGAAGTGGGGGGAGAGCTTCCAAACTGGGGGATGTCCTGCCTCCACCTGGGGATTGGCAACCCTAGCACTGCCCCAGGCGTAGTGTTCCATCTATGCATTGTGGCAAATAGCCGCTGGTAAACTTCTGCTCCATATGTTTAATCCAGCAGGGGATGGGGAGGCAGGGTTGTCAGATCTAGGTTGGGAACCTCCTGGGGATTCGGGGGTGGAGCCTGGGGTGGGGACAGTGACCTCAGTGGGGTACAATGCCACAGAGCCCAGCCTCCAAAGCATCCCTTTTCTCCAGAGGAACTGATCTCTAGTGTGGAGAAGAGCTGTAATTCCAGGGGATCCCAGGTCCCACCTGGACAATGGCACCCCTAATTTCCACTTTATAGAGCAATTTAAGCTAAGGTCTACTCCTGTTTCTTACAACAGTAGTTTCAACTGGTTAATTATGTGGTGTTTGTAGACATTTCTTTAAAGGTGTAACGTTAAGGCATCAAGAATTCTTGTTTCTTAAATCTTGAAGAACACTTGCCTCCTTTTCCCTGCAACTGAAACTTTATGCAACCTTTTATTCAAACATGTCATGCTTAAAATTTGGTAGGGCTGCAATGGCCCATTGGATGCTTGTTGGGTACCTCTGCAGGGTTGCCAACTCTGGGTTGGGAAATCCCTGGAAATTCCAGGGGTGGAGCCTGGGGAGGGCCTGGCTGGGAGAGGAATGGGGGTATAATGCCATAGAGTCCACCTTCTAAATCAGCCATTTTTCCCAGGGGGGACTGATCTCTCTCACGTGGAGATCGATTGGAATCCCAGGAGATCTCCAGTCAACATCAGGAGGTTGACAACCCTAATGAAAGGCAACTGGTATTTGCCACATGAAGATCACAGGAATCCAACATGTTATTGTACCAGTCACAAACTTGAGAACACAATATGTAGTCAAAGGGGAGAGAACTTGCTTTCCATGTTACAGGGAGCACCAAAAAGGACACCCAGTTCCTTACTGATTAATTTATATCATCATCGTTGTATAGGTGGTATATGACTCCGAAAAAACTGGCTAAGATGAGCAAGAAAATATCGGATAGATGTTGGAAATGTAAAAAAACATGAAGGTTCTTTCTTCCATATGTGGTGGACTTGTGAAAAAGCGAAAGAATACTGGAAGATGATACAACAAGAAATCTCCAAAATTCTGGGCTATGACTTCAAGAAAACTGCAGAGACGTTTTTGCTTGGATTACAATTAGAAAAATTTCCAAAGGAAGACAGGACTCTAATTTGGTACTTGCTATCAGCTGCTAGGACATTGTATGCGCAGCTTTGGAAGCAAGAAAAAATACCGGAGAAATGGGACTGGACTATGAAAGTTTTATCGTGGAGTGAAATGGACGAACTAACTAGAACACTAAGAGACTATGATTTGGAGATATTTAAAAAGGAGTGGAGGAAATTTAAAGGATATATGGAGAAAGAGTGGAATGTAAAAGGACATTGGACAATTTTTTAGTATTATTGAGGGAAAAAGACAAGAAAAAAAAAGAAAAGAGAATATATATATGGAATTTTGATCAGTTAGTAGTACCTTTAGTATTGAACTTGAATTTATAACCTCGGGGAAGTCAACATTGGAGGGAGGGGGGATTGAAATGTCATATGGGTTAGTACTGAAATAATTAAGAATAATTAAGTTTTGTAACCATATGCTATCAATAAATTGTTAAAACACAAATTTATATCATCATCGTGGGCATTGCTTTTTGTAGGCAAAATTAGAGACTGGGTGAGAAACAGCAGGGCTGCAAAGTCAAAACACTTTGGAGTAAGCCATTAGGGTGCCAGACTTGGGATTTGGAAGGCCTAGATTCCCACCCCACTCTGCTGTGAATGCTCACCGGGTGATCTTGGGCCATTCGCTCTCAGTCTGACCTAACCTGCAGGGTTGTTGTTCTGAGGACAAAATAGATGGACGGGAACCTTGAGTTTCTTGTAGAATAAAAAAATGTACCCAGTAAGCAAATACAGCTAGATTGCAAAACATAGGCTCTTAATAAAGAATAATACTAGGTGACTGTGAATTCAGTAGCTTGTATTGTATTATAAATGGGGAGATAGTTACCTACTGCATGAGCCAATTCCTTTCTAAATCCATTGGCTTCAGGTGACAGAAGGGTATAACTCTGCTTAGGATGGCACTATAGGATTGTACTATTATTCTACAAAGTGTGAGGGTTTTTTTCTTTGCTAGTCTGGTTGGGAGAGGGAGCCCTGTGTTTTTGGCCCAGATTGTGTGGATTGAGAATTCTGGAGGAAAGGTGCATCTGTAAAGCCTTGGCCAAGAAACTGGCAGAGGCTCAAGAGACAGAATCAAATCTCCTCTCTGCTGCGAAGCTTGCTGGGTGATTCTGGGACAGTCACTCTATCTCATCCTAACATTTCTCAGAGGGCTAAATGGAGCAGAAGGGAACAGTGTACCCCATCCTGAGCTCCATGGACAAAGGGCAGGGTAAATATTGAACTCCTGCCTAGACCTTTATTTCACTGATCATTCATTTCTCTCCTGGGATCGAACTCAGGTCGTGAGCATAGGGCTCCGACTGCAATACTGCAGTTTTACCACTCTGCACCATGGGGCTCTTGCTAAGGGGAGAAAGAGAGCGACTCAAAAGCAGGGCTTTTTTTGAGCAGGAACGCACAGGAATGCAGTTCCAACTGGCTTGGTGTTGGGGGTGTGACCTAATGTGCAAATGAGTTCCTGCTGGGCATTTTCTTAAAAAAAAAAAAGCCCTGCTCAAAAGTCATGAGGTGCCCTTGTGGGGACTTAGCAGGAAAGGGGCCTTAGCTCAGTGGTAGAACCTCTGCTTGGCATGCGGAAGGTCCCGAGTTCGGTACCCGGCATCTCCAGTTGAAAGGATCAGGCAGTAGGTGATGGGAAGGACCTCTGCCAAAGACCCTACAGAACTGCTGTCAGTCTGAGTAGACAATACTGACCTTGGTGGACTGATGGTTTGATTCAGTATAAGGACAGAGTCATATGTTCATGGGAATGCCTGTCTTCTCAGTTCAAGCGCAACACTGAATCTCCCCACTGTTGTGTAGGGCTGTCATGCGAATTCCTTCTTTAAACAGAGCAGGAAACATTTCAAGTCTTTCTGGTATGAAGAGGAGAACTGGCCCTCCACTTTGAACCCTGCCATGACAATGCCTCTCTTGGACCAGTTGTTGATCGGGACATATGCACGTTGCAACCTCTGGTAACATGATGAAGACACACCAGAGCATCCCTCAGCTGGTCCGGCTTCCCCCTGGGCCTTATTGCTCCTCTCCACTTGTGCCTGCTAAAAATAAACTCCGGAGAGATGAGCCAACCCAGGCCAGCCTGCTTTTCTCATGAACATGTCAGGCTCTGTGACCCTGTGGATCCCCTGCAATCAGTGGCAGATTTCCTACCTCCCTCCTTTTCCTCCCTAACACACACACATACACATGCCTCATCTTTCCAGCCGAGGCTGCAATGCTTAAGGAAGAGAGAGAAACAGAGAGGAAAGACAGCTTGTGTTGAAAAGCAAAAATAGCAGAAGAGGAGAGGAGAGATGAGATTCCAAAAGAAAGCCTCCTAGCCCAGCCAAGCATCTCTCCCCCTCCCCAGCACACAGCTCTCTCCGCCAGATCCCTTGACTGCATCCCCTGGTCCTCTGCAAAGACACCGAGCACAGCAACACCCCCTTCCTCCAAGAACAGGGTGGGATTGCTGAATGGAATATCCTCCTAACTCTGCAGCCTGTTGGGGCACCCCCCAGTTTTCTCCAAGGATCTGGGGTCCACCGCAAAAGAGACTTTGCCTCGGGGAGTCTTTGTCCTTGGCGTTCTCATCCTTGCAAGGTAAGAAAAGGACTGGGGGGTTATTGTGGAATTGCAGAGGGGGGGGGAGATGTTTGCAGAGCAGGAGGGTGGGAGGAGACCTTTTCACCTTGCAGCAGGTGGGTATGGAGGGGGGCAGGAGAGCCACGCAGGTGAGATGTCAACTGTACCTGTCCTTTGGCCCAAAAGAAGTTGGAGAAGGGGAGGGGGAATGGAATCTCAGCTGATGGTCAAAGTTAAAATCCTTGCACCTCCGGCATTTGCAGGACTGATGGACTGAACCAGAGGGGATAGCCAATGATGTAACCCCTAGATTTAACCCCCTCCCTCATCACACACACACACACACACACACACACACACACACACACGAGTCCTCTTAAAGATCTGTGACTGGTGAACTGGATCTGGGCCCCCGCAAGAAAGCAGAGGTTCAGCAACTGCAGACTGAAGGGGAAGCTTGGGGGGGGGGGGTGGCATTTGAAGGTCCCATGAGAAGCTCTTCTGGGTGACTCTTGCATCGCCACCAGCGTGATGAAAGCAACCTCAGGCCATCTCCAGAGATGTCTTCCCCGCTGCTGCTGCTGCTTCCTCCTTTGCGTAATCAGCACTTTTAAGTGGGTTTTCTGTATTCCTCCCCCCCTCTCCTAGCATCAGGAAATGGAGGGTTGCCCTGAATCCAGGAGATGTTTGGACAGCAGCTTAGAAAGAGGAAGGTATTCTTTCTTCTCAACAGAGAGGCCTTTGTCTCTTTGCAAGGATAAACCTGCCGCTCACCCTGGACCTCAGCTCCACACTGCAAAGTAGATCTGCGTGAGGCCCATGGGCGCTCTCTGGTTCCTCCGTGCTGGCAGATGGGACGGCTGGCTCCCTTCCACTGCAGACATACAACCCACCCCCCCCCCCCAACATACACGAACTTCCTCCATACTCAGCAATGTGGCTCAGAGGATGCATGCTCGGTGCATGTTCTCACATACACATTTGCCTGCAATGCTTGTATACACATCCCCTTGTGCGCTGTGTGAGCACATGGATGCAAATGCGGCCACATGCTCACTTGCTGGGGGCTGGGCCTTGGGTAGCGTACCTCAGCACCCAATAAAATGTCAGTGGGCCTGTGTGCTTCTGCACAAGGTTGGGCCAACAGCCATATTTCGCATTGAGAGGAACTCTTTGCCAAGGCTGCAACCTGAAGCCCATTTTCCTGGGAATGAGTCCCATTAAGTTGAATGGGTCTTATTCCTAAGTCAACATGATCAGGAGTGGTTCAGAGTGGTTGACTTGAGCGATCAGAAAGAGTGTGCTTGGCAGTTCTATTTCACAGGGGAAATTGCCAGGGCTGTTTTTTTGTAGCAGGAACTCCTTTGCATAGTAGGCCACACACCCCCTGATGGAGCCAATCCTCCTGGAGTTTACAGTAGGCCCTGTGCTAAGAGTCCTGGAAGCTCTTGGACGTTTGGCTACATCAGGGTTGTGTGGCCTCATAGGCAAAGGAGTTCCTGCTACAAAAAAATGTCCTGGAAATTGCTCTCAGCCATATTGGTTGTTCGTGGTCTGGATTCACAGCAGCAGGCCTTGAATTCAGCAGGAGCTCACAGGAGCACAGCTCCTGAACCTTTTGGAGGGCTTCCTCTCCCCCTCCCCATTGAATAGTAGGTGCAGCTGCATAAACAATCCCTGGATGAGCTCCACCACCTATTTTTCTACAAACCGATCCCTGCACAGGAGTAATCTCTATGGCCGATGAATTCTAGGAATCTGGTGACAGGCCTCTATGCACAGACCTGCCGAATATCAGCTGTTAAATGTGACTTCCTCCACTGGCGCAGTCCTTGTGCATATACGTTTACAAACCTCCACTCCTGGGCATGCACCTGCCTTGGGACCCTTGGAACGTCTCCCTCTGTGGCGCATGCATCGTTAGTCTATCCTATTGATTGCAGGTTCACACGCACATGTGACTTTGTACCCATTGCTCTGTCCGCATTAGACGGCCCAGCAGGTGTTTGAGAACCGCCAGCCTGAACCACTGGCCTGCTCACTCCTGCTCACATTGACTTGTTCTGTAGCAGGCTATTGTACACCTGCAACGATTCATTCACACATGCACATCTTCTCTTGATGTTGCAATCATCATGTGATGGATGACCCATGAATGTGTGAACAGAACTTTAGTTCTGTGGTACCCTGGCTGGAGAAGCTGGACTCTTCCGTTGGGCCTGTGCTCTAAGTTAGTGTGCTTCAGAATGGAGGTGCTTCTGTCATCGAATCGTAGAGCTGGAAAGGACCTCCAGGGTCATCTAATCCAACCCCCTGCACAATGCATAGAATTACAGAGTTGGAAGGGACCTCCAGAGTCATTTAGCCCAACCCCCTTCACAATGCAGGAAATTCACAACCGCCTCCCTCCTACATACAAACAATGACTCTCCCTTCTAGCCTCCAACCACATGCAGTGTTTCTGAACAACTGCTCTTCATTGTCTGTTTTCTAAATTTAAGCGCCTTTTTGTTCATGAACACGTAACGCTACCTTATACTGAAGGAGACCCTTGGTCCAGCCAAAGTTTCAGGTCAAAGTCGTTCACGTCACCTGCTACCTGATCTTTTCACCAGAAGATTCTGAGGATTGAACCTGGGACCTTCTGCATGCTGAGCAGAGGCTCTGCAAATGGAGACATAGCCCCTCCCAGGGCTTTTTTTTTTTGTAGCAAGAACTCCTTTACATATTAGGCCACACACCCCTGATGTAGCCAATCCTCCAACAGCTTACAGTAGGCCCTGTACTAAGAACCCTGTAAGCTCTTGGAGGATAGGCTACATCAGGGGTGTGTGGCCTAATATGTAAAGGAGTTCTTGCTACAAAAAAAGCCCTGGCCCCTCCCCACCATTCCCATGTGAATAGCGCTACAGCAGTGGATCCATCTGCTTTTTATCACCCACCACTCACTAATGAACTGCATGGCACATGGCCTTAGGTCTGCCCCTTTTAGGACAGCTAGCATTCAGTTTTAGAAACACCTGCATCCGGAAACTGTGGCTCAGTCCCCTTTGGGGTCTGATCAGACTAAGGCTGGATGTGAGAGAATTTGGCACGTGCTGAGCACAGATTCTTAAATTTGACTGGCCTTTCAGACTTCAGTGCCAGTGACCCCAAAGGCCTTTTTACTGGCCGGGCCAGCATGCTGGCTTTTTGCCACTGTAGTCTCCTGCTAGGGATGCCAGCCTCCAGGTGGGACCTGGGGATTTCCCAGAATTGCAGCTCATGCCCAGTCTACAGAGATTAGGTCCCCTGGAGAAAATGGCTGCTTTGGAGGGTGGACTCTGTGGCATTGTACCCCAGGCTCCTTCCCCAAGTCTCCAGAAGCTTCCCTGATGGTGGCTAGGGAGGGACCTGGCAACCCGGGTCTCCCCTGCCTCAAGCCTTTTTTTTTTTTCCACATGCAAAAACAGGATTAAGGATTGAAGCAGTTTTGTGTGAACCTAGGTCGGCTGCAGAGCACGTTTCACAGCCCAGGAAGTGCCAGAGAGCCCTGTGCTTCGGAGGTTTCTATTAGGATCTTGCCCTGAAGCCTGTTCGAGGCCTTGTTTGGTTGCGAGAGAATCTTCTTCTATAGCATCCATCCAGGGAATAACACCAAAGATCAGTCCCGACCGCACAAAAGTGTAGAGAACTCAGATTTTTTAGTGTGGGGTGAGGGGAGCACAGAGGAGAATAGCACAATTCGAAGAGGCCTGAAAAGAATCTGCTAGATGCTGAAATGCTGAACAGAATTGCTCCCAGCCTCTTTGCATGGGTTCCCAGGGATGGATGAGGGAAGAATCCACCTATGTTTGTTGAAATTTAAAACGGGCATGAATATTCAGCTCAGAAGAAATGATAGTGCATCATTCTTTAGGCAAAGGTGGTAGATCAGAGGGAACTAAGTTTAGAAAAAGAAAGACCAAGAGGAAACACTGGTTTATAAAGGGAGAGAGAACTTTCCCTATAAAACTCAGTGGGCGGGCAATTAAGATGACAGGTTGTTGACTGAAGATGAAGAGAAGCACTTCACATAATGAACTTGTGGAACTGACCATCACAAGATGTGGTGATGGCCACTGAGTCAGATGGCTTTAACAGGGGGATTGAAACAAATTTGTAGAGGATAGTCTATCAAGGCCTAAATGGAACCTCCACGTTCAAAGGTATATGCATTCCTTGGGGGAAAACAGAGAATAGCTGGAATCCTTTGTCTTGCCTGGGTACCCTGGAGCAGGGATCCCCAACCACTGGTCCATGGACCGGTCCCGTGGACTGTTACTAACTGGGCTGCACGAGAGCTGATCTTCCTCCCTGCCTCCTCTGTTTGCAAAAGAAAGTTGGAGCCACCTGAGCGGGGTCGGGGGAGCACTACGATGCTTGCGTAGCGTGCTCCTTGCTCCAGTTTAGTTTTTTAGACTCCCCCACTCCAGGCTGCACTGAGGCATCAGCAACAAAGAATTGCAAGACTGTTAATGTTTTAAGTATGTTTGTATTTAAAATAAAAAAAGTTTAAAAAATGGTGTGCGGGGGAGTATTTGCGATTTCCCTAGAAATAAAGTGCGTAATTGTGTCATCCCGAAACCATCGCTCCCCGCCCCCACCCTGCCCAGGTCCGTGGAAAAATCATCTTCCACAAAACCAGTCCCTCTAGTGCCAAAAAGGTTGGGGACCACCGTCCTGGAGGCGTCTGGTTGGCCACTGCAGAAACCGGATGCTGCAGTAAACAAACCCTGGCTTGTTCTGATCGAGCAGAGATTTTATTTTATTTTTAATCTGAAGTCTTGGGAGCTACTTGCTGCTCTTTTGACACCAACTACTTATTTCTAGCGTTCCTGGAAGGTTGCTTTTCAGAGTGGGGGCTGATGGGAGCAGCATCACGACTGCCCCTCAGCCCTCAAAGTGTCCTGCTAAAAAGATCTGATAATATTTCATCCACATCGAAAGGTTATTTTATTGAGGATGGTGTGGAATTGTTTTCTGTGGCCTCAGAGGGTAGGACCAGAACCAATGGGTTGAAATTAAATCTGAAGAGTTTCTGGCTCAACATTTGGAAGAACTTCCTGACCGTTAGAGCGGTTCCTCAGTGGAACCTTGGAGGTTTTTAAACAGAGGCTAGATGGCCTTCTGATAGCAATGGGGATCCTGTGATTTTAGGGAGAGGTGTTTGTGAATTTCCTGCATTGTACAGGATGTTGGACTAGATGACCCTGGAGGTCCCTTCCAACTCTAGGATTCTAGGATTTCACCAAGGCGAGGCTGGCTATGGAGTGCTCAAGCAGACATCATTTTGAAGAGGGCTGTGTTTGGTCCAGGGTCTTAATTGCCAACCTTTCCCTGGATGGTTTAAGGGAGAGGGGATATCCAAGGCTTGACTGGAATCTGAGCTGACCTTGAAAGCCCAACATAGGCTTGTAAAACAGGCAGAAGAGGAGCAAAGCAAAGTGGGCCTCTGAGAACATGAAGAGTGCCTTTCCTTCACTGTCAAGTAACTGCAAGTAGGTCTTACCTTCACTGCCTTTCCTTCACTGTCAAGTAACTGCAAGTAGGTCTTACGTATACAGGATGGCAAGGGGGCTATTGGAGCTCAATAGATAATTTTCAGGCACACCAAACTGTGGTTGTTGGTATGTTCCTTTTTCCTTCAGTATCAAAGAGGGAAAAGGCAGGAGAGGAGCAGGACTTTCTGCGGAGTCCCGGATTTGTAGCACTTCTCCAACTAGAAATCTGGGATTTGGTGCACACACAACACAGAATATCCTGATTTTTAAGGTAGTCTTAAAAGAGGTGGCTTGTTTCTAGAGAGCACACATTAAAATGGAAAGCGACTTTGATGAAAGGGATGGTGAAGGGGAGCTTGTTGGAGAAAGATTGATAGAAATATATTTATTTTCTTGTTTTGATATTTATACCCCACTTTTCTGCCCAGTGGGGACCCAAAGCGTCTCACAACAGTTGACTCCATTTTATCTTCATAACCCTCCTCAGAATTAGTTTAGGCTTCTGGAAAAGTGTGGTCAAAAGTCATTTGGGAGGGGATTTTAACCTGGGTCTCCCTGAAACTAGTCCACAAAATGCTAACCACGGAATAACACTGTCTGCCCTAACACACAGGGAAAAATAGGCATAGATTCAGGGGAAGGGGATGAGAAGCAACGTGACCTATGGGCAGAGCTGGCACCGCTGCTAGAAGACAAACTAGGTGATTGCCTAGGGCGCTGGCCTTCTGGGGGCACCAAATCAAGCCTCCCTCAAGTGCTATCAGTATGGGGGAGGGAGAAGTTAGCCTTGCCTAGGGTGCCAGATAGTCTAAGGCCAGCCTAGTCTGTGGGGTGAATCGAAAATGGAGTGATTTTCTCAAACACTCAAGGTGGCTCTGGGCTTGAGTTTCTCAGCCTCTCCCTTCATACCAACTGGGAATTTTAAAACTGTATTTGATATAGCAGTTGGGGGGAGGAGGAGGAATGCTTCCTCTTCAGAATTTTTTTTTTTTTTTGAGATTTCCATCAGACCAAAGCAAGCCCTTTGCAGAAGCCTCCAAAGGATTCTGGAGGCCATTGGTTATTTTATCTTATATTATTGCTGCCATATGGGAGAAATAAGTCTCAGGCTTAGGGAAAAAAGGGAATTGGCCCATGGAGGATCCACTGTTATCATATTTAATACCAAATGCCTTGCATCAGACTTCTGTAATGCTAGTCCTATTGCATTGCTTATTGGACGTCTCAGTCTATTGTTTGCTTTACACCGTGTTAATCTGCCAGTTTGGTGTAGTGGTTCATTGAAATCTTAATTGAAATCTGCCTCCGTTCCTGAGGACTGGAAGGTAGCAAATGTCACCCCCATCTTTAAAAAGGGTTCCAGAGGAGATCCGGGAAATTACAGGCCAGTCAGTCTGACTTCAATACCGGGAAAGTTGATAGAAAGCATTATCAAGGACAGAATGAGTAGGCACATTGATGAACACGGGTTATTGAGGAAGACGCAGCATGGCTTCTGTAAGGGAAGATCTTGCCTCACTAACCTGTTACATTTCTTTGAGGGGGTGAACAAACATGGGGACAAAGGAGACCCAATAGATGTTGTTTATCTTGACTTTCAGAAAGCTTTTGATAAAGTTCCTCATCAAAGGCTCCTTAGAAAGCTCAAGAGTCATGGAGTAAAAGGACAGGTCCTCTTGTGGATCAAAAACTGGCTAATTAATAGGAAGCAAAGAGTGAGTATAAATGGGCAGTCTTCGCAGTGGAGGGCGGTAAGCAGTGGGGTGCCGCAGGGCTCAGTACTGGGTCCCATGCTCTTTAACTTGTTCATAAATGATTTGGAGTTGGGAGTGAGCAGTGAAGTGGCCAAGTTTGCAGATGACACAAAATTGTTCAGGGTGGTGAGAACCAGAGAGGACTGTGAGGCACTCCAAAGGGATTTGTTGAGGCTGGGTGAGTGGGCATCAACATGGCAGATGAGGTTCAATGTGGCCAAGTGTGAAGTAATGCACATTGGGGCCAAGAATCCTAGCTACAAATACAAGTTGATGGGGTGTGAACTGGCAGAGACTGACCAAGAGAGAGAACTTGGGGTCGTGGTAGATCACTCACTGAAAATGTCAAGACAGTGTGCGATTGCAATAAAAAAGGCCAACGCCATGCTTGGAATTATTAGGAAGGGAACTGAAAACAAATCAGCCAGTATCATAATGCCCCTGTATAAATCGATGGTGCGGTCTCATTTGGAATACTGGGCACCGCACTCAAAAAGGATATTATAGCATTGGAAAAAGTGCAGAAAAGGGCAACTAGAATGATTAAAGGTTTGGAACACTTTCCCTATGAAGAAAGGTTAAAACGCTTGGGGCTCTTTAGCTTGGAGAAACGTCGACTGCGTGGTGACATGATAGAGGTTTACAAGATAATGCATGGGATGGAGAAAGTAGAGAAAGAAGTACTTTTCTCCCTTTCTCACAATACAAGAACTTGTGGGCATTTGATGAAATTGCTGAGCAGACAGGTTAAAACGGATAAAAGGAAGTACTTCTTCACCCAAAGGGTGATTAACGTGCAGAATTCACTGCCACAGGAGGTGGTGGTAGCTACAAGCATAGACAGCTTCAAGAGGGGGTTAGATAAAAATATGGAGCAGAGGTCCATCAGTGGCTATTAGCCACAGTGTGTGTGTGTGTGTGTGTGTGTGTGTGTATAAAAAAAAATTTGGCCACTGTGTGACACAGAGTGTTGAACTGGATGGGTCATTGGCCTGATCCAACATGGCTTCTCTTATGTTCTTAGTGCGCAGACTCTTATCTGAGAGAACCGGGTTTGATTCCTTACTCCTCCACTTGCAGCTGCTGGAACGGTCTTGGGTCAGCCATAGCTCTTGCAGGAATTGTCCTTGAAAGGGCAGGTGCTGTAAGAGCTCTCTCAGCCCCACCTACCTCACATGGTGTCTGTTGGGGGGGGGGGGAGGTAAAGAAGATTGTGACCTCTCTGAGATTCAACATATAGGGCAGGATATAAATCCAATAACTTCTTTGTGAGACTGTGGCAGAATGTGCCTTCTCTCGCCTGCAGGCCCTCATTTTGCCCTGCCTGAAAAGGTTTTTCTCAAAAGAGACTTTCCTTCCACTCTCGGGTAGCTTGCCGCTGCCACCTGACTGTTGTACAGAATTGCTCACTGGGAGGTTCAGGACTCCCAGCTTCCCTTCCAAGTTCTGAGACCTTGTATCTGTGTCTTCTGCTGCCCAGCATCTGGTCACCACGGTGACCGTTCACTTGCTAACTGCCTGCCTTCTCCTCCATTGCTCCTTTTAAAGTAGCTTGTCCAAGGCTATGTGGTACAGGGAACTTCTACCAGCATCAAAAGTTTATTTATGAAGAAGAGAATGTTTACAAGCATATTCTTAGCTTCAGACTGAGCAAGGGATTCAAAAAAGAAATTGGTACAATGTAAATAATCTGTCCATGAGAGCAGCTGAAGTGTAATTTCACAATTGTAGTGAAGTTTCAGCTGGAATGGGTTTCACAGCTCACAGGACAGGCAATTAACCAGTTCTATATTATATAACATTACAATTGCCAGCTCTGGGATGGGAAATTCCTGAGGAGCCTGGAGACAGTGCAGTTTAGCAAGGGGAGGGACCTCACAGTGAGGTATAGTGCCATACAGTCTCTATACAAGCCCTTTCTGTTATTAAAATATAGGGCAAGCTCTTTAGCTTTGATGTTCTAGATCTCAACAGTGTCGCCATTACCTTGAAGCTTTCTGTAGCTCTCTGGGCAGCACATGGTCAAAATGGCTGCCTTCCCAGCGGAAAGGTCTGTGTGCTTCATGAATGCAGCACCCAAGGAAAAGAGACCTCCTTCCTGCTGCGACGAGTTTTTATCATATCTGTTTCTCCACACACACACACCCTCCCAACCAGGTTAGCCCAAGTCAAAGAGGCTTTTTCTAGAGAATCTCCTTCCGGAAGACTATCTAGTATTATTCTATTCTTCCCCAAAAAGCCCTCTCTTCCTTGCTTGGGGAGAAGGGGGGGGGACCTTGGCCATCCCATTGTCTCTAAAAAGATAAAGGTAGTCCCCTGTGCAAGCACCAGTCATTTCCGACTCTGGGGTGATGTGGCATCACATTTTCACAGCAGACTTTTTATGGGGTGGTTTGCCATTGCCTTCCCCAGTCATCTACACTTCCCCCCCAGCAAGCTGGGTACTCATTTTACTGACCTCGGAAGGATGGAAGGCTGAGTCAACCTTAAGCCGGCTACCTAAACCCTGATTCCACTGAGATCGAACTCAGGTCGTGAAGCAGAGGACTTGGACAGCAGTACTGCAGCTTTATCACTCTGTGCCATGGGGCTCCTTACTATTAGCCCTATTAGCATTTCTTAAGAAGTAGCTGAGATGAGTCTGGAAAGCCATGGACTGGCTTTCTCCTTCCCAGCCTGTTCTCTGCCCAGAGTGTGGTGTGGGAGGGGGGGACTATTAAAGTGGAAAGTGGTCTGTTTCATTTCATACCTCCCAGGGGAAAGAAGGCATCCCTTCACAGTAATCATACACTATGTAGCCTGGAGATCAGGTATAATTCCTGAAGAACTCCAGACCCCACTTGCAGGCTGGCAGCTCTGTTCTGGGGAAAGCCGGTTAAGAGGTTCTAAACACAGTTAAGAGGTTCTAAAACTGACATTCAGTTTTAGAAGGAAGGAAAAGAGCCCATGAGAGCCACTGAAAGGTAATTCCACCACTGTAGCAAAGTTTGAGCTGGGATGAGTTTCACAGCTCACAGCACCGGCAATTAACCATTTCTATATTATGTAACAGTACAGTTGCCAGCCCTGGGATGGGAAATTCCTGAAGATTTGGGGGAAGAGCCTGGAGAGGGTGCAGTTTAGCAAGGAGAGGGAGCTTACAGTGGGGTATAAATCCATAGAGTCCACCATCCAAAGCTTCCATTTACTTCAGGGGAACTGATCTCTGTAGTCTGGAGATGAGGTGTAATTCTAGACCTCCAAACCCACCTGGAGGTTGACAACCCTATGTCATGTTGTTGTTGTTTCATTGTTGCTGGCTACTTTTCAAGCAAAACAGTGGCTTTCAGAATGGCTCCCATGAATCAAAATGTAATACAAACATAAATTTTAAAAATCCAGGCCTTGGCAGCCGGCATCTATTTTGAGAGATGCAATAGAACCATCCAACCTTGTTTTAATTGGATTGCCCCAACTGGAGGCCATGGTGAAAAAGCAGGCTAAAGGGAAACTAACCTGCCTTAAATGATCCAGAATTAGCACTCTTGGATGCTGGGGGGGGGGGGGGAGTGGTGATGATTCTTGGCACTGTAGCGAGCAACAGATTTATAGCAGAGTGAAAGGGAGGTGAAAGATCCCTCTGACAGGCAGGCCTTCTAAATTAACACATCACTGACTTGGCTGCCTCAGAAAGATCCATAGGAACAAATTGTATTAAGCACACACAGCGGTGGTAGAACAGGGACTTTAATTAATTTCAGTTGGGCTCACCTCCCCCTCCCCCCCCCCCAAAAAAAAGTCTGTATATGTCTCAAGATGTAACTAAAGCAAAGGGCTACCAGTACCACTTCATTTTCTTATGACCATGCGACCGTATTGTTAACGGCTGTTTCTACACTTGACAGAAGATCTTCTCTTGGTGCACATTTAAAATGTTCATCTGCATTGCATACTGCTGCCACTTCTGTCTTGCTTTGCATCAAGGCTTTTTTTTTTTGTAGGAAAAAGTCCAGCAGGAACTTATTTGCATATTAGGCCGCACACCCCTGACACCACCATTGTTTTGCACAGGACTTTTTTCTGTGGGAAAAGCCCAGCAAGAACTCATTTGCCTATTAGGCCACACCCCCTAACATCAAACCAGCCGGAACTGCGTTCCTGTGCATTCCTGCTCAAAAAAGCCCTGCTTTGCATTATCTTAAGTCGCCTACACTCATTTTCTTGAATTGGCACTGAAAGCAGTTTCTCCCCGGAGTTGCTCCTCACTTCGGCTTCTTTAGGCTTTTCCCATTTTTTCTTCTCATAGGAATCGTCTGTGATTGCACTTTCAGTATTTCGCTTTTAAGAAACTCCCACCCCTCCTGAACCCCCTTCTCCTAAGTATTTCTGACCATGAGATTTTACCCAGCATAGTTCTAAGTTTATTGAAATTTGCCTTTCTGAAGTCCAACCTATAAGTCTGACCACATATAGCTTTTCCCTTCCCTAATACTGTAAATTCCAAAATCACATGGTCACTACTGCCCAGGGTGCTCACTATTTCCAATTCTTCAATCAATTCTTCCTTGTTGGTGAGAATCAAATCCAAGATAGCAGATCCCCTTGTTTCCTTCTTCACTTTCTGGAAAAGGAAGTTGTCAGCAAAACAAGTCAGGAATCTATTTGATTTTTCATTTTTAGCAGAGTTGGACTTCCAAGAGATGTCCGGGTAATTGAAATCTCCCATGATCATTGTATCCCTTCTCTTGGAGAACTTTGCAATCTGCTGTAGAAATATCTCATCCAAGTCCTTTGCCTGACTTGGTGGTCTATAGCAGACCCCCACAAAAATATCAGTTATTTCTTACTCCTTTTATTTTTACCCAGAGACTCTGAACTGAGCTGACATGCTCAGATTCACATATTTCCTCACAAGTATATACCTCCTTCACATATACTGCTACGCCTCCGCCCTTTCTCATTTGCCTGTCCCTTTTAAATAAGTTGTACGCCTGAATCCTAATATTCCAGTTGTGAGTGTCATCCCACCAAGTTTCAGTAAGGCTTATTATGTCATAGTCTCCTTCCTTTATTAGGACTTCCAGTTCCTCCTATTTGTTTCCCATTAGTGTAGAGAATCCATGATTTATGTGTAGTGTAGAGAATTCACGATTTATGCATCCCAAGGGTTTAGTTTCCGGACAAGCCTGCAAGTTAACGTTACCTAGCGTATGTGCCACTCTTTGCAAATCTTTAATGTTCTTATCCCCAGTTTCTGGCATCATACAAGGCTTTGAATTATTGTCTCGCTCCCCCATACAATTTAGTTTAAAGCCCTCCTTATTAGGTTAGCAAGGCTGTTACCAAACACCCTTTTTCCTACCACCATAAGGTGCAAACCATCTCCCGATAGAAGATCACTATCTTGAAAGCGTAAGCCATGGTCCAGAAATCCGAAACTTTCCTGATGACACCATCGATGTAGCCAGTTGTTTATTTGAAGTATTCTTCTTTCTTGTCCTAAGCCATGGCCTTCAACAGGAAGCACTGAGGAGAACACAACCTGTGTGCCCAGTTCCTTCACCTTCTGACCCAGAGCCATTAGTCTTTTCTAATACGTTCAGGGCTATGACGGGCAGTATTGTTCATTCCCAAGTGGATCAGCAAGAAGGCTTTATAACACACATACATTGGACGTGATAACACACACGAGTGGAGCAGAGATAGTGCCCTAATTTGGGTGGCCCAGGCTAGCCTGATCTGGACAGATCTCACAAGCTAAACAGAGTCATCCCTTGTTAGTACTGGAATGGGAAACCCCCAAGGAAGTCTGGGGTTCCTGCCCAGAAGCAGACAATGACAAACCATCTCTGCTTCTCTCTAGTCTTGAAAACCTTACAAAGTCATTGTCAGTTGGCTGCAACTTGAGGGCAGTTTCCATCACCGCCATCACCACCGAAACAGTGACAGGTAACACTTAATTTGCTTTTACAGGTTAATTAATCCTTATTAAATGTTTGGCGAGGCATTTCATACTGAGAATAAAGGCTGTGTAGTGCTGACTCTGGGGGGTTGTTGCTTGACTGGCGGTTCTGGCTCAACGCTAAAGCAACTGCTTGGCATAAAGACATTCCAGGTTCATTCTCTCCTTGAAAAGTCTTGGGCGGCTGGTGCTGGCGCAGGGCTTTTTTTGTAGCAGGAACTTCTTTGCATATGAGGCCACACACCCCTGATGTAGCCAACCTTCCAAGAGCTTACAGGGCTCTTAGGACAAGGATATTATAGCATTGGAGAAAGTTCAGAAAAGGGCAACTAGAATGATTAAAGGGCTGGAACACCTTCCTTATGAAGAAAGGTTGAAACGCTTAGGGCTCTTTAGCTTGGAGAAACGTCGACTGAGGGGTGACATGATAGAGGTTTACAAGATAATGCATGGGATGGAGAAAGTAGAGAAAGAAGTACTTTCCCCCCTTTCTCACAATACGAGAACTCGTGGGCATTCGATGAAATTGCTGAGCAGACAGGTTAAAACGGATAAAAGGAAGTACTTCTTCACCCAAAGGGTGATTAACATGTGGAATTCACTGCCACAGGAGGTGGTGGCGGCCACAAGCATGGCCACCTTCAAGAGGGGGTTAGATAAAAATATGGAGCAGAGGTCCATCAGTGGCTATTAGCCACAGTGTGTATGTGTGTGTGTGTGTGTGTATATATATATATATATATATATATATATATATATATATATATATATATATATATATATATATATATATATATATATATATATATTTGGCCGCTGTGTGACACAGAATGTTGGACTGGATGGGCCATTGGCCTGATCTAACATGGCTTCTCTTATGTTCTTATGTACTGTAAGCTCCAAGAGGATTGGCTACATCAGGGGTGTGTGGCCTCATATGCAAAGGAGTTCCTGCAATAAAAAAAGCCCTGGTGCTGGAGAACATCTTTCTTCCATGAGATTCTGGGGAGCTGCTGTCAGGGCGAGGAGACTACTTGGACCATTCATTTGATGCATTTATGTTTTAGGGAGAGTTGGTGATTCAGTGGCAGAAAAGGTACAGTATATGCACAGGATCCCAAGCTGAATTCCCAGCATCTCCAATTAGAGGGTCTTGAGTTGGGTGCTAGGAAAGAATTGTCTGTGCCTGAGGTCTTGGAAAGTTATGGCTGGCCGGAGCAGACCAGTCTGGTCTAGTTGGACACACATGAAGCTGCCTTATACCAGATCTGACCATCAATCCATCAAGATTGGTATTGTCTACTCCACGGGTGTCGAACTCATTTGTTATGAGGGCCGGATCTGACCTAAATGAGACCTTGTTGGGCCAGGCTATGTTGGGTCGGGCCATGCTGGGCCACGCCATGTGTGTATCTATTTAAGATTAGGTAGCAGAGATATAAACTTTATAAAGGATATAAACACAATGAAAGATTAAGAAAAAAACCCTTAAAACATACTTAAAACATTAGCACTCATTGGTCTTAAAGGTGTTTTCTTTGTATCTCTCCCATAGGATCCAGGGAACTGGGCAAAGGAAGCTCTGGCTCTTTCCTTCCTTCCCCAGGGGACCAGGAGGGGGAGGAGCCTCAGCCAATAGAAGGAAGAGAGGCTTGGTTCAGTAGCTCTGCTGTGCGATTGAGAGAGCCTGGCAAAGCAAGCTTTTCCTCTTCCCCTTCCTCCCCAGGGGAGGAGCCTCAGCCAATGGAGAAAATAGAGGTTTTGCTCTGTAGCTCCTGTGCAATTGAGGAAGCCTGGCAAAACAAGCTGTTATGCAGAAGGAATCAAGAGAGGGAGAAGGAAGCAGATGACAGCCAGTTGCTCGGTGGCCTGATAGGGCCGCACGTTTGACACCCCTGGTCTACTCTGCCTGGCAGCAGCTCTCCTGGGTCTCAGGTCTTTCACATCACCTTAATATATATTTTTTTATTTTTGTATTTTCCTTTATGTGCATGTGAGTGTATGTGTTCACTTAGAAGTCATGGCAACCTCTGGTGACTGACCCCTACTGTGGGCTTGGAGGATATTCAGAGAGGTGTCTGAATAAAGCCTGCCCCTGTCCTCCTTGACTGCTGGTATTCCTCGGAGGTCTCCCATCCCAGTACTTGCCAGAGTTGACCCTGCTTAGCTTCTGAGATCTGAGGAGATCAGGCAAGCCTGGGCTATCCAGGTCGGGGCCTCCCTGATCCTTTCTACTGGAGACGCCAGGAACTGAAACTGGGACCTTCTGCATGCCAAGCAGATGCTCTATCTCTAAGACAAATCCCCTGATCTGCCTTGGTACAAAACCATTTCTTGTTTTCAAACAAGATTTCTCTTGGTCTTCCAGTGACGGGTCAAGCCAACAAGGAAATGGTTCCTGTCCGTGGCTGAAACCGCAGCTGCTGGAATATGCAGCCCGGAGGCCTTCCTGGCAGCGCAAAGGCAGCGGACTGCGCCAAGGAGCCGATCACCACGTCGCGCGCGGGGGCCACGGCCGGGAGGCATGGTGACAACTTTCAAGATTGCCGTGCTGGGTGCTCAAGGGGTCGGAAAGAGTGCCATTGTCCGCCAGTTCCTCTACAACGAGTTCAGCGAGGCCTGTGTGCCCACCAAGACCCGCCGCATCTACCTGCCTGCTGTGGTCATGAACGGCCACGTCCACGACCTACAGATCATGGACTTCCCACCCATCACCTCTTTCCCAGTAAACACACTGCAGGTAGGTGTCGCCCGCTTGGGCTGGCCACGATCAGGAAGGAGGAGCCTGTCCAGAGTTTACTCGCTAAGAGGCGGCTCGTACGATTGACCAAGGTGGTTGCTTGGATAACCATGGTGGTAGATATTGCTTTTCTTCTCACAGATTATTTATGGCAACCTTGTAGGGTAGGTCAAGGCCAGAGATGAACAGACATGGTTTACTGTTGCCTGCCTCTGTTTAGCAACCCTGGACTTCCTTGGTGATCTCCCATTCAAGAACCAGGGTCCAGCCTGCTTAGCTTTTGGGATCTGATGAGATTGGGCTAGCCTGGGCCATCCAGGTCAGGGCAGGATAACCATGGAGATGAGGAAAGACCAGAGTGAGTTTTTGGTAGTAAAATGAAAGTCACCAGTGGCTGTGATGGTTCTTGATAGCATCACTCTATCTCTGCCTCTCTATGATGAGAGTGGTCTGTGTGTCGGGGTAGTAGCTGGAAGCCAGAATGGTACAAGCAGGGCTTTGTTTGAGCAGGAATGCACAGGAACACACTTCTGGCTGGCTTGGTGTCAGGGTGTGTGGCCTAATATGCAAATGAGGCCCTATGTGAAATAATGGTGATGTCAGGGGGTGTGGCCTAAAATGCAAATGAGTTCCTGCCGGGCTTTTCCTGCAAAAAAGTCCTGGGTATAAGCATCATTCCAGTGTATGTTGCAGTTTCTCAGACTTAAGACTTGATTTGCGGTATACTGGTGGCCAATTTGAAGAGCTTGAGAACTGACGGCCAATCTGAAGAGCTTGAGTATCACAGCATTTGTGAAGTATAGTGATCAGAATGTCGAAATAAGATCTGGATTCAAGTCCATCCCCATTCAGCCATGAACTTTGCTGTGGGACCAGTCATTCTGACTAAGTATAATCTACTTCGAAGGATAAAATGAGAAAGGGAGAGCCACAGAAACGCGGCTTTGTACAACACAAGGTCAACTTGTGCGACTCACTGGTATTGGTAACTTAGCACAGGGCTTCAGGAGGGTAGCCATGTCGGTCTGTAGCAAAAAGACCTGGATCTGAGTTCAGGAGCATCTTGGAGACCATCAGCATTTTTGAGGTATCAGCTTTGGAGAACCAAAGTTCCCTTTAGCATAAGGCTGATTCCCATAATTCAAAATCCCTGTGGTCGCCACACCACTTCCATATCGAATGTGCAATCAGGGCCAGCCCTAGACTGCCTGGCACCCTAGGCAAGGCTAACTTCTGCCCCTCCGCCCTGCACTGATAATATTATCAAGTCAAATGGATGGTGCCCAATTCATTACCTCCAGCAGTCACCTAGTTTGCCTAGTAGCAGGGCTGCTCTTGTGTGCAGTGGGAGTTCTGTTTCTCCCAGATGCACATGGGCCCCAATTTTTATCATGACTGTAGCATGCAGATAGAAGTGGCTTCACTCTTCCCACTCCTATGGCATTGCTGCATGCTGAAATGGCCCTGGGGTAGGGAGGCCAGTCGTCCCACTGTAAGGGAAGACTTGGTATAGTAGTTAAATGCATGGACTCTTATCTGGAAGAACTGGGTTTGATTCCCCTCTACTTGCAGCTGCTGGAATGGTCTTGGGTCAGCCATAGCTCTCGCAATAATTGTCCTAGAAAGGGCGGCTTCTGTGAGAGCTCTCTTAGCCCCACCTACCTCACAGGATGTCTGTTGTGGGGGATGAAGTTAAAGGAGATTGTAAGCCACTCTGAAACTATGATTCAGAGAGCAGGGCGGGGTATAAATCTACGGTCTTCTTCTCCTCAGAGGAGTGCTAGGAGAGGGATAAGACCTACTGCAAGATGTCTAAGGTTGGACATCACATAAAACCATAGTTAAGGCACAGTATAATTCATTAGCTAACTTCAAAGAGTGGTTTTGTATCATGGTTTTGTGCTATGTCTGAATTCAACCTGTGTGTCAGTCGCTAGATTCAAATCCAAAGCCACCAATTCTGTATTTATGCTCAGGCATTTGAGAATCTCTGCCTTGTATACCCAGTGCTTGCCAGCTGGATCAATTCCTTTCGCCCATACCACACCATGTAGAAAAGCTGTGCAGTGTAATGGTTGTACTAGAACTAGAGAGACACCAATTGAAATCTGCACTGAGTCAACAAATGTCACTGGAGGACCTTGGGTCATTCATTCCCTCTCAGCCAGAACTATCACATAGGATGTTTGTGAAGACAGGAGAGCCTTCAGTGCCATCTTGAACTCCTTGGAGGAAGGGTAGAATGTAAGTGTGGTAGGCATATGGTTTTGCCCACTTTGTTCCAGCCTCCTATCTTGTCTCCCAGACCTCTTCTCATTCCTCAGTCACCTCCACTAGGCTACGCTTGCCTTAGAGCTTGTGTAAAAGACAATTTCATCCCAGTCCAACTGACAGTTTTCTCCTTCCTCACAGAGAGTGGGCCGCTTATAGTCTGCTTACATCGGGAATTGGAATATTCACAATCTGAACATTGCAATCACCATCTGAACATTCCAACTGGAAAGCAAAACTACTGAACATTCCAACTGAACATTCCAGTTGGAATGTTTGGATTGTGACTATTCAGAACTCCGACATAGCCACTCAGTATCAGAGGTCTGCCTGCTGAGAACCTCAATGCAATGTAGATGTGCTTGACTGGTACTACTTGGGCCTAGTGCAAAAACAAGACCTTTGGGACACTGAATTTATTTATTGACTGATTTGGTTTGATTTAGAAATATGTATATTCCATGCATTCAAACTGACTTACCAAATCGTTTCAAAACATACCAAAGGCAAACCAGGGATAGTAGCAGACTAGATGAGTTCACAGAGAATAGTTCTATCAGCAGGTATTAACAATGGTAGCTAAGTGGAACCTCCATGTTTGGAAGCAGAGTATCTCTGAATATCAGAGACTAGCAGAGTTGTCAGGCCACAGCTAAGAACCTTCCCCTGGGAGAAACTGAGGGGGACCTGATTCACCAGCATTGCAAATTCTATAATGTGTTGCTGGCAGACCTCAGATTCAGTGGGAGCTCACAGGAGCACGGCTCCTGAACCTTTCTGAGAGTTCCACCTCCTCCTTCTGAGAGTTCCACCTCCTTGTCCATTGAATAGTATGTGCAGCTGCATAACAATCCCTGGATGAGCTCCACCTATTTTTCTACAAAACAACCTCTGCTGGCATTGCACCAGCTCACTGACATCACTTCCAGTGAGTGACATAGGGAATGCTCTAGCATTTCTATGGTTTTCCTATAAAGTTTTTGCAAAACACTAGAGCGTCCCCGTGCCATTTCTGGATTTAACTGGAAGTGATGCCAGTGAGCTGGTGTGATGCCGGCGTGCACAATAAAACTGCAAATTAAAATTGTTTAAAAGTACAGTGATGCATTTACTCTGTATTGTAACCTGGCTGTAAGGGGAACGTCCCTGTGTTGGCTGAAGATGTTCCAAGGGGTCTGCAGGGAGGGTTGTCTCTCTTTCCCTTCCCTCCAAACGGCTTGAAAGGAAAGAAGGCTGCCTCTTCTTCCGGAAGGGAGGAGGATGAAAGCGAAGCTTTGCATGCAGAGAAGAAAGGTCGGTGGATGAGACAGACGGAAATAGCGGAGGATAAATGATCAACAGAGGCATACGGCAGCAACATGCTGAATTGGGTCCACGCCTCGAGATGCAGTGGGGGAGGGAAGCAGGAGCAGATGGAGGCTTTGAAAGGAGACAATTCCCTGGTGATACAGAAACTGTCAGGCTGGTACTTTAAGAAGGCACCACCCTCCACATCCAAAAAGGAACTTTACTTTACATCTGACTGACAAATAGCTCGAAGCAAACCTTAGCTGTTTTTTGCTCACAACAGCCCCCTGAAGTAGGACTAAGAGACAGCAACTTGGCCCCAAGGAGCTTTGTAACTGAGTGGTGATTTGAACTCAGCTCTTGCTCCTTTTCCTACATTCTCCTATTTTATTAGGATTGCCATCCTCCATGTGGGGCCTGGAGATATCCTGGAATTACTGATCGGTCCTAGAAAAAACGAATGCTAATTGAGGATGAAATCTATGGCATTGTATCCTCACAGAGGTTCCTCCCGTCCCCCAATTTTGCTTTCCCCAGGCTCCGCCCACAAGTCTCCAGGAATTTCCCAAGCCAGCGCTTTCAACCCTAGTTACTATAGTCTTATTTAATAGTTGCCACTGTGCTTAAATTCTATCTATACAGCAAAGCCCTGTCTATTTCATACCATTTTAATAGTCATAGCTACCTCAAGGAATTCTGGGGATTGTAGTTTTTAGTATCATGTGATAGCATTGGATTCCCTGGATCTAATTAATAGCCCACCTTGCTGGTATACTGTTTACTAGGAGGGGCGGGGGCCGTTAGGAAGTTCACAGAAAAGGCATGAAAACTAGTTTTCTCCTTTCATCAACTGCAGTACTGATAGGGTTGCCAACCTCCAAGTGGTGGCTGGAGGTCTTCTGTTATTACAACTGATCTCCAGAGAACAGAGATCACCTGGAGAAAATGGCCGCTCTGGAAGGTGGAGTCTATGGCATTATACCTCATTGAAGTTCCTCCCCTTTCCAAACCTTGCCCTCCTAAAGCTCCACCCCCTCAAATCTTCAGGTGTTTCCCAGCCTGGAGATGGCAGCTTTACCTGTACATGTAAGTAAGTTCCATTTAGCAGCTGTTAAGTAGCCATGGATAGATCTCTCCTCCCTCATGAATAAAATCCCCTTTGAAGAAGATGATATTGGATTTATATCCCACCCTCCACTCCGAATCTTAGTCTCAGAGTGGCTTACAATCTCCTTTGTCTTCCTCCCCCACAACAGACACCCTGTGAGGTGGGTGGGGCTGAGAGGGCTCTCACAGCAGCTGCCCTTTTGAGGACAACCTCTGCCAGAGCTATGGCTGACCCAAGGCCATTCCAGCAAGTGCAAGTGGAGGAGTGGGGAATCAAACCTGGTTCTCCCAGATAAGAGTCTGCATACTTAACCACTACACCAAACTGGCTCTTGCCATGCCAGACAGTGGCCATCCCTACATCTTGGGTGGGCGGTGAATTCTGCAACTTAATTTTGTTAGCTGCACCTGGGAGGACCGCCACCCGAAAGCGATTATAGATGTAGCAAGGCTTCCCTCGGGGTCAGCGGAGGCAGTTTAAACTGATCTAAGTGGGTATAAATTTTACATTATTGAAATTCGCTTGCGAGCCTCCATCTCTTCCCACTTTGTCACCGGCAACGAAGGGCCGTTTGGCAGGCATTCTGGCTCTCCCTCCTTCCCTCGGGCCAAAAGCAATCAAATGTTAACACTTCTCAATGAACTCCTCATTAATACAGCAGACATATGTTCACGGCTGGCTCTTTCTGTACAGTCCATCTCCTCTTGGAGCTGCTTATGTGGTTAGATCAAAATCCCCTTGTTTAAAAAAAAAGAAAGAAACAAGCACTTATCAATCAAGCTTATCAAGAGGCTGAAGGAGGTGAGGAAAGCCTTGTGTGAGCACTGATGAAAGGGCCCGCTCTGGGTTGGGAGATTCGGGGTGCAACCTGGGGAAGGATTTCAGTGGAGTATGATCTCAGAGAGCAGGGGTGGCCAAACTTGCTTAATGAAAGAGCCACAGAGAATAAATATCAGATGCTTGTGGGAAAGAAGGAAAATAGGTGGAGGAGGGAAGTGGAGGTGGAAAGAAAGCCACTTTAAAATTAAATGCATTCTCTAAGCCGCCAGCTGGCTTGTCTTGGAGAAGTGATGTAAAGAGACAAATGCCTTCTCCAAGCTGGCCAACAGGGCAGTGGGGCTTTGATAGCCACAAAATACATGTAAAAGAGCCAAATATGGCTCCCAAGTTGCAACTTGGCCACCCCTCCCACAGAGTCCACCCTTCAAAGCTGCCATTTTCTCCTGATATCTGTAGTCTGTAGATCAATAGGATTTCCAGAAGATTTACAGGACTCACCTGGAGGTTGTCAAGAATAATAATAGTAAGGCTGATATTCGCTCTCCTGTGGTTCCATTCACTGCAAAGGGACAGGCAGGTGCAGACAGAAATCCCTCCCTTAATCCCAAGAAACTGAATTAACCAAGAGCAAAGGATGTTAGCACTAGCCACTGGTGTAGTGGAAGCAAACCCAATCCCTGGCCCCTTGTGGCTGGGTCCCAAAGTGTCAGCACATTTTTCTTTTTCTTGAAGCACACAAGTCTTTGATATCCTGCAAGCCTCCCCATTGTAACTTTTTGGGCTACCGAAATAATGATCGAGATTGGCTCTGTGCATGCACAGAGTGCATTTTCCTCATTGCTGACTGCTAGGATAGAGTTGCCAGCCTCCAGGCAGCTGGAGATCTCTTACTATCCCAGTTGATGTTCCAGATGACCAAGATCAGTTTCCCTGAAGGAAATGTCTACTTTAGAGGGTGGACTCTATGGTATTGTATCCTGCTGAGCCCCACCCCAGGCTCTACCCCCAAAATCTCTACTCAGCTCATATCTGGCAACCTTATGTGAGGGTGACATGTTCTCTAGCTTCTTTCTATATAGCATTCTTAGGACTCAGGGTACATATGCCATATGTGTATCTTTGTGTTTAATGCACTGGCAGCAAGGACAAAATTTGGTAAAAGCAAACAGAAAATGCCCTGGAAATTAAGAAGTGGACATTTGATTTATGCGAGCAAGATACAAAATCAGAAAGGGATTTGGGGTGGGGGTTAAGAGCAGGAATGAGAAATTGAAAATAATGTAATTGGTCCACATAGGCAGCATTAAATGGAAGAGTCTAGGGGTCAGGCATTCAACCTAGCACCCATCTTAAAAGGAAATTAAGCTGGGAAACCCAGTTGGTGTAGTGGTTATGTGTGTGGACTCTTATCTGGGAGAACCAGGTTTGATTCCCCACTCCTCCACTTGCAGCTGCTGGAATGGCCTTGGGTCAGCCTTGGGTCTGACAGAGGTTGTCCTTGAAAGGGCAGCTGCTTTGAGAGTCCTCTCAGCCCCACTAACCTCATAGGGTGTCTGTTGTGGAGGAGGAAGATAAAGTAGATTGTGAGCCACTCTGAGACTAAGATTCAGAGTGGAGGGCGGGATATAAATCCAATATCATCTTCTCTAGAAACAACTTCTAGTACCATGAGCCTGTTGCTCTCAGACTGTGTGTGGATTTTTCCTTTTTTGGATGAGCATCTGCAAATCATCACTTAGTCATTGTGAGATATGAAGAGCACCATGAAGTTAGCCTCGCATGAGAGTGATTGGCTGATCTGTTCTGATGTCACAATGGCAGGCAGGGGAGGCAAGTCAGTTTGTCTTGCAGCCATTGGCTTTGCTTCTGTGACATCACACAAGGGGGCAGAGAAGGAGCATAGAACGGGGCAGGAGAAGACTACTGGGGCAAGGCTGAGCCTCAGTGGAACCCTTAACGATAGGCTGGGCGGGCCATGTGGAAATTTGCTCTACCATCTGATTGAAATGATGAGTGAAAGTAGCTGTAAAGCCAAAGACACAAAACCAGAATGGTTGCGGGGGAGGGGGGGATCCACCTCTGCAAGACACATGGAATCCAGATTGTTCTGTGTCGGGAACCCAGCTGTTCACCAAATGTTCCTTCTGAAAATTAAAAAATGAAATGATGCTTATAACATGGAAAGCGCAAGAGGCTGTCACAGCTCAGTGCTGTTTTACACAGTGAACAAGCAGTCAAGAATATGGAGAGGCTTGGGCAGAGCACAAACACAGGGTTGCCAGGTCTCCGCTGGCCACCAGTGGGGGATTGGTGGGTAGGGTTGCCAGATCCAGGTTGGGAAACTCCAGGAGATTTGCAGATGGACCCTGGGAAGGATGAGGACCTCAGTGGGGTACAATGCTACAGAGTCCACCGCCCTCCAAAACATCCATTTTCTCATCTCTGTAGTCTAGAGATGAGCTGTAATTCTGGGGGATCCCTAGGTCCCATCTGGAGGCTGGCATCCCTACAAGAACAGCAGAAGAGGCCCACTGAATTAGACCAAAGAACTAGGCAAGCGAGCCTTCTGTTTCCTAGAGTGCAGGAGTGGCCAAACTGCAGCTCAGGAGCCACATGTGGCTCTTTCACACATATTGTGTGGCTCTCAAAGCCCTCACCATCCCACTGGCTGACTTGGAGAAGGCTTTTGTCTCTTTAAATCACTTCTCCAAGTCAAGCCAGCTGGCAGCTTGGAGAATGCACTTAACGTTAAAGTTGCTTTCTTTCAATCTCTTTCTCCCTCCCCATCTATTTTCCTTCCTGAGAGCCAGTTTGGTGTAGTGGTTAAGTGTGCGGACTGTTATCGGGGAGAACCAGGTTTGATTCCCCTCTCCTCCACTTGCAGCTGCTGGAATGGCCTTGGGTCAGCCATAGCTCTGGCAGAGGTATGAAAGGGCAGCTGCTGTGTCCTCTCAGCCCCACCCACCTCACAGGATGTCTGTTGTGGGGGAGGGAGATAAAGGAGATTGTGAGATGCTCTGAAGCTCTTGAGTGGAGGGCGGAATATAAATCCAATGTCTTCTTCTTCCTTCCTTGCAGCTCTCAAACATCTGATGTTTATTCTATGTGGCTCTTACATTAAGCCCGTTTGACCACCCCTGCTATAGTGGCTAGGCAGCAGCTGCCACAAGGAGGTTGCCAAGTGGAGCACACCAGGGCTGAAGCTGGGAATCACAACGCTTTGTGTTTAGAGTTGCCAACCTCCAGGCGGGATTACAGCTGATCTCCACATGATAGAGATCAGTTCCCCTAGGGGGGAAATGGCCCCTTTGGAAGGTGGCCTCTGGCATTCTACCCCACTCAAGTCCCTCCCTTCCCCAAACCCCACCCTCCCCAGGCTCCACTCCCAAAATCACCAGGTATTTCCCAGGGAGCAGTTGGCAACCCAACCTACAATAGACCCATCTCCCAAGAATCCATTTTTGGGACCCATCTCCCAAGAATCCCCTTTGAAAGCCATCTGAGTGGTCTTTACTGCAATCTGTTATCCCCTAACATGCCTCTCCTTTCAAAGTTTCTGAATCCTGCCAAGCCCTTTTAAAATCTGGAGTTTATCCAGGCGTTGCTAAGTCTGTTCTACTCAAGTTTCCTTGTCTTTTAAAATGGTGTTGTTATTGAAGATATTTTAGGTTGCAGAGCACTTTGGAAACCACAGCTAAGAAGCAGCCTGTCAGAGGAACTATTGGGTAGCCAGGTCTGACTCAGGAAATATGTGGGGACTTTGGGGGTGGAGCCAGGAGACTTTGGGGGTGGGACCAGGAGCAAGGTTGTGACAAGCATGATTGAACTCCAAAGGGAGCTCTGGCCATCACATTTAAAGGGGCCGTGCTCCTTTTAAATGTCTTCCCTCCACTGGAAATAATGCAGAATAGGGGCACTTTCTTTTGGGACTCATAGAACTGGACACCCTGATCCAATCTTTTTGAAACTTGAAAATGTTTTTTAGGAGAAGCGCCAGATGCTATGCTGAAAATTTGGTGTCTTTACCTCAGAAAACATCACCCCAAGACCCAGATACTCACAGATCGATTCTCTATTATACCCTATGGGAACTGGTCTCCCCTAGGGTATAATGGAGTGCCCAGCAGACATTTCCCTCCCATCTGTTTTCTGATAACCCTGAAGCAGGGGGAGGGTCTCCAAACCAGGGGATCCCCTGCCCCCCAACTGGGGATTGCAAACCAAGAAAAATGTGTTCTTTGAAAATTAATCACAACACTTAAAGAAGGCTTTCAAAAGTGTTGTGATTAATTTTCATTTTTCTTGGTTTGCAACTTCCTGTGTTCTTCCCTTGTGGTTTACCCAACTGGGGATTAGCAACCCTAACTGGAAAGCTGTCCTTTAAAAAAAAGGAAGTCGGAGACCTCTTGTGCCTCATACCTAAGAGACTGAGCGGTGAGTCCTCAGTCCCATTTCTGTCTCTGTCTTTGCCCGATGCTTTTGTAACCTGCTTTTTAAAACGGCCGTTGTGGTTTCAAGCACAGATTGATTATTCCTCTTGGAGTTTTTAATTATTTCAATCACTGTTTAAAATTATCTTTTTTTTCCCCCTTGTGGTTGAGAGTGTGGGTTGGAAATGATTTTGAGAAATAACTTAGCGGACTTGGGGACCATGTTGTCTTGCTTTCTGAGCCCTGCCTTTGCACTCTGGTGTGATGAGAATCCTGACCTGCCTTGCAGGGCTGTTGTAATGACTTTACTGGGATACTGAACATGGAGTGAATGAGGGGGGGCTAGATTTGGGGGGCTCCTACAGTACGGGGCAGTTCTTTGACCTTGCCTACGCTGATCTGAGATTCTGGAGATGCCCTTATCCTGGATAGCCCAGGTTAGCCCAATCTCATCAGATCTTGAAGTTAAGCAGGGTCTACCCTGGCTTGTAGGGGGGGACCACCAAGGAATACCAGGTTTGTGACGTGGAGGCAACCAATAGCACCCCACCTCTGAACATCTTTTGCCTTGAAAATCGCACAGGTTTGCCATAAGTCATCGGTGACTTGATGGCAAAAATAAGGGGGGGAGTGAGGGAAGGGGAGGGACTTCCTTTGCCCAAATCACAGTTGACCCCCCCCCCTTTGCACAAGAAGAAGAAGAATTGCAGATTTATACCCCGCCCTTCTCTCTGAATCAGAGACTCAGAGTGGCTTACAATCTCCTATATCTTCTCCCCCCACAACAGGCACCCTGTGAGGTGGGTGGGGCTGAGAGGGCTCCCACAAGGACAACCTCTGTCAGAGCTATGGCTGACCCGAGGCCATGCTAGCAGGTGCAAGTGGAGGAGTGGGGAATCAAACCCGGTTCTCCCAGATAAGAGTTCGCACACTTAACCACTACACCAGACTGGCTCTCAAATCATAGTGTATTATAAATTCAGTAGTCAAGAAATCCCACCCTCTCTGGAAGAGGCCGTGTTGCCTCTTTGCCTTTTGGGCATCAGATGCCTTGCTGAAGGGGAACGCCATCTCTCCTCGGACTGAGCTCTCGGTGGGCGGGCAGGGTGACACCATCGGGGAGCTGTGATCGGCGTGTTCCCTGATCCGTCCCTCTTTCTGTCTGTCTTGCAGGAGTGGGCGGATGTGTGCTGCCGAGGCCTCCGGAGCGTTCATGCCTACATCTTGGTCTATGACATCTGTTGTTTTGACAGCTTTGAGTATGTCAAAACCATTAGGCAGCAGATCCTAGAAACGAGGTAAAAATATATATAATGCCTCGTACTGTCCTGGGCCTGACTGGAGAAAGGGGAGGGATGCAGATATTTATCACCAGAGCTCCTGGATGTACACAACGGGCCATTCATAGGTACTTTGTTCCTGGAGAGGTTAATAACAGGTGAAAAAGTAGGGTTGCCAGGTCCAATCAAGAAATATCTGGGAACTTTGGGGGTGGAGCCAGGAGACATTGGGAGTGGAGTCAAGAGCAAGGTTGTGACAAGCATAATTGAATTCCAAAGGGAGTTCCGGCCATCACATTTAAAGGGACCTAACACCTTTTCTCCGTGCCTTCCCTCCACTGGAAATAACGGAGGATAGGGGCACCTTCTTTTGGGGCTCATAGAATTGGACCCCTTGGTCCAATCTTTTTGAAACTTGGAGGGTGTTTTGAGGAGAGGCATTGAATGCTATCCTACAAATTTGGTGCCTCTATCTAAAAAAAAAAATCCAGCCCCTCTAGAGCCCCAGATACCTGTGGATCAGCTCTCCATTATACCCTAGGAATTGATCTCCATAGGAAATAATGGAGTGCCCAGCGGGCATTTCCCTCCCCTCCTCTGCTTTCTGATGACCCTGCAGCAGGGGGAGGGCCTCCAAACCTGCCCCCAACTGAGGATTGGCAGTCCTAGTGAAAAGCCTTGCTGGGTCAGAACAAACGTCCATCTCATTCAGCATCCTTTTTCTGTGAATGGGCACCTGGTCGGTTCCAGATAAACCACAAGCAGGGTCTGAAGACAACAGCCTGCTCTGTGCCTTAGCATTTGGTTCTCTGCAGCAAACAGCATCTGCACATGGAAGGTCAAATCCCAAATATAAGAAGAGTCTAGCTCAGGCGTCCCCAACATTTCTTTTTTTACCCTGTGGGCATCTTTGAACTTCTGACGCAGTGTGGTGAGCACAGCCACAAAATGGCACCAGAAAGCTGCTGCTGGAGGCAAAGCCATCCACAAAATGGCTGCCACGGTGAAGATCCTTGTGCTGTGGGGCAGCTGCTGGCAAGCAAAGTTTTTTTTTTTTTTTAAAGCTGCACATCTATTCAAATATCCAGTGGCCAATCAGAACTAAGCACTGGTGCATGCTACCCTTCCTTGCCCTCCTTCTCGTGATCTGCCTAAGTTCACAGAATCAGCATTGCTGTCAGATGGCTAGGTAGGTAATGGGAAATAGAATCAGGCAGTAAGTAATATGGAAGTATTCCACTTAAGACCCTGAAGAGCTACTACCGTCCAGAGTAGACAAGACTGACTTTAATAGGCCAGTGGTCTGACTCAGTAAAAGGTAGCTTAATGTAATCATAATTTAGAGAAGGGGCTTTTGACTCAATGGCAGAACATCTGATTTCCACTCAGAAGGCCCCAGGTTCGATCCCCAGTGGCTCCAGTTAAAAATAATCAGGTAGTAGGTGATAAGACAGATCTCGATTGAAGAATGGCTGCCTGTAAGAGTCGGCAGTACTGAGCAGGCAACAGACCAAGGGCCTGACTCTGTAGGAGGTTGCTTCCTGTGTGTTTAGGAGATTTCCCACCCAGATGTGACCACTTTTCCTGGCATGGAAGTTGTGTCTGGCTATCATGGCGTTCTGAGGGTTGCTAGAGCATTAGCCTTGGTAGCAGAATGAGGGTAACCAGGGCTTTTTTTGTAGCAGGAACTCCTTTGCATATTAGGCCACACCTCCCTGATGTAGCCAATCCTCCAAGAGCTTACAGTAGGTCCTGTACTAAGAGCCCTGTAAGCTCTTGGAGGGTTGGCTACATCAGGAGGGTGTGGCCTAATAAGCAAAGGAGTTCCTGCTACAAAGAAAGCCCTGAAGGTAACTCTCATTGACATAGTTCCTCCCTCAGTCCCACTCCCTACCACATAGGCTTCGCCAAACTCCAGTTGGGGTCTGGAGATCTCCCCAAATTACAACTGATCCCCTGACGACAGAGACACGATCTCCTGACCAATCTCCAGACAATGTTCCTGGAGAAAACAGCTATGATGTTCTACCCTGCTGAGGTCTCTCCCTTCCCCAAACCCTGCCCTCCCCAGACTCTGCTCCCAAATCTCCAGGAACTTCCCAACCCTGAGTTGGCAACCCTGTCCATATGCCATTGGGCTACCTTTTCTTAACACTCACAAGGCCTTCCGCCCCTTGATCTCCTCTGTCTTTCTCGGCAGGGTCATCGGCACCTCTGATACGCCCATCATTATCGTGGGGAACAAGAGGGACCTTCAGAAAGGCCGGGTCATCCCGCGCTGGAATGTCTCCAACCTGGTGAAAAAGACCTGGAAATGCGGCTACATTGAGTGCTCGGCCAAGTACAACTGGCACATCCTCCTGCTCTTCAGCGAACTCCTCAAGAGCGTGGGCTGCGCCCGTTGCAAGCACGTCCACACCACCATCCGCTTCCAGGGGGCCCTACGAAGGAACCGATGTACCATAATGTGAAGTTCGGAGGAACCCCCCTCCCCTTCTGCCCTGCCGGGACTTGGATGGGAACTGACCTCCACACAGACAGACAGGAACTCTGTGGGGCAGGAGAAAGGGGTCCTACGCAACTCTGTTTCTTTGATCCTGGATGCCCCCGGGCTGCCCTGATCCCCTGGAAGCCACACGGGATGTTTCTTTTGTTTCTAGTTTTGTTCCCTTGGAGCTTCACATTCAAAGAAGTTTGGATCTCCTGAAATACCTTCCCGGTTCCGGATTGCAAACCGAGAGATGAAGTTATCTTTTGATGGAGCAGAGGATGCTGGGAGTCACCCACAATGGTGCCCCCCAGGGGGATGGATGTCTGGCTGGCCAACTCTGGAATTAGTTAAGAATGGGAAATGGAGGGGAAGCTGCCGATCAGATGGGGAAATGCTCTTGAGAAATACAGGAAGGATACCCGGTCAGATCAGAACATCCTCACTGTTCGGAGAAGCTGGAATCCTGCTGTTTCTGGCTCAGCTGCATCTCGGAGGTCAAGAGCTGAGGAGCAAGCAAGAAATGGGGTGGGAGGAGAATGAGAAAGATGGGGGGATATGGAAGAGATGAAGGGAAATGGGAGAGCGCAGGGGGCTTATGGGGGATACAGCAACAGAGATGACCTTGGAGAAGGTCAGATGGATTCTAGGAAGAACAGGGAGGGCCCCTTTGGGGTGTGGTGAAGGCAGGAAGAAACGAAAAGGGCAAAGCGTGCGTGATACCTCAGGTCACAGTACAGGATTCTTGAGAGAATTGAAAAGTGCATTAGCTGTACTTCACAATACATTCGCATGGAGGCTCTAGATAGGGCCATTTCACATATTAGGAGCAGCAAACCGAGGTTGGGTAATGCAGGCTCATCTACAACATTTTAAAAACTTTTTTTTTTTTTTAGCTTTTCCAAAAGAGCCTTTCAGATTGCTTTCTCAAGAAAAGAATGGAGTGGGGAAACACAGGGGGAAATTTGAACCCTAACCCTTTACTTCATTGTTATGCCAGTAAATTTTCTCCAGGAGTAAAAGGCGGCCGGGGGTGTGGGAAGCTACACTACCCCAGCATGGCATAGTGGTTAAGAGTAGAGGACTCTAGTCTGGAGAACCTGGATTGATTCCCCATTGTTCCTCCATGTGAAGCCTGCTGGGGTGACCTTGGGCCAGTCACGATTCTCTCAGAACTCTCTCAGCTCCACCTGCCTCACAAGGTGCCTATTGTTGGGAGAGGAAGGGAAAAGCGATTGTAAGCCACTTTGGACACCTTAGGGTAGTGAAGAGTGGAGTAAAAACCCAACTCTTCTTTCTAAGGGGGAAAGAGCTAAAGTTTTCCGCTCTTTCTTTCTCTCTCTCTTTCTCCATGCTGCTCTTCCCCTTGATAAAGCAATCCTAGCAGTTAAATTTGCAAAAGAAAAAAAGAAAGAATCAAAATAAATGTGGAGGAAACTATAATGTGTAGCTGAGCCCTCTGGCTGTGGGTGCCAGGTGGAACTGCAGCCAATCCTGGCTCCATGATCAGCCTTTGTGTACATTTGTACATGTTACATTTTCAAGGCACACGCAAAACACTCCTGATGTGCAGCAAAAAGACATCCGCTGCTAAGGGACCCCAGTCCAATGCTGATATTACCTGATCCATCTTTGTCAATGCAGGAGATCCTCTAAAGCAGAGGTGGCCAAACCTGCTTAATGTAAGAACCACATAGTCAGATGTTTGAGAGGCACAAGACATGAATGTCAGATGTTTGAGAGCTGCAAGACAGACAAATAGATGGGGGAGGGAGAGGTGGAAAGAAAACAACTTTAAATGCCTTCTCCAAGCTGGCCGGCAGGGTGGTGGGGTTCTTGAGAGCCACACAATATGAGTGAAAGAGCCACATTTGTCTCCTGAGCCACAGTTTGGCCACCCCTGCTCTAAGGGATGGGGAAATACTGGGGTTGCCAGCTCTCAGTTGGGAAATATCTGGAAATTTTGGGGGTGGACCTTAAGGAGGGTTGGGTTTGGGGAGGCAGGGCTTTTTTTGAGCAGGAAAGCACAGGAATGCAGTTCTGGCTGGCTTGGTGTCATGGGGTGTGGCCTAATATGCAAATGAGTTCCTGCCTGGTTTTTCTGCCCAAAAAAAAAGCCCTGTTGGGAGGGTTAGGGTCCTCAGCAGGGTATAATGCTATACAGTCCGCTTTCTAAAGTGGCCCTTTTCTCCATGAGAACTGATCCTGGTCTTCCAGAGATCAGTTATAATAGCGAGAGATCTCCAGGTGCCACCCGGAGGATGGCAACCCTAGCAAAAGTCACCCCCAGTCTCATCGCGCAGTTTCAGAGGTCTCTGGTTTGGTTATTTCAGTGGATGCTGATAGCCTGTTCTACCCCAGAGGACCAAGGCAGGAAAACGTATTTATTTGTAAGATTTCTGACCCATGTGCCCTACTGGTTTACAGTCCAAGGCAGCTAGTGACACCGTTGTCATAGCATTTTTTTTAAAAAAGCAATTAAATGGCTACTTTATACAAAAAAATGATACCAAAAAACCCTCCTTAAAGCAACAGCCACCAAGTCACACGATGGAACGTCATGAAAAGCCTTAAAAGAAATGTTTAAGCAGCAGAGTCAATAAATGATTAGGAAAGCAGGAACTTAAGCTTTAAAAATCTGAGCCAACCACTTCGTAAGACATAAAGCCAGCATGGTACAGAGGTTAGATTGGTAAGCCCAGGGTGAGGCTGAACTGCATTCGAATCCCCACTCCACTGTGGAACTCATTGGGTGACTAGACCAGTCGTTTTCTCTTGGCCCAGCCTACCTCAAAGGTTTGTTGTGAGGGTAAAGGAGGAGAGGGGAGAAGAGTCTAGCGTTCCTCTGGAAAGGCAGCCTAAAAATGTTCAAGACGGATGAAGATATAGAGGTCAGCCAAACACAGACAAGAAGAGATGCCTCTGGACTCGTTGTCCAAAACAGCACACTGACCAGGTAGACACAGAGAGGATTTTCCATGACTGGGGCAATGCCTGTGATGATGTTCCTGTCTGTCATGTAGATCATTTCAGAAGGTTTGCAGTGGAAGAGCCACGTTTGAGTCCATCACAGAGACCTACAATATTTTGGGGGTCTAGGCTTTCAAGAGCCAAAGGGTACGTTCACACCACACTAAATAATGCATTCTGCAAATGGATTTTTACTGTGTAGGAATAGCAAAAATCCACGTTATTTCGTGTAGTTGAGAACACAACAAAGGTCCCTTCCATCGGAAGCAAATCAGGTATCCGACTCTCAAAAGCTTATACCCTGGAAATCTTGTCAGACTCGAAGGTGTGCTCCAGGACTTGTATCTAGCTGCCTTGCATGTGTGAACCCAGGCGTTAAGACGAAACGTTGACACCCCAATCCTAAGTAGACTTTTACTTTTCAAAGTCCATTGAAACCAATGGGCTTAAAATGACATTAACTCTAGTTAGGACTGTACTGTGAATCAGCTCCATGGAAATGGTATTGCATGAAAGGTGACGTAGGGAGACACTCAGCCTCCCTCTGGGGTGTTACGTGCAAATGCTGGTCACCCCTTGACCTGGCTGTCACCAGGGGACCTCAGTGAGTGTGGGATGCAAGTGGTGTTGCAGGGTCCCCCCCCTCCTCCGGCCACTGGCAGGTGATGGGGGATAGGTTTGCCAGCACCAGGTTGGAGATTTGGAGATGGAACCTGGGAAGGACAGAGTCCTCAGTGGGGTACGATGCCGTAGAGTCCACCTTCCAGGGGTACTGATCTCTGTACTATGATGAGTTGCAGTTCTCTCCATCTTTGGAGGCTTTCGAGCAGAGACTAGATGGCCATCTGATAGCAATGTTGATTCTGTGAATTCAGGCCGATCATGAGAAGGAGGTCAGGAAGGGTTGCATCAGTGCTTCGTTCTTGTGGCTCTTTCTTACACGCCCAGGGAAATGCTGTTCATCACTTTAGGGTCAGGAAGCAATTTTCTCCAGGCCAGGGATCCTGGAAGGGTTTGTGGGTTTTTTTGTCATCTTCTGGGTATGGAGCAAGGGTCACTGGGGTTGTGGGAGAAGGGGTTGTAGTTGTAAATTCCCTTCATTGTGCAGGGGGTTGGACTTGATGACCCTGGAGGCCCCTTCCTGATTCTGTGATTTCTGGGGATCTCTGGGTCCCGCCTGGAGGCTGGCATTCCTAGATGCAGACGTACATATTAGGTAGTCCCTAGACTGGTTTCGGCTGTCTGTCAAGGGTTTTTGCAGTCCTAAAGTGGGGGATTGCTCCATGTGTTTAAGTCTCGAACCAGCCACAAACTCCCTCACCTTAGCTTGGAGAGGGGAAAGTGCTCGCTGGTGACCTTGCTGACTGGAGAGGAACCAATCAAGATACACATTGATCTCTAGAGGCGGGACTGCTGTGTTCAGCATTCTCACCCAGCGTCCCCACAATTAGTAGGATGTTCAAATAGAATTATGCAAGCGACGCAAGCTCAGGAGATGTTACAGTGCAGTCAGTTTTGGAAATTGGACTTTTCACTGTGTTGGAGTCTGATTTGATTTTAGAGCAAAGTATTTATAATGCTGGCTATAATTGAATCATTATGAGATCTCGTCCACCAAGCCCTCCCTGGCCTGAGGGGATCCTTGAATATTCTTATATTAGTCCTTGAAATAATTTGTATCCTGTACTCTCCCGATACGGCTTGTGAAATTAAGGCGAAACACTGAGATGTGCCAAGAATATACATCAGAGAGGAACAAGAGTGGTCTCTGCCTGGAGACGCTTACAGTCTAAGATCTTGATGTCTGTTATTTATTACACTTTATCTTGTTTTCTTTTAGAAAGCTCAGTTATGTTAAACAATACTTAGACCAGGGATCCCCAATGGGGCTGCCAATACCTTTCTGGCTCCTGTGAAGTGTTTTCAGAAAGGGGCTTTTGCCCAGAAGCGCTTCTGATTGGCCACTGGAAATCTGATTGGTTGTGCTGATTTTTTTTTTTAAAAAACATACAGGGATCATTACAGAGTGACTGAACATAAGCTGCGCGTATGGAAGAAGATATTTTTAAATAATATGTTAATGTTAAAAGCATCCTGTTAAACAGAACTCCTGTCTGAAATGTTCAAAATTTATTATTAGGGTTATGCGTGATCACATTTCATGACATTTTGGAGTTGGCTGCACCTCCTGTGGCAGCCATCTTGTGGCAGGGCCCACCACCTTGTGTCAGAATTCCCCAAGGTGTTCACAGGATCAAAAAGGCTGGAGACCACTGACTTATATGGTTACACAATAATTTATTTTCACGTATAGTCCATATGGTTATCAGGTCTTACCTGGCTTCCAGTGGGGAGCTCCTGGGTCCATTCCGGAATGTTCCTGCAAGTGCATCATGATGACATCATGCAGAAGTGATGTCATCATGCTGGGCATGTCATGCATGGATGCTGTAGCATCATGAGCGATGTTCCTGGCGTGATATCACTTCCATGTGACATCATTGCACTGATGACATTGACACGGGACGGGGCTGTTTGGAGGTTGGAGCCCCCAAAATCAAGGGAACCCCCACCCAGATCAGGGGACCAGCAACTCTAATAGTCCACCTTTCTTACTGTGACCCACGGTGGATTACAAGCAGTGTTCCCTCTAAACTGAGTTTGTGTGAACTAGCTCACAGATATTTAGCCTCCAGCTCACACACTTTTGTCTTAGCTCAGGAAGGATGACCCCAGAGCACACTCATTTATGCAGCAGCTCACAACTTTGATGCCAGCAACTCACAAAGTAGAATTTTTGCTCACAAGACTCTGCAGTTTAGAGGGAACATTGATTACAAGTATGATTTAAAAAACCTTTATCAAACAGTAAACTGATTATAAAACATATAAACAGGCAACTAGAGAGGGGATAAACAAGATATATCATTTGAATTTCAAAGCAAAGATTCCTAATAAGGCAAAATATCGGAAGTCGGGTTGATTAGTGGATTCAAAATGTGCCTCTGATTGAGCAACAGGTTTGCTGGGGGAGGGGAGGGGTTAGAGTAATTTTTAAAAATACAAATGGCAAATTGTAAGAACTTCCTTGGAAGAGGCATTCCCTCTTCTCTCCGAAATCGAAAGGCCTGCCTCTTTCAGTCCCATTTTTCTCATGTGGGAGGGAATATCTTTTCTCAGAAGAGAATTACTCGATGGAATTCCTCTTCCAAGCCCATAGTGTTCCCTCTAGCACTACGAGTTTGGAAGGGATTAGGGAAGGGATTAGGGCTGCCAGCCCCCAGGTAGGAGTTGAAGATCTCCTGGGATTACAGCTGAATTCTGGGCAACAGAAATCAGTTCCCCTGGAGAAATGGCCACTTTTGTGCGGACTCTATGGCATTATATCCTACTGAAGTCTCCCCTCCCCAATCCTCGCCCTCCCCAGGCTCTGCTCCCCAAATCTCCAGGGATTTCCCAATTTGGAGCTGGCAACCCCAGAGGGAATATATTTTTTGGAAAAAGCATCTGCCCTCCTCTCAACAGCAGAAGGAAAATGGAATGCCTCTTTCAAAAGGGTGCCTCCCGCGGTGTGTGTGCACAGCCTCTGAAAACAGCATTTCTGCTTTTGTGCCTCAGAACTACTGCTTTCGTTCAAATATGCAGATTTAGACTGACTCTGGCTGCAGTCCTAAATAGACTTATTGGAAAGTATGCTCTGCTGGAACGCGACAGGGCTTCCTTCCAAATAAGCTGGCACAGGGTTGTGCGTTGTGCCTTGACTGTACTCCTAAACGCCTTTACTAGGGAACAAGACACATAGAACAAAGCAAGACTTAATTCCAGGGCTTTTTCTTGTCGAACAAAGCCCAGCAGGAACTCATTTGCCTATTAGACCACACCCCCTGACACTGCCATTGTTCCACATAGGGGTTTTTTTGTAGAAAAAGCCCAGCAGGGACTCATTTGCATATTAGGCCACACCCCGTGATGCCAGGCCAGCCAGAACTGTGTTCTTGTGCATTCATGCTTAAAAGAAAAAAGAAAAAAAGCCCTGCTTAATATGTACAGGACTGCGCTATCCAATTTCTTTCATGCTCATGCAGCATGCTGAATTGCCCAGGCTAGTCTGATTTTGTCAGGTCCTGGAAGCTCAGCAGGGTCAGCTGTGATTTGTGTTTGGACAGGAGACCACCAAGGAAGTCCAGGGTTGCTGAAGCCAGTTTGAGAGAGAGCCAGTTTGGTGTAGTGGTTAAGAGTGTGGACTCTTATCTGGGAGAACTGGGTTTGATTCCTCACTCTTCCACTTGCACGTGCTGGAATGAGCTTGGGTCAGCCATAGCTATCGCAGGAGTTGTCCTTGAAAGGGCAGCTGCTGTGAGAGCCCTCTCAGCCCCACCCACCTCACAGGGTGTCTGTCTTGGTGGGAGAAGATATAGGAGATTGTGAGCTGCTCTGAGTCTCTGATTCAGAGAGAAGGGCGGGTATAAATCTGCAGTCGTCTTCTTCTTCTAAAACAGAGGCTGGCAATTGAAACCACCCCTAAACGCCTCTTGCCTTGAAAACCCTGTGGGGTCGCCATAAGTCAGTCAGAACTTAATGCCACTTTCCACCACCAGACGACTGGCAAAGGGAGTGAGCTGCCAGAGATGGAGTCCCCAGTTTACCCTTTGCCTCCGGCAGGGTTGCAAAAGGAGGGCTTTTTTTCTGGGAAAAGAGGTGCTGGAATTGGAACTTCCAAGAGGGAAATGAAAGAGAAACACACAGGTGCCCCTTTTAAACCTTTTTTGAGAGTTTTGTTTCCACATAGAGATTCTGGAACTCCGTTCTACCGCATTCCCCCATGGAAAAAGCCTTGGTTGCCATCCTCCAGCTGAAGCCTGGAGATCTCCTGGTATTATAACTGATCTCCTTCCCCTGGAAATAATGGTAGCTTTGGCAGGGGGGTCTCTGTGGTCTAATAGCTGCTAAGGCCCCTCCCCAAACTCCACACTCCTCAAGCTCCATCCCCCTAAATCTCTAGATTTTTTTTCCAACCCAGAGCTGCAACCCAACTCTCCCTTGAGGCGGCTACAGACCAGGCCCTGTGCCTCAGGCCAGCACATCTGTTGATCTCCCTTTAAGGCTTTGGAAAGGATTATCACAAGATAATAGGCCTGTAATCTCCTTGAAACACCTGCATGTGCTGCTGCAGAAATGTTAAGGATTAGCATGACTTCCAAAGAGAGCTTAACTTCTGAGAGTGAGGGGGCTTGACCAGCGTTTGAGAGACCCTTTCACTTTGGGCTTACGTGTTTTCATTCTGAGTGGGCCAAATTTTTTTGTTGCACCTGTCCTGTAAGGAGCTAGGAGTGCCATAGAAGGTTTCCCATTTAGGAGGGGAAAACTCTGTGGTACCTACTGTACCATATTATATTGCACCATACCTATTCTGGGTAACGTCATCGTACCGGCAATGTAGGGGGAAGTTCCCCCCGCCGGCTCAGTGTGGGCCAGTGAGTTGGGAACCTCCCAGGTGGGGGAACCCCCGCCTGAACCAGGGGCTTGGAAGTGCTAGTTTCCCTGTCTTCCATTTTACCCTCATAATGAAGTAGGTTTAGCTGACAGAGAGCGAGAGAGGCCTAAAGTTACTGAGTGGACTTCAGGGACAAGGGAAGAATTGAACCCAGGTCTCCCTAGAGGTAGCCTGACACGCTTAGCTCTGTACCACACTGACTGTCAAACATGCAAGGCTCTTAAATGCTCACTGGCTCGCCATGCCACCCTGTTGCATATTGGATGGCCTGCTGTGAAAATGAAACAAATTCATAGGTGCCCTCTGAGATGTGAATGTGTGTCTTTGACCCTAGCTAATTGCTTGAAATCCACAGAATGGTCATCCCCGTCTCCTCCATCTAGTTAATTTTTATCCCAGTCTAGCTCCAAGGAGTAACCACCCACCTGGTTCTCTCGTCTTCATTTTATCCTTCCAACAAACCTGAGGTAGGAGAGATTATTTTGAGTTTCCTGGAACTTAGGAAGTGCAGATCGGGGCGGGGGGGGGGGGGGAGGAGATACATTTATCTGGACACTTTTACAAGGTTTTGGTAACATTATTCTCTCATACTCAATTTGTTTGGGGTGTGTGGAAATCCCCTACCAGAAAGGATAGTTTGATTCATCGTTAGGCTAAGGTCTATAATAGCTCTCATGCCAAATCCCTCAACGTATAAATTTTCAAAACCAGAACTGAAGGACTTTAAATAGAAATAAGTTTTATTTAGTACAGTCCCTCCCGCCTCTATCTTTTCTCTGAGGAGCTCAAGGAAGTGGAGATAGTTCTTCCTCCCCTCCCTTTATTTAATTCCTCACAAACCTGCGAGGAACCCCATGAGATAGGTTAGGCAGGGAGTGCCTGACCCTGTGGGCTTCACGGCTGAAGAGGGATTTGAACCCTGGCCCCTTCCAAATCCTGCTTGAACCACTGTACCACAAAGAAATAAAACATACTGTATTTTTGTTAAAATCCTGCCAGATTTGACAAGGAATAGGGAAGGTCTGGGAACTTATTTAAGAATTCACTTCCTTATTACATTTTTTTAAATGAAGGAAACAAGCAGCAGTAGCCATCCCCCCCTTAAACCCCCCCCCCATAAGTTACAGCAATCAAAAATAAAGTCAACAGATTAAGAGTCTAGTAGCACCTTCAAGACTAACGCCATTTGTGGCAGGAAAGGCACTTCTAGGAACCATTGCTCGCTGCTTCGGATACAGTGACTCTCAAAAGCTCCTCCCCTGCCACAAATGGTGTTAGTCTTGAAGGTGCTCCTGGGCTCTTGCTCTTTTTCTGCTGCTGTAGACAGACTAACATGGCTACCCATCTTGATCAGTCAACGGAATGTCATTCAATGGGTTGTGGAAATAGGGTTCCCAAATCCCCCGCTAGGCCTGGAGACCCCCGATTTGGAGCCTCCTCCCCCCGCTGGCCATAAAAGGGAAAGCGGGGGGAGGGGAGGGGGAGAACGGCAAACAGATCACTGAACGCTTGAAGTCCACTACGGACTACATTTCCCAAAATGCTTAGCGAGCAGAGGAATACTGGGCGTAGGGCGGTGGAGCGAGCTCGAGTCGTTGCCCGCTATTGGCGGTTGTCTTTGTGCGGAAGAGGCTGCCTGCGTTCCAGAGAGGGGGTGAGTGGCTGCTGACCCTGGAAGGCTTCTAGGATAGGGGCACCGGGGAAAGTGGGGTGCTTCGGATGCAGATTCCTAGCTGCATGTGTCTGTTGGAGACCGCTGCTGAGAGCCCTTTTTCCTTCTGTAGGGTCTGATTGTGCTGGGAATGCATGCTCAGCTGTACTTCTGCTGGTTTGTCTCTTCACAAGTTATAGATATGAATAGGGTTGCCAATCCCCAGGTGGGGGCAGGGGATCCCCTGGTTTGGAGGCCCTCCCCCCACTTCAGGATCATCAGAAAGCGGGGGGAGGGGAGGGAAATATCTGCTGGGAACTTTATTATTCCCTATGGAGAGCTATTCCCATAGGAAAGAATGGAGAATGGATCCACAAGTATCTGGGGCTTTGCGGGTGCTGTTTTTTGAGGTAGATGCCCCAAATTTGCAGCGCAGCATCTGGTGCCTCTCCTTAAAATACCCTCCAAGTTTCAAAAAGATTGGACCAGGGGGTCCAATTCTATATGCCCCAAAAGAAGGTGCCCCTATCCTTCATTATTTCCTATGGAAGGAAGGCATTTAAAAGGTGTTCAGTCCCTTGAAACGTGATGGCCAGAACTCCCTTTGGAGTTCAATTGTGCTTGTCACAACTTGCTCCTGGACCCACCCCCAATGTCTCCTGGCTCCACCCCCAAAGTCTCCTGGCTCCACCCCCAAAGTCCCCGGATATTTCTTGAATTGGACTTGGCAACCCTATGTGGAAATAAGGGACATATCTGCTTTACAGCTGGGACCAGAGGAGCATGAGAGACAAAGAGACCTTTAACCCAAGGTCACGACAGGGTTGCCAACCTCCAGTCAGGGCCCGATGTTCTTCTGGAATTACAACTGATCTCCAGACCACAAAAATCAATTCCGCTGGAGGAGATGATCACTTCAGAGGGCAGACTCTGTGACATCATATTCCTACAGAGCTCCCCCCCTCCCAACTCCACCTTTCCCAGCCCATCCCCCTAATCTCCAGGAATTTTCCAAGCTGAAGTTGGCAGCTCTATGTTGTCACCCAGGGCTTTTTTTGTAGCAGGAACTCCTTTGCATATTAGGCCATACCCCTCTGATACAGCCAATCCTCCAAGAGCTTACAGGGCTTTTAGTACAGGGCCTACTGGAAGCTCTTGGAGGATTGGCTACATCAGGGGATGTGGTCTAATATGCAAAGGAGTTCCTGCTACAAAAAAAAGCCCTAATGTCTTTTTAGCATACAAGTGTTTTGTGGGAGGCAGGGCTTGAGACTGGGTACCTGCGGAAGGGTCAACGGAATGAAAAAAAAAACCCCACATTTGAGATGGCCTTTCCTTTTATATTTTTAAACATAACAGATTTAAATGCTTCTTCCTTAATCTTCCATCCATTGCAGGATCCCTAGAGTGGCTTCCAGCAATACTTAAAACAGGACTGGTTTTTAAATAAAAGATAGAGTAACAACAACAAAAAACAACCCTGCAGAAACCAACTGCAAGTCAGCAGAACAAGAGAGTCAACAGTCAAATTCAACACAATAATGTATACCTTTATAGTGCAAATGCCAAAAGGCCTTTTTAAAGTGCCAAGTGATCAATAGGCAGAAAATGGAGCTCTGGTGGCAGGGAGTTCCAGAGTCACCATTCTGGTGACACAAAAAAAGCCCATCCTCTGATGACCATAGTTGAGGGTGGAATCCTAGCAGGAGCTCCTTTGCATATTACGCCACACCCACACGATGTAGCCAATTTTCCAACCGCTTACAAGGCTCTTTTTTGTAAGCTCTTGGTGGATTGGCTACATCAGGAGTGTGTGGCCTAATATGCAAAGGAGCTGCTGCTAGAATTCCACCCCTGACCATAGTAGACCGAACTTTCAACAGTAGAGAAGAATCTTTGCAGGTGGCTTCAGCATTTGGACAGGTCTATATGGGAGAAAATGCTTTAATTGGGGTAAATTGCAACTTCTTCACAATGGGCTTTTCCAGTTCTCATTTTCCTAACTTATGTTTCCCCCCTGTTCCACACATGCTCTGCTCCCTCTAGCGGTCAATTTTATAATACATTGTTTTATGTCTAGCATAAAAACCTACAGTTTAAATCTGCAGGGAGATATGCCTGACATAAACCAGTGTAATATAAAATCGACCACTAGAGGGAGCAAAACACTTGCAGAACAGGCCCCGCCCCCCAAGAAATGGGAATTTAAAGGGAGATAAATGAGAATGAGGAAAAGGCCAAAATCTCAAAACACAGCCATCGTTTGGCAAACATAGAAGGATATCTAAAGGTAATCCGTTAATTTTAAATTGCCTTCTGTGCTTGAGAGTTCCCATGCCAATATCCCCCTTGCATGCTGAGAGCTGCGCATGATGAAGGGCCGTGGGTGCATGCATAGTGGCGTATGTCACCAGTTGGATCATCGTTGTTCTTCACTTCTGCATCCAAATTCCAGAAATGTTGAGGCTTGAAGTATCACCTGCTAAGACATGAAGAGCAGGACGGTATCAGTTCTGTTCCTTTCAACAGATCAGATCTTCAGAGAGATACTCCATCCCCTGTGGGAGAAGGCACAGAAAGGTGCATTGGAGAAACCAGACAGAATTTGAATTCTCTCTCTAAGTAAAAACAACAACAACCCTGCACCGTTTCCAAACATCCTCTTCGCCAGGAAAGCCAGCAGTCCCCCAAGAGGATTGTATGTTATTGGGGATTTATGGTTTTATACAGTGAGCAGAGTTACAATAATATACATTGTGTTTAGTCCTCTGCAGGTAAACATCGGCTCATTCCCTCTAAGAAGTTCTGCTACAGAAGTGATGTGATTCAGAGTCATGGGTTTTAGTACAGTTACAGATTGCGATAACACGGGAAGTTTTGTGACTTGAAGGTCGAATCAAACTTGTCTAAGTTAAACCATGACTGTCTCTTCCTTCCCACTGTTGTTTATGTAATGATGCTTGGGAATAAATATTCCAAAAGTACAGTTGTTAGGTTCTATGGAGGAGGCTGGCTCGCTCTTGGGCCCCCTTCTGTCCTTCTGTTGTAAGAAGATGGGGGCCAGATCCTCACCAAGATTCATTCTGCCCATGGGCGAGGGGAAAATGCGATGGATGAGCTGTGATTTTTGCTTTCAGTGATTATATGACAACCCTTCTCTTTTTCTCACACCCGTGAAGCAGAATCTATGCTCACCTCTGTGCTGTAGCAATCCTTTTCAAGGAAGGTATAGAGAATGCAGCAAATGATTTCTAATGGGAGGCAGTGGAGGTATCTCAGTAGAGTGGTTTTATTTTATTTCCATAGAACCTGCTGATTTGGGATGACATTTATTTGATAGCATTCTGGTTTTCTTGGGATAACACCGGGAGAACTATCCTTCCTTCCTTCCTTCCTTCCTTCCTTCCTTCCTTCCTTCCTTCCTTCCTTCCTCACCTCCCTCCCTTCTTTTCTTTCTTTCTTTCTTTCTTTCTTTCTTTCTTTCTTTCTTGTCTTTCTTTCTTTCTTTCTTTCTTTCTTTCTTTCTTTCTTTCTTTCTTTCTTTCTTTCTTTCTTTCTTTCTTTCTCTTCCATAAGACTTGTAAAACACTAACACCCCTGTTATGAGATCCTTTTTTTTAAAAAAAAAAAATCAGTTATGCTTTCCCCTTGTCCCTGTAAATCAGTCTCTGTCACTTAAAAAAAAAAATAGTTCCAGGACCACGGACAGAAAGCAATTGATGGAACAGGCTTTGGGATATTGTAAAAATAAAAAAAAATAAAAAAACACTCTTGTATACAGAACATGGCTCTGTCTAGCTCAGTATTTTCTAACTGGCAACTGCTCTGTAACAAAGGAAGTCCATTGCCCTGACTGCTTCCTGAGGTCTTCGACTGGAGATGCCAGGGATTCAATGTGCTTCCTGAGGTTCCTCGACTGGAGATGCCAGGGATTCAATGTGCTTCCCAAGGTTCCTCAACTGGAGATGCCAGGGATTCAATGTGTGACCTTCTGTCTGCAAAGCAGAAGTTCAGCCATTATACTTTGGCCCTCCTCTGTTCAAACTGGAGCACGGGAACTTTTCTTGCTTTGAGTTCAGATACTTATCCCATCTATCTGCAGGTCTCTAGCAGAGAAAGGTCTTTTCTAGCAATTGCTACCTGAGAAGAACTACTTGTTCATGCCAGGGATTGAACTCAGGACGTTCTGCATGGAAAGCAGATGCCTCTCCTATGGAGCCATTACTCACGTCTATAAAGTTCCTGAAGGCCTATAACAGTTCTGCCAGGTTCAGTTTTGCTTTAGGGGAGAGTGTATCAGAAATTTATAGTGGTTGCCCTGACCTGGATAGCCCAGGCAAGCCCCAGCTCATCAGATCTCGAAAGCTAAGTGGGGCCAAACCTGGCAGTACTTGGATGGGATTGGGAGACCTCCTTGAAATACCAGGACTGGGACACAGGGGCAGGCAATAGCAAGCCACCACTCTGAATGTCCAAGCTCCACTAGGGTCACCAAAAGTTAGCTATGACTTTCAGGCACCCATGCATGCATACACGCACACAACTATTCTCCAAAAAAAAAAAAGGAAGAAACTTATGGTGTCTTGTATTCTACTGCTTTGCTCAGTGAAGTCAGAAACCTTTTTCCAGCTAAGGAGCCTATGTCCAAGGCCCAAGGAAGAGCCCCTTAAAAGTCTGAATGCTTAAGCTGTAAGAAAACTTCAAATTTTGCTGAGCAGAGTCAGGGACAGCTCAAGGGTTTTTGACACTCTAGGGTTAGCCTGATCTCAACAGTTTTTGGAAGCTAAGCAGAGTAGGCCCGGGATGGGAGACCACCAAGAAATGTATGGTTGCTATGCAGAGACAAGCAATGGCAAACCACGTCCGCTTGTCTGTCGCCTTGAAAACCCTACAGGATCACGATAAATCGGCGATGACCTGACAGCACTTCCCACCTCCGGGTGAACTATGAGTTTGGCACCCCCCTCCATTCAATAGAGAGAAAAGTGAGATGTCTCTAGAATGGACATTTTATTTACTAGGCATTCAGAATGAACAAAATGCAAAAAATAAAAATGGGTGAATTCTTCCCAAAGCCCTTCACTTACCATCATGACAGCTGTTGAAGACCAAAGTCAATTGATATAGACATTTTTTTTTTGTCATCAAGTCTCAGTCCAACTTATGGCAGCCCTGTAGGGTTTTCAAGGCAAGAGATGGACAGAGGTGGTTCACCATGGCCTGCCTCCATGTAATAACCCTCTGGTGGTCTCCCATCCAAATACTAGCTTGGCCGACTCTTTACTTCTGAGATCTGACCCGATGGGCTAGCCTGGGCCATCCAGGTCAGGGCATGGAGATTTCAGAAGCAGTAAATGCCAACCAGTAGAGAAGCTTCCTCTCACATTTTTTTTGCCCTGGCCTGAGTGGAGTAGTAAGATACAAGCAGGTATCTTTCTAATATTTGCTTTGTTCACAATATACATGTAGAGCACCGTGATGCAAATTTACACCTCTAACCTACATCTGCTAAACCTCCGTAGTTTCAGCTAATGGCTTTATTCGTGGCTTTGGCCCAAAGACGGTCAACATCTTGAGCCTTTAGTTCCTGCATCTGCCTGGCCAGCTGTTTCGGAGTGCTAATGTTGCCAAAGTTCATAAACACCCGGTTGGACATACAGATTTGTTCAGTTCATAATGTTAAGCAGTATGACAAAATGAGTATTTTTCCTGCCAATTCATTCGTGGCTTAGAATGTAACTGAAAATCAGGGCTTCTCTTTGTTCTCATGTTGTAAACTCCAGTTGATTGGGTGGGAGGGGTGTGTGTTTTGTTTTCATCCCTCTAGTGGCTGATTCAATATTACATCAGTTGATGTCCACCTGAAAAGCCTGCAGTTTAAATCTGCAGGGAGAGATGCCAGACATAAACCAATGTAATATTGAACTGACCAGTAGAGGGAGTAAAACACTGCAGAACAGGGGTGAGGGGACCCAACTCAGAAGCAACAGGCAATCACGAGGGAGGAAAATGAGAATCTTGAAAAACTCTCAGTGTTGGAATAATTTGCTCTTTCTGAGATATGACCAGTGTCCAGAATTTGGAGGAAAACTTTGAAGGGACAGTTGTTGCATTTTTTCCTCCCAGCACTTGGGCCATCAAATGGTTGCCTTCCTCTGTTCTATACCTCGTGCATGCACACACAGTCTCCCACGGGGAAGGCCAGAAGAGGCCAGGATTTATCAAGTGGATATGGCACCAGTGTCTACCCATACGCAAGAATCCTTCGCTGCATTCTGGGGACACATAACCAATGTTCCCTCTAAGCTGTGGAGTCTTGTGAGCAAAATTCTACTTTATGAGCTACTGGTATTAAAGTTGTGAGCTACTGCATAAATTAGTTTGTTCTGGGGCCATTTTCCCTAAGCTAAGACAAAAACATGTGAGCCAGAGGCTTCAAACTGTGAGCTAGCTCACACCAACTCAGCTTAGAGGGAACCCTTCATATAACACAACCCCTCTAAGCTGAGTTAGTGTGAGCTAGCTCAACATTTTTTAGCCTTCAGCTCACACATTTTTTTGTCTTAGAACAAGCTAATTTTTGGCTCATTTGGAGGAGGAGGAGGAGGAGAGAAGAGGAGGAGGAGAGGAGGAAGAAGACTGCAGATTTATATCCCTGCCCATCATCCTGAATCTCAGAGACACAGAGCAGCTTTCATCTTTTATATCTTCTCCTCCCACAACAGAAACCCTGTAAGGTGGGTGGGGTTGAGGACGACTCCTGTGATAGCTATGGCTGACCCAATGACCATTCCAGCAGCTGTAAGTGGAGGAGTGGGGAATCAAACCCGATTCTCCAGATAAGAGTCTGTACACTTAAACCACTACACCAAACTGGCTCTCCATGCTGCTTTCTCTTTCAACGTTGTTCCAACTTCTGAGTCAGTCGGTTGACTGCTTCCAGCGTCACAACTCAGAGCCTCTTCCTAGCTTTTCCACTCACGAACAATCCTGAAATTACTGCTGACAAGCACTCCCTGTTGAGAGAGGCTGTGTTACACTTTTCTAGGGGGTGGGGGTGGGGCGCAGAAACAAGGCGAAGAAGAATCGGGTGGTGACTCACACTAATGAATTACCCACTTTCCAAGTTCCCACTCTGAAGACATGTTTCAGCAGAAAGATAGAAAATGACAGGGAAACGGTAGCAGCAGGCTTTTTTTTTTTTTTTAAATGCTGGTGAGGAATTTGTTGTCCTGAGCAGAGCAGAAAAGTATTTACAGTACCATCCTAAGTAGAGTTATGCCCTTCTGGATCTATTGAAGTCAATGGACTCAGAAAGGTGCAGTTTGCTCAGGATTGCACCACCAGGCCCACATCCGAAGAATGATGCTCTTCTTCCCTCCCACCCCCTACCACAGGAAGTCTCTCCCTGGACCCTACTGCCACTTCCTCTCCGCACACACCCTTCCTCAAACCCACCTTTGTCCGAAGCTGCTTCCTGGATCACTCTGCCATCATTGACTCAGAACTAGGGTTGCCAAGTCCAACACAAGAAATATCTGGGACTTGGGGGTGGAGCCAGGAGAAAGGGTATGGCAAACACAATTGAACTCTGGAAGGGAGTTCTGGCCATCACATTTAAAGGGACCATGCTCCTTTTAAAATGGTCTTCCCTCCACTTGGAATAATGAAGTATAGGGCACCTGCTTTGGGGCTCATAGAAATGGACCCCTCCCAGGCAATCTTTTTGAAACTTGGGGGATGTTTTTAGGAGTATCACCAGATGCTATGCTGAAAATTTGATGCATCTACCTCAAAAAACAGTCCCCCCCCCCCGGAGCCCCAGATAGCCGCAGATCAGTTTTCCATTATACTCTATGGGAACCAGTCCCCGTAGGGAATAATAGAGAGCCCAGCAGACATTTCCCTCCCCCCTTTCTGATGACCCTGAAGCGGGGGGTTGGCCTCCAAACTGGGGGATCTCCTGCCCCCACGTCAAAACAAAGGTTTGCACATGCTGTTACATTTGGGCAATCTCTCTCCTAGAGCCCCTGTCTTCTCTACTGTCTCCCTCACTGAAGACATTCAGAGTGTCTGCTCTCTGCACGGCAGGCAGGGTTTTGTACAGTGAATGCCAACCTTCTCGAATTACAACTTATCTCCAGGTGACAAAGGGTCAGTTCCCCCAGAAGAAAATGGCTGCTTTGAAAGGTGGGCTTTATGGCATATCCTTCTAAGGTCCCTCCCCTTCCCAAGCCCATCCACCCCCAAATCTCCAGGAGTTTCCCCAACCCTTGACAAGAAACTGCCTTATACTCAGTCAGACTGTTGGTCTACCAAGTAGTATCTCTCAGGGCTTTTTTTGTAGCAGAAACTCCTTGCATATCAGGCCACACACCCCTGATTGTAGCCAATCCTCCTGGAGCTTACAGCAGGCCCTGTACTAAGAGCCCTGTAAGCTCTTGCAGGATTGGCTACATCAGAGGGTGAAGCCTAATATGCAAAGGAGTTCCTGCTACAAAAAGATCTGCCAAAGTCCTCTGACTGGCAGCAGCTCTCCTGAGCTAAGACCCACCCCTTTTCATGGCATCATGCATAAGTAGCAATCAGTAGGGGTAGAAAAATGGGGCCACCTGTGGTGAAGGTAGGGGGTTCTGCATAATCAGGAGATTTCCCAGCAATGCAGAAAAATAATATTTTCTAAATTTAAAAAAAAACAATAACACCACGCTTCAAAAAACGTTCTGGTGAAGGTATTTGTAAAGTTCCTGCATTGTGCAGGGGGTTTGACTAGATGACCCTGGAGGTCCTTTCCAACTCTATGATTCTAAGACCGAGATACATAGACCTTTGGGAGGTACAGAAGGTTGAAGGCAGAAGAGCAAAGGGGGAGAAAGAGAAAGGGGGAATAAGGAAATTGACTGTGTCAAGCTCCAAAGCACCCTGAAGGGATACTGAACACACACACCCCTCCTCATGGCCCCTAATTTTTATTCAAGAGCTCTACCATTGGCTGAAAATCCAGGTCACCAGGAAATGAACACAGAAACATGGAATCCTCAGCCCCTGCACTTTTATTTGTGTACCCTTATAGCCCTTGTGCTTACAAGCAAAACCCAGTTTTCCTTAGAAAACCCCAAACCCAGTTTTGCTTAGAAATCAAAAGGAACAGAAGGGGAGATTTCCCCCCCCCCCCCTCTCACATACATCCTCCATAGACCACATCCAGTAACATAACTGTGAAGAGATTTATATAAATTGTCAGAGTTCGCACCACTCACAGAACTTGAGCTGAAGGGATTATTTATTTACTCGATGTATAGTCCGCCCTTCCCCATAATGGGCTCAGGGCGGATCACAAGCATGGTAAAACAATAAAACAGTAAAATCCAACAATAAAATCATAAAACCAGATGCTCGGCAAGGTCCAGAGCAGGGAAAGAAAGTAGACACACACATCTCCTTTCTTCTTCATGTCTGATGATTCATGAGGTTTGCTGGATCTCAAAAGAATATAAGAGCCTTGCTGGATCAAACCAGAAGTCCATCTTGTCCAGCAGCCTGTCTTACACGGTGGCTGACCAGTTGCTACGGAGGGACCAGGGGCTATGTCATGGCGACCAGTTACAGTTTCATGGAAATGGCTCGAGAATTACATTGGTGTGTATTTTTTTTCCAGGTTCCATGCAAGTTTCCAAGCAGAAAGGAAGAACATATTTGATTTGTGCAAGGCCCCTTAGCAACTGACAAAATGGGAAGTGACAATACAGAAGCATAAAAACAGGAACTTCTCAGAAAATAAACCAGGGCTGCTTTCGCATGGATGTTTACCTCCACCTGGCCTCTCGAATGGCAGTCTTCCTCAACCCCCCCCCCCCCACACACACACACTTCCTTACAACATTGATATGTCATCGTCCAGCTTCCAAGCTTTCTGATGCCTCACAGCTTGTATCTCACAGGACCAAATTTTTGAGGGGGGCAAAATTAAAAAATGACTCCCCCTTATGGGCCATTCTATCTTATGGTCCCATAGAATACAATGGGCTCCATACCCAATTTGGCGCCCCCCCCTCCGTCGGCTGCTGGGGCAAGTACCCCCCTCTGCCCCCCACTAGATCCAGCCCTGGTATCTCAGACCTGCTTTGGTATGCTCTATGAAAAGATCAACTCAGGTTTTCCCTCTAATCAGGGCTTTTTTTGTAGCAGGAACTCCTTTGCTTATTAGGCCACCCCCCCCCCCCCCACCGATGTAACCAGTCCTCCAAGAGTTTACAGGGCTCTTTGTTCAGGGCCTACTGTAAGCTCCAGGAGGATTGGCTACATCAGGGGTGTGTGGCCTAATATGCAAAGGAGTTTCTGCTACAAAAAATTCCCCTCAGGTTTTGTTCTCTTCCCTGCTATGCCAATAAAGGTTGCGTGTGTCTGTCAACACAGGCTTGGTCACCACCTTGTGGATAGGGAAGTATGGATCAGACTCCCCCACAACACTGGCACCATTGTCCCTCAACATTTTCCTTCATGTCTACTATTCCCTCCCCCCACCAGGGAGAATTTTTTCTGGGTTTTCTTTACATAAGTAGTTGCTATATTGATTTAACTAGGACCTTTTTTAAAAAATCAGACCCGGACAGCCCAGGCAAGCCCAATCTTGTCAGATCTCAGAAGCTAAGCAGGGTCAGCCCTGGCTAGTATTTGAAAGGGTAGCAAAGAATACAAGGGTGGCAGTCGGTACTCCCTCTAAGCTGCGGAGTTTTCTAAGCAAAAATTCTACTTTGTGAGGTACTGGAACTAGAAGTTGCCAGCTGCTGTATCAATTAAGTCTGCTCTGAGGCCATTTTTCCTGAGCTAAGGCAAAACTATGTAAACCAGAGGCTAAAAAACTAGCTCACACTAACTCTGCTTAGAGGGAACAGCGCAGTGCAGAGGCAGGCAATGGCAAACCATCTCTGAATGTCTCTTGTCTTGAAACCCCTCTGGGGTTGTCCTAAGTCAGCAGTAGGGCTGCCAAGGGTTCCCCTGCCCGGGAGGTTCCCAACCCGCTGGCCCACATTGGGCCGGCAGGGGGAACCTCCCCCAACATCGCCAGTGCAATGATGTCACCCAGAAGTGACGTCATCATGTCGGCGACATCACGCAGCAGCCACTCTAGTCGTTTCCGGGGGAACTCTATGGTTTTCCCGGACACTCTAGCCATTTGGGAGGGAAAACTCTATGGAAGCTGTGAGGGACTTGGCAACCCTAGTCAGCAGTGATTTGTTGGTGGGGGGCGGGGGAATGAAAGCTAGGAGAAGCCCTCCAAGAGTATGCAGTGGAGGAACTGGTGGGCATGTGGGTGTACCAGAGAATATACAGAGAATCCCTGGTGGGCACTTTGTGGGCACTGAGGATACTCCACATTCACAGCCGCAAAAAGGGCACAACAAGCAATTGTCTCCATGTGGAAGCAGCCTGCAAAATAATAAGTTAAAACTGAGATAGTTACTCCCAACTAGTTTTAACTAATTAAACAGTTGATTTCTTGGACCTTTGGAATATTTGGTAAAATTTATGAAATCTGATTATTTGTGGGATCGTTGGATCCATGGACTCAAGAATCATTAAGCTGGACTCAAGGAATTCCCAGTCCATGGAACACAGCTATAATATTCCTCAGAATATAGCTGATGTCCTCCTGAAACTGAGTGAAAAATCTGGCCCTTGATGATTTGGTCCCCAAAATGACGGTTGCCTCATAGCTTCCGAAGAGTCAAAATTAGCATCTGATATCTGAAATCTGATATCACACCCAGGATTCTTCATCATCTGTTAGCCCTGTTTTTCCTTTTGGCTTGACTATTTTCCTCCCAGAATCCCTGCTGTGTGAAGAGGATGGGCTGTACTGAGGGACCTCTTCTACACACCCTCCATTCCTTGAGGTGTTTTGCCTTATGTGGGTGACACAGTTCTGGGTTGGGCATTCGGAGTTGTGGGTCTTCACCTGGGCTTTGGCACTGGATGCTCTTTGGGCATTCTTGTGCGCCACTGGTTTGGGGATCTTTGATGGCCTCTTCCCAGGCCTGCTGTCCCTGCGTGGTCGGATCTTGGGACGTAACTTGAGCTTGTAAATAGATGGCACTCGTTCTGGTTTCTTCAGAGACCGTCTTGGCCTATCCTGAGGCAGCTGTGAGCTCTCTAACGAACTTGCTAGAGAACTAGTGTCTTTGTCAAATGTCACCTCAGGCTCAAAGGTGTTGCCATTTTCATGGACTTCTGCATGTCCTTCATGATTGCTGTTGTGAGCTGGTTCATTGCCTTTTGATTCAATAACGACATATTTCTCCTCATGAATGGCTCTCCTCTCCAAAGCCATCTGATTGGCCAGGTCTCCGTTCACCAGCAATGAGCTTAACTGAGGTGAATTTCTCTCAGATTCTGCAGGCTCCCCACGCAGTGTCTTGGACAGCTCTTGGATGACACTGTCATAATGAAGTCCTACCGGGGGCCATCTCGCCTCGCAGCCTGGCACATAGACTCCACTCCGAGGCACATCTTCACCATAACCCAAGGCCTTCTTAGCACTTGGCAAACAAGATAGGGTGTGTGTGGACAACCTTGGGCCATTACAATTGAAGGGTAGGGCATCCTTCCTTAGACCACAGTCTGTCCTAAAATCTCTCATCTGGTTCTCTTTGGGATGGGGACTGCCATAAGAATCTGCCTCCAGCTCCTTGATATTGGACAAAATCTCTTCCTCTAGACTCTGGTAGAGAGCTTGTTCTTCAGCCAGGTTGATGGGCAATGGTGTGTAGGCTCGTTCCTTCTCCTTGGGGTATCTGTGACTCCCTCTGCTGTCTTCACAAGGACCCTTGGGGGCTTCCCCCTCCCTCAACAATGCCCGAGAATCCTTTACTTTTTGTTCAGAGTCCGTTCTGCAGATTCTGACCCTCGAGTTATCAGAAAATCTACCAGGAGAGATCTCTAGATTGCCATTCTTGCTCCATCCCATGTGAGGACTAGCCCCATCTTTTGTGGCTGGTTCACTTTGCAAGAGGTCTTTATCCCTGTTTCGAAAGCAGAGCTCCCTCTGATAGGTCTTACTAGGAGTTGGGGGCCTGCAGGTCTTACTAGGAGTTGGGGGCCTGCAGGTCTTACTAGGAGTTGGGGGCCTGCAGGTCTTATTAGGAGTTGGGGGCCTGCAGGTCTTACTAGGAGTTGGGGGCCTGCAGAAAGTCGATCTGGCTTTCTCTGAGGTCTTAGCGCCGCTGTCCTGTTTGGGAACCTGACATGCTTGTTTTACTGGGGAAGGTGGCCGCTTTGTTAGGGGGGCCTTCCACCACCCTTCTGGCCCTGTTGCTTCTTCTCCCAGTCCTGTTGACCTTTCTAGCAGGGTCCTAGAAGCCTGCTGGGTACAAGGCTGAAAGCACTTGGACGAGCTGGAAGGGCGGACATGAGCGGAACCACACTGTACTTCCTGATGGACGTTTCCTGGCAACTGACATGAACGGTCCCTCTGCGTAGCTGCAGCAGATGGTGTCAACTTTTCAGCTTTCTCTTTCTGGAGATCTGCCGTTTGGATTCTCTTGGCCTCTCTCCCTAGTGATGTCTCCGCGAGGGCTTTCGAAGGATATAAGCTTGTGCTTCCATTCTGCTGGCAGAACAGATCTCGCGACGTCCCTCTTCCACCCTGGGCAACCTGTTTGGATGCTGGCTTTTCTTCAGGGGCCAGTAGCCCTGGAGAAGAAGCGGCCGGTCGTTCTTTCACTCTGCAAGAGAAAGTAATGTCAAAATTACAAAGGTGGGAATCACGACACAGATACACAACTTATGAACTTGCCTTCTTTGGAAATAGATTAGTGCCCTGTTTAGCCCACGGCCAACTGGCAGTGAAATACTTCTGGGGTTTTTCCCAGCTTGACAAATGATGGTACTTGGGCATAAATCCCTGCTTGGATTTAGATTTGGCAAAACTCAGTATAGTAAGGTGCATTTTTCTGTTTTGTTCTCTCTCTGCCCGTTTTTAGAATTTTTTTTCTTGTTTTCTACCTGTACATGCTGTTACAATTTCCCCCTCTAATAAATCTTTTAAAAGGGTTTTATTATCATTCTGTGCCTGGATTTTCAGAATGACATTTTGCCTACCTAAGTGTGCTATTCTAGTTGTGCCTACCATATTTGCACCCCAGTTAATTTTGGAGCTCCCGGTTTCATAAGAGGTCTGAATGGACGTCTCAAAAAAGGTGATTTATATTTAGGTGACTTCATTCACCCAGTGAACTACTTGAATGGAGGCGGTTTATAGTTTTTGAACATTTTGGATTTGGGGTTGGGTTAAGGATAAACAGCTTAGGGGGGTGGGGTGCAGGAATTTGGACTAGGAAGCACTCTGTACACCCCCTGGCTTTCCCACAGCCTTTCCTGTCATTTGCCAATCAGAACTTGGGGGTATAGTACTCTTAACCATGGAGGCTCCATTTTATTTTCATGTTCAGCATTTGTCAACAGACATAATGAACACAACTGCATTTCACTTTCAGGACAGCCTTAAATCATAGAATCATAGAATTGGAAGGGACTGTCAGGGTCATCCAGTCCAACCCCCTGCACAATGCAGGAATTTCACAAACACCTCCCCCTAAATTCACAAGATCAGCATTGCTGTCAGATGGCCATCTAGCCTCTGTTTAAAAACTACCAAGGAAGGAGAGCCCACCGCCTCCTGAGGAAGCCTATTCCACTGAGGAACATCTCTTTCAGGAAGTTCTTCCTAATGTTGAGCCAGAAACATTTCTGATTTAATTTCAATCCATTGGTTCTGGTCCTACCTTCTTGGGTAACAGAAAACAATTCTATCTGACAGCCCTTTGAGTACTTGAAGATGGTGATCATATCACCTCTCAGCTGCCTCCTCTCCAGGCTAAACATACCCAGTTCCTTCAACCTTTCTCCATAGGATTTGGTCGCCATACCCCTCACCATCTTCGTTGCCCTCCTCTGGACACGTTCCAGCTTATCTATATCGTTCTTAAAATGTGGTGCCCAAAACTGAACACAATACTCCAGTTGAGGTCTTACCAGAGCAAAGTAAAGCAGTCTTCAAGAAATAACCATCTCTCAGTAGGTCTTTTCATATAGAAGTTTGTGGGGCTTAAATTCAGCAGGAGCATACAGGAGAACAGCGCCTGAACCTCCAGCCAGGGTCTGCATGCAGCGGGGAGTTCTCTCCCCACTGCATGCAGATCCCAGGGCATATGCAAATGAGATATGCTGCTGAGCTCCTGCACCTTTTTTTCTACGAAATGACTCCTGGAGGTTTGCATGCCAGCCTGCAACATTCCTTGTCTTTTCAGGTTCGTGTCCTTGTTTTCAATTTGTCTTTCTTCTGTCTTTTCTTCTCCAGTTCTCTGTGCCTTCTCAAATCAGATCAAAGGTGGTTTGAGAAAGCACAGGAACATGAGGAGGAAAACATCGCAACAAATGGAGAACAAGGATATGAAGACGCTCAAAGAAAAACCACTGCAAATCAGCACTAAATCCGCAGGAAAAGCTCCCTTTGAAAGATCATTGGTCTGTCTTTCCTCCAGAGTGGATACAAATTCCTTCTAGGGATATCATTGGCATTAAAGCAATATGGTTTATAATTCAGGCACGAAACCACCTCATTCTTTTGCACTTCCCAAGAGTACAGTTGATTTGGTCAAAAATTACGTACACCTATGTTGTCGTTGCAACCAATTTACGATAACCCCGGCAAGGGGCTTTCAAGGCAAGTGAGAAGTCAGAGGTGGTTTGCTTCTGTCTTCTTCTGCAGGGCCTTTCTTGGTGGTCTCCTTTCCAAGTACTGACCCTGGTGAGGTTTTGAGATCTGACAAGATTGAGCTGCTAGACCAGGGGTGGCCAAACTTGCTTAACGTAAGAGCCACATAAACATCAGATGTTTGTGAGCCACAAGACATGAGAATGTTTAAGAGAGGGAAGGAAGGAAGGAAGGAAGGAAGGAAGGAAGGAAGGAAGGAAGGAAGGAAGGAAGGAAGGAAGGAAGGAAGGAAGGAAGGAAGGAAGGAAGGAAGGAAGGAAGGAAGGAAGGAAGGAAGGAAGGAAGGAAGGAAGGAAGGAAGGAAGGCAAATAGATGAGGGAGGGAGAGGTGGAAAGAAATCAACTTTAAATACATTCTCCAAGCCGTTTGATGGCTTGGCTTAGAGAAGCGATTTAAAAAGAGAATTGCCTTTTCCAGCCGACAGGGTGGTGGGGGCTTCGAGAGCCACACAACATGTGTGAAAGAGGCACATGTGGTTCCCAAGCCACAGTTTGGCCACCCCTGTGCTAGACCATGTTGCCAGCTAGAACCTAGGAGTGTGTTAAAAGAGTTTGTGCATGGGGAATCAACAAGCGGGAGCACATTCACCTGAGACTCTGGGAACTGCACTGGCTGCCAATAGTATACCGGATTCATTACAAGGTGCTGGTTATTACCTTTAAAGCCCTATATGGCCTAGGACCTGTTGAAGGAGGCCAGATTGAAATCAACTAGAGACAGGGCCTTCTCAATCATAGCCCCCTGCTGGTGGAACCAACTACCAGATGAAGTGAGGGCCTTGCGGAACCTGGTGCAGTTCCGCAAGGCCTGCAAGACTGTCCTCTTCCGGCTGGCATTCAATTGACTGGCGCCGGTATTTAAGAGCTGTGGAAGAAGGCACCAATTTAATAGTCTGTTTTTCTGTTTTAATTGTTTTAATCATTGTTATTTATTACCGAATATGTATTTTAATACTTATTAATTTTATTGTTTCTGGGATTTTATGCTGTAAGCTTCCCTGAGCCTGCTTCGGCAGGGAGGGCAGGGTATAAATCAAATAAATAAATAAATAAACAATCCATTTTGTCACAGATTATCCCCTTATCACCTGGCTGAACGAACCCTCCTGGGTTCTGAGTGCTCCTGGGACATCTGGACTCCTGAAATCTTCTTGCTGCTGCCACTGAGACTGGGAGGCGAAGACGACAGACTCTTCCGACTCGTGCCAAGAAGGTGGGCTGTGTAGGTCCTCCAGTCCACTGGGGGCAGTGGACTTTGGGACCTGCTCACAATTAAAGCAGGCTGAGGCATGTTGGGATTGTCTCGCCTGGGTGCTAGCCAGGCTGTAATTTCATGCTGCACCCTTGTAGCTTGTGCTCTCTGAAGGCTGGTGGTCTTCAAAGACTGCTTGTGAGCTGCAGAAATTAATTCAGAGGTCAGGGGGTTTTGCATCTAGGGGTAGGAGAGTTCCCACCCCCAGGATCTGTGCTTCCAACCTCTGCACAAACAGCAGAGAATCCAACTGGTAAAGCTTTCACTAACAGTGCCGAGGCAGACTTTCCCCATGGATGTTTCTGCCTCTTGGGCAGCTGTTAAAGTCTCAGTCCATTACAGGCAATAATTCTATCGAGGTGTATCTGCAGCATTTCCAACCCTTGCTAGCCACTGCCTGTTTCCCTTTCCCAGCTGGGAGAGAAGGAGGTTGACCAAGAGGCCACAAGTCCCGGTATGTGAAGTGCCTCCCAATAGGGTTGCCAGGTCTGTGTTGGAAAATACCTGGAGACTTTAGGGGTGGATCTGGGAGAGGGTGGATGAGGGGCCTCAGCAGGGCCTTTTTTGTAGCAGGAACTCCTTTGCATATTAGGCCACACACCCCTGATGTCACCAATCCTCCTGAAGCTTACAGTAGGCTCTGTACTAAGAACCCTGTAAGCTCTTGGAGGATTGGCGACATCAGGGGTGTGTGGCCTAATATGCAAAGGAGTTCCTGCTACCAAAAAAGCCCTGGGCCTCAGCATGATACAATGCCCTAGAGTCCACCCTTCAAAGCAGCCATTTTCTCCAGGGGTGCTGATTTCTGCCAACTGGAGATCAGTTGTAAAAGTGGGAGATCTCCAGGCCCCACCTGGAAGCTGGGAACCCTATCAGAATCCAAACAAACCTAGGGATGATGTAACACTTTGGATATTACTATAACAATGATGCAGGAGTCCACAACTGCATCGAGACTGTAGGCATTTCTGGAATTTTGGAAACAGACAGTGAACGTCACCACCACCAAGTGGCTGACGTGGAGGCTGGGGCCATGACAAAACAGCCGCCGTGGAGGCTGGCATCCATTACAAAATGGCTGCCATAAAGGACTGCACTAGGGTTACCAAGTCCTCCCTGGCCACTGGCCAAGTGCTGAGCTGTTCTAGTGGGGCAGAGTTTGCTCAGTTCAGCTGCTTCCTCAACTCATTCTGTTCTGCTTTGCTGAATATCTAGTATTGCCAACCTCCAGGTGGGGCCTGGAGGTCTCCTGGAACTGATCTCCAGGAGACAGAGGTCAGTTCCCCTGGAGAAAATGGCTGCTTTGCAGGGAGGACTCTATGGCATTATACCCCACTGAGGCCCCTCCCTTCTCCAAACCTCTCTCTCCCTCACCCCCAGGCTTCACTCCCTAAATCTCCTGGCATTTCCCAAACCGAGTTGGCAACCTACCAAGGGAACTGTCCAGTCCTCCCAGCAGTCCTTGTTTCTCTCCTTCTGCAGAACAGGTATGCCCTCTAGTGGCCATGAGTGGACCCGCTACAGAAAAGTTGCTTGCCTTATTACGTTGCTAGGATTCTGGACTCCTGCTTGGAGGGTAAATATTATTCTTTCCTGATCTCCCCCATCAAACAGCTGCCCAAGGCTCTGAGAAAGGATTGGCTGCAGGGCAGGCAAGCCTCCCCTCTTTTCTGAGTCCAGCCCCTGTCCCAGACACCTTTCAAAAGACCAGATAATCGCTTTCATGAGCAAACGTGCAGGCACCAACGTGTGCTTATACACAACGTGTGCTGGGTACACAAATCTATGCACTAAGCTGTTTGTTCAGAATGGAACAGAGCAGGATCTGTCACTCTAAGCCATGCCCAAAGAAGCGAGGGCGCATTTCACGGCTGCTCTTTCGGCACTCCCTTCTTTCTGTCTGCTTTCAGGTTTCTGCGTTACAAATCCCATTGTGTTGTTTCTTGAAAGCCCGTCCTGTTGACCGTATTTGACTTACATAATCTGCCTTGAAGCTCCACAAGAAAGGCAGACTAAAGAGTAATGTAAAATAAATAAATGCCTAACACGTTTTCATCCTGCCTTTCATACAAGATGCTCAGTGCATAGGCATGTTACTTCTCTGTTTTTCACAACGGTGTGAGACAGGTTATGTCTTTGTTCATTGCAACATTATGGAGCCCAGGGGGGCATACAAGATGTTCCCAGAGGTCTGTCTCTAATCCAGGCACTGACTACATCCTACCCTGCTCAGCTTCAGCAAGAGGGCTGTTATCAGTCACCTTCTGGTCATATGGTAGCAGGGCTTTTTTTTGTAGCAGGAACTCCTTTGCATATTAGGCCACACACCCCTGATGTAGCCAATCCTCCAAGAGCTGACAGGGATTTAAGCTTCAGGAGGATTGGCTCAATCAAGGGTGTGTGGCCTAATATGCAAAGGAGTTCCTGCTACAAAAAAAGTCCTATATCGTAGGTAACATTTCTGACAGCCCTGAAATGCTTTTTTGCTGAATTAAAATGGGCTCACATCCCTGTGTCACAACCACAGAGGCTGTGCGCAAAGATTTGTGTGGTCTATCGGGGGTAAACTTCCTGTGCTTCTGTATGAGTCTCTCTAGTTAAATGTGCCTTCTAATTCAAAAAGGGAAGCTGAGAGAAGCAGCTCATGTAGAGATGCAGCAGGCAGCCTCCATGGAGAATTTATTGTATCGATTTATTCAAAGCTTTTTCATATTAAGCCACACCCCTGATGCCAAGCCAGCCGGATCTGCATTCCTGTGTGTTCCTGCTCAAAAAAACCCTTGGATTTATTTCCTGGCTTCATTTCTATCCAGCCTTTCTCTCACTAGAGACCCAAAGCAGTTTACATCATTTTCCTTTCATCTATTTAATTCTCACAACAACCCTGTGAGGTAGATTAGGCTATTTCTGCTAGATTCAAGCCCAGGAACACCTTAGAGGCCAACAAGGTATCAGCTTTTGAGATTCAAAGTTCCCTTCATTAGATATCCAGTATTTCTACTGTCTGTGTTTTGAGGATGATAAGATCAGTTACCTCTGATTCTGAAAACTGTAGAATTGCTTGCCCCCAGTGGAACCTGCCGGTGGTATCTCTGTATGAGTCACTGCTCCCTGAAGGGGAGATATGTCTAAATTACCAGAGTCCACCAGAGTCTGACTGGAGGATTGCCAACCCAGAACACTGACTCATGCAGAGACACTGGGAAATGGACATCTTGGGTTCCTCCTGGACCCCTTTAACTATTAAATGAAATCATTTCTCATGCCACCCACTTTGGGTTTCTAGAAGTGAACGTAGGATTCAATAGGGGAATTGTTCTTTGGAATAAGAGATGCGTACACAGTCTTACTTTACATTAAGAGGTACAAGGAGACGTACACAGCGAGGTGCATCGACAGGGGTCGTGCTTATCCAAGTAATGCTCCAGAGTGTCCCAGCCGCCACCCACTCGCACCATGACGTGATTCCGCAGGATCTAGAGCAAGCCAAACACACCAGAGTGAATGAATGAAATTGAAATGGATAGATGTCATAAGAACATAAGCGACGCCATGTTGGATCGGCCCAATGGCCCATCCATTCCAACACTCTGTGTCACACAGTGGCCAAAACCCAGGTACCATCAGGCGGTCCACCACTGGGGCCAGAATACTAGAAGCCCTTCCACTGTTGCCTCTCCCAAGCACCAAGAATACAGAGCATCACTGCCTCAGACGGAGAGTTCCATCTATACCCTGAGGCTAATAGTCACTGATGGCCCTCTGCTCCATATGTTTATCCAATCCCCTCTTGAAGCGGTCTATGATTTTAGCTGCCACCACATCTTGTGGCAGTGAATGTCAGGGCTATATGCAAGAGAATTGTCATGCCTCCTTCAAGCTATCCAAACGTGAATTTTGTGAAGCTGCATGGCTGTGAGAATGTATTAATCGGGACCCCAAAAAGGAAAATTTTCGTGTATGTGTGAATAATTAGACCAATAGAACTATCCTTAAGTGGAATAGGACTGCCTGATGAAGCGCTACGCTCTGAAATGCACCAAGACATCCGGAAATCACATTGTATATCTCAGAAGAAGAAGATATTGGATTTATATCCCGCCCTCCACTCCGAAGAGTCTCAGAGCCGGTCACAATCTCCTTTACCTTCCTCCACAACAGACACCCTGTGAGGAGGTGTCTATACATCAGATTATATCTATTTGGGAATATTACCAGTCAAAGTACCTGGAGGAGGTTTTTCTGCCACATTTCAAGGACATTGTTTATAACTGAGCCTTTTGGACTTTTGATACTTGTTATTGGTTTGTTATGTGTTGTTGATATTGGAAAAATAATTTTTGCAGGATTTTGTAGCAATATTGAACGGTTTCTTTGTAGTTATTTCTTAGGTACTTCGTTATCCATGCACCCATGCAATGAGGGAAGATAGCTGAAAACACGCAGGAAGATTGTGCACAGATCAGGTTTACAGAAAGGAAACAGTTCCCATGTCCTATCTTTTCATCACTCCTTTGAGTGACCAAGAGATACTGCTGAAGAGCTGAGCCCTGAAGATTGGAGAGCTCCTTTGTGTGGTGAGGAAAAGCTTGGAAGAAATTGATCTTTATTTATTTACTTATTTTACTTATTGTTTGCCTGTCTTGTTAAGACTCAGGCAGCCTAATGAAATGGTGCAGTAGGAAATGGCGCAGTAAAAAAAATACAACAGGACAATAACACATGCCATTAGGGAAACTATGCAATAAAAACAAGTACATTCCACCTGATAAAAAATACACCTGGGGGAGGGAACACCTGAAACTTTCAGACATTAAAATTTCAATTCTATTCCTTTTATCAAAAGAGCACTCTAGAACAATGCCGTTTCATCGAACAGTACCTCTTTACTATCACCTTATTTCCTATATAAAAATGCCCTGAACGTGATGTCTTCCTAATAAACGGAAATTCATGTAAGCCTCTTGTGGAAACCCAAGAGCATTTGAGTGACTATGAAGAAGAAGAAGACTGCAGATTTACACCCCGCCCTTCTCTCTGAATGAGAGACTCAGAGCAGCTTACAATCTCCTATATCTTCTCCCCCCACAGCAGACACTCTGTGAGCTGGGTGGGGCTGAGAGGGCTCTCACAGCAGCTGCCCTTTCAAGGACAACTCTGCAAGAGCTATGGCTGACCCAAGTTCATTCCAGCAGCTGCAAGTGGAGGAGTGGGGAATCAAACCCGGTTCTCCCAGATAAGAGTCCACGCACTTAACCACTACACCAAACTGGCTCCCCATACTCATGCCACAGACTTTGGGTTTCTAGAAATGAACGTAGGATTAAATAGGGGAATTGTTCTTTGGAATGAGAGATGCGTACACAGCCTTTCTTTACAAAGTTAGCTTCCAAAGTGTCCCAGGAAGAACAATTCAGAACAATTCCCTGCTTACACCTGACGTAACTGTATTAAGAACACCTTTCTTGGGAGTATTCAGAAACACAATATAGGGTTGCCAGCTCTGGGTTGAAAATATCTGCAGATTTTAGGGGTGGAGCCATGGAGGGTGGGGTTTGGGGAGGGAATAGACCTCAGCAGGGCATAATGCCATGGAGGGCCCCCCCCCCAAAGCAGCCATTTTTTTCCCCAGGGAACTGACCTCTGTAGTCTGGAGATGTTTTAATTCCAGATCTCCTGGTGCCACCTGGAGGCTGGCAACCCTATTTATCACCTCCAAAAATCCCAGTTTCCTCCTCCTCCATATGTAGACCAAGCTTCAGGTGGCTTCTTGAAAGGATTGGGGCGATTCTTGGAGAATACATCTGCCAATAGTTATTCGACATACTGTATCTCGATGGCGCCTCTATGTGCTGAAGGGTTTTACCTCTGCCATCCCAAGAGAAGGTTGTCTGTTTCAGCCTTGGCCTGCGAGCTGCCCTCCCTATTTATGCCCTGCTTCTTGATCCAATTGACTTCCCCACCAGCCAACAAAATGGCTCAAAATCAGCACTTTGAAACACAAGTCAATGAAAGCATCTATTACAGCCGTTGAAAGAAGGCAAACAATTTCTGGTTGGCTTACAGCGACTCTAAACATGTTTATTTCTGCCTGGGTTGCGTGTTGCATATAATTATGAAAAACGTGCTTGCTGAAATGCACAGAGATTGTTTTGAAGGAAATGTTTTTATTTTATTGTATTGTATTTGGGACAAGACTGCCATGGGGGTTGCTCACGTTTATCACAAACCTTGCATGGAGAGAACTTAGAGGATCTTGGATCTAATTTGGGAGAAGCATTATTGTAAAATGAATGTGCACATTTGGTCTAATGCAAGAAGTTTGTTGGGTGTGAAGCACTGTGCAATGTCTTTTTGTACAGATCGAGGCTTGCCAACTCCTGTCCTCAGTCCCAATCCAGCACCCTTGATTATTTGAAGAACAAGAGGAAACACTGGAGAGAAAGAATGACGTAGACAGTGATGCTCAAAGGTGGCAATTCCTAGAGCTTCACCTGGAGGTGACACAACTCCTGGGCAGAAGGCTGAAGAGCCACTTCTGACATCAACTTTTGGGTGACTGTCTAAGAATCTCTACAGTCTATACAACCTTTACCATAGAGATAGGGCAAACTCCTAGACTGTCATGGAGGATATGCTGTCACATCCCTTGAAACACCACCCTCCCCAGGCAACACCCCCCAAGAGCCAGTTTGGTGTAGTGGTTAAGTGTGCGGACTCTTATCTGGGAGAACCGGGTTTGATTCCCCACTCCTCCACTTGCACCTGCTAGCATGGCCTTGGGTCAGCCATAGCTCTGGCAGAGGTTGTCCTTGAAAGGGCAGCTGCTGTGAGAGCCCTCTCCAGCCCCACCCACCTCACAGGGTGTCTATTGTGGGGGAGGAAGGTAAAGGAGATTGTGAGCCGCTCTGAGACTCTTCGGAGTGGAGGGCGGGATATAAATCCAGTATCTTCTTCTTCTTCAAATCTCCCAACATTTTTTGCTAGTGCGAAGCTGCTATACACCAGTACTCCAGAGGGGGCAGTAGAGCTAGTAAACTAGATTGGCCAGGTTCTTCTGTACCCCTCCTCTTGTATGCTCTGTTTACCCAGATTGCTGCTCTCAGGAGATTTCCTTCCATCTGCCTAAACTGCTTCTTTTCCTGCTTCTTTGTCTGACCTCTGTGAGGACCAGATGTGCTCTCCATTCTGCTTTAGAAAGATAGGATGGTGCGGTCATCACTTGGCAAATGACAGAACCATACTGAACTTTGGCGGACCGGGGGGCAGAGTGGATTCTCTAACTCATTCTACTGTTTCAAATTTGTTCTCAATAATTTGATCTCAGGCTATAGTTGTCCCTGTATAGCATGCTCCCTTATGCAGGCCATTCCATATAGAGACTTGCGGGAAGGCAAATGAAATTTTGGATAGCAGTATCCGAACAGACATCAATATTGAATTTGGGCACAATTTCTATGAGCGGAAAGTGCCGTCAAGTCACAGCTAACATGGTTGATCTCTGGTGGGGTTTTCAAGGCAAGAGGCAAACAGAGGTGGTTTGCCTTTGCCTGCCTCCGGGTAGCGACTCTGGTACTCCTTGGAGGAATCCCATCCAAATATCAGCCAGGACTAACCCTGCTTAGCTTCCAAGATCTGATGTGCTCAGTTTAGCCTGGGCTATCTTACTCAGGGCTCAGTTCTTCACATACCCCAGTCTCAAGCCATGTAGGGCTAAGCATACTCAGGGGTCATTTTGTAGAAAAATAGGTGGTGGAGCTCATTAGCATAACTCATTAGCATATGCCACCACCATCCACCAGCCAAAAGCAACCTGATGCAAGAAAGGAGAGCCTCAGGCGAGCGAGGCCTGCTTGGGCTGGCTAGAGATCCAGTCAGTCCAAGCAGGCCTCACTCACCGGGGGCTCTCCTTGGTCGCCCCTTCCCCAGTCAAAAGGCCAGCAAGCCACCTACCACCCAAAATCACATAAGAAGTGGAGAAAAGGTGGCACAGGCTTCTGCAGGGGTTAAAGGGGGCTGCTGGGGGCATGGCAAAGCTCCTGGTGACATAAGAAGTGGAGAAAAGGTGGCACAGGCTTCTGCAGGGGTTAAAGGGGGCTGCTGGGGGCATGCCAAAGCTCCTGGTGGCTGGCTGGATGCCTGCTCTCCTAATCCAGGGATTGTTATTTATTTATTTATTACATTAAATTTCTATCCCGTCCTCTCTGCAAGCCGACTCAGGGTGGCTAACAACATTCATTTCGCAAGTTAAAATCAATAAAAAACCAATAAAACATATTTACAATTTTTAATTTTTAAAAAAACCATTTCATGGCGCTGTATCACTACAGTATACAATACAAGCGAGTTCTTTCTTCCAGATGGTGATCACCTGGTACTCTATATGACGTCAGGTGGCAGCTCTCTCCTGGTTAGATATCAAAGGCCTGTCGAAACAATTCGGTCTTGCAGGCCCTGCAGAAAGTGGAGAGAGCCCGCAGGGCCCTTATGGCCTCTGGGAGAGCATTCCGCAATTCTGGTGCTGCCACTGAGAAGGCCCTAGCTCGTGTTGAACGTAACCTAGCTTCCTTTGGTCCAGGGATGGACAATAGATTTTTTGTCCCTGAACGCAGTGCTCTCTGGGGAAGCTATACCTACTATTCAATGGACAAGGTAGGTAGGTGGGGGAAGGGGGGCCATTAGAAAGGTTCAGGAGTTGTGCTCCTGTGAGCTCCTGCTGAATTCAAGGCCTGAGTATACTGCACTTCCTTCCCTCGTGTAAATGTTGGAGTGAGCAACTTAGCTTGCCTGGAATCGGGGAGGGGTGCATATGCACTACGTAACTCTAATGAGGTGCCTCTCTTTCCTTGAGAGCTGCCCTCTGACCTCTCCTCTTGCTTTACATGGCCTTCCATGGAGACACAGGTCTCTGCATGTTTCTCCTGCGGGACAAGCTGGCCATTTGTGAGAGGGAAAGTGCTCTTTAGATTAGGCTTCTTTCTCTTCTTTTGAAGGCAACTTAAACGTGAACTGGATCTGCTTGAATAAATGTTAAGTTTACCTTTTTTGCAATCCACTTCATAGGATCATAGAGTTGGAAGGGACCTCCAGGGTCATCTAGTCCAACCCCCTGCACAATGCAGGCAACTCACAAACACCTCCCCCTAAATTCACAGGATCTAAATTCACTTCTTGGGCGATTTATTTCCTGTGCTCATAGATTTATTTCTATGCCTGGGCAAGCTCTGCTATATCCCAGTAGTATACACATGCAGGCATACATTCTATTTATCCAGGGCTTTTTTTTTTTAGCAGGAACGCGAAGAAACACAGTTCTGGCTGGTTTGGTGTCAGAGGGTGTGGCCTAATATGCAAATGAGTTCCAGCTGTGCCGTTTCTACAATAAAGACCTACGTGAAATGATGGCGCTGTCAGGGGGTGTGGCCTAATATGCAAATGAGTTCCTGCTGTTTTTTTTCTACAAAACCCCTCTTTGTACTTATCTATGTTATTTGAATATTTAGACCCTGCTTTTCTTCCTAGCGGGGACCCAAAGTGACTAGCAAGGTTGTTCTCCCCACTTCCATTTTATCTGCTCAACAACAACCCTCTGAGGTAGGTTTACACTGAGAGAGCAACTGGTCCAAAAGCACCCAGTGAGGATGCATGGTAGAGTGGGGACCAGACCCTGAGTCCCCCAGATCCAAATCTGACGTTCTAACCCTTCTGGAGAAGGTAACAAAGTACAACGTGTTTGCTAGTGCTGGAAAGGTTCCAAAAAGAGCGACTAGGACTTCATGGAGGCCTCTGGAACAGTTACCCCTTCCAGTCGAACATGCACAGACCAAGCAAGCGTCTCTGATCAGCCGTGGGGCCTCTGCCCACCCATGATGGGCTTCAGCAAATGCCCAACCATGCTGATCTTTGACACTGACTCCCCAGCCAACAGTACCGGCACTCAGTGCTTTCTAGATCCTTTTCTTTCAGCCTGGATCTTTCTGCTGGAGCAGACTGAGAAGATAATGTAGGCCCAGAACAAACCAAGCTGTATGGCCCCTGGGATTCTACAAGCTAGACCACCAACCCACTGGGAAATTTCCCTGTAAGTTCAGTGGCCAGTCTGCACCTTCTTTCAGCCTTCCTCCCAAGCAGTGCATCAGCCGAACAGGTACCTTTCATCCAGACTCACCCGGACAAAAATGAGAGTGTTGGAGTCGCCCACGCGGTACTTCCCCTCGGACACTTTGATCATGGAGAACTGAACTGGACAAGTGCAGCGGCTGACCAGGTGCTGGACCTTAGCGGAAAGCAGAGGAATTAGGATCAGCCAGAGACGGAGGGAAGAACGGCAGCTGGCTGCTGCTGCGGGAAGTGCAGGGGAAAGGAAGCGTTGCCAGAGTTTTGTGCAAATGTATACAGACAGGCCTCAGGTCAGTTCAGCATCCTAAACGGGTTGCAGGAGTGCAACACCCTGAAATTTCTACAATGTCCCACTGCAAGGAAGGCCCATGGGCCCTAGGGTTGCCAACTCTGAGTCGGGAAAATTCCTGGAAATTTGGGGATAGAGCCAGAGGAGGAGAAGGGGTTGGCGACAAAAGGGACCTCTGCAGACTATTATGCCATGGAATCCATTCTCCAAGGCAGTGATTTTCTCCAAGGGAACTGATCTCTGTAGTCTGGAGGAGATCAGATGCAGTTCCAGAAGGTCTCCAGGCCCTGCCTAGAGGTTGGCAACTTTGCCAGTGGCTGCAGCAGAACTGAGGTTGTGTCCTGAGGAATGCCAAACAAGTGGTCGGCCTTTGCAGCTCCAACCAGTTCTGGGAACTGCCTCAAGAAGAAAAAGGTTAGTTTTGTACCCTGCTTTATACTACCTGAAGGAGTCTCAAAGTGGCTTACAACTGCCTTCCTCTCCTCTCCCCACAACAGGCACCTTGTAAGGCAGATTGGGGAGTTTGGAGAGAACTGTGACTGGCCCAAGGTCACCCAGCAGGCTTCACGTGGAGGAGGAGGGGGGAATCAAACCCAGTTCTCCAGATTAGAATCAGTTGCTCTTAACCACTACGCCAAACTGACTCTCAGGAGATCAACTAAAGAAAGGTCCTTGCCATTACGGGCAAGAACAGATCAGGGTTGCCAGTTCCGGGGTGGGAAGATTTTGGGGGTGGAGCCTGAGGAGGGTGGGGTTTGGAAAGAGGAGGGACTTGACTTAGGTCTAATGCCACAGGTTCCACCTTCCAGAGTGGCCATTTTCTCCAGGTGAATTGATCTCTGTCTCCTGGAAACCGGTTATAGTAGTGGGAGATCTCCAGCTACCACCTGGAGGTTGGCAGCCCTAAGCTCAGGCCTGGTTAGCATTTGGGTGGGAGACCACCAAGGAAGTCCACGGTTGCTAAGGAGAGGCAGGCAGTGGCAAATCACTTCTGAACATCTCTTGCCTTGAAAACCCTACAGGGCATCATATGTTGATTGCAACTTAAAGGCAACCCCCCCACCCCAAAACCCCACTTTGATTACCTACAGGGGGGGGAAATCAGGAAATAAATATTTTTCTAACAGCTCACCATTTTTGTTGGTGTGTGTGTGTGTGGGGGGGGTCACAATGCGACAGGAAGTTTTTTGGTGTACCACCAATGAAAACAGCCACCCGTATAGCCATACCATAGCAAACTTATATCTGCTGGCTCATGACAGCAGGCATGTGCTTGTTTGTTTGTTTCAGGTGTGCTTTACCTTCATCTCCTGCAGAAATCATCTCCTAATTTGGGAGGGGGTGGGTTTGACACCAAACTCAGAAGAAAATGGTGGGGAAAAATAGGTCGAAGGATTTTGGCGAGAAGACAGAAGCACATTCTCCTGCTCCCCCGCCCCCACACCAAATGCAGGGAGACAATATTTAAAATAAATAAATCTGTGATGTTTGGCATCTCTTTGGGATGGGATTCACAGGCCTGCCCAGAGATACATAACCCAGTGCTATTGTTCCCCTTAAGCTGAGTTAGCTCACAGATTTTGAGCCTCCAGCTCACACAATTTTGTCTTAGCTCAGGAAAAATAACCCCAGAGCACAACAATTTATGCAGTAGCCCACAACTTTAACACGAGTAGCTCACAAAGTAGAATTTTTGCTCACAAGACTCTGCAGCTTAGAGGGAACATTGTCCGGCACCCAGGCTTTCCTTACCATCTGGTCTAGGTTCTTGAAGTTCCGGGGTTGTCTTTGGGCCCTGGGGAGAGGTGGTTCCTCCGGTGGCAAATTCATGTCCTCCCGAATTTCCTCCTCGATCTCCTCCTCCATTTGGATTAAGATGGGGGCGCTCATGCCGAAGCGGGAGGCCCTCCGGGCCACTTCCAAGAGGCACAAGATGAAATGTTTCTCGTTCTTGCGCAACACGAGGTCCTCCGTCTCAAACATCAGGACTTCTGAAACAAACCAGACAGTCTGGGACGGACTCACAGGGAGGGTCAGAGGATCAATGGGAAAAGTGGTCACCTTTTGTAAAAATCCATTTGGCTGAATACTTTACTTTGACTTAATTTATGTAATATTACTTGGGTGTTGAGTTTATGTTGTATCATATTTTTAAGTTTTATGATTCTCTGTAAGCTGCTTGAGTTTATAAGACAGAATTTTGTAATTTAAAAAAAGTCAGTGCTGAGGGGGCAGGCCTTTTTTTGTAGAAAAAGCCCAGCAGGAACCTATTTGCATATTTTGCCACATCCCCTGACATCACCATTGTTTCACACAGGGTTTGTTTGTAGAAAAAGCTCAGCAGGAACTCATTTGAATATTAGGCCACACCCCTGATGCCAAGCTAGCCAGAGAGAGAGATTCAGTTTGGTGTAGTGGTTAAGTGTGCGGACTCTTTATCTGGGAGAACTGGGTTTGCTTCCCCGCTCCTCTACTTGCAGCTGCTGGAATGGTCTTGGGTCAGCCATAGCTCTGGCAGAGGTCGTTCTTGAAAGGGCAGCTGCTGTAAAAACTCTCTCAGCCCCACCCACCTCACAGGGTGTCTTTTCCAAGCCAGGGTGGTGGGGGCTTCAAGAGCCACACAATATGTATGAAAGAGCCACGTGTGGCTCCCGAGCCTCAGTTTGGCCACCCCTGCTTCAGACCAACATGGCTACCCCACCTGGATCTATAAAAATGTATCGATCTCCCAGTCTCAATATCTTTCTTCTGTGGGAGAGAGTTGACTAAGAGGGGAGCACCAAGAAAGCCACTAGAAACAAGATTGGCTGAGTTTGGCCTTCTCCATGTGCCAACTCCAAAGGAAGTGAGACTAGTGGGCATGTGGGAGAGATAAGGTTGGCAGCTCTGGAGATTTTGAAGGCTGAGATTTTAAGAGTGAAACTTGGGGAGGGACCTCAGCAGGGCACAATGCCATACAGTCCACTTTCTAAAGCAGCTGTTTTCTCAAGGGGAACTGATCTCAGTAACCTGAGTTCTCCAAGCCACTCATGGAGGCTGGCAACCCTAGGAGGCCCTTCTCCACGGTGGTCCCCAGGATCTAGAATACATACCAACAGAATACCATTGATGGACTCCTGGCGACATTACAAAAATCTTTCCAAAGGCCCTTGTGAGGCTCTATACATTATCCACCCAGATCTGGGTTGTTTGTGCCCAGTTTCATTTTGGATTTGAGGTGAGGGGGTCTATTGTACTTTTGTTGGGTAGGTTACACATCCAAACAATATCAGTCAGTTGGTGGCTGGGCTCAGCCCTGTAGCCAGGAGGTTTTCCTTGCGGGGGGCGGGGAGGGGGTGTGCTGTCAGGGGACAATTTAGCACAGTGGAGCTTCCTTCCAAGGAAACCTGCTATGTGGATTAGGCTGCACAAAGGAAGGGAGAAGTCACTCTTGAGTCTTCTTTTTTTGGGGGGGGGGGGGGGGGCTGAACTTTTTCCAGGTCAGGGCTAACCCTTTAGAAATGCTAAATGCTGGCCAGAGACAATGACATAGTCCTTCATACTTAAGAGAAGCCATGTTGGATCAGGCCAATGGCTCATCCAGTCCAACACGCTGTGTCACACAGTGGCCAAAAAACCATGTGCCATCAGGAGGTCCATCAGTGGGGCCAGGACACTAGAAGCCCTCCCACTGTTGCCCCTCCCCCAAGCACCAAGAATACAGAGCACTGCTGTCCCAGACAGAGAGTTCCATCAGTATGCTGTGGCTAATAGCCACTGATGGACCTCTGCTCCATATTTTTATCCATTCCCTTCTTGAAGCCGTCTATGCTTGTAGCTGCCACCACCTCCTGTGGCTGTGAATTCCATGTGTTAATCACCATTTGGGTGAAGAAGTACTTTCTTTTATCCATTCTAACCAACTACTCAGCATCTCCAGCTAACAATACTTTAGGAATGCTAATTACCTCCCTGACAATTGTCAGTTTTCAAACCTCCAGCTATGAGCAACAAGGGAAATGAAAACAGCTTTTACCTACAAAAGGGTTTTTCCTGCTCAGTCCTTCCATCTCTCCTACCAGAGCAGATGGGCATAATCAATCTTCTGGCCGGGCTGAGCAAACCGGGGAGGGAGTTTGCCTGGTGAGAGCCCTCTTGTAGCTACAGGCTGGGATGTAAGTGGGAGCACGGGATCCCCCAGTTTGGAGGCCCTCCTCTCGCTTCAGGGTCATCGGAAAGCAGCGGGGGAGGGAAATGTCTGCTGGGCACTTCATTATTCCCTATGGAAACCGATTCCCATAGGGTATAATGGAGAATTGATCCACCAATATCTGGGGCTCTGAGGGGGGGGCTGTTTTTAAGGTAAAGGCATCAAATTTTCAGCATAGCATCCAGTGCCTCTCCCTAAAATACCCTCCAAGTTTTAAAAGGACTGTACCAGGGGGTCCAATTCTATGAACCCCAAAAGAAGGTGCCCCTATCCTTCATTATTTCCAATGGAGGGAAGGCATTTAAAAGTTGTGTGTTCCCTTTAAATGTGATGGCCAGGACTCCCTTTGGAGTGCTTGTCACAACCTTGTTCCTGGCTCCACCCCAAAATCTCCTGGCTCCACCCCCTAAGTCCCCAGATATTTCTTGAACTGGACGTGGCAACTCTATGTAAGGTTGTCATCTTTTGGTTTGAAAACTGCTGTAGATTTTGTGGGTGGGGCCTGAGGGCAGGATTTGGGGAGGAAGGGAGGTCAGTAGAATATACTGCCATAGACTCCACTTCCAAAGCAGACATGTTCTCAAGAAGAACTGCTCTTCGTCATCTGGAAATTAGTAGTAACTCTGGGGGATCTCAAGACCCAACCTGGAGATTGGAAACCCTGCTGGGATGACTGCCTGGGTAAATTCACTCTCTGTTCTCTCAGGACAAAGGGGGAACTCAAAAGGTCAAGGGAGGGAAGAGTCTATTTTTTTCTTGCTGAAATTTTTAAGGAAGAAAGGTAAATGACGGATACACAAGGCACAAAAACAACACTGAGTTTCGATCCCTAGCTCCATACCTTTAATATCCATCTCCTTCCGACACCACTGAATGAAGTTAGACACGTTATCCCGGGCTTGGAATGTGCCTGGCTGAGCCAACTCATTACAGGTGACCTCACACATGGGCAACTGGAGTTTGTGGACCAAGCTTGGGTACTCCTGGCTGAAATCTCGAGCCACCTGGGTGATGTTGTTGGCATGGTGGCAGAGCACAGTGCCCGTCTCCAGGTTCTCCAAGAAGGAGCCCACATCGATTTCCAAATCATACAGTTCTTTCAGCCACTCTGCGAGGTCTTCCTTCATGGCATACAAGTACTGCTCGCTTGACTTGTAGGGGCGGATGCTCTTCATGGTAGCTTCGTGGATTCCTGACATCATAAGGAATCCCTGGAAGTGGTGGGGAATTAATATTCTCTCGACTCAGATAGAGGTATAATTCTGCCTTGTTGTCAAGGGGATTGCCACTTGGTCCTTGGAATCTGTCAACCCATCTCTTGAGTACCCCCCGGCTGTTTCTCATGCCATCACAACGGGGTTACCTTTGGAAAGAACACTCTTATCTGTTCCATAACACCCCCTTTCCCCATTTGCTGTCACCCAAGCAGAGCAAAAGTTGACCTCCCAGCTGGTAGGATCATACCTTCTAACAAAATACCAGAGAGACCAGAGTGTTGTCTCAGGAACATCTTCATCTCATGATTTCTCTTATCCTCATCTTTCCTTTTCCCCAGTCAGCGACTTCACCCAACGTGTTGCCCGGAGATCTTCATCTACAGAAGTTTTCACTGAGTGCTTCTCATTCATCCCCTAACAGTTCAACAAACGGATCTCGTATTCCTTCAATCATAAACTGAAGATATCCTCTCATTCCATTCCTCCCTAAGGAATGTTTGTAATTTCTGGTGCAAAATACAGAAAAAACAACAGGGGGAAGTCCAGGCAGGGACCTGCTGCTACTCTGTTGTGTTTCCTCTTGCAAGTTCTGTCCGCTTCTCCTTGGTGACGAGGGCTCTCTACAAAACACTCCCCATTCACCCTGCTAGATCGGATGTCACTACTTCAGCTGGAACGGGCAGCCCTCACTTCTTTCCGCAAAGCTGATTAGCTTGATTGATTGTGTTCCTTGAACAGGTGTGAAGCAGAATGCGCTTTGCAATTTGAAAACACTGATGAGCAGATACATCACTTGGTCGAGGTCCTTTTGACTATTGGTCAGAACATATAATGGTTACAGGTCATAAGGCAGTAGGAAGAACTCTGCTGGATCAGACCAAGGGTCTGTGCCTTCTGGCATTCTGTGGCTGACCAAATACCTCCTGGAAGTCAAGACTTAGGTTCCAACTTCCCTGTCTCCAGCAACTGAGGTATACTGCATCTGTCCATGGAAGTTCCATTTCCAGGAGCAGACTGGCCTTGAAACTTACCAGGAAAGTTCCTGGTGGACCACTGCTCTACGGGGCCTGGATCCTGTGGTGTTTCAACTATCACTTGGGAGTCACTTACCTCAGCTTGCTCCTAGGACTCTTTAGCATCCCAGTCTGCCACTGCTCATTCCTAATAGGGATGCAAGATGAGCCCTGATGGATCAGAGCAAAGGTCCATCTGGTCCTGATCCTATTTCTCACATGGACAAGCTCAGGCAGCCCAGAAGCTGTTTGCTGACTCGACTTTTGACCCTCACAGCCTCTGCATACCTACAGAATGATTCAGGTGCATAGCCATGTGTTGATTTGAAGCAACAGAACAAAATTTTGAGTCCAGTGGCATCTTTAAGACCAACAAAGTTTTTATTCTGAGTAGAAGCTTTCATGTGCATACACACTTCTTCAGATACATATCTCATGGTATCTGAAGAAGTATGTGTGCACATGAAAGATTTTACTTAGAATTACACTTTGTTGGTCTTAAAGGTGTTACTGGACTCAAACTTTGTTCAGTTACCTGTAGAATCTATTTGATGTCACAATGGCTTACGTCAGTTACCCAGCTGAAGCGAGGCATTCTGGGAGATCGACAGGTGAGTCCCAGGCTAGGAGTCAGTAACTCCCAGTTGCATCTCACAGTAGGGAGGCTCTGGGTTTCTTCTGACCCTTACTTGGGTCTTGGTTTGGCTGGGTTTTTGCTCGACTTCTGGGTCATGCTGGGAAGGAGTCCATCTTAACTATCCTAACCGAGGACTCAGGAAAATTCTTTATTTAGATTTATATAGCCTTATTTTTGTTTCCATTGGGGAGCCAAAGCAGCTCACAATATTGATTTCCCCGTCATCCACTTTATCCTCACAACTAACCTGCCCCATAAAGGGTAAGTAGACCTGGGTCCATACTGGTTATTATTAAGGGTTGCCAGGTAACTCAAGAAATATCTGGGGACTTTGGGGGTGGAGCCAGGAGACTCTGGGGGTGGAACCAGGAGCAAGATTGTGACAAGCATGATTGAACTCCAAAAGGAGTTCTTCCATTTGAAAACGCCTTCCTTCCATTTGAAAATAATGGAGGATTGGGGCACCTTCTTTTGGGGCTCATAGAATTAGGCCCCCTGGTCCAATCTTTTTGAAACTTGGCAGGTGTTTTTACAAGAGGCACAAGATGCTATGCTGAAAATTTGGTGCCTCTACCTAAACCCTCCCCCCAGCCTCCTAGAGCCTCAGATACCCATGGATTGATTCTCCATTAGACCCTATGGGAACTGACTCCATAGGGTATAATGGAGTGCCCAGCAGACATTTCCCCCCCACCACCCCAAACACACACTTTCTGATAACCCTGAAGCAGGGGGAGAGCCTTCAAACAGCGGGATCCCCTGCCCCCAACTGGGGATTAGCAACCCTATTTAATATCATAGGGTTTTGTTCCACCTTTGATTTGTATTAGCTTACAGCAGTACTACCATGTTAGAAGGCAGGTAATGCTGGCCCAAGGTTATTGCCCAGCAAGCTTCCACGGCAGAGTAGGGATTTGAACCTGGGTCTCATTGTCAGTCAGTTAAAAGCTAGTTGAAAAAGCCAGTTGAAATAGCTAGTTAAAAGCTAGTCTTGCAAGCCCTGCGGCACTGGGCAAGGTCCCACAAGGCTCAGACCTCCTCAGGCAGTTGATTCCACCAGTGGGGAGCAGTGATAGAGAAGGCTCTTTCTCTAGTTGCTTTCAGTCTTGCCTCCTTCAGCCCAGGGATTGATAATAGATTTTGTGTACCTGATCTAAGTATCCTATGGGGAACATGTTTACATGTTGCTGCAATTCCAAATCCAATATATCATTTATACAGCAATCCAATATATCATCTATACAGCAAGCCTATAAGGTTGGCCAGTATTATTCTCTACATAATAGAGTAAGGGGGCAGAGACTGAGAGATGGTGGGTTGCTTAAGGCCACTAAGTAGTCTTTGGCAATGACAAATTTAATCCTTGCGACTCATAGCTCAGTCTCTTCACCACCTCTCAAGCCCTTACAGGTGTCCTCCTCTCATTTTCTGCCCAGGTTTTATGCCAATCCCAATGTCTGAAAGCAGACTAGAAGAGGAAGAAAGAGAGAAAGAGGACACACACCCCCAAGAAGAGCTGGCGGCAGTGGAGACAGAGGCCATGGCGGAGAACTCTGGTTGCATCTTTCCGACGACAAGCACGGAGCAAGCAGAGAAGCAAGACAGCTGGTTTTGGAACTGGCTGTCTTTGTCTGTCCTGTCTGGGCTGACCTGGCTGGGGGACAGGTAGAGGCTCAGAAACCCTCCTTGAAATCAGGCAGCCCCTTAAGGGCTGAAATATTGATATATCTGCTCTGCCTTATATTTCTACCCTGACTTGGATGGTCAAGGCGAACCTGAGCTTGTCAGAACTCGGTAGCTCAGCAGGGTCAGTCCTGGTTATGACTTGGATGGGAGACCACTAAGGAAGACAGGGATTGCTGTACAGAGGCAGACAATGGCAAACTGCCGATTGCCTTGGAAACTTGACTGGGCTGCCATAAGCTGGCTGCTTTCTGCCACTCTCTCATAATTCCATTTTATACCTCAGAAACCACAAAGTAACACTGACAATCTTCTGTTTCTGTCCCCTTTTTAGTCAATCTCTTTTCTAAACTTGGACACCTTTCTTTATAGGAGAGGTATTCACTTCCAATCCCTTGATCCCTTTTCGACAGCCATCTTTAAAAACACCCCTGACATAAGGTCGCACAAGAGGATACAGTGAACTGTCCAAGATAGGGTATTCCCAGCAGTTTTGAAAAACGAACTAACATACAAGTACTCAGATTGGGTTGCATTGTGGCTATAGGAGGAGAGGCAGTTAAATCTCCCTCTCCCTATGGTTTCACAAGTCATTTATATCCCACTTTTAAAAATCTTATTTTTTTTCCCTTTCTGATACTTATTTATGCCCCGCTTGCCTCAAAGTGCCTTGCAACATTGTTCTCTTCTCCTCTGTTTTATCCTCACAATAACAGTCCTGCAAGGAAGGTTCGGCTGAGAGAGTGATGGCCCCAAGATCAACCAATGAGCCTCCACGATTGGGAGGATTTGAACCTGGGGGTCCCAATTGGGCACACTAACCCCCACGCCATGCGGCCTCTCACCTGACCCATCCCACACTGACCCAGGCCATGAGCCCTGAAAGGGAGGATTAAACAGGAAGGCTCCCCTCTCTACTCGTAGCTTTGATTAGGGTTGCCAGCTTCCAGGTGGGGCCTGGAGATCTCCCAGAATTACAGCTGATTTCCAGACTACATACATTAGTTCCCATGGAGAAAATGGCTGCTTTAGAAGGTGGATGCTATGAGGTTAGACTCCACTGAGGTCCGTCCCCAAACCCTGCCCTCTCCAGGCTTCACCCTCAAATCTCCAGGAATTTCCCAATTAGGAGTTGGCAACCCCAGGCCCTGAGCTGAATCCAGGCTCTGTGCCTCTGCTCTTTCCTTGGAAAACAGATGCATGGAAGCTCCAGTCATGGATATCTCAGCCACACATCCGGTTTATCCTTCAGTCTTTCTTTGCAAAGAAGGTGCTCGACCCCCCTGGCCCTTTTAATCTTCTTTCCCCTCAACTCCAGAAACCAGGTTCCACAGGAGGCAGTGTGCTGTTGCTCAGAGAGAAAACCATCTGGTAAAATGTGTCCGGATTGTGAGATTATGTTCTGTAAAAAATGTGAGAAGCTACACTACAGCAGAGCCTTCATCGAGCATGGACTCCTGGGTCATCATAGCGCAGATACTCCACCACGGATAAGTAGCCCAGCTCGGAGCACAGGCAAGACACTTTGTTTGCTGGAAGTCAAAAATGCTACTGTTGGCTGGCCAGTGAATTGGGGAGTATTCTAGGTTAGCCCTGCCACCACCTTGGTCTTAATGAAGTTTCTATGCCCTTTAAGCTTTCTGTGATGGGTACAAACAGGGATGGCGTTCTCCCAACATGACATGGGGGGGGGGGGGAAGCATTCACTGATCAGTTTTTACTGGCAATAAAAGCCTACTTTTGCTTAGGGGTGATCTTCACAGAGCTCGATTGAGAACAGACTTGCCTAAAAGTGTAGTGGTTAAGTGCGTGGATTCTTATCCGGGAGAACTGGGGTTGATTCCCCACTCCTCCACTTGCACCTGCTGGGATGGCCTTGGGTTAGCCATAGTTATTGCAGGAGTTGTCCTTGAAAGGGCAGCTGCTGTGAGAGTCCTCTCAGCCCCATTCACTTCACAGGGTGTCTGTTGTGGGGGGAGAAGATAAAGGAGATTGTAAGCCGCTCTGTATCTCTGATTCTCAGAGAAAAGGGCGGGGTATAAATCTGCAATTCTTCTTCTTCTAAAGCAAGCTAATTCAGGGTCAATATGAGTTGGGCTCGAATTAGCTCTTAAGTTCAGTTCCATTTTCCAAGTATCCCTGTTTTGCTCTAAGTACCCAGAAGGCCTAGCAAACAATGTTGCCTTGATGGAGGGGTGGGATTGTCCTCCCCAATGCCGCCATTGCCAATGAAATTTTAGCAGGAGTGGCTTCTTCTAGCAGGAGCTCCTCTGCATATTAGGCCATGTCCCCCTGATGTAGTCAATCTTCCTGTAGCTTACAGTAGGTCCTGTACTAAAAGCCCTTTAAGCTCTTGGAGGATTGGCTACATCAGGGGGGCATGGCCTAATATGTAGAAGAGCTCCTGCTAGAAAAAGAGCCCAACACAGAAAGTGGGTGTTGAGAAGGAGCTAATTGTGATCCGAGTCCAATTTGAGAAGCTGTTTGGGCTCAGCTCAAAATTAGACTGGTAGTTCATACTCTGAACTCCTGGGTCCTGAACTTAGACTAATTTGTTGTGTGAAAGGGCAAGTAATCTAGCAAGCTTGCCAACTTTCAGGTAGGACCAGAGATCTCTCAGAATTACAACTGATATCTTGATGACAGAGATGATTTTCCCTCGAGAAAATGGCTGCTTTGGAGGGTGGGGTCTCTGCCATTACACCCTGCTCAGGTCCTTCCCCTTTCCAAGCACCACCCTCCCTAGGGCCCACCTCCAGGTGGGGCCTGGAGATCTCCCACTTTGTCAGCTGATCTCCAGCTGGCAGAGATCAGCTCCCCTGGAGAAAATGGCTGCTTTGAAGGATGGACTTTATGGCATTGTACCATGCTGAGGCCCTTCCCCCTCCCTTTCCCCAAACACCACCCTCTTCCAGATCCACCCCTAAAGTCTCCAGGTATTTTTCAACTAGAGTTGTCAGGTTTTATGTGGCTCCCAGTAGGGGATCTTCACACATTTGCACACAATGACATCACCTGGAAGCGATGTTATCATGCTGGGCACATCATGGGGGGTGGGGGGAGACACTCTAGCACTTCAGAAAAGTTTTTCCCAAATGCTATAGCATACCCCCCCACAATGTGCCCAGTGTGATAATCTCACTTCTGGGTGATGTCATGGCGCTGGGCATGTCGTGGCATGCCAGGGCTTTTCATGGGCGGAACACCTCTGTTGGCCAATTCCATTGTGGCAGGTTGGAGGCCCCAAAATCGGGAAATGCCACCCCTGGTGGGAGGCTGGGAACCCTATTTTCAACACAGACCTGGCAACCCTAGGCCCATCCCCAACTCTCCAGGAATTTCTCAAACCAGAGTTGACAACCTACAATCAGTGCCTTAAATTTCATCCTCTTCAACATCTTTTCACACTTTGCTCTTTTTCCACATATTTTCATTCCAACAGAGAAAGCTCAGTCTAGGGAACATGTACCTCCCAATTCATTCTCAAGGAAAACAGGAGTTCTGTGCTTAAATAGCTTCATTTGAGCCAAGCAAATTGTTATTTCCAGATTAATTTTTTTTTAAAAAAAATAGTATGTTGAAACAAATCAGAAGCAAGTTCCAAAGGCCACCTTTGCTAGATTTTTTGCCTTGTGAGGAGACAGAACCAGTAGCTCAAAGTACCTTACGTCAGGCTCAGGCCCAAAGTCAGCCCTCGCTGTGAGAGGCAGCTGAATTTCCTCACTAGGCCTCCGAAATGAATGGAAAACCCGGTAAGACCTTCACAAACCGAAAAAAACTTCTATTCTAACCCCATGACTGCGTGTTATTTTAGGATCTAAGTATTGTTAATATCAGAAACATATAATTTGAATGAGACCACTTTAAAAGCTTCTCACAGTTTTTCACCCACTTATAAGGACATCTAACTTTTCTAAATGGCCGTTTTTAAATGCCTTGCCGTGCAGCATCATGACGACAGTGTCTAAAAGGCTCCGCCACCATCATTCCAAAATATTCCAGAGTGAAAAGAAACCTAACAAGTTGGAAGAAAAGTGGGTGAAAATAGGTGGAATTTAGAACACCATTGTGGGAGGAGGAGACTTGCTGCTATTTTCTTTTTTAAAAGCAAAATTGTTCCTATTCTGAAACCTCTTCTCCTTAAAATAGAAATGCTATCAATTTAAGATCCTGGTTTCTTTCTTTCTTTCTTTCTTTCTTTCTTTCTTTCTTTCTTTCTTTCTTTCTTTCTTTCTTTCTTTCTTTCTTTCTTTCTTTCTCTCTCTCTTTCTTTCTCTCTCTCTTTCTTTCTCTCTCTCTTTCTTTCTCTCTCTCTTTCTCTCTTTCTCTCTTTCTTTCTTTCTCTCTTTCTTTCTTTCTTTCTTTCTTTCTTTCTTTCTTTCTTTCTTTCTTTCTTTCTTTCTTTCTTTCTTTCTTTCTTTCTTTCTTTCTTTCTTTCTTTCTTTCTTTCTTTCTTTAAGACTAGACTAGCCTGTTCTCTCCAGATCTTGGAAACTGAGCAGGATTGGTCCTAGTTAGTATTGGGATGGGGGACCACCAAAGAATTCCAGAGTTACTACACAGAGGCAGGCGATGGCAAACCACCTCTGAATGTCTCTTGCCTTGAAAACATCAGAGGGTTGGCATAAGTTGGCTGCAACTTTATACACAGAGAGAGAGGTTGAATCCATGCTTCTGGTGGGACAGTGCACCCCTCTGTCTCTACTCTAGTTATTTAACTTTCTCTCTTTCTCTCTTTCTCTCTTTCTCTCTTTCTTTCTTTCTTTCTTTCTTTCTTTCTTTCTTTCTTTCTTTCTTTCTTTCTTTCTTTCTTTCTTTCTTTCTTTCTTTCTTTCTTTCTTTCTTTCTTTCTTTCTTTCTTTAAGACTAGACTAGCCTGTTCTCTCCAGATCTTGGAAACTGAGCAGGATTGGTCCTAGTTAGTATTGGGATGGGGGACCACCAAAGAATTCCAGAGTTACTACACAGAGGCAGGCGATGGCAAACCACCTCTGAATGTCTCTTGCCTTGAAAACATCAGAGGGTTGGCATAAGTTGGCTGCAACTTTATACACAGAGAGAGAGGTTGAATCCATGCTTCTGGTGGGACAGTGCACCCCTCTGTCTCTACTCTAGTTATTTAACTTGACTTTATAGTTTGATCAAATGGAAAACAAGAACAAGTACTCTGGCTGGCAAATTCCTGAAGATTTGGAGGTGATACCTACAAAAGGCAGAGTTTGGAGAGGGAAAGAGAGGTCTGTGGAGATGAGATGCCATAGAGTCTACCCTCTGAAGTTGCCTTTTTCTCCAGGGGAACCGATCACTGTGGTTTGGAGATAAAATAAAATTCCAAAAGAACTCCGGGCTCCACTTGGAGGGTGGCAGCCTTGAAAACTAGTAGCACCAAGCACACAGGACCACAGTGTTGTGTGTGTGTGTGGCGAGGGTGATGGTCTCCAGAGAATTTTTTTAGTTTCATTTTATTATTATTATTGACGGGGAAAAGAAGACCAACAGCCAACAAGACATAACAGACACACACCATACAGGTAACAAAATAAATATATATATGATTATAATAAGAAAAGAGGCTTCTAATTTTCTCTTCAACAAATATCAGCTTAATTATTTAATTTAGTCTTACTCTAAACATACAATGAAGGGCTCTCTTTTTTCTGTTAGCTACATTTCTTATTCCCCAAAACCACAAATCATCAAATCATTATTATCTATTTCATACACAAAGTCTATAAGGGTTTCTAGTCGGTGTCCAGGGAATTTTATTCCAGTGCCACAAGCTGAGGGTTACTTCTGTAAGGAATGAAACCCACAACAGTCTTTTCCAGCAGGAGCTGGAAGTATTTCTCTCCCTTGTTCTCCACTCCTCTCATGTACCTTTAGCCTCCAAAAACTGGGCCTTCCTTATCATCCCCTTGACCCCCCATCTTAGAACAGGATAAGATGAAGGAGGAATTCTAACAGAGAACAATCAACAAAGGGTAGGCAAGAGTCATGATTTCCAAAGTGGTCGATATGACCAAAATTTCTGGTAGGGTTACCAGTTCTGGGATAGGAAGTACCTGGAAATGTTGGGGGTGGAGCCTGAGGAAGGCTGGGGTTTGGAGAGGGGAGGGACTTCAGTGGAGTACAATGCCATAGAGACCACCTTCCAAAGCAGCCGTTTGCTCCAAGTGAACTGATCTCTGTCCCCTGGATCTCCAGCCACCATGGCAACCCTAGTTTCTGGCAATGATAATGTAATCCTTCTGTTTTTATTGTATGGTGATGGTCAGGGCTTTTTTTGTAGAAAAAGCCCAGCATGAACTCATTTGCATATTAGGCCACACCCCCTGATGCCAAGCCAGCTGGAAGTGCATTCCTGCTAAAAAAAAGAAGCCCTGGTGATGGTTGTTCATTTAGATGGAGGGAGGTTGGGCTAACAGTGGCTGTGAACCATGGTAACTCAATAGAACCTCTACATTCAGGGGCTTTCTACCTGTAAATACAAGTTGCTGGGGGTATTCAGCAAAATAACTTAGTTGCTTTCATGCCTGGCTTCTGGGGTCCCCAGGGTTGGCCGCTGCACTGGATGGACTTGGGGTCTGATCCAGAACGGCTCCTCATCTATTCTCATTAACTATGATTAGGAATGGCAGGATATCCATGAATATCAGTTGCAGGGGGTCAAACAACAAGGGAGTGTGGCTTACGTGCTCCCTAGAAATAACTAGCGGTTCATTTTTAGAAAGAGGATGCGGTATTAGATGAATTGTGGTCCAATGTGGCCAAGGAACTCAACTGTTCTGTGTCTTTGGGGACTGATTCCAGGTTCTGTGGAGGTGGCTGCCATTGTGGATCTGGAAGACAATGAAACAAAGAAGCTGTGAGGTGGAGGAAGACAATGTTTTCGGAGGATGCAGGAACTTGAATTGTGTTCATAAGAAGCAAAGGAAGCTGGGGTTGTCTCTCCGATGAGCAATAGACACTTCGATGAGCAATAGACACTCTAGCATTGATGTGCATGGTGCAAAATGTGCAAACTCATTCTTCTTTCACTTTTTAGATGTATGACAGGGTTGTTCATATGTCTAAGAAACCTTAAGTGAGAGACTTTAAACAAGAGTGTGTTGCAAAGAATGGTTATAGTTTTTGTGGGCTGTTTGTGAGTGGTTGCGGCTTCTCTTGCGTGTTCTTGTTTTTGTCTTTGTTCAAAGTATAAGCTTTTGTCCGCATGCACATGGAAGCTTATGAATAAAATTATATTGGTCTTAAAGATGCCACTGGACTCCGACTTCATTCTGTTTTTTAAAGTATGGCAAGGAGGGGGAGGGAGGATGACCTAAAGTTCAGTTCAGTTACAATGGAGGTGCAGTGCATTGATGGAAGAGCCCCGTGGCGCAGAGTGGTAAAGCTGCAGTACTGCAATCCGAGCTCTCTGCTCATGACCTGAGTTCGATCCTGGCAGAAACTGGGTTCAGGTAGTCGGCTCAAGATTGACTCAGCCTTCCATCCTGCCGAGGTGGGTAAAATGAGTACTCAGCTTGCTGGGGGGAAAGTGTAGATGACTGGGGCAATGGCAAACCACCCTGTAAAAAGTCTGCCTTGAAAACGTCATGATGCAACATCACCCCAGATTCAGAAACAACTGGTGCTTCCACAGGGGTCTACCTTTACCTTTACAGTGCATTGATAATGTGGTCAACCCAAAATTGGCATCTCTCCATTTTGGCTAGAGCTGCAGGCCTATAATGGAACAGGATGGCAGTTTTGGGGATGCTGTTAGTTTCCACGACTCCAGGTGGCTGGCAGGTGTCACATGTCACCAGTCTTTCCCTGAAAGGAATGATCTTGCCCTACCTGCGGGGGGGGGGGGGGCATGCAGGTTGGATGAACACAAGGTGGTATGTATGGGGCTACCCTTGAAGATACTTTAGTACTTTCATAGGGAATACAGCCACAAGATCACTGATTGGTGTTGGCTAGAGGAACCGGGATGGCCCAAGCTAGCCCAATCTTAGATACCAGGATTGGCCCTGGTTCAAATTTGCATGGGAGACCACTAAGGAAGTCCAGGGTTGCTGTGCAAATGGCAAACCGCCTCTGACCGTCTCCTGCCTTAAAAACCCTACAGGGTTGCCATAAGCTCCCCTTCATTGGCAGTCTTCAAAATGCAGCTGGATGATTATTTGTCAGAGATGCTTTAGACTGATCTTGCATGGAGCAGGAAGTTGGACTAGATGGTCTGCATGACCCTTTCCAACTCTATGATTCCATCAAGCCAACTGTGACTTGATGGCACTTCCCACCACCAAATAGATAAAGAGAACATATTTTTCAAGCATTAAAAGAATGCCACCCACCCCCTTCCAGTTTGTTTCCAGGCTCAGTTCAAAGTGCTGAAACACCCTCAATGGCAGGCTATCTGAAGGGCCTGCCTCCTCCTCTCTGTACCTGCTTGTGAACACCTGAAGTATCCTTATACCTAATCAGGCCGTTGGTCTATCAAAATCAGTGTTGTCTACTCAGACTGGCAGTGGCTCTCCAGGGTCTCCAGGTTGCAGGTCTTTCACATCAGCTACTACCTGACTCTTTATCATTGGAGATGCTGGGGATTGAACTTGAACTTTCCGCATGCAAAACAGACACTCTACCACTGAACTCCAGCTCTGCCCATCAGTTCAGATTTTTTTCAAAATCCTTGTGCCACACCGTCTTCAGCAGCAAAGTGGGTGTTTCCAAGGGACAGGGTCTTCTCTGTTGTGACCCCTCAAATGGCAGAGTGGCCCTTCCACATGCTCTCACTTATTACCATTTGAAGGCTTCTTTTCCCAGGCTTTTTGTTGACCTGTGCAAGCTCTAATTGCTCTGCTTACCTTTCGGCTTATATTTAGCGTCTCTGTTTTACTTAGCAATAAGATTTAGTTATTATTTAACTAGTCCATGCTGCTGACTTCACTGGTGTTTTTTTTTAAAGGTCTCCCTGCTTTTAAACTTGCTTTGGCTCTTTTAAAAAGCATGTCTGTTTTTTTACTATGAGTCACCTCAGGAATCAAGTAGGTTTGAGAATGTGAGATACAAAAGACAAAACAAACACAATTATGAACACCCATCATTAAGGCCAATCCAATTCCCCATTAATAACAAAACAGATTCCCGGAGACTGAATTGCAAATGGCGGGGGGGGGGGGGGGGGTACTGTGTTCTGGTGCAGGAATGCAGTTTTCCTGACAAAATCAGAAGAAACAACAGACATTCCAATGCCAGTCTTGAACCGGGCCTCCTGCCAAACACCACATTTGAGTGTGCTTTCATCTCACTATGAAATCTCCCAGGAAGGAGGCTGTAAGCTATTTGTCAATATAGGGCTGGTAAGGGTCAACATTGGCATGTTGCGACATGAAGACGGGCAAAGGACAGCAAACACCCAGTTTCATGCCTTGGGCCAGAGGAGTAGGAATAACAAGCTCATGTGGAGAAAACAGAGATGATCAGAGCCTCAGTGTGTCATCAGGCATGGATTGATGCCTAGTGGTTAAGGCAAGTGCATTGCAGTTGGGGTGATGGATGCTAACTCCAACTCCAAGATCTCGGGGTTACCAACATCCAGGTGGGATCTGGAGTTCTCCTGGAATAGCCAGTGATCTCCAAGCAACAGAGATCAGTTCCCCTGGAGGAAATGTAGGGTTGCCAGCTCTGGGTTGGGAAACACCTGTAGAATTTGGGGGTGGAGCCTAGAGAGGGTGGGGTTTGGGGAGGGCAGGGACCACATCAGGGTATAATGCCATAGAGTTTACCCTCCAAAGCAGCCATTTTATCCAGGGGAACTGATCCCCATTGCCTGAGGACCAGTTGTAATTCTGGAAGATCTCCAGGCCCCACCTGGTGGCTGGCAACCCTAAATGCCAGCTGTGGAGGATGGACTTGATGGCACCACATCCATGCTAAGCTCTCCGCCCTTCCAAAACTTCACCTTCTGCTATGGTTGCCAGGTCTGTTGGAAAATACCTGGAGACTTTGGGGGTGTATCCAGGAGAGGGCAGGGTTTGGGGAGGGGCCTCAGCAGGGTACAATGCCATATTCACCCTTCAAAGCAGCCATTTTATCCCAGGGAACTGATCTCTGTCAAACTGGAGATCAGTTGTAAAAAACAGATCTCCAGGCCCCACCTGGAGGCTGGCAACCCTACCTTCTGCAGGCACTCCCCACAAAAAAAATCTCTAGGCATCTGCCAAGCCAGAGTTAGCATGCCTACTAGTTTTCCTTTGCTCAAACTATAACATTGGAAATATAGCCAGGAAGTAGGCCGAAACCCTGAGCTGGAAGACCACTGCTCCTTGAACAAGACCTCCCACCCAAATCCTAAGATACCCCCTTCCCCAGTGTGTTTCAGTACAGTGGGTTCAACCGACAGGTCATCAGGATCACCTGGTGGGGGCTCTGAGCCTTACCTGCTGGGTCCCAAGCCCCTCATAGGGCTGACCTTTTTTGGGCTAGTGTTTGCACAGATCTGCTGCAAATGTGCATGCACAGAGAGCAAGGGTACTGGAAAAAAAGCAGTGAGATGGCAAGGTGAAATTGTTCAGTAGCAGAGAGGATTCCTCTATGCCGCTGCTTCTTGGCTTGTTCCTTTCCCTCCTCCCTTTCCCAAGAGTGTATAACAAAGGTCCCCAAGTGGTGCCCATGGGCATTCTGGTGCCCCTTGGGCACTGACACTTTCCCTGCTGCCTGCCAAGTGTTCTTAGAAAGAAGACTCCTGGATTGGATCTAGGATCCCCCCACAGGTAGGACCTGACAACTCTAACCCATTGACACCTATCCTGATGCCCATCAAATGCTTTTAGAAAATGAGTGGGGCCAGGTAGAGCTTTCCCCAGCAAGGTTTCTAATTGGTTTTGTAGTTTTTTTTAAAAATGTTGCTTTTGCAGCAGCTGCCACCATGACACAAGGATTTTCACTGTGGAACTGAAGGTAAGTTGTGGCAGCTGTTCTGCAGCTGGCTCCACCTCCTACAGCAGACATTTTACGGCTGTGCCCTTCATACTACGCTAGCATTCCAGTGGTGCCTGCAAACCCCAAAAAAGTTGGGGAGATAGCGAACAACCTTATTTCAGTATGATGCAAATGGGCTGAGGGTTGAGTTTTTATCAAGAAGATATGGGTTCAATCCCCATTCAGGTATAATGCCCACTGGGTACCCTTTGTGAGCACTCTTCAGTCCACTCTTCAGTCCCTTTGTGAGCACTCTTCAGCCTTACCTCATAAAATAATTGTGGGAATACAGCAAGGATGCACAATCCTTTGTTCAAAGTATAGTAAGAATAATAAATAATAGACAAGAGCTCAAAAAACAGTACAAATCTTGTAGGAGACGGGATAAGCAACCACCCAGTCAATGTTACCACAAGACAAACGCGACAGCTGGTTCCACACAGCAGATAGTGACAAGAAACACTGAGATCCTGAGACAGAAGTTCAAGTAGTTTTGTAGCAGCCTGCCTAATAGCAAAAGGCAGCCTACCACTAAAAAGAAAGCCCACCATTTTGACCAATCACTTGGCAACAAGGTTCTGGGACAAAGATGGAAGACAGGCAAATACTGTAAGTTGGCTTTGATGAATTTTAGAGTGAGGCTGGCCTTCAAAAGTAGGTGTAACGTGGAAGTGAAGAGGCCCCATGGTCCTGTCCCCTTGACTGGCTGAGGGCAAAAAACACCAGCCAGGTCTCTTTCAGTCAACCCAAGCGAAACTGGGTGTCACGCCTGCCTCCTTGCCTGAATTGTTTGGCAGTTAAAAGTCACGTTCTGAACAGTAATGTTTTCACAAGCCATTTTGCTTCACTAGGGTTTCTCCTTTGTTTAGCCCGTAGTCAGCTTAATGCTTTCCAGTTCCTTTCTGGTTTTATCCTTTTGAGACCAAATGAAGAGCAAACGCAAACATGGCCCAGAAAACCATTCATAACATCTGGATTTGGGCCCTGACAGGCCTGTTGTTTCTCCAGAAGATCATTCTCCAGTTTGACTTGGGGCCTTAGCCTGGCAGCCAAGCCACTGCAGCTGAGAGGCCCATTTCCCAGATGTCACAACTTGCAGTTTATCTGGATTGAATTTCCAGAACTGGTCATTTCGAAAGAAATAGACAAAGCCATCCGAATGAGTCAAGGCTCCGTTGGCCATGGCTGGGACCCCTCCCCAGTCTCTCAGGCTCCTGGGATAGTAAGACTCCACCTGGAAGGTCTCCTCATCAACCACATAGTATTTGGGGCCTTTGAAAAGAACCAGATGATGGAGAGGCTGGAAATAGAGAGCCGCATCAGGGTGGCGCGGAAGATCACCAGAGCTGCTACACTTCTGGGGGAAGCCAGCTTCTAGGGAGGGGCCTCTGTACCGCCAGCACCTGCCGCCTGTAAGGAGGGAGAGAAAGAACACTGAGGTCAGATTTGTTTTGAAGCAGTGGGTCAAAGCAGATTTTGGCTTCTCAAAAATTCCAGAATCATAGCACTGGAAAGAATGAAAAGCAGAAATACCCTAGAGTAAACATATTATAACATTCTGGACCAAAATAATGTAAAGGTTTCACCAGAAAAACAAGACGTGTATAAAATTATGTTAATGAAACATATCAGCAGCCTGGTTTCCCATCAGTTTTGAACAGGCTTGCCAATTGCCAGGCCCAGCAGGAAATTCCCAGAATAATGTACATATAAAATGAGATCAGGGTTGTCTACTGTGACTAGTAGCATCTTTCCAAGATCTCTGACAGAGAGAGGACTTTCTGCAGGGTTCATCAGTGAAACATGTCCTTTCCCCACAGACTTTCAAGCGATGACAGGAGAAAAAATTAAGGAAAATAAATCAGTCTCGTGTAAGCAGAAGTTCATACAGGAAGTAACAAGGAGTAGCTCTAGGAATTGCTTGAAACACTTATGGTAAAATAATAGTTCCCAGCAATTCCTAGAGCTACCTTTTGCCACTTCCTGTGTATACTTCCTGTGTAAATGAAGGTGTTTTTTTTAAAAAAAAATCTCTAATGACATTGTGCCCCCCAACCCTTTTGCAGTTTGCTAGGCACTTCCTGCCAGGCAACCCTACAAACAAATGTAACCAACCTTTGAAGAAATAGAATTTCCCATCTTCTTCTGAGAAGGCTGCAGCATCAATGGTGGATGGTAGCCCTGGCCACTTTGTCCGAAGTAACTGTGGGCCAGTGGTGTTCCCTAATTTTGATATGGTCCAGAAATAGCCACCTTTAAAGATGTAAAGATTGCCATCCAGATCTGCATAAAATAAACAGAATATATGTTAGAAGGTAACTGTCGTGTTCTCCTTCTCTAATGAAGATAGCTAGATCATTCTTGATGGACCGCCCCCTCTCTCTAGCAACTACAGTCCCCAATAGCTTAGGGTTAACACTAACAGCCTTCAGGTGGGCCTTGGAGATCTACCAGAATTACAATGGATCACCAGACAACAGAGATCAGTCCCCCTGGAGAAAATGGCTGCTTTGGAGGCTGGATTCTATGGCAGTACACTGAGGTCCCTCCCCTTCCCACACCTCATCTTCCCTCGGCTCCACTATGACAATCTTCAGGAATTTCTCAGCCCAGAGTTGGAAGTCGCCATGATGATACAGCAAGTGAGGCCAACTGCCCTGAGGGCATACCATTACTGCAACAAGATGGTGGCCAGAAGCAAGGCTTCATTCAACAATGATGTCAACATTTTGGAGCCTTCTTCCAGAGGATATTTGAAAATCTGTCTTTCCTAAGGTTCTGGAAAATATTCCAAAGGCAGTTGACTTAATATTCTGTCTCAGTTGTTCAGTATTAGTTGTTTTTAGACTTTTAAAAAGTGTTTATCACAAGGAATGGAGAGACATGAAACTCAACGCCCTTGGCTTGTTTGTTTCACTGCTACTATGCTGTCTGTGACCAAGGTCTGTTTGCACATGCTGGAAAATGTGGTGGTCCATTTCTGAGGTGGCATAATAGGTTAAACCCCTTTAGACTGCAGGTGATGGGTTTCAGGTTTGACTGCTCCTTCTCTTAAACAAAATAATAACTTGACTTCAAAATGTGCTCAAAAGGGTTTGGAGGAGCCAATTTGTCCTGACTTTTCCACGCAAATGCTATTGTTACTATCATATTGCCTCAGAGCAGTGGCCCCCTATGTAGAGACCAACAGTGTGCTTCCTAATAACTGTTTGCTTCCCCCCACAATGCTAAGGGCAAATCTTGGTGTTCTTCCACTTGGTGTTCTTCCATGGAGTATTAGAGGAAGAGTCCAGGAGACATCACCTTTTCAACAACAGGGAACATGGACTTGCCAACCTACATTTCTCCAGGAAGTATAACTGACCTCCAGACTACAAAGATCAGTTCCCCTGGAAGAAATGGGAGCTTTGGAGGGTGGACTATCTATCACATTCCTGCTGTGTTCCCTCCCTTCCCCAAATTCCACCCACTCCCGGCTCTTCCTCCCAATCTCCGGGCATTTCCCAGCTTGGAACTGGCATTTGGAAACAGTAGGTGGAGATTCACTTTGAAACCTCGCAACATTTTCTGGCATCTCTTAAGATTTTGTGATTGGCCCCAACCCTCCACAGCAGCCATTTTGCTGTGGTGTGTTCTCAAAATTCTAGAAGTGCCCACAGGCTCAATAAAGTCAGTGGCTCCTGCTTTAAAAAGTGTTTCCCATATCTTCTTGTAATCCTTACACAATAACCCCTGCCAAAAAGGCCAGTATTATTAGCCCTGTGTTTCAGATTGGGAAGCTAAAAGACAGAAAAGCTTCCTCAAGGCTGCCTAGTGAGCTTGTGGAAGAGGCTACATTTGAACCTGGTACTTCTCAGTTTCTAACATGGTCCCTGTCCTGACATTAAAGACATTCTCGGAAAGCTGATTCGCTAGCTCTTACCTGCAGTTATGGCATCAAAAAATGATCCACAGTAACGGGCACTGTGATTTCCTTCCTGCCACTCCTTGCCTTCAATATCTTGGCTCCGGTCTTGGAAACGAGCAAACACCTTCCCTGGGAGCTGGACAGTGGAACCCCAGGAAGGCTTCCCTGCCAAAGAAATGTTACATCAAATCAAAGGCTGGCTACCAGAAAAATTACTGCATTGAAGAGTTCCCAGGGATGCAGCAGCAACAGGGGAAAGAACTCTTTCACACCAGGTTGAATCTTGTCAGCTTTTCCAACTGACCTTGCCCAGTTCCTTTCCCTCTTCACAGCCTCTGTCCCTCTTGGCATTAAAATGCAGTTTCCGACATTTCCAGCGTAGCTTTTTCAGTGATAAAAAGAGGCTCATTCTTTGTCTGTCACCAATTTAAAATCTCATCCCCACCTTTAAAATTGTTTGAAGAACTCAAGCTTGAGGACCTGTGTGGAAACTGCCACCAGTGCCACAGCAGGAGACAGGGGTGGAATGTTTGCTCAGCATGCAGAAGGTCCCAGGTTTGATCCTCAGCATCTCCAGTTAAAAGGATAAAGTAAGCAGGTGATGTGAAAGACCTCTCTCCCTGAGACCCTGGAGAGCACCGCTGGCCTGAGTAGACAACACCACTGACCTTAGAATCATAGAACAGAATCAGAATCATAGAGTTGGAAGGGACCTCCAGGGTCATCTAGTCCAACCCCCTGCACAATGCAGGAAACTCACAAATACCTCCCCCTAAATTCAAAGGATCTTCATCGCTGCCAGATGGCCATCTAGCCTCTGTTGAAAAACCTCCAAGGAAGGAGAGCCCACCACCGCCTGAGGAAGTCTGTTCCGCTGAGGAACCGCACTAACGGTCAGGAAGTTCTTCCTAATGTTGAGCTGGAAACTCTTTTGATTTGAACAACACTGACCTTGATGGACCCATGATGTCCGGTGAAGTATAAGGCAGTGTCATGCATGTGTATACAAATGCCCCCCTCCCTATTAGAAATTAAGCCTCGTGAGAGGCGGATACAAGCAAGCCACACTTACCATATAAATTCTGGATCGCAAGAACGTCATCCCAGCTGAGGACAAAATCCTTGCCCAGTTTTTTGTAGTACGGCGACATCAGCGCACTGCGTACCGGGGAATGTTCCAAACCCAGCGTATGCCCAATCTCATGCGCCACCACCACAAAGAGGTTGCGGCCCTTGCTGCTGTCTAGCGACCACCTCTCGTCATTGTCAAAATGTGCCTCGCCGCGGCGCGGGAAAAAGGCGTGTGCCAAAGCGCCCCCTGCAGGAAAAGATCAGATGCCATTAAAAGCCAAGAAGGTCACGCTGGAATTGCCTTTGGTGTTAGCAAAAATGTCATCTTTTTTTCATGGTTCTGCAGTAGCGTCCAACAAAGGAAGCTCCCAGCAGGGCTGGCAGGGAATGTGGGAGCTGCTGGCAAGGAACTGGTAAGCAGGTCTGGGAGGGTAGCTAGAGGATTTGGAGGAGCACAGGAGAAAGACGGAGTCAGCACCTGGCCCGTCAAAGGCATTATCCGTTCCATCATTGTGATCCCCATGGAAGAAAGTCAGGCGAATGTCTGCAGAGTCGCTTGTTGCCTCCCAGAACACCAAGGAGGAGACGTTGCTCCAGAGCTCAAAAGCCGCTTTCACCGCCAGACGGACCTGCTGCTGGGGTAAGTACCAGGGCCAGTTCACCACCCGGTAGGTCAGATGCCGTTTGTACCACTGGCCACCTACAAGAGGAAAGAGACAGGTGCCGTGTAGTCAGGTAGCTCAGAAACAAGAGTTGTTGGTGTAAGTATCGCCTTGCCCCCTAACACACCAGATGGCCTTAGGAATGCCTCTTTCACTCTGTCTCAGTCTTTTCCCATCTGCAATATGGCACTATCTATACAGATTGACTTTACAGTTGACTCAAGATGAGGAGAAGATAAAGCACTCTAAAAGAAATGCCGTGTATATATGCTATAAAGTACTATTATATTAGGAGCCCCATGGCTCCGAGTGGTAAGCTGCAGTACTGCAATCCAAGCTCTGCTCACAAAGTAAGTTCGATCCTGGTGGAAGCTGGGTTCAGGTAGCTGGCTCAAAGTTGATTCAGCCTTCCATCCTTCTGAGGTCAGTAAAATGAGTACCCAGCTTGCTGGGGGGGAAGTGTAGATGACTGGGGAAGGCAATGGCAAGGTAAAGGTAGTCCCCTGTGCAAGCACCAGTCGTTTTCGACTCTGGGGTGACGTTGCTTTCACAATGTTTTCACGGCAGACTTTTTACAGGGTGGTTTGCCGTTGCCTTCCCCATTCATTTACACTTTCCCCCCAGCAAGCTGGGTACTCATTTTACCAACCTCGGAAGGATGGAAGACTGAGTCAACCTGGAGCCGGCTACCTGAACCAGCTTCTGCTGGGATCAAACTCAGGTCGTGAGCAGTACTGACTGCAGTACTGCAGCTTTACCACTCTGCGCCACGGGGCTCTTAAGCAATAGGAAACCACCCTGTAAAAAGTCTGCCAAGAAAAAGTTGTGATGAAATGTCAACCCATGAGTCGGTAATGGCTTTGTACTCGCACAGGGGACTATCATTACCTTTGCTATTATTTAAGGGTCCCTGGGTAGACCAGTTGGCTTAGCTCTTGTGTCCCTGAGAGCTAGCACTTAGTTTATAACATACAAAGAAATTCATCACAATAACTTATATGCCTGATATGAACTTCTGACCTTGCAGGATTATGAATATAGCCAACTCCAAGATGTATCCATCTACAGCCCATGACCCTAAAGCTGAGGAATGGTTTACATTTGCGGCAGAACAAGGTTGGAAAGTGGTCATCAGGTCCCCGGGTGGAAGCATATGTTGCATCTAGGGTTGCCAATCTCCATCTGGAGCCTGGAGATCTCCCAGACTTACAACTGATTTTCAGACTAGAGAGATCAGCTCTCCTGGAGAAAGTGGCTTCTTCAGATGGGGCGGGGGGGGGGGGCTTAATGGTTTTAAACCCTGCTGAGTTTTCTATCCTCCCCAAATTCCATCCTCTCCAGGATCCAACACCCCCAAATTTTCAGCAGTTTCCCAATCCAGAGTTAGAAACCTGAAATACATCCCTTCCTACCAACCCTGTAGCTAGGGGCTAGCAGGGGGAGGGGGCCCTTTAAATTGTGCAGGAGGCTGGTGACTGCTCCTGCCACCTGCATAATTTAGACCCCACCAATCAGCTGATTTCTGGGCCCTACAAATGGCATGAGAGGGGCAGCGATGCCCTTCCCATGTGATTTAAATCACACAGGAGGGAGGCAGCAGCCTGGAGGTGAGGGCCCCCCAAAACTGTCAGGGGGCCAGGCTCTGTGGGCCCCCAGTTACCTACTGGCCTGTTTCCTACTTTGTTCATGCAGGGTGGCGAGGAAATCACATTTTGAACCATTTCTTTGGTTTCAAAAAATTCACCACGAAATGTGTACAATAAAGAGCGTCCTAGACTCTTTCTTCCCTGATGTGCTGGTTCTGGCAGAATGTTTTCTTTACCCGGAGGAGTGTTCTAAAACAGCACTCCCCACTCGCCAGTGGAAGGGCCATCGTTCACTCTGAGTGCCTCGGGATTCCTCTACCTCCCTCTGGTGTCCAACTGTCCATGTGGACTCGACTGGATTCCCTAGCTCCGATTCCAGCTGCAAGATAAAGAACTAGCAAATATCTTATGAACTTTCCCCCCTTTTCTGAAGAAAAACAGCCAGACTTGGCACAGACTGAGATGTTTCCTGTTGGACTGCAAGATAAACAATGAGCTCACCACAATAAGCAAGGGAAATATCAAGGAAACCTGGAATAACAAAGGCTGAGGCCCCCCCAGCCTTCCACCTTGGACTCCTCTCCTGGAGGGGAGTAGGTCAGAACTGTCAGTCTTCTTCCCTTCCCCCCCCAAAAAAACAATGTCCTCCCTGACACACCACCTATGCCTATTTACACCAAAACCCTAGAGACAAAGTTGAACAGTCTAAATTTTAAGACAGAGACTGAGATCTAAAGACAAATAAACTATAAGAAATTTGTAATAAATAAAAGAGAGTACTGCTTTTTAACATTACGATGTAACTCTCAAGAAAAGGGATCCCCATAGATTTGCAAAAATCTTCATCCAAAAAGAGGCCCGATGTTTTCGTGATATTCTGAGAAGGGAGGGAAATTACTGTAAAAAGAGCCACTGTGGTTCCTATCTGTGATCCCTGACTGGTTAGGGTTACCCGCATGACTTGTACAAAGAGCATTGCCCTCACTCTTGATCCCTGACTGGTTAGGATTCCCCACATGACTTGTACAAACAGCACTGCTCTCACTCTGAAACAGCTGAAACAGTGTCACTACAAAGAAAGCTGTTTCAGAGTGAGGGCAGTGCTTTTTGCACAAGTCATGTGGGGAATCCTAACCAGTCAGGGATCACAGACAGAGACCGTTGTGGCACTTTTTGCAATGATCTTCCCCTCTTCAAAATATCATCAAAACATGGAGCCTCTCTTTATTCTAGTGAAGACTTTTTTATGTTATTTCATTCGGATTTGGCTGTATAGTGTTGCAATATCATCACATCTGGTATGTGATCCCTGGTTGCTTGGTATCAAAGAATGAAGACAAAGGAAAGATAATACTCCTACCATGAGAGCATCAGAAAACTGGGAGAAAGTGATCACAAACAGTAGAAAACATCCATGGAAAAAAGGGCGATAAAGAAATTAGGAGGGAGTTCAGTTCCACCACCCAAAAAATAAACTGAAAAAAACCCTCTATTGGCTAGGGTTGCCTCTCTCCACGTGACACCTGGAGAGCTCCCAGAATCATAACTGATCACCAGATGATGATGATATTGGATTTATAGCCCGCCCTCCTCTCCGAAGAGTCTTAGAGCGGCTCACAATCTCCTTTACCTTCCTCCCCCACAACAGACACCCTGTGAGGTGAGTGGGGCTGGAGAGGGTTCTCACAACAGCTGCCCTTTCAAGGACAACCTCTGCCAGAGCTCTGGCTGACCCAAGGCCATGCCAGCAGGTGCAAGTGGAGGAGTGGGGAATCAAACCTGGTTCTCCCAGATAAGAGTCTGCACACTTAACCACTACACCAAATTGAAAGAGATCAATTTCGCTGGAGAAAATGGCTGCTTTGTAGAGTGGATTCTATGGCATTATACCCTGCTGAATCCCCTTCCCTTGTCACGCTCCACCCCCAAAATTGCCAACTATTTCCCAACCCAGAGTTGACAAATCATAAGTAAGCACTGTGGTTCCAGTCCAGATTCCTCCTCTACAAAATGCTTTTTAGAGCCAGATAATTAATGAATCTGGACTTTCCATTTCACCCTTGTTATGTGTTGTTTGGCCCTCATTTATGGCCAGGCACACAGGCTAGTCACAAGTATCCTTGGCCAGTGACTTCTACATGCGTATTTCACAACCAGGCAATGTTCTCACCAACGGCCCAGCTGCGGCAGGCCTCCAGTACCACGCCTTAGTTGGGGTGTGGCACTAACCTGTTTCATTCCCCAGCTCAGTGACATGACAGGAACATGACTAAATGCAATTAAGATGGGAGTAACGAAGCATGACTCAGACACCACAACAGCTGCCCTCCAGGATCTGTGGCATGAATTCAAGATACGTTGACGTTTCCAGAGCAAAAGGCAGAAGCCAACAAGTTCAAATATATTATTTAATGCCAGCCTGAGTCCCAGAACGTGTTTTCCTTGTGCGGCTGATAGCAGTAGGGAAGCTCGAGGAGGCAAAGTTTGCTCAGAAATAGCACACTTTAGTCTCCATCTTCCAGTGGCTTCCTCCGTCCGTAGAGTTGCCAACTTTCAGGTGGTAGGCAAACAAGTGAGTAACACGGATGAGATAAAGCCAACAAAGCAAAAAGCATCCATGGAACAAAGCCTCGATGCACACCATTTACAAAGCCAGTCAAGTAATATTTTATGAGTTATGCAAATAATCGGAAAATAATTGACCCTACAACATCCTCTATACAAAAATGTGCATAGAAACAAACATCCACCATTCATATAACGAGGAACAGAGAATCCACAACAGTCAAACTGGTCCTTGAACCCAGTCAGTAACTTCTTTGCAAATGGATCTCATCTTCTCTGCCATTCTGTGGGGAATATGGGAGTGAAGGCGGTCTTTAAGTTCAGAATTCTGAATCTCAGAATTCATGCTGGATCATCGCAAAACTCGGATAAAGCCTCCACGAACTAAGACACAAAATACTGCTTTTGTTAGTTAGCTGGACTGCTGGAATCAAATTGGATTGATGTTTACCTTCACTCCCATATTCATCACGAGACTTGGGACAACAGAGATCCAACTTGTAAAGAGGTTAATGACTCGGTTCAATAATAATAATAATAATAATAATAATAATAATAATAAGTTTTATTTATACCCCGCCCTCCCCGCCGGGGCAGGCTCAGGGCGGCTTACAATCTAGAAGAACAGAAGGCCTTACCGTTGGACTAATGTGGATTCTCTGTTCCTCGTTGTATGCATATTTTTGTATAGAGAATGTTGTGGAATTAATTATTTTTGGATTAGTTACATCATTTATAAAAGATTATTGACTGGCTTTGGAAATTGTATGCATAGAGACTTTGTTGGAAGGTAGGGAGGGAGGGATGTAAAGAAAGCAACTTTAAATGCATTCTCCAAGCCACTGGCCTTGGCTTGGAGAAATGATTTAAAGAGAGAAATGCCTTCTCCAAGCTGGCCAACAGGGAGGTGAGGGCTTCAAAAGCCACACAATATATGCAAAGCAGCCACATGTGGCTCCCAAGCTGCAATTTGGTCACCCCTGGTACATCTCATACAGAACTGTGTGGCTGCCATCCCAATCACAACAGCATCAAAACCAGGACACGCAAAGACAAGAAAAGGGGTTTCTATATACGGTGGAGGGGGCTTCCCAAGTATGCAGAAAAACAGGGCTTTATAAATAAATCAAAAGAAAATGGGATTTAAAAAAAAATGACCTGATTAGGCCTAAGCATGCTCTAAGAGGCAGAGAAAATATGCAAGCAATATGGGAAGCTTATCTAAACGCAGCAGGATCTACAGCAGGCATTTACATAAAAACATAAGAGAAGCCATGTTGGATCAGGCCAATGGCCCATCCAGTCCAACACTCTGTCACACACACTGTGGCTAATAGCCACTGATGGACCTCTGCTCCATATTTTTATCTAACCCCCTCTTGAAGCTGGCTATGCTTGTAGCTGCTACCACCTCCTATGGCAGTGAATTCCACATGTTAATCACCTTTTGGGTGAAGAAGTACTTCCTTTTATCCGTTCTAACCCAACTGCTCAGCAATTTCATTGAATGCCCATAAGTTCTTGTATTGTGAGAAAGGGAGAAAAGTACTTCTTTCCCTACTTTCTCCATCCTGTGCATAATCTTGTAAACCTCTATCATGTCACCCCACAGTCGACGTTTCTCCAAGCTAAAGAGCCCCAAGCATTTTAACCTTTTTTCATAGGGAAAGTGTTCCAAATCTTTAATCATTCTAGCTGCCCTTTTCTGCACTTTTTCCAATGCTATAATATCCTTTTTGAGGTGCGGTGACCAGAATTGCACACAGTATTTCAAATGAGACTGCACCATCGATTTATACAGGGGCATTATGATACTGGCTGATTTGTTTTCAATTCCCTTCCTAATAATTCCCAGCATGGCGTTAGCCTTTTTTATTGCAATCCCACACTGTCTTGACATTTTCAGTGAGTTATCTACCATGACCCCAAGATCTCTCTCATGGTCAGTCTCTGCCAGTTCACACCCCATCAACTTGTATTTGTAGCTGGGGTTTTTGGCCCCAATGTGCATTACTTTGCACTTGGCCACACTGAACCTCATCTGCCACATTGACACCCACTCACCCAGCCTTAACAGATCCCTTTGGAGTTCCTCACAATCCTCTCTGGTTCTCACCACCTTGAACAATTTAGTGTCATCTGCAAACTTGGCCACTTCACTGCTTACTCTCAACTCCAAATCATTTATGAACAAGTTAAAGAGCATGGGACCCAGTACTGAGCCCTGCGGCACTCCACTCCACTGTAGTCCTCCACTGCGAAGACTGCCCATTTATACTCACTCTCTGCTTCCTATTAATTAGCCAGTTTTTGATCCACAAGAGGACCTGTCCTTTTACTCCATGACTCTCGAGCTTACTAAGGAGCCTTTCATGAGGAACTTTATCAAAAGCTGTCTGGAAGTCAAGGTAAACAGCATCTATTGGGTCTCCTTTGTCCACATGTTTGTTCACCAATATCCTCCTGAAGTGGTCAGAAAGATTATTGGAAAGGCCAGAATGATACCCAGGGACAGTGTTCTACAAGACAGCCAGTTTGGTGTAGTGGTTAAGTGTGCAGATTCTTATCTGGGGGAACCGGGTTTGAGTCCCCGCTCCTCCACTTGCAGCTGCTGGAATGGCCTTGGGTCAGCCATAGCTCTTGCAGGAGTTGTCCTTGAAAGGGCAACTGCTGTAAAAATCTCTTTCAGCCCCACCTACCTCACAGGGTGACTGTTGTGGGGGTGGGGGAAGGTAAAGAAGACTGTGACCACTGAGACTGAGATCTAGAGTATAGGGTGGGATATAAATCCAATATCATCTTCTTCTTCTACATGACAAGTCCAAAGAATACAACAACAGAACACCACTTGGGGGGGGGGGGGTCACCTACAGCTCACTGTTCAAGCCGCTTCAACATATTATTAACAACTTACATCCCATGTTGGATATTAGTGACACTTCCCTCACACAGGCACTGGGGGCGGCTGATCTTTTTTTGCTCACAGGCAGCCTGCTAACCTAAAACTTCTCCTCATCCACAATTATACTTAATAGTACCTCAGACTCTGGTATCAAGGCCTGCAACAAACCAAGATGCCAACTTCGTTCTCATATAGATCCTAGCAGGACTTTTTTTTTTTAGCAGGAACACACAGGAAATGCCATTCCAGCTGACTTGACATCAGGGGGTGTGGCCTAATATGCAAATGAGTTCCTGCTGGGATTTTTGTACCAAAAAAGCCTTGGATTTTAGCAACACTATCAGTGGACCCAGCTACATCAGCCATACCATCGCGAGCTCATACTCCTGTTCTAATGTGGTTTATGCCATCAAGTGTCAGCAATGTCCTTCCACCCAGTGCCGGCCCTAGGGTGCATGGTGCCCCAGGCAGGCTTCCTGCCCGGCACCCCCCCCCCACCTCCTCCCTCCCACCCTCCTTCCGCCACGCTGCACGCAGCTCTTCATTGCGCACACCTCCCCCCAAAGCTCACCGTGACGAGGCTGGGCCCTACCGGCTTTGAGGCAGCCACGTGTTTTATGAAGCCAACACGGAAGGAGGCTTCTCCCCCCTCCTTTCCGGAACCGGAAGTGAGGGGCAGCGAAGCCTCCTCCAGTGCTGGCTTTAAAAAAATGTGTGGCTGCCTCAAAGCCGGTAGGGCCCAGTCTCTTCGCTACGAGCTTGGCAGGGGGAAGCGTGGCGGAAGGGAGGGGGCTGGTGGCGGTAGCAGCAGTGATGGTGGGGAGAAGCAAAGTAGGTGGTTGTCTTGGGCACCGGGAGGGGGGGAGCCCAATTTGGCGCCCCCTCCTGGTGCCCTAGGCAACCACCTAGTTTGCCTAGTGGGTGAGCCAGCCCTGTTTCCACCCTCTATATTGGACAAACAGGTCAGTCCCTCTGACAAAGAATAAATTGATATAAGTCTGACAGTAGAAACTAAAATGTTTAAAAACCAGCGGGGGAATATTTTAACCTTCCAGGACAATCAGTTGCTGACCTACGAGTGGCAGTTCTTTTACGAACCAATTTTGAAGGGAGATTCCTTAGAGAGTGCTGAATTTCAACGGCTAGTGTGCTCAAAACAATGCATCCTCCTGGACTGAATCAAGACCTAGGTATCCTGTCTCATTGCCAATGCTGATTTTTTCCCCATGCCTCTGCATATCACACCTAATCCAATCGTGCCTGCTGTTGTTATTCGCCTGCTATTGTCATTCAGCATCTGAAATCCCTCCACTCTTCAAGATTATAAGGACAGATGGATTCAGGGCTGGTGCATGGGAGTAGGAGGGGTGGGTGGCGGCCTGGGGTGTTACCCCACCTGGGGGCGCCACTAGGCACCCCCTTACCCACGCAGAGCGCTCCTTCAATCCTTCCTTGAAGGCAGGATCAGAGGAGCGCTTTCCCTCTGCAGTAAGCTCAGTGTGCTGTTTTAGCAGCGCCGGTTGCTTTTGGGTTAAAAGTGGCCGAGCGGCACCTTCCAAAGGTGCCGCTCGGCTGCTTTCAACCCAAAAGTGACCGGAGCTGCTAAAACAGCACACTGAGCTTGCTGCAGGGGGAAAGCGGTGTCACGGCAGCACTGTTGTGTGCTGCCCACTGCTCTCTCGTCCCTGCTGCCCTGTATGATGACATTACTATGCCACGCGTGCGATATAAGCTCCATAGGGGGAGCTTTGGAGGGGGGTGCAGCGCAGGGGGCTACCTCGAGTGGCAGAACCCTTAGTGCCAGCCCTGGATGGAGTCACATTCTAGCTGTATCTGCAAGAAGAGAGCAGTGACTCATGAAAGTTCTTACCCTGCCACAAAGTCTTGATCTTGAAGGTTCTAACAGGACTCATGCTCTTTTCTATAGCATTGAGAGCAGCTGAAAGGCAATAAAAGGAGGCTGGAGGAACTGCAGTGGAGGGAGATGGAGAAACCGATCTGCTTAGAAGCTAGGGGTGGGGGAGGATAGTTGTTCTCCCAAGGCAGCTATTAGTCAAAACTGCCTCTCCCCTACACACACCCCAGCACACAGTTTTCTGCATTGCTTCCTTAACAAGAGATTTACATATTCCAATTAGTGCTGGGAAAAGATCCAGCTAATGGCTAATGTTTCCATATGGCCATTTCCCACTTTTAAATACTAGTGAAAATCAATTTGCACCAAGCGCAGCCTAGTAGTCCAATTATGTTTACTTCCTCTATCCCGCCTGAGCCCTACAACAAACTGCAGGCTTCTTCAGCCTCCATCATACTCTGGATCTGCTCCCCCTCTATCCGCCCCCCCCCTTCATATTTGAACATCCAGCCTGCTGAGGAATTCTGCAGAGCTCAAAAACTCTGGGATTTAAAAGCATTCAGCTGCTGCTTTGCAGACTGCAACTGGCCACCAGTTTCTCCGTCTGCAATGCTAATCATTGGAAAGAGGCTTAGCAGAGGCGATTGATGTGCAGAAACAGAGGGAAAGAAACCGGGCAATTGGCTCTCAGCCAGCAAGAACAGATGTTATCTTGTCAAGCACAGCTGGAAGCCTCCCAGAAGCACTTGCCTTCTCTGGCCATTAACATTTCCCATGGCTCCAGCACAGCTGTTCTCTGCTTGCACAAGCTCTCTAGGAAAAAGATATTCACTCGATGAAGCTGGTACACAGGAACTGGCCCTGGAGCCTCAATATCAGTAATGTGACCGCTCCATTTTTAATCTAATCAACGGCCCTGCAAGGCTCCTCTTCTGAACAAGAATGGTTTGGCAGGAGAGAAAGTCTCAATGCATTTGAAAAGCCAGAGATCAGTTCTGGGTTGTAGCCCAGAAACGGTCCCAAAGATGTTGTATCCCATATTGGCAAAATAAAAAATAAGCATTGCAAAATCAAGTGTTTGTTTTTCACTAGGAATAATTAAGGATTGTTTTCAGTGGTTTAGTATGAGCAGCAGGCCAGGAGCACTCAGCACAAATGCAGTTTCTGTTTTGGCTCACTGCCTGCAGCTGAACCACAGCAGAGCACAATGTTGGCAGAAGAAAACATGAAAGTCAGCATGGGTTTGGGATGGCAGTGATTGGGTGGTTTTATGTTTGTTTGATTTTGTAAGAAGTGCTTCAAAACAGAGGCCGTCTATCTGAACTAGCGGAATTGGATTTTCAGTAGCAGCACTGTAAATGCCTACATTTTACCTTTGGCATACATCTGGGGCAGGGGACAGATAGAATTGGAAGCTAGCCAGGAGATCGTAAAGTTGTCTGGCAGTCAGAAGTTCTAGCTCTTTTTGCATTACACACCACTAAGTGACGAGTTTAGGCTTGCCAATCCCCAGATCCCAGCGGGGGTTCTTCTGCTTTCCCAGGCTCCTTCCTGCCCCCAGTCAGCTGGCTGGCGGGGGAAGCCCCACCCCCAGAGGACCATGTGCCTTTCCGCCTCCAGAGGCTTCAGTCTCCTATTGAAAGGCTTCCTCTTGGGATGGTGTGTCTGTATTACTTGGAAGAAGTTGGCAGCAACTCGTGAGTAGAGAGGCCAATCCCTCCCTTCAGAGTTGCTAGAAATGGGGGTGGGGGGGAGGGAAATGTCTGCTGGGCACTTCATTATTCCCTATGTGGAGATCGCTTCTCATAGGATATAATGAGGAATTGATCTGGAGGTTTCAGGGGCTCTGGGGAAGCTGTTTTTTGCGGTAAAGGCACCAAATTTTCAGTATAGTATCTAGTGCCTCTTCCCAAAGTACCCCCCAGGTTTCAAAATGATTGAACCAGGGGGTCCAATTCTGTGAGCCCCAAAAGAAGGTGCCCATATCCTTCATTATTTCCTATGGAAGGAAGGCATTTAAAAAGATGTGCTGTCCCTTTAAATGTGATGGCCAGAACTCCCTTGGAGTTCAATTATGCTTGTTACATCCTTGTTCCTGGCTCCACCCCCAATGTCTCCTGGCTCCACCCCCAAAGTCTCCTGGCTACACCCCCCAAAGTCTCCTGGCTCCACCCCCAAAGTCCACAGATATTTCTTGAATTGGACTTGGCAACCCTAGATGAGCTAGACTTGTTTTTAAGGCAAGAGACATTTCAGGGGTGGTTTGCCATTGCTTGTCTTTGCATCATGCCCCTGGTCTTCTTCGGAAGTCGCCTATCCAAATACTAGCCAAGGCCAACCCCGGCTTAGCTTCCAAGATCAGACTAGCGTGGGCTATCCAGGTCAGGGCATTAAAAAGAAATTTATCCTTTAATATATATCTCGGAAAGGACTGGGACCCTATAAATTTTAAGGCTGCGTTACAGAATGCCGGGCTCTTTTGGGGGGACATGATGCGATCTCACAAAGGAATTTCAAAGGGCGATTACAAAGCCCCCTTGCTTCCTACACTGCTTTTGAAAAACATGGTTGTATTTTGAAACCCCTGTTCCTTAAATCAGGCTTTCTTTTTTTAAAAAAAAAACACAGGAGATGAGAAAGGATCCTGGAGGAGAACTGTCCTTGCAAACCACCCCCCAGAAGGACATACTTTGGTGGGAGTACCGTTTCCTGCGCTTCTTCTCAGCCCTCTGGCCCAAGAAGAGGACATCCACACGCTCCTTCCATGCAGCGAAACTCCCTGCGTCATTCACGCCGCATCGAGGAAGACTCATCTGATGCACGGTGGAAGCATCCAGCTTACCACTGAGAGACAAGTGGGATACCCACTGAAATTCCCTGGAACAGAAGAGGAGAGAGCCAGGCATGGGCATTATTCCCAGGTGGGTCATTATTGCGTCTAGGAGTGGGATTGTCACTTGGGGGATGCAAGGAACTGAGCCAAAATCCTGGACAGACCTACATGGCCAGGAAAAAGAGGGTTATGCTTATTCAGGAGCAAGATTGGAGTTCAGTAGCACCATAAAGACCAAGAAGATGTCCAGGGCACAAGCTTTTGAGAGTTCCCTTCATCAGATGCTCTTGAAAACTTATTCCCTAGAAATGTGGTTGGTCTTTAAGGTGCTGTTGGACTCCATTCTTGCGCTTCTGCTATAGACTCAAACAGTGATGCACCTGAACTTATTCAGGAGGGGTAGGGTTGCCAATCCCTAGGTGGGGGCAGGGGGTTTCCCAGTTTGGAGGCCCTCCCCTTGCATCAGAAAGTGGGAGGGGGGAGAGGGAGGGAAATGTCTGCTGGGCACTCCATTATTCCTTTTGTTATTCCCTATGGAGACCAGAAGAAGTAAGAGCCTTGCGGGATGTTGCTCAGTTCAACAAGGCCTGTAAGTAGGTAAGACATCACTATTTCGACTCGCCTTCAACTGAATTTGTCGTAGTATAAGAGGATACTCAAGCAGGCTGAAGACCCTGGAATTAATGACACGAGCACCAAAACTGTTTTAACCATTTTAATTGTTTATTGTTTAATTTGTTCAGTATTTTAACTATCAAAGTCTAGAATTGTTTAAACCAGGGTGGGCAACGGTAGCTCTCCAGATGTTTTTTGTCTATAACTCCCATCAGCCCCAGTCAACGGTAGCTCTCCAGATGTTTTTGCCTACAACTCCCATCGGCCCCAGTCAATGGTAGCTCTCCAGATGTTTTTTGCCTACAACTCCCATCAGCCCCAGTCAATGGCCATGTTGGCCGGGGCTGATGGGAGTTGTAGGCAAAAAACATCTGGAGAGCTACCGTTGGCCACCCCTGGTTTAAATGTTTTAACTATCAAAGGCTAGAATTGTCTAAATGTTTTATTGTTGTGAGCCGCCCTGAGCCTGCTTCGGTGGGGAGGGCAGGATAAAGAAATAAATAGATAAATTCCAATAGGGTATAATGGATAATTGATCCACGGTTATCTAGGGCTCTGGGGCAGCTGCTTTTTGAAGTAGGAGCACCAGAATTGCAGCATAGTATCTGATGCCTCTTTTCAATATACCCTCCAAGTTTAAAAAAAAAAAATTGGACTGGATTGTCCAATTCTATGAGCCCCAAAAGATGGTGCCCTTATCCCTCATTATTTCCAATGGAAGGAAGGCATTTAAAAGGTGTGCAGTCCCTTTAAAAGTGATGCCCAGAACTCCATTTGGAGTTCAGTTATGCTTGTCACAACCTTGCTCCTGGCTCCACCCCCAATGTCTCCCAGATGTACATCCAATGTCTCCTGGCTCCACCCCCAAAGTCCCCAGATACTTCTTGAAATGGACTTGGCAACCGTAAGGAAGGGCCATAGCTCAGATATGGAGCACCTGCTTTGTGTGCAGAAGGTTCCAGGTGCAAATTCCTGGTATCTCCTCTTAAATGATCTCAGGCAGCAGGGTGCTGGAAGGAAACCTTGGAGAACCAATGCCGGTCAGAGTAGGCAAGACTTAGTTAGCTATGTATGATCTGACTTCATTTCTGGCACAGCAGCAATGGAAGAAAACAAATCTAGAAATGCTAAAGAACTTTAAAAAAAAAAGTGCTCCTTGTAGTTCTGGATTTTAACTTCTGTTTCAACATCAAGTTGCTGTTCTATTGTTAAATTAGGGTGGTTGCATCCCAGGATCATTTGGAAAACACCTCCTCCCCCCCCACCCCCTCCCACCCCCCGCTGTGACGTGTTTGAGCTCTTTACGTTTGCTCTAATTGGGGTCTACGGGACATGTGAATTAGACAGTCCAATTGAAACACAGACTGGTACAAAGGGAGGGCTGGACAGTACAGAAAGATCCTCAGGGAGCGATCAACCATACATGGAGCAGGATGTGAAATCAAGAACTAAAAAAGGTAAAGGTAGTCCCCTGTGCAAGCACCAGTCATTTCTGACTCTGGTGTGATGTCACACCACCGTTTCTGACTCTGGTGTGATGTCACATCACAACATTTTATTGGCAGACTTTTTTGTTATGGGGTGGTTTGCCATTGCCTTCCCCAGTCATCTACACTTTCCCCCCAGCAAGCTGCGTATTAATTTTACTGACCTCGGGAAAATGGAAGGCTGAGTTAACCTTGAGCTAGCTACCTGAACCCAGCTTCCACTGGGATCAAACTCAGGTCATGAGCAGAGCTTGGACTGCAATACTGCAGTTTACTACTCTGAGCCAAGGGGCTCTTCGAAATCAAGAATTAGCTCTTCAAATAAAGCATTCTGGCAGCCGGGTGGGGCCTGGAGGTGGACTCTAAACAAAAACTAATTTCAAAAGTGCCAAGAGGGGAAGAGGGAAATGGCACTGCCTCCTTGGTTCTTCTGGCAACTGGACTGAAATTTTTAAAAAGCCAGGTTTTTCCCCTCCCTGGTCAGTTGATAACCCATATATAAACAATCTTCTGTTTTCTAGCAAACCAGTATGTATTATCACTGTGGGACTGCTGGATTTCCATATGGGTGAAGGCAGGGAAGGAGGGGGAGAGAACAGAGGGAGTATTTGAAGATGGCCAGAATCCAGAATGTAGCAATGGCATCTATGGAATCTTCCAGCTGGCCCCGAATCGCTGCTGCTTTTGTAGAGCTCTCCAAGAGGAGTCCCAGCCATACAAGGGAAACAATCAAGGCAGCGTGCAAAACGGTGCCAGCGGAAACAGGCTCTCCCTGTGCTCCTAAGCTAGCTCCACGGCTAAGGGCCAAATCATTTCTAAAGAATCACGTTCATGGACCAAATTAGATTGGCCAAGACAAAGGGCTCAAAAAAAAAGGATTGCATGGCAGGCAAGGGAGGGGTGTTAAATACACCTGCCATTTCCCCTTTCCCACAACTATGTTTCTGATATGGTAAATACACATCAGGGAATCTCAGCTGGGGAGAAGGTATGGTTGGGGAAGGGAATGCAGAGGGGGGAAGTTAAGTCCCCATTCTCTTCTATAAATCTCACCTTCCTCACTGGCTAAAAAAACCCTTGGATTCCACAGTCATTAGATATTGGAAGAAGAAGATATTGGATTTATATTCTGTCCTCCACTCCGAATCTCAGACTCTCAGAGTGGCTCACAATCTCCTTTACCTTCCTCCCCCACAACAGACACACTGTGAGCTGGGTGGGGCTGAGAGGGTTCTCACAGCAGCTGCCCTTTCAAGGACAGCCTCTGCCAGAGCTATGGCTGACCCAAGGCCATTCCAGCAGGTGCAAGTGGAGGAGTGGGGAATCAAACCCGGTTCTCCCAGATAAGAGTCCACACACTTAACCACTGCACCAAACTGGCTAGGAAAGCATCATGATCACCATCCACCGCTATCACAACTGGCCTCTGTACATTTCTTCATTCAATCTGAATTTTACTTAACCACTTCTCACCTTGTATTTCTTGCACCTGACAGCCTTTTGATCCTGCCGTTTCTGTTTGTTTCCTCTGCCTAGGGCTGATGACCCACTAACTGTGTCTGATGAGATGGACTCTGGCCCTCAAGAGCTTATGCCGGAATCCAAAGTTTATAAGGAGAAGGATTGGATTCATACCCCACCCCTCACTTGGAGTCTCAGAACAGTTTACCGTCTTCTTTCCCATCCTCTCCATACAACAGGCACTCTCCGTAGGCAGGTGGGGCCGAGAGAGCTCTTTTGAAAACTACTCTAGAGAGAGCAGCTCTTTTGAGAACTGTGACTGACCCAAGGTCACTCAGAAGGTGCATGTGAAGAAGAAGTGGGGAATCAAACTCAATTCTCCCAGATTAGAATCCACACCAGGTTGCCAGGTCTGTGTTGGAAAATACCTGGAGACGTTGGGGTGGATCCAGGAGGGGGTGGGGTTTGAGGAGGGAAGGGACCTCAGGAGGGTCACAGAGTCCACCCTTCAAAGCAGCCGTTTTCTCCAGCGGAGCTGATCTGTGCCAGCTGGAAATCAGTTGTAAAAGCAAGAGGATTCCAGGTCCCACCTGGAGGCTGGCAGCAACCCTAGTCCACACACTAAGCACTACACCAAAATGAAACCTCAAGACTTACTACGACAGATAGTCACAGCAAATGCCCTGAAACAGGAAAACTGACTGATCTTTGAGGTAAACCTCAGAGAAAAATATTTATTGATTGATTTTATGAATGGTTCACAAACTTACTTGGATGAAATGGTCTATACTATGCATAGTTTATGGCAAGTAGGATCCTATTAGCTAATTTCTATACCGCTTAATGTGTCACATGCAGGGCTTTTTTGTAGCAGGAACTCCTTTGCGTTTTAGGCCACACACCCCTGATTTAGCCAATCCTCCAAGAGTTTACAGGATTCTTAGTCCAGGGCCTATTGTAAGCTCCAGGAGGATTGGCTACATCAGGGGTGCATGGCCTAATATGCAAAGGCTCTGTTTCAGTTATTTCTGGGGGTTCCAGACACCTAAAATCCAAATGCTTTGGTTATGGAAGTCCCACTGTGTTGACTCACTCTGTATAATCCGTCCTGAGCTCCTATGAGAAAGGTGGACTATAAATAACATAAATAAATAACATTTTCAAATTCACAATTTTTCCTGCCCAGTGTGAACCCCAAAGCAGCTTACAACGTTCTTTTTTTCCCCCTCACAACAACTCTGTGAGGTTGGTTAGTCTGAAAATGGGTGACTGGGCAGAGGTCAGGTCACCCTGAAAGCTTCCATAGCAGAGTGGTAGGTCCTGGTATGATGCCAAAATCCAGAGTTACTATGGTTATCTGACAGGTGGTGCCATTATTGCATAGCACTACTGAGGGAGAATGGATTCTCTGGGCCTGGAACTGGCGGGAGGTCTGAAGGCAGAAAGGGTCAGGAAACTCTTGAGGGAAGGCCCAAAGCTCTATGCCTAACCTCCAGCTTCCCCTGTAGAATATCCCTGTTTCAGTCTCTGACAGCTCCACTTAAATGGCTTTCACCAATGCTGACAAAGATCCCTGCAGAAGATTGTGGGGAACCACAACCAGTCAGAGCTAGAAGGATTTGGCTACACTGGAGAGCCAGTGTAGTGTACTAGCTGGACTAGGATCTGAGAGTTCAGGATCGAATCTTCCCTCTGCTCAGGCCCTGTGATTCTCAGTCTAACCTGCCTCACAGTGTTCATGTGAGAATAAAAACCAGAAGTGGAGGGAAGGATGCTGTGAGCCTCAAAGAACCAGACTCAACATTGTGATGATATCAGAACCAACCCCCCCCCCCCCAAGCCTTACCGGACAGCTTTGGAGAACACCACCGGTCGTGTTCCTGGATGACTGGATTCCAAGTAGCCGTATTTCTCAAGGAACCTCTGAAATAAAAAAGAAATTTTATTTTTTAAAACATGTCCCCGGGTGACTGGCCTTTCTGCAAATGGAGGGTAGAAACCTCCTGATCTGGTGGGGCTCTCTCTCGGCTTGGCTTCGCGAACGAAGATTTAAGAAGGGTGCAATAGTCCACGTCTGCTGCAGGCTCGCTGGTGGCTGACAAGACCAATGCGGGACAGGCAGGTCCGGCCACAGTGGCTGCAGGGAAAAGTCTGATTTAGGGTTGGTGCTGTAGCAGTGCGATTCTTCCTCAGTCTCCTTTTGTCCTCAAGACCAGCTATGCGTGCGTTCTCAAAGGAAGAGACAGCCTGGTGGATGGTGTGTCTCCATGCTTTGCGATCTGAGGCTAGGTCAGATCACTGGTGATGGTTGATGCGACAGGTGCCAAGGGATTTCTTCAAGGAGTCCTTGTACCTCTTCTTTGGTGCCCCTCTATTTCGATGGCCAGTGGAGAGTTCGCCATACAGGGCAATCTTGGGAAGGCGGTGGTTTTCCATCCTAGAAATATGCCCTGCCCAGCGCAGCTGCGTCTTCAGCAGCAGTGCCTCGATACTGGTAACCTCCGCCCGCTTGAGGACTTCAGTGTTGGTCACAAAGTCACTCCAGTGGATGTTGAGGATGGTGCGAAGTCAGCGCTGATGAAAGCGCTCGAGGAGTCGCAGGTGATGACGGTATAAAACCCACGATTCAGAGCCGTAGATGAGGGTTGTCATCACAACCGCTTTGTAAACATTGATCTTTGTGCCTTTTTTCAGATGCTTGTTGCTCCACACTCTTTTGTGCAGTCGGCCAAATGCACGGTTTGCCTTTGCCAGCCTGTTGTCAATCTCCTTGTCGATCTTGGCATCTGAGGAGATGATGCACCCCAGGTAGCTGAACTGCTGGACTGTCTTCAGAACTGATTCACCCACAGTGATGCAGGTTGGGGCTACAGGTAGGTGAATGCTCTTGGTCAACACTAAAGGGGAACAGAGTCTCTTTGGAAAGCCAACTCTAAGTCAAATCAGGAGAAACGTTGGAGGATCTGGGATGAGATCCCTTAATATATTTCTAATTGTTAAATAGCAATTATGGGTGGGGGAGAAGCAATTTGGATTAGGACCATGGGGGATAACCTATTCCCATCACATCAGTTTCTAGACCTCAATCCCTCTCCTTTCCACCAGGTTACCAAGCTCCCGCCAGGCCAGGGGATCCCCAGTCTGGAGGGCCCCAACCTGCTGGCACTGAAGGGATCCCCATCCCTGAAGAGCCCTGTCACCACATGATGTCCCCGGTATGATGGCATCACCCAGAAGTGACATTATTGCACTGGGGATGCCATGCCAGGGATGGTCTAGGACTTGTGGAAAAACTCTATGATACCATAGAGTTTTATTGTGAGTCCTAGAGTGTCCCTGGCACGATGTTAGTGGTACAATGACATCACTTCCAGGTGATGTCATCACACCCTGCACGCTTTGTGCACAAGAGAGAACAGTCCCTCGCCGCAGCAGCAGAGGGACTTGGCAACCCTACTCCTCACCCTGGCCCTGGGAGCTGCTGTTTGGCCCAGTGAGGGAAACATAGTGACACTGTTTACCTTTCCATTACATTTTAACCCGACTCCTCTTCCAAGGACCTCAGAGTGGCAGACAACAGTTTCCTTTCCTCTTTTTATCCACAGATCAACCCTGTGAGGTAGGCTAGGCTGAGAGCACACAACTATCCTGAGGTCACCCAGTCACCCAATTGGAATCTCTCAGATCCTATCACACGCCTGCTATTGTCATTCACCTGCTATTGTCGTTTGCCTGCAAATGTCGTTTGGCATCTGAAATCACTCCGCTTTCCAAGACAGATGGAGTCACATTCTAACTGTATCTGAAGGCAAGAGCAGTGACTCACGAAAGCTCATCCCTGCCACAATTTTTTTTTAGTTTTGAAGAGGCTACTGGACTCTTGCTCTTTTCTACTGCTAAAGGTCCCTGTGCAAGCACCAGTCATTTTCGACTCTGGGGTGACGTTGCTTTCACAATGTTTTCACGGCAGACTTTTTTACAGGGTGGTTTGCCATTGCCTTCCCCAGTCGTCTACGCTTTTCCCCCAGCAAGCTGGGTACTCATTTTACCAACCTCGAAAGGATGGAAGGCTGAGTCAACCTGGAGCTGTCTACCTGAGCCAGCTTCCGCTGGAATCGAACTCAGGTCGTGAGCAGAGGGCTCCGACTGCAGTACTGCAGCTTCACCGATCTGTGCCACGGGGCTCTTTTCTACTGCTACAGACTAACATGGCTACCCATCTTGATCTGTCTCAGATCCTAGTGAGATACTCTAAACACCAGGGCTTTTTTTTGTGTGTGGGGGGAAAGTGGTGGAACAGAGTTCCAGAATTTCTTTGTGGAAACAAAATTCTCAAAAAATGTTTAAAAGTTCATGAGGGACATCCATGTGTTTCTCTCTTGAGAGTTCCAGGAAAAAAAGCCCTGCTAAACACTCCGCTACGCCATCTGAAAGCAAACAGGCAACCTACGTGTTTTACCCATTCAGGCAAATACCAACTCGAGGTAGGGATTGACCGTTGGATCACGGCATGAGGGAAAGGGTTAAACTCCTCCTTCTCTATATCACAGCTCTAATCTAATTACCACCCCCCAGTATTGCCATTTTTCACCAGCGATCTGATCATGAGCCTGTCAGGGTCTCGTCTCACACAATTTGCCTACTTAGCACCCTGAACCCGAGCCTCCCATCCAGACAACACTGACTGCAATCACGCACACTAAATAATGCACTTCCAATTCAGTGTGCACTTTCCAACTGGATTTTACTGTGTGAACTGGCAAAAGCCAGTTAGAAAGTGCATTGAAAGTGGATCAAAAGTGTGTGTGTGTGTGTGTGATCGCAGCCCTTGTTTCCCTTGCTTTTCAGACACCTTTTGCTCATGCCAGGAGGCCAAGAATCAGCTGCCATTCCAAGTTTGCCTTTACAATGAATTCAGCGGTGAGCCAACCCCGCCCCACCTCGTTCTGGCGTCTGCGTCTGTACCAGCTCTGTTCTCCAAGGCACTCCCGTATCAGCATTTCAGCTCAGATGCCTGGAATAAACAGAGCCCAGATGCAACAGTGGGAAAAAACAGATTCCAACAGGGACAGACAATAGAATTTCAGCCACAGTGTTCTGCCAGAGGTCACCCTTCCCTCAGAAAGGCCATAACCCTGTTTGATGCAATAGGCACACCTGAAACAATGTTCTTTGTTTTCATTTATGTTATCGTGATGCATTCCTTCTTCATGGATAATACCAGTTGAGGGGTAGGGACAGATCAGGAGGATATCAAAATGTGCCTGTAGGGCATGCACCAAATATAGTTTTGCCAAGGGTCAGACTAATACAGATTTTTTAAAAAGAAAAAAAACACACTTAAATTATATCCACCCACAGTTAGATTTTTCCTATTCTCCACAATACACCAATTCACATTTGTGAGAAATTATAACAGTTTGAATGAGACTGAAAACTCTTCTCAGCAAACTTTAGCTGGACACTCTTTTTCTGTCTCGTCAAAACCCTAAATGTTCTTTTGCATATTGCTCAATTCCCAGTAGTAATGTACGGCTGTGAGAGTTGGACCATAAGCAAGGCCGAGCACAGAAGAGTAGATGCTTTCAAATTGTGGTGCTGGAGAAGACCCTTGGGAATATCTTGGACTGCAAGAAGATCAAATCAGGCAGTCCTCAAGGAAATCAACCCTGACTGTTCCCTCGAAGGTCAGATGGTGAAGATGAAGCTCCAATACTTTGGTCACCAAATAAGAAGGGAGCACTCCCGGGAGAAGACCCTGATGCTAGGAAAGACAGAAGGCAAAAGAAGAAGGGGACTGCAAAAGATGAGATGGCTGGACAGCGTTACTGATGTAACTAACATGAATTTGAGCGGACTTCAGAGGATGGTGGAAGACAGGAGGGCCTGTCATCATGACTTGGTCCATGGGGTCACAAAGGAGATTTTTTTTTTAAGCAAACGTGTTTGGGAATCCCACCCCCCTCCCCACTCCTGAATTCAGCTCTAGTGTAGGCAGTCAGAACCAAACGCTAGCTATAAGCTCAGATAACATCAATAGGCTGATTTTTCTCTGAACCCCTGAGGCAAACTGATTCAATCTTCCCAGCTTTAAACGAACAAAACCAACAGGCTTGAAAGGTTCTGCCATCGTCTTCAACTGCTTTCTCAAGACCAAAAGCTTAATTCTCCTGGGTTTTTTTCCCTCCTCCTTTTCTCACAGCTGCAAAAGAGGAAATGCCGTTTTCTATAGAATATTCCCCAAAGAGCAGGAAACGAAGAGAAAAGCATTATGGAAATATGTGCCTGGGTCTCTTCCGGGTTGCTACCCCCTCTCCCCTTTCGCCCTGCAGGTTGGAATGGGAGCAAAAACACAGCAAAAGAAAAAAGGAAAATGAAAAGTCAAATGGCAAAGGCTATCCTTAGAAAACCACATGTCAAGGCATGTTAAGAGAGCCTTCTTGTGTGCGAAGCCGTCTGTCAGGCATTGATCAAAGAAGAATGACCGATGAAAAGCTGGATCTAATATTGCAGCAGCGAGTATTTGTTCTTTTTAAGGAACACAATGTGCCAAAACGTTAGTGCCAGGCCAAAAAAAAAAAGTCTTTAATAGGAAGCTGAGTCAGACTATTGGTCCATCCAAGTTAGAATTGCCTGACTCAGACCGGCAGCAGCTTTCCAAGATCTCAGGCAAAGATCTTTCCCACCACCTGCAATGCAATCCTTTTGGTGGAAGGAAGAGGAGAAAGGTGGCTTTCCTTGCTGGGAAACTCCCTTAGACTAATGGCTCCCTAGAAAGAACTCGGTATTAGCTGCCACCACTCAGGGTACTCCCTGAGGACATCTAGACTCACCCTCTGAGAAGAGTTCCTTCTAGTACAGTACTGGATCAATAAAGAAAGAACAGGGTGCAGGGCTTTTTTTGTAGCAGGAACTCCTTTTGCATATTAGGCCACACACCCTGATGTAGCCGATCCTCCTGGAGCTTACAGTAGGTCCTGTACTAAGAGCCCTGTAAGCTCTTGGAGGATTGGCTACATTAGGGGGTGTGTGGCCTAATATGCAAAGGACTTCCTGCTCCAAAAAAAGAGCCCTGACAGGGTGTAAACTCTGGATAATACCTTATGGAAGACTATGTACTTATGTCAGTCCTATCCAAAAAAATCTGGCAGCTGCTGTCCAGGATCCCAAGCAGAGTCTTTCACATCATCTACTGCCTGGTCCATTTAAATGGAGATGCTGGGGATTGAACCCATGCCATTGAACCTTCTGCATGCCAAGCAAATGCTCTTCCAATGAGCCAATGCTCTTCCAATGAGCCACAGGCATTCCCAGTGATTGAACCCAGAGCTCCTTTTGCTGAAGATCCAAAGACTGAACTTGGGACCTTCTGGACGTGTCGCATATGCCACTGATCTCTGCAAACATATAAAGTTGCCATACACAGTCATACACACCACTGGTCCCTTGGGACTCTGTACAGTCTGCTCCCGCTAAGGAAGGATCCCAAGATGAGAAAAACACATGAATCTTCCTTATACTCAGGGCTTTTTTGTAGCAGGAACTCTTTTGCATATTAGGCCACACCTCCCTGATGTAGCCAATCCTCCTGAAGCTTACAGTAGACCCTGTAAGAAGAGCCCTGTAAAATCCTGGAGGATTCGCTACATCAGGTGGGTGTGGCCTAATATGCAAAGGAGCTCCTGCTGAATCAGACCATTGGTTCATCAGGGATACTATTGTCGGATCAGGCTGGCAGCAGCTCTCCAGGGTCTTGGGCAAGGGGACTCCCATATTACCTAAGATGACCTGATCCTTTTTCAAACTGGATATGCTGGGGATTGAACCTGGGCCCTTTCGCATGCCAAGCAGAGGAAATGGCTACTGCCTGAGATGCTTTAATAGGACAGACCAGGGTTTGAAGTTGGGATTTCCTGCATGCAGAGCTTGTGCTCTACCACAAAGTCACCATCCTACAAACTCCTACAAAATTAGCAAAGTAAATTTAAACAAGACAGTTGCAATGTGCCACATGTAGGGTCATCAATGAAAAGTTCTTGGAAATATCCACTGATTCAACATGTGGCCTCTCCAGTTGCTGTCTAGGGTGAATCACCTTGATCGTATTACTCCCGTTTTGATCCAGCATTACCAGCTTCTCGTTTCATTTCCAGGCTCATCTCCAAGTGCTGTTTTTGACCTTTACTGTCTGAAGCCATGGAGGACCAGGATACTGGAAGGACCATTTCAGATTTAAAACGCCACTGCCACTGGAAGTTTATCTTATATCAACATTCAGCAGGGCCTTTTCTGTGGCAGCCCCAAAGGCCTTCCTCCATGATGCTCATACAACAGTGAAAATATTTCTTGTTTGTTAGGCTAGTGATCAATATTGCTGGGTGGCTGGATGCAGATTTGGGGGAGGGAGTGCCAGTTTGTTGCTTTTGTTACATTTTAATATATTTTCTTGTGAACCGAATATGAGATTTCAGAATAATTCAAGCTGCTTTGTGGGCCTGTTCCCCGGAAAAAAGCAGTATGTAAAAATTTTAACAAGACACAGAATGAAAACTACTTAACCTTAAAGTTTGCTCATTGAACCATGAGAAAAGATACATAGGGCCGTTTAGCACAGCTATTAAAAAGGACACTATACTAAGACAATCCCGCCACCACCACTGCTAACAGCAGATGTCTTCTTTTCAGCCAGGTTTGGTCCTACAATTTGTTTTCAGTTCCAGGGTCCTGCACACACAGTTAGCCAACACAGCAGTTTGGGTTTGTAGAACCAGAGTGTGAACATAAAACTGGATGAACCCTGGGCTGCCAAAGGACCCCTCCCAATCTGGTCTGATCCTGCACTTTTAACTGTGACTTGATACCCAGTTAAGGGCAGAAGGAGCTTTTAAAGGCATTGGGAGAAATGCCAGCAAAGTGTGCAGGTTTTCACATCGCCATGCTTCTCAAAGGCACCAGAGCAGGAGCTAGTAAAAAAGTTGGCAGCTCCAACTGGAAGTCCCTCCCCCCCCCCTCGCCCCCCAGTCAGTGCATTTGCAGCCATTGTGGAAAGGTCTCCCCAGAAGCAGTTGGCCAACGGTGGAAAGAGGAACCAGATCTAGAAGGACCTTTTATCTGATCCAGCAGAGTTCTTCTACCATTCGCCATGATGACGTTTGGCCATGGAACCTCCATGGCCAGAAGCAGTGCATCTCAGAACACTGGCCAGCAGAGGGCAGGCGGCTGCAGCCTGTCAACTCCAGGAATCTCCGGACTTTGGTCCCATCCGGCTGCGCTGAGCATTCTGAGCGGAGTGGATCCTTTTGTTTTTTTGGTTTTAAAGCCAGGAAGGGGGATCCGCCTTGGAGATTGCAAAGAGCATCTCTGAGCATGCACAGAACGCCTCCTTCCCTTCCCCTCTGAGCAGCCACAAAGCACCCCCCTCCAACACAGAGAGAGCCTAATTTTGGAACTTGAACTTAACCCCTGCCTTCCCGGCTGGGCTTTGTGGAGCCCCTCTCCCTCCCTCCCTCCCTCCGCTCACCTCTGCCTCTGGGAGCCTGTAGGGCTGCAGCCTTCCGAGGCTGGCCCCGGCGCAGAGCTGGAGCAGGGGCATCATCCAGAGGAGCGGCGGGAGCAGGGAGAAGGAAGGGGCCATCCTCGCCCAGCCGGCGCCGCTCGCTCTGCCAGCCCAGCCGAGGAGCTGCTCCGGAGCCGGGAAGCGCAGCCCAGATCCTCTCCTTCCCTCCCATCCGGCTGGGCTGGCTGAGTGAGCACGCCCAGTCGGGGACAGGCGGCAGCTGGCGGGGAGAGAGAGGCAGCAAGAACCACCCCTGCAGTTGCCGCCGCCGCCTCCCTTCCTCTGTCTCCCCCTCCTCTCTTTCTTGAGGCTCTTTCTTTAAAAGTTGCTTTTTGACCAGTTTTCCACAAGACCTTTTATCCTGGTTTAGCCCTGTCCCCAAACCGATATTCTAAACCAGCTCTACGATTCTATGACTTGAGTGTAGAATCTCATCTTGGGGACAGGGTTAAACCAGGATGAAAGGTCTAGTGTGGAATTGGTCTTTTCTCTTGGAGAAAAGAGCGCCTTCCCTCCGTGGAGCGGAGGTGCCTTGAAGAGCGGCCTGCAGCAGGCAGAAATTCAAAGGGTGCTGCTAACACACTCATAATCACCCTCTCTCCGCCTGTGGTCATTTAGTGGCATTTGATTTGATGGCTGATAGGGATGAGATCATTTTAGCTGACAAGCCGGACTTTGGTTTAGGCTTTCTTTTTTTTAAATGCTGGATTGAGTTGTTTTAGGCTAAGGCTTGACTTGATTTTTGGATGTGTTTGTTTTATTATTTATTTATTTGCAAACTTTAGCTAATGGATTAAACACATAAGAACATAAGAGAAGCCGTGTTGGATCAGGCCAATGGCCCATCCAGTCCAATACACACACACACATATATATACACATATACACACACACACACTCTTTAGAACCAAACAAGGAACCCAATGTTAAAACACTTAAAACGGAGCTAAAATACAGATACGGTACTATAAAATGCAGGCTCATAGAAACAGCAATCAAAACAATGGGCAGGAAGGAGGAATCACTGAGGGAATGCCAGAAGAAACACAAAAGTCTTCACCCACTGGCAGAGGACGGCAACAGGAGGGGACAGCTGAATCTCTTGGGGGAGATGGTTTTCTTGGTGTCACTCCCAAGAAGGCCCAGTTTGTTCCGCACCTGGGCTGCCAGGTCTAGGCTGGAAAATACTTGAGGATTTGGGGAATGGAGGCAGGGACTTGGGGAGGGGAGGGACCTCAGCAGGGTAGAATGCCATAGAATCCACCCCCCCCCCAAAAAAAATAGAGGAGGCTGAAGTTGGTTCCTTATCCTCAGCTCTTTCTTCATTTCTTATTTGTATCTTATTCATAAATTTAACCAAAATCACTGAGGGGAGTTTGAAAGCTCTGAACTTCCAAATAAGGTCTGGACTATCATATATTATACACCCTCACATTTGGGGGACTCTCCCCTTCTAGGGGATATGTGCTGTTTCCTGGTCCAAAGAGCAGTTCTCAGGCCAACTACTCCTAAACCAGGTGCCCCTGGAACAATCACACAGGCAGACACTGGATCCAGGCTGCACCCCAAAACAGTCTTTGGGCCGCACCAAATGACATGTCACCATACTCTGGAGACTATTCCCTGCAAGAAGTCATACTTTGGTGCCCAGTCCAAACACTGGTTCTGGCACCACAAACTTCTGTTTGGAGTACCACCAGCAGGCCTGTATTTCAAAGAAGATTTTAGTAAGGAACTGGTTTTTCTGCTTGCTTGGACCACCACATGTTACACCCCCCCACACACACATTCACAGAATTCTTTTTGGGGAAACTGATCTTGTTCATCTGGAGATCAATTGTAAAGGGGCCACTGGATTTAAACATTGTTCTACTAGAAGAAGAGGAGGAGATTGGGTTTATACCACACCCTTTACTACCTGAAGAGGTCTCAGAGTGCTTACAATCTCTTTTCCCTTCCCCTCCCCACAACAGACACCCTGTGAGGTAGGTGGAGCTGAGAGGAATATTATGGAGTAGTAGCTGTGAGAAAAACAGGCTTTTAATTCCAGTTTGGGGTTGTTTTTAGGCTGCTAGGTTCTTCTTTTCTTTGTTTTCTTGCAAATACATCTTTTGTCACATTTGAATCCTGCCAACCAGTTCAGGAGCAGGATGCTGCCAAGAGGCAGAACAAAAACCACTCAAACACACAACAGCACAATCATGATTATTATTCACATTTATTAATATTCATACAATCATCACTATTTATATCACCATTCAAGAACAGGGTATGGCCAACCTGCCTTGCTGGGTGGTGTGGCTCTTTTTTTCCAGATGGGGTCTCCAAAACAGCCATGGTGACTGAGGGTAAACTTCATATTCAGAGGCACTATTCCTCTGAATCCCAGAGCTAGGAGGCAACCTCAAGGGAAGGCCTCAGGGAACTTCAGGGGAAGGCTGTGGCCTCCATGGGCTGTTATTGGGTGACAAGAAAAACTAGTCGGCCACTGTGTGAGACAGAATGCTGGACTAGATGGACCATTGGTCTGATCCAGGAAGGTTCTTCTCTTCTTTTGTTCTTATTTAATGATTTCCACATAACCCAACAGAAACTTCTATAACCCTCTTTGCCACGTGCCTCCTTGTTTGGTTTATGTTTCTTTGGTATCCTCAGAGACAGAGAAACTAGATAAGAACAGTTGTTTTTAAGCTCTCAAGAGTCCACCTAATTATGTACACTTTCCTCTAATCACCAAGAACTTCCTTATTTACTTGTTCTAAGCCCAGTAGCTAAGAGTCCTTTCTTGAATAGGATCACAATAAGATCTGGATCTCTGTGATCCAGAGGGAATCAGGCAAGCCAAACTGAGTAGGTCAGGTGGATGGAGGCCAAAGAGAAAAACCACTTTTGCAGGGGCATATTTCACTCCTATTGTATTTTTTTTTAATCAAAAATATTTGAAAAAGAAGCTCTTGTTCTTTAAATGGAAGCAGTCAGTTTATTTCAATACACAATCAGCTTGGAGAGTATGAAAAACTAACTACCCTGTACAATACCAAGATCAGCAAAAAAAAAAAGACTTAGATGTGCCATTATATTCCAACTTTTCAAAATTCTTGCACACCATAAAGGGAGCCAGTTCCATGAACACCCAAGCATCTCTTTTTGTATTGTGCATGCCATTATACAAAATTCTGTTATATTATGAGTAATTTCTTTAGAGGAAACTGAAAGGAGGATGGAAATACAGAATTGCTCTGATCTTTCAGGGGAGCATAACAGCCCCGTGGCGCAGAGTGGTAAAGCTGCAGTACTGCAGTCTGAACTCTCTGCTCACGACCTGAGTTCAATCCCAGAGGAAGCTGGTTCAGGTAGCTGGCTCAGGTTGACTCAGCCTTCCATCCTTCCGAGCTCAGTAAAATGAGTACCCAGCTTCCTGGGGGGAAAGTGTAGATAACTGGGGAAGGCAATGGCAAACCACCCCGTTAGAAGTCTGCCGTGAAAACGTTGTAACAGCAATGTCACCCCAGAGTCGGAAACGACTGGTGCTTGCACAGGGGACCTTTCCTTTACCTTTTTAACCTTTTTTTCAGGGGAACATAAAATCAGTATAATATATTGGGAATGCAGGACTTTTGTAGAGCAGGAGCACCCAGGAATGCAGTTCTGGCTGGCTTGGCATCAGGGGTGTGGCCTAATATACAAATGAGTTCCTGCAGGTTTTTTTTCTGTGGGCAGGCCTTTTTTGTACTCGAATGATATACATTCCCACAGGCAGGACTTTTTTTGTAGCAGGAACACCTTTGCATATTAGGCCACACACCCCTGTTGTAGCCTATCCTCCTGGGGTTTACAAGGCTCTTAGTACAGGGCCAAGTGTAAGCCAGGAGGACTGGCAACATCAGGGATGTGTGGCCTAATATGCAAAGCAGTTCCTGCTACAAAAAATGCCCTGCCTGTGGGAATGTATGTCATTAGAGTAGGGACACTGTAATATAATGTGATCAGTGGTCTCAAAAGTTTCCTATTTGGCAAGGGCAAACCTACTGGGAATGAGGAATGTGAAGATACCTGCCCTCCAGAAAAGTTCAGGGCAAGGCACTGTAACATGCCAATCTACTGTCATTTTAGATGTTTCAGTGGCCAAAATCAGCACACTGGGTGAAGAGATGTAGCTAGAGATGCCAAGACTGCTCCTCCTGGAGCTTTGTGAGCAGGGCAAAGAACGGGTGTGACGTCATGTGCTCTAGGTGAAAACCCGGACATGATGTTAATGTCTCAACTGACTCTCTAGAAACAGAGTTTCCAGAATGCCAGCTGACATGCTGCTGTCACATCTAGGATTTCATCCAGATGTGATATTTTAATTATTAATTGCTTTATAGTTAGCTCAAATATTTTTGTATCTTGGAAGGAGAGATGTGATGTATGTGTCTTTAAGAAGGAGGGTCTCCACCCCATTGTTATGTATTTAATGTGTTTAGAGTGGGAAGGATCTCAGATCTCTCCTGCTGTGTGTTGGTTGTCCTTTGCTCTCCTTTGTGGTGCTTCGTCTCTGCCCATAAAGCTGTTCTATAAACAACCACTGTGTGTTGTTGTTCATCGTTCCTGCCTGCCGGACATTACAACATGTCTGCTTTTCCTTGCCTGAAGCAGACAAATGGCATGTCTCGGTGTAGCCATTGGCTTTGTCCTGACTATAGACCTTCAGCTGTTCTTGTTCACCGGCATTTGAACCTGAGTCTTCCAGATCTTGATGTAACAACTACACCATACCCTGGCACTTGAGTCGAGAATCCTTTGCGAGCAGCACAGCACTGCCAGTGTTGGATTGGCCCTTTAACTTCACATGGAGCTGCGTTATACCAAATCATCAGTTCAACAAAGTCTGAATTATCTATTCAGACTGGCTCTCCAGAGCCTCAAGTGAAGAGGTATTCCACATCACCTCCTCTCTGGTTCTCTTAATGTAGAGATGCTGGGGATTGAACCTGGGATCTCCTGTGTGCAAAGCAGAAAGTCCCAGGAAAGTCCCCATTGGGCTGTGCTGCATTGGAAGGCCCCAAGAAGCCAGGAAGAGGTTGAGTCAGAGGGTCCCTGCAGGGCTTGGATCCACAGGAATGAAAGCAACCGGTACAGGTTCATCACTGCAACCTAGGTCCAAGCCAATCAACCCTTGCAACTTTGGAGGGGTCACTTGTTTCATGTACACAGGCATACATGAAGCTGCCTTCTTCAAAGTCAGACCCTTGGTCTACCAAAGCCAGTATTGGTCCGTTTTGACTGGCAGTAGCTCACTAGGGTCTTGACTGAAGGCATCTCACATCACCTACTAATTGGTCCTTTAAAGAGGAGATGGCAGGGATTGAACTTGGGATCTTCTACATGCAAAGCAGACATGGCTCCTCCTAGGGTTGCCAGGTCCGTCCTGGCAACAGGTAGGAGATGGGGGAGGAGACTTACCATGAGAAAGAGGAAGGCTCAGTCCATGCTACCAGCATTGCACAGGAAGTGATGTCATCATGCTGCGACACCACTGTGACACTCTGGTATTTGGGCAAAAACTTTATTGTGAAAATGGCTTCTACCACAGAATTTTTGCCCAAATACCAGAGCATCACCAATTCAGTGGCATGAGGGAACCTCCTATGCAATGCCAGCAATATGGCCTGGAATTTCCACTTTCTCATGGTAAGTTCCTTTGCTGGCCAGATGATCGGCAGCTTGAGTGCATTTCTACCACACAGTTGGCAACCCTAGCTGCTCTCCAAAGAACGTGTTCCTCTGAAGCTGCTTATGAATCAGACCAATGGTCTGTCAAGCTCCACAACTGTCTACTGTGACTCACAGCAGCCCAGGGGGTTCACATATACATGAAGTGCTGTTCTACAGGGTCAAGCTATTGAGGCCAGGATTGTCTACCCTGACTGGCAGCAGATCTCCAGAGGCCTTGAGCAGAGGCCTTTCATATCCGCCACCGCTTGATTCGTCAAACGGGCAATGCTGAGGATCGAACTCAGGATCTTCCACATGCAAAGCAGGTGCTCTGCCACTGAGCCATGGTGCAGCCCAGAGGCCCAGCTTGTTCCAGGGCTGCATTAATATTGTCCTTCCACGGTCTTGGCAGCAGAGATCCCCAGAATTCGGGTTGCCAGGTCTGTGTTGGAAAACACCTGGAAATTTTGGGAGTGGAGCCAAGAAAGGGTGGGGTTTGGGGAGGGGAGGGACCTCGGTATGGTACACTGCCATAGAGACTACCCATCAAGTAGCCATTTTCTCCCGGGGAGCTGATCTCTGTTGTCTGAAGATCAGTTTTAGAAGTGGGAGATCTCCAGGCCCCACCTAGAATTTTTAAAAAGGTAAAGGTAGTCCCCTGTGCAAGCACCAGTCGTTTCCGACTCTGGGGTGACATTGCTTCCACAACGTTTTCACGGCAGACTTTTTACGGGGTGGTTTGCCATTGCCTTCCCCAGTCATCTACACTTTCCCCCCAGCAAGCTAGCAACCCTACGAATGGTTTCCCCCCCCCCCCCCTGAATGAAAAGAAGAGAAAAAGGGAGGAAAGGAAATTACAGGGAAAGAAAGTGTTCATGTTTTTAAGAAACAACACAGCTTCCTGTTAAATCCCCTATGCCAAATGTGCCAAAAATGAGGTCCCTTGTGGCGTATGGCTTGCTCTTTTTTTTGCACAAACTGAACGCAGCTGTGCTTTAAGCTCAAACCTGGCCTGCTTCAGAGGATGAAGCAACACGGCACAAGAATGAAACAGACAGACAGCAGGGGAGAGGGGAGCTTGGAGAACTCACGGAATCACAGCTGGTCTCTAAACTACAGAGATCACTTTCTGCTGGAGGCGATGGCAGCTTTGGAGGCCAGGCTCTATAGCACCACATCCCTGCTGCACACCCTCTCTCGCCTCTCCTCACCCAAGCCCATCATCAAACCTCCAGGAATATCCCAACCTAGAGTTGGCGACCCCTTCAGCAACTCCAAGTAGAACAAAGAGAGTCTCAAGCAAGGCGATGAATGATGCAAGAATCGAGGTCCTACAAGTGCCCAACAGCATCCTTGTTTTCCGTCGTGACGTTTTGGGGAGATGAAATTACCCCTGAAAAACATAAGAAGCCATGTTGGATCAGGCCAATGGCCCATCCAGTCCAACACTCTGTGTCACACAGTGGCAAAAAAAATCATATACATATATGTATACACACAGTGTATATATACACACTGTGGCTAACAGCCACTGATGGACCTCTGCTCCATATTTTTATCTAACCCCCTCTTGAAGCTGGCTATGCTTGTAGCCGCCACCACCTCCTGTGGCAGTGAATTCCACATGTTAATCACCCTTTGGGTGAAGAAGTACTTCCTTTTATCCGTTTTAACCCGACTGCTCAGCAATTTCATCAAATGCCCACGAGTTCTTGTATTGTGAGAAAGGGAGAAAAGTGCTTCTTTCTCTACTTTCTCCATCCCATACATAATCTTGTAAACCTCTATCTGTCACCCCGCATGGATGTTTTCATCTTGTTTTTTTAACGGAACTGCCCATTTCTTAACCCTGCTTTTTGACAAAGTAGTCCCCAAAGTGGCTTATGAAATACAAGGATCCTGTCCAAAAGCTGTTAAGAGTGGCGATGCGGCAATGAAAGAAACAGGAACACATCATAAACACAAGAGGGAGGTGGCTCAGAAATAACACTGTCAAGGCCCAGGCGCCTCTAGCTCAAGGAAAAAAAGAAAAGAAAAACAACTTTTCCTGGCCTTCCTAAAAGGCTCAGTAGAACACATATCTGTTGGGGTTTTTTCCTGCAGGAGTAAACTGTATTGCAGGGCTGTCAAACTCATTTGTTACAAGGGCTGGATCTGCCATAAATGGGACTTTGTGGGGCCAGGCCATGCATGTCATAAAAAGTAATGCCAGGTAATGGAGATATAAACTTTATAAAGACAAACACAATTAAAGATTTAAAAAAAAAAACTTAAAACGTGCCTAAAACGTTAGCACTCTTGCAATATTTTGTTTATTTAACTGTCTATGATAACTGACAACTCTTGCTCTGATGAAACTAGGCCAATAGAAGGAAGAGAGGTTTGGCTCAGTAGCTCTGCTGTGCAATTGAGAGAGCCTGGCAAAGCAAGCTCTCCCTCTCCGCCTTCCTCCCCAAGGGAGGAGCCTCAGCTAATGGAGAAAATAGAAGCTTTGCTCCATAGCTCCTGTGTGATTGAGCAAGCCTGGCAGAGCAAACTGTGATGCAGAACGAAGCATGCGAGAGGGAGAAGGAAGATGACGGCCAGTTGCTCGCGGGCTTGATAGGACCCATCAGGGACCTGATCTGGCCCTCAGGCCACATGTTTGACACCCCTGCAAGTGTAACCTCTATATTCCGATGCCACTAGTCTCCAAGTACCATATGCTGCAGGTCGGTAGGGGACCACTTCTCCATCCCCTGTTACGATAGGGACGAATGTTATGTCCCCCGTTTTATTGCTTTTATACTTGTTTCTGATTTTATCAACGGTTTTGGTTCTCTGCTTTCACAGCAGGTCTCAGGGTATTTGTTTTGTGTACACGCGGTCCCTACGTGCCATTTATATGTCAAACGTACATCACAGACAGAAATGTATACTGTGAATTTGACGCAGAAATGCTGATGAGGAATTCATACAGTTTCCGAGGGAAAAGTCAGTGTAAGGAAACAAAAAGCGGCACTAAGTTACTGATCTGCAGTCTGCCTTTCAAAGTTAGAAAACCAAGGTATAAACCAGTGCAATAAAACAAGCTGAGACATAAGAACTACAAAAAAAAATGGATTGCAGACATTAGAAAAACAATGCCATTAACACAAGAAATGCATATAATAAATAGTGCCGTGAACTACAGCCCTGGGCTATTTGAAAATAATCCTCCTGAATGATTCAATTTTACTTCCACCCTGTTCCCTTTTTAAAAATCTCCTCATGAGCAATTCCATTTAATATGTTCTTTAGAATGACAGAAGGGTGGGAATCTTCACGAGTTCCCTCGGCAGGCCGTTCCACAGCAGAGGACGGATGGATGTGCAGTGGTTGATCTTGGCCATTTGCAGGATGGCATTCAGGGATGCCAACTCCAGGTTAGCAAATTCCTGGAGGTTATGGGGCGGATCAAGGGGGAGGTAGGGTTTGGGGGAAATGAGGGACTTATGCAGGGTATAATGTAGGGCTGCTAACCCCAAACTATGACATTCCTGGGGACTAGGAGAAGTGCCTGGGGAGGTCAGAGTTTGAGGAGTGGAGGGAGCTCAGGAAGGAGGTGAGGCCATAGAGTTCACCCTCTGAAACTGCCTTTCTCTCAAGGGGAACGGATCGATAGTCTGGAGATCAGTTGTCATTCTAGAACGCCAGCTCCCGTCTGGAGGATGGCAACCTTAGTGGCACCCAAGTCTCAGATTCAGCAGGAGCTCACAGGAGCACAGCTCCTGAACCTTTCTGACAGTTCCCCCTCTTCCTTCCCACCTACCTTATCCATTGACTAGTAAGTGCAGCTGCATAACAGTCCCTGGATTAGGAGAGCAGCCAGCCAGCCAGCCAGCCAGCCACCAGGAGCTTTGCCACGCCGCCAGCAGCCCTCATTGACCCTTGGAGAAGCCCATGCCACCCTTTCTCCACTTCTTATGTGATTTTGGGCAGTGGGTGGATTGCTGGCCTTTTGACTGGGGGCAGCGGCCCAGGTGAGCCAGGCCTGCTTGGGCTGGCTGGATCTCTAGCCAGCCCAAGCAGGCCTCGCTTGCCCGGGGCTCTCCTTTCTTGCAGCTGGTTGCCTTTGGCTGTGAGGGGGGCATATGCTAATGAGATCCATCACCTATTTTTCTACAAAACGACCGCTGGTGGCACCACTGAAGGTCCTGTTCAGAGGAATGCAGCTGTTGCTGTGAGTAGGGTTGCCAGTCTCCAGGTGGTGAAAACAATGAAGCAAAAAGCCTCCAAGGTAACAAAGTCTCAATGCACACAAATAACAAAACCAGTCAAATAAACTGTGCAGATAACCAAGAATAGTTAATACCACAATATACTCTGTACAAACAAATGCATGGAAAAGAACATCCACCATTCATATAACGAGGAACAGAGAATCCACATTAGTCTCTCTGCTATCCTAAGTTGCATGGTGAACATAAGAATGAAGTTAAACTTCAATCGAACTCAATTCCAGCAATACAGTTAATGAGCAAAACCGGTATCCTGTGTCTCATTCAGCTGAGGCTTTATCTAAGCTTTACAATGATCCAGAATAAATTCTAAAATGGGAACATCCAAAAATCTGTATACTTCCTCAAGGATTGGGTTGGATTGAAGTTTAAAGACTACCTCCACTCCTATATTCAACACATAACGTGGGACAGCAGTCAGCCACTTGTAAAGAAGTTAATGACTGGGTTCAATGTCAAAAAGACTTGCTGGTTGGACTAATGTGGATTCTGTTCCTCATGCGAATGGTGTATGTTCTTTTCTAGGCATTTGTATGTGTATATTGTGGCATTAACTATTCTGTGATTATCTGCACAGTTTATAATAGATAATTGGATTGTTTTTGTCATTTGTGTGCACTGAGACTTTTTGTTACACGGCGGCTTTTTGCTTCATTGGTTTAATCTTGTCCGTGTTACTCACTTGTTTGCTTAATTGCCAGGTGGTGGCTGGAGATATCTTGGGATCAGTGTTCCCTCTAAACTTAGTGTGAGCTAGCTCACAGTTTTTAAGGCTCCAGCTCACACATTTTCAACTTAGCCCAGGAAAAATGGCCCCAGAACAAGCTAATTCATGCAGTAGCTCACAATTTTAATGCCAGTAGCTCACAAAGTAGAATTCTTGCTCACAAGTTTAGAGTATTGCCTGCAATTAGTACAGATCTCTGCGCAACAGATCAGTTGTTCCCCTAGAGAAAACAGCTGCTATGGGAGGTGGACTGGATGGCATTATGCCTCACTGAAGTCCCTCCCTTTCCCAAACTCTGCCCTCCTCAGGCTCCACTCCCAAAATCTCCAGTTATTTCCCAATCCAGAACTGGTAACCCTAGGAGTGGGGCATCTTGGGAGAGAAAGTCTCATTCCTATCAGGCACTGCTTTTAGGCCACCCTGAAGTGGTAGAGGGTGAACTTTTTCAGCATTTCACTATATTCTTTTGAATCCTTTTAAACGTCATCTGTTTTAATTAAGGGTGTCTTGTAACACCGTGCACATTCAAATCTGTAATCTGTTTGTTTTTAGAATTCTATATGTTTTAGACGGGGCATTTTGTGTTCACTGAAAGGTTAGGGTTTTGTACACTGACAAGCTGATGCTGCATGGCTAGCAACCTTGAGGTGAAACGGAAGTGTTTTCAATAAATCCAGTTAAACAAATCTGGTTGGCTGGTGTCAGAGTCAACCAGACCAGCAGAAGAATCTTTACCATGAGGTTGTTCTAATGGCTTTCGGGCACACATCACCTGCAGTGGGCCCAAGGAAGGGGTTTTGAAGGAGATATCTGCTTGCATAAGAAACGCAAGAAGGCATCTTGGAACACCGTAAAGATCAGCAGATTTTTCTGTGGGTTACACTTGCATGAACTAGATCTCCTTCATTGAATACCTGAAGCATTAGCCCTGGCAGACAGACCCCCTAGGGAGGAAAAATGTAAATCTTAGATATAGAAGAGGCACAGCCTGGGATCCCCTGGCGAAGAGACAAAAGCAGGAAATCAGGTTGGACTTAAACAAAGAGGGTGGAATGAAGAGAATCTGGACTCCAGGCAGGCCTCTGAGATAAGAAACCAGGGCAAAGTTTACTGCTTTGGTGAAACTCCTCAGCTACTCTGTCCTTCAGTGATCTCCCAAATGCAGGAACAGAATGTTAACGAAGGAGGTTTAGCTGTTCCGTGATAGGCTTCTGTAAGCCGGCACCCTTTGGGATTCTTCAAATGCTGCCAGAAGTAGAGATGATGTTCAGTTCCTAAAAAGAGATGAAGTCATATTCTATATTGGATCCTGAGCTTTCATTTTGAGTGAGCTCGTGGGGTTGCCAATGTGGGATTTGAATGTAGATCTCCAAAATCCTCATCTAATACCCTAACCACTGTGCCAGACTGACTCATATTTCCATAGTACAGAGAGTGGGGTTTAAATTGTGTGGTTCCTCTAAAGCCATCTAGTGATCTTGTGGAAGGGATGACCTTATTTATGTATTAAATATACATGTCGTCTCTCACCAGTCTCGAAGTGGCTAGCAACAGTTAAAATGTGAAGGAATCCGTTTTAAAACATAATCCAGATAAAACTAAAAAGCAGTCCTTGTATACCAAACCCGACTAACTAAAAGCCAGGTGGAAAAGCTCTGCTTTACAGGCCTGTGAAGCCTAGATAAATCCCTTAGGGCCCACATGTCATCTGACAGCTGGTTCCACCAGAATGGGGCCACCACAATGAAGGCCCTCATCCTGGTGGATGCTGGGCAAGTGTCCTGGGGACTAGGCACCACAAGCAGATTGCAAGATGAAGAATGCAACTTTCAGGGGCGAGATGTCAGAAGAGACGTTCCATCAGGTATGAAGGTTCCAGACCTTTTAGGGCTTAAAGGTAATCACTAGCACCTTGTACTTGATCTGGAACAGAACTGGCAGCCAGTGCAGCTGTTTCAAGACAGGATAGCTATGATGTCTCCAAAGAGAGCCCCTCAGCAATCTTGCTGCTGATTAATGGATTGCCTGTTATTTCTGGAATGCATTCAAGGGCAGTCCTATGCAGAACACATTACAGTAGCTTAAGCAAGGGGTGATGGTTACCCACCAGTGCAGGGTTCAGCTCTCTATCCAGCAGGAAGAGCTGGCTGTCATTTGCATATTAGTGGCATCCAACTCTGAACCCTCTAACAAGCTCTGATAGAGGGCCCATTTATTTTTTCATTAGAGAAAGAATCACCCCTTGCAGGACCCCACAATTGAGATACTGCTCAGCAGAACATTCATCCCCAACTGCTCTGGAGGAAGGAAAGGAACCATGCGAAGGCAGTCCCACAAACCCCAGTGAGGCCAGGTGGTCAACCAGGATCAAACGACCAACTGTATCAAATGCTGCTGACAAGTCCAATAAAATCAACAGCGCAGACCTGCCCAATTGAAGGCGGAGGTAATCCACCAGGGCTACTAGCGCTGTCTCGGTTCCAAATCCAGGCCTGAAGCCAGACAGGAAGGGATCGACTGCCAGCGTCTTATCTAGAACCCTGGAAGCTGTTCTGCCACTGCCCTTTCAATCACCTTCCTGATTTGATATCAAAAGAAGATTTGATACCAAGTTGTAATGGACTAGGTTCTCAGGAACCAAGGATGGTTTCTTAAGATGCTTAATAATGGCCTCATCCAAAGACCTAGGGAAGATACCCTGGGAGACAGAAAGATTAAAATCTCTCTCAGGGAGCCTCCAACCACTTCATGGTGGGGATCCAAGGGACAAATTGTAGATTTTACAACTGACAGGATCCTGTCAATATCAGCAGAAGAGAGCTGGTTGAAGTGGTCCAAAAAAGGAACTCCGTGTTTACATGGAATGTCCGGCACACTACTGGGAACAAAACTGGCAGTGAGGTCATGGTGGAACTTCAGAATTTTGTCTTTGACAAAGTCACAAAATTGTCACAGCTAAAGCCTAAATTTTCTAGTATTTGGGGACCTCACATTCAGGGAAGTCAAGTTCTAAACTATCCTAAATGATTGTGCCAGATGTGAACTTGCAGACACAACAGAGGCAGAAAAATAACGTCTTTTGTTGCCTTCACTGCCACCTCCTTGGACTTCAAGTGGGCTCTGTAGTGTTCTGGTGTAGTGGTTAAGTGTGCAGACTCTTATCTGGGAGAACCGAATTTGATTCCTCACTCCTTCACTTTCAGCTGTTGGAATGGCCTTGGGTCAGCCATAGCTCTCGTAGTTGTCCTTGAAACGGCAGCTTCTGTGAGAGCTCTCTCAGATTCAGAATATAGGGTGGGACATAAATCCATATCTTTTCTACATTGCTAGAGTTGCTGTAGCCATTTAAGTACCCTCTTCATCTCTCTCAACTCCTTGGTAAACTGAGGGGAAGAGTGGGGACACAGAAGGTGTTGGGGGGCAATCTGTTGATGGTCCTAGAGAGGCTGTCATTCCAATCCTTGATTGATTCTCCTGATACTGCCATGTTGTGAGATCTCTAAGTGGCCAGCATCCTCTGTCATTCCATTTAATACTGACCAATAGGAAGCCTGAACTCTCCCTAAAAGCTAAAAGGACTAAACTGTGGCTATCGTATTTTGGACACATTCTGAGAAAACAAGAGCCCCTGGAAAAGACAATAATGTTAGGAAAAGTGGAAAGCCCAACTTGAGATGGATTGTATGTGGAACTCTCACCACCCATGCTAAATTACCATGGTCTTCCAGAGTGGGATATACTAGAAACATATCACGGCACTGCAACATATGGTCCGTGGCCAACTTAATAATGGGGAGAGATCCAGGTTCAAATCCCAACCCTTGACCATGAAACTGAACCAGGGGTCTCAGGCCAATCACCTATCAGTTTCACCAGCCTTATAGGTCATTGTGACAATGAAAGAGTGGGGGGAGGGAGAAGTAGAAGATGATATTGGATTTCTATCCCGCCCTCCACTCCGAAGAGTCTCAGAGTGGCACAACAGACACCCTGTGAGGTGGGTGGGGCTGGAGAGGGCTCTCACAGCAGCTGCCCTTTCAAGGACAACCTCTGCCAGAGCTATGGCTGACCCAAGGCCATTTCAGCAGGTGCAAGTGGAGGAGTGGGGAATCAAACCCGGTTCTCCCAGATAAGAGTCCGCACGCTTAACCACTACACCAAACTGGCTCTCTCTTCTTTTCTGAAGAAAAGAAATTGAATTATGCGCCCTGGGCTGTACTCTCTGGGCAAGGACTGAGATAGAATAGGGGTGGCCAAACATGCTTAATGTAAGAGCCACACGGAATAAAGTCAGACGTTTGAGAGCTGCAAGATATGAACGTCAGATGCTTGAGGCCAGGCAGGCAGGCAAATAGAGATGGAAAGAAAGCAGCTTTAACTTTAAATGCATTTTCCAAGCAACCATCTGGCTTGGCTCGGAGAATGCATTTAAAGAGAAAAATCTCTTCTCCAAGCCAGCTGGATGGGGCGGTGAAGGCTTGAGAGCCACACGATGTGTGTGAATGAGCCGCACGTGGCTCCTGAGCTGCAGTTTGGCCTCCTGTGATAGAAACCAGCAGGATGAAAAGGGTTCCCTCCACATCTGAGCCACAACTGCCACCTAGGCGGACGTTCCTATCCCTTTGCAATTCTCAGCTAGACTACGGAATGGGATCATGTAGTATGGAAATTATGTTAAAGAAAGGAGTGGCGGTTCAGCAGCAGCATGCAGAGAATGACGACACATCATCTGGACCCAGGTGAAGGCCACTTGCTCAGCAGTTTCTAAGCCGCCAGTGAATCATATTCAAGGGCGTGCCACAGCTTTGAAACAGATGGAGCATCCCGTCAAGGGCAATTTGAATTCGATGGTTCTCATTGTGGGTTATGAGATATGCTGTTTATGCACTCTGGACTGCCACAGTCTAGACAACAGCTAGTTGGTGATCTCCTGTCTACCCAAGTAGGAGTCAAGTGGCACCTTTAAGACCAACGAAGTTTTATTCAGAATGTAAGCTTTCGTATGCATGCATACGAAAGCTGACATTCTGAATAAAACTTCGTTGGTCTTAAAGGTGCCACTTGACTCCTCCTTTGTTATACTGCTTCAGGCCAACCTGGCTCCCCACTTGGTTCTGTCTACCAAATGAGCATGAACTTGTGCTCGTGACAGACTCTCTCCTTCTGTCTTTCCACAGAGGACAGATTATCAACAACGAATCTTCACCGTCTCCAGTTGGATGTTGGGGTAGTTTCCACCCAGGAAAACAGGCCTCTGCCATATTTGATTTCTCTGATCTGGCTCAGCATGCAGCAACCACCTCTGAGACCCAGGAAAGCTGCTGCCAGTCCGAGTAGACAATGGACCAAGGGTCTGAGTCAGCATAAGGCAGCTTCATGGGCTCATGTGAGACAGACTCACTTCTGAACCGCATCAAAGCCTTGATTGTACCAACATCTGGCTACGTGATCACAGGTAAGCTGCATACGCATCCTTCAGCCACGGAACATAAGAGAAGCCATGTTGGATCAGGCCAATGGCCCATCCAGTCCAACACTCTGTGTCACACAGTGGCCAAAAAACCCAAGTGCCATCAGGAGGTCCATCAGTGGGGCCAGGACACTAGAAGCCCTCACACCGTTGCCCCCCCTCCAAGCACCAAGAACACAGAGCATCACTTGCCCAAGACAGAGTTACAATACGCTGTGGCTAATAGACACTGATGGAGCTCTGTTCCGTATGTTTATCCAATCCCCTCTTGAAGCTGTCTATGCTTGTGGCTGTCACCACCTCCTGTGGCAGTGAATTCCAGGTGTGAATCACCCTTTGGGTGAAGCAGTTCCATATAGGCTAGTACTACAGTTAAAAGCCAGATCTTGACCAGGTAGGTGGACTCACACAACTTGCCTGGCCATAGGGTGATGTATGTGGCTGAAGTCCACACAAACGTTGCTTTCTGCAGAAAGTTGAAACAGGCCTTGGATTTCCATCATTCCCTTGACAGGTCCAAGCTGGACTAAGCAAGCTTCGTTTAAGGAAGCATGCACCAATTGAATTGCTTTCCAGGAAGCAGCAGCTCTGCCCTAAACCATGGGCAAGTTCAGTCACTCCAAACATCAAGGCAGCAGTTTCACATTTGTGACAACCCGAAGTGACCAGCTGGCCCAGATCTGTGGTCGAGAGACCACCGCCGGTTGCTGGTATGTTTTTAACATGGTTCCTACCCAGAATCACAATCTAAAACAACGTAGGAAAAATGCTGGGGAGCTGGAACAAGAAGCCGGTTTTAAATTTTAAAGCCTCAGGTTGCGTTGTGCTGTCAAAGAAGCAAGTGAGGGTAGAGGAAAAAACTGAAAAAAGCCCCTGAGGGATGCATCGCTCTCCCCCACACCAGGCATACAGAATTTTGTAGAGTGCAGAGGAGAAATGCCCTGGCTGAGTATTATTAATTCAGCAACCTTCAAATGTTGTTTCACACTCAATAACCACATAACCCACTGGAAGGCGGTTGAGCTTCCAGACTGTTTACCTGAAAATTCTCATTTGCCTTCTTTGCTGCATCCTCCATATGGCAGGTATGACAGATGAACAATGAAGAGGCTGCTGCTATCAAGATCTTTGGAGCTCCCCTAGGGGAAGAAGTAAATGAAAAGGGCTGGTTTCGAGTGTCAGCGGTGCAAACGGTAGGACACCTGCAACCCTCTTGTTGAAAGACAGCACCACCTACAGGGTGGACATAGTACAGCAATACAATTTGAATAATATACATTCATAATATAAAAGGGGTATACCACTTGCAAGTACTTAAAATTATACAAAAATTGTTATTTTATCCCACCTTAATACTTCAAAAAGCAGGACGTGGCGGGAACACTTGAAGGCACCCTCAACTCTCTGGTGCAGATCCACAGTTTTAAAAAAACCCTTAAATTCTGGGGGGATATATGTGTGTATATTTTGTATTTGTGTGCACCTGGAAGTCATGGAGACCTCTGGGGACTGGCCCCTACTGGGGACCCGGAGGCTATTTAGAGAGGTGACTGAATAAAGCCGGCCCCTGCCCTCCCAACTGCTGGTATTCCAAGGCTGTCTCCCGTCCAAGCACTTGCCAGTCATACCTGCTTAGCTTCCGAGACTGGACTTGAGGTGATTTTTAAAGAAGGCTTAATGTGGCAAAAGCAGTTATGGACTGGAGCTGACTTTGTCAGGTGAATGAAAACTCATGCTTCTTCTCAGCAGTAGAGCTGGGAGCAGGGGAACAACCTTCCACCCAAAGTTGCTAGTCTGTCAACTGCAACAGAAGATAAAACCAAGCGGGCAGCCATGTTGGTCTGAAGCAGCTGAACAAAGCAGGAGTCAAGTGGCACCTTTAAGACCAACCAATTTTTTATTTAGAACGTAAGCTTTCGTGTGCTCTTAAGCACACTTCATCAGACGAGGAATCCGGCACAGTGAGCAAAGCCGTACATAGCTGAGCAGAGCCATACATAGCTGGGAGGCAGTGGCCCAGAATGCAACATGGTACAGATTTAAGAACCAATGACAGTGAAGTAAAATTATCTCGTAGGCCCCCCTCCCCCCCCAAGGGATTTCCATTTCAGCTCACATCTGACAAAGAGAGCTTTCATACTTGACAGCTCATGCCCTGAAAAAAATCTTAGGTCTTCAAGGTACTACTGGAATTGTAACTTGCCTTTCTCCCAACAGGGATCCAAAGCAGCTTACTTCATTCTCCTCTCCTCCATTTTATCCTCACAACAACCCTGAGAGGTAGGCTAGGCTGAGAGAGCGTGACTGGCCCAAGGCCACCCAGTAAACTTCCATGGCACAAATGGGGATTCAAATCCAGGTCTCCCAAACTGTGGCCCAACACTCATAACCACTACACCACACTGGCTCTTGTATCTGGTGAAAACGGGGGCGAAGGAAAATCAGCATGAATTCCAAGGGTCAGGGCTTTCCTGCCATGCACAGCCTCCTCTGTAACCAAGAGAATTATGCTGATATGAGAAAACTACAATTTACACAGTTGCATAATTCAGATTTTCTCGCTACTGAATTGCACTTGGCAGGCCCGTCCAAGCATGCCTCATTCTTGCTGTAGCAGAGACCAAGAGAAACAATGGGGAGGTCGCTAAATAAGAAAGGGAGGGAACCAAGCCAAAATGTCACAAATAAACAGCTTTTATTGTATTATAAAACACATCAGATTTTTGGCAAATATTTTACAATTTAATTCCATCTTTGAGGCTGTGGAAGAATTAAGGTGGGCAGGGGGGTGAAGTGGGGTATTGGAGCATTGTGTACTGGAGAGGAGAATGTTGGAAATTAAAGATGAAATTTCAATGGACTTGTGTTTTGTTTTTGTTTTTTTAAAAAAAGAAAAGTGAAAAAAGCCTCCGACCCCGTCCCTCCCATTAAAATAAAAGGCCATTTTCACATTTTTCATTCCACTATCCAGAAGAGGCCATAGGGTATAAAGCAGCAGGAGAAACCTGGCAAATTTCACCAACAAAAAAAAAAAAAGCCATTTGAGAGATGAAGGGGACATTCATGGCCGTTTCTAGTAGGGTCTGTTACGCTGATCGCTTCTGAAATCGTTCCTAGGAGAGAAAGAGAAGGATTTAAGTTTAATCACAAGTCTGCAAGCTGTAAGAATTCTGCCCCGGCTCCTAATGCAGTCTCATGTGATGTCTGCTTGCAGTAAGTTAGTCCCAAGTCCAGCTGCCAATCGCCACCTGGCTGGGGGTGCTAGGGAACCCACTAGAAAAAGCAAAGATCCAGAGGCCACAACCCTGGGAGAAAGGAAGGGGCTTGGTGTGGCTCTTAAGCTGCCAGCACTCAGTACTTTGGAAGAGCTTGTAATATTTCCCCCCAGTTTCTTGTCCCTCTCCTGAAATGGCAGAGGTTATAGCCATATACAGCTTTTGGACATGACTAATTTAGAAACTAGGAGCCCCGTGGAACAGAGTGATAAGCTGCAGTACTGCAGTCCCATCTCTGCTCACAATCTGAGTTCGATCCCGGCGGAAGCTGGGTTCAGGTAGCCGGCTCAAAGCAAAGCAAAGCAAATTTTATTTTTATATCCCGCCCTCCCCCGCCAGAAGGCGGGCTCAGGGCGGCTCACAGACATGACAAGCATGATTTGGTTAAAATAGACAGCAATAGTTTAAATAATACAATTACATGAATTAATAAAGTTTAAAAATATAAAAATAAGAGAATAGGAGATTAAAAGAGGTTGACTCAGCCTTCCATCCTTCTGGTGAAATGAGCACCCAGCTTGCTAGGGGTGAAAGTGTAGATGACTGGGGAAGGCAATGGCAAAAGTCTACCAAGAAAACGTCATGCTGTGACATCAACCCATGGGCCAGTAACGACTTGGTGCTTGCATAGGGGACTACTTTTACCTTTTTTATTTAAAAGCTAGAGCCAGAGGTTCCCCGTTTCAATGCCAAAGATAAATCACCACCAGAACTGAAACAAGCTATTTCTCCCCAACCGCCAGCAGAAAATCCTCCAGTTTTTAAAAAGCTACTTAGTTTTTTTTTTTTTGCTGCCTCAACTCCAAATACTGAAAGCCATCCTGTATTTTGAAAGGAACAGGACAGCATCCCAAAGGTGCTTAAGATCTGATGTGTCAACAAAGAGAATTCCATGGCCTCGGTTGCAGTTGGACCTGCCTTGACTTCCAAACTGGTTCAAGTCCTATTTCAAATGTCACAGCTTTCCAAAAATGCAAGCTACTCTATTGGCAATTGTCATAGCTTGTCAGCTGCCTCACAAAACAAATGAACAAACCACAACATCGCACGAGGTTCTTTGTAAGAAGTCACTCATGACCGTTTTTGTGGGGGGGGGGCATGTGCATGGCAAGAAGGAAGACCCTCTAATGATTATGTGCGTAACAGGAAGGTTTGTAGAAGGGTACAGAAAAACCAATTAACTTACAAACAAAACAGCACATGCTGAGCTACAACTGACTCTTCAGCAGGGGAACTGAGGACAACTTTAAAGAAAGCAGGGGTACACAAATGAACTCCAGTCTTAATAAAGTGCCCCTTTTGAAATACACGAGGTTGTACTAATTCTTCTTCACTGATGCATATAAGCAAACAATTATTGCTTTGGGGTATCTTCAGAAGGCCAGGGAGCCAGGGTCCCCTTCAGAGAACTGACATAAATAGCAATCTAGCAACTAGTTTCCATCAGAAGGCATCTCCACACAAGTGCACTGTAGCCTGGTAAGAAACCCCCCTCCCCCCATGATCTGGGCTGGAGAGTATCTCTGGTCAAATCCCATCTTCGCCACAAGCTCACTATGTGATCTTAGCCAAGGCCACTCTCTTCACCCTCAAGGTTTCACCTGCAACATACTGGCCAACAATGCAGGTCCTTTAGAAAGACTGCGACACAATCGTCCATGTGAAGCATTTGGAGAACTGAAACTTTAGTGCTACACAAATGCCAAGTACTAGTCTTCCAGAGGTATGTTTGATGATGTCATGCACCCCAGCAATTCCTGCTCCTACAGTTTATCACAGCAGTTGTCAACATGGGTGAGAGGTGTGGTGGACTTCACCTGAAGCAATTTTTTTCAGCTGAGTGTTAAAAGGGTGTAGATTATCTGTCCTGGAGACATATTTCGGCAAAGGCAATTTTTTAATTGGAGTGCCTCCAGATTGGCAAGCACGCAGCCAGGAGCAGACTCAGGCAGGGATATGTGGATAGCCTCCACAAAGGGCTCCAATCATCCTCAATGTAGACAGCGGGAATTTCCCATCCCATCCCAGCCAGAGAAGATGATGATGAAGATATTGGATTTATATCCCGCCATCCACTCTGAATCTCAATGTCTCAGAGCAGCTCACAATCTCCTTTCCCTTCCTGCCCCACAACAGACACCCTGTGAGTTGGGTGGGGCTGAGAGGGCTCTCACAGCAGCTGCCCTTTCATGGCAGAGTCTCAGAGCGGCCCACAATCTCCTTTCCCTTCCTGCCCCACAACAGACACCCTGTGAGTTGGGTGGGGCTGAGAGGGCTCTCACAGCAGCTGCCCTTTCATGGCAGAGTCTCAGAGCGGCCTACAATCTCCTTTCCCTTCCTCCCCCACAACAGACACCCTGTGAGATGGGTGGGGCTGGAGAGGGCTCTCACAGTAGCTGCCCTTTCAAGGACAACCTCTGCCAGAGCTATGGCTGACCCAAGGCCACTCCAGCAGGTGCAAGTGGAGCAATGGAGAATCAAACCCGGTTCTCCCAGATAAGAGTCCGCACGCTTAACCACTACACCAAACTGGCTCTCACCAAACTGGAGGCCAAATGGAAAGAGGCAGGGACTCCACTGGAGCAGATAATACCAACATGCAGCAGCCAGTCTCATTGATGCAAGAGGTCTTGACATTATTTAATTTTATCCTTGTGACTCATTGATAGCACTGACACGCAAGGGCACTCTAGCACACCGCTCTGGTGTCCCGTAGCGCATACTTCTATTGTTCTGAAATTCAGCATGTACCTTCCTCCCATTTTGCCACCAAAGCCGCCCCGGCCACCGCGCCCTCGGAACCCCCTGTCGCCTCCGAAGCCGCCTCTGCCACGGAAGTCTGCAAGAGAGGAATGCAAGAAGAGAAACATGGGGATGTAGGCTCAAGGCAGCAGTATCCACCTCAAGCACTGGTGGGTTATCTGCATACCTCCTCCTGAGGGACGAGAGTCTTCTGGCCTAGGCTCGTTACACTGATTGCAGGAATTCCGGCGGCAAAATTCATGTTACCGCAACCCTGAGAGAAAGGAGAATCCCCATTTTAACAACTGCTTTTGTGGGGAAGAGGAGGCTTGGCTACAAGGTCACTGCAAACCAGGTTTCTTGGAGGCTCGAAGCTCATAACTTCTAGCTAGCAGCCAAATGTGGCCTCTGCACAGATCAAAACATCGACATAGCGGGATCAAACTGGGCTACACGCAAGCCGAGAGAATACGAGGCTTGCAGAACGATCCAATTTGTTTTAAAACACTGGAGGCAGTCACCCTTTGCCAATATTAAGACTGATGTCCAGACATGCACAGGTATTGAAAGGATAATGCAGGTGGTGTTTCAGGTGTGTGGCTCAGCCATACATTGCTGTCACCAGAAAAGAGGTGGGGGAGAGAAGCATGAATCAGGGTGAGGACACCATCGGGTTGCTGGAGGATGGAGAAAAGGGGAGAGAGAGAGAAGAGACGGCAAGTAATGGGGAAGAAAGGCAGGAGATTCCAAACCAACTGGGCAGGAAGGAGGAGAAGCAGAGCTGAAGGCGGCTGGAGAGTGGGAGACATCAACGGCATGGGTTTTTCTCTCTCCCTTGGTCTTTGTGGGTCCTTCCTTGTTAATATATACTCTGATCTTTCCCTCTCCTTTTTTTTAGTTTCAGATTATTTTGTGAAGCGCTGCTGAGTCACGGAGAAGGGCTAATAAAATTAGGAGTCGTGGCACAACAGCAGACCACAGGCTTTGACTGCGGAAGAGCTTGGGGTCAATCCCTGGCACCTCCCATTAAAGGGGCAGGAGGTGGAAAAGGCTTCTTGGCGAGGGGACCCTGGAGGGCAGCTATCAGTGATGGCACACAGTACAGGCTAGATGAGCTCAGTGCAGGAAGCTGAACATATACTTCACACGCTCACCATGTCATGCACCACGTTATCGATTTCAAGGCGCCGTTAAGGAAAAGGACTTACGGATTCGGGCAAACCCAGTCTCCGCTCTTGGGTTCCCCGCCTCGGCCTTGGAAGCCCCCGCCTCTGCCAAATCCCCCTCCTCGCGAACCTGCAGGAACAATGGCAAAGTTAAAACAGGGCAGGGCAGCAGTACCACGAAGACTTGGAAGCACAATATGGTTAACCTCAGACTTGACAGGCCTCTGATCAGTCTCTCCCTAGATGACAGCTAGATCATCAGTTTATTTATGGACACGTGAACGGCCTCTCTGAACAAAGCAGCTCAACAGAACCTCTGTGACCAGGGGCAGTACATCTCTTGACCATAGGCTGGAGAAGACTACTACGGGGGACAGACTATCGCATCAAGCCCAGTATGTGAACTTCCTAAGGGTATCCGATTGGCCATTGTAGGAAACAGGGATGCTGGACTAAATAAGACCTTTGGTCTGATCCAGAGAAGTCTCTTGTACATACGATGTAAAAATTCTTTCATTTAGAACCAAACTTGTCCAAACTGATTCTCTCATCCTGCTCAGCCACTTTGTCAAAGCCTTGTTCCCACATCTTCTTTTCACATCCCACCTTCCTTCTCAGCAGCCATCTATCCTGTGGCTTTGGGGGGGGGCGGAGACAGAGAGAACTAACAAGTAAGGGCCTTCCTGCTGGCCTTGTTGCTTCCCCAGTTAGCCACCTGTCCATCAGCAGCAAGCCGACTCTGCAGGACAGGGAAGCAGGGAGAGTGAAGCTCTTTCCAATAGCCCGCTTTCACCAATTCATATTATTTCTCTGCAGCTGACTTCCCCATTAAAAAAGAAAGGCAGAAAGTCAATGTACATGATAAAGATGTTTGCCAGCATGGTATAGTGCAGGGGTGGCCAACGGTAGCTCTCCAGATGTTTTTTTTTTGCCTACAATTCCCATCAGCCCCAGCCAGCATGGCCAATGGCTGGGGCAGATGGGAGTTGTAGGCAAAAAACATCTGGAGAGCTACCATTGGCCACCGCTGGTATAGTGGTTAGAGAACCAGTCTGGGATCTATGAGACCCAGGGCTGAATCCCCACTCTGCCATGCAAACTTGCTGGGCTCACTTGGAGCAGTCGCGCATTCCCAGCCTAATCTATCTCACAGGATTGCTGTGAAGATAAAACCAAGAAGCGGAGAAGGTTGTAAGCTGCATTGAGTCTCCAAATAAATAAATAAAATAATTCTGCCTTTCACATCCCTTGGTCACAATTTATTTATGGCATTTGTTATGTTCTGCCTTTCTTCTTTTGTGGAACTCAAGATGGCACAAAACAGAGAGATTTGGAAGTCTCCTGTCCAGGAAATGACCAATTCCAACCCAGCTTCAGCAAATTGTATGGATCGCATAAGAACATAAGAGAAGCCATGCTGGATCAGGCCAATGGCCCATCATGTCCAACACTCTATGGCCCACAGTAGCCAAACCCCGGGTGCCATTAGGAGATCCACTGGCATGGTCCCTCCCCACTGTTGCCCCCCAGGCACCAAGAATACAGAGCATCACTGCCCCAGACATAGTGCTCCATCTATATTCTGTGGCTAACAGCCACTGATGGACCTCTGCTCCATATGTTTATCCTGCTTCTCAACCATCCACTGGGACCACTATCCTGTGCTCCAAGCGGCATCAATTGCAGCTGCTGTATCAGATTTAAAGAGGCGGACAAAGCATCCCACTGTGTTTTCCCCCAGGCTCTGAAGAGGTGCCCTTGACATTCATAGGTCAGTCGTTACCACCAGCTTCAATATACCCAAGAGATATCTGCACCCATGGGTTAGCAGTCAGGAAGGCCCCCACACTGCTGGCATTCTGCAAACTAATAGTTCAGGAGGGCAGTTTCATAAAGCCAACAGCGCTGATATTATGATGCAACATTTCAATAAGGTGTTTTAATAAAGGGAACGGGATATACACTAATATATATTATATACATTATGTTTGCCACATATATTATCTTGCTTTCACCACACTGGGTTCTACCCAAGTAATTACAATTTGCAGCACTGTTAATCCTTATGTTTTGTTTTCAGATTTCTATTATTCTGTTCCTGTTATTTAACTTATCAGGTATTTTATTCTGTCAATTGCACCAGCTTGCATTCTGTATTCTGCCCTTTGTCTTAATGAAAAAGGAGGACTATAAAAATAATGTTAATGCATAAGCAGATTATTTGTTGCTACCTCGGCGTCCACCGCCTCCTCCTCCTCCACCTCCTCGCATGAATTCAGGCCGTCTTGTTGCAAAAGAAACTCTGATAACACTGCCATTGAACTCTTTTCCTGGAGGAAGAAAAAAGGGAAACCCTCGGTGGGTCTGAAAGCAATTTTAATAATGGAAAAGAGGCCTGGAACTCTATTAAGAAAGGCAATCATGAGAGCCCACAGAACTGGGCACTGTGGGCTCCCCCACTTGCAAAACATCTAGGCAAAGTACATATTTGGGTAGGAGAAGCAGGGAGAAACAAGACGCTGGGCAAAAAGGAAAAGGCCTCCCTTGAACTCAAGTCTCCCAGCTAAGCTTTCTGGCTCCACAGAGGAAAACCACCACAAACCCTATGACAGCAGTTAATTAATACTGGGAATCACCTAACCATTTTTATTAGCTGTCAGAAGAGGAAAACAGTGTGGTCTTGGCTAATGTACAGAAAAGGGTCAGCCTTACCATCAAACCAGTCAATTGCTGCTTTAGCAGAAGGAGGATCGTCAAAAGACACTGTTGCTTCCCCCTTTGGCTTGCCAGTATCTTTGTCTGTGTAGAGGTTTATCATAAGCTTGCCTGTCTTTTTATTAGTCTGCGAAAGGAGGACGGGAAGAGGTACACAGAGGTAAATGGCATTTTCTGGCTTTTGGTGCTTGTTCTCTCTATTCATCACAGAAACCTACAAGAACTGCACCACTTCTTCAAAGAAAATGCTGGAATAAATGGTCACTTTTTAAGGTACCACTGGATTCTAGTTTTATTTTGCTAAAATAGACTGATATGGCTACTCCTCTGGAATTTAAATTTCTACCCAGCAGCTCCCCCTCACCTTAGCTTCATTATTTGCCACTCCCAAACCCTTCTTAAATTTTTAATGCTTCACACACCTTTATAACACCTATTTGCTTGAAATACTCAGCCACTTGTTCCGTTGAAACGTCATCTCCGAGTCCTTGTACAAAGATGGTGTTGTTGTCAGAGTTATCAGATTCCGAATCTAGATTAAGGGGGGGGGGGGGGGAGAGAGAGAAGTTATTTTAAAATCGAAACAGCATTTTGGGGGGGGGGGGGGGTTAGCCAAAATGTTCTGTTTCATGATGCCTGGAATGAAAGCACAACCGCTGTTTCATATGTAAAATCAGAAAACTCTGCAACTCCCTGTTGCGGGCAGCTGTGAATACGCACTGGAAAGCAGAGCTGTATTGATACAGGACAGCAGCCTTTGATCCCAGCAGAATTCAAAAGCCCATTCTTAGAGAGAAGACATAAAGCAGTACCGAGAAAGATCTGTATTTACTTTCCAGCATCTAGTACCCAAGAGGTATACTGCCTCTGCACAGGGAAGTTTCTTTCTTAATCAGAGCTAACAACCATCATCGACTTGTCATTGAGCATGTCTAATTCCACTTTTAACCACCCAAACTGCCATACATTGTGGCAGCATATAACACAACACACTGACTCTGTACTGTGTGATGAAGTACTTTCTTCCATCTATCCTGAACCTACTGAATGATGCCCACTCCACCCCATCCCCTAGTTCTATTATTATAAAGTACATTCCCTGATTTAAGCCAAAGAAGAGAACCAATGACTATAAATATCTCTCTGTGTGGACATGCTTTGCATTTGACAGAATACAAGACAATAGGTCCCCACCTTAAGCTTTGCTGAAAAGATGCAATGAGAGAGACAGTCTCATGCAGGCGTTCAGAGAGGTGGCTCCAAGCATGCAAGGCAACAAGGAAGGAAGGAAACAGGAGACCACAGGACAGCCAAGCGTGGTAGAATAAAAGTTGCAAGCAGGGACGTAATCAGGATACTAGTACAGGGAGGTAAGAAGGGGTGAGGCCATGGAGGAGAAGAGTTTTTGTGTTAGGGGAGGAGATAACAAGAAACCAACGGAGAAAGGGACCAGACACGGTCTGAACAACAAGAGAAATGAATGACGTTGGTGGTGGAGTACTGAGCAGAGGCGAAAGGAGACCAAAGACTGGCAAAGAGGAGGCCAGAGAGGTGGCATTTGCAGTAGCCAAGGCAAGAAAAACTGATCAGGCTGTTCTTTTGCTTACCAGCATCTGACTTTGGACCATAATCCCTTTGACCTGAAGAAGGGAGTCAAAAAGAGAAAGCAAAGGGTAATTGAACAAATCCAGAAGCCACACAAAAGTCTTTTTTCATCAACATTACTTGAGGGTGAAAGAAAGACAAGGGGGTGGGAAAGATATGCAACAATCAGAAAACCAAAACAAGATTTAGAAGACCATTGCGATTAAAAAAAAAAAAATCATCTGACAGAAGGTGTCAACAGTCTTTCACGTTTGCAGACTGCAGTCAGGTTTACACTGGCGGTCATCTTGCAAGGGCAGGCTAGCCACGGACAGCAAGAACACTCTAGCTGGTATGCAGTGCCTGGAGGATGTCTGCATATGCCCACCCAGTGGCAAACAAGAGTTAGGACAAAAAAACAAACAAACATTTTTCATGCAGCTGAACAAAAATGAAAACAAAAAGGTACATAAAGTCCAAATCCTTGTTTCAAAAACAACCCACCCTTGGCCAAGAGGGGTAAACAAAACAAACAAAACATTTTTAACACACCATAACATGGCATTTGGTGGCTTTTTAAAAGATTTCTTTTTAATATAGAGAATTTCCACTGAGGGAGGTTTGAGCTGGGTTTTTTTTTTTCATTTTGTTTCAAAATGCTTGGCACTTACCACCAAAATTTTTGGAGCCCCCTCGGTCACCACCACTGCAGAGGAAAAATTGAAGAAGTGATTTCTTCCTTGAGTCTCTACAAGCCGAGCCCAGTGGCTCGAAAGCGACAATTTCGAAAGCTACTGTTGCTAAGAACCATCAAATGCTCCTGAGTTCTGGTCCAGTGATAACTCGAGCCAACAGCTCCTTCCCAGGGGAGACTTCTTGGTCTCATCAGTCAAATAAAGGAAGCTATGCAGTGTGCACAAGTATCCCCACCTCTCCTCCAGACCCTGCCATCCTTTACAAACAAACTCAGGCCCTGGATGCATGCAAGAAGTATGCATGAAGGCTGGGAGTCACCAGGTTGGACCCAGTGCTTCTGCCTATACAAAAAGTTGGTAGAAAGGTTTTTGTTTCTCTTACCCTTCCATTACAGCCCCAAGAAAAGTTGCTGCTGAAGGTTAGGGAGCCCCCAGAACAGGAGGGATGTGGTATAGGAAGAGGATGCAACCAAAATGGGCCACCTGCCACATGCTGTTTATTTGTTATGACTAATTTACACAACTTCAAGGGCGAGGGGAAATATATACATATGCCCTAGTCAACACAGAACTGTTCTCCAAAGTAGCTTTTCTGAACCAGCACCTGCACATGCTACACGAGAAGTGTCCACACTAAGTACATTTAAAAATAATGCTGCTTTTGTTCTTCGTACAAAGTTAACAGACTCCTCAGGTCACTTACTGCTGATCAGTTTCAAGAGTTCCCCCTTTGACTTTTCTATCTACAAGAGCATCTGCATTGTGCTGGATATTGCAATATAATGTCTTTCTAACAACATGCAAGAATTCCTAAAAATACATACCCAGGAGATTTGCTTTTGATGATGGGTGAAGGTGTTTTCAAGTTAAGTGACTACAACTGAGCATACGCTCATTCTTCTAAAGTCAAAAAATTACATACTTTGGGATGCTTTGTGAGGTGAAAGACTGAAATTCAAGCCGCTCCCTATAGTTTTGTGATCCGGTTTTCAGGAGATTTGATTTCCCAAGTTTATGGAGACAACAGCCTTATTCTAACCTCCCTTAAGAATGCTGACTATGAATAAATAAATGCGATCGTTAATGTTTGGTGTAGTGGTTAAGTGTGTGGACTCTTATCTGGGAGAACCGTATTTGATTCCCCACTCCTCCACTTGCAGCTGCTGGAAGAAGATGATGATATTGGATTTATATCCTGCCCTCCACTCTGAAGAGTCTCAGAGCGGCTCACAATCTCCTTTACCTTCCTCCCCCACAACAGACACCCTGTGAGGTGGGTGGGGCTGAGACGGCTCTCACAGCAGCTGCCCTTTCAAGGACAACCTCTGCCAGAGCTACGGCTGACCCAAGGCCATCCCAGCAGATGCAAGTGGAGGAGTGGGGAATCAAATCCGGTTCTCCCAGATAAGAGTCCGCACACTTAACCACTACACCAAAATGGCTCTCTACACCAAACTGGAATGGCCTTGGGTCAGCCGTAGCTCTCACAGGAGTTGTCCTTGAAAGGGCAGCTTCTGAGAGAGCCCTCTCAGCCCCACCCACCTCACAGGGTGTCTGTTGTGGGGGAAGAAGATAAAGGAGATTGTAAGCCACTCTGAGTCTCTGTTTCAGAGAGAAGGGTGGGGTATAAATCTGCATTCTTCTTAAGAACTAGAAAAATGCAACAATGTTTTAATCACTAACCCTTTCCATTCATTTCCCTGGTACATTGGGACAGACAAGAGCAGAAAAGACTAATTGTGGTCACCAGCAAATTAATCTCTGACTTCAGGGTTCTTCCCCTCCCCCCCCCCCCCCAAAAAAAATGATTTTTATTTTTTGAGCAGCAATCTTTAATGCTTCCTCTAATATGTATTTCAGGCTAGATGTACCCACAAAGCAGTAGATCCAACAAAGAGGCAGGCTAGGGATCACACACAGGACTGCCTTTTCAGTGCACGAAGAATGACAAGCATGAGTTTTCAGTCTGAGACTTTTCAAAATGGACTTCAGATTTTCAAATACGGTACAAGCAAGTCCAGATGCCATGAACCGCAGCTCATAAATGCTAACGTTTCTCAGTGACAGGGAACAAGATGCAGTCTAAAAAGAGCCCGGTCATTCGCTGGGCATAAGAAGTTTAAATTTAGAGTTAGTGACACACACCAAGAACTGTGCCACGCTGCAAAATTACTATTTTAATCCTCATGGCCTACTAGCCTAAACTATGCCCCCTCCCCCTGAACGTGTACACCTCCTCCCACACCCCAAGTAAGCTACAAAACTGTCGCTTCTCTTTAGTCTGCTTGCATTTTGCCATCCCCATGAACGGTTTCTTCTATCTGCTTAGAGCAACCCCAAAAAGACAATAAGGCTCCCACATAGCCTCACAGAACATTTTTGACTGATAAGTCCCAAGGAGAGATAGCAAGTCCTCCCTCCAGCAGCATGGCTGGGACCAGCTCACAAACTGTGGTGGCTGCCTACAACGGCTTGCGTTGCGCACTGTATTGCTGCTGTGCGTTCTGTACTCTTCTTTCTATGGCCTTCTGTAACGGGATTTTCCTCTCTAGGAAAAAGGAATCTCAAGGACTAGCACTCCTCCTGTGGAGCTCCACAACCCCTCCCAAGCCTCATTTCCCAGGAACGCCTCACTGAAACCCAGGACTGCTCAGAGAAGCCCTATTTCCCAGGGGTTTTTTTTTAAGAAAGTAAGAGAAGCCATGTTGGATCAGACCAATGGCCCATTCAGTCCAACATGCTGTGTCACACAGTGGCCAAAAAACCAGGCACCATCAGGAGGTCCACCAGTGGGGCCAGGACACTAGAAGCCCTCCCACTGTTGCTCCCTCTACCAAGCACCAAGAATACAGAGCATCACTTGCCCCAGACAGAGAGTTCCATCAATATGCTGCGGCTAACAGCCACTGATGGACCTCTGCTCCATATGCTTATCCAAGCCCCTCTTGAATCTGTCTATGCTGGCAGCCGTCACCACCTCCTGTGGCAGTGAATTCCAAACTTCAATTTATGAAGCCACCTTATTTCGAAAGCCAGATCTCACCGCTCAACCGAGTCCAGCATTGATTGTTTCAGAGGGCAGACGTGTTCGTCTGCAATAGAGCAGCTAGATTCAAGTCCACTAGCACCTTAGAAACCAACAAGATTTTGGAGGTATACACTTCCAAGAGTCAAAGCTCTCTTCATCCCACAGAGCCCTGTCATGATCTGGCTTTGACTTTCAAAAGCTGGTACCTCCAAGATCTTGTTGGCTACTAAAGCACTACTAGACTCAAATCCTGTGAGCTCAGTGTTGTTGTGTGCTGACTGGCAGTGACCCACAAGGAAGAGGGCTGTTTCCCAGCCCTGGTGCCAGAGGTCCATATTCAACATTCTACACGGAAGGCCTTTCCTCTGCACCACTGAGATATGGGTCCTCCTCAGCTCAATAAAGGGAATTCAAGCTTACATCTAGAAAACCAGTCAAGCAAGGGCCTAAGCTGCAGGGAAATAACTTGATGGGTAAACAAGTGAAAGAGATCCATAAATAAGGCAAAAGTAAAAAGTGAAGCTGGGCTGCGGTCTGGCTGGGGTCTGCCTGAAGGAATGCCTGGGATCACTTGCCTCATTTCCCACAAAGGCCTGTTCCCCTGACCTGTAAATTAACACATAAGCATCTCTTTATGACATCCCACAAGACCATTTGTGAGTCAAAATGATTTTCCAGTGAACAACTGCTTTTTGTTTAGCATCTGGGGCTGAGAAGTCAACAGAGCTTCCATTTGACACAGGTTCCCTTTAACATTCTCGTCACTCCATCTCAACCCCCACCCCCACAATTTTTCACTGGACAAGTTAACTGGCTCCACATTCTGATAGACACATGGACAGATAGCTGATTCAAAAGCATCTGTAATAGATGCAGGCAGAAGTGCAGTAACAAATTCAAGCTTCTGACACCAAGCCCTCTTTCCTGAATTCTTCAATGGGCATGTAGGACAGTCCAACCTCAGCATGTGGATCCAGCATGGTCCAAGGAGACCCAGCATTCTAACCTATTTAGAAGAGCGGCCTCCACTCCTAAATCAGCAAGACAGCATTTAATCCTTCCAGCTCTGGAAAGACAAAGACAACTCCCCACCACGAACCCTAAGGGCTTCCACTTTCCCTCCCACCTTCAAACCCATTTGCTTAAACTTTACAAAGACTGTTGCTAGAGCTGTGAATAGGAGCAGTGCTGTATTTCACGTTGCCAGGCAACGAAAGCTTTCGCCAGACTCTGAGCTGGGAAATCAGAAAGCTCAATTCCCATCAGAACAGAGCACCTTCTTGAATCCAGCCTGGTCATAAGCATCTCTCGAGACCAGAATACACCTGACACCACACTCTTTGCCTTCTATTCAGCTACCAGGATCAAGCATGCTCCTTTCTAAGCAAAGTTAGAACATCTTCTCCTTTAACCCCCTCACATCTCACAATACACTTTAATGATGAAGAAAAAATTCCAGCGCATCCATGTTAAGGGGATCTCAACACTCAGTAAGAAAGAAAGTTTGTTTTCCGACGTTGCTTGAAATTACCAGGAATGAAAAGCTACTTGGTTGTCATGCAGCAGCTTAAGAGAATCTGCCAGATGCTCAAGCCAAACCTGACCTGAGACAAAAGACCCTCCTCTCAGCCTCAGACGAACATCTAAACTACTGGGATAATTATGCTGGCTCACCTTACAGGACTGTCGTTAACAATAAAGGAGAACGTGAAGCGCTCTGAACACTGAAAATGCTACAGAAATGCTAAGTACCATGTGATTACAAAAGCGTTTTTTAAGGCACGAGGCTGAAGCTTGTCTGCTGAATTCCAACGACTGCTTAAGGCAAGCAGTTTCACAGCATTGTATCAACCAGTACAGTGTACAGGTTGGAGGGCTGGACTAGTGTCAAGGCCACGGGGGCAGAGCTCGGTGAAAAGCTGGCTGTGCAAGTCCCTGCCTGTTCAGGGGGAAAAATGATAACCTGCTTGTTTTGTCAAGGGGATGAGCCACGACTATAACTTGTACTTGGCATATTAATGAATAGGAGGATCCCAGGAGTCCTTCAGTGAAAGCATGACCAGGTCTGATGCCTACAAATTAAACTAGGCACTAGATTTGTTCCCCTAAAACAGGAGTCCCCAACCACCGGTCCATGGATCAGTGCCGGTCCATGGCCTGCTAGCAACCGGTCCATGGAGCAAGGCAGAGGTGCTGCACCACCCCCACCTGCCTGGGATCCGGGCAGACGAAAGAGGCAGCATGGCCTAACTCAGATGACTGGCGGGTGTCTTGAAATGGGAAGGGGAGGCAGACTGGCTTTCTGCTGCCTGGCCACCTAGTGGGGAGGTGGCAGAAAAAGCCCCAGGCTCCCCCCATTTAAAGACCACCATGGCAGGCACCATGGCACCCCCCCCATACCGGTCCATGGAAAAATTGTCTTCCATGAAACCAGTCCTTGGTGCCAAAAAGTTTGGGGGCCAACTGCCCTAAAACACTACTTTGCTGTAACAAAGAATGCTGCATTCCCAGCCTGTGTTCTCCAGAAGAGAGAATGAGAAAGCAATAATGATAACATTAAATACCTTCAGATTTGAACTCTTGAGTCAAAACAGCTTTCAAGCATCCATAGCACGGAGACCATACCAGCTAGGCAACTGTACGTCATAATCTGCAAGTACTAGGAGTTAAACTCTTACCTCATCCCAGACATTGGACCTCTGCTGTCAGAATCGAACCTGCTTCCACCTCCTCGTGGCCCACCATGACCTCTGTTGTCTTCTCCATACCTGCTCTTTTCACGGCGATCATCTGCAGAATTACAAAGCAATTACTCTCGGGTGGACACAAATAGACCCCCTCATTTACATGAAACATGCTATGCTATATCTGTATTCTGGTAGGCACCTGATAAAATAAACAACGTCATTCTACTACCCAACCCCCTTTTGGCTTTATAGCTAATTTACAGGTTAGATCCAATTAGCTTTTCAACAGCTGAAAAAGAGAGTGTGTTTGTGCACCAAAAGGACTATGCTGGGGACCATGGGACCTGCCAGCACAAAAACCATGAGAGATCACAGTAAAGAGATGAGATTAGTGATTTTAAAAGTTGCTGATCTTCACTGTGCTGCTCTTTGTTGGTGCTTTTAGATCCTCTGAACTGTAAGTTTTTCTTTTCCTGCTTTCTTGTCATATCTTTATCTACAACTCTCTCAAATGCCTTTCAACAAAAATACAGATCAGAAATCTCCCAAACGAATAAGGGAAGTGGGCCTGGCACGTGCTTTATCACATTTAAGCACCAGGAGAAATCTGTTTAGCTGCTTTACTCTGTTATTAGTTAACATTCCGCCTGAATATACTACTTCTTTTATAGGCCATTTCTATTACTAGCTCTGTTTACACTACCTTAAGCTACTTTTCCTGTTTCCAACCCCCAGAGTACTGTTTCAGTACAGGGAAGATTTTTTAATAAAAGGAAATCTGTAATACATAAATAGAAGCCCTTACCAAAACTAGCAAGGTCTAGCTGCAAAACAAATCCCTGTCCTCCAGTACTCAGTGTTACAGCACTGCACAAAGACGATGACTAAAGATTTATACCCACTCTTCTCTCTGAATCAGAGTCTCAGAGAGGCTTACAATCTCCTTTACTTTCTTCCCCCACAACAGAGGTGGGTGGGTGAGGATAAGAGAGTTGGTGGGGCTGAGAGTGTGAGGTGGGTGGGGCTGAGAGAGCTCTCACAGAAGCTGCCCTTTCAAGGACAAATCCTATGAGAGTCATGAGAGCCCAAGGACATTCCAGCAGGTGCATGTGAAGGAGTGGGGAATCAATTCCAGCAGGCACATGTGGTGGAGTGGGGTTCTCCCAGATAAGAGTCCTCACACTTAACCACTACACCACACTGGCTCCCAGATGTGATGAGAACAAGGAGGCGGAAATCGTTCTCTCCCAGTGTTGCTATCCAAGTAGTGCATTGATTTAGACAGACTCAGAAGAGCATCACTCTGCTTAGGATTGCACTGAAGAGCCCTTAACTAGAAACACCAGTAAATGAACCTGGAGCTTCATGCAATGAACAAAGTCTCCCATCCCCAAAAGTCAGGTGATGGTTTTACAGACAACCCCACCCCCATGTTTATAAATGTAAGCACTATTAGCAACGCTCATATTTACTTCTGTTAACTATCTCTGAGCCCCGAAGTCCACCCACCCTGCATGTTCTGTCCGTAACTTTCCTTCTGCTGCATCTGGTAGGATGGCTGGTTCTGACCATATGATCCTTGTTGCTGGCCATAGCTTGACTTCTGGCCATAAGAGCCTGGCTGCTGGCCATAGCCCTGCTGCTGCTGGTCACAGGAGTCTCGGTTTTGGCTGTAGCCTGACTGCTGGTCATATGAGCTCTGCTGCTGTCCCTGCTGGCCATAGCTGGATTGCTGGTCAAGCGGCTTTTGCTGCTGGCTGTAACCCGACTGTTGGTCGTAGGACCCTTGCTGCTGACCAAAACCTGAAGGCTGGTCATACGAACTTTGTTGTTGCCCGTATGAACCTGGTTGTTGCCCGTAGCTGGGCTTCTGGTCGTACGAAGGCCTCCCGCTGAAACAAAAGAGAAGTATCACTGCACATCGTTTAGTCTCTAGGTCAAAAGCATGCACCAAAACTCAAAGTGGCAGCATCTGAGATCCCTCAGTAAACCTGATCCCCAGGAGAAGACAAGCCCTGCCCGCTACAGAAGAGCAGCTTCTTTGTTCCGAAGGGCTCTGCTCCTCAGTACATTTGGGAAGAGGGCAAAAGAAGAAGAGCTATATGATGACAGAAAGTTGCTTGATGCAAACCATTGCTCTATCAAACTCAGTACTAACTGCTCTAACTGGCACAGCTCTCCAGTCTCAGGATCCTCCTCAATGCCTGCTACTCAAGATCTTTTAAACAAAAATACCAGGGACTGCAACTGGGGTCTTTTACATGCAAACGATGCCTCCAGTGCTGACCTATAACCCCTCTCCCTTCTCCTAGCCTTGTCAAGAAGAAAAGTAGAAGAGAACAACAGTGGCTGCAACGTCTAGAGAGTTCAGAGAAGAAGGGCTAAACGTGAGAACGCGATTGTCTGCATTTGATCTTATGTAAAAATAGATTCTGAATGGTTGACAGGCGATCTATGTAGTCAGCAAGCAAACATTTTGGTTTGATCAGGATACCCAGTGTTATGACTCAAAAAGGCAACTGCCCCTCTTCAATTATCACTGGAGTTCTCCGCATGAATGCACACTGCCTTAGACTGAACAAGAACACTGCTCCATAAAGGTCAGTATTGCCTCTTCAGATCCGCAGCAGCTCTCTACAGACTCTAGGTAGGGTCATCTTTCACATCTTCTGCTACCGAATCCTTAAGTGGGGGTGCCAGGAATTGAACATGGGACCTTTTGCACGCAAAGCAGATGCTCTACCACCAAGCCACAGGCCATCCCCTCAAAGACAGTTCAAGGACATGCTTTTCGAGTACTTGTGAGCCTCTGGTATAGTGAGATTTCAGGTTCTTAAATTATCTGAGCGCAGATCCAAAATATCAGCTCAAATAATGGGAACATACAAAATCCCACTGTTTTAGAATCTTCTTTCCTTCTCAGATGCATTGTTCTCTAAACCTTCAAAAACGACCCAGGAAGCCCAACTATACTAAATCAGACAATATACTACTCCAGCTCTTGATGCAGCTGGCAAAGAGCTAAAGGAGGGGGAAACACTGGAAACATAACAGCTGGCCCAGAGACAGAACAAATATGAAAAGTCTATTAAATGGAAGATGGTGTTAAAAAGGAAACTAGGAGCTCTGAGGCCACAACTCACTGAAGGCACAGGAGGAAGAGCCCCTGTCCAAAGGGAACATACATCCAGCAGCTAAACCACCACCGAAAGTACTCTGTACAGTGCAATCCTAAGAAAATTTTCCAGGGAGTAAGCCCTATTGAATAGACCCAACTGGGATCCTGACTTGAACAGCCCAGGCTAGCCTGATCTTGGTTAGATCTCAGAAGGTAAGTAGGATCAGCCCTGCCTGGTGAGTACTTGGATGGAAGACCGCCAAGGAAGTTCAGGGTTGCTATGCAGAGGCAGGCAATGACAAACCAACTCTGTCTCGTCTTGAAATCCCTATGGAGTTGCCATAATACGACTGCAACTTGATGGTACTTTCTGCCACCAGGATTCTAAGTAGACCTGCTTGGGAATGCTGTCATCGTTGGGCTAACACAGTGGCCCCCAACCTTTTTGGCACCAGGGACCGGTTTTGTGGAAGACAATTTTCCCACGAACCAGCAGGGGTGCTGGGGTTTTTGCTGCCCCAGGCTGCCCCCACACCCATCCCTGCCTCCCATGGGGGTCATTAAATGAGGGATAGGTGAAGGTCACTGCCATGCTGCCCCTTCTGCTCGCCCAGGACCCGGGTGAATGAAAGAGGAAGTGGTTCGGAGTGAGGCTGCGCTGCCTTTTGTGTCCGCCTGGAAGAAAGGGGTGGTGTGGTGCTTCTGCCTCACTCCGCAGCTCAGTTGCTAACAGGTCATGGCCTGGTACTGGTCCATGTTCTGGGGGTTGGGGACCCCTGGTCTAATAGGTTACATGAGAGTTATGCCCTACAGAAAGGTGCAGTATTATTTACACCATGCATAATTCGCTACCACCAATTGTGGCAAGGGGCACCAACTTAGACAAAGACACCCACTGTTTGAACTGTTAGCCATGATGGCTAACTGGACCCACCCCTCATTCCCACACATCCAAAGTGTACCTCTGAAAGCCAGCTGCTGGGAAACAACAGGGAAGTCTGCAGACTTTTGCCCAGCTTGTGGGATTCTTGAAGACACCAGAAGGGCACTGTGGGAAATAGGCTACAATGGTTGGATCTAAGATCAGATCCAGCAGGGCTTTTATGTTCTCAACATGAAGTGAAAATGTTAACAGGAGACCCTGCAAGAGGCAGGAAGGAGTTGTCAAGGGGGAAGGATCTCCTGACTCCATCCAAAAGAGATGAGAAACAAACACTGTGGATATATGGCAACCTCCCTTCCATCTTTCAAAGGTCTGGGTGGGCCTGGAGGGCACAGAGGGGTGTGAAAAACATACTATCCCTATCCCCTTTTCAGACACAAGACTCAAGCAAGCAAAGAAGAAGGCTTTACAGCAGCTGGAGTATGTTTGCTGTTACCTTAGCTGCATACTCATCCGTTTCAGACTGGGCCCTTACCCTCCTGATGAATCTTTCTGTTGCCCCTGACTGCCGTAGGACTCTTGGCCGTAGGAGCTCTGGTTCTGATTTTCATAACCGCCATAACCTTGCTGGCCACTTTGCCCATAACCTGAAGAGCCAACAGGGAACGCTTTCAGTAAAACAGGCGCATCTGAATGGTGCACATGTGCAGAAATGTCAGCATGCTTATCAAACCTGTCTGAGTTTGTCCGTAGTTGCCTTGATAGCTTCCGTACCCTTGCCCATATGAGGAACTCTCCCCACTCTGCTCGTAGCCAGGGTAACCCTGTAATTGACAGCAAGACAGCAAAGGAGAGATAAGGCCCCGTGGCTGCACTGTCACAGAAAGGTGGCCTCAATTGGCTGGAGGGACCAGAACTGCAGAACAGCTAAGTGCTAACTGTGTTTAGGGATAAGTGGAGCCACTTATACACCTCTCAGTGAGAGTCTGGCCTGTTCCCAACACCTGTCTTCCAATTAGTCACCATGTCTGACAGCTGTCAAGATGCCTGCTTTGCGAATGCACACAACGTGAGACCTGACTTTCAGTATGACTGTGTTCAATGCTGGCTAGTTCTCTTAGGGCCAAGCCATGATAATACCGGGGGATGTGCAGCCACCATGGCAGCCATACAAGAGTAATCCATGCTTATTTTGCAAATTCAGTTTCTAAACTGGCAATCAGCCCTTCAACCACTGCATCCTTCCTCCTGATCAACAGCAAGGAGCTCTCTTAGGCCAGTGCCCAACTGTCCCCCTGCAAACCTCCTAAGAGAAGCTAAGAAGGAGGTACAAAAACGTATCCAGCTCTTGGCAACAAAACCCTTTCTGCCAGTAAGAGCACAGGGCTGCTTTGCAGCTTTAAAGAAACAGCACAACGCTGCTCAGTCTGCCTACCTGTGGCGGTTGTCCAAAGTTCTGATTTCCTTGATTGCCATACCCATAGCTGCAAGAGAAATGGAGGATGTTTCAAATGAATAATGCTTTCACATGGAACCTCTCTGGGACTCTGCTGCTGAAACCGTTAACCACCCACTGGTATTAACTAACCAGAACATTATCTGCAGCTCTGGCTTTTACTGCCAAGCTGAGTTGCATGGAAGAGGGTGGCAAGCTCTTAGGCCCTTGAAAGTCACCAACCGGGAAAGCTAGGTCGCTAACAGCCCTCCCCTCTGACGACCTACAATGGGATTGGGAAAGGGAGGAGATTAAATGCATCTGAGATTCTGCTCTTGTGGGCACTCCCTGGACAACCAAGGGCACAGACAGCTGCTCCTTTGGCTGGTTTTGTCATTAACAGCCAAAGAAGGGGCAAGAAGGGGGGAGAAGACTGAAGATAGCAGTATGCCACTGAGGGGAAAGGAGCAGAGTGGATCTCACACTACGGTTTGCATTATATAAACTAGACTCAATATGCTTATAAAGAACAGATGAGAATTATGAACAACAACAAAAAATCAAGCGGCCCCCTGAATATATAGACGCATACCTTCTGAGGGGGAAACCCATTTTCCTCCATAAGCTTTTAACAATATTTTTACTGAGCACACGTACCTCTGCTGCTGACTGCCAGAATGGCTGAAACTTCCAGAATCTTAAAAATAAAAGGATTTTTTTTTAATTTAAGCAAACAGGAGTCCAACTAGAAATCCATCCAACAAGCTAACTTTATATCCAAAAATGCTCCTGAATCTTAGGTTTATATTTGATGATGAGCAATTCTAGGCACCGATATCACTTTGATTTCTGTTCAGATTATGCAGAGTTCTCTGGCAGTCGCTTTAGCACTTCTATGAGTGACAGAAGTTTTAATTTTCATCATGGTGATGCCTCCCAAGGAAAAATTACATTTCAGCTACACTGAAGTGAAAATAACAATGGAAGTAGTTTGGCTTGGGGAGTTTGGACAATGAGGAAACAATCAGGTTGGGAGAGGGCTAATTTAAGCAAAATTATCTTGCACCTGCTCTAGCCACATGAATTTACTGCATACTTAGGCTGTCAATACAGGCCTTGGTAGGCTTGCCGCTACCTCCTTTTACAGTGGGCCCTGTACTATGAGCCCTGTAAGTTCTTGAAGGACTGGCTGCATCAGGGGTGTGTGGCCTAATATGCAAAGGAGTTCCTGCTACAAAAAAAGCCCTGATTTACAGTACATTGGTTTGCTGCTGTTTTCAATCTGATGTGCTATTTCAGAGCTGTTTTGGTATTTCTCTATTTGAATAATTAGCCACCTTGAACACCACATACCAGGAAGGAAGGCAGGGATAAGGAAGTGTTTTAATGGAAAAATAAAGCACTTCTGCTACAGAACCTCACTGGGTGATCTTGGGCCAGTCACATTCTTCCAGCCTAACCTACCTCATAGGGTTGTTGTGAAGATAAAATGGAGGGAGGAGAACTATATGGATTCCTGCACTGTAAAAGGGGTTGGACTAGATGATTCTCAATGTCCCTTCCAGCACTGTAAGCCACTTTGGGTTCCAATAAATAAATAACAACTGTTCACAGTAAAAGTGAGCCTCCCAGATTAGGAACCTGGTTTTAGGCTGATAAAGGGACTGTCAAGAACAAAGCATAAGATCACAAACAACCAGGTGAGCCATCTGAAACATTCTCAAACACAACAAGATTTCAGCATCTGTCCATTCTCCAAGCTTCCATGAAGCAAGTAAGCACATCTTCCCAATGAGAGATGCTCTTAAAACCATATTTGGCCACTGTTGAGTGTGCTTGATATCAGTTTTTCAAACTATATTATTTAATCATCACTAATAGTGTACACAGCACCTTACAGACTTTCATAGGCCAAACACTGAGGGCCTCTGCCTAACAGCTTACACACAAGCAGAAAACAGAAATTACTCCTATGTTAGAATCACACTTTGAAGGTGGAAAGACAGAATTATATAAATCTCTTAATTATATAAATTGTTATTGTATTTAAAATTTGAATTTTATTGTTAGAATCTCTGTGTTGTAAGCCGCTCTGAGCCCGTTTCGGTGGGGTAGGGCGGGATATAAATCAAATAAAATGAAATGAAAAGAAGAAAGGTATAAAAATAAATACTGCTTGACAGTTACAATCTCAGAACAGAATTATGAGCCATGCTCCTGGCCTCCCACCAACTAACAATGCAAATCCAAACTTGCTCACAAAAAGCAATGCAAACATCACTTCTTGTATTAATCATTCGAATGTTGCTTTTTTTTTTTTTTAAATGGCTTCAGAACTGCAGCCTTTACTTTGACCCTAAATCACACAAGTTTGTAGAAGCAAAACAGACACAATTAGTGGATTGCTTTTGGGATGCTAGGGTGGGACGCTAGAGGTAAAACCTCTGGTTTTACGTCTCCACTCAGCCACAGCAACAAAGCAGCGGTACAGTTCTCAAATGTTTAGTCTTTAAGGTGCTAGTGGATTCTTACACTTTTCTACTGCTACAGATGGACATAGCTACTCATCCTAATCTACCTTTTGGGAACAAGGCCCTCACTGAACCCCAATAGACATGCAGGTGTCTCCGTTACCTTATCAGTGCACTCAGGAAGATCTGCAGCATTCTCCCACTGACAGTCCCACCCTATGTATGGCTTGAGATAAACTGTGCTATTCCTCATCTCCCAGTACTGTATTAATACCACAACCCAAAATACTATATGAGAAATCTTAACACATTAATCTGTGGAACAGATTATAGATCTCAAACATTTCAAAATAGGGAAGAAGCCACAAAGCAGAGGATGTTCTCTCTCACACACATAGGGTTCAAAACGGTTGAAAATCACTGCAAATTATTTCCTTCACTAGAGGCATTAACAGTAGATGAACTGTTAATGAGACAAATAGTTGCTTGCCTCAATGACAGTTTTAGACACCATGAATGAGCCGTGTGTGGTGAGGGAGAATACTGCCACTATAAATAGCTCCTCTGGGACAGCATTAGCTGTTTAATACTGTTTACAAGTGTTTGCAGAATCCTGCTTACACATCTGACCACTGGCAAACACCACAACTTGAGCAGCTTAAGTGCTCCTTCTAGTAGCAAGCACAGTGGAGGGCCATCAAGCTGCAGTCAACTTATGGCAACCTCACAGGGTTTTCAAGGCAAGAGGCAAACAGGTGGTTTACTATTGCCTGCCTCTGAGTAGCTACCCTGGACTTCCTTGGTGGTTTCTGATCCAAGTACCAGCCAGGATTGAACCTGCAGAGTTTTCAAGATCTGACAAAATCACGCTAGCCTAGATCATCAGGTCATAGCAGCAAACACAACAGCTTTGCATTTATAGAGTGCTGGAGAGGAGTTAATCTTCTTCTTAATGTCAAAAAGTCTGCCTAAGATCAACTAAGTTCAGGGCACTAGCAAGGTTTGAAGTGGGGAATCCCTCCCTCTGAGGCTAGTCACAGCCATTATACTATCTCACAAGACCGAAGATTTCCCCCCTGAAATCTCACTTCACCTCTGAGCATCCCAGGAAAGCTATTCTCTCTCAGTCTCACACTCTCCCCAATCTACATCTTTGATTATCTCCACTTCCTTTCCTATCTTGAATTTTACATCACAAGACCCTTGGGGACGGACATCTGTCTTCTTGTACTACAAAACAATTCTAACATGGTTGCTGAAAGTGCTTCAAATACTCACCCTGACCTGGATACCCCAGGCAAGCCCATCTTGTCAGATCCTGAAAGCTAAGAAGGGCCAACCCTGGCAAATACTGGGATGGGAGACCTCCTTGGAATACCAGGACCCGGAGGCAGAGAAAGGCTATATTGAGCCACTTCTCCGAACGTCCTCCATGCCCCAGTAGGGGTTGCCAGAAGTCACCATGACTTCCAGGCATGTACTCACACAAAAAAACAAAAAGAAAAAAGCTTCAAATACTCTATTTTGTCTGTCTCACAGACAGATAATGATAAAATTATAATAAGCCACCTTTCAGATTTGCTGTAGCAATTTAAAAAAATAACTTTTTTGTTATACTCAAGTCCAATAGCCCCTTAGAAACCAACACAATTTTGGGGATATAATCTTTCAAGAGTCAAAGCTCCCTTTGTCAGATACCTGGTGGAGCTTTGACTCTTGAAAGATTATACCAAAATCTTGTTGGCCTCCATGGTGCTACTGGACTTGAGCCTACCTGTTCTAGTGCAGACCAACACACAACCTCTGGAATTTTCTCTTCTGAAGGGCCTTTGATTTCGGTTGATTATGCTAGTTGCCATTGCACTCTGCATACCATCTTTGCTTCTCTAGGATCATGATGGGGGTGGATGCTTATACAGGTTCTGGAGGCTCAGGGCTTTTTTGAGCAGGAACACACAGGAACACAGTTCCCGCTGACTTGTTGTCAGGGGGTGTGGCCAAATATGCAAATTAATTCCTGCTGGGTTTTTCCTACAAAAAGCCGTGTGAAACAATGGTGATGTCAGAGGGTATGGCCTAATACGTAAATGAGTTCCTGCTGGGCTTTTTCTACAAAAAAAGCCCTGTGGAGGCTGCTAGTTTTTCTCTTATGAACTTTATTCCTTGACTGTTAAAGTTAAGCTACATTTAAAACTGGCAAATAATGTTATGATTATATTCTGTACATGAACCTGTGTTTTGATATAAGCTGATTTGTAATTACATAACAGTCATGTATTTAAAAAGTGTTCAAAAGAGTTTTCATACACCAGAACCCTTACAAAATCCCTGCAAAACAGGGAAGGACAAACAAATATCATCATTAACAAATGTTTATTTTAAAGACTTGCAAAAATACTTTCAAAGCAATACACATAAAATGTTCTGAGTAATCTTGCTATATCCTGATAACAACCCTTTAAAGTAAATGATAGTACAAACTTTCCCTAAAGGTTGTTAGTTCAATTTTATTATGGCCAGTGACCAGATCTAATTCACAAGAACATTATCAGGTGGACAGGCACTACAGGTTGTTAAAATCGTTTCAAAATATTCCTATGTACTCTCCCTAAAAATACTATGCAAATGCATTCTTCCTCTACAAACAGTACAATGGTCCACCGCAGAACTTCCCCGCAAACAGTTCTGTGATATGCGGGGGGGGGGGGGGCGGCAGGGAATACACCACTACTAATAATAAATTCACCCTCTTACAGGTTTGTTGTCATATTTCCAGGATAATTCACAACACTACAATACTCGAGGAGTACTAAACAAATGCTAATGCATATTTATTACATTCTTACTTTGTAAAGCACTGCCTGTACCAGTAGACCAATGCAAGCTCTAAGTATAAATTACTATTTACTAAGTTTGGTCCAGTTTCAGGGAAACAACACAATCCTACACTAAAGCCCAACCCACCGCACAGCTAAGAGGGTCTTTGAACTGATGGGAGGAGCCAAGCGTGGGACGGGAGTGCGCAGGCGTAGCCCCATCCAAGATGGCAGCAGCCAGGCCCCGCTCAATTCCGCCGTCTGCGCTACACCACGCCCCCCTCCTTCCTCGGCCTCCGCCTTCCCCTCAGGCGCCCGGTCACCACGAAAGGAGAAGGCGAAACACCTACCCGAGGCCATTACCAGCCAAGGAGACCGTGGACGAAGAGGCAAGGGCGGGAAAAGGTGGCCGCCGAGCGACCCACTCGTCGCTCGCTTCCTTCGCTGACTGACTGTCTCTGGCGGCAGCGGCGTCGACTGCGGGGTGCCGAGACCAATCAAAGCGCGCGGCGCCTACCACCTGAAGAGCGCGCTAAAGAACGGGGAGGAGGAAAAGCTGTCGAACGTACCACTTCGCCAACGGGGTGAGGGGAGAACAGTAGAAAGCGCAGAATAACTGTTGACGACGACCGAGAGGGAGTCGAGGTTCCGAAGTGAGCTGTACCATCCAGAGACGGGGGTGAGAAGCGGAACGTACCACTGAGGCTACTCAAAATGCGAGAAGATGTAAATATTTGGATGAAGAAAAACTACCACATTTCTGCGCCGCCTTTCCTTGGAGGAGCTTAAGGTGGCGAAAATGGACCTCCCTTCGTCCATTATGCTTACAACAACCTTGTGAGGAAGGCTGGGCTGAGTAATTTAAATGCCATCCATTATTTCCTGGATGTACAAATTTGAACTCAGGTCTTCCAAGTCCTAGTTCAGGAGTGGGCAAACTGTGGCTCAGGAGCCACACGTGGCTTTTTCATACATATTGAGGCCACCACCCCATCAGCCAGCTTGGAGAAGGCATTTCTCTCTCAATCGCCTCTCCAAGCCAGCCAATAGCTTGTAGAATGTATTTAAAGTTGCTGTCTTTCCACCTCTCCCTCTCCCATCTATTTGTGGCTCTCAAACATCTGGTGTTCATGGCTTGTGGCTCTTAAACATCTGATGTTTATTCTATGTGGCTCTTACATTAAGCAACTTTGGCCACCCCTGACATAGGCCATAACAAGTGTAACTGTGAGATACACAAGAGGATCTCCTTGACCCGGAGTGGGTGCAAGCAGCTCAATACATTCATCCATGCTCCTGCCCCAAGAAACTTTCATGCTTATGTGGCAGGAAAACCTTACATCATAAAAAATGTGGTATATAGTAAGAGTCCTGGGAAACTCCAGGTCACTAGCTGCAGGCTGTCTGGAGAATACCCAAATAGTTGCAACCTGGGGTCATTTAGTAGAAAAATAGGTGGTGGAGCTCATCCAGGGATTGTTTGCAGCTGCACATACTATTCAATGGACAAGGAGGTGGAACTCTCAGAAGGGTTCAGGAGCTGTGCTCCTGTGAGCTCCCATTGAATCCAAGGCCTGGTTGCAACTACCTTGCAAAAGCCAGCAGCTGGAAATACACTGTCATTTCTTGTGACCAAAATGACTGGCAGCTCACCTGGCAGGGACAGTAAACTGGTGAGGCAAAAAGGGGCATTCTGTTTCCCTAGGGGATCCTGGGAACTGTAGTTTTGGGAGGGGTGGGATCATACTGAGCTTCCTTACCTAACTAAATCCCAGCTATCTTTGAGGGAAGCCAGAATTGATAAGCAGATATAAGATTAGTATGATTCTGTAGTCTGTATATACCCTGAATATACTTTGCACATTCTCAGGTATTCTTTTATGTGTATGCATTGCAAGCAAACAATCAATATATACACTTGTCTCCCATCATCTCTATTTTTTTTTAAAAAAATACTCTATATAATGTTGAATAAATATATCACTACAACGGAGAGGTATGTATTGTCAGTATTTTCCATTTCAACACATTATAAGGAATACTAAAGGGATTTCCTTGGATAGGTGGCATGCTAAATAAGGAATATAGTAGCACTTGAAAAATTAACAAATATGACTCAATTAATTAAGGGGAGAAACAAAAAGGAGGATTTGGAATACTTTTATAATTTAATGGACTTTCTAGACTATAGGTCTTAAATTTTTTCTTTAATGAACAGATATCCTTACCTGAAAAACTGAATAAGGTTTTGAATAGTCATTAGAGTATACTGTTTCTCAGAAACAGAATCAATTAAAATTATATAAAATCTCAGCCAGTCTGAATGGAATCACCCCCTGCTTCCCTTTTTTCCTTTTTACCTATTCATACTGTTTCTTGAACTGGTTTATATATTTTCTGTTTTTCTTGTTGGAACATCGCCATAACATGATAGTATCATGTCTTACATTGGATTTGAGGTTATCAGATGGGTTTTTGTTATATTTTGTTGTTGCCATTTTTTGTGTGCGTATAAATAAAAATATTTTTAAAAACACATTATACAGTAAGTTAAGGCCATTTTCCAAAGAATATACCCTGCTGGGATTCTCCTTTTGTTCTCAGCAAATATGCCAACTCATTTAAGAAAGTTACAATCCAAATATAATTTGAATTATTAATGGTATAATTAAGGGCAATTTCCTATGAGAAGCAATATATGTATTTGCTGACATCCACAAATAAATTACTAGCTCAAGATCAGGTTCTGGAATATCATCCTTTAAATATCTCAAAGACACCACCTTTGGATAACGACTAGTTACATTACCTTTTTATTTGCAAAATCTGTATCCTCGAATCTGTGTTAAAAGTCTGAAATACATGCAGAAGCGTTTTCAGAACTGTGATTTTCCTCCCTCAATTTGAGTACTCAGCTTGCTGGGGGGAACGTGTAGACGACTGGGGAAGGCAATGGCAAACCATCCTGTAAAAAGTCTGCCGTGAAAACGTTGTGAACGCAACGTCACCCCAGCGTCGAAAACAACTGGTGCTTGCACAGGGGACTACCTTTATCTTTTTAGACCCCCTTTGGCCATGCCACGCCCTCCTTTTGAGCCACGCCCCTCAGCTATCTTGCCTTCCCCCTCAGCTTTTGCCTCATTCCGGACTTCGGAAGGGGGCGTGGAAAAGGAGAGGCGGCCGCCCACCGTCAATCACACAGCGAGGAAACCACGCATGCGTACCGCAGAAACCTGTCAACTTCTCGCCCGCCCGGAGACAGAACGTGGGTGTGGCTCAGGCGGGTCCCTCGAACGGCGTTTCTGTGGCAACGCGGGGACCTGCGTGTCGGGCTTCGCTGTTTCCTATGGCGAAGGGAGGACGTGACCTTTGCTTGCTCGTTGCCTTGGCGACGCCGGTCTCCTAATCCGGAAAGAAAACTTACCAAGATCGGAAATGGTCTGTAGCCGGAAGTAAGGTGCAGAGGCAGCTGAAGAATGGAGGGGATCCCTGTGGCTACCTGCCTTATCGTGCTGGTTTCTTTGCTGGTCTCCGGGCCGGGTCTGTTGCGATGGGGCGCGGAGGTGGGGCCCGAAGACTCCGCCTTGTCACTGCGCTCTGAGGCCGTGCGGCAGGGGCAAGGTGAGAACAGGCCCTCCCTCAGATCCTTATCTTCACCCCCCCCCCCAGGTTTTAACAGATTCGTATATGAAAGGCTGCTAGGGTTGCCAATCCCCAGGTGGGGGCAGGGGATCCCCCTGTTTGGAGGCCCTCCCCCCGCCTCGGGGTCATCAGAAAGAGGTGGGGTGGGGGAGGGAACTGTTTGCTGGGCACTCCATTATTCCCTATGGAGACCGATTCCCAGGGTATAGTGGAAAATTGATCTGCAGGTATCTGGGGGGACTGGTTTTTGAGGTAGAGGCACCAAATTTTCAGGATGGAATCTGGTGCCTCTTCTCAAAATATCCTACAAGTTGCAAAAAGATTGGACCAGGAAGTCCAATTCTGTGAGCCTCAAAAGAAGGCACCCCTATTCTTCATTATTTCCAATGTAGAAAAGGCATTTAAAAGTTGTGCGGTCCCTTTAAATGTGATGGCCAGAACTCCCTTTGGAGTTCAATCATGCTTGTCACACCCTTGCTTCTGACGCCACCCCCCAAAGTCCCCAGATATTTCTTGAATTGGACCTGGCAACCCTAAAGGCTGCTAAGCCTGGAGAATCAAGGTAGAGCCTCTGCAAACACATGCAGTCTACCTCTGGTACAGGCCGGGGGACATTCCCATTCTTTCTAAACCACTTCTTGGTTTTTCAGAATTGGCTCCTGACTAGTCAAGAGTTGAAACTGGTGAGGGAATTAAACTCCTTTGTGCCCTTCTTGTAACTTCCCTCGAGATGGGCAGCATTAGAAATGGGATGCGAGGCTTTGCAAGGCAGTTCTCACGTTCTTAAGATGCTTTCCCATCAGGAACTCATCTTGGCTTCCTTCTCATCTCTTTCTCCCTCACTTCAGTCAATCCAAAACCCCTGCAGTCTTGAATTATCCTTTAACCTCCCCTCTTACCACTCTGGAGAAATCTAAATGGAAGTCAGTCTACCAAAGAGGCTAGGAAGAAGGAATTACTCCCAAAGAGAAGAAAGAAGGGATTTCTTTCCTCTCAAATTAGCTCCATTTTCGCATGCCAACTTCTACCTTAAATTTTCCTGTGCTGAACTGCCATCCTCTGCACATTTGCTGAAGGTCAGTCTTAGCTCTCTCTACTGAAAGCCACATGTTCAACCTGCTGTTGAACTGTTCTGTGTCATTCACAGTGCAGCATTGGTCTAGCAATGCATGTGTGCAAAGAACTCAGCTGCTTCTCCCATTGCAACTGCTAATTTGTTTTTTAATCAATTGACAGTCCCAAATTTAAGAAGAGCGTTTACTTTGGTAAGAATGAATGCTCTTCCCTCAATAATTTTGGAAGGCAGATGTAATAAAGTATCATATTGTAATAGAAAATGCAGATACTCATATGATGAAATTGAAACTATCAAATATACAGTTATGGAGTGTCCTATATTTAATGAGTTGAGGACTAATTTAATCACCCCTTTACTTAAAAATATGGAATTGCTAAATGTGTAAACTCAGGTGTCATGGCTACTATTGGATAAAAATTATTGCATCTCCCTCTCAGTGGCAAAATTCATAGGTACAGTAATCAAATATAAGAGAACTAGTACTGAGTGAAGTCTTTTAAAAATAATTTTTGGTTCTAACTTCTGCTTAAGGGGATAGCCGTATGAACAGTACTAGATAGATAGAACTCAGCTGCTTGGACGTGCACCCAGATCACAAGGTTGCCCATACAATGATCTGCTCCCTCTGAACACATTGTAAGGGTTCTTTCTTTTCTCCAGCCCATCAAAGCCACCCTAGCTATATAATCCTGGATTGATTCTATCCCATGCCATTTCTTGTTCTAAAACCTTCTCTAAAACAGCCTTTTCTGTTCAGTTCATAGGCTGGTGACATACATCTTTGTGTATGAGGATGTGATCTCTTTGGTGTGTGGCGCTGTCATCATCTGGTATTTTGCCGGTGGCTTTGAGAAGAACATGGGCACCGTGAAGCACTGCTTTTGCACTGTGGCCTTTGCTTTTTCCTCAGCCCTGTTGTACCTCGTGCTTTGGGCCATCGTGTCTGGACTGTTGGAGATGGAGGATGCCAAAGGATTCATGCCTGTGGCTTTTGCTATGTTTGGCGTCTCCATCACCCGCTCCCGAATGAAAAGGACGGTGCTCTTTGGAGTTTATGTCCCTATGTTGCTTGTGCCATGGCTGCTGCTTGGTGTGGCATGCCTGATTCCACACTCCTCTGTCCTGGGAAATATCTGTGGCCTCTTAATTGGGGAAATCTGTATCCTTTGAGTAGAAAGCTGAAAGCAAGTCTTACTATCTACTGAATCCTGACTGTATCTTAATGATAATTGTTAACTTTGAGTGGTATCACTCCTCTTAACACAAAGGATGATAATTGAATGCCAGTCAATGGGGCAGTAAAATGGGGCCACACACCGGCAAGGTGGGGGGTCTCTGCATGTTTTGAATATACTGGAAAATATTACTTTGTAAATTGTAAAAACAAGTACACATGCTCCTGGCATGCTGATTGGGCTGAGTGTATTTTGGGAGGCATGGAATGCTCTGAGCAGGTGAGAGTCAAGAAAAGAGGAAGAGAAAGTGGGGAGGATGGGGATATTTTTGTTCTCAATAGGATCTCATTCTTGGAGATTTGGATTGGGGAAAATTTGAAGCCTTGAGGGGGGTGGGGAGGGAGTTTTTCATTTTTGGAGAGTAAAAATTGAAATATACCTATTGTCCTATCAAACCTGATTTCACTGCTATAATAGTGTAAAATGCATCCATTTATAACTTGCTTAGGGTATAAGATTGTAATATTTGACATATTTATGGAATTTAAAAGTTACTAATGTCTTAGTAGGCTGCTGGAAGCAGCAAGCATTGGCTATGCAGCCCTAACAAGTATAATACTTGACTCCACTTCTCTGTCTGGAGGGGCCTGATCTGAGTCCTACCATCCCAGCACTCTGTGTGACATTGCAGTGTGTCCAGGGTATGGCCCTGGATCACATGGTATAGGTCCTTTGGGATGGCAAATCCTATGGGCAGGCCCTGAACCTCTGATTGTATCATCCAGTTTCCTTTTGCAAGACAACTATGGGTATCTCTTGGGAGATATGTGTTTAAGAAATTAGATCCTCAGGTTTCTTTTACCTTTCCTGCACCTGCCTTTTTTTTTTTTTGTAGTTCTCCTTAATCCACTGCCATGATCAGATGGCTACGGCTATTGTTTTGGCTTGGATCTCCCTGAATTAGCCATCTCTTGGCTAGATCAGAAGCTTCCTTTCCGACTGCTGAAGAGGATAAAAGGACTGAAGTACATTCCAGGGACTCTGGCAGAAAGAAGAGCTTCTCAGAGTAGGAAGTAAGTATGCGCATTTTGATGGTTAAAAGAGATGCTTACTCAGATTTGTGTTTTCTCAAGTTTTTGATAGCTGGGGCAAAAATTTTAAATCACTGGAAATCAGTACACATGCATACATGCACACACTTTCTCAGTTAGCTCTCAGAACAAAAGCAGACATAATTGCAACTGAAGTATGGTTCCTTAGGGATGGGAACAGCTTTCTCGGTAATAGGTAAGTTTACGAGATTCCCCTGTATCTGTAATAAATGGGAATGCTTCTGGATTGCTCCATGTCTGTCTGCCATACTCTGGCAATCCCACTGAATCTTTCCGCCCTTGGGAAGAGATCAATGAACTGGAGATGCCAGAGGTGGAACCTAGGATTGTTTTGTATGCTGTGGATCCTCCCCTCTTTTGCATGGATCCTCCCCTTTTGCATGGCAAGATCATTGCTGGCTTGAGAACTGCTGTAGGAAAGGTGGAGCAGGCCCAAACTTTCCCCTTTCTCACATGTTGCAGCAGCCAAGTACTGAAGGCAGGAGGGGCCTTCCTTCCCTCAGCGTAGCCTGGCCTCTGGATATAGAATCCCCATAGATTTTGTGCAGTCCATGCCTCCCAGTGTTGTAGGAAAGTGTTGTAGTTATCACTGTTGACTAATATTAGATAAGAATGTAACATTTCTGGAAATTTTGATACCCAAGAGGTTTTTCTCCCCCCACCCTTTTGTTTTTTCGGGGGGATGTGAGATAGAAATTTTAGGAAAAATTGAAATGTATGCAATACTTTCCTAGCAAACAGAACCTTCTTTTAGAGATTTAACAACGTAAAACACAGAATTTATAATTTAGCATGTAAAATTGTACTGTTGGACATGTTTATGGAATTTAAAAGTTTTAGTATCTCCATTTTGTATAAGAGCAGTTGCAAGTGTGCCCAGTACTTGAGAAGAGTTAAAAACTTCTGCACCGAATGCTTCCGTAGCCTGTGTATCTTAATTTTTTTTCATCTGAAAGGTAGGAAAACATAAGCCTTGAAGCCAGAAAAAAAAATTCTGTAGCAAACAAAAGAAAGTATCTCATTTGGGCAACAACTTTGTCATAGCCACAGTAGGTAGGAATGCTAGGAAGTTTGGATATTAAAGCTAAACTTTATAACGTTGAAAACATTGAACTCTTTAACTTGTTATCGTTAGATACATTGCAGCATGTTAATTGTTGCCAAATTATTTACATTTGAGCAAAAGAAGAAAATATTGTGTATTGGTACAGCACGAGAGTTTCTTTGTTGTGCTCCTCCAAATTTCTTAATTTTTCCATTAGAGAAAATTGAGAAAGTCCTTAGCCTTTTTAATGCTGCACACTTGGAATGACTGAAGTGTTTTCTGAGATAAGGTTGTTCTCAGTAAAGCACAGAAAATATTTCACAAGATTTTTTTTTTCCCAGTGCAGCCCCAAATTGTTCAATTTCTCCATTGAACATTTTTTTTAAAAAGCCCTTATTCTTTCCTATGATAGGTATTTTGAATGTGTCTTAAGATTTTTACTCATTCTGAAAGAAATTATTATATAAGAGGTGTTTTTTTTCTAGTTGAAGCATTGGGGAAAATGGGGAGGGAGATTTGTCTCCCCCCCCCACCATGCTGTCTCATTGCCAATATTAGCTAGCTGGGTGGGAATGTTACCATTTGTGCCCCTGGAGTAACATGTGTGTTCGCTTTTGCTCAGGCTAAATGTAGTGCCAGGGTCTTATCCCACTCAGACCCATCACAGCTCTCCTACTCCTGCCTTGCCGGTCGTTCAACTGCACCACGGTGCCTCAGGATCCTGGCCACAGCATCCGCTGATTCACCCACACACTCCTGCGCCAAACCCAGCAGCCGGTGCCTTCGGAGAGTTGTACATCCAGAACCACTTCCATGCTCCCCCAGGATCCTCCTTCCCCTTTTCTCAACATCTGGGGGTGCATGACATGCCAAAGAGGACAGCCGGAATCCACCAGGCGGCTGCATTTCCCACAACAGGAGCTGCTTCGGGATCAGCAGATCTATGTCGGGTTCACATGGGCTGACTTTGCAGGAGGCATCAGGATTGATTTATTTTTTTACTGCTTCCTGCGAGTGTCAGCACAAGGTGCCTTGCCGAGATTGGTGCCTCCTCCAGAGGAACAGACAGATTTAAAGGGCTATAAAGAGTTGGGTCCGACATACCAACTTGCATCATGTGGAGGTGTCCCCTTGACACTTTCATATTTGCACTGTGTGAAGAGCCAAGATGTGATCTGCTGCAGCTGCTCCACAAGGGTGGTCCTTAAACTTCTTTTGAAGCATTGCGGAGGGTTTATAGAGGGACATCTTTTGAAGGATCTCAATGGGGTAGAGTTATGTTAATTTTTTTACTCTGTGTCTTCGGTATATGTGCCTCTCTTCAGTTGGAACCTGTCCTGACTTCGAAATAAGATTGGTTAAAGGCATAACTCTCATGACGTGGAGTCTTATGTCGGTTTTCCTCTCGTTTTATCCTCACAGCAATGCTGTGAGGTAGGTAGGTTGGGTAGAAAAAGTGAGGCTGGCCCAAGGCTCCCCCATAAGCTTTATGGACTAAGCAGGGACTTGAACTCATATCTCAGCAGTCTACTCCAGCCATTACATACACTGGATTCTTTAAGAAGCGTGGGATTTTTTGGTTTGTTTTTGGTTATTTCCATGCTGTTTTCCAAAACGTGTCTATAAGAGTTGCATGTCAACCTCTTTGTCATTACCTTCTCTGGTCTCATTGGGTCATCTCCCAGTGATCGGGGGATGGCCCAGGTTGAGTTCTGCTGCCACACTCAGAATTTAGTGTAAATGCATGCATTGTCTTTAGCGTGATTAAACAACTGGTAGGTAGTGTTCCCTCTAAGCTGCAAAGTCTTGTGAGCAAAAATTCTACTTTGTGAGCAAGTGGCATTAAAGTTGTGAGCTACGGCATAAATCATTGTGCTCTGGGGTCATCCTTCTTGAGCTGGAGGCTAAAAATCTGTGAGCTAGCTCACGCTAACTCAGCTTAGAGGGAACACTGCTGGTAGGGAAATTACCCAAATGTCTCCCTCCTTTGATTGATTCTCAGCTATTCTGAGCAGTTCTGCATAGAACATACATAGTCCTCTTTAGGTGGGGTAGGGTTTTTTTTGGGGTGGGGGGAGGCCTGTGGGTTAACTTACAAAGCCATATTTGTCTATAATCCATATATTTATGAAGCTCTCCCCCCACCCAGTATGCAGAACCCACCACCACCGTATCTGCACATGGCCTGGTCATTTCATTTTTATGATATGAGCTACCCATTTTGCTGTTAGTCACTGTAAATATGTTTCAATAATAGTGATTGGGACGAATGCAATACCAATCAAAAGGTGAGTAGCAACACATGTAAAGAAGTGAGATCCGAGTCACAGAAGCTCATGCTAGAATTATGAGAAGATAACAAGTTGCTGGCAAAGACAATCATGCCAGGAAAAGTGAAGGCAGCAGGAAAAGAGGAAGACTCAACATGAGATGGATTGACTCAATAAAGTAAGCCGCAACCCTCAGTTTGCAAGACAAGGCTGTTGACGATAGGACATCATTAATTCATAGGGTCGCCATAAGTCAGAAGCGACTTGCCTGCATTTAACACATACACAAGGTACTTTATTTTGCTACAATAGACTAACACGACTACCCATCTGAAAGTCTCAAACCCTGTTCTCTCCCTCCCCCAGCCTGGTAGTGTTCCCTAGAGAACATGTATGAATTGTGACACATGCACAAAAAATTTAAAACCACATTGTGTCTCTCTCCCCCCCCGCAAAACCCTTACCATAATTCAATTACTTTTGACTATTGGCAAATCTTTTGGGATGCATAAATAACAGAAGCCAAATTTTACATTTTTAAGTACAAAAGAAATAAATGCGCTAACCAAAAAAGCTCTCCCAGCTGCCTCTTGCCATGCTCTGGGATGCCTACGTGCCTACACTTTCCATGCACACCTGGCCCTATGGGGCAATCTAGGGCTTGCAAAAATGCCTCAAGAGCCAGTATGAAAGTTCCATGCACAAAATGCATGGATAAGCCTCTGTACAGCTGAGAAAATGTGGAGGATGGCTAGGGACAAAGAATTGGCCCAGACACATATGCCTGCACCTAAGTGAATGACTGGATTGGGTTTACAAGAGGAATTTGTGTCAAATCCAAGGCCTAAAAATTATTGCCTGTTCACCTGGAGCTAATTTTGTACTTGCCAGAAGCTAGGGGTGCGCCCAGCCTTGGTCAAGACCTTAATTTCCAGATGTAAAACAGCCAGCGCTTCTCCCACCAGGTCTGAACTCTGCACCCGCACTCCAGCTCCCTCTCAGGGGAGGACCTGAGATTTTATCCACGAAACCCTAGGGGCCACTCGAGTGAAGGTGACCAGTTGCTCCTCCTGCTTTGAGTTGCCTTGGTTCTTCACGGTGGATGGGACGATCCCCTCCAGGTAAAGCTGTTTGTTCTCTCCTGGGCAGACAAAAGACCCCCCAGCAGTCATCTAGCAAGAGAGAAACAGGAAGGGCAGCCACATCATTCTGTTTCCTGGATTCCTTAACTGCTTTTGTATGAGAGCCAGTGTGGTGTAGTGCTGGAGATGTCGGACTAGGGTCCAGGAAACTCTGGTTCAGATCCCCACACAGGCCATGGAAGCTCGTTGGGTGACCTTGGGCCAGTCCAATTTTCTCAGCCCAACCTGCCTCCGTGAGGATAAACTGGAAAAGATGCCATCATCCACCAGTCAAGTAGCTGATTGTGACTATTAAGAATGATTAATAATAATAATGAGAGGAACATTGCATTTCAGAGGATGCCTGCAGGAAGGGTTGAGCTGCCAGACACGTCTGTCCAAATTAACCATTCCGTATGCAGCAGCATCACATAGAGGTTAGAGGCCTGGGCAAAGATCAAGGAGCCCCAGATGCAAATTCTAATTCAGCCATGTTGCTCATTGGCTGACCCAGAGCCTGTCACTATCCGATAACTTCCTCCACCAGGATATTGGGAGGGGCAGGAATGGTCCCGAGCACCTTGGGGAAAGAGCGGAGGTGTTTTGTTTTAAGTGAGATTTTAAAACGCTTTTCCTGACTCAGACTCCTGGAGCGTATGGTCCTGCACCGATGAACAGCTGCCTGCTAGTTACCTGCGTGTTCTTTTTGAGGTCCTTCATCTCTGCACACAAGGATGTGAGGGAAGAGGCCAGGCCACAGCCAAATGCGGAAATGACTGTCCACTCAAGGGCTTCTGGATCTGTTGAGAAAGAAACCACCAAAAAATTAGTACTTGTGGATCTGACCTGTGCTGTCATTCTGCCCACGCTTTCCATTCGACCTTTGCTCCCCAGTCTCCACTGGCCTTACAAAAATTCTCCCCTCATTTACCTTCATTGCCTCTTATGCCCGGAGTTTCCTGCCTGCAACATTGACATGGTGCCAAAATGCCACTTCTTCCTTCAAAACCGGCGGGGAGCAGTGGTTAAGAGCAGCCGACTCTAATCTGGAGAACCAGGTTTGATTCCCCACTCCTCCATGTGAAGCCTGCTGGGTAACCCTAGGCCAGTCACTGTTCTCTTGGAATGTTCTCAACTCCCAGCCCAGCCCAGCCCACAAAGAAGGAACGGAAAGGTGATTATAAGCTGCTTTGAGGCTCCTTAGGGTAGAGAAAAGCAGGGTATAAAAAACCCTCTTCCTTCAAATGTTTGGTGTGAATTTACCTGCATTGCCACCTGCCCCAGGTAACTGCTGTACCTTTCTTCCCTCTCCATTGTCCTCCCTTTGCTGTTGAAATGTGCACTGTAAGCTCCTCAGGGCAGCGATCAGTCTTTTGCTTGGGCTACTCTTGAAAGCCCCATGTTCCATGGTGGTACTTTATAAGTACACACATTTGAATAAATGTTGTCTGGAGGCCTTTGTTTTAAATCACAAGTTCAAGCTCATGTCCCAACATGCTAGTTTTCAATATAGTGATCCTGATAGATGAATGGCCTGGTTCTGTGTAAGGCAGCTTTGTATGTTCATGTTTTGCAATGTGCTTTGACTTCCCAAACAGGGAAAGCAGCACGGTCTAGGCAGCCCAATCTTGTCAGAGCTCAGAAGCTAAGCAGGGTGGGTACTTGGATGGGAGACCACCAAGGAAGAAGAATAAGAGAAGAGAAAAGATTGGATTTATACCCCGCCCTTTACTACCAAAAGGAGTCTCAGAATGGATTACAATCTCCTATCCCTCCCCCTCCCCACAATGGACACCCTGTGAGGTAGGTGGGCCTGAGAGAGCTCTGACAGAAACTGCTGTTGAGAGGAACAGCTCTGCGAGAACTTGTGACTGACTCAAGGTCACTCCAGCAGGTGAATGTGGAAGAGTGGGGGAGTCAAACCCAGTTCTCCCAGATTAGAGTCCATGCACTTAACCACTACACCAAACTGGCTCTCAGGAATGGGAAATCATTTCTGCTTCTTACTTTCCTTGAAAGTCCTTTGCTGGGGTCCCCATAAGTTGGTTGCAGCTTGATAACTTTTAATGAAGATATGTCTACTTTCCACTGCAACTCCATGTCCCAAGGCCCATCTACACTGCAAAATTTAACTGTCTTGGCTCCCCCCCCAACCCCCCCCCCCCCAAATCCTAGGAATTGTGGTTTGGAAAGGATGCTAAGACATCTTTGTTTTTTTAGCTCTTTAGGAACCGCCCCCCACCCCTAATAAAACTACAGTTCTCACCATTCCTGGGGAACATAGGGAAATAGTCATACAACCCGCTTGAGCCAGTAGTAGTGCGTGTAAATACAGGCGCATTGTTGCTTAACATTTTAAAGCAATTATCCAAACACACTCTGTTTGGTATCAATGGAGGGGGGGGGGGCTTTCTGTTTCTTATAGCGGCCAGAGCAAAGCATATCTGTATTCTATCCCCTTGTTCCGTTTCCTTGGCTTATGTTGTTGTCTAATGTAAAGGTGCAGTACGCAAATGATCCCACAGAAGGCGACAGACAGCTAGAAATATAGGTCTGTTAAATGGTTGTGATGTTTTCTGAACAGGTGTGCCTCTGAAACTATTCAAACATAACCCACAGGCCAAGTACACTCATACATGTAATAGCTGCCAATGGGCTGAAGCCGAACAATGATCCCAGCAGTACTTTTAGAGTTGCCAGCTCTGGGCTGGGGCATTCCTGGAGATTTTGGGGGTGGAGTCTGGAAAGGGCTGGGTTTGGGAAAGGAAGGGACTTTGGCAGGCTATAGTTCACCTTCCAAAGCAGCCATTTTCTCCAGGGGAACTTATCTCTGTCAACTAGTGATCAGCTGTAATCCCAGGAGTTCTCCAGCCAGTACCTGGAGGCTGGCAACCAAAAGTACTTTGTAAGTAGCCCTAAGTAAATCCTCAACTCTTGGTCAGTTGGGGATTGAGTATAGCTGACCACTGAAACCTTTCCTAGGTTTGTTACCAGACCTCGGCAACAAAGAGTTCTTTAGCATACCACCAGTTTTCTTTGACCCCAGAGACTCGCATGCGGTCCCAGCAGGTGCAACCCAGGTCAGGTCAGGAAGGCAAATGGGATGGACCGAAGCAGTGATTGGTGTTGCTCTTGCTAGCTGAATTAATACAAGATCGTCTTGCTCCTTTAAGGAGTGATGGATGATCTCAATGATGGAATAGAGTTCACTCCCATGAGGATATTTCCCCTCTGCACCAAACTGAACAGAATATACCGAGACATCGTTGCTGCAAGTCAAAAGACAGAAGGGAAGGGAGGAGAAGAAGAAACTTATCCATCATTTCCATGCAATGAGACCTTACCAGTTATCTGTTTCCCAAGCAGCCAGCTCACCAACATGTCATGCCCCTTGTCCCTTGCCTGCACAAAAGAAAGGACCAACAAAATGTTGTACTTGGGATTACATGAGAACCATAAGAGGAGCCATCTTGAATCCAGTCTAACACTCTGTATCACACAGCAGCCCAACCCAGGTGCCATCACTTTGTCAGAACTGCAGCATACTGGGCCACAGTTCTGACATAGTGAATTTTATTGTAAACACTTTCCGAATATTTTTTATTGTACCTTGTGTGTATGTTTGTATACAGGGCTCTTTTTTGTAGAAAAAGCCCAGTAGGAACTCATTTGCATAGTAGGCCACACCCCCAGATATCACCATCGTTTCACCCAGCACTTTTTTGGAGAAAAAGCCCAGCAGGAACTAATTTGCATATCAGGCCACACACCCTGACGCCAAGGCAGCCGGAACTGTGTTCCTGTGCGATCCTTTTAGAAAAAAGCCCTGTATATATATCTTCTTGAAATTAGTTAACATATGTCTGTTTTGCAGGTGTTTGAGCATAATAAATGTCTGTCTGTCTTGGTACCATCTGGAGGACCACCAGTGGAGCCAGAACTCCCCTGCCCCAAGCACCAAGAATACAGAGCATCACTGCCGCAGACATGGCTAACAGCCACAGATGGACCTCTGCTCCATATGTTTATCCAATCCCCTCTTAAAGCTTTCTGTGCTTGTAGCTGCCACTACTTCAGCAGAATTCCACGTGTCAATTACACTTTGCAGTTGTCATTTCCTTAATTCATGTGAAAATATTATGCTTTTTGTCTGCAGAAACCAACTCCCTAGAACTCTGCACATGCTCAGAAGCACTCTACCCTTGGTTCAATTACGTTTTAAAAGCTTCTTCTCGGGAGTGGCGGATGGAAATTTGACTGTGCTCAGAATTGCGGTTTCAATTGTTTCAATCTGGATAATAATAAAAGCATACCCTATATGGTATAGATGATTTCGAGAACCCTCATTGGTGTTTTTACAAGTACCACGGTAATCAACACGTCATAAAGACTTGTCATCTCTCTGGTTGCATCAGTGTCACGAGTTCAATGATTAATGAAGAGTCAACTTGGAAAACAGAGTTCATTTTCTTTCACTCTGGCAGAACTGGATGGTTTGGCTGTAACAGCAAAGTCAGCAGAATTGCATTCCTCCTCATTTTGCATAGTGGGTTCTGCCAGCAGAAAACCAGATCTGCCATTCATTTTCTCTTGCTTTCTGTTTATGTCTTAAGAAGATCTAGGAAGAATACTACAGGAACGGGCAGGTTGTTAAGCCATTGCCTGCATTTGTGGTTCTGTGAGGAGTTGCTTCTAGGTATGCAGCAGGCCAATTTCAAAACCAAACAAATGGGAGCTTGTTTCCTTTGGGGAGGAAAGGGTTTGGCACCCGTGGGTATTTTATTTATTTCAAAGGTTTTTCTGGCATCTTCTTGCCCAAACTGGCATTTAAATTGGCACTGCAACAGATCAGATTCTGAACTTGGACTCAGTGTGAATCAAATTATCCGTACAATGGGGAAAAAATTCCAGAATTAAGTAATAAAAAAAGACCATCCTCCAAACTACGGTTGCCAGCCTCCAGGTGGCAGCTGGAGATCTCCTGGGATGACAACGTATCTCCAGGTGACAGAGATTGAAGGAAATGGCCACTTTGGAAGGTGGTCTCTATGGCAGTGTTCCCCTCCACAAGGTCCCTCCCATCCCCAACCCCTGCCCTCCTCAGGCTCCAGCCATAAAATCTCCCAGAATTTCCAAACCCAGAGCTTGGCAACTCTACTCTAAACTACATATGGGGGAAAAAAAAATAAGATTTCACAATGTTTCATTTTGAGATCTGAGCTACCATTCCGAGGGCTGCCCATCAACACCAAAAATATTGTTGAAAGTAGATGTCTACGCAGAGAAAAGGAAACTGTCTTTTCTAAGTAAGAGAAGGGGAAGCAAGGCAATAGCAACAGGGGGAAAGATGGTGCCGGGTGAATGAGCAAGTGGAGGAGGGGAAGGGAGGAAGGAGGGAGGGAGGGAGGGAGGAAAAGACAGCAGAGAAGTGGCAGCAAATAATAAAGTTGCCAGCCATCAAGTGGGACCTGGAGATCCCTTGGAATTACAACTGATCTCCAGACTACTGAGAGAAAACGGCTGCTTGGGAGCGCAGGCTCAATAGCAACATATCCTGCTTATGTCCCTCCCCAACCCTACCTTCGAGGAATTTCCAAACCTAGAGTTAGAAAACCTAGCAATGGAAAGGGAGTGGGGAAAGAAGGTGGAGGAAGAAGTGATAAGGCGGAAACAAAGGCAGAAAGAAGCAGGGAGCAGCAGGCAGGCCTTGAATTCAGCAAGAGCTCACAGGAGTGCAGCTCCTGAACCTTTCTGACAGCCCCTCCTCCTCCTCCCCACCCACCTACCTTGTCCATGGAATAGTAGGTGCAGCTGCATAACAATCCCTGGATTAGGAGAGTGGGCAGCCAGCCAGCCACCAGGAGCTTTGCCATGGCCCCAGCAGCCCTCATTAACCCCTGGAGCTCTCATTAACCACCCTTTCTCCACTTATGTGATTTTGGGCAGTGGGTGGCTTGCTGGCCTTTTGACTGGGGGGGACGGCCCAGGGGAGCCCCAGGAGAGATAGGCCTGCTTGGGCTGGCTTGAGCCAGCCCAAGCAGGCCTCACTTGGCCGGGGCTCTCCTTTCTTGCATTGGGTTGCTTTTGGCTGGTGGGGGATGGCATATGCTAATGATTATGCTAATGAGTTCCACCACCTATTTTTCTACAAAATGACCCCTGGCAGCAGGAGTGGCTGGAACTCCTCGGAAGTTCCTTACAGTACATAAAACCAGAAAATCGAAAGGATAAACCCACCCAAGGGGGGGATTTTTTTTAAATTGCATCATAACAGCAATAGCTGCAGCAGCAGGCACGCAAGACTTGAGCAAACTGGACTGACTTGCCCAGGAGTGCCTTTCAGAAGGGCCTCTGAAAGTGATCTACACTGATGAGCAAACTAGAATAGAGACCTTCAGGAGCGAGTCTCTTGGAGTCGTTCAGGTATGAATCAGGAAGACTTGTTTTCTAAGAGCCATGTAGACATGTCTTCAGAGCCTTCTAGGAGCCAACAGCCCACTCCCTTTTCCATTTGACTCTTGACTCCACCATGCACTCACTGGGTAGCCATAGGTAAGCCATTCCCTCTCCCAGCCTCAACCCCTGCAGTTAGCTACAGTGTGGAGATAATACTGGTCTACCAGTCAGGGTAGCTGAGAACAATGTTCCCTCTAAGCTGCAGAGTCTTCCGAGCAAAAATTCTACTTTGTGAGCTGCTGGCATTAAAGTTATGAGCTGCTGCATCAATGAGTGTGCTCTGGGGTCATTCTTCCTGAGCGAAGACAAAAATGAGCTGGAGGCTAAAAATCTGTGAGCTAGCTCACACTAACTCAGCTTAGAGGGAACACTGGTTGTGAGGTACGATGAGCTTGGCCTGCATTGGCCATGATTGCTGGAGTAGCAGCAGCATAGGCTGGGTGGATTATGGGTAGAGCCTGGCAGAAACTGGAAGGGTATTGGCTTTTCAGACTCAGGGATTTGTTACATAACCAAGCAAAGCTTTACTGGTTGAACCAGATGAACACAGGGCGGAGTACCTCCTTGCTGCCTGTGCTCTCGATTGTGTGGGTTCTGTTGGCAGAAGACTGGTGGATGGACTGCTCCACCTCTGAAGGTCAACAGTTGGACGGGGCTGGCTTTTGGATCCATCCTGATGTTCTGAGTGCCTCTTGCAGACAAATTACGAGCCAGTCTGTTGGTCTCCACTGGATTTGCTAAGACAAGGCTCTCAGTCCTCAGGGCTGTGGGAGTGAATTTGGAAGTCTGGAAACAAATGGCTATGAATGGCTCTAAGTGTTTGTGGAGGTGGTGTTTAGGTGTCATTCCGATGAACGCTGCTAACACATGATTAAATTCTCCAAGTCATTTCCTCAAGATTTGTTGGTTGGCCATTGGCTCCCAGATGGCTCTTAGGAGACAAGTTCAGGGAGGATCAATTAAGAAACGTGTTAAGGATAATAGCCCTGTGATACCTCCATGTACAAAAGCAGTGGTTAGGGACAAACAAGTGAAGGCTGTTTCCTTGGTGCTCTTCTAGAGAACTTGGGCAGGTATAGGGATGGGCACCAACTGGGAAAATGCGGTTCTGTTCATAGTGCGCCCAGTTCACAAACCACGGACAGCCTGGTAGAACCATCACCAATGTGCTAGAGCAGGGGTGGCCAAACTGCGGCTCTCAAACATCTAACATTCATATCTTGCGGCTCTCAAACATCTGATGTTTATTCTATGTGGCTTGTATATTAAGCAAGTTTGGCCACCTCTGTGCTAGAGACACCAAGGGTGGAATTCTAGCAGAAGCTCCTTTGCATATTAGACCACACACCCCTGATGTAGCCAATTCTCCAAGAGCTACATCCCTGAGAGACACTAAACTCCTGAGAGACACTAAACTTGCAGGGGATCTCTGTCTGACTCGCCTCTACCTGTCCTCCAAGTGTGGTGAGGATTGGATTTATGGGATCTGAATTATGGCCCCCATGGAAGGTGCCTCCAGGGAAGGGTTTCTTAGGGACATGACAGGTGCAGGTTCAGGAGGTTTCTTTTTCTTTCTCTCTCTCTAGGTTTCTCTGCTGCTCTTGTCAGTTTCAAATGACCATTGTCAGTTTCAAGAGAGTCCTCCTCTCCCCCCCCCCCCCGCTTGCTAGACTCCCTTTATGTTCCCATCTTCTTGCACAGAGTTTACAAAATCCTCCCACTCCTGGATTTCTTGTGACACTGCTTTGAGATTGACCAGTCCTTTTAAGCTTACACTTCCACAGTAGAACCGAATTGTGTTGGGCATTCTGTACACTAAGCAAGTTGTGCTGGACTTCCAAAATTCCCCTTCCCGGCTTGGATTTATTGTGACATGGTGCTTTGAGACTGACCAGTTCTTTTAAGCTTGCATTAAAAGATGGATTCTGCTGGGCATTCTGTAAACTGAACAGGTTGTGCTGGGCTTGGAAAAAAATGTCCCCCAGTTCAGTTTGTACAGCAGGGATTCTGTGGTTTGACATTTGTTCTCTTTTGCTTGCATTGCAGCAGTTACAGGAGTCAATGGAACATCTTAGGAACAAGCCAGTGATACCAAAATCACAAAGAAACTTCCACCTCCCATCTTGCTTTGAAGTTTGGTAAACATCTTGATTGAGTGGCAATTGTCTGGAAAGGTATTCATTCACAAACAGCAATGAAACTCTGCTAACAGCTTCGAAGTCTGTGGAAAATTCATGCTGGTTGACCTGTCCTGAACTTGACTTCATGAACTGGCCAAAATTTTTGACAAACTTTAGTTCATAAACCAGTTGGTGCCCATCCTGATACAGGTGTCTAGCTGGTCACTCCTAGAGAAAAATGGGGCGAGGGAGCAATGCAGACCTGGGTCTGATCCTGCAAGTCAGTTCTTAGAACATAGGAGTTCCTGATCTTCCCATACGACTTCTGGTCATGTTTCCATACTCTTCCACTTCCCATGGGCCCACATCTAGCCATGACAGTCCTCTTCCGCAAAAGAAAAACACAATGACCTGTTCATCAGCAATTGAAAGTGCAATCCCAATTACACCCTTTTAATCCCATCGAAGTCACTGGGTTTAGAAGGGTGTAACTTTCTTTAGGACTGCTTAGTCTATGTAGCTTTAAACATCTGCTTCTTGAACTCTCCACAATGGATTGGGTTGAATCTCTCTCTGGACATGTGTGTGTGTCTGCAAAGTGATGTAAAGCTGCAGTCGCAGCCAACATATGACAACTCCAGCAAGGGAATTTCAAGGCAAGCAGAGGCGGTTTGCCACTGCCTTCCACTGCAGAATCTGCCTTGCTAGTTTCCAATCCAAGTACCCACCCTGCTTATCTTTTGAGATCTAATGCAGTTGGGCTATACCAGGGGTATAGTTTGGCTATACTAGGGAGCCACATGTAGCTCTTTCACATATTGTGTGGGTCTTGAAGCCCCTACCACCCTGTCAGCCGGCTTGGAGAAGGCATTTCTCTCTTTAAATTACTTCACCAAACCAGCCAGTGTTGCTTTCTTTCTTAAGTTGCTTTCTTTCCACCTCTCCCTCACTCCCCATCTATTTGCCTTTTCCTTCCTTCCTTCCTTCCTTCCTTCCTTCCTTCCTTCCTTCCTTCCTTCCTTCCTTCCTTCCTTCCTTCCTTCCTTCCTTCCTTCCTTCCTCGTGACTCTCAAACATCTGATGTTTACTCTATGTGGCTCTTACGTTAAGCAGGTTTGCCACCCCTGGGCTATACCATGTAGCTTTTGCTCCCCATGTATTACTGTGAAGAGGAACTGAGTATCTTGTATGAACAAATTTCTCCTGTCCTGTTTTTTGCTCCAACATTCCTCCTTGATTCTTCGTTAGTTAGAATTTCTAACATTATCTAGAGCTGGAGCATGAACACTTTGCTACATTTTTAAGTCCATTTGGTTCATTTGCATCTTTTGTCCTCCTTCATTGGGTCAATGCATACTGATAAATTTGGGAGTCAAGTGATTAAGCTTGCATCAAGACCCAAGGCAGCTTATAGAGTTCTTTTCTCCTTCATTTTCTCCTCACAACAACCCTGTGAGCATGTGACTGGCCTAAGGTCACCCAGCCAGCAAGCTTCCACAGCATGAGTGGGGATTTGAATGCAGGTCACCCGGATACACTTAACCACCATCCCACACTGGCTTTCAGAGGATTCCTACTGCACTGGATACACTGTGGAAACCATTGTTGTAAGTCGAATGTGCAAAATCCAGGGAGCAAGTTTGATATACAGACAATATCAGAAATATTAATCAAATCGTCAGCAACCTGACTTGAGCAAGGTAAGGCCTTTTGGAGAAGACTGAGTGACATCAGGGAAATAGGATGGCCAGGAACAGAAGAAGATATTGGATTTATATCCTGCCCTCCACTCCGGATCTCAGAGCAGCTCACAATCTCCTTTATTTCCGTCCCCCACAACAGACACCCTGTGAGGTGGGTGGGGCTGGAGAGGGCTCTCACAGCAGCTGCCCTTTCAAGGACAACCTGTGCCAGAGCTCTGGCTGACCCAAGGCCATTCCAGCAGGTGCAAGTGGAGGAGTGGGGAATCAAACCCGGTTCTCCCAGATAAGAGTCTGCACACTTAACCACTACACCAAACTGACACCCCTACCTAGAGCAGGGGTGGCCAAACTGTGGCTCAGGAGCCACATGTGATAAGAGTTGCCAGTTTTCTTGCTGTCTCCCGCAGATGTGCTTTGAACTATTGCTTTAGCTGAGAATCATGAGTTTTTCACTGTATCACTGCGCAGAATTCCCCTTTCCCAGTACAGTTTCTGGTCAAAATGGCAGAAACTCACCTGGATGCCACACAGCTGCTGGCGCTCAGCACCCACTGTTCAGTGATCAGGCTCCCCAGGCATGCGGGATCCCCGTTCTTCAACACTGTGACATGCCAGGGAAAGCCCTCCTTGGTGTCAAGGTTGCCGTCATTCCAGTTATCACTTACCCCATTAAGGAGTGACAGAGATGACGGCTTCAAAAGGCAAAGTCCATTGTATTCTAATGACAGAGCAGAAGAGCCAGTTTAATAAAGCATCATAGCTTGTTGGTTGTTACTGTCACTGGGGCTATTTACATTCTACATATACAGGCACACACACATATATACAAAAGGCCTTTTCAGGCATTACATGCAGGTGTACCTAGAGCAGGGGTGGCCAAATTGTGGCTCAGGAGCCACATGTGGCTCTTGCACACATATTTGTGGCTCTCAAAGCACACTGCCCCATTGGCCAGCTTGGAGAAGGCATTTCTCTCTTTAAATCACTTCTTCAAGCCAGCCAGCAGCTTGGAGAATGCATTTAAAGTTGTTTTCTTTCCACCTCTCTCTCCTCCCTTCCCCATTTATTCTTCCTTCCTTCCTTCCTTCCTTCCTTCCTTCCTTCCTTCCTTCCTTCCTTCCTTCCTTCCTTCCTTCCTTCCTTCCTCTCTCGTGGCTCTCGAACATCTGATGTTCTTGTCTTGCAGCTCTCAGACATCTGACATTTATTCTCTGTAGCTCTTATGTTAAGCAAGTTTGGATCCCTGATGTTAGAGGCTAACTATTTGTATTAGGAGTGCAAGCAGGAAACGTATTTTGCATGGGTGCAAACCATCCAATGGATTTCCCAGGCTCTGATTTGCACATGCTGAAGTTTACATGCAAACTGGCCCTGTTCAGACAACATGGTGACTGAGTGTGTCAGGAGCAATGCATGCTCCCAACAAATGTGGATAGCAGCATCCCAGTATGGATGGCCATAACATCTGAAAAGGGCAACACATGGAATCAAACACACGGAATCAAATCCCTGAATTCTGCACGCTGCAAGACCTATACAAATGAACATTTGTACTGCATTATACTGTGAAGTCAATGGTCCAGCTGGCTCGGTATTCTCTGACCAGCAGCAGCTCTTCAAGGCTGCAAGCAGAGAGGGGCCTTTCCCAAAACCTGCCACCTGTGACTGCTCCTAAACAGAGATCCCAGGGACCGAGCCAGCCCTTTACTTCTGGACACAGAGAGTTATTGAAATGTGGAATTCGCTGCCAGAGGATGTAATGATGGCTACAGGCATAGGTAGCTTTAAAAGGCGATTGAATATATTCATGGAGGAGAGGCCTATCAGTGGCTACTAGTTATGGTGACTGAGGGGAACCTCTACATTCAGAGGCATTAAACCTCAGAATCCCAGAGCCAGGAGGCAACATCAGGGGAAGATCTTAGCCCAGGGGTGGCCAAACTTGCTCAACATAAGAGCCACATAGAATAAACATCAGATGTTTGAGAACCGCAAGACATGAACATCAGGTGTTTGAGAGCCACAAGAAGGAAGGGAAGGAAGGAAGGAAGCTCTAACTTTTAATGCATTCTCCAAGTTGCTGGCTTGGCGAAGTGATTTAGAGAGACAAATGTCTTCTCCAAGCTGGCTGACAGGGTGGTGGGGGCTTTGAGAGCCACACAATATGTGTGAAAGAGCCACATGTGGCTCCCAAGCAGGGCTGGGCCTAGGGTGCATGGCACCCCAGGCAGCCTCACACCCCGTCGCCCCCTCTGCACAGCCACACCAACCCCCTCCACGGTGCTTCCTCCTCCCTCCCTTACAATTTCAATGCCCAGGAAGGGACAGTGGAGTGCCTTGCTTCCAGGGCTCTTTAATGGCCGTCCCCCTGGTGATCAGCTGATAGGCTGCTGCCTCCTCCCCCCTTCCTTTCCCTGTGATCCGCCGCTCTTTCAGCGGTTCACTTGTCCTTCCCGCCATGCTGCCCCCTCAACCCCGCACTGATCCTGACCACTCCAAAGGGCCGGCATAGGAGCCATGAGCCTCCAGTGTGGTTTTACCCACTGATCAGCCTTTAAAGAGCCCAGGAAGTGCGGCGCTCCACCACCCCTTCCTGGGCATTGAAATGGTGAGGGAGGAGGAGGAGGCAAATAGGGATTTGCCTAAGGGGTGGGTGGAGAGCCAAATTTGGTGCCCTCCACCAGCACACTAGGCAAATGCCTAATGGGCGAGCTGGCCCTGCTCCTGAGCCACAGTTTGGTCACCCTTGTCTTAGCCTCTGTCCTATTGTTGGACCTCCAGTTTGGTATAGTGGTTAAGTGTTCGGACTCTTATCTGGAAGAACCGGATTTGATTCCCTACTCCTCCATTTGCACCTGCTAGCATGGCCTTGGGTCAACCATAGCTCTGGCAGAGGTTGTCCTTGAAAGGGCAGCTGCTGTGAGAGTTCTCTCAGCCCCACCCACCTCACAGGGTGTCTGTTGCGGGGGAAGGAGATAAAGGAGATTGTGAGGCGCTATGAGACTCTGAGATTCAGAGTGGAGGGTGGGATATAAATCCAATATCTTCATCATCATCATCATCATCATCATCATCATCTTCTCCTTCTCCTCCTTCTCCTTCTTCTCCTTCTCCTCCTCCTCCTCCTCTAGAGGAACTGGTTGGCTACTGTGTGAGACAGGATGCAGGGCTAGATGGACCACTGGTCTGATCCAACAGGGCTCTTCTTATGTTCTTATCAGGGGAAGGCCTTGGCCTCTATGATCTGTGGTTGGACCTCCAGAGGAACTCATCGACCACTGCATGAGACAGGATGCTGGACTGCACTCCAGCATCCTCGCCTTCCAACCCACCCCACTCACAAGGCCTCTACCATATATAGAGGTCTTGCAAAAGACATGAACATGTGAAGCTGCCCTAAAATGAATCGGAACTTTGGTCCACTGGAGTCAGTATTGAGTCTACTCAGACTGGCAGTGGCTCTCCAAGGTCTCATGCGGAGGTCTTCGACGTCACCTACTGCCCAGTCCATTTAACTGGAGATGCCGGGGATTGATCCTGCGACCTTCTGCATGCAATGCAGAGGTTCTTCTGCTGACCCAGGGCCCCTCCTCCCAATATCACATGGCCCTGCTGATAAAGTGGGTAGAACTCCATTCACTTTGGCCAAGGGCTTTCAAGTCGCTGCTGCTCTCTCTTGACCCTCAGGGTTGAGTAAGCCTGTCTTTATAGTTCATTTATTTAATTCTGTTACCTTTCCCGAGGCAAAAATTTGGCAGTATCTGCATTCAGTTCTAGGCCAGATCAATATCTTTGAACTCAACCATGTCATCACCCCAGGACAGCAGAAAAATGTAGGCTGGTTTTTTTTTTATTATTATTTTACAAAAATGCAACTTGATTCTTGATGCTCAGTTGCAGGAGCTCCTTCTCTGAGGATGGAACAGGGATGAATTGCTAGAGAACATCCCAGGTTCCACCTCCAGTTAAAGGATGGAAAATTCTAATTCAGATGCCTAAATACAAAGCAGTTTTGTATGGCTGGATTTAGGAAGAAGCTGGCTCAAGAGCAGAGTGCCTGCATTGAGATCAGAATGTCCTCAGTTCAATCTCTGGCAACTCCCAACTAAGAGATAGCAAATATTGGCGAATGACCCTTCAACTCCTGAGATTGCAGAGAACCACTGGGCTTAGTGACCCTTTGTATGTGTACTGAACAGGAGCACACCGGCCCATTGTGCTTGCACAAAGAAGCAGTTCCTCACTCTCATGCAACCAAGAAGAGTCCCTGAAACGCCAGCAGCCTTCCTGGAGCTGAACACATGGAAGGAGATGACAGGCATTGCTTATCAGAGGTCCCCAACCTTTTTGAAGAAGAAGACAGCAGATTCATAGCCCGCCCTTCTCTCTGAATCAGAGACTCAGAGCGGTTTACAATCTCCTTTATCTTCTCCTCCCACCACAGAGGTGGGTGGGGCTGAGAGAGCTCTCACAGCAGCTGCCCTTTCAAGGACAACTCCTGTGATAGCTATGGCTAACCCAAGACCATTCCAGCAGCTGCAAGTGGAGGAATCATAGAATCATAGAGTTGGAAGGGACCTCCAGGGTCATCTAATCCAACCCCCTGCACAATGCAGGAAACCCACAAATTCCTACCCCAAATTCACAGGATCTTCATCGCTGTCAGATGGCCATCTAGCCTCTGTTTAAAAATCTCCAAGGAAGGAGAGCCCACCACCTCCCGAGAAAGTCTGTTCCACTGAGGAATCGCTCTAACGGTCAGGAAGTTCTTCCTAATGTAGAGCCGGAAACGCTTTCTGGGTTAAAACAATTGTATTTGGTAACAAATTATATTTCTTGCATCATTAATAACTTATTTTATCTATCCCATATATTACTTTCTAACCACCCCTCCCCCCATTACTTGACCCCTGCCGGTGTTATTTACTTAAAGTACTAATGTTTAAAGGTACCCTTAACTAATAAAAACAAAAATTAATATTCGTCTTTTTTCTAAGACTTAATCATTATCAAAAATTGTCCAATGTCCTTTTATTTTCCACTCTTTTTCTACATATCTTTTGAACTTTTTCCACTACATCTTAAAAACTTCATAGTCTCTTACAATTCTTGTTAATTTGTCCATTTCACTCCATGTCATAACTTTTACAATCCAATCCCATTTCTCTGGTATTTTTTCTTGCTTCCACAACTGCGCATATAATGTCCTAGCAGCTGAAAGCAAGTACCAAATTATAGTTCTATCTTCTTTTGGAAATTTTTCCATTTGTAATCCCAACAGAAAGTCTCTGCAACTTTCTTAAATTCATATCCCAAGATCCTAGAAATTTCTTGTTGAATCATCTGCCAATACTTTTTTGCTCTTTCACAAGTCCACCACATATGGTAGAAAGAACCTTCATGTTTTTTACATTTCCAACATCTGTCTGGCATCTTATTATTCAACTTTGCCAATTTCTTAGGAGTCATATACCATCTATACATCATTTTAAAACAGTTCTCTTTAATACTATGACACGTCGAAAGCTTCATAGAGTTCTTCCACAAATATTCCCAAGTTTCCATCTGTATTCCTTTATTTACATTAATTGCCCACTTAATCATTTGAGATTTCACTACTTCATCTTCCGTAGACCATTTTAAAAGTAATTTATATAATTTTGAAATGAACTTTCGTTGTCTCCAAGCAGAACTTTTTCCATTTGTTTGCTCTTTTCTTATTCCTTCAGTTTTAATGTCATTCTCCACCAAGCTCTTTATTTGTTGCATTTGAAACCAATCATATTTATTATTCAGCAGTTTTCAATTCTATTTTGCCACTTTGTATTTTTAATAGTTGATTATATGACAACCACTTTTCTTCACCCGTCTCAGCTGTTATTTTTATCACTTCAGCTGGCACTATCCATAACGGTTTTCTCTCACCTCCATATTTCTTATATTTCATCCATGTATTTAGCAAGCTATTTCTTATATAATGGTGAGAGAAAAAGCCGTCTATCTTTTTCCCCCCATAATACATATAAGCGTGCCAGACAAATTTATTTCCATGACCTTCCAACGCTAAGAGTTTTTTTGTTTAACAACATTATCCATTCTTTTATCCATACTAAGCAAACTGCTTCATGATATAATTTTAAGTCTGGTAATTGAAATCCGCCTCTCTCTTTTGCATCTGTTAACATTTTCATTTTAATTCTTGTTTTCTTCCCCTCCCACACAAACTCTGAAATTTTTCTTTGCCATCTATTAAATTGTTTCCTGTCTTTCACAATCGGAATAGTTTGAAACAAATACATTATTCTTGGTAGAATATTCATTTTAATTGCAGCTATTCTACCCAACAGTGACAAATTAAGTTTATTCCACTTTAACATATCTTCATCCATTTTACGCCATAGCTTCTCATAATTATTTTTGAACAAATCAATATTCTTCATTGTTATCTCCACACCCAAATATTTTACCTTGGAGGTAACTTCACAGCCCGTTAGTCTCTGCAATTCTTGTTGCTTATTTATTTGCACATTTGCATATTTTACATAGAAGTTTTGATTTTTCTTTATTAATACAAAGTCCCGCCAACTCCCCATATTCTTGTATTTTGGCTAACAACAAAGGTGTGACTTGTATGGGTTTTTCATTTATAAACATTATATCATCTGCAAATGCTCTGTATTTGTAAATAAATCCTTTTACTTTTAATCCTTCTATTTCTTTATCTTCTTGAATTTGCATCAGTAATATTTCAAGAGTCATTATAAACAACAGTGGGGAAAGTGGACAACCTTGTCTTGTACCTTTACTAATTATCATGTCTTCTGTAAGATCAGCATTTATACATAGCCTTGCACGTTGTTCAGTATATATTGCTTTTATCATTCTTATAAAGCTTTCTCCCAGCTCCATTTTCTCCATTACTGCAAACATAAAATCCCAATTTAAATTGTCAAATGCTTTCTCTGCGTCCGCAAAGAATAATGCTACTTCCTTTTCTGGATGTCTTTCATAATATTCTACAATATTTACAACAGTTCTGATATTGTCTCTTATTTGCCTTTTGGGAAGAAACCCCGCTTGATCTTCCTTTATAAAATTTATCAAATGTTGTTTGAGCCGTTCTGCCAAGATTCTTGTATATATTTTATAGTCATTATTTAATAATGAAATTGGTCTATAATTTTTTACATTCATAACATCTCTATCTTCCCTTGGAATCAACGAAATAACAGCTTCCTTCCACGTATTTGGTATTTTCCCTTTTGTTCTTATCATATTCATCAATTTCTGAAGTTTCGGGATTAACTCCTCTTTGAGGGTTTTAAAAAATTTAGCTGTATATCCATCTGGCCCAGGTGCTTTTCCATTTTTCATTGCATTAATTGCTGCTTCAATTTCTATCTTTTCAATTGGATCATTCAAAACTTTTCACATATTTTCTGCTAAGGGTGTTATTTTTATCTTTTGTAACTACTCATCCATCTTTCTTTTCCTTATTTTAACACCTTTAAATAACTTGGCATAATACTTAAAGAATTCTCTTTTTATTCCTTCTTGATCTACCACCTCTCTTCCATCCACCATAATTTTATTAATAATTTTACTTTCTCTCTTTTCCTTCAGTTGCCAGGCCAAATATTTTCCGGGTTTGTTTGCTCCCTCAAAAGATTTCTGCTGCAATCTTTTCAATCCAGTTCTTTATTTAACAAATGTCTCATTTGCATTTGTAATATTGTAATCTCCCTTATAATTTTCTTTTTCCCTGGCCTTTTTCTCAGTTCCCCTTCTTTTTTCTTTATTTCATTTTGAATGTCCAACATCTGTTTTTCTTTTGCCCTTTTATCTTTGTTATTCAATGTAATCAATATTCCTCTCATTACTGCTTTATAAGCATCCCAGACCGTCTGAAATTCTATATCCTCTTTATCGTTTATTTGGAAGAAAGCTTTAGTTTCATTTTCTAGAGATGTCACTGTTTCTTTATTCTGTAGTAAATCTTCATTCAATCTCCATCTTCTCAACTTCTTAGACAATTTTGTAATCCACATTATTGGATTATGGTCAGCCCCAATTTTAGGTAAAATCTCTATTTTCTTTGTTATAAGGTCTAAGTCTTTAGTGCCCCACAACATGTCAATTCTGGAAAAAGTTTTATGTCATGCTGAAAAAAAAAGTATAGTCCCACACTTCAGGATTAAATTTCCTCCATATATCCTCCGAATTTTTTTGTTTGTCCAATTCAAAAAAAGACTTTGGCAATTTTCCTTCCTTATTATTTTTTTTACCCCCAGACCTATCCAGTGTGTTCTTAATTGTTCCATTAAAGTCCCCCATTATCAAAACTTGGTCATAAGTCAGTTCATCAAGTTGTTGTATAATGTCTTTTAAAAAAGCATCCTTTGCACCATTTGGTGCATACAGTCCCAATAACAACTTTTTTGCATTTAATATCATTTCTACCACTACAAATCTTCCATCTTTATCTTTGAACACTAATTTTGGCTCAAATTCTTGTTTAATATAGAAAACCACTCCCCTTTTTTTCTGTTCAGCCAATGAATAAAATTCTAGACCCAGTTGTTTATTCCATAACAATCTGTAATCCTTTTGTTTGATATGCACTTCTTGTAAACAAACTATATTACAATTTTGCTTTTTAATCCAATGAAACGTTGCCTTTCTTTTTTGTGGCGAATTTAGTCCATTTACATTCCAAGATAATAATTTGTAACCCATCATGGTGCAAATTCTTTATGTTCTTCATAAAACCTACACAGTTCCTGTGTGCTTGTAATTGCATATTATCCATCTATACTTCATTTCATTGTCACGTAGTTTTTCTGTCAATTTTTTGTATGCTTTTCTGTCATTTATCACTTGCCTTGGCAATTCTTTCATGATTCTTACTCTGCTGCCTCCCACAATGTCTTTTCAAAATTTTTATTCAACATTTTCCCCACCATTTCTTTTGCCATATATCTTATAACCACATCTCTTGGTAGATTATTTTTCTTGGCATATAGTGAGTTCACTCTATACATATAGTCATACATGCTTCTAGTTCCTTCAGGATCTTCCTCCAAAAATTCTGCAACTATTCTCATTATATATCCTTTCAAATCAGTCTCTTCATCCTCAGGTACTCCTCTCAGACGTATCTGGGTTTTCATCAATTTGCAGTCATGAATTGCCACCTTTTCTTGCATTTTTAGCAAGGTGGAATCATGTACTTTCACTCTCTCTTCCACCTCTTGCACTTTCTTTGATGTTACCACAGTCTCATTTCTGAGATCTTCTATATCTTTCCTTAGCTCTTCAATGACTTTTCTAATTTCTTTTTTAGAAGCAGTTATCATGTCTCTCACCCCTTTCATGATCCTGGCTTTCATTGCTTCTAATTGCTCTTGCATTTTCTCCATTGAGGCAGTCCTTGCACGGGTTAACTTATGCTCTAAAATTAAAAAAAACACTAAAAATTTTGACCTCTCCAAATTAAATTTAAACTATCAGGTTTGATAGAGTAAGGCTTGCTCTTTTCAATAAGCCTAATTTCGCCGTCCTCAGAGCCTCCTGGGCTCAGATATTCATTTTTAAAGTTTTTATTTCTTCCAAAATGGCAGTTGCAACTTTCTGCTTCCCTTTTAAAAAAATTTCCCTTCAAAAAGCTTCTAAAATAATTATCAACGATAATGTCCAATAGTATTTACCTTATAATTGTCACCTCTGTCAGCTTCACCAAATTTTAATGTCCCGAACACTTTAAAAACTTTGTTTAAATTTTGACCTCCTAGCAATGGCCGCCAATGTTTTTCTATGATATTATAGCCCTAGAGTAGGCTAGCTGCTTCAATGATTTCCCTTTTCCATCTGACACTTCCTGCTTTTCTTGCCACCAAATCCCGTTTTCACTGGTAAAAAGATCTCATGATGTTTGACGTATTTCCTGTGTTGACTGTGAGAGCTGCAAATCTGTGAAGATGGGGCTTTTTTCACCAAAACCACAAGTAGACAAAATAATAAATTCCTTTCCACTTTTTAGCACTGTCCTTTAAATTTACAAAATTCAAATTTCTCCCCTTCTTCTTCCAAGCTTTCTGAATCTCTATTTCCCACCTTCTGGTTTTATTTTGTTTAACTTTAAATAGTCCCAGAATGAAGATAGTCATCAGTACCTTTTTTTGCAATTATCCAGCTCCAACATTGGTCTTGTATAGCTTTAGATGTTTAGCAATCTCAAAGAAGATTAGGATTCTGTCGAGCTTATGTCAAATAATGACTCTGGAAACTTCTGCAGATGATGAATATGCAACTCGTCTCCGGAGACTCCTCAAAGCCTCAAAGGAGCCCCTTCCCCAGGACTCCCTTTTCGCCAAGGTAAATCTCCTCAGAGCATTCCTGTGCATTAAATTGCCCTCCACTACCCCGAACAGAAGCCCCAGCCTGCTCCCCTTCTGAGAAGCAATACAGCTCGGCATTTTCCAACCCTGGAAGTCACGAGCCGGAAACTCTTTTGATTTAATTTCAACTTATTGGTTCTGGTTCTACCTTCTGGGGCCACAGAAAACAATTCCACACCATCCTCTATATAACAGCCCTTCAAGTCCTTGAAGATGGTGATCATATCACCTCTCAGCCGCCTCCTCTCCAGGCTAAACATGCCCAGCTCCTTCAACCTTTCCTCACAGGACTTGGTCTCCAGACCCCTCACCATCTTTGTCACCCTTCTCTGGACCCATTCCAGCTTGTCTATATCCTCCTTAAAATGTGGTGCCCAAAACTGAACACAATACTCCAAGTGAGGTCTTACCAGAGCAGAGTGATACCATCACATCACGTGATCTGGACACTATACTTCTGTTGATACAGCCCAAAATTGCATTTGCCTTTTTAGCCACCGCATCACAATGTGAGGAGTGGGGAATCAAGCCTGGTTCTCCCAGTGGGGAATCAAACCTGGTCTGCACACTTAACCACTACGCCAAACTGGCTGACACAGGGTAGGCACATGTCTGACACAGGGTGGTGGGCACAGTCACAAAATGGCTGCCACAGAAGGCAGACCCAGATACAAAATGGTTGCTTCAGCTTCTGTCAGTCATACAGTCAAGAGCCCGATGCAGTGGCGGCAGCTGCTGCCCAAGCAATGTTTTTGAAAAATCTGTTCAGCCAGTTTCCAAGGGTCAGTCAGAATCCCTGCTGGGCAAAAGCCCCACTTGGCTCCACTCCCTTTCTAAGGCACTTGGCAGGTGCTAGGAAAGATGTTGGTGGGGGAGCCCTGGCTTACTCCCATAATTGCTTTCCGGATCTGCAGAGCCACCAGCCATGACTGAGGTGAGTCCTGAGGCTACAGGGCATTGACTTTCTGCTGATTTCAATGAGAAATAAAAATCTGTAGTCCTGCAGCAAACAGCTAGCATGTAGCTGTGTGTCTTGGCTACTGTTCATTTGGGAAGAAGAAAAAGAAAATTAAAGCTGCATAATCAATTTTAATGAGTAAACTATAGCTTTCTATGTTATATGTTTGGTGCATGATCATACTACATAATATGTATAACCTTTGTATCTGATGATTTAAATGCAATAAAATATAAGAGAAAGAGAGAAAGAGAGAAAGAGAGAAAGAGAGAAAGAGAGAAAGAGAGAAAGAGAGAAAGAGAGAAAGAGAGAAAGAAAGAAAGAAAGAAAGAAAGAAAGAAAGAAAGAAAGAAAGAAAGAAAGAAAGAAAGAAAGAAAGAAAGAAAGAAAGAAAGAAAGAAAGAAAGAAAGAAAGAAAGAAAGAAAGAAAGAAAGAAAGAAAGAAAGAAAGAAAGAAAGAAAGAAAGAAAGAAAAAGCGAGCGAGCGAACCAGAAGTGACATCATCATGCTATGATGTCAAAGCAGTGGTCCGCTATTTGGGCAAAATCTTTATGGCAAAAATGGCTTCTACTATAGAGTTTTTGTCCAAATAATAGAGCTTTATCTAGAAATCCTGGGCCCCCCTCTCTCTCCCCTGCCAGTAAACTTATTGGCAGCTGGGGGTGGGGCATGGCAGCAGGGTACCCCCATCTCCACCCAGAGAGCTGGCAACCCTACCCCAGTGGATACACACAGGGATTAAAACCTGAAGATTCACAGACGCTACTTGCTTAAGGGGACTGAATTAACAGACGTCACACACACAAACAGCATTGCCAACTTGGTTTTTTCACAGGGCTCCTGTGCCTATATTAAGATCTCAATACAAAACATAACCTGCAAGTTACAGTGACAAATAGCTATGTAATAAGCAATTAACAATTCAATAAAGTCCTATCCAAAATAACAATCTCTTCTCATTATTCAAATACAAAAAGGAACGTACTGTTCTTGTTCTTAAAGAACTTGCAATCGATGCTGCAATAAAACCAGATCACAAAGGAACTTGTAAACTGATGTCTTCATGCAATGAGAATTTAAAAATTCCATTTATAGCACTGTATCCACTGAGCAACAGCAAAATGAAATTCCCTGGACAGGTTGCCGACTTCTGCCACACCTATTTCAATTCCTTTATCAACGAGGGATATTTCAGAGTTTAAAATGATACTCAATATCAAACTACTAGAAATAAATTCTAGTCTTTGAGCCAGTGGTGTGAGCCACCTTATAGAAACTGTACTGGAGTCTTTGTGTCCCTTAGCATGAGAATGAGAAAAGACTCTTATTTTGGATGGGACCTTATTGTATTGTTAATTGCTTATTACATAGAGCGTTTTTGCACTGGCCTTACTCGGAAGCGACATCCCTCTTCACCGCACAGCGTCTGCATGGATTTTGCACTAATTGCTCCGGAAGAGCCGCAAAGTCCTGCGGCTTTTATGTCGCAAATGTAAACTGTTTTTTGGCAGTTTACATTTGCGACGCAAAAGCCGCGGGACTTTGCGGCTCTTCCGGGTTCTGCGGAGCAATTAGTGCGAAATCCACGCAGATGCTGTGCAGTGAAGAGGGATGTCGCTCCCGAGTAAGGTCACTGCGAAATAGGGTTGCCAAGTCCAACCCCAGAAATATCTGACTTTGGGGGTGGAGCCAGGAGACTTTGGGGGTGGAGCCAGGAGACACTGGGGTGGAGCTAGGGGGAGGGGGGAAACGGCACCGGGGAGCGTGGCGAGCCGCCCCGCAGCTGCCGCCTCTTCTCCGCTCACCGTGGCTGCTCCTCCAAGATGGGCTCAGCCTGAGCCCATCTTGGAGGAGCAGCCACGGCAAGCAGAGAAGAGGCGGCAGCGGCGCGGTGGCCTCGCCCGCTCCGCCTCTGGGATGGGCGCGGAGGGGGGGTGGAGGCGGGCCAGGAGCGTGGCGAGCCGCAAGTCTGGGTCCTAGAAGGACCCGGATTCATGACTTGCCATGCTCCTGGCCTGCCTCGCCCTCCCCTGCGCTGCTGCCACCTCTTGGCTGCTCCTCCGAGATGGGCTCAGCCTGGGCCAATCTCGGAGGAGCAACTGCGGTGGGCGGGGAGGGGGCGGCAGCGGCGCGGCGGCCTCGCCGGCTCCAGGATCGGGCGGCTCGGCGCCGTTTCCCCACTCTCTTCCCACTTCCATTTTTTTGGGGAGCGGGGGAAGAGGGTGGAAATCTTGGGGTCCCCCGCCAGGGCGGGAGGTTTGGGAAGCCTAGTGCGAAAACGCTCATAGTTATTTGTTACTATAACCTGCAGGCTGTGTTTTGTATTGCATTCTCTGTAGTGACTTCTCTCTTGGTAATTTTCATTATATCAGGGTCTCAACCTGTGCTTGTCCTGCACCTCTTTTGACAATTCCAATTTCCAATTTATTAAGGTCAACTGATGAGCAATAACAATATACAAATCTCATAGTCACAGACCATGATTTCTGACTACATAAAAGCATTCTCATATTCCACCAATGTTAAACCTTAAAAATAGCATTATTAACCATCTCTACTTTGTTAAAAACTTCCACTTATTTATGGCTAAAAAACAATAGTTTGCTACTGCTTGAGTTACAGACTGCTTAGTATCTTCCAATAAGCATTTCAGTAGCACGACATCTGCAAATTTCAGATAATTATCCAGAGGTTTAAATTTAGAGAGTAATGGAAATAATAACTGATGTCTCTCTTTGGAATACAGCTCACAATGTAAAAGAATGGTGACAGTTTCAACTTCCTTTTCTCAGCATAGTTTGGTGTAGTGGTTAAGTGTGTGGACTCTTATCTGGGAGAACCGGGTTTGATTCCCCACTCCTCCACTTACAGCTGCTGGAATGGCCTTGGGTTAGCCATAGCTCTCGCAGAGTTGTCCTTGAAAGGGCAGCTGCTGTGAAAGCCCTCTCAGCCGCACCCACCCCACAGGATATCTGTTGTGGGGGGAAAGATATAGGAGATTGTAAGCCACTCTCTGATTCAAAGAGAGGGGCGGGGTATAAATCTGCAGTCTTCTTCTTCTTCTTCATTATAGCATTTTTGGTGCATACGCCAGCAAAGAAACCTTCCTTGCAATACATTAGAAGGGAGGGCATCAAAATGTGCCCTTGAAAAGTGTAAAGCAGAGGTCCCCAGCCCCCAGTCTGTGGACCAGTACCGGTTCGTGACATTAGCAACCGGGCCGTGAGTTGTATAATTATTTCATTATATATTACAATGTAGTAGTAATAAGAAGACTTTGGATTTGTATCCTGCCCTCCACTCTGAATTTCAGAGTCTCAGAGCAGCTCACAATCTCCTTTACCTTCCTCCCCCACAACAGACAGCCTGTGAGGTGGGTGGGGCTGAGAGAGTTCTCACAGAAGCTGCCCTTTCAAGGACAACTCTGTGAGAGCTATGGCTGACCCAAGACCATTCCAGCAGCTGCAAGTGGAGGAGTGGGGAATCAAACTCGGTTCTCGTAGATAAGAGTCCGCACACTTAACTACCACACCAAACACTTTCGAAATAAAGTGCACAATTGTATCATCCCAAAACCATCGCCCCACCCCCTGGTCCATGGAAAACTTGTCTTCCACAAAACTGGTCCTTGGTGCCAAAATGGTTGGAGAGCGCTGGTGTAAAGTACTGGGTTCAGACACGTTCAACCACTAATATCCTTTATAAACAAACACACCACAAAAAGACAACATGGTGGGGCCGGGTCCCTGCTTATATGCATGCACCCGGAACAACCCACTCACAAGACCAGTCCAATCCTGGACAGTTAAAGTTCATTCCACAGATCTTAATTGGTGGTTAGTAAGTCTGTCCCTAGTCAGGCCTCCCATGGTTCCCCTGCTCACGCTAGGCAGCGCTGTGTTGGAAATTCAGAGACCAAAATGGAAAGTACACAACAAAAAGGCAATGAAAAAGTCACATAAAATGGGGAAAAGCTAAACTGGCAATTTCCACTGATTCCTCTTCCCGGCATTCCTGAAGGTCCCCCAGGAGAAGCATTTCATAGAAAATGCAGTCTGGAGGGATCCAGCCTTATAAGAGGGGGCTGGAGATGGCCGACAATGCCATTAACTCACCTTCCACCTGCACGCTCTTCTCATCCATCAGAACTCCGTTGCCTGAGGCTTTCTGGTACCCTTGAATCATTTCCTGGGCCACAGTGTTTGGGCTGAGCCTCGAAGCCTCGAAGCCTCTGCTCATCCTCACTATGAAATGGGCTCTGAAGGGGCTCGGCCTGAAAAGAAACCAAGAGGACCAACGCAGGAGGCTTCTCACGCTCCTTGCTTTGGAGCACCTGAGTATCTGGTCTTGTTTCCAAAGGACAACCAATGACTAAGGAACCCTGCATTTTTCGGTTTCCAGATCTAGAGCATGGTGCAGTGTGATGTAACTTCTGGGCCTTTTACCATGTTCTCCCTCTCTGTGTTCCTGACGTGTGTGCGTGTGCGCGCACACGTGTATGCGTGCTGATCCAGAGCTGCAAAAGAGCCATCTTAATGTAACTGTAGTAAGTAGGGTTGGGAAATACCTGGAGATTTTGGGGGGTGGAGCCTCGGCAGGACATGGTTAGGGGAAAGGGAGGGACCTCAGCAGGTTACAATGCTATATAGTCCACCTTCAAAAGCAGCCATTTTCTCCAGGGGAAATTGTCAGGCAATGTTTCATTGAAGTCATTTATGCTTTATAATTGCTTTTGATACATGCTTACTAACCCTACTGCTGAATAAAACTGGGCCATTAATACCTGTGCCCTGCAAGAGAAAGAGGAGGGGTGGGAATGGAAGTTGCCAAAACTCCAAAGGCCAGCAATGCCTTTGAAGTGCAGAGCGCCAAGCTAGCCTCTCTGGCACCTCCCAAGAAAAAGCAAGGACATCACCGGGGGGAGAAAGCAACCATCACCGGTGGGAGATAAGCAGGCATGAGAAAGTGTTACTTGCAGGGACAACTGTAGTTTTATTATGAGAAGTAGTTTAAAGCCCAAAGCCTTTGAAGTGTATTCATAAATGCCAATGTTTCAAGCTATCCGTTATAAGTTTCAATGAATCCATGTAGAGAGTAGCATTGTTGTAATAAATAAATGAAACTTAGTTTTGAACAAAGACAAGTCTGATCATTTTGAAACTTCAATGAACCCTTTGCTGATCTTGGTTGCCTGGAGATCAACTGTAATAGCAGGAGATCTCCAGGTGCCACCTGGAGTGTGTCAACCCTAGTGTGTAAGGTTGTATCACGTTGCTTTTGTGTGGTGTTTCACCAATGCACAGGTGTGTATGTGTGCATCAGTGAAAGGCCACACACAAAAAAGCAACCCTGATACTATGATATATACAGTTACCCGAGATTGGGCTCAGGGCTGTGCACAACGTATCTCATCAATACAGAGTAAAAACAGACAGTAAATATGAATAAAATAAGCAATAAGTGCATACAATACAATCAGATTCCAGCATCATTAAATGGTGTCATACATCTCTCCTGCAAGAGACTGGGGGGCTAGTATGACTTCCTATTCCATTGATGGGATGTTTTTAACCAGGGGTATGAAAATAAAAAGATGGAGGGAAAGAAATTCAGGATGTCCTGTTCTCAGCCATATGCCTGGTAGAACATCCCAGTCTTATAGACCCTGCAGAACTGAGTCAAGTCCTGCTGAAGGCCTGGATCTCACGAGGAAGAGAGTCCCACCAAACTGGTATATAGGGAGAGGCAGTCCCACAGATTCTTTGGCCCCAGGCCGTTAAGGGCTTTGAAGGTGAATACCAAAACCTTCAACTTTTTGAAGTAGCACTATTAAATTATATTCTTTTAGACTGTTTTTAGATTATTTAAATGCTTAATTGTTAATTGTACTTAACTGTATTATCTTGTTTTATTGTTTTAACATGGCTTTTGCTATGTCCTGTAAGCCGCCCTGAGCCTGCCTCGGCGGGGAGGGCGGGATATAAATATATATATGTATATATATATATATATATATATATATATATATATATATATATATATATATATATTTATTTATAACTTGATTCGCTATTCAATCTGGAGCCAGTGAAACTGATAGTTGCATTGTGATTGCTGTATTTTGTTTTGTTTTGCAATTTTTGTTGCAATGTCAGGATGCATGTGTGCATTAGTAACATTCAGGGCTTTTTTTGAGCAGGAACCCACAGGAATGCAGTTCTGGCTGGCTTGGCATCTGGGGTGTGTGACCTAATATGCAAATGAGTTCCTGCTGGACCTTTTCCTACCAAAAACTCCCTGCACAAAACAATAGTGACATCATGGGGTGTGACCTAACAGGCAAATGAGTTTCTGCTGGCTTTTTCTACCCCAAAAACCCTGCACAGAACAATGGTGACATCAAGGGGTGTGGCCTAATATGCAAATACGCTCCTGCTCAGCTTTTTCTGCCAAAAAAAGCCCTGGTAACACTGAGGAGAAAAAAGATCCAGGTGAACAGAACTGTGTCAGCTCCTGGTTCTGGAATTAATCTTAGACATCGTCCTTGTTGACCCAGAAGGAGAGGGACCCAGCACAGATATTTGTTACAATTTTTCTAATTGAAATTAGCACAAGTAGACTTTGAATGTCGAGTTTGAAGCATATTTGTCTTTCGGTTTCTCCTGCTGGTTTTATATCCTTTGTGCTTTTTTTATATAGTTTTCAAATTTCTTGCAAGCTGATTACAGCTGCTAGATTGATTTGATGGGATATCCTCATTTTTGGTTGAGAAAATACAAGGCAGTGAGGTGTAGCAGTTAGAGCGCTGGCCTGGGATTGAGGAAATCCACTTGTGTCCTGGAAAATTGCACCTCCACTTGTGTCATGGAAAATTGCCGGGTGACCTTGCCTATCTTACATTGTCATTGTGGGGATAAAATGGGGAACAGGAGAATGACGGAAGATGCTATCAATGGCTACTAGCTCTGGCGACTGAGGGGAACTTCTACATTCAGAGCCACAAATCCTCTGAATCCCAGAGGCAGCCCAGGAGGCAACATCAGGGGAAGGCCTTGGCCTCTCTGCCCTGCTGCTGGCCATCCAGAGGAACTGGTTGGCCACTGTCTAAGACAGGATACCAGACTAGATGGACCACTGGTCTGATCCAGCAGGGGTCTTATGTTCTTATTAGGGGAAGGCCTCAGCTTCTATGCCAGAGGAGGCCAAATTGTGGCTTGGGAGCCACATGTGGCTCTTTCAGATATATTGTGTGGCTCTCAAAGCCCCCAATGCCCGGCTTGGAGAAGGCATTTCTTAAATCGCTTTTCCAATCCAAACCAGCTGGCAGCTTGGAGAATGCATTTAAAGTTAAAGTTGCTTACATTCCACCTCTCTCTTCCTCCCCATCTAGTTGCCTTGCTTCCTTCCTACATCTGATGCTCATGTCTTGCGGCTCTCAAAGATCTGTGTGGCTCTTATTCTATGTGGCTCTTAAATTAAACAAGTTTGGCCACATCTATTCTATGTCCTGTTATTGGCTTTCCGGAGGAACTGGTTGGCCACTGTGTGAGAGAGGACTAGATGGACCACTGGTCTGATCCAGCAGGAGCTCTTCTTACGTCCTTATGTTTTGGATCCCCATAGGGGAGAATGGCAGGTTACAAATGAAGAAAGTAAATAAACAAAATATACCCACTTCAGTGCCATTATGGATGAGTCCTGATAACGCTGCTTCAGTCTGCTCTTGGCAAACGCATTACCAATCTGCAAGGGAAAAAAAGGAAGAAGGGAAAAGTCATTAAAACTGTTTATTATGGAGACAAGTCAGGAGTCAGTAGAGCTGCCAACTGATCAAGTGGGAAAAAACCCATCCAAGCCCCTTCCTGTCCCTTTAGCTGCGGTTTGATCTGCAAAAATCAGTCACCGGTGCTTTTCATGGGTTAAAACGGGATCCCTTGGTGAAAATAAAAACTGTTCTTATGCAGCTGCAGAGACAAGTTCCAACGTTGGCACCTCTAGGTAGTAGCCACTGGGGCATTTCCCAGGGTCAATGAATCTGGTGTTGGGAGAATGGGATCTAAAGAGACAAGGCACAATTTGATTCCCAGCACAGTATGAGAAAAGCAAAAGAGAGAAACAAGTCTTGATCAATTCCATAGGGCCTGCAAGACTTACCATTTTCCAACCGGCCTTCGCTTAAAGCGGGTATTAGTCTACTACATACAGCCATCATAAACTACCGAGGAGAACGCTTAGAACATAGCACTGTAAATGTTAGTTTTAATTTTGATGGTTCTAATTATAATGGTTTTCATTAGCAAATTATATTGTACTGAGACAGTGTTTTATATTGAAATTTTGTAATTGTTATATGTTGTGAGCCACCCTGAGCCTGCTTTGGCGGGGAGGGCGGGATATAAATAAAATATTATTATTATTAAGCAGAGCTGAGGAGAAGAGCCCATAGCAGGTGGAGGTACTGAAAGAAGATCCTTGCAGGAGAAACAAAAGAAATGGACAGTCAAAGGAGGAAACTGAGCCAGACTCTGCCTCCTACCCCTCTAAATGCTCCAAAACAGTAGTTCTGCACCTTCTACTATTATGCCACTCAACCTCCTGCCTAGGGGTGTCAACTCCAATTAGAAAATACCCAGAGATTTTTTGGGGGTGGAGCCAGGGAAGGATGGGATTTGGGGAGAGGAGAGACCAGGTGAGCTATAAAGCCACAGAGTTCGCCCTCCAAAGCAGCCATTTTCTGCATGAGAACTGTAGTCTGAAGTTGTCATTCTGGGAGATCTGAAGGTGCCATCTGGACATTGGTAAACCTCGGCTCAAGGCTGACTCAGCTTTCCACCCTTCCGAGGTCGGTAAAAGGAGTACCCAGCTTGCTGGGGGGAAAGTGTAGATGATGGGGGAAGGCAGTGGCAAACCACCCCATCAAAAGTCTGCCGTGATAACATCATGATGTGACGTCACCCCAGAGTCGGAAATGACTGGTGCTTGCACAGGGGACTACCTTACTTTAACCCTAGGCAAGCTGCTCTCTCTCGGTAAGTAAGTAAAATTTTTATTTGTATCCCGCCCTCCCCCGCCAAAGCAGGCTCAGGGCAGCTAACAACAACGGAAAACAACAGTACATTAATAAACCATTACATTAATAAACATTAAATTAGCCTTAAAAACCAGTTAATACATTAATTAAAAGCCATTATTAATTAATTACATTAAATTGAATTACATTAAATTGAGTTAAATTGAATTACATTAAATTGAGGTACCCCCTATCTGCAATATGTGTGTGTAATAAAAGTGTCCTACCTTACAGGAGAGTTGTAAGGATTACAGGATACTGTGCATAGAATGCTCTCGAGTACCAAAAGTGCTCAAGGTTATGATACTGGCCTCCCTGCCAACTCTCAACCATCTGTTCTCCCTGCCGACATTGTCCCATACTGCCCATCTCTCTGCTCATAAGAAATGTTGATAGGGTTGCCAGTCTCCAGGTGGGGCCTGGAGATCTCCTGCTTTTTCAACTGATCTCCAGCTTGCAGAGATCAGCTCCCCTGGAGGAAATGACTGCTTGGAAGAACACAAGAAGAGCTCTATGGCATTGTACTCTGCTGAGGCCCCTCCCCTCCCCAAACCCCACCCTCTCTTGGATCCACCCCCCCAAAGTCTCTAGGTATTTTCCAACAGAGACCCAGCAACCCTTAAATATTGATATTACATCATCTTGAGTGACTCTATTTTATCTGCCCAGTTTAAGGGCCTGCTTATTATTATTTATCTTTTGCCATCTTTTAATTGTTTGACAGCGTACAGCTGTTTTACGATGTTGAACTATTTTTAATGTTTTAAACTTTGTTGTTACCTGCCCTGAGCCTGCTTGCGAGGAGGGCAGGCTAGAAATCCAAAATAATAATACGAATAAAACAATAAGCCATTTCCTGCTTCCTTAGTCCGAGGTAAGAGCAGCCAACTACAACTCAACTACGTTATTAATTTCTCAAGAGGTCAGGATCGTCTCTCAATATCCCTGGGGCCCATTTCCTGGGATGCAACATTTTAATCTCCGCAAACTCCAATGACCTTCTGCCTGTTGTCACGAAAGCCTCAATCTCTCTGTACCGAACGGAGGACTTTGTCCTCTCTCCAAGGCTGCACTGAGTCTAGTTAGAGTGCACTGGGGAAGAGGTCATCCAGTGTCACCCAACTGTTCCGTTTCCTTGGTGCCAGAAAACAACGGGACGCCAGCTGGGAGCCGCACCGGCTGAGCTGAAGTTCCATCTCCATGGCAGCGGCTGAACACCTTCGATCATTTCAGAGACGGAGGCATGGACCTCGTTTCTTACGCCATGGGTCACTACTACCGGAGGGCCGTGTCGTCCCCATATTGCTCAAAGACTGTACTTTGGCTTCTGTATTCATTCACGGACTTGGCGATCACTAGCTTTGCACTGATTTAAATGCCAGCAGTGGCTGAGAATTACCTTTGGTGATAACAGAGGGCTTCATCAATGCAGGCCCGGAGCATCCATAGGGCAGCAGTAGGCGGCTGCCTGGGGCGCGGGTCTTGGGGAGGATGCTGGTTTGGTGCTTCCAGCACAGATGTGGGAGGCGGAGCCACAGTGGTCAGCCAGTGTGCACACTTTGAGGTGCAGGCACTGGGCCACCGTGATTGTGGTAGTGGGGGGAGGGGAGGGGAAATGGGGGTGGCGGCGGAGCCTTGCCTGGGGCGCTGGCCTTGTGCCGGCACCCTAGCGCTGCTGCTGCATCCATGGCTCTGATGGCTAAATGGCACCTCCATGTTTGATGATCCTCTGCTTCTAAGTACTGTTTGCCTCTTTTCTTTTCTGGGCTCCAAGTCGCAGCCAAGGGGTTTTCAAGGCAAGAGATATCGGTTTGCCATTGCTTGCCTCTGCATAGCAACCCTGGATTTCCTTGGTGGTTTCCCTTCCAAGTGCTAACCAGGGCTGAAGATCTAAGGAGACTGGGCTATCTAGGTCACTATTTGCTATGGGGCAATAAAAGGGAAAATGCCATGCCTTTGCTCATGAGCCATATTGAACAGGAAGCAACTGGTTGGTCACTGGAGGAAACAGTGCACAGGGCCAGATGGACCTTTGGACTAATCCAGCAGGACCATATATGTGAAGTCCCTAATCCAAATGTTGTCTCATCCACAAAATTATGCCATGCCCTTAACCATTGGAATATGTAGATAATTACAGGGCTGTTGTTAGGCATACAAGACGATGTCTGTTAATTGCTTTGAATACGGGGGGTGCGGTCACACGTACCATTAAAAGCGGGTGTGTAGCGCTCAAATCTGAACCGCTGAATATTGATTCTATGCAGGACAGTTCAGACAAGCATCCAAGAATGCGATTCATTCTGTTGTTGCGCGATCAGACATCCAATACTATCACGCTCTTTTCTTGGAGCATGCGTAATCAGATGGTGGTTTCTGGGAGGGGGGGGGGTCCATTGAACATGCGCCCAACTGTTTGGAGCTGGGAAATCAAACATTGCTTCAGAGGCAGGGGAGGAAGGGGGAAAGTTTCTGGAATTAACGTTGCCGATCCAAACCAAGGAACAGCCAGGAATTACTTTCCTAGAAACTGGCAGTGACAATGATATCTTGAAATCCTCCACACTGAAAAAAAAGATGTTTTTCCTGTTCTGAATAGTGGGATAATGTTCCCCGCCCCCCCGATCCTGTGTTGATTGGAGAAGCAGAAGCGTCACCTCAGATTCCCGGATGATCTGGCAATGCGCATGTCTGCTGGGGCTTTTTTTTTAAAAAAAGGTGAGAGGCAGTATCGCGCGTGAGCTGTCCAAACAACAAAAAGCCGATCTTGTGCCGCTGTTTTGAAAAAGGGACGGACTTTCTGTGCTGTCAAATTAATGCGCCATTCAGGCGTAGCAAGCCTGGATGACCTTGGATGATGCTCGATTGCCAGATGTGGATGTCTGAACGAACACATTTAATCCGTCAGCCAGACGGAGCTGTGTCGTCACTAATGGTACGTGTGACCGCACCCTGGAAAGCCTTATACAAATGCTCAGTATTTATTATTGCTATTAATTAAAGATACACTTTTCTTACAAGTCTAATTTTCTTACATGAGTTTTTTTAAAAATATGGGTGCTAAATAATGCTGAATAATGCCATTTGAATCTACTTCAGCAACCATTTGCAAGTGGATTTTGCCATTTCACACAGTAAAATCCAGTTACAAAGTGCATTGAAAGTGGATTGAAAATGTGTTATTTAGTGAAAGCACCAATGTCTCAGCAGCTACAAGCAAGGTACAAAATGGGAGGTTGTGTACTGTTGATGCCTGATGGTTCAACTATACACATTTCTTATATCGCAAATTTTGACCCTGGCCCTACTGTGTGGATCAAAAAATCTGCACAATGAGGTCAGGTACAGACAAGATACTTTTCCCCTTGCAGACCTGGAGGACTGTCTAGATTTGCAGGAAAATCCCAAAACTTTTTTTTTAATGGGGGATTTAACTAATTCCTCCTCTTCCATTTTCTAGCTTTTACAATTTTTGCATCATTTATCATTGAAGTGGTACACTATAGACCAGGGGTGGCCAAACTTGCTTAACATAAGAGACACATATAATTGTCAGATGAAGGAAGGAAGGAAGGAAGGAAGGAAGGAAGGAAGGAAGGAAGGAAGGAAGGAATGAAGGAAGGAAGGAAGGAAGGAAGGAAGGAAGGAAGGAAGGAAGGAAGGAAGGAAGGAAGGAAGGAAGGAAGGAAAATAGATGGTGGGGAGGGAGGGAGAAGTGGAAAGAAAGCAACTTTAACTTTAAATGCATTCTTCAAGTCACAGGCTGGCTTGGCTTGGAGAAGTGATGTGAAGAGACAAATGCCTCCTCCAAGCCAGCTGATGGGGCAGTGGGGCTTTGAGAGCTGCGCAATATGTGTGAAAGAGCCACATGTGACTCCTGGGTCACAGTTTGGCCATCCATCACTGCACCCATTTGTAACTGCCTGCTGATTTTTCCAAAACTGGAGACTTCCCTGATGGCATCAGTTTGGCTTCTCAGGGCTCACCAATAAAAAGCATGAATTCATACAAACAGTATTTATTACTCCCTTCTGGGTTTAGTTGACCTACCTAGACAATGTAGTGACGGGTACCACTCAGGGCAAAATTGGATTTATTGGCATACAAACTTATTAATACTGTTGTTAATACTGTTGAGATCACTGCCGGATATTAATCCTTTGTTGGTCAGGAACATTTACTCATTTGGTGTAACGCAGCAATGGGAGGCCAATGACTTGTTACATGGGAGAGCCACAATCTGTTATTATCTCTTCCAATAAACCAGCTTATATTTTCAAAACGACGAGCCATAAAGGAAAAGAAACAAAGGTAACTGCCAAATTTTCTCCTACTGATGGTCAAGAAGAGGTAATTGTCTCTTCAAAAGAACAGCTAAAACACCAGTCTGAAGAACTAAAACAACAATCTGAAGAATTAAAACATCAGTCTGAAAAATTAAAAACCCCGCCCAACTTTCTGCTAATGATAAACTGACTGACATTCAATTCAACAGCCTCAGAGGTTGATTGAGTTTATCGGTGCATGAGTTCAACAGAGTCCAAAATAGCTGCCCTGGAAGACTGAACTGTGGTTCACTTCATTTCATTTTATTTAGTTTATATCCCGCCCTTCCTACCAAAGCGGCTCAGGGCGGCTCACAACACAAAAATTCTAACATAGAATTAAGTTTTAAAATACATCAATTTACAACATTTAAACAATAAACCAGTAAAAACAGTAAAACAGTAAAACAAAGCCATTTACCAAAGTACCATACTACAGCCTTCTATACGAAATTTTTAAGTACCGATCAGTTGTATGCCAACGGGAAGAGGCCCTGCGGAACTGTCCAAGGTCCCGCAGGGCCCTCACTTCTTCCGGTAGCTGGTTCCACCAGCAAGGGGCTGTGATTGAAAAGGCCCTGTCTCTGGTCGACTTAAGTCGGGCCTCCTTTGGCCTGGGGATTGCAAGCAGGTTTTGAGAACTCAATCTCAGCACTCTCTGGGGAACATGTGGGGAGAGACGGTCCCTAAGGTAGGCAGGTCCTAGGCCATATAGGGCTTTAAAGGTAATAACCAGCACCTTGTACCGAACTCAGTATATTATTGGCAGCCAGTGCAGTCCCCGGAGCCCCGGCTGGATGTGCTCCCATCTAGGAAGCCCTAATAGCAGCCAGGCAGTGGCATTCTGCACTAGCTGCAACTTCTGGGTTCGGCATAGGGCAGCTCCATGTAGAGGGCATTACAGTAATCCAACCAAAAGGTGACCGTTGCGTGGATCACCGTTGCCAGATCGTCATGCTCCAGGAAAGGGGCCAACTGCCTCGCCCACCTAAGATGAAAGAATGCGGACTTGGCAGTTGCTGCTATTTGAGCCTCCATTGTCAAGGAAGGCTCCAATAGTACCCCCAAGCTCCTGACCTTGTGCGCCATTGTCAGTGGCGCACCATCAAAGGCTGGTAAGGGGATTTCCCTTCCCGGGCCACGACGACCCAGGCAAAGGGCTTCTGTCTTGGCTGGGTTTAGCTTCAATCCACTCAGTCTGAGCCATTTAGCCATGGCTTGCAACGCTAGGTCCAAGTTTTCTGGGACACAGGCAGTCTGGCCATCCATAAGTAGATAGAGCTGGGTGTCATCAGCATACTGATGGCAACCCAACCCATACCTTTGGGCAATCTGGGCAAGGGGGCGCATATAGATGTGCAACAACATCGGGGAGAGCACCGCCCCCTGAGGCACCCCGCAATCCAGCGTGTGTCTCTGGGACAGTTCACCCCCAATCGCCACCCTTTGTCCCCAACCTTCAAGGAAAGAGGAAAGCCATTTTAAGGCCAGCCCCTGAATCCCTGCGTCGGTGAGACGGCAAGTCAGCAACCGATGGTCGACCGTATCGAACGCTGCCAATAGGTCTAACATCAGTACCGCCGAGCCGCCTTGATCCAGATGCCGCTGAAGATCATCCACCAGGGCAACCAGCACTGTCTCTGTCCCATGACCTGGGCGAAAGCTGGACTGATGGGGGTCAAGAATGGAAGCATCCTCCAGGAAACTCTCTCTCTTGAAACACAACTGGTTCTCCTATTTATATTCCAAAGCAGCTATATGGGAACTCTGGATTTGATCACAACAGATGAAACGGGGCTTTCTCCCCAGAAAATCCAGATTTAAATTACCTCCTCCTTAATAACCCTGCAGCAGAAAAAAGAAAGAGAGGCTTGTATTTTCTTACTGGGTAGGGATATCTCTCCTCATGTTGTGACCCAATTCAAAGCCCCCTCCCCCTACACCAGACTGGCTGCTTTAGAGTTAAAATAATGTCAGGAAACTTCATATGTAAAGAACCAGTATTTTATAATGATTATGCTGCTGAATTATGAACAGAAGACCTGGGTTCAAATTCCTCTTTGGCCATGAAATGCAATAGTTGACCTTGGAACCGTCACACTGTCTTATACCTTTATTTAGTGTAAGGTTCCAGATCTGACTCAAGAAATATATGGGGACTTTGGGGGTGGAGCCAGGAGCAAGGTTGTGACAAGCATAATTGAACTCCAAAAGGAGTTCTGCCCAACACATTTAAAGGAACCGCGTGCCTTTTAAATGCCTTCTCTCCATTTGGAAATAATGAAGGAGAGGGACACCTTCTTTTGGGGCTCACAGAATTGGACCCCCTGGTCTAATCTTTTTGAAACTTGGGTGTTTTGAGGAGAGGCACTGGATGCTATGCTGAAAACAGCCCCGCCCCGAGCCCCAGATACCTACAGATCAATTTTCCATTATACCTCATGGGAATTGGTCTCCACAGGGTATAATGGAGTGCCCAGCAGACATTTTGCTCCCTCCCCCAGCTTTCTGAAGACCCTGAAGTGGGGAGAAGGCCTCCAAACTGGGGGATCCCCTGTCCCCACCTGGGGATTGGCAATCCTATTTGGCAGCTTTGATTAGACTGCTGGACCAGGACTGAGAAGACCATGTTCAAATCCTCTCCACTCAGCCTAACCCATCTCAGAGTTGCTGGGAGGAGACCAGGAGAACCATAGGTGACTAGGGTAGCCAGATCTATGTCGGAAAACAGCTGGAGACTTTGGGGATGGAACCAGGAGACTGCAGGGTTTGGGGAGGGGAAGGTCCTCAGGGGAGTGGAATCAAAACGCCAAGATTTTATGTAATACAACGTATTATAAGCTTAAAGCATTTCATGGCCAGAGAAAGAATAATCCTAATTAACCATAGACTTCTCACACGCCCAGATTACTACATTCCAGGTGCAATGGATTAAGATGTCCAGGTAGGAGAGGGGAAATTTTTCCTCTTGAACCTCTTTTTACACAAATATCAAATTCTGTTTTCTTCTTGTTGTCACATGTCTTATCCTTGACTTTCAAAGTGTCAGTTTTCTTGTCTTTGGTCCAGAAATCTTATCCCAGTTTCTTTGTAACCATGGTTCCCTCCTCCCTTAACAGGGTGTGCAGATGTTTCTTTAATTGGCCCTGCTCATGGTGCCTTGAACAGGCAGTAATTAGTCAGGCAGAAGTGATGGGAAGAGAAATGATGGCAAGAGCTTTATCTATTTGATTTCTGCTTAGCAAGCCACTGCTAAAAGTTACAAATGAAGGGCCAGTTTCTTTCTTTCTTTCTTTCTTTCTTTCTTTCTTTCTTTCTTTCTTTCTTTCTTTCTTTCTTTCTTTCTTTCTTTCTTTCTTTCTTTCTTTCTTTCTTTCTTTCTTTCTTTCTTTCTCTTTCCCTTCCCTTCCCTTCCTTCCGAGATGACGCCTTGGGATGAGCCAACAAAATTCTACACATTATCTGTAGATAGATATCCTGAGCTTGTTGCTACAGAGTGCAGATGAAAACATCTGTACGACAAGGCTTGCTGTATGCTGTTTTGTAAATTAGCCACTGGTTTCCTCTCTGCTCTAACATCCAAAAATGCCCGATAAGATAATCAGGGACGATAATCGCTATTAAACCCACAGTAGTGTTATGTCTTGCATCCAAGTCTTCATGTACAACACAGCGAACACTACAGAGGCGACCAGTGGAAACCCACTGGTCCCCGGATGTAGCTTGCTAATACACTCCGCCAATCAGAGGGCGGAATAGAAATTTAAAGAAATAAATAAATAAAGTAATAAATCAAGATCTGTGGCGGGAAGTTTAACTGTTCAGGATTGGACCAGGCCAGATGGAGGGTTGTTCCGGGGCATGTATATAATCGGGACCCGGCCCGCGTTTCCCTCTCTTGTGATGTACTCGCCAATAAAGTATGTTGCCTTTAAAACATCTCGTCACTCAGTACATTACAGTGGCGACGAAGGTGGGATCCTAGCCAGGTAACTCCCAAAGCGGGACTTTGCTGACCTGGCAGGAGACGAGGAAGGCACGCAGACTAGGGAGACTGAAGCGCCCGCTGCCGCCACCACCACCATGGCGAACCAGAGTATGATGACGGGTCACCTTGCAGAGTTCGACCCCGCCAACCCCGATAGGTGGGAGACCTACACGGAGCGGGTCGACTGCTACCTATGAGCGAACATGATCATGGACGACAGCCGTAAGAGAGACGTGCTCCTGAGTGCCTGCGGGGAGGCCACATTCGGGATCGCAAAGGGTCTCTCGGCCCCCACAAAGATCACAGAGAAAACGTACGAGGAGATAGTCAGACTCCTGACCAGGCACTTCTTGCCCCAGCCATCCCTCATCGCCCGCCAATTTCTCTTCCACAGGAGAGATCAAGCAGCGGGAGAGACGGCCGCAGTCTACCTGGCTGCCCTCCGCCAAATCGCGGGGAACAGCAGCTTCGACAAGCTGGACGAAGCCTTGAGGGATCGATTTGTTTGGGGCCTCCGAGATGAAAGACTACAGCAAAAGCTTTTTGCGAAAGAGGAGCTCACCCTACAGAGCGCCTTCAATTAAGCCATCGCGTTCGAGAGAGCCACCAAAAAGCTACAACAACCCGCAAGCAGAAGCCGTCCACCAGGAAGAAACGGCACCGGGCAACCCAGAGGAGGAGGCAAACCAGCTCCGTCGCCAACTAGGAACGGGCCCAAGAGCACCCACGAGACCATGAGTGATGGAGAGACCAGCCAATACCAAGTGCGCCAGCTGTGGGGATCCACACGAGAGACGGGACTGCCCATATCGGAACATGGACTGAAGGAACTGTGGGAGAGTGGGCCACATAGCGCAGGCTTGCCGGGCCAAGGTTAACCGCAGGTGCCAGTCCACCAACCACGACTCGATGGAGGCATACTCGACCGCATCAACGAGCCTGCAGGTAATGAATTTGCCCCTCACCACCCTCGACAAGGTCAGGGTGTCGGTCTCTATCGAGGGCGCTCCATGCCTAATGGAGCTGGACTCGGGCTCCTCCATCTCCATAATCTCGGAGGAGTCGCTTAGAAAACTTTGCCCCAGGGGCCATCTCAGGCTGCTGCTGGCCAATTTCATACTGCGGGACTTAAAAAAAAAAACCCTGTACAGGTTTTGGGTTGGGCCACGGTAAGGGTAGAGTATAAGAGCTTCAAGGGCAAACTGGAAATACTAGTAGTCAAACGCCAGCTCACTACTTTACTGGGGCTGGCCTGGTTTCAACCGTTGGGCATTCAAATAGTAGGGTGCAGCAAATGAATTCCAGGAATTCCTGGAAGTGTTTGATGGGTCCCTGGTGTGTTACAAGGGGCCTCCCATCATCTTACCCCTCGATCCCCAAGTGTGACCGATTAGGCTCAAGGCCAGGCGGGTTCCGTTTGCTCTTAAAGCTAAAATAGAAGCGAAGCTGGACCGCCTCACGGCCCAGGGGGTGCTAGAATCGGTGTCCTATGCTGCATGGGAAACACCTATAGTCACTCCAGTGAAGCCGAATGGGGATGTGCGCATATGCGCCAATTACAAGTGCACCATAAACAAGGCACTGCAAAACAAACCATACCCCGTCTGGTAGTCAGCCACGTACTGGCAGCCCTAGCTGGCTCTAAGGTTTTTGGGAAACTGGACTTGGCACAGGCATACCAGTAACTCCCGGTGGACGCCGAAACAGAAGAAGCCCAAACCATTGTGACTCACAGGGAAGCTTTTCGGGTGCGGCGGTTACAATTTGGGGTCAGTGTGGCTCCGGGGATTTTTCAGAGCATAATGGATTCTCTCCTCAAAGGGATCCCCGGAGTACAACCGTTTTTTGATGATGTTCTGATCGCCGCCCCGGACGCTGAGGAGTTCATCAGCCGTCTGCGTGAGGTACTCCGCCGTTTCCAGGCGGTGGGACTTAAAGTTAAGCAGGAAAAGTGTTCCCTTGGAGTGTCGAGGGTAGAGTTCTTGGGGTTTGCAGTAGACGCCGCGGGAATCCACCCAACGGCCAACAAGACCAAGGCAATTGTCCACGCCCCGGCCCCCACATGCAAGGCGGAGCTACAAAGTTTCTTAGGATTATTGAATTTTTACCATTCATTTTTGCTCCACAAAGCAGCCATTGCAGAACCCCTTCATAGGCTCCTGGATAAAAATGTCCCGTGGGTCTGGGGAAAGCAGCAGGCCGCCGCTTTTCAGGCAGTCAAGGGCCTCCTAGTTTCTAACGCTGTGCTCCACCACTTTGACTAATCCCTCCCAGTGATTCTGGCGTGCGATGCCTCCCCATACGGAGTGGGCGCCATCCTGGGGTACCAACTCCCGGATGGGAGGGAGGTTCCTGTGGCCTATTATTCGAGGACCCTGACCCCCGCTGAGCGCAACTATGCCCAGATTGACAAAGAGGCTTTAGCAATCGTGGCAGGGGTGCATAAATTTAACGACTACCTGTACGGTAGGCATTTCACGATCACCACAGACCATAAGCCGCTCTTGGGCCTCCTCGCCCCAGACCGCCAGACGCCGCAAATTCTGTCGCAGCGCGTCCTGCAGTGGAATCAGTTCCTCAACTCATACACATATGCCCTGGTCCACCGCCCGGGCAAAGCTATGGGACACGCTGACGCCCTCAGCCGCCTGCCACTGCCCTCTATGGACCCGGCCCCAGCCCTGGCCCACCATGTGATGCTTATAGAGACTTTACCGGAGAGGCCCCTCCATGCTGACGAAGTAGCTAAGGCTGCGGGTAGAGACCACATCCTCGCCCGTGTCTTAGACTGGGTGGGAAGGGGATGGCCCGAAGGCAAACAGGCCGCAGAATTCAGGGCCTTCGCAGCACGCAGGGAAGAACTGTCCACGCACAAGGGGTGCCTTCTCTGGAGAAGCAGGGTAGTGGTCCCCCCCCCCCTTGCGGAAACAAGTGCTGGAGCCCTACACGAAACACATCCGGGAATAGTGTGGATGAAGGCCCTGGCACGCAGCTATGTATGGTGGCCGGGAATGGACGAAGAGATTGAGGGGTGGGTTCAAAGGTGCCAACCCTGCCAAGAGCCCCGGCCTGATCCGTCCAGTGCCCCTGTCCATCACTGGGAGTCCAATAGGAGGTCGTGGTCCCGATTACACCTAGACTTTGCAGGCCCATACCAGGGCGAAATATTCTTTATTCTGGTAGATGCATACACCAAGTGGTTGGAAGTTATTCCCGTAGCTTCAACCTCCACGGCATTGGCGGTCAGAGCCTTGTATAGGGTCTTTTGCATGCATGGGATTTGCGATACCCTCGTCACAGACAACGGGACCGCTTTCACCTCCCGGGAATTCTGGGAGTTATTGAATAGATACTTAATACAGCACATCCAGTCCGCCCCCTTCCATCCAGCCACCAACAGCCAAGCAGAGCGCATGGTGCGCTTCACGAAAGAGGCCCTGGGGCGCATTGTACAGGGTGATTGGGACCACCGCCTGGCAGCCTTCCTATTTGATAACCGAATCATCCCCAACCCCGTCACCGGGTTGAGCCCTGCCGAGTTGCTAATGGGGAGGAAGCTGATCACCAAGCTAGACCGGTTGCATCCCGACTGGGCCACAGACCTCTGCAGTTCCCCCGAATCCTGGGAAGCCGCTAGGGGGTTCTTTCCAGGGGATCCGGTGTACGCTATGAACTTTGCAAGCGGTCCAGGGTGGTTAACCACCCGGGTGCTGCAGGTGACCGGGTCCCGCTCCTACGAGGTCTCGACGGGGGGGGGGGGAGATCCTTAGGAGGCATATCGATCAGCTGCACCACCGCACTTTGCCAGAGGAACCGACAGCAATTGGGGGTGGGGGAAGCGGGGGAGAACTGACAGCAACACCCCCGGTAGCTACCCCACCCTTGCCGACTGCACCGACTGTACGGGCGGAAGAGCACCACAGCGGTGGGAGCGACCCCCCCCCCAGAGAGGGGTCTCCGGAAGAGCAACAAGCGGCGGACAGTCCTCTTCCAGTGTCACCTCAACCCGGGGAAACCGCCGCCCCGCCAGCCATGGCGGCAGCTCAAACTCCACAAATAAACCCGAGGAGGTCGACCAGGGAACGCAGGGCACCAGCCTACTTGAAAGACTTTGTGTCCTGAACTAGGGGGGGGGGGAGGAGTGTTATGTCTTGCATCGAAGTCTTCATGTACAACACAGCGAACGCTACAGAGGCGGATGTAGCTCGCTAATACGCTCCGCCAATCAAGATCTGTGATGGGAAGTTTAACTGTCCAGGATTGGACCAGGCCAGACGGAGGGTTGTTCCGGGGCATGTATATAATCGGGACCCGGCCCACGTTTCCCTCTCTTGTGATGCACTCACCAATAAAGTATGTTGCCTTCAACACGTCTCGTCACTCAGTAAATTACAGACCCTTTGCCCAACACTGTATTTAACAACACTAGTAAATTAACTCTACGTAATTCAACTTGTTCTTAATAAGGTGTTTGATTTCCTTCTTCTCTTGCCATGCAGAAGAATGAGTGGCTGAGCAATTCCAACACCTAATCTATGGGATTCATCATCATGGGTTTTGGCGATGGCCAGGGGTCGTTTTATAGAAAAATAGGTGGTGGAGCTCATTAGCAGAACTCATTAGCAAATGCCACCCCCTGCCACCAGCCAAAAGCAACCCGACACAAGAAAGGTGAGCCCTGAGTCCTAGAGATCCAGCCAGCCCAAGCAGGCCTCACTCGCCTGGGGCTCTCCTGGGCTGCCCTCCACCCAGTCAAAAGGCCAGCAAGCCACCAGCCGCCCAAAATCACATAAGAAGTGGAGAAAGGGTGGCATGGGCTTCTCCAGGGGTTAATGAGGGCTGCTGGAGGTGTGGCAAAGCCCCTGGTGGCTGGCTGGCTGCCTGCTCTCCTAATCCATGGATTGTTATGCAGCTGCACCTACTATTCAATGAACAAGATAGGTAGGGAGGAGGGAGGTGAACCCTCAGAATGGTTCAGGAGCTGTGCTCCTGTGAGCTTCTGCTGAATTCAAGGCCTGTCGATGGCTACAATGGCTCTAAAAAGAGACACATTCCCAGGAAGGGGAGTCTAAAAGCAACCAATAGCCTGTAGTCTGGTGGCACAGTCCATTCTTACTGCTTCTGGATTCTATCATCTAATTCTTCTCTGTGCGTGAGCCATTATTTATTATTATTGTTGTTGTTATTTAGTACATTTTTATCCTGCTCTTCCTCTCAGGACACTGAGCTCCCCTCCTTCATTTTATTTTTACCACAAAGCAGTTAGGCTGAGAGAGCGTGACTGGCCCCAGGTCACCCAGCAAGCTTTCATGGCCGAGTATGGATCTGAACTCAGGTTTCTCAGATCCTCCTCTGATACTCTAACCAAGCTGGATCTGGCCAGGGCCTTTTTGGTAGAAAAAGCCCAACAGGAACTCATTTACATATTAGGCCACACCCCCTGACATCACCGTTGTTTTGCGCAGGAACTCGTTTGCATATTAGGCCACACACCCCTGACACCAAGCCAGCAGGAACTGCATTCCTGCTCAAAAAAAGCATCCTGGATCTAGCTATATTATACAAGCAGGGAGTTCTTTTGAGAAGAACTGCACAAGAGTAGCCACTTTTTGCTATTGCACTGCGTCATTCTGTCAAAGTCACTCACAGATTCCTCCATTTTGATAATCCTCATTAGGGATGTGTCAGCCTCTTTCCAGCATCCACTCCTTCATTTCTGGATAAAGATCACAACAAACGATAAAGTTCTTCAGTAACTGCAGCTAGCAATCACATTCCTTGGAGGAACAGACTTTAATCAGCCACTTGGTTGTTCTGTGCGCAGGTCCACAGCAGAGGTGTGATGAATACCTATCATAGATGGATGGACTTCATTAGAGATGATGTCATCGGAAAGTTATGAGACGTGCTCTTCCTGCAATCTCTGATCAAGATGATGCGCTTCTTCTTTTTCCCTCTGCAGGCAGGGATCTTGCATTTGTTCTTCCTCCTTTTCATTCCCTAACATCTAGCAATGCAAAGCAGGCCTGTAGCTACAGGGGGAGCCTGTGAGGGTACTGTCCCCTTACTTCTAGGCTGGGCCCCCTTACTTCCAGGGGGCCCTCTGTGTGCAGCCATTTTTTTTCATGAGTGGTAGCTGAAGCAAGGAGAGCAGAGCAGGGCACAGGGCACTGAAGCAACAGGTGGAGAGGAGGGAGGCAGAGGAGCGGAAGGTGGAAGAAGCCATGTGGAATGGGCTGGGGGAGAAGGAGTTGGAACCCCCCTGCTTCCATGCAAGGGGCAGTCCCTTCTTGACTCCAAAGTTTTCGGGTTGGCTGCCTCGACTTGGCCACTTTCAGAGCATCCAGCTTTTGCCCTTACCCTAGAAAACTTCTGAGAAGCGGCAAGCCCCGCACTGGATGAGAAATGATGCCCCCTGACTTTTGAAATCCTGGCTACAGCCCTGATGCAAAGCCTTTGTACAGTATCATGGCATCGTGGGCTTTTCCAACAAGCATGCAATGAATTGGTAGCATTTTCAGTTGATGATGATGATGATGATAAAGATATTGGATTTATATCCTGCCCTCCACTCCGAAGAGTCTCAGAGCAGCTCACAATCTCCTTTACCTTCCTCCCCCGCAACAGACACCCTGTGAGGTGGGTGGGGCTGGAGAGAGCTCTCACAGCAGCTGCCCTTTCAAGGACAACCTCTGCCAGAGCTATGGCTGACCCAAGGCCATGCCAGCAGGTGCAAGTGGAGGAGTGGGGAATCAAACCCGGTTCTCCCAGATAAGAGTCCACATACTTAACTACTACACCAAACTGGCTCTCTGTTTAGGTGGCTTCCACGCAGGGACAGTCTTGTGTATTTCCCTGTTGCAGTTGCTGATACAACACCGTGGCAACGGGGCTTCTTCATGGCAGGTTTTCCTGCAGTTTCCTTGACCCAGTTCCCCAGCAGTGGCCATCCCCATCCCCCCCCCCTTTTTGGATTTGTACAACTGTGTGTGTGCATGCGCATGCATGCATGCCTGGAAGTTATGGTGACCTCTGGCAATCCCTACTGGGGCATGGAGGACATTGAGAGAAGTGGCTTGATACAGCCTGCCTCTGCCTCCCAGTCCTGGTATTCTAAGGAGGTCTCCTATCTAAGTGGTTGCCAGAGTTGGCCCTGCTTAGTTTTCAAAATCTGACAAGATCAGCTTGCCTGGGCTATCCAGGTCAGGGTGCCATCCCCTGCCCCTGTCTCCTGAGGCTTTCTCATTTTTTTAAAAAAAACCTGTTTATTGAATGTGATGCCGTGACCTGGATAGCCCATGCAAACCTACACCGATTTTCCACTCACCTTACACTGTTTTCACATTCCTCTTCTCAGCCATTTTCGTCAGGAGAACTGATCTTGTAGTCTGAAGATGAGCTGTGATTCCAGGGGATCCCCAGGGGCGCCCCTAATTCTCACTTTTAAAATCTCTAGCCTCTTTTGTTGCAGAGATACAACCTTCCCCTTGTATCTCTGTATTCAGATCTTTTCTCCTGTCCTGAGGCTTTGGAAAATCGGTGCTGACAGCACGCAACCCCTTCCCCCACCAGCTCATGTGAAGATTTGGTGAGGCAAGCAGTGGTTGAGGCTTGAACTGTTCAGCCATCCGTGCTAGATGGTTTGGGGGGGGGGGGGGCATGATCAACTGAAAGGATGGAGTTTCCCTCCACTGAGCATGAGGAAGCCCAGGGGTGATGCTGAGAGAGAAATGCGATGGGTCAAAACCAGCCAGCCAGCCCTGAACGATCTCTGCAAGCTGCCATCAGTAAAAGAGTGCAGAGAACAGGAAGCATCCCAGACTGTGTACTGTGACCTTGGGAAGCAGTTCTTAGCCCTGGCATGTGCCGGTGTGTCTGTGGATGAATGTGTACAGAGATGCCCATTCAGAGCACGTGGCAAGATCTATATTGGCATTTTGGAGGCCTTCCCCAGCCAAGGCTCTCACCCAGCGCCAGATTTATCAGCCCTAGCAGCTACGATGCCCTTCACCTCTCTCAGTGGCCTTTTATCAAACTGATGCCTTTCCCTAAGGTCCTGGCAAGCAGAAGACTGGAGGTGAGAGGTTAGTCCTTTGCTCAGAGGCATTTCTGCTTTTCTGTCTATTTTCAGAATGGAAAGCTTTCACAGAAACTTGAGAATCTGGCTAGCTTTACACAACATTTTCTCTCTCTCTCAGCCTGCCAGCTTCCATACTGCAGGAATGCTTTCTGGAGCATCCACACAAAGTCATCCTGTAATCATACCAAGTCCAAGCTGGGAAATTCCTGGACATTTAGAGGCAGGCAGAGTCTGGGGAGAGTGGGGTTTGGATAGGTAAGGGAACTCAGAAGAGTATAATGCCACAGAGTCCATCCTCCAAAGCAGCCATTTTCTCCACAGGCACTGATCTCTGTCATCTGTGATTCTGGTAGGGTTGCCAGGTCTGTGTTGGAAAATACCTGGGCACTTTGGGGGTGGATCCGGGTGAGGGCAGAGTTTGGGGAGGGGAGGAGCCTCACCATGGTACAATGCCATAGTGTCCACCCTTCAAAGCAGCCATTTTCTCCAGGGGAGCTGATCTCTGCCAGCTGGAAATCAGAGGTAAAAGAGGGAGATCTCCAGGCCCCACCTGGAGGCTGGCAACCCTACCCTGTGGTATTCTACATCACTGAACTCTAGCTCCCACCTCAGGCTCCACATCCAAAATCTTCAGGGATTTCTCAACCCAGAATTGGCAACTGTAAGGGGGTGTTATCACTCTTAGATATGTTTAATACTTACCTGGAACTTATAAATACAATTTCCAAATATGGTTGCCAGGTCTGTGTTGGATAATACCTGGACACTTTGTAGGTGGATTCAGGAGAGCGCGGGATTTGGGTGGGTAGGGGCCTCAGAATGGTACAATGCCATGGAGTCCACCTTTCAAAACAGCCATTTTCTCCAGGGGGGACGACCTCTGCCAGCTGGAGATCAGTTGTAAAAGCGGGAGATCTCCATGCCCCACCTGGAGGCTGGCACCCTTACCCCTCTTCTCCCCTGCATTTCCTCTGTGTATGTGGCTTTTGTAGTCTGCTTCCCTTCCTGTGGCAGCCATTTTGTGCTCTCCTTCTGGCAGCCATTTTGTGATTGTGCTCACCACCCTCTGTCAGAATTCCAAAGGTGCCCACAGGTTCAAAAAGTCTGGGGACCCCCTTGTTGCTCTGAATTCCCAGCCTATGTTTCAAAACTAAACCTTGGGTGGAGTGAATTAGTGTTCCAGGTAGCTTCAGGTCCGGTTCAATCCAAAACTTGAGATGGACTTGGAGAAAAAGGCACTCAAGGCTAAACCCAATGACTTTAGCAACTTCCTGCCTCTTCAATATTCCAGGCAAAAGAGGCATGAGATATCAAGACATCTTAAAAACATCCTGCCTGTGTATCATCCTCCACCATTTCACAGACAAAAAACAGACGTCTCTATAAACCACAGCAGAGTGAACCTTGTTTTCATCGGTGTAATAGGAGACGGCATGCATCCCTGCACAAACCAAAGCAATATTTGCTGGGAGTTTTCAGCTGAAAGCACAGGTAGGCAGGTGGCAACCTTCAGGAATGGGCAGTATGGAGCTCAACGTCTCTGCCTGTTTGTTTTTTGCAATTGAATAGATAGAGTCCATGCTCTCAGGAGAGCTCTTTCATAGGCAGTGAAGCAATGAAATGTAATTGGCCTCCCTCTCTGTACCTTGAAAATCCACCCTTTATCTCCACATGTGGGCAGGTAACTGATCTTCCTGCCAGGTCCTGGCTGCAGGACCGGTTGGAAGAGTTTCTCTCACCTCTGAATGCTTTAGCTCGAACAAAGCTCTTGTTGTGACCATTAGTTCAGTTGACCAGAATCGAGAGCATTGTTGTTGGATTATAGATGGCTTGTTGACCATTCCAGAAGCTGGAAGACTGTGATGCATAGAAGCTTAGGGAAAACAGCTGTCAAGAATGACCAGTTGGTGATGGAAGTGATCTGGAGACATTATCCATTGATTCAGGCCTCATTTTGGGCAGGAGCTCACAGGAATGGAGCTCCGGAACCTCTACATTTTATTGTGCTCTTTCTTTCTTTCTTACCCCTCCCTCCAATACTTGCTTCCGGGCACCATTGTTCAAACCCCTGTGAGAATTTTGCTGAACTCTCAGATTTGACAAACTTTCTAATATTTTTCACCAAAAAAATGGGAAAACAACCAAAACATATAAAGCAGACAGATGGAAATCTTCGTGATGCCACTGTGCTACATGGGAGAAAGTAATTTTAAAAGTATGATGGGAGTGAGGTTTTATTATGACCATTATAATTCAAGAAGCATTTTAAGGTAGATGCTGAGCTGACAGAATTTAGTACACCTTCCGGTGATGTCAGAGATGTGTGGCATGTGCAAATGAGTTGTGCTACTGAGCTCTGGCACCTCTTTTTCTACAAAATGACAGCTGTGTCGACTCGATAGTTTTCACAACAGATTGCCCTAAGTCAGGGAAAGGATGTAGTTCTGTGGCAAAGTGTGTCCTTTGCATGGAGAAGATTCTAAGTTTATTTGTATGTTTATTTCATTTATAAATTATAGTTCACTTTTTTCCCCAATGAGGATCCAAACTAGGTTACATCTTACAATTAAAGTTTGTAATGCTTGATTTCAAGTATTTGAGAGTCTGTGGTTTTTGATGGCTTACGTGCAACGGTATTAATATATGTAAGAAATCTATTTCCCAGTTACCCTCTCAACAGAATTTTTGAAACAATTTCCAATGAGTAAGATACATTCAATCAGCAATGTACAAGATCTATACAACCAACCATCAGCATGAAAGTCAAACTGAAAACAGCAATAATCAAAAAGATCATTCAAAACGACAAGGAGTAGCAATGAAAACAACTGAAGAAGCCACAGTAAGACACCCAAAGAGCAAGACAAGGCGGGGCAGGCCGACAGTAATTGATTGAACGATTAATTGATTTGGGAGGATTTCTCCTCCCCTATCATTTAATTCTAAAACATGTGAGGTGACTTTGTAATAAAACCAGCAGCACATCCAACCAAAATTAAATACAATTGATGAAAGTAGATCAATAGACAGACCTGCTCACTTCTACAGAGTAGGGTTGCCAACTCTAGGTTGGGATACCTGGAGGTTTTGGGGGTGGGGTCTGAGGAGGACAGGGTTTTGAAGAAGAGAGGGACCTCAGCAGAGTACAATACTATCAGTCCACCCTCCAAAGCTATTTTCTCCAGAGGAACTGATCTTAGTCATCTGGAGGTCAATTGCAATAGCAGGAAATCTCCAGGTCAGTGCTCCCTGTTAGCTGAGTTAGTGTGAGCTAGCTGAGTTCAGTTTTTTAGCCTCCAGCTCACACATTTTTGTCTTAGCTTGGGAAAGATGGCCTCAGAGCAAACTAATTTATGCAGTAGCCAAATTGCTGGCTCACAACTTTGATGCCCCCCTAGCAGGGCTTTTTTGGAAGAAAAAGCCCAGCAGGAACTCATTTGCATATTAGGCCACACACCTCTGGTGCCGAGCCATCCGGAACTGCGTTCCTGTGCGTTCCTGTTCGGAGAAAAAGCCCCGCCCCCTAGTGATAAAAGCTCACAAAGTAGAATTTTTGCTCACAAGACTCCATAGCTTAGAGGGAGCATTATTCTAGGTGCCCACCTAGGGGTTGGTAGAACTACCATAGAGTGGCAGGTGTTGATGGAAGGGCAGGCAACATGTAGCAACAATATCAAGAGTTATACTTACCATATTCTCCAACTTCAGGGCCTCATTCCTAAAATCATCTGAAGTGGAATCACTGTAGTTGGGATGGTAGATCTCATTGACTAGCTTGAATGAGCCCTTGAAATATTGAATGGCCTCATTTTCTCCAATCTGGCCAGAAAATGGCTTCTGAGAGTGAGTCACATTTAGGGGCAATGTTATCTGCCATGGAGAAACTGTAGTTACATCCTGTGAAGAGCTCAGTTTCACGGCTGTGGTTTGTTGTTGCCCAGAGGTTGGCTCCAATGCTGAGGTAGGCTTCTTGGACAATGTCAGGTTCACGGTTGACATCAACTGCTGAGAAGAAATAATTTCTGTGGCTATCATCAGCTGCTGTGGAGACTCCTGTTTCACAGGAAGGGTCAGTACTTGCTCTGGAGACTTCTGTTTTGTGGATGAGGTGAGCCTGTCTAGCAAGACAGAGTGTGTCACTGATACCAATGGCGGTGGGGAAGTTAATGAACTGGTCTTCTCTGTTGGCGCCTGAGGAAAATCTGTCTTCTTCCTATCTGAAGTCTGTTGCTGGAGATAGTTTGTGGGTGATGTCTGTTGCAGAAGGGTAGAGTTCACAGAAGAGATTAAACCCTGAGGGGATGAAGAGGTTAGGGCTGCTGTGTGATTCTGGGAAACATTGAAGGTCGTGGCTGAAAACTGAGGCAACGTCTCAGGAGATGCAAAGGACTGGCTGCTGGGTTTTGGGGTTGTGGTCCCATTGATCAAGAGGTTGGTTTTATTCCCAGAATATGTTGTCATTGGGTCATAGAATTCTGAGACAGGGGGAAGAAATAGTTTAGGGAAACAAACATTTCATCTTTTGTTTCTTTTTATAGCTATATTTCTAATAGTAATGTTCAGGGCTTTTTTTTTTTTTTTGTAGAAAAATCCCAGCAGGAACTCATTTGGATGTTGAACTTGGTGATCGGGAGAAATGGGATTTTCCAGTTTGGTGTAGCGATTAAGTGCATGGACTCTTATTTGGAAGAACTGGGTCTACCCATCTACCTCACAGGGAGTCTGTTGTGGGAGTGGGGGGAGGTAAAGGAGAATGTGACCATTCTGAGACTCTGAGATTCAGAGTGAAGGGTGGGATAGAAATCTAATATCTTATTAGATATTAGACGGGAGCACATTCGGCCGGGGCTCTAGGGTCTGCACTGGCTGCCAGTAATATTCCGAGTCCGGTACAAGGTGTTGGTTATTACCTTTAAAGCCCTATATGGCCTAGGACCTGCCTACCTTAGGGACCGTCTCTCCCCACACGTTCCCCAGAGAGTACTACGCTCAGGTTCACAAAACCTGTTGGTAGTCCCTGGGCCAAAGGAGGCCCGTCTAAAATCCACCAGGGATCGGGCCTACTCAATAACGGCACCTTATTGGTGGAACCAGCTGCCGGAAGAGGTGCGGGCCCTGCGGGATCTAGGGCAATTCCGCAGGGCCTGTAAGACAGCCCTCTTCCGGCAGGCCTATGACATTAACTGACAATGTAAAATATCTTGGAACAAAATGTATCTATAGGCCGCCGGTTTTATTCTATCTTGTTTTTATTAATTTATGGTTTAATTGTATTTTAAATGTTTTAAACTGAAGTTGTTTTAATTATTATGCTGTAAGCCGCCCTGAGACACTTGGGTGAGAAGGGCGGGGTATAAATCTTAATATAAATAAATAAATAAATAAATAAATAAATAAATAAATAAATAAATAAATAAATAATTATCTTCTTATTATTATTATTAGGCCACACCCCCTGATGTCACCATTGTTTCACACAGGGCTTTTTTGTAGAGAAAGCCCAGCAGGAACTTATTTGCATATTAGGCCACACAACCTGATGCCAAGCCAGCTGGAACTGTGTTCCTGCTCCAAAAAAGCCCTGGTAATGTCTGGTCCCCATCTGCAGACATCTAAATCCACAGATCGGGACCAAAACCACTGCTGCTAACCAGACTTTCCTGCAAACTTGAGAGATCCCCCAAGGATTTCAGAAAATTCTGAGATCTTTAAAAAAAAAATACAAGGGTGAGTTTTTAAAGTCCTCCCCCCATATAAAAGCACTTACCATGAGGCAGTGGCCATTGGGATCCACTGGACATGGTAGCAACCATTGGAAGATGCTACAGTACACTGGGAATTGCTCTGGGCCCAGCTGCAACAAGGGAACCCTGGGAATCACCCTGGGCCTGATGGCGGTGGATGCCAGGAGCCATTCCAGGTCCAGTGGAGGTAGATGCTAGGAGCTACTACAGGATCAGCAGCTCTTAGACACTGCTGCCACAGCAGCCCACCACAGAGCTGGCTGGTGGGGCCTTGAGTCATGCTGAACTTGGTGATGGGGAGAAATGAGATTTCCCACAGCAAGTCTTGTGGGCCCCAGACTTGTTAATTTATATTTTTGCTGATTAGGGTTGCCAAGTCCAATTCAAGAAATATCTGGGAGCTTTGGGGGTGGAGCCAGGAGACATTGGAGGTGGAGCCAGGAGCAAGGCTGTGACAAGCATAAATGAACTCCAAAGGGAGTTCTGGCCATCACATTTAAAGAGACCACACACCTTTTAAATGCCTTCCCTCCACTGGAAATAATGAAGGATAGGAGCACCTTCTTTTGGGGCTCATAGAATTGGATTCCCGGTCCAATCTTTTTTTGAAATTTGGAGGGTCTTTTGAGGAGAGGCATTAGATGCTATGCTGCAAATCTGGGGCCTCTACCTCAAAAAACAGCCACCCCGGAGCCCCAGATATCCGTGGATCAATTCTCCATTTTATCCTATGGAAATCGGTCTCCATAGGGAATAATGGAGTGCCCAGCAGACATTTCCCTCCCCGCTTTCTGATGACTCTGAAGCAGGGGGAGGGCCTCCGAACTGGGAGATCCCCTGCTCCCTCCTGGGGATTGGCAATCCTCTTGCCAATGGTGCTGTTCTCTGCTTTCTGCTGCTGGCTTTGTACATTCATTTTAATTGCTTAAGCAGTTTTCCAAACATAATTTAGATAGTATTTATATAGGCAACAATTTATATATATATATATATATATAATGCTCATTTATTGGTGCACAAATAACATGGAACAAAGCATTCATCATTCCCACCCAGTGCTTTAGGGGTTTGTATAATGTTCTTATATGTATTTTAGCTTTGGCTTTAATTGTACTGGGTTTTGTTTTTGTTTAGGTTTAATTGTTTTAAAGATGTAATTTTATTATAAAGGGCTTTGTTGTAGAAAAGGCCCAGTGGGAACTCCTTTGCAGTCAAACATGATTCTTCATTTTCTGTCCCCTTGTACCAAATTTCCCCCATAATGTTAATTTTATTTTCCAAAATTTATACCCTGCCCTCATAATGGCCACCAAGGTAGCTAACAAGTTATAACATATATAATAAAAAGTTAAAGTTAGTCCCCTGTGCAAGCACCAGTCATTTCCTACTCTGTGGTGATGTTGCTTTCCCAACGTTTTCATGGCAGACTTTTTACGCAGTGGTTTGCCATTGCCTTCCCCATTGCCATCTACACTTTTCCCCCAGCAAGCTGGGTACTCATTTTGCTGACCTTGGAAGGATGGAAGGCTGAGTTAACCTTGTCAGTTACCTGAACCCAGCTTCCACTGGGATTGAACTCAGGTCGTGAGCAGAGAGCTCCACCTCCAACTGAAGTTGCTGGACATTGAACCTGAAGAAGAAGAAGATATTGGATTTCTATCCCGCCCTCCACTCCGAAGAGTCTCAGAGCGGCTAACAATCTCCTTTACCTTCCTCCCCCACAACAGACACCCTGTGAGGTGGGTGGGGCTGGAGAGGGCTCTCACAACAGCTGCCTTTTCAAGGACAACCTCTGTCAGAGCTATGGTGGACCCAAGGCCATGCTAGCAGGTGCAAGTGGAGGAGTGGGGAATCAAACCTGGTTCTCCCAGATAAGAGTCCGCACACTTAACCATTACACCAAACTGGCTCTCCCTCATCTGGGACTTTCTGCATGCTTAGCAGAGGCAATTCAACTGAGCCCATTGCCCCTCTCAGTTTAGGGGCTGAAAGTGAAGGGAAGAGAAATTAAAACCATCCATAGAAACAGATGGATCCATGATATTAACTAATTCACTTCAGCCTTGTAAACTTTTACTCTTTCACAGTCTGTAATTACTAGCAAAATGCTCTCAAAATGAAGGGGCATATCTAGGGTTGCCGGGTCTGGGTTGGAAAATACCTGGAGACTTTGGGAGTGGATTCAGGAAAGGATGGTGTTTGGGGAGGGACCTCAGCATGACACAATGCCACCTTCCAAAACAACCATTTTCTCCAGGGGAGCTGATCACTGCCAGCTGGAGATCAGTGGTAAAAGTGAGAGATTTCCAGGCCCCACCTGGAGGCTGGCAACCCTCGATGTATCTAGCAATGTAGCGGCCTAGTTCAGTGGCAATGTCTGTCATGTCTGGGGCTAATGAATTCAAATCTCACCCAGGCCAGAAACCATCTTCCTGGCTTCCTAGATTTCTACAGGCAGCATTGATTTTTATTTCTTTGTTGAGCATACATGAAAATCGACCCTTTCAGACCTGATGTGTGAAGGGGCAGGGCTTTTTTCAAGCAGGAATGCACAGGAACGTAGTTCCAGGTGGCTTGGTGTCAGGGGATGTGGCCTAATATGCAAATAAGTTCATGCTGGGCTTTTTCTACAAAAAGCCCCATGTGAAACATTAGTGATGCCAGAGGGTGTGGCCTAATATGCAAATGAGTTCCTGGTGGGCTTTTTCTACCAAAAAAGCCCTGGGAAGGGGTATAGCACAAAACACAGGCCGCTCACCAAATATACCACAGATAGATTTTAATGGCAATTATAACATTGCTGAAGTCTTTATTTTATTTGAATGCCATCCAAACAATAACCTATCATGAAATAATATTTCAGCTTTCAATCCCATCATCTTCAATGGGCTTACAATGCAATCCTAAAGAGAATTACACTCTTCTATGTCCACAGAAGTCAATAGGCACCAAAGGATGTAACTCAGCTTAACATGGCACTGTTGCATACCTCTTTCCCCCAGTTCAAACTAAACAAGAAACCAGATTTTTTTTGGGGGGGGGGTGAGGGGGGATAGCCACATAAAAATTGCAAACCATAAGAGAGCTAGCAAAGATCAGGAAGTCACAATGCCATCCTAGGCAAAGTTATACCCTTTCAAGTCCATTGAAGTCAATGGGCTTCAAAGGGTATAACACTTCTTAGGACTACACTGTTAATTTGGCGGAATAAAACCAGCTTTGCAAGCTAAAATGCCATGCAGCTGATGGGGACATACCCACAAGTTGCATCCTTTGCTGTGAGGCAGGGATGCCAATATGCAGATGGTGGTACCCTAGGTTGGACAATAGAATCCAGACTCTGGCATGTTACAGTCTCAGATGCACGATCGGTGGGCTCTGGCATCCCTTTCACCCAGGTTATGGAGCAGCTCATACCTAGAAAATACCGCAGGAGAGTGATGGAGCTGGCCACTAGCATCAAGAGAAGGAATCTACTGAGAAACTCAATGCAGCAATAGCAGCAGCGCAGGGACCTCTCCTTGGCCTGTGGAAAGAGCAACCAGTAAGAAGAATGGGATACTGGCCTACCACATTTGGTACTACTGGATCAGGCCATCAGCACCAGCTTGCTGTGTCCGACAGTGGTCAGCCAGATGGCTCTAAAACTCTTGCAGATGGTTACTGCTTGCAGCCCACAGTTTGGATCCAAACAGCTTTTCTATTGGTGAAAAAGGGATAATGCCCCCTCCCCTGTCTACCACAAATGGTATGGTGGGGGTAGGGTTGCCAAGTCCAATTCAAAAAATATCTGGGGACTTTGAGGGTGGAGGCAGGAGACTTTGGGGGTGAAGTCAGAAGCAAGGTTGTGAAAAGCATAACTGAACTCCCAAGGGAGTTCTGGCCATCACATTTAAAGGGACAGCACACCTTTTAAATGCCTTCCCTCCATTGGAAATAATGAAGGATAGGGGCACCTCCTTTTGGGGTTCATAGAATTCGACCCCCTAGTCCAATCCTTTTGAAACATGGGGGATGTTTTGAGGAGAGGCATCGGATGCTATGCTGCAAATTTGGCGTCTCTGTCTCAAAAAACAGCCCCCCCCCCAGATACCTGCGGATCAATTTCCCATTATACCCTATGGGAATCAATCTCCATAGGGAATAATGGAGTGCCCAGCAGATATTTCCCTCTCCTCCCCCTGCTTTCTGATGACCCTGAAGCAGGGGGAGGGCCTCCAAACCGGGGGAACCTCTGCCGCCACCTGGAGATTGGCAACCCTAGGTAGGGGGATCATGGGACTTGCATGGACAAAAAGCTACATAGGACAGGAGCTGTATTGAGAAATGGAATGGAGAAAGGGTGTGTGAAAAAACTGTCTGGACTTCAGGGTATGCTGCCTCTGCACCTGGAAGTTCCACTTAAATTCTATGACTAATAGACAGTAATAAATATATTCTCCATGACCCTAATTGTATTTCTTTTTACTGTCTACATTAGACAACCTGACTCTAGTGGTTGTGTAGCTCTTAACTATAGATGGTTTTTCAAATCAGGGCTGAATGTAGATCTGTAAATTATTGAATACTGGGGGTTGTCAGCTTTCAGTCACAAAACCCATGTGTGTACCTCTTTAAGTTTAGGTAGCTGAGATATAAACTTTATAGAGGACACAGACAAAAACAAAGCCTTTTTTTAAAAAAACAAAACTTAAAATAGAAAATGCTTAAAACATTAGATTGCCAACCTAATAATATGGATTGTGGTTAAATTGTTAGTTATTTAAATTAGACGCTGATTATTAATTAATTAGCTAAACTGAAATTTATCTGTGGCAAATTAATTTGGGAAGTGTATTTATTTATTGGTGGGGTTTTACAATTAAGGAGCTTCAGAATTAGATAATAATAATAATAAAAATAATTTTAAAAATTAATTAATATTTTTTTAGCTAATTATTTATTGGGAAGATTGGGGTGGGGCTTTTAATTAAATAACTATTAGAGTGATTGGCTGATTAGTTTTATAAAAGATCGACTGAGAGGAGGAGGGTTGGAGGAGGGGGCAGCTTCAGCTTCAACTATTCTATCAGTGGAGCGGGCACAACTAGGAGATGACTGGCCTACGGATTCCAGTACTCCTGGGGAGGGGAAGGTATGACGGTGGGACTAGGCGGAATTATAAGGGAAGGGGGTTGAGACATGACAGGGCTCGACCCCCCTCCAGCCTACGTCCCATCCCGACGGTGGCAAGTAGTAGGGCCAGAGAAAATTACCCGCCTCCGACACTGGTGTTATGCAATGCCAGGTCCATCAATAATAAGACCTCTACCCTTCGGGAGTTCCTGTCGGAACAGGATATGGACCTGGCATGCGTGACCGAGACCTGGGTGCACGAGGGGGAGACTGTAGCTCTCTCCCAGTTGGTTCCCCCAGGATTCTCGGTCTTTCACCAGTCCCGGATTAGCGGGCGGGGGGGAGGGGTGGCTATACTTATACGAGAGGTTTACTCCTTTCGGGCTCTCCCGCCTCCGGAGATCAAGGGCATTGAATGTGCTGGTTTGGCGTGGGGCGTTGGGGAGGGGTTGGCGGTTTGGCTGGTGTACTGACTGCCTAACGCACCGGCCGACGCCTTACCATCCCTGATGGAGGCCGTAGCAGGCTGGGCATTGGAGTACCCAAGGCTTCTGATCCTGGGTGACTTCAATGTCCATGCCGATGACACGTCCTCTAGCCAGGCGATGGACCTAGTGTCATCCATGGCGACACTAGGACTCTCCCAGGTTGTTACAACACCCACCCACCAGGCGGGGCACATGTTAGACTTGATCTTCGCGGCGGGAATTTTAGTGGACGATATTACTGCTCAGACAGTGCCATGGTCGGACCACTATGCCCTTAAGGCTCCTGTGGATATTCCACTCCAAACCCGTTTAGGCGGCGAGCGTATTTTAGCTCGCCCGCGGAGCCAGATGGATCCTGAACAGTTCCAGATGGCTCTACGGGATCCCTGGCCCTCTGGCAATTCCCTCGATGACCTGGTGGAAGCCTGGAATGATAGGCTCTCCAGGGCCATCGACAAGATTGCACCTAGGCGCCCTCTGCGCCCTCGCCTAAAGCTAGCACCCTGGTACAACCAGGAGTTGCGGCAATTAAAGCGTGGACTCAGACGACTAGAGAGGCAATGGCGGTGCACTCGAGACGAAGTGACTAGAGCATCTTATAGAGAATGTATGAAGTCCTATGAGATGGCAGTCAAAGCCGCAAAGAAAACATACTTTGTGGCTAGGATTGCGTCTGCAACTTCGCGCCCGGCACAATTGTTTAACACAATTCGGACCCTGATAACGCTGCCACAGGGCAGCCCAAACGCTAGTCAATTGGAAATCGGCTGTGAGGCTTTTGCGAAATTTTTTGCAGATAAAATCGCGTCGCTCCGCCGCGACACCCCCGCCATATTGGAGACAGTATGCGAACCCGAGGCTCCTTGCCTGACTTCAGACTGTATTCTGGATGGTTTTGGCGCTCTCAGCCTGGAGGAAGTTGACAGGATCCTCCTATCTGCACGCCCTACAACTTGCAATTCGGACCCGTGCCCCTCCTGGCTTATTAAATCCTGCCAGAGGGAGCTTAGGTATCCTATACGGGATATCATAAATAGATCCCTAATGGAAGGGCAATTTCCAACACCTCTTAAGGAGGCAGTGGTCCGCCCCCTCTTAAAAAAACCAACACTGGACCCGGCCGAATTGGCACACTATCGGCCGGTCTCGAATTTACCCTTTTTGGGTAAACATTGAGAGGGCAGTGGCGTTGCAACTACAGAGCTTCCTGGAGGATGCTTCGGTCCTTGACTCCCATCAGTCGGGCTTTCGCCCGGGTCATGGGACGGAGACAGTGCTGGTTGCCCTAGTGGATGATCTCCAGCAGCATCTGGACCGAGGCGGCTCGGCGGTACTGATGTTGTTAGACCTATCGGCAGTGTTCGATATGGTCGACCATCGGATGCTGACTTGCCGTCTTGCCGACATGGGGATTCAGGGGTTGGCTTTACAATGGCTTGCCTCTTTCCTCAAGGGTCGGGGACAAAGAGTGGCGATTGGGGGTGAACTGTCCCGGAGGTACCCGCTGGATTGCGGGGTCCCTCAGGGAGCAGTTCTCTCCCCGATGTTGTTTAACATCTACATGCGCCCTCTTGCCCAGATTGCCCGGAGATATGGGCTGGGTTGCCACCAGTATGCTGATGACACCCAGCTCTATCTACTTATGTACGGCCGGCCTGCCTGTGTCCCAGAAAACCTGGACCTGGCATTGCAGGCCGTATCTAGATGGCTCAGGCTGAGCAAGCTGAAGCTAAATCCGTCGAAGACAGAGGTCCTTTGTCTGGGTCGCCGTGGTCCGGGGCGGGAAATTCCCTTACCGGCCCTCGATGGTGTGCCTCTGTCAGCGGTGCACAGGGTTAGGAGCCTGGGGGTGCTATTGGAGCCTACTTTAACTATGGAGGCCCAGATAGCAGCCACTGCCAAGTCCGCATTTTTTCATCTTAGGCAGGCAAGGCAGTTGGCTCCTTACCTGGAGGACGACGACCTGGCAACAGTGATCCATGCAACGGTCACCTCGAGGTTGGACTACTGCAATGCCCTCTACATGGGGCTGCCCCTGTGCCGAACCCGGAAGTTGCAGCTAGTGCAGAATGCCGCTGCCCGGCTGTTGTTAGGGCTCCCTAGACGGGAGCACATTCAGCCAGGACTTCGGGGACTGCACTGGCTGCCGATAACATACCGAATTCGGTACAAGGTGCTGGTTATGACCTTTAAAGCCCTTTATGGCCTGGGACCTGCCTACCTTAGGGACCGTCTCTCCCCACATGTTCCCCAGAGAGTGCTAAGATCGGGGTCTCAAAACCTTCTTACAATCCCTGGGCCAAAGGAGGCCCGTCTGAAAGTGACCAGAGACAGGGCCTTCTCGATTGCAGCTCCCTGTTGGTGGAATCAGCTCCCGGAGGAGGTGAGGGCCCTGCGGAACCTTGAACAGTTCCGCAGGGCCTGCAAAACAGACCTCTTCTGGTTGGCATATAATTAAGTGTTATCGGAATGCCTGAATATTTAAAACTTGAATATCAGATTATTCAACACTGGAATATTGAAGATTGATTTAAGGAACGTAGCATAGTACATACTGAAGTGAGTTTACGTGTTTTTATGTATTTTATATATATTTTATGTATTTTACTGTATAATTGTAATTATTAATGTATTATTAATGTATTTTAAATTGATTTTGTTAGCTTTTTGTGTTGTAAGCCGCCCTGAGCCCACCTCGGTGGGGTAGGGCGGGATATAAATCGAATAAAATAAAATAAAATAAATAAATTAGCACTCATTGGTCTTAAAGGTGCTTTCTTTGTATTTCTCCCATAGGATTCAGGGAACTGGGCAAGGAAGCTCTGAGACGAGTCTTCCCTTCCTTTCCCTGGGGACTAAAAGGGAGAGGAGCTTCAGCCAATAGCAGGAAGAGAGGCTTGGCTCAGTAGCTCTGCTGTGCAATTGAGTGAGCCTGGCAAAGCAAGCTCTCCCTTCCCCCTTCTTCCTCAAGGGAGGAGCCTCAGCCAATGGAGAAAATAGAGACTTTGCTCTGTAGCTGCTGCATGGCTTGTCCTGGCCTGACAAGGCATCATTTATGTCTGATCCAGTCCTCATAACAAATGAGTTTGACACCCCTGTTCTACATTGCATTGTGCTTTTTCTTTCTTCCCCCCTCCCCAAATACTTGTTTCTGGGCTCTAAACCCCCTGGGAGAATTTTGCTGAACTCTAAGATCTGGGAAACAGGGGAGACAGGTGTTCTGCAAAAAAGTCAATTTCAGTGACATTTACAAGACTATGCTGTAGTTGCTCAGTACAAAGAATTTTTTCAAAGACTCACTTTTAAAGGAATAGCTCATACTATTTTATGATATATAATGTATAGATCCAAAATTATAAATCAAAATTACAGTAAAGCATTTGCCATTTTTCATCCTGAAAGAGTCCATGTAAAGACTCCAAAGAGTTCAAAGTCCTAGTAGGTGTGCGAATTCTCCTGAAGGATGACGAAGTTGCCTGTGATGTCAAAAGCTACTTTGCAGCACATTAAAGACTCAACACTTGAGGCAACGTCTTTATAATGAAGTGTAAATGATAACTCGTTTCCTGGGTTTAAAAAGCTGTGTTTCGGTTGTAGTCTTGATCAATTCACTTCATATTATCTGGAACCAATGCTCCCAACAATATGCATGCGACTAGTCAGTTTCTTTATCTGGTATTTGCGGTTCTCTCTAATATTTTCCCCACGAAAAACAGGAAAATAACCGAAACATAAAAAGCAGACAGATGGAAAACTTCATCATGCCACTTTGGCCACATAGGAGAAAGTCATTTAAAAAGTGTGATGGGAGTAAGGCCTGATGACAATTATAATTCAAGAAGCATTTTAAGGTGGATGCTGAGCTGATATAATTTAGTACGCCTTCCGGTGATGTCAGGGGTGCTTGGCATATGCAAATGAGTTGCGCAAATGCGTTGTGCTAATGAGTTCTGCTAATGAGCGCTGGCATCTCTTTTTCTACGAAATGATCCCTGAATCTGGTCTCTACTGAACTGAACGGAAGCAGAACCAGCCATCCATTTGCAGACTGCAAGGATTCCACTTCAGCATCCTTTTACATGGATGTACAGCAAGCGGTTGCCGGTAAGTGGCCACGGGAACAGAAATTATTAATTGAGAGAAAAGAGGCTCCTCTCTGAGAGAAGCAAAGGTCACAAAAGTAGAGAATGGATGATTTTTTTAAAAAAAACCCTCCCTGGAACATACACGTGCAACGATGGTACCTTACACATTGTCCAGGCCTCCTTCAGAAGAGTCAAGCGGCTGACAGAAATGGAGACGGTGTTGACAAGGTGCAGGAGAATTTTTCCAGAGACGGTTGCAGCTGAAATGAAGGAACTAGAGAAGAAATCAATTATTTCAAAAGTTATCCATTATACATAGTTCAGCGTTGCTTTTGGCCCCCATCTAGGTTTGCCAGCTCGTGGTGGGCAAATTCCTGGAGATTTGAGAGGGGAAGCCTGAAGAAGGCAGAGTTTGGAGACGGGCCAGAGTTCAGCAGGGATGTGATGCCATACAGTCAGTCCACGTTCCAAATCTGCCGTGTTCTTCAGTGGAACTGATCTCTCAAGCCTGCAGGATGGCAGTGATGCTGGGAGAACTCTTGGCTGCGCCTGGAAGTTGGCAACCCTGCTCCCATCTGATGAACTAGGCTTGCCAGCCTCCAGCTGGGCAGGAAGAAAGCCGCAGGCTCACGGAGCTACAGGCTTGTACATGGAATATTAAACACCATTCAACACAAGTAAACAAAAGTCTTTTCCAATTGCATAAGGGAATGATCCCACTTTTATACAAAATCCAGAAATGCAGACTCGACTGGAAAGCATACAAAGTCCATATGAAAGTTCAAATTTTCAAAACAGAACTGCCATTCCTTAGCAGAGATGCTTATATTACACCAGAGATCAGCTCCCCTGAAGAAAATGGCTGCTTGGAAGGGTGGACTCTATGGCATTGGACCATGCTGAGGCCCCTTCCCTCCCCAAACTCCACCTTCTCTCAGGTCCATCCCCAAAGTCTCCAGGTATTTTCCAACACAGACCTGGCAACCCTATGATGAACTGATCAGCTGCATGCCAAGAATGTACGCATGCTTCCAAAATGATTGGGCAACGAGGAAAAAGAAAGACAAAAGTCCCATTGATTTTGAAACAAACAACAAATGTGTGAATAAAAACAAATTATTCCTTTCCATTTTCTTTTCTACATCTGGACAGATAATGTGAATGAATAAAGGAGGTCAGAGGGAAAGGGAGACTGGAGAGTCAGGAGGGGAAAATCTGACATGAAAGTTTTCCAATCGTTACTTTCAAATATTTTGCAATAGAAGGAAAAAAACAACTATCTGCCTTCCCTGGGACTCCCTCTGCTTGCATATAATGCTGCCTATCTCTCTTGTAAACAGGAATATTTCATAGAATCATAGAGTTGGAAGGGACCTCCAGGGTCATCTAGTCCAACCCCATGCACAATGTAAGAAATTCACACAAAAAACCCCCCTCCCACATTCCCAGTGACCTCTGCCCCATGCCTAGAAGAAGGTAAAAACCAGGGCATTTTTTGAGCAGGAATGCATAGGAACGCAGTTCCAGCTGGCTTGATGTCAGAGGGTATGGCCTAATATGCAAATGAGTCCCAGCTGGGCCTTTTCTACTAAAAAGCCCTGTGTGAAACAATGGTGATGCCAGGGGGTGTGGCCTAATGTGCAAATGAGTTCCTGCTGGGCTTTTTCCTACCAAAACCCCTCAAGAATCTCTGACCAAACTGACCTGGAGGGAATTTTTACTTCACTCCGAAGTGGCAAACAGCATTTTCCTGGGCATGTAAGAAAGGGCCATGAAAACTAAACACTGATGCAGCCCTTCCTGCCCTCCCTCTAATGATCTGCTTAAGTTCACAAAATCAGCATTGCTGTCAGATGGCCATTTAGCCTATTTTTAAAAACCTCCAAAGAATAAAAGCCCACTACTTCCCGCAGAAGCCTGTTCCACTGAGGAACTGCTCTGTTGGGAAGTTCTTCCTAATGTTTAGCTGGAAACTCTTTTGATTTATTTTCACACTTTGGTTCTGGTCCAGCCTTTGTTTTGGTGATTGGCTGTATCCTTCAGGCATACAGGAGAGACAGACAACATTCAGTCAACCGCCAAAAACAAACATTTTGTTTCTTGTATGTATTTTGCCTTTAATTGGCTATTAAATGCCCTCTGAACGTTTGCAGGGGTGATCTGTGATTGAGCAGTACCAATCTCCGAGAAACTGGACAGAAAACAAAGATGTCACAGCTGGGAATGTGTTTTACATTTAATTGTCTACTAAACTGCTTGTCTGAAATGGGGCACAGAAGACCCTCCCTTGAAGGGGTGCAATTCCTGAACATCTGCATCCAAATGGGACTTTAAACAAAAAGCCAACAGCCAGAAATTGTATTTCACACTGAATCTCTTGGAAATGGAAATGAACGGAATGCTGCCTGTCTCTCTCTTGTAAATGAAAAGGAACAAAGGTTTTTGAAATGAAAATACATTTTTGTTCATTCATTTGCTGGAGAATGGGAGAACCATGTAAACCAGGGGTGTCAAACTAAATTGTTATGAGGGTCAGATCTAACATAAATGAGACCTTGCTGGGCTGGGCCATGTGTGTCATAAAATGTAATGCCAGATAGCAGAGTTTAAAGCACACAAACACAATTTATCTCTCCAGCGCAATCCAAGGAACTAGGCAAAGGAAGCCATCTCTTTCTTCCCTTCCCCAGGGGACCAGGAGGGGAAGGAGCCTCAGCCAATAGAAGGAAGTTTGGCACAATAGCTCTACTGTGCAATTGACAGAGCCTGGCAAAGCAAGCTATCCCGCCCCCTTCCTCCTCAAGGAAGGAACCTCAGCCAATGGAGAAAATACAGGCTTTGCTCTGTAGCTCCTGGCAAAGTCTGGGAAAGCAAGCTGGGATGCAGAAGGACGCAAGAGAGAAGGAGAATGAAGCAGATGGTAGCTAGTTGCTTGGGGGCCTGATAGGAGCCCTCCGGGGGCCTGATTTGGCCCCCGGGACGCATGTTTGACACTATGTAAGCTGTCCTCCTGTGCTCCATAGGAAAAGAGGCAATTTCACGTATTCCATCTGCTTTTCATGCAGAAGGTCCCAGGTTCAATCCCCAGCATCTCCAGTTACAAGGATCAGGTGGTAAGCAATTAAAGACTTCTGCCTGAGACCCCAGAGAACAGCTGAGTAGACAGTACTTACCTTGATGGACCAAGGGTCTGATTCAGTCTATGGAACATTCATGAGTCCTCAAGAATACAATAGAAAATGTGACAGGTTCTAGACAGACACAATGGGTGGACAAGGCTGGTTTGAAAGTTGGGACATTGTAGATGGTTCTGCAAAACTAATCACAGTATGATTAGTCTAAACTAAAGAAGGTTAACTAAACTAAAGAAGGTTCTTAACTAAAGAAGGTTAACATTCCCTAGGGAGGGAAGATGTCTTCTAAGTGGGGAATAACTGCATGAAGATGGTCCAGGTATTTTCCAACACAGACCTGGCAACCCTAATTGATAGACTTATCTTGGTTTAGCAGTATAGCGGTCAACTGCTCCTGGCTCCATTCCCAAAGTCCTCAGATATTTCCTGAGCTGGACCTAGCAACCCTAGCCAAAGAAGTGGGTGGAGGCATATATACATATTAAATTGAACCACCCACCAATAAAATCCCAGGTTGAGAGAACAAAATTTGTGGGCCAGTTACTTTTTGCTTGGCTTGTGGGCTCCACCTCTACCTTGAGGCACTGGATTCAACTAGGCATTACTAGACTCTGCCCTTACATCCCAGACTCTACCCTCCAATCTACCGGGCCTCACCCCTTAGCTCCAAGTGTGTCTCAGGTTATGGGCCTTGGATAGACTAGACATCCTCAGGACAAACAGGAAAGGGATTTAAAAAGCAGGAAATGAAAAAGCAACACGGCCAAATTAGTAGCCAGAGATTTATAAGCTAATAATTACGCAACACTGGTATGCAATTATCCTCTGTACATGTTGGCACAAAACTCCTAATGACACAAACAAGAGGATATTAATCCAGATGAGCCTTAATTGCATTGCAATGGCACCCGGAGCTTCCAGGCCAGGGTTCTCTTACCCAAATGAAATTAAACATGCTAGTGCTTACTTTGAAGCTGTGTCCTGACATTCACACAGGAAAACAGGGACACATTTGTGACACCCCTCTTCTCGCATCAAAGGTTATTGCTTGGCCTTGCTCTCTATCTCCCCACTCACACATTGTTTGATCTTTGCTGTATTAACTCGCTCAGCAATAGTCTTGCCTTGGGCTGATTTTATATGGATTCTTTTGCTTCAAAAGAGCCTAGCCAAATATAATTGCCTACAATCAAGTGTTCCTAGTATACTTGAGTGTTCCTAATATACGATACTTCAGGATTTACCATGCCTGAAGTCACAGGGTGTGTACTTCATGAGACTTTAGTGTTCACGTGCATCTATTAACATATACGGTATGTGCATACGTGAGACACAGTGCCTTGTGATGTCTTATCTCTGTGTTCCGGGTCAGGGCTGCCAACTCTGTTTTGGGAAATTCCTGGAGATTTGGAGGCAGCGACTGGAGAGGGCAGAGTTTGGGGAGAGAGTTCAGCGGAGTATAATGCTGTAAAGTTCATACTCCGAAGCAGGGCCAGATCTGGGGGTGGGGGCAGAGGGAGGTGCTTGCCCTGGGCGCCGACAGAGGGGGGGCGCCAAATTGGGTATGGAGTCCATTGTATTCTATGGAACCATAAGATAGAATGGCCCATAAGGGGGTGCCATTTTTAAATTCCCCCCCCCCCCAAAAAGCATGTAGATTCGGTCCTGCTCCGAAGCAGCCATTTTCTCAAGTGGAACTGATTTCTGTAGTCTGAAGGTAAGTTGTAATTCTGGGAGAATCCCCCATTTTAGGATCGTTAACCCTACTTTCCATACTTTCAATACTGCCCTCCCCTGAAAAAAGGTGGTTTATGAAATATTTGCCCTCAGAAAAGTGGCAGGACGCATCCAACTCTCTCTATCACCTTGATTTTCAACAAGAAAGGTGCACAGGCCCCTTTCAGACAGCCAGTTTGGTGTGGTGGTTAAGTGCATGGACTCTTCTCTGGGAGAGCCGGGTCTGATTCCCCACTCCTCCACTTGCTGCTGCTGGAATGGCCTTGGGTCAGCAATAGCTCTCGCACGAGTTGTCCTTGAAAGGGCAGCTTCTGGGAGAGCTCTCTCAGCCACACCTACCTCACAGGGTGTTTGTTGTGGAGGAGGAAGGTAAAGGAGATTGTGACCGCTCTGAGACTCTGAGATTCAGAGTATAGGGTGGGATATAAATCCAATATCTTCTTTAATAGCAAGTTGCTAATGGGTTTTTCATGTCAGTTCAGGCACAACCGTCTTAGCAACTGGCTGCTAATGGATTTTTATTTACCTGTTTGTACAAAACTCTCTTAGGGCTGGCAAAGTGAAGCGGAGCCCTTTTTGAGGGAAGCTGCTTTCTTCTATTTTCACCTTTTCATTGCACTTCTGGACCACTGTAGTGAACTGTTCAAAATGCCTGTAGTGCTCCTTATGTCACCAGGACCGGATCTACATGCTTTTTGAGGGGGGCAAAACTAAAAAATGACGCCCCCTTATGAGCCATTCTATCTTATGGTCCCACAGAATACAATGGACTCCATACCCAATTTGGTGCCCCCCTCCATCGGCGCCCGGGGCAAACACCCCCCTCTGCCCCCCCTAGATCTGGCGGCACTTTCCCTCCACCCTTTTTTACCACACAATCTCCCTCGCCCTTTCTTCCCTGAATGTTGTAAGTTAAGTGCTATAGTGCTAAACCAATATACTACTTCAATGTTATGTGTTACAGTGATAGGGTTGCCAGCCTTCAGGTGGGGCCTGGAGAATTCCCGCTTTTACAAGCTGGCAGAGATCAGCTCCCCTGGAGAAAATGAAAAAGACAATGGCAGCACAATATACAAAATACAAATATGCCAAAAATATTGTGCAAATCACACAAATAGTTTGTACAAATTAAATATATTATGAAAAGCAGACAAAAGTTATCATAAATTCAGAACATTTTAGCCAAACAAAAGTCTCTAATGTAATATTTCAGGGAGGACCCCTCAAAGTCTCTTAATTTCACAAAGAGAGTACTCAGACTCAACAACACAGTTCCAAAGGAGTCCCTCGGTTGCTTGTTGGCTTCCGAAGGAAAGATTCTTGCCTTCACGCAACCACCAGTTTTTAATTGCGTTCCGCTGCTCCTGCAGCTTCCTCATAAGCCAACTGTAAACAACAGACGTGACTGGTAAAAGCAGCCTCTACAAAAAAGCAATATTGACAAAAACATACAACTACAGTTGATACGACAACCTCAAATTTCCAGCCAAGGTCTCTCTCAAACGCCCATTTCAGTATCTTAATTGACGGCTTAATTTGGCTGAGCACACAGATTTTTTTTAAAGAAGACGGTCACAGCTGTTGTTAATCAACCATTTAAAAGAGACACATTCAAAATATAAGGACATACCCCAGAAACAACAAACACTATATAAAACAAGAAAGATCATTATGTTGATTAAGGCCGAAGGGTTCAATAGTGTTTAGACGGTGTATGCACCTTGCCTCTTTTTGTAACATAATTCTTTGAAAATCACCCCCTCTACTTTCCCCAATTTCAACCTTTTGTATCACAAAAATTTTTAAAGCTTCCAAGTCATGATTCGTCTCAATAAAATGTTGGAGGAGAGGAACGCCAGGAACTTGATGGCGGACCCTTGAAATATGTTCCAAGATACGTGTCTTAATCGCCCTGCGAGAGCATCCTATATACATTTTTGAACATTCTCCACAAACCAGGGCGTAAATAACACCCTTAGAGTCACAGTTAGTGAATCCAGTTAATTTGAAGGTCATTTTGGATTTGGAATCCACATACTCCTTTATTTGTAATGAGTATTTGCATGCTTTACAACCTTTGCAACGGAAATGGCCAGGGGGCAACCGAGAAGATGTTTGTGCCTTCTTCAAATCAGTATGCACCAAATAGTCCCATAAATTCCGAGATCTACGGAAACCAACTATGGGTGAAGCACATCCTGCAATGCTGGAAACAATACCCCAATGGCAAAGGATGATGTTTTTAATCGCTAATGCCTTGGGAGTATACTGTAGTGAACAAAATAGCCTTTGAGTTCCCCTACCTTCTCCTCGTTCATTATGTTTACTCCTATAATATAACAAAGGGGAACGTTCTTGTTTTGCAGCCCTAATTTCCGCCCTGCTTCTGGATAACCCCGTTCCCTAAATTGCACTGTCAGTTGATTACTAGATTTTCTATGCTCAGTAACTGAGGTGCTATTTCGTTTCATGCGTAAGAATTGTCCATAAGGTACATTATTACACAGAAAAGGAGGATGGAATGAAGCATAATGTAGATACCCATTCTTGGCCACCACTTTTCTATGATTCTTGATTGCTAAGGTATTATGAGTGGTGCGATACACCACCATGTCCAAAAACGCGATAGTATCAGGATCTTTATTAAACGAAAACTTGATGCTAGGGAGACAGGAGTCGATCCACTCCACTAAATTTTCCAGTCCTTCTGCATTCACTAACTGGATTCACTAACTGTGACACTAAGGGTGTTATTTTCACCCTGGTTTGTGGAGAATGTTCAAAAATGTATATAGGATGCTCTCGCAGGGTGATTAAGACACGTATCTTGGAACATATTTCAAGGGTCCGCCATCAAGTTCCTAGCGTTCCTCTCCTCCAACATTTTATTGAGACAGATCATGACTTGGAAGCTTTAAAATTTTTTGTGATACAAAAGGTTGAAATTGGGGAAAGTAGAGGGGGTGATTTTCAAAGAATTATGTTACAAAAAGAGGCAAGGTGCATACACCGTCTAAACACTATTGAACCCTTCGGTCTTAATCAACATAATGATCTTTCTTGTTTTATATAGTGTTTGTTGTTTCTGGGGTATGTCCTTATATTTTGACTGTGTCTCTTTTAAATGGTTGATTAACAACAGCTGTGGCTGTCTTCTTTAAAAAAAATCTGTGTGCTCAGCAAAATTAAGCCATCAATTAAGATACTGAAATGGGCGTTTGAGAGAGACCTTGGCTGGAAATTTCAGGTTGTTGTATCAACTGTAGTTGTATGTTTTTGTCAATATTGCTTTTTTGTAGAGGCTGCTTTTACCGGTCACGTCTGTTGTTTACAGTTGGCTTATTTATTTATTTATTACTTTACATTTATATCCCGCCCTCTCCGCGAGCGGACTCAGGGCGGCTTACAACATCATAAAAACAATCAATTCAATAAAACATATAAAACCATAATTTACTTATCAATTTACTTATGAGGAAGCTGCAGGAACAGCGGAACGCAATTAAAAACCGGTGGTTGCGTGAAGGCAAGAATCTTTCCTTCGGAAGACAACAAACAATGGAGGGACTCCTTTGGAACTGGGTTGTTGAGTCTGAGTACTCTCTTTGTGAAATTAAGAGACTTTGAGGGGTCCTCCCTGAAATATTACATTAGAGACTTTTGTTTGGCTAAAATGTTCTGAATTTATGATAACTTTTGTATGCTTTTCATAATATATTTAATTTGTACAAACTATTTAAGAGTGTGATTTGCACAATACCCCTGGAGAAAATGGCTGCTTTGAAGGTTGGACTCTAGGGCATTGTACCCTGCTGAGGCCGCTCCCCAAAACCCACCATCTCCCAGATCCACTCTCAAAGTCTCCAGATATTTTCCAACACAGACCTGGCAAACCTAATTGAAAGACTATATTTGTTTAGCACTACAGCACTTGAGTTAGAATGTTCGGGAGGGGGAGGGGGGGAGGTGAGGAAGATTGTGCGGTGAAAAGGGATGTGGGGGAGGCAGCACAGTTTGAAATGGCCATAGCACTTCAGAGACTGCTCATTAATGGGATGAATTTCGCTGTGTGAAACCCCTCCCTGTATGGCTTTAGTCAGAACCAGGCCTATGACAGTTAACATCCAGTTTAGAACAGTGTGAAAGGGGTCTGAGTCTTGGGGTTAAATAGCACAGCCAATCTCTATTTTCCCTCTCCTCTCATCCAGTTGAAGTAAACGTCCTTACTGAGTGGGGTCACTGTATTTCCAGAAATGGGCCTCCAAGAAATGAATGGACATTAGTAATGTCCTCCTAACCCAGAGAAACTTCTGTGAGCCTTTTACCCAAGGATGGAAAAGCAATGTTCAGGATTGTTGGTTTGATATGAAACATACAAGGGCTGAGAGTCAGATCAAGCTTTCCCTTGTGATTACTCAGTCTCTCTTCTGTATACTCCCTTGGCATTCATTTAATTTCATTTTGATTTCATCTCAGCCCACAGACTGTAATTTTTGCCTAAAGTAAAGTTAATCAGCGACTGTGGATAATTTAAAAACCTTTTGTCAACAACTACCAGAACCTCAGCAGCTTTATGTATAAAGAGAATGTGCTGACTCCTTTAAAAGAAAAAGAAGAAATGGCATGCAAACATTAATGTGGGGAGAGGGTAGCAAGTGTGCAATGGTACCCTTTGGCACTGAGAAGGTTGATCTTTTTAAACCTTGCTGACTTCCAAAGAAGAACGTGACATGCTTCTTCTACTTGGCTGTAGGAAGGGAAACCCAGAGCATAATGCCAGCCAACAAATCCGTACCTCTGGGAACAAGAAAGAACTTTTTTGAACACTTCATATAAAGGAATATGTTTTCATTAATTAAAAAAAAGATGGATAAATGTTTAAAAACTGGCATGAAACAAACTAAAGTAAAAGAATCCTCCAAGATCAGATTTTTGGGAAAAGAACCCAGGAAGAAATAAAGCAGAAATATTAAAGATACTCAAAAAAACTAATAGGTTGTCCATTCCTACTGCTGCTGAAACTGTGCCTTTTAGTGTCTCTGAACAGCTCATTGCCAGAAACACTCCAAAAGATTTCCCATGATTACATCTTCCTTAAATAAAGAATACTTTCCTTATGCAGATGATAGCTATAAAGACAAACCATAATCTTGAAAATCCACCCAGAACCAATGGGGAACTGAGGTCACTTATATGGGGCACAACAATATTTGGAAGGCATCTGTTAACCTAGGGTTGCCAGCCTCCAGGTGGGGCCTGGAAATCTCTCGCTTTTACAACTGATCTCCAGTCGGCAGAGATCAGCTCCCCTGAAGAAAACAGCTGCTTTGAAGGGTGGACTATGTGGCATTGTAGCATGCTGAGGCCCCTCCCCTCCCCAAACCCTGCCGTCTCTGGATCTACCCCCAAAGTCTCCAGGTATTTTCCACCACAGACCTGGCAACTCAGTTGCCTCAGATTCTAATTTAAACCACAATATTTTCCTAGCTTGAAATAGGATTTTTTTTAAAAAAAGTACTAGACAGATGCAAAGAAAAGGTGTTTCTGAAAAACAAAAATGAGGCCAAACAAGTTGGTCTTGAGGAACTACAAAGGAAAAGATGATGAGCAGAGACTGGTGATGAAAAAGGGCCTGGTGATAATTCTACCACTGGAAGTCATGGTGGCAGCAACAAGCATAGAGAGTTTGGAGACTGGGATTGAAGAAAGACATGAAACAGAAGTCCATCTGTGGCTATTAGCCACCAAGAGAGTCAGATCAAACTGACACTATGACTGATTCCGCAATTGGCGTTTGCCTCCCTTTTGCTCCGTGGTGTTCTATGCGGGTGTGATTTCCCAATTCCGCACTAGAAGATTTCTCCCGGATTCAATTCCCAATCTGTTCCGTGTGTTCTGATTCCGCATTACTGCTGCTCCCGGAGTTTCCCCCACAATCATAGCAATTTCCCCCTCCCTCAGACGTTTCCCCTTTTTTTTAACACGCATGCGGGCTCGCATTACAAAGCGATCGTCTTTGTTTGTGTTACAACATAATGCCGAAGCATAATACTGGCAAAGTCACATGTTTTCCTTTCGCCCTGCTATTGGCAGGTTATTTAAGCCCTGGGAAATCTGAGTCGGCGATCCACCATTTTTATCCACACACGCTGAATGTTAAGCACACAGTTTTCCATGAAAAGTTATAACAAATTACCAATAGATGTATGAAGGTGGTGGTGGGGGGAGATTTATGCCAAGGGGTTAAGGGAGAAAGTTTCCCCAACCTATCAAAAATATAAACCTATAAATATAATCAAATTCCTGTTCCCGTTTGAGGCCATATGGGGGGGGGGAGGATCGATAAAGGTGGCAATCGCGCATCTTTAAAGTAGTTTGTGTAACATCGCTATTTATTTAGTTGCGTTGTAACAATCTTATTTGAAAAAAAATTATAATAGTCAGGAGTGATTTTAATCGGAGAGGGGAAGAAAGTAATCACAATGCAATGACACATTATCAAAATCACGTGGAATACCATAAAGAATGGCAGCGGGTGGAAGCAAAGGATGTATTCAGTAAAAGAAAATCGCATTACATCGTTATATATTTTTTGCGTTGTAGCGCGAAACGTGATTTGTTTAAAAAAAATTACTTTATTTCAGGAGAATATTGGATAATTTTCAAAGGGAGTAAAATTAAGGAAGTATGACGAAATAACTGGGCAGAATCATCGGCGTGGAGTTATGTGGGTGTGTTCTACTGATGCGAGAAGTTTGACAGCGCATTGGCGTGAGTTACACACATAAATTTCGAGCCCCGAAACCGCATCAAAAATAAACTTCTCGCAAAATGACGATCTCCTAGATGTGGGGTGACACCGCTTTAGAGGCGGGTCAAACTGCTGCTCCGGGTCAAGAGATGTGGAAACCAACGTCTGCCCCAGGGGAAACAAAGCACCGAGGCCGGAGCAAAGGCTAATGCAGAATCACCCTATGGCTGCTTTTACCAATGCTAAACAATGCAGTTTCAATCCACTTCAGCAGATTTCTCCATTTCACACAGTAAAATCCAGCCGCAAAGTGCATTGACAGTGGATTGTAAGTGCATTATTTAGTGTGTGTGTAAGTGCCTTCTGTCTGGGACAGTGATGCTCTGTATTCTTGGTGCTTGGGGGGGGGGGGACAACAATGGGAGGGCTTCTGGAGTTCTGGCCCTGCTGCAGGTGGACCTCCTAATGACACCTGGATTTTGGCCACCGTGTGACACAGAGTGTTGAACTGGATAGGCCTGAACCAACATGGCTTCTCTAATGTTCTTATCTCTTCTAGTTCACTATTTTCCCTCCACAGTGGGCCCCCCAGCTGATCTCCCAGTAAGTCTAAGATCATGAAGGCAACTGTCTTCCTTTGTTGTTGTCCTGCGGCAACTTGTGTTCAGAGGTCTACTGCCTCTGAAAGTGAAGTTTTCATTTAGCTGTCGCAGATCATAGCCATCAATGGACCTATTCTTCATAAGAACTGCTTCACGAGGGCCTGTCTAATAAAGGTGAGGCCAGGGCCCTCCCATCTTGCTTATCTGATATCCAGAGGCTTGCTGCTTGGATTGGAAGGTTCCCATGATCAGTCAAATGTTTCATGTGTGTGGGTGTAATAGCTTTAAAAGCCAGTGGACATCCTGACTTCCTGTGGCAGTGATTTCCACAAGTGAGTTATAACTTGTAAGAAAAGCACTCCCCCCCCCCCCCCCCGTCCTAAATCTGCTGCCTGTCAACTTTGCTGCGTGATTCTGTTGTAATGTTTTGGAACACAGTACAGATAATCAACCTTTGCCCTGGTCACTATCAGGCTATTGAATATAAAATATCAGGAGGAAGGGGGGAAGTGCCAGTGGAAGTGCGGCTGTTAACAATTTTTTTGTCCATGAAAAAAGGCAGGCAATGGACTTTCGTATCAAAACGAGCAGGCTTAAATTGTTTTTTTGCAAAAGGAGACCTGCAACAAACTTATGTAATGCTATGCTTTGTGGATCATAATAGGACGCCAGCTTTTTTATCGATTTTGCAATCTCATCGCTTGGTGCAGTGGTTAAAGTGCTGGACAGTGACTTGAGTTCAAATCCCCGCCTGGCCATGAAATTCACTGGGTGACCTTGGGCCTGTCACACCTTCTCTCTCAACTTAACCTACCTTATAAGGAGCCCTGCCCTGGATGACCCAGACTTATCCAAACATATCAAATTTTGGAAGCTAAGCAGGGTTGGCCTTGGTTATTGCATGGATGGGAAACCAGCAAGGGAGTCGAGGGCTGCTTCACAGAGGCAGACAATAGCAGACTCCCTCCGATTGACCCTTGCCTTAAACACTTCACAACTTCACCATAAGCAGGTTGCGACCTGACAGTACTTTGCACCACCAAAATGGAAGGGAGAACGATGTAAACCATCCCCAGCCTTTTGGGAGCAGGGTGAAATAAAAAGGTACTCAATAAATTAATACATTGATTTTAAACTCCTTCCCATGAAAACGGCACAAATCAGATTTAGAAAGGCACATTTGTATAGTATTGCAGATCATCAGACCTTCTGCATCATAGGTAAACAGCGACCAGAAAAAGCAAACTTTGTTTTCTTACCTTCAAATGCAAAACTGCAGTCAGCAAAGGAGACTTCAAAGGAGAGGAGCTCCTAAGCCAGAAACTTTGCTGCTTAATGCATCTGGCTGGTAAGAGCAGTCCCTGTGCCTGGATGAACTCTGAAGAACAATGGTTGTAAGTTCATGGCTTTGGAGGTGGTCCTGCCCATCAGCCGCATCCTATTGTCCAAACAGCTTCCTCTTGCACACCTCAGCAGGTAATATCACCTGTGTTAGTGGCTTCATAACCAATCTGGACTTGGAGCAGGTGCAGCCTGGGTAAACAATGAACAATTGCGTATAGAGGCAAGGCACCCAAACTGACTCTGATCCAGGGATGTACAAATAAATCCTTTTGTGTGTCTTTTCATTCTCATATGCTGTCATTGTCAGTCTTTTTGTTTCCTCCATTCTTGTTACTGGTGCTCCTGATTCAGCCCTAGTCTGGGAAACACCCCAAAATTTGAGGATTGGAGTCTGGGTTACAAGAGGAGAGGGACTTTGATGGGGGATAATGTCATAGAGCGGAGGTGTCAAATTCATTGGTTATGAGGGCTGGATCTGAAATAAATGTCACTTTGTCAGGCCAGGCCACATGCATCATAAAATGTAACGCCAGGTACCAGAGATACAAATTTTATAAAGGACACAGTCCAACCTAATTAATTATATTATTTTTACAATAGACAGGGATATAATGCACAGCCTCTGTCATCCGGCAATAAAGATAATCAGTCGCTTACAGACCAGAAGAGCCCCGTACAGGCTAGTTCTGACGTGCAGTGCATATGTTTGACACCCCTTCCATACACTGTACCTTCTAAAGTGGACATTTTCTCCAGGGGAACTGATCTGAGAGCCAGTTTGGTGTAGTGGTTAAGTGCGCGGACTCTTATCTGGGAGAACCAGGTTTAATTCCCCACTCTTCCATTTGCAGCTGCTGGAATGGCCCTGGGTCAGCCATAGCACTGTCCTTAAAAAGGCAGCTTCTGGGAGAGCTCTCTCAGCCCCATCCACGTCACAGGGTGTCTGTTGTGGGAGGGGGGAAGGTAAAGGAGATTGTGACCGCTCTGAGACTCTGATATTCAGAGTGAAGGGCAGGATATAAATCCAATATCATCATCATCTTCTTTTTCTCCTCCTCCTCCTCCTTCTCTGTCACCTGGACATCAGTTGTAATCCCAGGAGATCTTCAGGCACCCCCTGGAGTTTGGCAATCTGAACCCCAGAGCTGCCAGTTGCTTATCCCAAATGCTGACACACTGGGTGGTTTCTAGCCCAGTTGACAGAACCAAGAGATGGACTCAATCCCCTTTTTTGTCCCTCCCAACTGATTTTCCTAAGTATGATTGATCATTTCTAATAATGCTTAATTAGCCTTCTGGAGGTGTGCATTAGGTAGGCATGAAACGAACTGGCCTACATGCCTTATTGATCAGTATTGCTAGCTAAAACTAGTATCTGTGTGGTGATGGTGATCTTTAACTACATACCACTCCCAGGTCTTCTCTGGCTGAATGGGGCTGTTTTATTTATGGCTTGCCAATGGATTTGACTTGGACCATGAGTCAGTTTCCTCCTTGCCACACTTAGCGTAGGTGATGCCAAGAGGTTTCTCCTGAGAAGGCACAAGCTGTTTCATCTTTCAGGTTATGATGGTTAACACTGCTTTTATTCTGTCATGAGATATAAATGCTGAAGCACAAGAGATTCCAGGAGAGGTGAAACCAATGGCTTTCAAAATGGACTCTAAAGAATTTTTGATTTCTTGGAAACTCAACTAAAAGATGGCAGACTCCCCCAGTGGGTAGGTAGTTGAGGGAATGTCGCATAAACCTTCAGTGTGTCTTTTTCATGCTGCTGTCACAGCTGTCTTTTGAATTACCAGCCTAGAGCATGCTCCAAAATCTTCTGCAATGCCCATGAATTTCAGGGTAATCACGTACTATGTGGAATGAGTTCTGCAGAAGATCTGTAATGACTGGGTTATGCAGCCAACACAAACACACCCTTTTCTTTCTTGGAATCAACTCAAGCACCATTTCAAAATGGAAAGAAGGAAGCCTCGAAGACAGCACATTGCCTAGTGCCTATAATGTCACTAACAAATGTGTTGCCTACCTCTAGGTGGTAGCTGGAGGGCTCCTGGGATAACAACTGCTCTCCAGCAACGCCTGGAGAAAATGGCCGCTTTGGAAGGTGGACTCTATGGCATTAAAGCCCCTTGAAGTCTCTCCCCTCCTCCTGATCCTCTTCAGACCAATCTCCCAAATCTCCAAGTAATTTCCCAACTCAGAGCCGGCGATTCTACCAATACAGCTCCCCTAGAGAGACAAGTGAAAATCAACTGAAAACCAAAGAAGAACTAGAAAACATGGATATTAAAATGAACTGGTGGATGAGAATGCAAGTTGAATCCAGATATGTTAAAGACAAGGCAATAGGCTTCACTAGTGAACAATACTTATTTGATAAAAAAAATTTGGGACCACAAGAAAAGTTAATTTTCAAACTGTATGCATATCTACTTCAAATGAAGACACAAGATGAAGTTGTAAAGGATTGTATGGTCCAATGGGCGAAAATTTTTTATTATTACACTAGAACAGTGGGAAAGATCGTGGAAACTTGATGTTAAACTAACTAGGTCAGTGACTTTCAAAGAAAACCTCTATAAAATATTTTATAGATGGTACTTGACCCCACAGAAAATGTGCAAGATTTATACTAACATGTCTAATAAATGTTGGAAGTGCACCAAACAAATTGGTACTTTTTACCATATGTGGTGGACGTGTGAGATGGTGAAAGGCTATTGGAAAATGGTACACGAAATGTTACAGAAGATCATGAAAATCCCGATACATTTCAAACCAGAACTTTTTTAATTTAATATATTTCCAGAGGATTATTCTAAAGAAATGAGAGACATGTTGGCACACTTCAACACTGCAGCTAGAATCCTTTTGGCGCAGAGATGGAAATGTCAGGAAATCCCTTTGAAAATGGACTTGGTGGGGAAAGTTTTGGAGACTGCAGAGCTTGACTTTCTATCCCAAGATAGCTGGGAAATCTAAAGAAGAAGCGAGAAAAATCTGGATGAAATTTTATGTTTGGTTGGACACTCAAGACTTTTAAGATTCTTTGGGGTGATCTGATTTCTTTTTCTTTTTTCCTGTGTTTATATTATAATATTCATCTTTAAGCGAACTTTTAAATTCATTTTGGAAAAATTGGCAAACTACTAGAATATAACTAAAGATCTATATCATATAACTTTAAAATGGAATATATATATACCGTTTAGATTAAAATAACAAGAAGAGAGAATATTTGTTAAGAAAATATGGTAGAACTATCCTTTTGACTCTGGAAAGTATTTTATAAAAACAAGAACAGAATGTATTGTGCTTTTACCTTTCCCTTTCTTTCTGTTCCCTATTTTCTAAACTTTTCTGAAACTAATAAAAACTTTTGAAAACCGAGAGACAAGTGAATTTTCCCTGCTTTGTTTCATATTTGTTTACATTACTGTCAATAGTTGTGTTTTTGCTGTTTGTTTTGTAGATTTCTTCCATATACGCATGTTTGGGAGAGCCAGTTTGGTGTAGTGGTTAATTGTGCGGACTCATATCTGGGAGTACCAAGTTTGATTCCCCACTCCTCCACTTGCACCTGCTGGAATGGCCTTGGGTCAGCCATAGTTCTGGCAGAGGTTGTCCTTGAAAGGGCAGCTGCTGTGAGAGCCGTCTCAGCCCCACCCACCTCACAGGGTGTCTGTTGTGGGGGAGGAAGGTAAAGGAGATTGTGAGCCGCTCTGAGACTCTTTGGAGTGGAGGGCGGGATATAAATCCAATATCTTCTTCTTCTTCACAGCTGCACCCTATATGGTATTTTAAACATGCAATGTGCACTGTACATATCACGCATAATGGTGATTTACTGATGTGCATATAACAGTGGAAAATACACTGGGGGAAATTCAGCACCAGAAAACAGCATAAATCCCAGGCTTGATTTCTGGAAGAGAGCTGCAAAATTGAAATGCCAATTTCAAAGTTGAAAAAGCAGGTATGAGAAACACGAAATAATCCCTGCCAATCGTTGATGCTGTTTGGCAACTGTGTTCTTGGTATTCGTGGTGTTTCTTTTGCCACACGGTGAAGGGTGGATGTAGAAACGTAAGCATACCATTACTGTTGTTTAGGAAGGGCAACCCTTACCTGATGTACAAACCGAAGATTAAGAGGGCTGCTTTAGTAGTTTATTGGCTGGAACATCTGCTGGTTATGCAAATTGGAACCCAGTTTCATAACACCCGTCAAGAACCACAGTCACTGCTCTTGAAATTATGTTAATGATGGTAATTACAATATTAGTTTAGCTATAACCTTTCACAATTTACCAAGGAACAACTGGCACATAGACCAGCAAAACTTCCTGTCTGTAACTCATAACCCGCCAAAGGCCCATATGACAACCCTACCATCCATAAATGTATGAATGGTACAGTTGAAGTATGAAATAAGACCAAAATCCAACATATAATTTATATTAAATACTATGCCTCTGCTCACTTTTATGAGGCATACTTCTGAAATCATCCTCCAAATTCCTTCCTGTATTTTTGGAGTTCCTAATTACCTGGTCATGTTTCCAAAGTAGCAATTTTCCCTTCTGTTGATCACTGCAGGAATCCAACCGGAATTTTTTTTTAACAAATATATACATCGTTTAATTTAAACATGAATAAGTGTCAGCATCCAGCCTTGACCTGGATGGCCCAAGGTAGTTTGATCTCGTCAGGTCTTGGATTGGAGGGGAGACCATCAAGAAAGTCCAGGGTTCGTCCTGACCTGGATAGCCCAGGCCAGGCCGATCTCATCAGATCTCGGAAGCCAAGCAGGGTTGGCTCTGGCAAGTACTTGGATGGGAGACCTCCTTGGAATACCAGCAGCTGGAATGACAGGGCCAGTTTGGTGTAGTGGTTAAGTGTGCGGACTCTTATCTGGGAGAACCGGGTTTGATTCCCCACTCCTCCACTTGCACCTGCTGGCATGGCCTTGGGTCAGCCATAGCTCTGGCAGAGGTTGTCCTTGAAAGGGCAGCTGCTGTGAGAGCCCTCTCCAGCCCCACCCACCTCACAGAATGTTTGTCTACTGAGAGCCAGTCTTGTGTAGTGGTTAAGTGCACGGACTCTTATCTGGGAGAACCGGGTTTGATTCCCCACTTCTCCACTTGCACTTGCTAGCATGGCCTTGGGTCAGCCATAGCTCTGGCAGAGGTTGGCCTTGAAAGGGCAGCTGCTGTGAGAGCCCTCTCCAGCCCCACCCACCTCACAGGGTGACTATTGTGGGGGAGGAAGGTAAAGGAGATTGTGAGCCACTCTGAGACTCTTCGGAGTGGAGGGCGGGATATAAATCCAATATCTTATTATTATTATTCAGCCACCTCTCTGAATATCATCCAGGCCCCCAGTCATTAGAGGTTGCCATGACTTCCCGAGGCACACAGAAAAAATATACAAAAAAGAAAAAGAAAAGAAAAAGAAAGCCCAGGGTTGCTACACAAAGGTAGGCGATGGTGAACCACCTCTGTTCGTCTCTTGCCTTGAAAACCCTACAGGATCACTATTAGTCAGCTGTGATTCGATGGAACTTTCCATAGCAAACAATATCCAAACATATATTAGGAATCCTTCATAGCTTTGGCTTTTATTTCTGAGTTTTGTATAGATTTATGCACATGTGTGGTTTGCCATAGCATTCAGTTCTTCATTCTTTATTTGCATTTTGCCCTCCCTCTCCATTACCAATGTGCCAAGGCACCACAAAAGAGCCATCTGGATGCAATTGCGCATAGGATGCACCGAGAGTTTGTGTTTTGCCCATATGTGGGTGTGCATGTGCTCCTCAGTAAAACAGAAAAGGCCATTTTGATGTTGGCATTGGTACAATCATATCAAGATTTGTGTGTGTGTTGCACTGTTCCATCAATGCACACGTGCATGTATGTAATGTGGTGTTGGGAGTGGGGAGACACAGAAATCCCAGGCAAAGTTAATTTTATAAATTTTTGTAGTTAAACTGGAATTAAGGAAGAATGGAAATACTGGAGTCAAACGTTCCTTAAGTCATTCCCCAGCGATGCAGCTGCTGAGTGTAGATTTGATCAACTGTATTTGACACCTCAGGATAGTTTCTTTCAGTATCTGATATTTGACTTTGGTATTTGACAACTGATGTTTGATAGCTGACTAGCCACAAAGAGTAGTATTCTATTTATTCATAAGATTTATATCCTGTCCTTCAACTTGAAAAGCATCTGCATTTAGATGCTGAATGGAAAAACTGGAAAACCCAGTACATTTAAAAAAATATATTTATTAATATGCAGTTTCACTAAGGGCACTAGCTGCCTCATGTGTGAAAGCACACGTTTATCCCTCAAGATCTCTTTGATTATTGTTACCGGTCAGGCAGTGACACACCAGGACACAAAGATATGACCCTGATACACACTAATTGGCAGCAGTTTGGACTAATCTTTGAACGTGGTATAGTAATTAAAACAGGGGTTCTTAATCTTTAGTACACACTACTGCCCATCAAGCATGCATACAATGTTGTTATTGAATGCCCCTGAAACCACAATTTAAAAAAGGCAGGAGATCAAAACAGCATTCCAGAGAAGTCAACTATCCAAGCCAGAGTCCAGTAAAGACTAACATGTCTACTCATCTTGATCTTTATGTATCTGACTATATTTATGATATAATCCAGGGGTGCCAAGCTCATTTGTTAAGAGGGCTGGATCTGACATAAATGTGGCCTTGTTGAGCCGGGCCATGTGTGTCATAAAATGTAATGCCAGGTAGCAGAGATATAAACTTTATAAAAGACACAGACAAACAAAGATTTTTTAAAAAAAAAAAAACTTAAAGTAAAACATGAACATTAGCACTCGTTGGCCTTAAAGGTGTTTTCTTTGTATCTCTCCCATGGGATCCAGGGAACTGGGCAAAGGAAGCTCTGGCTCTTTCCTTCCTTCCTCCCTCAGGAGACCAGGAGGGGGAAGAGCCTCAGCCAATAGAAGGAAGAGAGGCATGGCTCAGTAGCTCTGCTGTGTGACTGAAACAGTCTGGCAAAGCAAGCTATTTCTCCCACCCTTCCTCCCTAAGGGAGGAGCCTCAGCCAATAGAGAAAATAGAGGCTTTGCTCTGTAGGTCCTGTGCGATTAAGCAAGCCTGGCAAAGCAAGCTGTGATGCAGAAGGAAGCAAGAGCGAGGGAGAAGGAATCAGATGACAGCCAGTTGCTCAGGGGCCTGATGGGAGCCCTCTGGGGGTCTGTTTCGGTCCCCGGGTCCCATGTTTGACACCCCTATTATAATCTATGATATATAGATTTCAGGTATACATTCAAAGAGACTCTGTGCCTGAGAGTCATCAGGCAATTCCTTAATGTTAGCTTTGATTTTTGTTTGCTGTGTGTCATATTTAGAGTGTGGCAGAGAAGATGAGGATCTGCGACTTTATCCTTAAAATATAGGCAGGTTACTTTACCTTCATCCTTCCATATCAGTCCCCTGCTGCAACTGATGGGAATAACATGCAGGCTGAAATGGTGTCCTGTAGTACCATGACATCACTTCTGGCCATGAGATTGGAAGTGAAGTCACCGTGTGGCAGTATGCTCTAGGATTTACCCAAAACTCTATGGCAAAAACCATTGTTTGGAGCATTCCGTGGTGTGGCATTGTCACTTTCGGTTATACAGCCAAAAGGACCATGGAAGCTCACTGGGTGACCCTGAGCCAGTCACAGTCTCTAAGCCTTGACTACCCCACAAGGTTGTTGTGAGGATAAAATGCAAGAAAGGAGAATGCTGTAAACTGCTTTGGGTTCCCGTTGGGGGATAAATGCAGGATACAAACAAACAAATAAAATAAATAAATAAATCATAAGTAATGTTGTGGCTTGGTGGGATGCTGTTAGGATGAGTCTCTGCCACCTCCATCTTCCCATTGATGGGTTGAGCAGGCCCAGACCTGGATAGCCTAGGTAAGCCCAATTTTGTCAGATCTTGGAAGTTAAGCAGGCTTGACTTTGGCAAGTATTTGGATGGGAGACCTCCTTGGAATACCAGAGGTCTATATCTGGCTGAAGAAACATCTGGGAAATACCAATAAGGTATTTTCTGGATATTTTTTCACGCCTAAATTACATGTCTACCCTGGAGTGGAGGCAATGGGTGGTGCCATTTTGCTCAATTACAGCTCCACCCAAGAACAATCATTCAAGGAAAATGTGTAATAGATATAGCTGCCTGATGCCACAGTTTGTCCCCTAAACTGGTTTAGTGGTTAAGTGCACGGACTCTTATCTGGGAGAACTGGGTTTGATTCCTCCACCTGCAACTGCTGGAATAGCCGTTGAGTCAGCTATAGCTCTCACAGAGTTGTCCTTGAAAGGGCAGCTTCTGGGAGAGCTCTCTCATACCCACCCACCTTAGAGAGTGTTTGTTGCGGTAAAAGTAAAGGAGACTGTGACTGCTCTGAGACTCTGAGATTCAGAGTGCAGGGCAGAATATAAATCCAATATCATCATCATCTCCTCCTCCTCCCAAATTCACAACTTGACTTTTGCCCTACCCTACCTCATGACAGGGCCAGCCTGGTTTATTTGCTGCCTGTTTTTCCTGTTGTGAAAAAAAAATGTGTGCAAAAAAAAAGATCACGCAACTTTATTTTGTACAATACATAACATTGCAATGTTCAGACAAGGCTCCAGCTGGGGGACCGAAGGGATTCTTTACCAGCTGCAAACTTCGTACAGACTAGGGGCCAACTGTACAGAATTCCCTATTCCCAAAATCAATGAAGTTCTTGTCCCATCATTGCTAATCAACCACCCAATGTGTTGCCCACGACTCCCCACCATAATTTTCCATTGTATTTGTATCCTGCTCTTCCTGCATGCACACTTCTTCCCTCAGTTTTATCTTCACAATACCCCTGTGAGGTAGGTTAGTGGGACAGAGAGCATAGCTGAGCTGAGTTTATCAAAGGAAGGAGATACGTGGCTGAGCAGGGATTTGAAGCCCACTCCACTGGCACGGTTAGCAAAATGTCTGGCCCAAAAGAGAGAGGAGCATGGAGTGATGGTACAGGCACTGAAGACTCCCAGGGCAATATTTTTCCAAATGGGAAGCCAAGCAGCTACTCTTCTACCAGTACAGCAGTACCAACCAGTAGGGCAATAAACAATATGAAGGACAAAGGCTGTAGATTTGCTGCAGTTAGTCCTTCCTGCCTAAGTAACTATAACAAAATTATGTCCTAGCTATTAATCTGACTAAGGTTGCCAACTTCCAACTGGGGCCTGAAGATACCCCAGAATTACAACTGTAGTATTGTACCCTAACGAGCTCCCTCCCCTCCCCGAACTGTGTCCTCCCCATGCTCTGCTCCACCCAAATTCTCCAGAAATTTCCCAACCTAGTGGTGCAACCCTGTCTGACCCACATCGCTCCCCTTGTGCCGTAGACTCCACCCCTGACCTACCAGTTGGTACCTAAATTACAGATGGTACCCTAGATACAGAGTGAAAGGCTACAAAAAAAAAGTTAACAAAAAAAAGTTTTAAAAAGTTAGGCAAGCTAAAGCTCAGTATGAGCTTAGGCTGGCCAAAAATGCTAAAAACAACAAAAAAGGGTTCTTTTCTTATGTTCAGAGTAAGAAAAAGAGCAAGGACATGGTAGGCCCATTGCGAGGGCAAGAAAGTGAAATTGTAACAGGTAATGAAGAGAGGGCGGAACTGCTCAATTCCTACTTTTCCTCAGTCTTCTCTTCTGAGGGGAACGGTGCTCAACATGGCAGAAACAGAACATATAAGGAGGGTATGAAGTTCCAACCTAGGATCAGCATAGGGGAGGAAATAAACACCTAGTTTCTTTAAATGAAACTAAGTCCTCAGGGCCAGATGAATTGCATCCAAGGGTTCTAAAAGAGCTTGTGGATGTAATTTCTGAGCCTCTGGCTGTTATTTTTTAAAATTCTTGGAGAACAGGAGAGGGGCCGGAAGATTGGAGGCGGGCGAATGTTGTCCCCGTCTTCAAGAAGGGGAAGAAATCCGGATAACTACCGACCCGTCAGCTTGACATCTATACCTGGAAGAGTTTTAGAACAAATCATCAAACAGTCGGTCCTGGAACATTTAGAAAGAATGGATGTGATTACTAAGAGCCAGCATGGTTTTCTCAAGAACAAGTCATGTCAGACTAACCTGATCTCTTTTTTTGAGAAAGTGACTACCTTGCTGGATCGGGGTAATGCTGTAGACATCGTTTATCTTGATTTCAGTAAGGCTTTTGATAAGGTTCCACATACTATCCTTGTTGACAAGTTGGTAAAATGTGGTTTGGATCCTGTTACTGTTAGGTGGATCTGTAACTGGTTGACAGATCGTACCCAAAGAGTGCTTGTGGATGGTTCCTCATCATCCTCTTGGAGAGGAGTGACAAGTAGAGTGCCTTAGGGATCTGTCCTGGGACCTGTTTTGTTCAACATCTTTATCAATGATTTGGATGAAGGAATAGAGGGAATGCTTATTAAATTTGCAGATGATACTAAATTGGGAGGGGTTGCAAACACAGAAGAAGACAGAAACAGGATACAAGATGACCATGACAGACTGGAAAACTGGGCTAAAACCAGTAAAAAGAATTTTAACAGGGATAAATGTAAAGTTCTGCATTTAGGTAGGAAAAATCCAATGCATGGTTACAGGATGGGGGAGACTTGTCTTAGCAGTAGTATGTGCGAAAAGGATCTAGGGGTCTTAGTGGATCATATGCTGAACATGAGAACAGTGTGATGCGGTGGCTAAAAAGGCAAATGCAATTTTGGGCTATATCAACAGAAGTATAGTGTCCAGATCACATGATGTGATGGTATCCCTTTGCTCTGGTAAGACCTCACCTGGAGTATTGTGTTCAGTTTTGGGTACCACATTTTAAGAAGGATATAGACAAGCTGGAAAGGGTCCAGAGGAAGGCGATGAAGATGGTGACGGGTCTGGAGACCAAGTCCTACGAGGAAAGGTTGAAGGAGCTGAGGATGTTTAGCCTGGAGAGGAGGCAGCTGAGAGGTGATATGATCACCATCTTCAAGTACTTGAAGGGCTGTCGTATAGAGGATGGTGTGGAATTGTTTTCTGTGGCCCCGGAAGGTAGGACCAGAATGAGTGGGTTGAAATTAAATCAAAAGAGTTTCCAGCTCAACATTAGGAAGAACTTCCTGACCATTAGAGCGATTCCTCTGTGGAACAGGCTTTCTCGGGAGGTGGTGGGATCTCCTTCCGTGGAGGTTTTTAAACAGAGGCTAGATGGCCATCTGACAGCAATGAGGATCCTGTGAAATTGTGGCGGGGGAGTATTTGTGAGTTTCCTGCATTGTGCAGGGGGCTGGACTAGATGACCCTAGAGGTCCCTTCCAACTCTATGATTCTATGAATCCTATATCTACTTACTTGAGAGACTCAGACCCATTGTATGCACTGGGGCTTACTTCTGAGTAAAGATGCACATGTACACCTTTGAGCTGTAAACTGTGCCCCTGGAAGCTCCTGGCTCAAATTTTGCCTCTGCCACAAGCTCATTAGATGGCCTCAGGGCCAAAATCCACCCTGACTTTCAATCAGGTATTTCTGGGAGTTCACCAGTAAGAGCTTAATTTCTAAACATGAGTGGGCTGGATTCTGATCAACATTATGGTATGCAGCCTTCTTTCCCAGGCCATTTTCCATTATCTGAAATGACCTTAGGGAGCAGCAGTTGGATCCCATTTGGGGAAACGTATCTGTACATGTAAACTTCCCTATTTGAGCAAACAGTGGCTTTTATGGTTGTTTCAGGTTGGGAAAAGAGCACAGGTGGTAGAAGCAGGTTGAAGTCCCATGTCTGTCTTCTTCTTAATTACTGCTTTCATGACAATAATCATAACCAGTGGGCTATCACACACTAAAAGGGAAGCCTAAGATCTGCTATTTGAGTTATGACGTGATTTTATTACAGCTGCCAAAAACTTAAGCCGCATGTAAAGTTAATCTCTTAGCAACCAGGAGGATTTTGCTTCTTAAGAAATAGAGTCCTGCTTAAGCAAAGGAAAAATCAATTCAGCTTTCAAATCTGAAACTTCAGGGCAACAACAACAAAAAAGATTTATACAGTCAATTCAGTTAGTATCACATCCACAGAGCCTATTAGAGTACAGAACACTAAAAACTCTGTAAAAACACAGCCAATAGCAAGGCATTCAAACATACAAGCATAGATGCCCTTCTGTACTTTGGAAGAGATAATTCAAATAGTCTGATGTTTTTATCAGGGGAAGAATAGCAACTGAAAAGGATGGACATACTCCGTGAGCTCTGATCATTAGACTCTTGTAATCAAGATCCCTCAAACGTCATTGATTGACTCAGTTCACAACTACTCATTTTGTTGCTGTTCAGTTGCACAGTTGACTCTTTGCGACCCCATGGAGAAAGTCACGGCAGGCCTTCCTGTCTTCCACCATCCTTCAAAGTCTGCTCAAATTCGTGTTGGTTACATCAGTAACGCTGTCCAGCCATCTCATCTTTTGCTGTCCCCTTCTTCTTTTGCCTTCTGTCTTTCCCAGCATCAGGATCTTCTCCAGTGAGTGCTCCCTTCTCATTTGGTGGCCAAAGTATTTGAGCTTCAGCTTCAGCATCTGACCTTCCAGGGAATACTCAGGGTTGATTTCCCTTAGGACTCAATGATTTGATCTTCTTGCAGTCCAAGGGACTCTCAAGAGTCTTCTCCAGCTACTCATAGGTTCTATCATATTGTTACTGATGCCCAGAGATATTTGTCCCAGTCACTGGCATGAAGAGCCAACTAATCCAAGAAGACATGATTCCAAATTCAATTTCAACATGCTTCTAAACACAGAACACGCCTGCCAAAAATCCACATGGACCTTGTAACTTATGAGTCAGCCCTAAGCCCCTAAATGGAAATAGTAACACTGGTATACCTTAAAGGCAGGGGTGTCAACTCTTGGATGGGGAAATTCCTGGAGATTTTGCAGGTAGTGCCTGAGGAAGTTGGGGTTTGGGTACAAGAAGGACCTCAGCTAGGTCAGATGTAGGGTTGTCAGGTCCAGCTCAAGAAATATCTGAGGCTTTACAGGTGGAGCCAGGAGCAAGGGTGTGACTGACAAGCATGACAACTCTGAAGGGAGTTCTAGCAATCACATTTAAAGGGACCACACACCTTTTAAATGCCTTCCCTCCATTTGGAAATAATGAAGGATATGGGCATCTTGTTTGGGGCCTGGTCCAAACTTTTTGAAACTTGGAAGGATCTTTTGAGGAGAGGCACCAGATACTATGCTGAAATTGTAGTGCCTCTACCTCAAAAACCCAGCCCCCCAGATGCCCCTGTGTATCCAAGTGGGCCATTGGATTGGATGGGCCATTGGCCTGACCCAACATGGCTTTTCTTATGTTCTTATGTTCAATTCTCCATTATACCCTATGGGAACTGGTCTCCATAGAGTGTAATAGAGTGCCAAGTAGACATTTCCCTCCCCCTCCCGCTTTTTGATAATTCTGAAGCACGGGGAGGGCCTCCAAACCAGGGGATCCCCTGCCCCCAACTGGGGATTGTCAACCCTAGTCAGATGCTACAGAGTCCACTCTCCAAGGCAGCCATTTTCTTCAGAGGAAATTAGCTCTGTCATCCTGTAAACCAGTAATAATTCTAGGAGATCTCCAGGTTCTGCCTGGATATTGGGAACCCTACTTACAGGGTTGTTATGAAGGTTATAACCAGCTAATATATGATGAAGCACCCTGAACACTTGAAAGTTCTATACAAAATAATATGATTTAATGCTTTCTACAAAGCTGTCAGTGAGCTTTATGCTTTTCAGGTAGTTGACACGAAAGCCGCAGTCTTTTGCCCAAAGGCCTTTGAAAAATGCCTATTATGCTGCTAAAGCATTACTTCGAATGGGATTCTGTAATCCTTTCTTCCTAGCTAGAGGAAAGTCAGACTTCTCCCTTCAAGACAGCACACCAATCGAAAGTCTCCCTTGAGCATACACAGCATAGCACTCTATTCCTGCAGTGGCTTCTGGGAAATCTGGGAACATCATCATATTTCTGGTTTCAGAGGACCTTCCCTTTGGGAGAAAGCCAATAATGCCTGCCCTACAAAGCCCTCCTCCCTCTTCTCTCCACCCCTTTCCACAGCTGACTTTGCTACAGGTTGAACCCTGTGGGTTGACACCCAGGGATAAATAGGAAAGCTCGAGAGCAGCTGAGAGTGCATCAAGAAGCAAAGTTTCACGTACTCCTGGGGGTGGGGTGGAACCCTTAGGAGCCAGCTGGGTCTTGTGTATTTTTTTCCCTTCCTTTCTACCGCTGTGGACTTTACAACCTTGGGCAACTGAGTGATACCAGCTGGATTGTGCAAGAATTCTCTGCAACTGTAGAAAGAATTTTTTGTATCACAAGGTTAGTGCCAAGGACTTTTGTTGACCCTGCAATATTACCTTCCATTCTTGGGGGGGGGGGGAGGAGAAGGAGGAGCAAGGCTAAATTATTATAGAAAATTATCAGGAAACTTGATTTATTTATGTTACTCTCTTTGGCTTCAAATTGTGACAAAGGTCTTCTCAGTCCCTGTGGAGGGTTATTACCCAGCTCAGTGCTTTTGCTATAGGGCTAAATGGAGACAAAGGTTCTCTCGTTTGCTTCCGATGTTACATTGAGCTTAGTAAAACCAGCAAAGGTGTGTTTTCATTCATCACTGCTGTTGTGAATGGTCTCTGTTTCACTTGCAGGCATCTGAAATCTGCACAGATATATCATGGGGTGGCCCTCTAGGAGAGCTTTTAGAGCCTAATGCTTCCATCCCCCTACCCCTTGTGCCCATTTTGATATATGTACTATTGACAGGGTTGCCAACTCTAGACTGGGAAATACCTCGAGATTTGAGTGGGGTGATGTCTGGTGAGGAGAGGGACCACAGACCATAGAGTCCACCTGCCAAAGCTGCCGTTTTCTCCGGGGGAATTCAGCTTGGTTGTCTGGAGATTAATTATACTAGCAGATTTTCAGGCCCACCTGGAGGTTGGCAACCAAGCATACCAATCAAAGTCTAATGAAGTGGCTCTAGTGCAGGGGTGGCCAAACTGTGACTCGGGAGCCACATGTGGCTCTTTCACATATATTGCGTGGCTCTTGAAGCCCGCACTGCCCTGTCAGCCAGCTTGGAGAAGGCATTTGTCTCTTTAAATCACTTGTCCAAGCCAAACCAGCTGGCAGTTTGGAGAATGCATTTACAGTTAAAGTTGCTTTCTTTCTACCTCTCCCCCATCTATTTGCTTTCCTCCCTCCTTCCCTCCCTCCCTTCCTGTCCTGCAGCTCTCAAATATCTGATGTTCATGTCTTCCAGGTCTCAGACATCTGACGTTTGTGTCTTGTGGCTCTCAGACATCTGACATTTATTCTATGTGGCTCTTACATTAAGCAAGTTTGGCTCTTGTGCATGAAAGCTGAACAGAGCTATCCCCTCCCAATCTATTGAGTTTAGTGAGTATAGCCCTGTTGCATTATGAGTCTCCTACTTCTTAATGTGCCACACGGCCCCACTCATAAATGTGATTATTAACTTTTAAGTGGCTGGATTCTACCAGGTGTTCTTGCCAAGTACTCAAGTTATCAATAACTGCATCCAGTTAGATCATAACCACGTATACGCAGAAGCAGACTTCTGCAGGCTTGTACTGACAGTTCCTCTGGACTGACCTTTTAACTCAGATATAGTTGGGATAATAGCCTTATCGGCCAATTCCGTGGAAGTTTACTCAGAGATAAATCTCACCAAGTTCAGAGGAGTTCAATCCCAGGAAAGCATGCACAAGATTCCCACTCTGATTTCCCCTCAGCATATCTCAGTTTTAACACCACAAGTGTAAATCATTTGTTGTTGTTTTCTGATGTTTTTTTTTTTTGCTGCCGTAACGCCACTGAGATTAATTAGCACTATTTGCTTATTCCAGTTTGATGCTCGCACTGGCTTCTAGTTCATTATATCTCTCGTTTTGTACCTGACTCAAAAGAGCACCCCAAAGTAGGTGACCACCAAATCAGATATTCATGCCACCATTAGCTAAGCTTCTCTGGATAACATTTTTAGCATCTTTTTAAAGTTAGGTTAAATAGTAATTCAAGGATTCAGCTGCTCAAAGCTGCCTTGGTTATATCTGGTCATCTTCTTTCAACCAGTTTCCTAGAGAAAAAGGAAGATTCTTTTATTGCAGAGAACATAGAATGTTGATATGAAACCTATAGATCAGGGGTGGCCAAACTTGCTTAATGTAAGAGACACAAAGAATAAACATCAAATGTCTGAGAGCCACAAGACATGAACATAAGATGTTGGAGAGCCACAACGGAGTGAGGGGGGGGGAGAGAAGAAAGAAGGAAGGAAGGAAAGAACAAAAGAAGGCAAATAGATGGGGGAGGGAGAAGTGGAAAAAAAGCAGCTTTAACTTTAAATGCCTTCTTCAAGCTGTCAGCTTGGAAGTGATTTAGAGAAATGCCTTCTCCAAGCTGGCGGGGTGGGGGCTTCAAGAGCCACACAATATGTGTGAAAGAGCCACAGTTTGGCCACCCCTGCTATAGATGCTGTTGCCGGATCATGGTATTTGTGATCAAGAGAAGGCAGGTGGAACCAGTTACCGATCTGAGAGCTCTGGTTGGGGAAAGCATTACATTCGTACAAATAATAGTTGTCATCAAAGCAGTAGCTTCAGATGTAATGCCAGGACATTGCAATGATTGACACTGAAGGTTCAAAACCTTTTCAGATGACAAAATGCATGGTCAATTACCCAATCTAGAATTGGCTACTCTAAGGAGAAGGAAACAAGGCCAGATCTCCTGGGTTCCTTCGCATGCAAAAGATAGGTGAAGGCCAGGTGTCATTTGGAGTGAGGGAATTAAAAATGAGGGGGAATGAAAGCCCTGAAAGCTTGACAAGGACAGGAAAAAATCCTCTGAATACATCACCTTGACTTGAATGTATTTGTTACATTTCTATTAATCAAGGTAGGACTTTATATAGTATGTAACTAAAAAGAAAGCTTTACATTTATGAATTGGTGGAATAGTAAATATTGCCTTTTAAATGTCCGGCATGTATTGCCAGTATTGTCGGAGTGGCACAGCTGCTGTACTGCAGTCGAAGCTCTGCTCACGGCCTGAGTTCGATCCCAGCGGAAGCTGGGTTCAGGTAGCCGGGCTCAAGATTGACTCAGCCTTCCATCCTTCTGAGGTCAGTAAAATGAGTACCCAGCTTGCTGGGGCAAAGTGTAGATGGCTGGGGAAGGCAATGGCAAACCACCCTATTTAAAAAGTCTGCTGTGATTTTTTATTCTAAAAGATCCAAAGATGCTAACTGTTGGAGAGGGTGCGGCCATATTGGCTCATTTATCCACTGTTGGTGGGAATGTCCTGTTGTTTTGCAATTCTGGAAGAAAATCTTACTCACGATTGAACATATTATAAATCATAAGGTGCCCTTCCCCCCTGAATCAATATTGCTTAACCTATGGAATAATTCGGAAATACCAAAACATAAGAAAGAATTGGCATCTATGCTTATTTTAGCAGCGAAATTATTAATAGCTCATCAGTGGAAAGCTTCAGTTCTACCTTCTAAACGTAAATGGTTTCTTAAAATTTGGGACCTAATAGTGATGGATAAAATAGCTGGTTCTATACAAAATTCAGAAGCATTTGACAAAGGAAGCGAGAAGAATATGTTTATAGAGAAATGGTTTCCTTTTTTTGCCTATGTACAAGCTGACCAAAGTACACTTTGTAAATTACCGGATAAATATTTAGATTTTGCTTTTTACTAGATATTTACTCTGTATATCATATACAAAACAGGATGGCTTGTGTTATAGATATTGTTATTGTTATGGTTGATGCTTGTAGAATTGTGTTTTTATTAATTAATAAAAAATGTAAACTTGAAAAAAAATAAAAAAAATAAAAAGTCTGCTGTGAAAACGTTGTAATGTGACCATCATCCCAGAGTTGGAAATGACTGGTGCTTGCACAGGTGACTTAATTTGACCTTTAAAAAAAAAAAAACCTTTATTGTCCATTTTAAAGAGTACACTTTTATCACAATATTAAAAAATAAAAAAGTTGAAATAAATAAAAATTTAACCCCTCCCCCCAGTTTGGAAGTCAGCTGCTGCTTGGCGAACTGGGGTATACTATTAATGTCAATGATCTATTTTCTTTTTAAAAACTCAGTCCATGAATTTAATTCACTAAACACATTTAACCAATCAACGACAACCCAGTGTAGCAAGAGCTGTGATTTGAATGGTTCAAATCTCATCTCTGCCACAGATTAACTCTTGGTGGCCCTTGGAAAGCCTCTCAGCCTCAGTGGCCTATCTTTGACACGGGATAATAATGCTAGCCTACCATAGAGGGCTGTTGTAGGGATTATTCATGCTCTGAGCACAGAATGTGGTACACATGGTACGAATGATGGACTGAGGATTAAGGTTTTGTGCTGCTTGTCCATCAATACGGCCAAGGATTTCTTGGTTATTGCATGCTGAGTCTTTATCACAAAGTGAGAGAGAAACAGCCTGCAAGAATTAGGGGCAAACGCCGTCTCCCTCCACTTTGCCTTGCACCAGCTCTGTCGCTTAGTGCATCCTCCGACCTCAAACGGAGACAGAAATCTGGGGCTGGAAGAGCCCAGTTTTCCCTCTGCACCGGGACTCCTTTAGGTGCCTTGACGATCACAGCTTGCGACGGGGCGCTCTTCCCTCCCGGAGCCTTGCAGGGGGGGGGGGGGGGGTCAGAGTATGACCTCCCGGCGGGTCCCGACCCACCTTCTGCGCCTGTCACTGTGCCGTCTTTCTGCGCATGCGCCAGCCCTGAGATTCCGTCCCTGCAGGTAGGCGCCGTCTGGGATGTACCATTAGGCGAGGAACATGGGGGGGGGGAAAGGAAATGAGGACAGCGTAAAAAACTCCGCTCGTGCCAGGAGCGAAAAGGCCGGGATGGGACTGAAGTGGACTTGGGAACACGTCGGCGAGAGGAGGGAGGCAGGCAGGCTCGGGGACGGCCTCCTTCTCCCTCCTGCTTGTCGCTCAGTGGTACGTTCCATCCCGTTCTCTTCCCTCCTTCCCTTTCTCGCGCTCTCTCTCCCCGCGAGGCCCAGCTGGTGCTGCCGCCGGTTCCACTCTGCCAGCGGCGCTTTCGAGCGGAGGTGATCCGGTAAGTGGAGGTGCTTGGATGCCGGGGTCGGGGGGAAGAGGCCTCCTGGGTTCATCTCTGCGTGGAAGAGGGGGAGAGGGCACTGGGGGGGGGGGGGCGGGGGCGGGCTGGGGTCCCTCCATGGGTTAAAAATAAGAGGGAGGGGGTGGAGTAGAGCAGAGTGCAGCGCGGACTCCTCCTGGGTCCCCAAAGGCGATGATGGGGAGGGGCTGGGAGCGGGGGGGGGGGTGCAGTGTTCCCTCTAGGCGGAATTAGTGTGAGCTAGCTCACAGATTTTTAGCCTCCAGCTCATCCATTTTTGTCTTAGCTCAGGAAGGAAGGATGGCCCCAGAGCACAATAATCGATGCAGTAGCTCACAACTTTCATGCCAGTAGCTCACAAAGTAGAATTTTTGCTCACAAGTCTGCAGCTTAAAGGGAACATTGGTGGGGTGCAAGTCAGATTCCTGGGTTCCTTTCGCATTGGAAAGGGAAGAAGCTGATTCTGGGGAGCCGGGACTCCCAGGTTCCTGAAAACTCCCGGGTTCCTTCCTTTACCGCGACGCTTTAAACACTAAGCCGTTTTATTCCAAGATCAAGATGAATAGCTGTGCGAGTCTGTCTGTAGGAGTGGAAGAGAGCAAAAGTCCAATAGCACCTTCAACATGGGTGGCAGGTTGTGAGCTTTTGTGAATCACTGCTCTCTTCTCCGGTGCTTGCTTCTTCGTGTCTGAAGAAGTGAGCAGTGACTCACGAAAGCTCACAACCTGCTGCCACCCATGTTGTTAGCCTTGAAGCTTACTGGATGCTCACTCTTGACTACTGCAATTTATTCCATCAAGTCAGAGCTCACTTCCATCAAGTGTGCTGAAGGGCACATCTGCTAGGCAAGAAACAGGCACACAAAAAAGTGCAAGCCCCTTCGGGTTGAAAGGAGAGTGGACTGTTGGGTTCCTACTCCAGAGGAGGGAAGTTGGACTCCAGGGTTCCCTTTAGGATAGGAAAAGAGCGCTCCCAGGTTCTCATGGCCCAGGAACTAGAGGCTGTTGGGTTTCTTCAGGTCAGGGCTGGCCAAACTGCAGCTTGGAAGCCAGGTGTGGCTCTCAAAGCCCTCACTACTCCATCAGCTGATTTGGAAAAGGCGTGTCTCTTTAAATCATTTCACCGAGCCATCTGGTGGCTGGGAGAATGCATGTAAAGTTAGTTTCCTTCCTGCCTTCCTTTCTTCTCTCAAACATCTGACAGTCTTTCTATGTGGATCTTATGTTAAGTAAGTTTGACCCCCCCCCCCATGTGTTAGGTCATTCTTCTGTGAAAGGGGGGAGGTGAATATGACCTTTTAAGTGTGTGTGTGTGAAGGGCTGTCAAGTCACAGCCTCTTATGGTTTTCAAGGCAAGACACAAGCAGAGGTGTGCTGACAGAGTGACTGGGACTTTCTTGTCAAGTCTCCCATCCAAGTACAAACCAGGGCTGACATAGGTTAGCTTCCCAGATCTGACAACTTCAAGCTAGCTGGGACCATCCAGGTCAGATCTTTGGGTGCACAAAAGTTCAGATGCCTAGATTTACTGGAAGACATTTAGGGATCTCAGACAGCTAGTGAGTAGAGCTTGGACCAGTGGATTCTTGGGTGTGCAAGAATAGATACAGCCAGGACTCCTGGGTTCCTCTAATATCGACTCCTGGGCTCCCTTGGAGTTGGAAGAGAAGGATTTGTTAGACACCAAGATTATTTTCTTTTTAAAAGCACTGCATAGAGTTGATGCCTCTGCTTTGAGCAGATTAAAAAAAAGGCTTCATTGTAAATCGTCTATCAAACAGTTAAAGGTTCAAGCCTACTCTTATATGTCAAAAAGGGGGGGGGGAGGAACCTGTTGTCAAGCATTATAAATGATTCACTAAATCACTCAGAGGCACTAGCTAAGGCTTCACAAGTACAAAATCCAGGATAAACCATCCTATACATCTCCAAGGATCTCATACGAGCCATTTTGTATTCATTATGCTCTCGCTACCTGAATTAGTGCATCCAGTTCTCAAATTATAGATGTCTTTAGACCTCCTAACCACATCCTGGGTATATACTTTCTGTTGGTGATTTGATTTTAATCCCACTGTTCTAAGAAACTCAGAACAGGAACTCAGGGAAACTCTTTCCTGTTTTATCCGCACAACAACTCTGTGAAGCAAGTTAGGCTGAGAGGGAAGATCCGTCGATAGATTTGAACCACGATAGCAGAATGGGACCTCCGTGTTCCTTTGTAGAGTACCTCTGAATGCCAGATGCTGTGGGGCAAGAGCAGGGGAAGACTTTGACTCGTGCTGTGGGCCTTTGGGGCATCTGCCCACTGGGTAGCAGCATGCTAGGTTAGGCGAACTTTGGAGGATATTTTTGTATTTTTATGTGCATGTGAGTGTGTGCGTGCACCTGGAAGTCATGGTGCCCTGTGGTGACTGACCTCTACTGGGGGTCTAGAGGTTGCTGAAGAAAGCCTGCCCCTGTCCTCCCAGCTGCTGGTATTCCATAGAGATCTCCCATCCAAGTACTTGCTGGAGTTGACCCTGTTTAGCTTCTGAGATCTGATGAGATTGGGTTTGCCTGGCTATTCAGGTCAGGGCTGGGTTAGGTGAATTGATACCCTGATCCCTCAGCATTCTTCTTATGTGCTAATGAGACAGAATGACTGGCATGAGGTCATCTGGTGAACTTTTGAGACTGATTTGGTGATTGGGATTTCTGTACTCTGGGCCTACTGTCCGATAATCCAGTGACTTGTTCCATTACGGTGTATGAATTTGAAAATGTGAAGGCTCATCAGTTATTTAAATTGGGTTCTTCCCCCACCTCAGTGGTTTGAAACTGTGATCTAAGTCATAGACTGAAGTTATTTTCTGGTAATTAACATTTTATTGGAGTTTTCCAATACAAAGAACAAACAAGATTGCAAAGGAACAAGGATGTAAATAACGTTGTAAATAATATTGACTATAGCTAAGTAAGAAGTATTTATAAACAAGCAGTAAACGTATTGGACAAGAACACAACAGCCATATTATGTATTAAAAAGAAAATAAAAGATAGGAAACATAGCAAGTAGATTAACATCAAGTTATGTAAGATGCCACAATCAATGGAATTTAAAGAACATCAGTGTAAAGAGTAATGTATGCTATTACTATTATAAAGTGTACCTTCCGCAACAGTAGTATGCTCCTTGTGCAGGATGTAGACTGAAGTTATTTTGAATTAAATTAACCCACTCTGTTCCAGAACAATCTTGGAATTCAGCTGGCTAGGATTGGGATTCTGAGGATCATTCTAATATCTCAAGAGGGTCTTAAGCAATTTCCTTAGGGAAGGTTGTGGGTCTCCCTGGAATATTGCTTTGCTGGGCTCTGGAACTAACAGCTCTTTTTTGGATTTGTATGCTGTGCAAGAGGCCAGGAATAACTTAAGTTCTTTGGTAGGTGATAGAACTGGGTGCCTTGGGATTAAAAGGGAAGATAAAAAAAATAGCTACAAGAAGAAGAAGAAGAAGATGATATTGGATTTATATCCCGCCCTCTACTCCAAAGAGTCTCAGAGCGGCTCACAATCTCCTTTACCTTCCTCCCCCACAACAGACACCCTGTGAGGTGGGTGGGGCTGGAGAGGGCTCTCACAGCAGCTGCCCTTTCAAGGACAACCTCTGCCAGAGCTATGGCGGACCCAAGGCCATGCTAGCAGGTACAAGTGGAGGAGTGGGGAATCAAACCCGGTTCTCCCAGATAAGAGTCCGCACACTTAACCACTACACCAAACTGGCTCTCCAGTGTGGGGTCTCAGAATAGGTTTGGGGGTGGATAAGAACCTCCATGGGGAGGGAAGGATGCATGGTACAGCCTGATCTTGTTGGACCTCAGAAGCTAAGCAGGGTCAGCCCTGGTTAGTACTTGGATGGGAGACCTCCAGGGAAGACTGCAGAGGAAGGCAATGGTAAACTGCCTCTGCTTCTCAGTTGTCTTGAAAGCCCCTTGCTGGAGTCACCATAAGTTGACTGCGATTTGAAGACACTTTACCCACAAACCCATGAACCTCTAGTACTTGGATTCTTTGTTCTTGAAAGGTAGAGGCCTGGAATATCAAGGTAGTGTGTCTCTTAATGAAGCTTGGGTACCAAAGAGAGTAGGAAACAGCCAGTATTTTGTAAGAGCCAGGGGATTTTGCATATGAGGAGATGACTAATAGAGGCTCAAAGTTTCTAAAAGTCACTTTGAGCCCAACAGACATGGGAGATTCTAGGATGTTGAAAGCCTCTGTAATATTATGGAGTGTATTGCACTAAGGCTGAAAAGACTGGGTTCAGATCTCCTGTCAGCTCCTCACTGGGTGTCCTGGGGCCAGTCTCCTGCCCTCAAGCCTAACCAACCTTGCTTAATGAATAGAGAGATAATTGCAAGTTTCTGAAGGGTGGCCATTGGGTGTGCAGCTCTGGGATTCTGGAGGGAATGGGTTTTTTGTGGATCGGTGACTTGGCGTTCATGCCTCTTTTGGGAGTTGGGCACATGCAAATGGGAACATAGCTGACCTGGTGCCCCTTGACATCTTGGTGGCTTTTAGATATGAGAATCAGGATCCTTCTGGATGTGATGGGGCTGGGGACACTGTCTTATGGTGATTCTGCACCTACTTGACTGCTTGGCACCAGAGGGTGGCATTGGGTGACTTCTGCTCTGCTCAGTGGGCACAGCAGTTGCTCCCTGTGGGCACTTACGTTCTTCAGTTGTATTTCCGAAGGCCAGGATGTCATGTTCTGTTTTCCAGATTTCAGCCACTTGCACTGCAGTTTGGGAAATTTATGAAACAGCATGGGAAATATATGCAACAGCATGAGAAAACACTTATTGTTTCCTTTCTGCTCTAAAATGCAAAAGAGAAAAAAAAACTTTAGGGGAGGCGATGGCTCAGAAGCAGAGAACCTGCTTTACATGCAGAAAGCCCCAGGTTCAATCCCCTGCCTCTCTAGTTGAAAGGACCAGGTAGGGGTTCATGTGAAAGACATCTACCTGAGACCCCGGAGAGCTACTGCCAGTCAGAAAAGACAATAATGACTTTGATGGACCAAAGGTCTGATGTTCGTGTGTTCTGCAAGACTTCTGTTCATGATGGGGTGTGTGTGTGGGTGAGATTTGATGCTGGAGTACAGAAATAGTAGTTGGCTAATAAACCACACCACTGTTTGTGGACACCTCTGCTCAAACTTGCTTAAGGCAGGTAAATGGCTTTGACTGTTTTTTTTTTTTACCACCTTATTGGGTAACTGACACCAGATTCAGTAGCTCTCCCCCTCCCTTCCAGTATGACTCAAATGGGGAATCTTGCCTCCAAGCAAGGTTTTAACTATGGTGATTTTTTATTAAGTGAGGAACAGCGCAATCTTGTGTGTATGATGATGATATTATGACTTGTTGACAGTGGTAGGAAGGTCTCCTGAGTTGCATCCAGATGTTCCGATAAGCTGGAATTTGTGCAATGAACTGATTAGTCTACCAAATGCCAAGGAGGTAGTCCCTGTTTATCTGCTTTTTTGGTGTCTTTTCCACCTCCCAGCAAGCAGAGCATCCTCCCTAGACAGCAGCCTCTGTTGCCAGGCAGTCACTGGGGAGGGGGATGCTGCTCACAAACCAGTTTGTTGTTTTAATACATTGAAACAAACCATAGTGTTAGTTGGGTACCAGTGATTGTTTGGTCCAGCTGTGTTTGGATGAGGAAGCTGTCCAGGGGCTGATCAAACCAAGACATCTCACAAATGCAGCCTTCATGTTCCCATGCTGCCTGGGGACCATTCCTGCAGTGCCCACAAATTCAAAGCTCACTATCTTAAGAATCCTCCATCACCTTTCTGTTTGTGATGCACTATTGTCTAGCTAGTGGTTCTCATTTTTTCCTGTCTTACATCCCATTAATCACGCCAGCAAAATACCTGTGGTAGAAACAAAAAGCCCACTTTTTCCAAGAAGGGACATTTACATGTTGACAGACACTCTGGCCCCTTTCAGACAGCCTTTGTAATCTGTTTTGGTAGCTTGTTGCTTACAGATTTTTGTGTCATTTCAGACTCAACCATTCTAGCAACTGTCTTGAAATGGATTTTATTTACCTTTTCATACAATGCTGGTAGCGTCCGGTTAGCAAAGTGTGGTTGAGCTGTTGTTGAGGTAAACTGCTTTCTTCCATTTTCGCTCTTCTCTGCGCTTCTGAATCACTGCTGTGTGCTATTTAAAATGTCTGCAGAACTTCCAGTGGCACTGTGTGATCTTCCTCAGTTGTTTTTAAAGTTCTATGTTGGATGCTATACCACTAGACCAATATAGCCTTGGCACCTCTATATTGGTCTAGCGTTATAGCGCTCAACTTAGAGCGTTAAAATTTTTTTGAGGAAGATCATGCAGTGAAAATGGCAGGGGGGGGGAAGTGCAGTGCTGTATGAAATGACTTCAGAAATGGATCATTAATGGAATAACATTTGCTATATTTCCGTCCCTTTGTTGCTTTACTTGGGACTGGGCAAACAATGGATAACATTCGGGTTAGAGTGGTAATGTGAAAGGGGCCTCTATTATTTACATTATTCTGAGTAAGTTTTATAGGGATACAAATTTCAATAGTATTTCTGGAAGAATAAATTTTATTGCTGTGCCTTTAAGACAAAAGCAAATAAAATTATTTCCATTTGTAGTTGAAAATTGTAATAGTACTGTTGAGTATAATTTTTAATTATTATTGGGATGAGGCAAAACAATCTGGGGCAAATAAGCCCAGCAGGAACTGGCGGATCAAAGGAACCTGCTGGTGAATGGGGAGAAAGGGAGAAGGGGTAGATTAAGAGAAATATGAGTGTCCAAGTTTGGTGCTAGCATGCCACAAAGGTCACAGACAGAAAATCCATGGCAGGTAGCATTGGCAGGAGAGAGTCAGTCATGCTTGTAGGTGAACATGAGATTGAGGGAGAATGTATAATTAGGAAATTGTTATGTATCCTGATACTCTAAGCTGTGGAGTCTTGTGAGCAAAAATTCTGCTGTGTGAGCTACTGGCATTAAAGTTGTGAGCTAGTGATTTGGCTGCTGCATAAATTAGTTTGCTCTGGGGCCATTCGTCCTGAGCTAAAACAAAAATGTATGAGCCAGAGACTAAAACTGTGAGCTAGCTCACACTAACTGAGCTTAGAGGGAATGCTGCATCCCACCTAGATTACTTCTGTGTCTCATTGGTGGTACATGTACCACTACTTGTTAACCACTAATCTGGTTGACTTCTGCTGGGGTGAGTAAGGATTGGACACTCTGCAACAAAGGACAGACTCTGGAAGAATAGTCAAGTCACTTGTTTATCGAGTCTTATTTATTGTGTGATCCCTGATTGGCTTGACTGGAATCATTTAGGTAAAGGATGAGAGTTGAAGTGGCAGAGAATGTAGAGCGCAACAATGTACGTGAACATATGAAGCTGCCTTATACTGAATCAGACCTTTGGTCCATCAAAGTCAGTATTGTCTTCTCAGACTGGCAGCGGCTCTCCAGGGTCTCAAGCTGAGGCTTTTCACACCTGTTTGCCTGGACCCTTTTTTGGAGATGCCAGGGATTGAACCTGGGACCTTCTGCTTCCCAAGCAGATGCTCTACCACTGAGCCACCGTCCCTCCCCAAAAGCAGGTACTGATTAAACAGCAGAGCTGGGAAAGAGAACACGTAAAAGGGGCCTGGGGGGGAGCATGATGTGTTCCCCCAAATGTTTGTGAAGTGGCAATTTGGCAAAGCTGTGGGTATGTTATATGTAATGTCGGATGGGCCTCCGTTGGCCTGGATTTGGTGTTATATTCCATTGTACATCTTGATGGTAGTCAAATGAAAACCTGCCATTACCAATCTTGTGCGATTTATCTGTTGCTAGGCTGTATCGTTAAAGGCAGCTGTTGTGGTTAATCTAGGCTTTGTGTTGCTCCCCTTTGCTGTAGCAATTTTGGCAAAATGGCTGTATGGGCCTTCTATTTCTCTGTAACATACAGATGCGAATAACGACTTAGCTGTGCATGCGGAAATTGTAATGTGGAAACTGGAAATTCTATTGTGTGGGCAAAATGGAAGTGGACTTCTTATTTATTTTCAGGGTTTTGACATGACCCCAAGGAAGTGATCAACTTGGAGCCCTGGGGCCTGAATCCCATGGTAAATTTCAGTAATAAAAGACATTTCCATCAGCAGAACAGGATTTCCTCACCTACCCCCACCCCACTGCAGCCTCAAATAATCTCTGAAATGTTGCTGTTCTTCAAGATGGGGGACACCACCCTTTCTTGGAATGGCATGAGGAGAGAATTGTGGGGGAAGAACGAGCAAAAATCCCTCCCCTTCTATTAGTGGAAATTCAAGCTTGTGGAAAGCTTTAAACCCCCTCCCTCCCTCTGTAATTTTACATTTGCCATGATTTCTTAGCAGAGGCCTTTGTTCAGAGGCCTTATTGAATTGGAGCGCCAATTGATGATCTAGGAAAAACTGAGCAGTTTCTGTTTGTCGCCTTGGAAAGTTGCCTTGGGCTGTAATGGATTCTCTGGAAACCCTGATGTTGAAAAGTCTTCATTCTCTGGTACTAGAAATGTATAAAAGTTTCCCTCAGTGTTACGTAATGATCATATTGCCTCTGTCTCGCCATGATTCACATGGACTTAATTGAGATTTCCTGGGGAGGTGTGAGTGTGAACAGCTCTTCCCTTCCCTACCTAGGTTGTGTGTGCATCTTGATTACTGAACCATGAAAAAGAATCAAGATAAGGAGTCTTTCAGCCCATCCCCCCTCACTACCACAGAAGCACTTCCTGGTGCTTCATCCTCTTCCATTCCATCTGCCAAAGCTAGTGAATGAACGACCTATGTCTAAGAGTGTTTTTCTTGGGAGTAAGTTCCATTGAATAGATGTGAGTGAGATTTTGAATAGACATCCTCAGGATCACCTTGTGAGAGAGCTGCTGCTCCAGTCTTTCAGCTTCCTTGTGAAGAAATTGGAGATTGCCCCAGAGGTGTCTACAGTGATGTGGGTGTTCTGGAAAAAAGAGTCTAAAAATGTTCTGGAAAATTCTCTGGATGCCCTTAATAGGGTGTGATCTGGCTTACCATAGCCCAGACTAGACTGATGATTTTGGAAGCTAAATAGGGTTGGCTGTAGTTATTATTTGGATGGGAGGCCATAAAGGAAGTCCAGGGTTATGATGCAGAGGCAGGGAAAGACAAACCATACCTATCTACGGGACCATATATCCCCCAGAGAGCACTGCGATCAGGGACAAAAAATCTGTTGTCTGCCCCTGGCCCAAAAGAAGCCAGGCTGTGTATGACGAGATCCAGGGCTTTTTCGGTGGCAGCACCAGAACTTTGGAACACCCTTCCAGAAGCCATAAGGGCCCTGCGGAATTTGTCTGCGTTCGGCAGGGCCTGTAAGACCGAATTGTTTAAACAGGCTTTTGCGGTTGATTAGAAAAGGGCTGCCACCGGACATCTTACAGAATGCTGGCGATCATAGTCAAGAATTCAATACCGCCTATACTGTACTGAAATAGCGCTATAGAATGATTTTAAAGCTGATATACGTAAATTATGGTTTTATATGTTTTATTCGAATGATTGTATTTTATGATGTTGTAAGCCGCCCTGAGTCTGCTTGCGGAGAGGGCGGGATATAAATTGAAAGTAATAAATAAATAAATAATAAATAAATGGACATCTTTTGCCTTGAAAACCCTCAGGGGTGTCAAACATATGGCCCAGGGGCCGAATCAGGCCCTCAGAAAGTTCCTATCAGGCCCCTGAGCAACTGACTGTCATCTGCTTCCTTCTTCCTCTCTCTTGCTTCCTTCTGCAGAACAGCTTGCTTTACCAGGCTCTCTCAATCACACAGCAGAGTTACTGAGCCAAACCTCTCTTCCTTCTATTGACTGAGATTCCTCCCCCTCCTGGCTCCCTGGGGAAGGAAGGAAAAAGCCAGAGCTTCCTTTGTCCAGATCCCTGGATCCCATGTGGGAGATACAAAGAAAACACCTTTAAGACCAACGAGTACTAACGTTTTAAGCATGTTTTATTTTAAGGTTTTTTTTAAAAAAAATATTTAATTGCGTTTGTGTCCTTTATAAAATTTATATCTCTGCTACCTGATCTTAAATAGGTACAAACACAATCTGATCTGACATGGCCCGGCCCAACAAGGTCTCATGTATGTCAGATCTGGCCCTCATAACCAGGTTGGCCAACGGTAGCTCTCCAGATGTTTTTTTGCCTACAACTCCCATCAACCCCAGCCATTGGCCATGCTGGCTGGGGCTGATAGGAGTTGTAGGGAAAAAACATCTGGAGAGCTACCGTTGGCCACCCCTGCTCATAACAAATGTGTTCGACACCCCTACCCTACATGGTTGCCATAAGTCAGCTGTGACTTGATGGCATTTTCCACCACATAACAAATACTTGAACTATGATATTGGATGAGGGGGGAAATCACCACAAATCAATGGCAATTTAAACGCGACATTCAAACAAATTCAAAGCTTTATATGGAACTGAATTTTTATTGGCGTAATATTAGTAAGATGATATTGTCTGTACTTCACGTAGCACTGTTTAAATTTAAGGGGGAAAGGGATATAATTAAAGAGTATTATTATTATTAAAACTGTGTAATAAGCTGTGGGTTTGGATGGACACTTGTCTATTTCAGCAGAGTTCATCTGTCTTCAGTGGAGGTCACTGGGTTACCACAGTTTCACAGTGGCTTTCTACAGCATCAGTTATGTTACTAGTGAATTCCATATTGGATTTATGGTGGTTTACTCCAGTTCTGAGAAGGATGGGGGGGGCTACTACGAGTTAATACCGGGAGGCAGATATTGCTGTCTGATCAGCCACTTTTAATCCGGTATGAAACAGCAGTGACAACTGATTATACTGTGTGTCTGAACAGCCTCATAAAGTCTTTAGTGATGGGAATTTTTTCCACGGGAAATAATAAAGCACCAGAAAATTTTCCCTCCCCATCTCTCTGGGATGTCTTAGCAGCCTATTAGGCCAGCTTCCCCCACCCTTGAGAGAGATGGGAGGAGGGGGGAGCATTAGACTGTTGATCTCCCTTGCCAGTGTGATGCTCTGCTTTCTTTCCCCAGCATCCTTTCCAGCATCCTCCCCAGAAGACCGTCCCACAGACAGCTGTCATATTGCAGTTCCACATTTTCTGACAGTACAGACTCCTTGGGGGAGTGAAGAATGTTCTTGTCCGACAAAGAGCTGTACGCCATTAACCCCCCTCCCTTCAAAAAATGGGAAATGGCCCACAATAGTGCTTTTCAGGAAGGAAGGAAGGAAATATTTGCAATTACCCCGAGTTTTATCATGCACAGGTTGTCTTTTTTTCCAATAAATAGTAATTATTATTTTTTAAATTCCTTAAATTTCCCTTTTATTCTTAAAGCAGTAAATATATTTATTTTACCTCTTTATTTAAAGAATCTGACAAATACATTTTTATTATGCTTTGAGGAGTTCAGGAGCTTCAGTAGAAAAACAAAAGTGTACAGGTACAAGAAAGTATATCGGGAACAACAAAAAAATCATGTGAACCCATAAAACGAAGTAAAGTGTAACTATATTCAATATACTATTAATGTGTAAGTACACTTGTCAGTACAGAAGATTAAACAATATCATTATAGAAATATGAGAAATATATATAAAAAGGTTAACATGCGTGACATGATAAAGGGAGAAAAAAGCCGCTGGTATTCATATATAAGGTTGCACTGATTTCTATCACTTATTTCTACCCAAAGGTGCCCATACTCAGTATTGGTGATTTCTGCCACCAAATGAATACATAACATTTAAAAAAGGCCTGGTCCTTGAATCTCCTGAAACATCTCCTGTTTCTTGGGTTTTATGTGTTGTCCAAACAGTTCCAGTGCCTGCTCTGTTTTATGCTGCTGTTGGGTCTTGTTGGATTGGCTTTTTGTTGTACATTTAATAGTATTTCTTACTTGCCTTGAAAACCCTTTCAATGGAGAGGCAGGTTCAAAAAAATGTTTTAGATTGTTCACGTTTGCACTCCGTCATTTACTGCAAGGAATTAAAAGTTATGAAATGCTTCTTTTCAAAAACAAGAAGTGTGATGTGTTTTAGAGGAATCTCTTGTGTTTTGTACGTCAATTACGCGAGCCTGGGAGATACTCAGCCTCAACCACTTCCTGTCCCACATGCAGTGATTTCATTAGACCTGGTTTTCGTCTGAACTCTGCGATCCTCCCTGCAAGCTGGCATTTCCAATTAAGGTTTAATTCTAGTGGGCATCTCCTTCAGGGCACAAAACCACATCACGGTTGGTGATCTAGAGCAATGGTAAAGATCTTCATTTTGATGGCTGCGTGTGGTGGAGGCAGAGGGAGCATGTGAGCCTGAGGGATCCCCAATGCCTGCTTGCGTAATGGCAGTGTGTGTCTCTTTGGTCACTGTGTTCAAATCACAACACCACGGCAAGCCCAGCTTGTGATTATAGTTGCCTAACCTACCTCACAGGCTCGTTGTGAGGATAAAAAGGAGACGGCGGGGAATGTTGTAAATTGATACAATCTTCATTGTTTTCTCTCTCTTCCATGTGGGTCCCTGCTGGGAGAAAAGAGAAATGTCAGTGAAGCAAATAAAGTTCCGAAATTAAAATATGTCACTGCATTCTATGTGAAGGGATCAGACAAACAGGGAGGTTTGTGTGCTGTTGCTCTCTTTTCTTTGGGTGGCATCCCTGAGGCTAAAGATGCCGATGTCTGAAGATGGGTACCTTAAGAAACTGAGAGTTGTTTGTTCTCTTTTCTTACTGTCTGGGAACAGGGGTGCTGGGAACACTGTCTGGGAGCAGAATCCTGAGTTGGGGGTGGGGGGGGGAGAATAAGCCTTAGTTTGTTTTAAGTTCTCACATTTGGATGTCATGACAAATCAGAACCATGTGAGGTAAGGTTTCCAGTTGAGGGTTGGGAAATACCTAGATATTTTAGGGTTGGAGCCTGAGGAGGCCAAGGTTTCAGGAGGGGAGGGATTTCAGTGGAGCAGAATGCCATAGAGTCTGCCTTCCAAAGTGGCCATTTCTCCAGGCAAACAGATCTCTGTTGCTGGGAGATCAGTTGTAATCCCAAGAGATCTCCAGCTGCCACCTGAAAGTTGGCATACATATAAGGCTGAGGTACAAGTCCCCCCAGTACAGCAAGTTCTATGATTTTTGTCCAGTGTCTAAATTGAGCCTGTGTCTTCACTTTCCACTTCCAACCTCTGGGAAGGTCCTCTTACCGCTTGCTTTGGTGCATATTTGGAAGAGACGTTGCTTAAAACAGCAGACATTCCTCAGGCTTTTCAGAGCCCCTTTCCCTGCCCACCCCCCCCCCCCCCCACTTTATAGTCTTTCTTCCAAAAGGCAATTACCCATTGGGAACATTTGCAGGTCCAAGAATGTGTTCTCACTTTTCGCCAGCTGCCTTGGATGAACTTTGCCTCCGGCAGGAGGTGAGGGGGAAAGGAAGCATAGTTTGTTTTTTAAAAGGACTTTTGAACAGAGAGAGTCCAAGTGAATAGCTCTTGTGTAAGTTTTTTCAGCCAGAAGTTAACTTGATAGCAGGCTTAAGGTAATCTTTGAATAAAAAACATTGTGGTGAGAGGCGGATTGTCTGAGCACTCAGTTAAAGAGTGTGCTGTTTTTGGTGTGAAAGAAAGACACAAAACAATGTGCTTTTTTTTTTTTTTCAAACCTGGAACTTATGGTTATGAAACACTCTGCCCTGTCAATGTGCATGCAATGTGAGTCATTCTGGATGTTTTGCCTTCTGGCTTCCTGGCTACATGTGTTTGGAACCCCTTTTTTCAAGCTGTATCTTAGTTCTCACAGCTTCCGCTGAAACCATTTACCATCTGTAAAGCAAAAGCAAAAGAGGCATTTAAAAGGCAGGTAACTTTTGGGTTCAGACCATCTTTGTGAATGAGACTGTAAATCTTTGTGGGCTGGCATGGAGTTGTGTGGGGGCACCAACATGGCACCTGTGGGCACCACTGACACCTTTCTGGGTACCTGCCAAGTGTTTTTAGAAAGTAGGTGGGGCCAGTGTGGGGCTTTTGCCCAGCAAGACTTCTGATTGGCGGTGCAGCTGTTTAAAAAAACATTCCTTTGGCAAAATCTGCCACTGCAGCACAAAGATTTTCACTGTGCAACTGAAGGTAAGCTGCGGCAGCCATTTTGTGGCTGCTCCCACCACGCTGGATCGGAATTCCAAAGGTTTCTGCAGACTCGAAAAGGTTGGGGACCACTGTTTTGTGGGTCTTCCTCCTCCAGTTGTGAATACACTGGACTCTTGGTCTAGCCCTCTGTAGATGTTGCATGTTTCAGGAATGGGATAAGAGCAGTCTCTGAAACCTATGAATAGGGCAACACATGGATTATCCTTGTGGGTTCCCAAGGGGCGGGGGCCCTTGTCAGCATGAACAAAAGTTGCTCTGCATAAAAATTCACATTTTGCCCTGTTCACATGATACAGTGATTGCACTCCTAAAATGTACGGCTAGCGGACTCCAGCGCCCTGTGACTGGAATGCTTGTGTAAAATCTGGAGAGCGTTTAGGGCAGGGGTGTCAAACTCATTTGTTATGAGGGCTGAATCTGACATAAATGAGATCTTGTCTGGCTGGGCCATGTTGGACTGGGCCATGTGTGTACATATAAGATTAGGTAGCAGAGATATAAGCCCTTTAAAGGACACAGACAAACACAATTTTATATATATATACACACACACACACGCATATATATATATATATATATATATATATATATATATATATATAAATAAAACTTAAAACATGCTTAAAACATTAGCACTCATTGGTCTTAAAGGTGCTTTTTTTTGTATTTCTCCCATGGGATCCAGAGAACAGGGCGAAGGAAGCTCTGACTTTCCTTCCCCAGGAGATCAGGAGGGGGAGGAGTCTCAACCAATAGAAGGATTTGCTTCAGTAGCTCTGCTGTGCGATTGAGAGAGCTTGGCAAACCAAGCTATTCCTCCTCTCTTCCTCCCCAAGGGAGGAACCTCAGCCAATGGAGAAAATAGAGGTTTTGCTCTGCAGCTTCTATGCAATTGACCAAACCTGGCAAAGCTAGCTGTGATGCAGAAGAAAGCCAGAGAGTGGGAGAAGGAAGCAGATGACAGCCAGTTGCTCGGGAGCCTCGTAGAAGCCCTCCAGGGCCTGATTCAGCCCTCTGGCTGCATGTTTGACACCCCTGGCTTAGGGCCTCTTGTTCGGTGACAGATCTGTGTCTTAATGGTGGGCACCTGCCTTTTATGCAGAAGCTCACAGATACGATCTTTGGCCTCTCCAGTTGAAGGGCCCCAACTGGATCTCTGTTCTCCACCTGAGACTTCGAAGTGCTGCTGCCAATCAAAGGTGAGGTAAAATGGACCAAGGGTCTGACTCAGTGTAGTTTTGTGTATTCATAAGCAGGCTAGGAGTCCCCAGTTTGTGTTTTGCTCCCTTACACTCAGCCAGTCATCTTAGGCCAGCCTGTCTTTTTCTCTCCATCTCAACTACCTATTCTCTTAATTTGCATTATTATTAATAATAATAATTATTATTATTATTAATGATAAATTGCCCTTCCCTGAATGGCTCAGATCAATGCATAACAGGTTAAGAGTCCTCCCATTATTATTATTATTAATAATAATAATAAAACTGCTGTTCCCTGAATAGCTCAGGTCAGTGTCTAACAGGTTGAGTCCTACCTTAGGACTCTTGTGAGGATTGTACACAAAGCCCTTTGGACATTTGGAAAGCAGGCAATTATTGAATTACATTGCCATGCTTATAAATGTTAATGCATACTACATGATTCATCTATTTTTACACACCGTCACCTGTCCTGCCCTTTCAGAATAAACATGGCTGGTGCCACAGAGCATGCCCATTGTGCATGTGCAAGCAAAAGGGCGGCTCTCTGCCCCAAGGGGAATGCAGCCTACTGTGGGAGAGCAGAATGTGATCACGTGTATATAGGCTTAGTTTCAGCTGGGAATGGATGAACCCTGGCAAGTTGTTTCTGTGACAGAACCTTGGTTGCAGAGTTACCCAGTCAATTGCTATGCAGTGCCAGGGTAGGTCTTGCAGGTAGGAAGATGACCCTGGTGCACTTCTGTCCATTTTCGAAACATAAGCAGGGAGCTGGATTCAGATGAACCGTTCCTTGTAGCATGAAGTGATTGTGCTGGGCAGAACTCACAATCATAACGGGCAGGACCTGTTCTGTTTGCTCTTGCCAGCCACCTCTGCCCATCTTGCTTGATTTTCGCATCATGTTTTTTTCTCTAGGTGGATCCGATTATTTATTATTATCAAGCCTGCTTCTCTGACCAATAGGTCGTGTGTGGGGTAAGAATAGGAGAAAACACTGCCACCCCTAGTTTACGGACCTGGATGGCAAAGGAAAGATTAGATTCCAGATGCCGCAAGTGTTACAGTTTACCATCTCAGAACTGAGTACAAGGTCACACTGAGGTCCATCCAGTCTAGGGGTCCCTAAGCTTTATGAGCCTGTGGGCAGCTGTGGAATTCTGGCACAGAATGGTGGGCAGAACCACAAAATGGCTACCACAGGAGGCAGGGCCACAGACACAAGTGCGGAGGAGAAGAGGTGTGATTTATATTTTAAAAACATGCTGGGAAGGAGAAATGAGAGAGAATACAAACAACACTGTGTTGGCGGCTTAAGCTGAAACATTATTTAAATCTACCTGACCAATTGAATCTCCATTGGCCATTCAGAAGCCCCTTTGGGCAAGTGCCCCAGCTAGTTTCATCCGCTTTCTAAAAACACCTGGTGGGTGCCAGGAAAGGTGTTGGAGGGCACCATGTTGGGGCCCTTGGCTGGTCCAGTTGTTGTTACCAACAATAGACAGTCTGGACCAGGCAGTGGCAGCGACAGCCCACCTCCTATTGTGTTCCCGCCCCCCAAATATCTGGCGTTTTGAGGTAGACCATCTCTGAACGTGGCATTTCCATTTCCATCTCCTGGCTAAGCACCACCTGAACATGGAGCTTCCATTTATTTATTCTGACTCATAAACACCTGAGCATGAAAGTTTCATTCTGCCTGAGTAATAACTACCTGTGGCCCACATATGTTTTAATCTTCTAAAAATCCAGCCATAAGCCTATCCACTGAGTCCCTGTTGGGTAGGTTCCTGAAATGACTTGCAACACTGGTTTGTGAGATGAGCTTAATGCTGGAAATTATTTCGACTGTCTTCTGGTGCGTGCTGATCAGGTTAGGGCTGATTTGTAAGGTGAATAAGAAACACCTGTTTGTAAAGTGAGAGGCACATACCGCTCTGGGTGGGGACTGTGAGAGGGAGAAATCAATATTGATTCTCTGAGGATACAAGATGTGCCAGCCAGCATCAAGAATGGTGGGCTGTTGGTGGGAGGAAGTGCCCTCAAACAAAGAGTTTTCTTTTTCAATGTAGGAGTGAGCGAATTTGTGTATCTGGAATTTATGGATCCACCATTGGGGTTGAGACCAAACCTCAAACCAGTGGTGCCATGGTCTTGGAAGATGACCCTCCCCAGGTTTTCCCCTTCATAATAGCCTAGATTGGTTTTGTTTGTTTATTTACTTAGCATACTGATGCTACTATGGAGTTGGCCCAATCTGGAAACCCCATATTCTTTGTGGATGTCCCCCTTTCTCTGCCCTATGGAGAGCTGCATGATGGTGAAGTTTGCTCTGGGAGGGAAGGGAATAAGTAACTTTTTTTGTAGCAGGAACCCTTTAACCCTCCTCTTGGAGTTTACTTTGCACCAAGAGCCCTGTAAGCTCTTGGAGGATTGGCTACATCAGGGGTATGTGGCCTAATATGCAAAGGAGTTCCTGATAAATAAAAAGCCCCAAGGAAATTTATACATAACCCCCAGATTTCCCTCTTTGGGCTTCTGTGTACTCTGAAGAACCAGTCTCCTTGCTGAGTTTCTCTCTTCCTCCCTTTCTTTTTTACTGACTGTCAGCTGCTCTGTTCTGTACTCCTGGTGCATGCTCAGTCCTCACTTAACTTTTACAGACCAGTATTTTTCTGCATAACTGGGGAGTTCTTCGCTAAGTATATTGAAACCCCTTCCTTGTCAATAGGTGTAGCCTGTATTTATGGCTTTTATGACTTAGCTTGTTAGCCTGTGGTAGTGTTAATGTCTCAAATGGGTGGTACTTTTTCATATGGACTTCTAGGCAGCGCTTGATATCATACAGCTTCATTTCGCAGGCCAGAATCAGAGATGGGCCTCGGAGACCCTTCCTTGAGTTGTTGACTGCAAAGCAAACATTGCGTGCGACGCTTTCTGCCTGTTGGCCTGGTCCCGGGTCTCGTGGGAGATGACCACATTTGACTCCCAAGCTTGAAGTAGTTCCTGTAAGATAAGCCTCGATTATGTTGCACAAAGATTACGCAAGCCCTGCTTGTGTAACGTTGGCAGCTGGCATGCCAGCACAATGTAATGCAAACAAGGGGCAAGACAGAGGCAGTTGAACTGGAAGCTTGACTTCTGCTGTCCTGTTGAGGAGCCATGGACTCAGGATAGGTTTCCATTGGGCCAGGCTCACTTTGCATGACAGGGGACCCTCAAGGACCTGTGAGGGCATCTCACTTCCCCCTGTATCCCTCTCCTGCGCTATTCCCTCTTTCCCTCCTCCTGGCAACCCTCATATCTTCTCCTACTCGGCCATGAATCAACCTACCTTTTATCTGCCTCCCAACTCCAGCTATATTCATTATTTTACTTACTTCATTTATACCCCATGTTTCTCTACAGTAAGGACAAAAGCAATCCTCCATTCTCCTCTTCTCCTTTTTATCCACACAATAACCCTGTGAGGTAGTTAGACTGACAGTATGTGATTGCTCCAAAATCACCCAGTGAGCTTCCACAGCACAATGGGATCTCGAATCTGGGTGTCCTATTCTGAAGCTACGCTACACTGGATTTCCATAGGGTGGCAGCTGGGGTCTGTGACAGGTGTTTTGATCGAATAGTGACTTGTCCAGCTGGTGTGAAGTTTTTGGACATCACAACTGTCTAGATCGGTTGAAGAAGAGGAAGATGATATTGGATTTGTATCCCTCCCCTTCACTCTGAGTCTCAGAGCATTTGGTGTAATGCTCTGAGCAGCTCACAATCTCCTTTACCTTCCTTCCCCACAACAGACGCCCTGTGAGGTAGATGGGGCTGAGAGAGCTCTCCCAGAAGCTTTGCAAGAAGGACAGCTCTGCGAGAGCTATGGCTGACCCAAGGCCATTCCAGCAGGTGCAAGTGGAGGAGTGGGGAATCAAACCCGGTTCTCCCAGAAAACAGTCTGCGCACTTAACCACTACACCAGACTGGTTGATTAGATAGTGCTGGGAAGGAGTCAGCAGTCATGGTGCATGTTGGCACCAACAACATTGGGAAATGTAGTTGTGTGGCGCTGGAGGAAAATTTAGGTTACTAGGTGGAAAGTGAAAGTCGTAAGACCTCAAAAGTAGCATTCTCAGAAGTGCTGCGAGGACCACTTGCACGGCCAGCTAGTTGGGACACAGATCAGGGATCTCAATGCATGGGTGAGAAAGTGGTGCCAAGAGAAGGGTTTAGATTTGTTAGGCACATGGGAATTTCCTGGGACAAGCTGAATTTGTGCAGAAAAGATGGGCTTCGCTTGAATCAAACAGAAACGATGCTGCTGGAGGGCTGTACCCAGGATTTAAAGTTTGGTGGGGCACAGAGACACATTATAAAAGGAGGAGAACTGAGGAAAAAGGGAAAGATGTCTTTAGTGCAGAGTGTTTTGAGAGACAGGCGGGAGGCAAAACAATAGGAAATATCAGATGGAAGTATGGACTGATACTCCTCACTAGAGTGGCTACTATTTCTATGTAGTGTTGCTCATAGTTACTGCTAGTAGTTATAATCACAAGTAGTCAATAGTAGTTATCATTGCATTCTTAGATACCACTAGGCAGAGGTAATGATGAAGTATGCCAGTAGTTCCTAATACTGTAAAGTACCATTGGAGATCCACTAGAACCGAAGTGGCCAAAATTGTATAACATAAGAGCATACTGAATAAACATCAGATGTTTGAGAGCTGCAAGGTGTGAACAAATATTCCATGCACATCTTTATTAAAATTCTTAATACTTTCTTTTAACAGAAAGATAAAATACATATGTATGCACTTTACAACACAGCCATGCTAGGAGACTTCTTTGAAAACAAAAGCTGGGAATAACAGTCCCCCATAAGACCAGTATAGGGAAAGGTTAGGGAATTATTTTTTTGGCACCAGTGGGAGAGGGAAACACACATGTACCATATAAATCACAGACCATAGTTTACATCCTTATGCATCTCTCTTTGCCTTGACACCAGAGTTAGTAAATACATCAAAGGGGAACCCTGTTCAGCACTCTTTAATTCCGTCCCTCCTTCCAGTGGCTCCCTTGGCTCTTGCACTCTCTTTCTGCATTCTAGGTCTCCGAGCAATCTCTGTGTTGGAGGAGAAGAGCTTGATTATGTCAAATTGGTATATAAACTTAACCTCTCCTCCATTCTGGCCAAATGTTCCAGTGTGTGACTCACTCCTCATTCCTGTGGGCCATTCCTTCTTTCAGCATTTCTTGCTCAGTTCCTCCACATTGGGCCTCAGTTCCTCCATTGGGCCTCACTCAGTCTTCCTTTTGGTCTTGGCCTCTTTCCTCCTTCTCTGTGAGGTCACAGCATGTTAGCCAATAGCAGTCAGATTTCCCTCTGGCTGTCCCTCCAGGGTACCACAGTCTGTACCATCCTAGGTTCATACCACCATCACCAAATTCCTCGGGTCCATCCGTATACTGACTCAGCGCAGAACACGCATTCCTTTGGAGTAACAAGTCACCATTGCACCTTCGGCTGATCCACCTTCCCCCCCGCCCCTGCCCTTTGGGTTCTCAGTTGAATGGAAGAAACCATTCTGACTCAACTGTCCTGTGAGTGGGGATTACACCCCTGCCAATTTACAAAAAGGTTCTTATGTAACATGAGCAAATCTCTATAGAGAAGTCTGTGTTACACAACTTGTTCTTTAGTGTGTGTGTTTTTTTCTCTTCTCGCCAAATGCCTGAAGCGGCAGCTTTTTTTTTTTTTGAAAGTTGAGAAGTGGGAAACTGGATTAGTATACTGCTTCTTGTTTATTCATTGAGAATATTTCTACACATGAGGCAGCTTACAATTAAAAACCAGTGCCACATCATAAGAAAAGCCAAGCCACTGAAAAGACAAGCTGTGGGACATAAGCAGCATTAAAAACTGTCCACAGAACAAAGGAGTCCATTAAAGAGCAGGTAAGATAAAACAATCCCTAATTAAAAGACTGGAAGATGTGGAGAGCCAGTTTGGTGTAGTGGTTAAGTGTGCAGACTCTTATCTGGGAGAACCGGGTTTGATTCCCCACTCCTCCACTTGCACCTGCTGGAATGGCCTTGGGTCAGCCATAGCTCTGGCAGAGGCTGCTGTGAGAGCCCTCTCCAGCCCCACCCACCTCACAGGGTGTTTGTTGTGGGGGAGGAAGGTAAAGGAGATTGTGAGCCGCTCTGAGACTCTTCGGAGTGGAGGGCGGGATATAAATCCAATATCTTCTTCTTCTTCTTCTTCTTTTAGCCTGTTGCCTGAAAGAGAGCAGAGGAGGTGGCAGGCCAGCTCACTGGGGAGGGCATTTCAAAAACAGGGTATGTCGATCCAGGCATTTGTGCAAAAAAAGAGGCAAGCATTTAGTTGCCGAAAACTAGGAGATGTGGAAGATTTGGGGGCAGGGGGAGCTCCTTAAGGATGGTGATATGTAAGACCCATCTGCCTTAGGGGAGGGCTTGTAACTCTGTGGTTGGACCACATGCTTTGCATGCCAAGGGAGGGATGGTTGTAGGCGTCTGATTAGTTTTGCATTCAAATAGAATTCCCCCCCCTCCCAGCTCCAAGGACTTCAGTAGGCTGAACATGTTGCCTTCAACACACACCCCCTTTTATATTTTCCTTTGTTTCCATAGTGGGGTTTTTTTTTTGCGGTGGAGGGGGGGGGGAGAACATGGAAGTGCCCCTGCCAGCATCACTGAATTGTGGGATGGTTATGTGCTCTGTGGACTCGTGGGGGTTGGGATTCTGTTCCCACAGGAGTGCAACTGAATGATCTTGTAATTTAGGAATCTTGGCAAATGCCAAACTTCCCTGCAGTTCTGGAGAGGTCAGCCAGCGCTTAGAAAAGATGCTGCAAGTGTTTGGGGAGCTCTTCAGAGAACAATTTTTCCCTTTACAGACCGCATCAAACACAGAGTAGCATTCCCTGGGGCTGGCAGGACTCCATGGAGTCCAGATTTGGGTTCCATTCCTGCTTGGAAGAATGGCCGTGAATGCCGAGAGTGAACTGTGCTAATTCTCCCCTCCCTTTCCCATTTTGCGTTTACAAGATTGCAATATGAGGGGTCTTGGCTGTCCCTAGATTTCTGAGAGATTTCCTGGGGGTGTGTGGGGGGGTATGTTTCAGTGGTAGAGCATTGGCTCGGCGTGCAAAAGGTCCCAGGTTCAATCCCTGGCATCTCCAGTTGAAAAGACCAGGTAGCAGCTGATGTGGAAGTGCCGTTGCCAGACTGAGTATGACTGTACTGACCCTGATGGGCCAATAGTCTGATTCAGTATGAGATGGCTTTGTGTAAGTGCTTGCATGAGAGCATTGACCAGAGTCTCCACATTGTGAGATCACGGTAGTATGTGTGCATGGCTCTGGGTGGTGGTGGGGAGAGGTTCTAGTAATGGCACCCTGCATGGGCACTGGGGGGGGGGCAGTTTTTTTCACCCCAGGATTTTTTAAAGGGCAGGAAGGAAGAACTGAATTTGCCCTTACCAGCTAAATTTCTGCTCTGGCAAAGGTCACAAACTTTGATGGGAAGACCTTTATGAAGCCCCCAGAAGTGAAAAACGGCCAAGCCTTATGGTTATGTGCTACATAGGACCAGTGCCGCAGGTCCTATGCAAAGGCCCCAGGCTCCTTTGCTGGTACTTCCTATTACAGGATCTCAGGCTTCAGATACTGAGGAAAAGATCTTTTTGACCTAAGACCCTGGACAACCACTGCCAGGAGGAGCCAGTACTACTAAGTGGAAACATGGTATGGCTTGAGATAAGGTGTAGTAAGGTTGTGGCTTAGCGGTAGAGCCACCAAAGCAGGGGTGGCCAAACTGTGGTTCGGGAACCACATGCAGCTCTTTCACACATATTGTGTGGCTCTTGAACCCCCATGGCCCAGTCAGCCAGCTTGGAGGAGGCATTTGTCTCTTTAAATCACTTCTCCAAGCCAAGTCAGCTGGCAGTTTGGACAATACATTTAAAGTTGCTTTCTTTCTACCTCTCCTTCATCTATTTTCCTTCCTTCCTCTCTCAGACATCTGACATTCACATCTTGTGGCTCTCAGACATCTGACATTTATTTGATGTGGCTCTTATGTTAAGCAAATTTGGCCTGAACTACACCATCTCGGGTCATTCACTTGCTCATCTTCTAACATTGTGTTTCTGCAAGATTGCATTATGAGGGGTCTTGGCTGTCCCTGGATTTCTGAGGGATTTGTGTCAACAATGCCCTTCAGTTCTATACATAGGACAGACAGGTCAAACCCTACACCAAAGAATATACGGACGCAAATCTGACATCAGGAATCACAAAACTGAGAAACCTGTAGGAGAGCATTTCAGCCTTCCAGGACATTCAATGGGTGACTTCAAAGTAGTTGTTTATTACAAAGGAACTTCAATAACAGAATGGAAAGAGAAACAGCTGAATTACAAGTTATTACAACACTTGGAGCAAACTCCTCTCCAGGACTCAACAGTGATATTGGCTTTTTATCTCATTATACCAAATGGAGTTATACAACCACTGTATTCTAATTTTTTTTTGTATTGGCAAACTGGAATAAGGGATATTGGTTGTTTATCTCATTACGTATACTAAACCCATCTTCACCAAATGGCTATACATCCACTGTATTCTAATGTATTCTTTTTTGCATTGGCAAACTGGAATGATGTTTATGATGCTATGTTACATGTTAAAATGGGTAACAGGAAGGAAGGCATATAGAGGAGGGAGGGAGAGGTGGAAAGAAAGCAACTTTAACTTTAAATGCATTCTTGAAGCCACCAGCTGGTTTGGCTTGCAGAAGAGATTTAAAGAAAGAAGCCAGTCAACAGGGCAGTGGGGGCTTTGAGAGCCACACAATTTGTGGGAAAGAGCCACGTGTGGCTCCCGAGCTTCAGTTTGGCCACCCCTGGTTTAACCCATGCTTGAGGAGCTAAATTTATCGACTTGCTACTGTGGACTCTGACCCTCATTATCCAATTCTGATATGTTTATTGTTGTTGCTGTCTTCCCACACAACTGATGATATCCAGCCCAAATTTGTGATTCTCTTTATTTGCTAATTTTGCCACTGGATTCTAACTTTGTACTGTTTTGTACTATTAACATGTCAGCATCCTATATGTAGTGGTGCCCACCATGCCCCACTTCATCATCTGAGAAAGTATGCATGCACATGAAAGCTTACACCCTGAATAATTTTGGGGAGGTTGATCTTAAAGGTGCCATTGGATTCTAACTTGTTCTATTGCTTCAGACCAATACAGCTACCCACTTGGACTTGTCTTCATGGAAATCCGTTTTGCATAGTTTGGGGGAAAGCTAGGAATGTGGGATCTTTCCTGACTTGCTCAGGCCGACCATTATGCAAGGTGGGGGCCACTGTGGAGAAGGCACACTTAAAGGCAGAGTTTAATGGCTCTTACAGATGCAAGTTCACGATAGAGGCTTACAAGACATGTGATATGATAGAGGTTTGCAAGATTATGCATGGGATAGAGAAGGTAGAGAAAGAAGCACTTTCCCCCCTTTCTCTCAATACAAGAATTTATGGGCACTCAATGAAATGGAGCAATCGGGTTAGAATGGATAAAAGGAAGCACTTCTTCACCCAAGGGGTGATTAACACATGGAATTCACTGCCACAGGAGGTGGTGGAGGTTACAAGCATAGACAGCTTCAAGAGCAAATTGGATAAACATATGGAGCAGAGGTCTGTCAGTGGCTATTGGCTACAGTGTATTGTTGGAACTTTCTGTCTGGGGTAATGATGCTCTGTATTCCTGGTGCTTGGGAGGGGCAACAGTGTGAGGGCTTCTAGTGTCCTAGCCCCGCTGGTGGACCTCCTGATGGCACCTGGGGCTTTTTTGGCCACTGTGTGACACAGCGTGTTGGGCTGGATGGACCATTGGCCTGATCCAACATGGCTTCTCTTATGTTCTTAAGTAGCTAAGACTGCAGAGTGTCCGCTGGCTGTGATACTTTTCTGGAATGTCAAACACACGCAAACACCCGAAGTGGCCTTAAACTTGGTCTGTCACGTCAGTATTGTCTACTGTGACTAGCAGCTGCTTTCTCCATCTTCCACATCCGCCTGCTTATCTAATCAGTTTAACTGAGGGTGTTGAGGGTTGAACCTAGGACCTTACTCAAGCCAAGCAAGTGTGCTCTGCCACTGAGTCATGGCTTGTTTCTATATCATGGACATGGCTTCAGAGAAGAGGGAGAGAGTGGCATTTGTGAAGGCCACATGTGCTCTAGGTAGGCTGGCATGGGTGCTCACCATTTTCTTACTGTGTTCCAGTTTTACTTTAACCCTCACTGCAGCCCTGCAATGTTGGCCGTTGCTACAGTTTACCAACCTGCCACTTCCAAAGAAAAGCTTAAGGTGTTATTGAAACGCTCTCAGCCTACTCTTCTGTACAGTTGTTGGGAAAAGGGCTATAGCTCTGCAGTAAAGCACCCGTTTTGCAAGCAGATGGTGCCGGTTTTGATCCCCGGCATCTCTTATTGAAGGGTGCCAGGTAGCGGATAGAAGGACTTTTCTGTGCACAATTCTAGAGGTGGAGTGTGGTGGACCTGGTGCCTATAGCAGTTTTTTTTTTCAGCCCAAGTTTTATGTGGTGCAGTCTGCAGAGGAGGGAGGGGGTGTTGCAAAGTGGCATGTAGCTTTCTGCTTGCCACCTCCTGTTCTTCTTGTTCCCAAAAGCTTCGTTTGTTCAAAGACTGTTGGAGAAAACAACTAAAAGTGAGGCGAGTGTGAAATCCCCCCCCCCCAAAAAAAAACTTGACCCCATAAAGTGCGCTTCACAAGGAGCTTTCTGCCTACTTTCTGGATTCTGCAATTTGTTAATCTTGATGTTCTTTGAGGCTTCTCTGGGAACCTGGGTGTGTTTGGGAGTTAGGAAGTAGCATGTGCTGTGCTTTCATTTCTCCTGGGTAGCCCATCAGCTGCGAGGCATTCTCAGCATCTCCACTTCCCTCTTCTGTGGTTGTTTCTGTCAGTATGTTCCACCCCCCCAAAAAAAATCATGTGCAGGGTATGGATATAGATGCATCAGCAATTTAAAATCCAAAGAATTCGGGGCTGAGAAGCTCCAAAAATGTTTGATTCCTGCCCCCTCCATGATTTAGGATTCCAGAGTCACAAGAGGGAGCAGAACTGCTGATTTACTGCTGCGTGTGTTCCAGTTCCTGTGAAGTTTATGTTTTAGAGTGTAAGAATCCTTGAATAGGGACCCTAGAGCTGCCAAACTCCAGGTAGCGGAGAACTGCTAATGCCATTGAAGAAACTGACAAACAGGCTAACGCGTTGTATTCATTTGAGCATTGGTTCTTGGTGTTAAAATAAAGTGTTAGACGAAGGTTGTCCGAAACACATGGAGATACCGGAAGCATGTCACAACTATTACTGTTGAAATTACAGCCATTGCTGTCGAAGAAAATTTTCAGCACGTCTTGGAACATCTGTGTAGAGCTTTGCTCTCAAATTTTGTGGACTTTATGCGTCATAATTTTTGAATTTGTGACCTGTTTGCATTCCACTATTGTGAATTATTGCTTGTGTTGTTAGGATGCTGTTTCAATGTATTATTATTGAGTCATTGACAATTTTGCTGTAAGATTCAATGGCAATATTGATTCAAATAGGATTCTGTATATCAGCCTTTTGCATTGGTAACTTTGTGAACACTAATGTTGTATCTTTCACTGTTCTCTCCAGGCTATAAACTCCAGGTAGTGGCTGGAGATCTCCTGGAATTTCAGCTGATCACCAGAGATCAGTTCCCCTGGAGAAAATGGTTGTTTTGAAAGGAGGGCTCAGGGCCTTCCCCTACCCAAACCTGGCCCCCTTGGACTCCACCACCCAAATCTCCAGAAATTTCCTAGCCCAGAGCTGGCAACCCTACCTGTAAATATTGATGGTGCAGCATTAATATTTGAGCAGTGGCCATTTGGTGTTTCAGTTCATTGCTGGGAAGATCCAGTGGTGGTTTATTTGGATTCGAGAGAGATTGTGTGACTGTTTTGGGAGCCAGGCACTGTTGTGTTTACTGCTCCTGGGTGAAAATATTTTGCTAGAATGCCTTTTTAGAAAACTGGAGGCTATCTTTGCACAGGATTGTGGGCGGCAGAAGAGGATGCTTAGCAATTGTGTCCTTGCCTTCAGAATGCAAAACGTGTTGTGTGCTGCTCTCTACTCCCATTTGCACCCAGCATGGAGCAAGTTGTCCCACTCTGTTCTGCTCTTATAAACACTTCCTCCGAGTCCTCCATCTTCTTCATACCTTTGCTTACACCAGGGGTGGGGAACAGTGGCTCTCCAGATGTTTTTTGCCTACAACTCCCATCAGCCCCAGCCAGCATGGCCAATGGCTGGGGCTGATAGGAGTTGTAGGCAAAAAAACATCTGGAGAGCCACTGTTCCCCACCCCTGGCTTACACAGAGATCTCTCACTTGCTTCCTAGACTCCGCTTTTCCTCCTTTGCTGCCCTTTACAGCTCAAAGGTATGCATGTTGCATATGGTACCACTTTTGCAAACCTAGTAGTTTGGGTGTTGCTGGCTTGTCCATAAGACCGTCTCTCTGTCTGTTGGGGGTCACATTTGTTTTGTATCTCACCCTTTGTCTGAGGAGTTCTGGACAGCAGACATAAATCTCCTTTTCCCACTTGATCTCCACAACAACTCTGTGAGGGTGATTAGGCTGAAAGAAGGTGACTGGCCCAAGGTCATCCAGTGAGCTTTTGTGGCAGAAGAGCAGCCATGTTGGATTAGGCCAATGACCCATCCAGTCCAACACTCTGTGTCACACAGTAGTCAAAACCCAGGTGTCATTAGGAGGTCCACCAGTGGGACCAGACCTCCCAAAGAGCTCCCATTGCTGCCCCCCAAGCACCAAGAATACAGAGCATCTCTGCCCTAGACATAGTATTCCATATATACCTTGTGGCTAATAGCCACTGATGGACCTTTGCTTCATGTGTTTATCCAGTCCCCTCTTGAAACCATCTATGCTTGTAGCTGCCACCACCTCCTGTAGCAGTGAATTACTCTTTAGGCGAAGAAGTACTTCATTTTATCTGTTCTAAACCTACTGCTCATTAATTTGAATGCCCGTGAGTTTTTGTATTGTGAGAAAGGACTTCTTTTTCAATCTTCTCTATCTCATGCATAATTTTGTAAACCTCTCTCATGTCACCCCTCATTGTTTCTCCAAGCTAAAGAGCCCTAATATCTTTAACCTTTCTTCATAGGGAAAGCATTCCATCCCCTAAATAATTTTAGTTGCCCTTTTCTGCACCTTTTCCAGTGCTATAATATCTTCTTTGAAGTGCGGTGACCAGAATTGTATGCAATATTCCAAATGAGGTCGCACCACAGATTTATACAGGAGATTAGGATACTGGCTGATTTGTCTTCAGTTCCCTGCTTAATAATCTCCAGCATAACACTTTCCTTTTTATTGCAGTCAAAGACAGAGTCTCTTATTGCAGTCAAAGCTCTTTTTTGTAAGCTCTTGGAAGATTGGCTGCATCAGGGGTGTGTGGCCTAATATGCAAAGGGGCTCCTGCTAGAATTCTACCCCTGGATATTCAGATGACCAAGATCAGCTTCCTTGGAGAAAATGGCTGCCTTGAGAGTGGACTTCATGGCACTGTACCCTGCTGGGCTCCCTTCCCTCCCCAAACCCTGCTCCATCCCCCAGATCTCTAGGTATCTCCCAAACCAGAGCTGGCAACCCTGCAGATGATAGATCTGGAGATATGAAGGCTGCAGTCAGGAAGGGGAACATTGGGGTCAGAAAGCAGGCAGGGTGGCAGGGACAGATTCAAGGCCATAGCAGGCTTTGGGGGACAGGGTTAAGACCAAGGTGTTTGTGTAGGAATCTAGAAGCAGACAAGAAGCCAAAGTAGGCATTTCAGGATCAGCAGATAATGTCATGACTGGTGGTAGGGAAGCAGCTGGATGGGTTTGTGCTTGGCTTTGGGATAGACAGTTTTTAAAAATCTGCATAAACCCGGCAGATTTGTCCCCTTTAATTGGTCAGGCTCTGTTAACCTGTTGGCCTTTTGAAAAGCTTCGGCTTCTTGTTGCTGTGAATACTGCTCTGTAAGCTGGCAATTGGTATTGGCGTTAACCCACATTCCTTCCGAGAAGATGAGCAGGAACGCTGCTTAACTTGTTACTGCTTTGCCACGCTCTCCTGTGGTTTTAAAATGTGGCTGAGAGGCAATGAGTTCATTGAAACCCAGGCCCAAGGTGGCCTTGGAGTTCTGGGTTCAAGGGTTGTCTCTCCCATGAGCTTGGGCAGGCAACCTGTCTTAGTCCTTTAGCATGCTAGCCAGAAGTAGTGAAGTATTTTCTAAATTCATTGGAGATATCCCCCCCCCCCCCCGGTAATAATAGGCCTCTGTGTTCAATAGTAATCAAGCCGCTGTCAGTGATTGGCTGTGTCACTGTAGTGTTAAAGAAGGGCAGTGCAGAGTGGAGAGCCCCGTTGGCTGAACTGCAGTGATGCTACAGAGGGAACCAATGGGGGAGGCTATGAAAGGAAGGCAAATGTGAACAGGCAGAAGCTGCAGTACTGAAGGAAGGCTGAGCTGAACAGCTCAATTTTGACACTTCAAGGGAGATGTATTGAGAATAGAAATTGGTTAATTTTAATGGCCCAGGTATTGTGATACAACTGGGAGGTCCCCCGTTTGCATCTCTCAAATACAACATGTTGTCTGGATTATGCTGATGGAGTATATGGGTGGTAGGGTTTTGAAGCAATATAAATGCTTACAGTGAAAAATTGAAAACACAGCTCTCCATCTACATCTTCCCCACTCAGAACTCCTTAAAGGGGGGAAGGGGAAATATGATTGCAGATATATTTTCCATCAAAAGTTTCCCACCAATTTTTTTTTTTGAGTGCTCACGGCATTTACAGCAGTCTCAAGCAGAGTTATACCTTCCTAAGCCCTTTCAAGAGAAGCCAAGGACAAATAAAAGTGTGGAGCCGTGCTTGGATCTTTTGGAGATAGACAGAGCAGTGCCAAATTGAAATTGTATCCCTTGGTGAGCTGCCTGAGGAAGGATTCACTCTGAAAGTGGGCGGAAGCACTTTGAGACCCTGGAGAGCCGTTGCCAGTCTGAGTAGACAATACTGATGGACTGAGGGTGTGATTCAGTATAAGGTAGCTTCATACGTTCATATGTTCAAGCAGCAGTCCAATTGCAGCCACACCAGTTTGGGAATTGCAGTCACACCTGCATTGGACTTCAGGAAGTCCTACAGATGAAGAAAAAACGTATATTGTAAAATGAACTGTGAAATATTTCTGAATTAATATATGAAAAATACTGTGGTTTAAAACTTTGTTTTCAATATATGTATTAGTTAAAGCTCTCATGAAGTGTTCTAATTCATATACCTTACTCATACCCGTGAGCTCTCTGGTGCCACAGGAGGTGGTGGCAGCTGCCAGCATAGTTCTATATTGATAGAACTTTGTCTGGGGCAAGTGATGCTCTGTATTCTTGGTGCTGGAAACAGTGGGAGGGCTTGTAGTGTCCTGGCCCCACTGGTAGACCTTCTGATGGCTCCTGGTTTTTTGACCACTGTGTGACACAGAGTGTTGGACTGGATGGGCCACTGGTCTGATCCAACATGGCTTCTCTTATGTTCTTATGTTCACAATCTCCAAGTAATGCCTGAAGATCTCCCACTATTACAGTTGATCTCCAAATGAAAACAGAGATCAGTTCCCCTGAAGAAAAAGGCTGCTTTGGAGGCTGGACTCTATGGCATTGTACTTTGCTGAGGTCCCTCCCCTCTCTGAATCCCTCCCTCTTCAGGCTCCCCCTCCCCCACCAAATCTCCAGGTATTTCCCCACCCAAAGCTGGCAACTGTTAACTGACAAATTTGGCAGGTCCTGAGTTCAGATATTACCTCTACCTGTCATCGTGTGGGGATAATTTTCCTAATCTCCTTTAACAAGGCTGTTGTCAGGAGTACAAATATGTGTCGAATACTTGAAATATATGTTGGCCACTGGAGAAGCCCCATTGGCTGAACTGCTGTGATCCTACAGAGGGAACCAACCCCATTGGCTGAACTGCTGTGATCCTATAGGGTGGAACCAACACAAATATGTGTTGAATACTTGAAATATGTGTTGCATGCTTTGAATACTTGAAAGCACAAAGTGAGAGCAAGAGGTATCAGTCTTCTACTACTGCTGGGGTTTGTGGGTTTTTAAACTCCGTGATGTGTGGTTTTGAGGCGTTAGCTAGCTGCCTGCTGTTGTGGTCACTCCTTTCGTTTTGGAAACTTAAGTTAGCTGGAATACATGGCTAATGAGAGAGGATAAATTTTTATTTTTTATTATTATTTTTTTGGTTTTGCTCCTGGTGTTGGGAGAAGCGACATCCATATAAGGAAGGAGATTTAGTCAGGGTGTACGTGAGTTTTCCTTCTGGAGGAGAGGTCAGGTCGCTAGCGTGTCCTTGCAATTACCACCCCCACGTGCCCTGTTGCAAGAGATTTTGGGGCGTGGTGATGTGTGTGGTGTGTGGGCAGCCAGGATGCAGCCCAGATTATATCCAGTCATCAGGCATGACACCTCTCTCGTGTGGGGGTGGGGGTGGGGAATCCATAAGACGATCCCTGCTGGGTTAGGCTAAAGGGCATTCTCAGCCTAGCTTCCTGCTTCCAGCCTACAAGTCATGCATCAAGGCGACAGTTCTACTCTTTGTCCCCAGCTCCTGGTATTTAGAGATACGCTGTCTCTGAACGTGAAGTTCCTATTTAATTTTCTTGGCTAATTGCATCCATCTAAGTCAGCAGCCGCCACCAGAGCTTGCGGCAGTGATTTCCACCAGCCAAATTGGTAGGAATTCTGATAACGTGTCAATAGGTGCCCCTGGCTGGCCTAGATTGTGATCTTGTTAATGTTTAGATGGTGACATTTTTGACAGCTTTAAGGTCAAATAAAGCTGACCCCCCCCCCTCTGTTTTCTTCTTTAAGGATGTTTTATTGATATTTCAAACAACATTACATATGGAAACGAAAGAAACAAAAGAAACTAAGAATTGTAATACTGTGTTTGTTCAAATACAACCCTGCCATAAGTGTTGCACAGCCTTATCTATAATCTCACATAGCATTATGTAAGAAAATTTATCAGGAAGACTGTCAAAAATAAATTACTTAACTTTCTATAGTATTGGTTTCTAGGAATGATGTCATTTTCCAATAGTAAAGGGTACCAAACTGAAACTACGTCTTTCACATTGGTCGTATGATGTGTTGTATGAATTGTAAGCAATCTTACATCATATAAATGTTTCCTAGAGTCTTTGATATCAGAAGTCTAAGGTAGGTATATATTTGTCTACCCAATGTAAGGCTATGATCAGTCTCGCCGTGGCAATTAAGATGTGGATTAGTTACCTCCCTGTTTTCTGTCTCCCTCTCCAGCTTCTCAGCCGCCAAGAGGACAGCGCCGTCCCCTGAAGAATTTTCCTCTGCATAGGGCCCAGAAGCATCAGATCCCTCAAGCATGATAATAGACATGTTCCTCTTAGCCGCCATCATCGGTCTGTTGACCTACTGGTTTTTCTTCCGCAAGAAAAAAGAGGAGGTCCCAGATTTCGCGAAAATCCAGCCGACAGCGTAAGTGGTTGACGTGGGGATGGGCATTGGAGCTGATAGAGGAGGTTTGTTTTGTTGTGAAGAGCCTGTGGCTCTGTGGCAATGCAGAAGGGTCCAGATTCATTTTTCAGCAACTCACTTGCCTGCTGTTGGAGAAGGCCCTTGTGTTCCTGAGTCCCCAGAGAGCCACTGCTTGGCTGAGAAGAGAAGACACGAGCTAGGCAGACCAATAGACTACCTTGACAGAAGGCAGCTTTGTATGGACAAATATGAATGACACAAACACACACAAACACACACACACATATATGCAGGGCTTTTTTTGAGCAGAAACACACAGGAACGCAGTTTCACTGGCTTGGGGTGTGGCCTAATATGCAAAGGAGCTCCGTCTGGGCTTTTTCTACAAAAATGCTCTGTGTGGAACAATGGTGACATCAGGGGTGTGGCCCAATACGCAAATGAGTTCCTACTGAGCCTTTTCTACAAAAAAGGCCTGTATACACACATGTGTGTAAATGTGTGTGTGTATGTGTATATATACACAAACATATATGTACACATATATGTATATATATATATATATATATATATATATATATATATATATATCAGGGGTGGCCAAACTTGCTTAAAGTAATCAATCCTAGAGCCACATAGAATAAATTTCAGATGTTCAAGAGCCGCAATAGAAGGGAGGGAAAGAAAGCAACTTTAACTTTAAATGCATTCTCCAAGCTTCTGGTTGGCTTGGCTTTGAGAAGCAATTTAAAGAGCGAAATGCTTTCTGCAAGCTGGCCAACCAGGCAGTGGGGGCTTCAAGATCCACACATTGTGTATGAAAGAGCCACATGTGGCTTCCAAGCTGCAGTTTGGTCACCCTGATATATATATATGTGTGTGTGTATTGACTGGATTTAACAAAAAAGGTGTGCTAGTTATCAGTGAGTTTTTTACTCCTACTGAAGTAGGTTAGCCATGATTGTGAGATTAAGCAGAAGACTTCTGTTGAATTTAGTTGCAACAGACACATACGGTGACTGCTTTGGAATTATGACCGTAGAAGGTTGAAAGTCTTCTGGCTTTTATCTTGTCACCACATTAAGTCTTTAAAAAAAAGAAAAAGACAAGAAAGGCAAAATTGTACAGTAATAAAGCAAAGTAACAGAAAAGTTGCAGCTGTTGGTGAAACAGGGCAGTCAGTTTTGCAAAGCAGCTGTGCCAGTTTGTTAGTGAGTTGATTCTTCCTGTTGGCAGGACCCTGCTGTTCTGGCAGGTGGCCAGAAGGAGGAGCAGTGCTTTGAGGCTTGGTCTGCCCCCCCCACCCCCATTATGGCGGGAGGGTGAGGGTGGGATAACAAATGCAACTGGAATTAAATTGAAAAGGGAAACTCTCCAGCTACACAGTATGTTCTTGGCTTCAGAGAATTTTTGACTGTATTAGGTAAGGTTCAAATGGCAGATGATCATATATGCCAGTATGTGCTCAGCGCACAGACCCATATACACAAGTCTGTATGTACCAGTGAGTTTTCCCCAGGCTCCCATAGACGGTATGCAGGAATATTTCAAGGACCTAGATTTATCATCTGCTTCATTTTACATGCATCCTCCTCCAATAGAAAAGTCACTTAAAACTCCTTGTATTGGAGGAAGGGATTGAACCTGATCCAAAAGGAGAAGTGGGCCATAAATATTTTAACAAATAAACTTTTCCCCACGGAGTAGAAGTATTAGCATCTGCCCCAGTAGCTTATTTGGAAGGGAGAATAAAAGGCTGCGGAAGAGATTTCCCCTTCAGCAGTCACAGCAAGTCCCCATTTTGTGCAGGCAGAGCTGTCCACGTACAGACTACATTTTGGAAAAGGTGCTGCCTCCCCCAGACAGTCTATTGTGGCATTGTGAAGAAGCCAATTCCTGTAATCTGCAGAAGATGTAATTGCGTTTGTATTATTCTGGCTGAACAGCAAACTGGGCAGCGTACCTGAAAATTCTGCGTACACTGAAAATTCTGTGTCTGCTCTCAGCTGCTCAGGTTTCACTGGCTGCTAAACACCTAAACTGTAGGGGTAGCCAGTTTGGTGTAGTGGTTAAATGTGTGGACTCTTACCTGGGAGAACCGGGTTTGATTCCCCACTTCTCCACATGCAGCTGTTGGAGTGACCTTGGGTCAGTCATAATCAGTGTTCCCTCCTCCTCCTTCAAGGGCTCCCTTTTTTGCTGTCAAGTTGTAGCCATGTTATGGCAACTCACATGGGGTTTTCAAGGCAAGAGAAGTTTGGAGGTGGTTTGCTGTTGCCTGCCTCTGTGAAGAGACTCTGGACTGAATTGGTGGTCTCCCATCCAAATACTGACCAGAGCTGATTCTGCTTAGTTTATAAGATATGACGAGATCAAACTATCCTGGGCTATATCTCAGTGAGCCAGTGCCACATTTCATACTTTCACAAGGAGTACACAACCCATTGTATAGAACAGTCTGCTCAATGGCAGATAGGCATGTGGGGTGGCGGGGTGGAGCACTGATGGGATTATTTATCTCTGAAAGTGCCCCCTCCCAAAGAGAGACTTGCTGGGCTGGATTCTCCATTCCCCCCCCCCCCTCTGAGATTTTGTGCTATTAGAACTGATCTCCAGACAACGAAGATCAGTTCCCTGGGAGAAGATGACTGCTCTAGAGGGTGGAGTCTGTGGCAGTGTCCCTTCCCTTATTGTGGTCCCTTCCTAGGCTCCACCCCCCAAATCTCCAGGTATTTCCCAACCCAGAGATGGCAACCTGACCCCCTCCCATATTCATTTGCACGTGTTTTAAATCTTTCTTTTCCTCCAAGGAATTCAGGCTACTGTGCGTAGTCCTTATTTTGCCCCTGCTACAAGCAGAGGTGGGATTTTGAACTTTGTGCTGTTTTCAGTGTTTGAATTGACTCTGATGAGAACATATGAACATGGGGCACAGTGGGGTTGTTCTAGTAACTACTGTTTTGTCCTATGAACAAAGTAGAAGTCAAGTTGCGCCTTTAAGACCAACAAAGTTTTATTCAGAATGTAAGCTTTCGTGTGCTCCAAGCACACTTCATCAGACGAGAAATCAGGTACAATGAGCAAAGTTACATATAGCAGTGGTTTAGAATGCAAAATGGTATAAATTTAAGATCCTATGACAGAATAATAAAATTAACAAATTGAGCTGGGTAGCATGAGTATGAGAAAGCAACAAAACAGTAATATGTCAAAATGTGAGAATGTCTTTTAATCACTGCATTATATAAACCTGAGCCAAAGAGAGGGCATGTTTTTCTCATCCAACTAATTTACCTTTTAACATGTAACATACATATAGTTTGCAATTAGAAGACAAATACATTAAAATATAGTGGAAGATGGGTTTAGTATACATATGAGCATATGAAACTGCTTTATACTGAATCAGACCCTTGGTCCATCAAAGTCAGTATTGTCTACTCAGACTGGCAGTGGCTCTCCAAAGTCTCAAGCTGAGGTTTTTCACACCTATTACCTGGACCCTTTTTAGTTGGAGATGCCTGGGATTGAACCTGGGACCTTCTGCTTACCAAGCAGATGCTTTACCACTGAGCCACCGTCCCTCGTTATATACGTAATGAGATAAACAGCCAATATCCCTATTTTGAGTATGTCAGTACAGCTAAAAGAGAAATACATTGGATAGTTCTTGTCCACCTAATTTACTATTTAACATGTAAACATCATTCTAGTTTGCCATTAGGAAAAAGAGAATACAATAAAATATAGTGAAAATGCGCTAAGTATATGTAATGAGATAAACAGCCCAAATCCCTATTTTGAGTATGTCAATTCCAAAAATTATTCTGATACACTATTCTAAAAGATAGAGACATTGGAAAACTGTGGATGTATAACTATACTCAGTGAGAGTATACTCAGTGAGGAAAGGTAAGGTCCTCTGTGCAAGCACCAGTCGTTTCTGACTCTGGGGTGACGTTGCTTTCACAACGTTTTCAAGGCAGACTTTTTACGGGGTGGTTTGCCGTTGCCTTCCCCAGTCATCTACACTTTCCCCCCAGCAAGCTGTGTACTCATTTTACCGACCTCGGAAGGATGGAAGGCTGAGTCAACCTGGAGCCGACTAACTAAACCAGTTTTCACCGGGATTGAACTCAGGTCATGAGCAGAGCTTAGGACTGCAGTACTGCCGCTTTAGCACTCTGCGTCACAGGGCTCTTCAATACTCAGTGAGAGTATAGAGCAAACTAGTTTTGTCCTATGGCTTGCAGTGTCCTTTGGCTGACACCCTGAAGAAAGGAAACATTCAGTCACAGATCGAACTTTCCTGCTCTGTGAAAGTTGCAAGTTAAGGCAACAGTTTTTTGTTTTCTGTTGAGCTGCCCTCTGAAGCCTGATCCAAGAAGCAAAAGGCTTTTAACTATGGCTTGTTTTGTTGTTGTCCCCCTGGAAACATCCATGTAGATCTGTCCCAACATTCCGCACTGTATCCCCCGAAGCATGATAATAATGATCCTTTTTTTTTTTTTTGTAAATTTAAATCTGAAGGCACAATTCATATTTAGGAAAGCTTGCTTGGTGGGCTGTCTGAGAAACCTGCTATTTCTGTACCCGTTTCTATGTGCTTGCCCCTGACTGAAATCAGCTTTCCACACTGACTCATACAGAGATGCAGCAGGCAGCTTCTCAACAACAGGTGACATAGTTCTGTTGACCTAACTTACAGCCTTATAGTGAGGGTAAGAATATTAATTCTTTTGACCCCCCCTTCCCCTTTTCCATTTGGGGTGAGAGTGTTAATTCTTTGAATCCCCACTTCCGTCTGTTTTGAAAGCTTTTTTAGAGCAAGGGATTGGGGTGGGGGACAAAAGGCAAAAGAAGAGCAAACTAGTATCTGGATGACTGCCGCTGAAGATAGCATACATCTTCCTTCATGCCCCCCCACCCCGGCCAAAAGAACTGTAGCTCACTGGTAGAATGCCTGGCTGGCCAGCAAAATTCCCAAGTTCCATGCCTAGTATCTCCATAGATTCTTCTCTGCTGGCCAGTGTTGCCAGCTGGGGCAGACAATAATAAACTTAGTGCAGTTAACAAGAAAGACCATCTTCATTTCCTAATATATCAGAATCAATTTGGACTTTGTGTAAATAGATTATTGCAGCCACGGTAACCATTGGAGCAAGAGGGTTGCTTTTAATTAAAAAGAGAGAGCTCTTTTCTAATTAAAACTCTGATGTAAAAAAACCCTGTTGCCTGGGTAACACAAGTCCTTTACTGGGAAACTATTCTCTCCTCCCCCCTTTTTGAATAGGAAAAGTGTTTGAGGGATGTCTTGTGTTGCAAGGAACTCTGGGAGTTTTCATTCTTGAGTCTCCTCATTCCTTTCTGCCGCTGCCAGATGTTGGAGTTCTTGGGACTGTGCCGGACCCTCCGGGTAACTTCAAAAGCAGCCGGCACGAGTCCCAGAGGACGGAGTTGCCACAGCGCCTTGGTATGCTGGCCCCGCTGCCTTTTGACGAAAGGAGGCCGTCCGCTGGCTGCCAGAGCCAAGGGGGATAGGATGAGAACCCGTGGGCGCATCCCTCCGCAGAGCAGAGTTTAGCCTTTCCCAGCTCCCTGCGGCTGGCATGAAACTGGGGGGTCTCGGAAGCCCCGCCACAAGTCCAACCTCACCATGGGCTGTACGTATTCCGGATTGCAGGAGGAACTTTCTCTCGGAGGGTGAGTTTCTCTTTTGCTTCCAAGCACCCCTCTGCGAATGGTACAGCTGTCATCTCTGCTGCGCTTTGGAGGATGCACCGCCCTATTTCCCATGTCAGGCTGCTTTGGAAACAGGGCTCAGCCAAGAGGGATGGGAGGGGGAGGCATCTGGGGAGGTTCAGCCTGGGGGAGAGCTTTGTGAGTTTCTGGAGGGTGCGTGGGGCAACAGCAGCTCCTGCGGGTGACTTCATTTCTCTCTCTCTCTCTTTGCTCTTTTCCCCCAAGTGTCCTCTGGGTGTGTAGAGCGCTGAACTTAAGCGGGCCAAGGCAAGGAACGTATTTCCAAAGTTATAAGCCACAGCATGACATCTTCTGGATGCTGGCCTTGTGCAGAAAAGAGTGTCAAAATGTTTCGGCATCCGAGTCTCTCTCCTCAGCCTGAGTAATGCCATACCAAACCTTTAATGGCATAATAGATTCAGATAAAAATACACAGAATATAAAAATTTAAACATTGGAGATAAAATCAAAATGAAACCGAGCTTACAGATGCATTCAAACGTGGTCAGAATTAAATTTAAGGATGTCAGCCAGAAATTTTGCCACAGCCTCACTAACCACCCCCTCAGTATCTCTCAATAAATAATAACAGGGTGGCAGAATAGACAAATCTGGGGAAAAAAGAAAGCTTGCCAAATAAATCTTTACGGAGGTTATGGTAGAAAGAACAATCAAACAATATATGCTGGATTGAGTCAGATTGTTTAGCTTGGAAACAAGAACTGAGAGCTCATTTTAAAGAGGCTTGTCACTCCAAAGACCAAACAAAAATTAAGGCCTGAGTAATGATTATCGTGCATAAAAATTACTTTGCCTGCTTCCTCCTGACAGCCGTATAACGACAATTTTAGTGTTGCTGTCCCAGTTTTACTATTGTAGGGGCTGAGGCTGCGAGAATGGTGATGTTCAAAGCGAAACGAAACGGGAAGCCCAGTGGCACCTTAAAGACCAACCAACATCTATTTCTTTATGAGCTTTCGTGAGTCCAGTCTCATTTCAGAAAGGCTTAAGGTTGCCTAAGGAATCCACTGCTGAGGATGGGCTGCCGCAAGCAATGTTCCCTCTAAGCTGCAGAGTCTTGTTAGCAAAAATTCTATTTTGTGAGCTACTGGCATTAAAAGTTGTGAGCCACGGCATAAATTATTGTGCTCTGGGATCATCCTTCCTGAGACAAGACAAAAATGTGTGATCAAAGATTTCAGGTTTTCGTGGCTGGTAACATCATTTGGTAACAACATGGTAACAACATTTAGGGGAGGGACGGTGGCTCAGTAGTAGAGCATCTGCTTGGGAAGCAGAAGGTCCCAGGTTCAATCCCCGGCATCTCCAAAAAAGGGGTCCAGGCAAATAGGTGTGAAAAACCTCAGCTTGAGACCCTGGAGAGCCGCTGTTGGTCTGAGAAGACAATACTGACTTTGATGGACCAAGGGTCTGATTCAGTATAAGGCAGCTTCATATGTTCATATATGTTCATCATTAGGGTTTGTAGAATATTTCGGGCTCAAGTGCCGTGTTCTACTGGAGAAAGTTTTTCTTCCAGACGTTTCGTTCTCAGCTGCGGAGAACATCCTCAGTGGCGTTGCAGCCGGAGCAGGCGCTCTGACCTTCTTGGCTGCTGTGCATTGAGTCAAAAATGTGCATTGAGTCTGCTGTGCATTGAGTCAAAAATGTGTGAACTGGAGGCTAAAAATCTGTGAGTTAACTCATACTAACTCAGCTTAGGGGGAACACTGCTCACAAGTGTGTGTGTGTGTGCTGGGGGGTACACTGTTTCTCAGCCTCTGCAGGTACTCCTTCCTAAAGAATTACCTGTCCCATGGATTTTATTTGGTTGTTTGAGCCCCCAAGAAACTCACAGGCAGGGCAGGAGGGGAGTCACCATCATTTGTGGTTTGCTCCCAGTGTCCAGGGAGGGTTGCCGTGCTGCTATTGGGCTAGATGAGGTCCTTTCCAATTCTATGATTCTGTGATTGGGGACCCGAATGTAATACACAGGCTATTACTTGGTGGTGGTGGTGGGTGCATTCTAATTTGTGTCAGTGCAACTTGGTTAGGAACCGAGGAGGCATGGACGGGCCACGTTTCAAGAACATCTATGTTGATAGTGATGTCGGTAATATTGATCAGGAGAGAGACTCTTGAGGTTTGGAGAGGGGAGGTGGGAGTACGTATCATGGGCTTTTAACTAGCACAAAGGTAGGAGTCGATGGTCTAGGTGGGTGGAACATCCTGACCCTCGAAATCAACCGAGCAGAAAACCAAGGCTGCTAGGAAATGAAGTGAAATCTCTTACATTTGGAGAGGAGCTCTGGAGGGGCAAATTTGTGACTCCAGCCATGTTGGCCTCTGTGTTTATGCCACAGGCGGAAGGCTAGGAACCCTTCACCGATATGTCCCCCTAAACCACAAAAAATGCCTGGGGGGGAGGGTTGGCAACAGGTTTTTTTTTGGGAGGGGGGGTGGGAATGGACCATAATCTCCATGTTCCACCACCATATTCAAATCTACAAAGCAAGAGAAAGCATGCAAGACGTCTTGAATTCTTGCATAACTAATCTGCACTGAGCATGTCTTCTGCTTCACTAGCATCTTGCTGAATGGGGCCAAGCAGGTGGTCTGCCAGCACTTGCTTGGCAGGTTGTGGTCAGCCTTCCACCTTGGCCACTGCCAAGGAGTATGCTCCACAGCACTCAAGAAGGGGAGGGTCGTCTTCCATTCGCTAGGACAGCACTTCTAGAAGAAGCAGGGCCCCAGGAAGGTACATGTGAGATCTTCCTTGATTGCAGTGGGCCCTAACAGAGGCAGTGGAGTTGATCAGTTTCTCTAGGAAGCTATACTTCTTGGAACCCCTTCTAGTTGTGAACACAAGAAGAGCCCTGCTGGATCAGACCAGCAGTCCATTTAGTTTTACAGAGACCAGCCAGTTGCCCTGAAGGGCTAACCAGCAAGGCATAGAGGCCAAAGCTTTCTAGCAGTGGGTTTCAGTGCTGTTATGTATGTGTACATGGCTTAGGTCTCTTCGGCGCATTCAAGAAATCTGCTGTGGGTTATATATACAAAGTGAAGAAAGAGCAGATAGAATTACGGTCAAGCTAAGGCTACAAACTTCGTAGTGTGTAGGTATAATGCAGAGTGGTTATGTTTCTGCACATGGTTTCTCTGCCATGGATACATTTCCTGGTCTTTGCTAACAGTTTGTAAAACTGGAGCAGCCTTTCCTGAAATGCCTTCTTAAATACCCAAGTCCTTCATAACACTGCATTCTCTTTTTATACACCCACAATGCCTTCAGTCTACAAAAATTATACCCTGGCTCCTCCTCTTTCCAGCCAGGCTCCACCCATCTTTATTAAGTTCTGGCCCTGGCTCCGCCTAGCTTAATGTGTTCCCCCCTGCCTTTAAATCCATAGTTGGCCCAGTTTTTTGTTTTCTTCCTTCTCCCTGCTGGAAACCTGACCACACATTCTTCTTCCATTGTAACGGAGGCCTGGATCGCCCAGCCCTTGTCTTTGCTCCACTGCTGCATTTTAGCCAATTAGAAGAAGGGGAGGGGGGAAGAGATTGGCTCACCGCCTGTTTTGTCTTTTGAAATGGGACCCAATGAAGCCGTTCACCCTCCTCCTGGCTCTCCAGGCCTTGCTGCCAGATTCGTTCCTTTCCCTGCTGCCAGATGTGTTACAGCTGAAGGCCAGCTTTCGGAGAGCCGTCATGCGGCTTGTCCTTCGTCTGTGCTCGCCGAAAAAGCGCTTTGCAAGCAGCCTGTTCCATCCAAAGGGGGATTTTGAAGGTTTTGACCTGCTTGCCTTCGACAAGCTCTCGCTTCCTTGGTCAGGAGGCCAGAGGAGGCTGGTGAGGGATGGTGGCTCAGTGGTAGAGCATCTGCTTGTTAATTAGGAAGGTCCCAGGTTCAATCCCTGGCATCTCCAACTAAAAAGAATCCAGGGAAATAGGCGTGGGAAACCTCCGCTTGAGACCCTGGAGAGCCGCTGCCAGTCTGAGTAGACAATACTGACTTTGATGGACCAAGGGCCTGATTCAGTAGAGGGCAGCTCCATATGTTCATATGAGAACTCGGCTCCGATTTGGGCCAGAGCTCCTTCAGGGTAGTCTTGTTTTTACCCTGGTCTGGTCAAGAGGAACTTGCTAGAGCAAGGGGGAAGGGGTGGAATGGGATAAGAGGTTTGTAAAATTATACATGGGATGGAGAGAGCGGACCAAAAGAAGCTTTCCGCCTTCTTCTGAAATATTAGAAACGGAGGGCATTTAATGAAGCTGGTGGGCAGACAAACGGAAATATTTCTTTACACAGAGCGATTAAAGCGTGGGATTCCCTGCCTGGGGATGTCGCGTTGGCTCCAGGCATAGCTTTAAAGGGGGATCAGACTCATGGAGGAGAGGTCTGTCAGTGGCTCCTAGGAATGGCGACTAAAGGGAACCTCCATGTTCAGAGGCAGTAAACCTCTGAATATCGTACAAACACTTTTCAAATTTTCCTTGATTTCAATCATACACAACTATATTCAGTAGCAAAATTCAAACATATATATAGAAGTCATTAACAATATTCATCAGATTTTGTAACAATATGCCAATTGTTCAAATACTTCTCATATTTCCATTGCCTCCCCCAATAACTTTCTTTCTTAATACAAATAAGCAGTAAGTCCACAATTTTACAGCAAAGGACAAAGAGTTCGTTCAGCCTTCGCAAGACGCCCATTCCAGATATTCCATGACATCTCAATTAATATCTTTCTCGGTTTTCAGGCTGTTAAACGGAACTAAAGAGCAAAAACATCAATGTATTAATCATGCTACGCCTACATATCCAGATCACCATACTCACAAACATCACACTCAAAAACCTCCACTGCTCACCCCGATTTCCATTTTTTCATACACAGATATGGAGTTCATAGCTTTCAGAATGTCAGTGGGTTTAGAGAACCCAATTGATTCATCCTGAAAGCCAGGGCTTTTTTGTAGCAGGAATTCATTTGCATATTAGGCTACAGACCCCTGATGTAGCCAGTCATCCAAGAGCTTACAGTAGGCCCTTCACTAAGGGCCCTGTAAGCTCTAGAAGGATTGGCTACATCAGCAGGGTGTGGCCTAATGTACAAAGGAGTTCCTGCTACAAAAAAAGCCCTCCTGAAAGCTATGAACTCCGTGTCTGTGTATGCTGCAGCTGTCCAGGTGAGTGGCTGTTTGAGTCTGCTCTAACTTTGTATAGTGGCGATGGGGGAGACCAGGTAAATGACTGTCTGGCACTTTGCATTTTTTTAAAAGGTAAAATAGAAATAACTGATGTGGATGTGATTCTTCCACTTTTTGTCTTGCAGAACACCATCAACCAGTGAGGGCAGCTTTATTGACAAAATGAAGAAGACGGTACAGACTCTGTTCTTTTACCTGGCTGGCATTGGGGCGGGGGGTGGGGATCGCTTTCAGGCCTGGTTCTCCCTTGTGTTGGAGTGAGTGGTTGGATATTAGCCACGTTTTCTTTAACCGTATGCCTGAATCGGTTTACAGTACATTTACGATACATACCTTATAAATGCATTAAAATCAGTAATGTCAATTGAGTCTATAAAATGGCAATAGAAACCACTTTGAGGGGCTGCTTAACTGGCACCAGGATACAGTTTTGGGAGAGCCATTCATAAAAAAAATGAGGTGGCCTTGGAGTGTTAAAAGTTTCAGGGTTAAAGCACAGTTTTTGCATTTCAAACATACACTCCCCTGCAGTGCAGGGTTTTGTTTTTTTAAATCACTGCATTTATTTATTTATTTCTGTAGATTTATAGGTTGCCCTTTCCCATAGTGGGCTCAGGACGGCTTCCAACATAATAAAACAATTAAAACTAACAATAGACAATCTAACAGATAAGTAATAAAATCAGACAGCTAAAACAGATTAAGAGCTCTGGGGCGCAGAGTGGTAAAGCTGCAGTACTGCAGTCAAACTCTCTGCTCACGACCTGAGTTCGATTCCAGCGGAAGCTGGGTTCAGGTAGCTGGCTCCAGGTTGACTCAGCCTTCCATCCTTCTGAGGTCGGTAAAATGAGTCCCCAGCTTGCTGGAGGGAAAGCGTAGGTGACTGGGGAAGGCAATGGCAAACCACCCCGTAAAAAGCCTGCCGTGAAAACGTCGTGATGCGACATCATCCCAGAGTCGGAAACGACTGCTGCTTGCACAGGGGACTACCTTTAAAACAGATTAGAAACAGTTAAGCCATAGCTCAAGTTAGTTTAAGGCAGCATGGATGGTGTGGACAGATCAATTAAGGCATACTTGTCCCAATCTAGATGTCTTAAGATGTCGGCTGTATAGATTTTTAGCAATCAGTGCAAGGAGGCCAGTTCAAAGGGTGTAATAGGATAAGGATGTCCGTCTGCCTCAGTCATAGGCCTAGCATATAGAAATCTAGCATGCCAGAGAAATAGTTAGGCTAATTTTCCTTTATGGGCTGTTTTTTAGGTTCAGCCGTCCCCCCCCCCCTTCCAGTTATGCTATTTCCCACCTGCAGTCAGCAGTGATACAGTCTAGGGACAACTTGGGTGTCCATCTGCTATTGTATGCAGATGAGCCTGTTCTAGGATGGATAAGGAAAGAGCCTTGGTGTTACGACCTCCCGTATCAGTCTGAATGTGGATGAGCGATTCCACTGCACATGTTTTTAGACATGTTTCAAATTCTTGTTTTCATTGTCTTTTCACTCCTGTTCTAGGGAAGAAATATTGTGGTGTTCTATGGCTCCCAAACGGGGACTGCTGAAGAATTTGCCAACCGCCTGGCCAAAGATGCCCACCGGTACGGCATGCGGGGCATGTCTGCCGACCCCGAGGAGTATGACTTGGTATGTTCCTAGCAATTTCACCTCTTGCCTTGAGGATGGACCTGCCTTGGAAGCAAGTCCTTTCATGTAAGCTGGTGGGGGACCGAGAAATAGAAGGCCGGCTCAGAGCTGGCCACTGAACTGATATTTCGGAATGGAAAGGAACTGCAGTGCACCTAGGGGGCTGATGCCCTTTTCAATTCCCCTCTTTCCTAGTCCGACCTGAGTCGTCTCACCGAGATTGAGAAGTCACTGACCGTTTTCTGCATGGCCACCTACGGAGAAGGAGACCCAACAGACAATGCCCAAGACTTCTATGATTGGTTGCAGGAAACAGATGCCAACCTGTCTGGTGTCAAATTCGCAGTAAGTGCCTTGCTAGCTGCATTTGGCTGCGCTTGCCTTAAGGACATGACTGTGGAGCATTTTGGATGGTACACATCTCGCTCGAATGTGGTTGCCTGGCAGGGGGATGGAGAGGCGAGGTTGGAAGGCAGGATTCAGGGCATCAGATTCTGGGCACTAAACCTCTGCAAAATCAGTACAGTACCTTGCTTTGCTGTTCACAAAAGTTAAACGAAGTTGCCTCTCCCTGCATACTGCTCTCTAGCTGGCTGATTCGAGAAGCATTTGGCCTGCGTTCTCCCTTCCAAATCTGGTCTGGCCTCCCCAGCCCATTCCTAATGGGACTTGAGGGATGTCACTTATGCCAGGATGCCACCTGCTTTCTGTCAGCTGCCCCTGATGTGATGTGCATCAGGCCTTTCTTTCTCCCATGGATAGCCACCAGACCGGCTGAGTCATATTCGACTGAAGGCCAGGTTGCAAGCTGAGGCTGCATGCATGCATTGTTGGGATTTTACACTTTCATGACCTGGCAGCAGTTGTTCACAGTTGCCTTGTGCACACAGGGGGAAATCCAGTTTGTTTGTGAATTTGGTTCATTCCTACCCTGCCTTTCTGTGCAGACAGGGACCCAAACTGCCTTCCATTATTCTGCCCCCCCCCCATTTTATCCTCACAACAACCCTGTGAAGCAGGTTAGGCTGAGAGTGTGTGACTGGCCCAAGGTCACCCAGCAAGCTTCCATGGCCAAGCAGGTCTTCAAATGTAGATCTCCCCTAGCCTAGTCTGATGTTCTAACCACTGTACCAGGCTGGCTCTCAGGCTGTGAATTACTGTTTATAGCTCAATGTCTCATGGCAGCTTGGATGTGAATTTTTGCTTCTTGGCTAACTGGCTGCATCTGAATCCACAAACCACTTTGTTGCCTTCCAGGTATTTGGACTTGGGAATAAAACATATGAACATTTCAACGCCATGGGGAAATACGTGGACAAGCGACTGGAAGAGCTTGGCGCCCAGCGGATCTTTGAGCTTGGCCTGGGAGACGACGATGGGAAGTGAGTGACTGTGTGGATCGGTGGTCACTGGTTGGCTGGCAGGCCAAGCTAGTGGCGAGCCTAGCATCGCTTTCCTGTTTCAGAGTTTCAACGTATAACTTACAGCAGTGCTTTCTTAATTGTGGGTCTCAGGTCGACAAGATTCAGTATTAGTTACAGCATATATTAGGAGTAGGTTCAATTCGGCGACATGTCAAACATAAGGCCCAAGTTCAAAATCAGCCCATCCAGGACTCTTATCCGGTCAAGTAGTTGGGGGAGAATGTTTACTGGATGGACTTGCTGAGATCCCTCCTTTCCCCAAACGCAGGCCCTTCCCTGGGTCTTCCCCCAGATCTCCAGGGATTGCTCAACCTGGAGTTGGCAGCCATAAAGAGCTGTGCAGCCAGTTTCCTTTGTGCTGGGCTCTTGACTGGGCTGCTAGGAAGATGGCTGGCTGTTCACATGGAGTAGGTAGAATCTTTTTGGCTTTGCCTCCCTGAGTCCAGCCAGGCCAAGGAAGATACCTGTCAGCACAGGAGCCTGTAGAAAGCCACTGGCCAGCTTGCCAAATGTGCCCACTTATGTAAGCCTGTGAACGGAGCCGTTGGCTGATCCAGGCGCCCTCTGCCCAGCAGCCCAGGAAGGAGAGAAGAGGCCTGTCCAATCGGGCGAGCCAGAGCCCGCTAACCCACTGACCCAAACGTGTGCGCTCCACTCCTCCCTCCCTCCCTTGGCAGAATAGGGTGGATTAGATAAGAGGCAAAGCTTGAACACAATGGGAGCTCCCTGCATTGCAAGTGCTGCCTTCTGTAACAGTCTGAATGGGAGGGGCGGGGTCGGGGGGAAGATCGGGAATGGGAGCAGGCCGTCAGAAAAACTCACTGGGTTTTCGCAAGGCAGAGGCAGGGGCTGGGTGCTTCTCTGGGCGTTTGCACACAGGCTGTAATATTTGGGGTGGTTGGATAATGCCATGCAAATGGCAGGAATTAGAAGGCAATTAAAGCAGAGCTGGCGTATCTGGAGTGGCAGTGCTGGAAGATTGCTGGCGGTGCTGGGGAGCATCACAGTTCCTCTTGTGGTTTGCGCTTGTTGCTGAATTTTGTCCTGCCTCACCCCCCTCCCTCCCCAAACCCTGTTGACCATAGAAGAAGATCCTTTCTAGGCAGGGAATGATCTTTTAGTTCAAGGGTGACCAAACTCGGGAGCCGCATGTGGATCTTTCGCACATATTGTGTGGCTCTCTTAAGCGCCTACTGCCTCGTTGGCCAGCTTGGAGAAGGCATTTCTCTCTTCAAATTGCTTCACCAAGCCAGCCAGTTGCTTGGGGAACGCATTTTAAAAAGTTAAAGTTGCTTTCTTTCCACCTCTCCCTCCCTCCTTCCTCTTCCCATCTATTTTCCTTCCTCCTTCCGACATCTGACGTTCATGCCTTGCGGCTCTCAAACATCTGACATTTATTCTATGTGGCTCTTACACTAAGCAGGTTTGGCCACCCCTGTTTTAATTCAGCTGTCCTCAGCCTTTTTGAGCTCATGGGCACCTTTGGAATTGTGACCCAGTGTGTTGGGCACCTTCAGCCACACAGCAAAGATCCTGGTGTTGTGTTGGCAGCTGCTGCCTAAGTCACATTTTAAGAAATCTACACAGCCAATGCTAGACAAGAGCCACCTGCTCCCGCTCACTTCCTAAGAACACTTGGCGGGCACCAAGAAAGGTGTTGGCGGGCCCCAAGGGCGCTGCACTGGGGCCCCCTGTTTTAGTTCCCTGGGTCATGTTTTTTCTTCTACCCTCCGGCAGCTTGGAAGAGGATTTTATCACGTGGCGCGAGCAGTTCTGGCCAGCAGTGTGTGAGCACTTTGGCGTGGAGGCCACTGGAGATGAAACCAGGTGAGTTCAGGGGGCTTGCGGCAGAAGTAGCATTGCATGCAAGCCGCACAATTCCAGTGGAAAGAGAATTGATTTAGACCCTGGGGACATGCTGGCAGCTCCTTCTGTGTAAATGGGCAGGCTTAGTACCCTGTGGGAAAGTTTTGGATTAAGAGCCATGTACAAACCCCAGCATGTCTGAAGCTGTCACACAGCTGGGCCTAGCAGGACCTTCTACTGGCTGCCACCACTCTGGTAAAGGTCTGTATGGAGGGCCCAGAGCACACAACTACCCTTGTCTTTCTTATTAAGAAATACCTCCTAATTGTGACCAAGGAGGCGTGAGCACCCAAGGAGTATAACAACAACAGTTTATTTACAGTGCTCAAATAATAAGTGGGTAAAACAGTGAAATATGTCTACAGTAAAGGTTGGTGCAAATAAACAAAAAGCCCTGACGCGTTTGTTTATACAGTCCCTGCTCTAATAACCAACACTTTACCCCCTTGGGTAAGAGAACTTTTCCCTGCTGCAAGCTCTCTAGGCTACAGCTAGCCTTCAGCTCAGCCTTCCAGGAAAAGAACCCATCCTGCCTGGGCTTGGCCCTTTTATATTCTTCTCCCAGGCCCCACTCCTCTCTGGGGCAGTTTCCCTCCAAAACCTTGCCACCCATTCAGAGGGACAAGGGGGATCCTGGGAAATGTAGGCTTTTCCCAGTAACTCCTAGGCAGGCTTCCCTGGGGCCTGCCGGCCTCACTAGGACCAAAGGAAGTCTGAATGAAGCCTGTATCCAGAGCCTCAACGAAGCCTCTTCTATTCATGTTCCCTTGCAGTGTTGTTTTGCCACGAATCCAGCTGGTGTGTCGCCATGCACAGGAGGCTTTGCTTGCTCCTTGCAGCTTTTCAGAACAATCCCAGACTCTTAACTGTGGGATGCTGCTGTCTCCTTGACACCAGTTGGGCCTTGTTGTGACCTTCTCTTCCCCGCCCCTCCCCCGTTCTTCCACAGCATCCGTCAGTATGAGCTGGTCATCTACGAAGACATCAACATGAACAAGGTTTACACAGGAGAAATGGGCCGTCTCAAGAGCTATGAGAATCAGAAGCCGTAAGTTTGAGGTTTTTAAAATGAAAGACTTCCATGTGCAGGTTTGGTGAGAAGCTGGAGGGTGGGACTGTCCAGAAGAGCGTAGTTCACTGCTGTGATGACTGTGAGTGTGTTCTGGATCTTGATTTTTTTTTAAAAGTCCACAGTTTCTAGTCCTCATTGCCAAAAAGGAACTTGAAAAATGCATGTACACCTGGAACCTCAGAAACTGTATGTGTAACTTAACACACGCAACCCCTGCCTAGAGAAACAGAAGGATTTGTGCATTTGGGGAGATTATTAGCAAGGGCACACATTAGGCATTGTCCACCAGCACATATGTCAAATTTAAAAATCCCTGATGTCGTGTGTTGAGTGACCCTCCCTCCCAACCAGATAATAAATGTAGATGGAGAGAAGCCGCAAGGGGAGATTACAATGTGAGATCGTGGAACTCAGTTTCATTCACAGGTTCAGAAAATGCGCCCCCCCTTCAGGGCTGAATAAGGACACTGGGTTTCTACCTCCCTACAGATGGTTATTTTCTACCCCCCTAGCATTTCCCCTCTGCCCTCATCAAGCTCATTACAATGCAGATTTTACCTCTGCGTTCTGACTTCCTTCTTTGCAACATCCCTCTCTCCCCTTTATGACTGGGCTATAAGGACTTGGAGATCTCCATTTCGACTCGCATTTGATGAAGGGAACACTGACCAAAGAAAGCTTGTGCCATGAACATCTTGTTGGTCTCTAAGGTGCTACTGAACTTGTATCTAGCTGTTCTACTGCAGTCCCAACCACAGCTAACCTGTGAAACAATCCAAACTAGTCTTGGTTTTTTCCCCTTCCAGGCCATTTGATGCCAAAAACCCTTTCTTGGCCCCGGTTGCAGTGAATCGGAAGCTAAATCAAGGCGGAGACAGGCACTTCATGCATCTGGAGCTGGACATTACCGGTTCCAAAATCCGGTAAGTCAGACACAGAGACTGTTACAGTCAAGAGTTCTCTCCTGTGGGTTGTGCTGAGTTTGCTGCATGACTCTGGAGTCCAGCATACAGCTGTGATTTGCCAAGTGAGGATTCCACTTCTGTGCTATTACTCTTCCTTGTTTTAGGTAGGGTCAGTCATATCTGTAAATTTCTCTAAAATGGATATTTTTTTGCTTTCAAGTCACAGATGACTTACAGTGATCCTGTAGAGTTTTCTGGGCAAGAAAGAGATGGTTTGAATTTAGTCACAGCTTCCCGAAAGTCCTCCAGACTGAGTGACTAGATCGGGTGAAGGCTCTAAACTAAAGCAAGAGATGGGTCATGTGGCTACTTTCTTGGTTTCTCTCTCCTCACTCCCCTAGGTATGAATCTGGAGACCACGTTGCTGTGTACCCAGCCAATGAGACTTCGCTAGTGAACCAGCTTGGTGAAATCCTCGGGGTAGATCTAGATACGGTCATCTCCCTAAACAATCTAGACGGTGAGTATTTTTTCCTCCCACCTGTCAGAAAAACAGTTTTTCTTTGCCACTGAGGTGGATTTATTGGGCTGGATCCTGGTTAACTTTTCCGCTAATGGAAGAAGAGGTGCAATTTCTGAAATTCCCCCTTTCTGCTTTTAGGGGTGCTAGATAAATATTTTTAAAAGATATACCAGACTTCTCTACCCTCCCAGACTTTGTCCATTCCTACTTAGCTCTTTGAGAGCCAGTTTCATGTAGTAGTTAAGAGTGCAGACTCTAATGGGGAGAACCAGGTTTGATTCCCCACTCTTCCACATGCAGCTGTTGGGTGACCCTGGGCCAGTCACAGCTCTCTCAGAGCTGTTCTCTGAAGAGCAGTTCTCTGAAAGCTTCTCTGAAGAGCAGTTCTCGGAAAGTTCTCTCAGCCCCACCCACCTACTTCACAGGGTGTCTGTTGTGGGGAGAGAAAGGGAAGGAGATTGTAAGCCACTCTGAGACTCCGAGTGAAGGGCGGGGTATCAGTCCAATCTCTTCTCATCTTAGAGCAATAGGGTGGAGTGCAGTGCATGCTTTGGTATCAGAGCTCCCAGTCCCAGCCCGAAGCAGCGGCTGCTGTTCCATGCTGGGCGTTGCACTTCTCCCAGGACAAACAATGGGAAGCAGGCTCTTTGCCCTACCAGAAGCACCCAACTCCAAGCGTGAAGAAGTAGCAACTGCTGCTTTGCAGTTGGGCTGCCTCAGTGCTGGCAGCTGCCCTGGACATTCCAGTGTTTTGACTGACCGTTTTGGGGGGGGGGAAACATGGAAAAAATACCAGACATATAAATATCCGGTATTTTTTCAGGATTTTTCCCAGTGAGAACACTGCCTTGTCTGAGTCAGTGCCAGATGCCTGGCAACCTTATTCCTGCTGTAGACCTCCATGTGCCTTTTGCGTCTCCCCAGGAGCAGATTTCAAGCAGGATCTGTTGACTGCAGTGGGGTAGTAGGAAAGCTCTGTTCCTTCCGTCAGTATAAAATCTAGTCTGGGGATTTCAAATTGCCCAGGAAAAAGACAGACAAGTCTCCACATCTGAGCAATTTTTACCCTTCCTGCCCTTTAGTAGCTCTTCCAGTGTGCGTGTGGCTGGAACAGTGTCCTCCCCACCATTTTGAAGATATTTGTACACAGCTAGACTGATTTCCCACAAGCCTTATGCCGCTCTCACGCTCCTCTTCTCGACAGGACTTCTGTCAGAATTCACACTATCTGCCCCGGGGCTGCAACTAGCTTTGCCTTTTTTGCACAGTTTTTAGAGGATCTTGCTTGCTGCACGAAAGAGGCAGAGCGAGTTGCAGCACCAGGGCAGATGGTATGAAATTCGACTGGAAGCCCCGCAGAGAAGAGGAGAGTGAGAGCGGCATAAGGCTAGTGGGAAATTGGTCCTAGTCAGGCTGGTTGCTCAATTCGTCAAAGTCTCTGCTTGCTTTCCAGATGTTGCTTCTGCCTTCATTGGTCATTCAAGAGCACAGTGATGGGACATTTTTTCTGGGCTTCGTTCAGCCTGGTTTGTTCATCTGAAAAAGCTGGTTGAGTCTGCAGTAGCTTAAAGGCATGGGACCGAGATCTAAACTGGCCTTGCCCTCAGCGCCTCCCCCCCTCCACTGGTTGTCTGACACGACTACAGAGTTTTCCCATCATCCCTCAAGTGGGTTCTAAGCTTGGTCATTACCCAAGTGTGAGGTTTGCAGGGGGACGGATAATAACACTCATTGTCTTAAGAACATAAGAGAAGCCATGTTGGGTCAGGCCAATGGCCCATCCAGTTCAACACTCTGTGTCACACAGTGGCCAAAAAACCCAGGTGTCATCCATTTGTGGGGCCAGGACACCAGAAGCCCTCCCACTATTGCCCCCCCAAGCACCAAGAATACAGAGCATCACTGCCCCAGACAGAAAGTACCATCAATACCCTGTGGCTAAGAGCCACTGATGGACCTCTGCTCTATATGCTTAGCCAATCTCCTCTTGAAGCTGTCTATGTTTGTAGCTGCCACCACCTCCTGTTCCATGTGCTAATCACTCTTTGGGTGAAGAAATACTTCCTTTTATCCATTCTAACTGGACTACTCAGCAAATTTCACTGAGTGCCCAGGAGTCTTGTTGCCTCTGGTGGCTGTATTGGCTGATCAGGGCTTTTATTCTTCAACCACTTGCCAACTCAGCTTCTTGGTGTTTCCCTTCCCCTTCCTTTGACCCCAATTTATGTAGCTTAGTGGGCAGCCTTAGTGGGCAGTCTTTCAACCTGAACTTACTTAGCTGAGGCTGAAGTGAGGGAATCCATGAGATCTGACCAGTGTTGCTCCCAAGCCATGAGCAGTGTTCCTTCTAAGCTGAGTTAGTGTGAGCTAGCTGACAGTTTCTTTAGCCTCCGGCTCACACATTTTTGTCTTGGCTCAGGAAAACTGGCCCCAGTATAAACTAATTTATGCTGTAGCTCACAACTTCTAGTGCCAGTAGCTCACAAAGTAGAATTTTTGCTCACAAGACTCTGCAGCTCAGAAGGAATATTGTCCACGAGTATCTTAAATCAGGGCTTGGGATTTGGGTCTCTCCAGCTTGCCTGTACTTTAAAAGAAGAAGAAGAAGATATTGGATTTATATCCCGCCCTCCACTCCGAAGAGTCTCAGAGCGGCTCACAATCTCCTTTACCTTCCTCCCCCACAACAGACACCCTGTGAGGTGGATGGGGCTGGAGAGGGCTCTCACAGCAGCTGCCCTTTCAAGGACAACCTCTGCCAGAGCTATGGCTGACTCAAGGCCATGCTAGCAGGTGCAAGCGGAGGAGTGGGGAATCAAACCCGGTTCTCCCAGATAAGAGTCCGCACACTTAACCACTACACCAAACTGGCTCTAAAAGAAAACATGGTGGCAGCATTGTCAACATGCAGAGCAAAGAACCATTGTGAGGATAGAAGGATGCACGACCCACACTTCCTGTTCCCATTTCAAAGCTGGTTTGAGGAGCAGGGTGTTTGTACAGGTGTGTGTGTGTGCTCTCTATACTCACGTCTACTCATAATTGGGGACTGAGGCGCATCAGATAAGGGACTCTGATGGGGGGGGGGCTGTTTTTGCCTCACCCCCCTCCCCATCTCCAGCAGTGATAGTTGTGAGAAAAGTGTCTCTGAACTCTTTCCTTCTCTTCTTTCCCACAGAGGAATCCAACAAGAAGCACCCCTTCCCTTGCCCCACCTCCTACCGCTCAGCTCTGACCTACTACTTGGACATCACCAACCCGCCCCGCACCAACGTCCTCTATGAGCTGGCCCAGTACGCCACGGATGCCAACGAGCAGGAGAAGCTGCGCAAGATGGCCTCCTCCACGACTGAAGGCAAGGTGGGTGCCGACTGGTCTGTGCTGCTCCCCCAAAGGCTCTGGCTCAGTGGGAGAGCATCGGCTTGGCATGCAGGAAGGTCCCGGGTTCAGTCCCCAGCATCCTCAGAGAAAAGGATCTGGGCGAGAGCAGAAGTCACTGGAGATATGTGTGCATGGGGGAGGTATTTGTGAATGTCCTGCATTGCGCAGGGGGTTCCAATTCTATGATTCTACTGACCTTGAAGAACCAAGGGTCTGATACAGTATAAGGCAGCTTTGTGTATCTACAATTTAGGGAAGAAGGGCTGTGGCCCATGGCATGCAGAAAATCCCAGGTTCATTCCCTGGCATCTCCAGTCGAAAGGACCAGGTGGCAAGCGATGTGAAAGACCTCGAACTCAGACCATGGAGAGCCGTTGCCAACTTGAGTAAACAGTATTGACCTTAATAGTCTGGCTCAGTATAAGGTGGCTCCAAGTGCGTTATCTCCATTTTGCAGGGGATTAAGTCTCTGATTAAGTAGCAGCCCCATGGCACGGAGTGGTAAAGCTGCAGTACTGCAGTCCAAGCTCTCTGCTCAGAACCCGAGTTCAATCCCAGCAGAAGCTGGGTTACGGTAGCCGGTTTGAGGTTGACTCAGCCTTCCATCCTTCCGAGGTCGGTAAAATGAGTACTCAGCTTGCTGAGGGGAAAGTGCAGATGACTGGGGAAGGCAATGGCCAACCATCCAGTAAAATGTCTGCCAAGGAAATGTCATGATGCGACACCACTCCAGAATCGGAAACGACTGGTGCTTGCACAGGGAACTACCTTTACCTTTTTTTTTAAAGTCTCTGAGGCCTTCCTAGCTGAACAGGACCCAGTGATTTGTCTACAAAAACGGGACATGTGAGGCTGTATGACCTTCTGATGAGCAGACAATAGGAGAGGTTTTTTTATGGCATGCACGTTTCCTCTGCTGGGCTTCAGAGATATGGACACTGACCAAGTGGAGGCAAGGAGGGGAGAGGGGGTGTGGTTAAAGGCATACACGCTCCGCTATCCCCCCTCCACTACCCTCCGCAACCCCAGCGCTGTTTTGCAGATGAAAGCTGGTGCTCGCAAATTGGCTGGCTGATGCTAGTCTCTGCTTGTGAAGGCCAAATTCAATACATTCTCAAGAGAAGCCTAGGGCTAATAGGAGCGTTGAGCCAGACCCACTGGAGACAAGAGCACAGCCAGTTGAAATAATTTACCCTTTTTGGTGAGCTGCCTGAAGGAAACTCTGAAAAGAGGACAGAAGCGCAGTCCATTTGCAGCCACACTGCTTTTTTAGGAAGCAGACATGTTCGTTTTGGAATTTCTTGGGACTTTGTGTAGCTCTGCAAACAAAGAGAACATTGTACAATTTTTTGTAAACGAGGATTTTTGGAATACGATTGAATATTGTTTAGTAAAAAATTGTTTTGGTGTTACATGCATTAGTAAAAACCCTCACAGAGTGTTCTATATGTTTTTGCCTATTCATACCTGTGAGCTGTCTCTCTTGGCATGATTTTGTGCAGGGGCTGTACCTCAAGTGGGTCGTCGAGGCCCGGAGGAACATCCTGGCCATCCTACAAGACATTCCCTCGCTGCGCCCTCCCATCGATCACCTCTGTGAACTGCTGCCCCGCTTGCAGGCTCGCTACTACTCCATCGCTTCAACCTCCAAGGTGAGTGGAAGGGGAGGAGGAGATCCCAGGGCTTCTCTGAGGCTGGATGAATCGATGTTTTTTTACAGTCCAAAATATGTGGAATTTAATTCTTCTCTCACAAACCTCTGTTGTAACGATTGAGCCGACCTTTCACTTTTCCTCACTGTAGTTGCACTGATCATTGACATTCCATTGCTAGCTCTTCTTCCCTCCCTCTGGAGCAAGCCTGTGCCGTGTTAGGGGAGGTGCTCAGCCAAATGGGAACGCCGAGGGCTTGGGTACTTCATGCTGGGCTCATTTTTTGAAGAGGCACCGGGTCATTAGGAGAGTGTGTGTGTGTGTCTGTATAAAAAATCGGACATTTCTGTGAAAATGTTTTAGGCGGCCCAAGAGACACCTGCCTTGCCTCAACGAGGGCCAGGGCTTTTTCAGTCCTGGCCCCAACCTGGTGGAATCAGCTCCCTGCAGAGATTCGGGCCCTCTCTGGCTTATTAGCCTTCCATGGGGCCTGTAAAATGGAGCTGTTCCACCAGGCTTTTAGTTGAGGCTGCGGGCGTCTGTTCTTGATCTGGTTGGCCTCCCCTGCCTGCACTGTCCCCTGTGCTGTAAAATGGAATAATATCTGCCATCTCTATGATTTATTATCTTATCATGATGTGAGATGGCCAGGCTGGGCACTATTATGATGATAAAGTTTTCTGAGTGCTGTTGATTTGTCTGTTTACAAAATGTTTTAATTGTATTTTATTGTTTTATCATATGTTGTACTCCGCCCTAAGCCCTACAGGGAATGGGCAAAATAGAAATATACTAAAATAAAATAAAATAGATAAAATTTAATTTTGTGCTTAAGGCTCAAGGAGAGCCAGTTTGGTGTAGTGGTTAAGTGTGCAGACTCTTATCTGGGAGAACCGGGTTTGATTCCCCACTCCTCCACTTGCAGCTGCTGGAATGGCCTTGGGTCAGCCATAGCTCTGGCAGAGGTTGTCCTTGAAAGGGCAGCTGCTGTGAGAGCCCTCTCCAGCCCCACCCACCTCACAGGGTGTCTGTTGTGGGGGAGGAAGGTAAAGGAGATTGTGAGCCGCTCTGAGGCTCTGAGATTCCGAGTGGAGGGCGGGATATAAATCCAATATCTTCTTCTTCTTCTTCTTCTTCAAGGAGAGAAGCTTCAGGGCACTGAAACTGCCACGTCCACCTCCTCTGGCTTCTACCTTTTTAGCAAGCATTGCCTGCCATACAGTCCAAGCTTGTCTGTGCTATCATAGGGTCTAGAAACTTGGATTTTTTTTTTTTTAAAAATAACACTCAGTTTCTCAGGAAGCTCCATTCACAACTGGTATTACATTCTGCTCCACTGCTAAAAAATCAAAGCATAGACACAGTCATTGTAGATTATTTTTGTCCGACTCAGGCCATAGGAAAAGAAGACGAACCAGTATGAGATGGATTGACTTATTTAGAATTGCCAATCCCCAGTTGGGGGCAGGGGATCCCCTGGTTTGGAGGCCCTCCCCCCACTTCAGGGTCATCAGAAAGCGAGGGGAGGGAAGGGAAATATTTGCTGGGCACTCCATTATACTCTATGGAGATCGATTCCATAGGGTATAATGGAGAATTGATCTGTGGGTATCTGGGGCTCGGGTGGGGGGGACTGTTTTTTGAGGTAGCAGCACCAAATTTGCAGCATAGCATCTGATATCTCTCCTCAAAATACCCTCCAGGTTTCAAAAAGATTGGACCCAGGGGATCCAATTCTATGAGCCCCAAAAGACAGTGCCCCTATCCTTCATTATTTCCAATGGAGGGAAGGTGAATTTCCAAAAGGTGTGCTTTTCCTTTAATTGTGATGGCCAGAACTCCCTTTGGAGTTCAGTTATGGTTGTCACAACCTTGCTCCTGACTCCACCCCCAAAGCCTCCAGATATTTCATGAATTGGACCTGGCAACCCAGTTTGGTGTAGTGGTTAAGTGTGAACTGAGAGAACTGGGTTTGATTCCCCACTCCTCCACTTGCAGGTGCTGGAATGGCCTTGGGTTAGCCATAGCTGTTGCAGGAGTTGTCCTTGAAAGGGCAGCTGCTGAGAGAATCCTCTCAGCCTCACCCACCTCACAAGGGTGTCTGTCGTGGGGGGATAAAATATAGGAGATTGTAAGCCGCTCTGAGTCTCTGTTTCAGAGAGAAAGGAGGGGTATAAATCTGCAATCTTCTCCTTCTCCTCCTCCTCCTCCTCTCAATAAAGGGAGCCACAGCCTTGAGTTTGGAAGACCTGAGCAAGGCTTTCAGTGATAAAGTGCATTGGAAGTCACTGATTTCTGGGGTCGCTGTAACTTGGGAGCAGCTTTAGGAATACATAACATACATGGCATAGAGCGGAGTGAGGTGCTTGCTGTTGGCATTGCTGAAATCTAGGTTTCAGAATCTGCTTGCAATATCCCACAAGATCTTTCGGAGGAGCTGACTGCTCCCTTTCCCTCCTCCTTTCCAGGTGCAACCAAACTCCATCCACATCTGCGCTGTGGTGGTGGAGTACGAAACCAAGACGGGTCGGGTGAACAAAGGAGTAGCCACCAACTGGCTGTACAGCAAGCACCCCAACGAGAACGGGCACAAGTCCATGGTGCCCATGTACGTCCGGAAGTCACAGTTCCGGCTGCCTTTCAAACCTGCCACTCCCGTCATCATGATCGGACCAGGGACTGGCATAGCCCCCTTTGTTGGGTTCATTCAAGAGCGCGGCTGGCTCAAGCAGCAAGGTGAGTCCCATTCCAGACAGGCTTTGCCCTTTAATGAACTCTGATTGGTCAGGCTCAGCAACAAAGGGGAAACTCTGATTGGCCAGGCTCAGCAACAAAGGAGAAAGTCTGCTGCTGAATTACAGGGTGCCCCCATCCCTGCGTGGCATTACTGGCCAGGAATGGTCTTTCATTCTGCTGTGATCAGACACCTGTTCAGTTACTCTCTACTGTACCAAGAGTGCCCCCTCTTTCAGTGTTTCTGCATGAGCCAGTGATCTGAGTAAGGAGGCAAGGCCAGAGCAGTGACTTCTGCAGAGATGCATCAGGCAGCCTCTTATGAAACCAAGGAGTTACATTGCATCTCTGCCTTGAGATAAACCAGCCAGATAAATGGAAGGACTACATACTTCTACCAAAGGCTAACCCTGACTTGGGTGGCCCAGGCTAGCCTGATCTCATCAGATCTCGGAAGCTAAGCAGGGTTGGCTCTGGCTAGTACTGGGAAGGGAGACCACCAGGGAAGTCCAGGATTGCTGCACAGAGGCAAGCAACGGCAGCCCCCCCTCCAGGTCCCTTGTCTTGTAAACTCTGTGTGGTCACCAAAAGTTGGTGGCAACTTGATGGTGCTTTCCACCACCACCACCACGGCTGACTAAAATAAAGTCCAGTGCAGCAGTCCCCAGACCTTTTCAGCCTGCAGCCCCCTTTGGAATTCTGACACAGGGTGGTGGGCACAATGGCAGAATGGCTGCCGTAGGAGGCGGAGTCAAGCACAAAACACCAGGGGCATGTTGTTCAACAATACTTTACTTGCGCACACACACACACACACACACACACATACACAAACAATAAGAATACTTATTAAACTGGATGAAAACCCCTCATCTATTTATTTATTTATTTTATTTACCTTGGATTTATGGCCTGCCCTCTCCACGAACAGACTCGATAGTAACTGTCTTCATTTGGCTGGCATTTAATGCACTTATGCAAAAGAAAATATCAGAGGGTTTGGGGGTTTTTTTGCATAAAACCAGGACTTTTTTGAGCAGGAACTCACAGGAATGCAGTTCTGGCGGGCTTGGCATCAGGGGGTGTGGCCTAATATGCAAATGAGCCACTTCTGGGCTTTTTCTACTGAAAAGCCCTGTGTGAAACAATGGTGCTATAAGGGGTGTGGGTTAATATGCAAATGAGTTCCTGCTATTGCTACAAAAAAAGAAGCCCTGCATAAAACCACTGCATATACCAGAAGCATCAAAAACTCAAAAAACTTGGCCCACTTTCTAAACCATGTGGTGGGCACAAGGGAAGGTGCTGGTTAGCACCATGGCACCGGTAGGGAACCCTGGTGTGAATCACGTAGAGAATCATGTTGAGAGCCAGCGTAGTGTAGTGGTTAAAGTGTCGGACTGGGTACTGGGAGACCCAAGTTCGAATCCTCACTCATGCTGTGAAAGCTCCCCGGGCCAGCTGCGCTCTTATCAACCTAACCTACCTCACAGGGTTGTTGTGAAGAAAAAACTGCATAAGGCAGCCATTTTGGGTCCTCACTGGGGAGGAAGGTGGGATATAAATAAAGTGGAGATGTACAGGACAGATCTCTGTCATGAGTGGACGTTTTGGGATCACAAGTTATATTTTTTCCGGAACATGGCTCAGGGTATCCCTGGCATACAGTTTTGGAAACAGCTGTTTGAATCCTGAGTGTTTCAGCACCCCTACAAAGACATTGGAAAACTCGAGAGCCAGGGAAGTTCATCCTGTCCCTTTTTGTGGGTCTCTGTCATGTTCCAGTTTGGTGTAGTGGTTAAGTGCACTGACTCTTATCTGGAAGAACCGGGTTTGATTCCCCACTCTTCCACTTGCACCTGCTGGAATGGCCTTGGGTCAGCCATAGCTCTGGCAGAGGTTGTCCTTGAAAGAGCAACTTGTGGGAGAGCTTTCTCAGCCCCACCTACCTCACAGGGTGGCTGTTGTGGGGGAGGAAGATAAAGGAGATTGTGAGCCGCTCTGAGACTCTGAAATTCGAAGTGGAGGGCGGGATATAAATCCAATATCTTCTTCCAGGCAAGGAGGTGGGTGAGACGGTGCTCTACTACGGCTGCCGGTACCAGAACGAGGACTACCTCTACAAGGACGAGCTGGCCAAGTTCCTCAAGGAGGGTGCCTTGACCCAGCTGCACGTGGCCTTCTCAAGGGACCAACCACAGAAGGTAAACCCACCGCTGAACGCTGCAGAGCACATTTGGCAGTTGCAGGGAAAGAGGACAGGTCCTCTTGGGGACTGGGAACTGGTTAAAAAGGAGGTGGAGAGTAGGAGTCAATGACTGGTTCTTGCAGCACAGGGCTGTGGTTCAGCGAAAGAGCCTCTGCTGTGTCGTGCAGAAGGTCCCAGGCTCAATTCTCTGGCTAAAAAAGGACCGTGGCAGTAGGAAACATGAGAGACCTCAGCTTGAAATGCTGGAGAGCTGCCACTGGTCTGAGAAGACAATACTGATGCTGATGGATCCGTGGTCTGATTTGGTACAAGGCAGTGGGGTTTTGTAGGAATCAGTAATGGGGAGCAGTGTTCCCTCTAAGCTGAGTTAGTGTGAGCCAGCTCACATTTTTTTAGCCTCTTGTTCACACATTTTTTTCTTAGCTCAGGAGAAATGGCCCCCAAGCAAACTAATTTATGCAGTAGCTCATAGCTTTTAATGCCAGTAGCTCATGAAGTAGACTCCACAGCTTAGAGGGAGTATTGCCGGGGATTCAACGAATGCATTGGTGTTGGGGGAAAGCACCAAATCATTCAGGATGGGGAGAACCAAAGAGGCCTATGAGACAGGATCTCTCCGATCCGAGGGAGTGTTGATAATGCAGCAAGGGAAGTTCAGTGTCAGCAAATGTATTTGTGATGCTCATTGCAATGACAAATCCTAACCTGGATCTAAACTGGCAACGATGGACGGTAGTGAGACACGTTGCCATGGTGTGCAGTGGTGGTTGCAAAACGGCAAAATCGATGCTAAAGTGTAATTAGTAGGGTCGCCAGGCAGGACAGTTCTACGGTTGCCTGGCCATTGGCTGGAGAGTTGTGGGAGCCTGCGTCCTGGGAGAAAAATGAAAAACAAGGCCTTACAGGAAGTTCTTACCACAGACTTCCTGGTGATTCCTAGAGCCACCCAGAAATGAAAAGGGTAGCTCTAGGAATTGCCAGGAACTCTGTGGTAAGAACTTCTTGTAAGTAGACAAGGCCTTATTTTTCATCACCCGTTTTTTCTCCCACCACTGCATTGATTGGTGGCAGGCAACGGAATCGGGAGTAGGGCTGCCAGGTCCCTCTGACTACTGGTGGAAGATGGGTAGGGAATTAAGGATTGTTCACTCCAGGTTGAGAAACTCCTGGAGATGTAGAGATGGAGCCTGGGGAGGACAGGGACCTCAGTGGGGTACTATTGACTTAGATGAGTCCACCCTCCAAAGCATCCCTTTTCTCCAGGGGAGCTGATCTCTAGTCTGGAGATGAGCTGTCATTCCAGGGGATCCCCAGGTCCCACCTGGAGGCTGGCAGCCCTAATTATTAAGAAAGGGCTTGAAGACAAACTGGCCAGTGTTGTATTTGTTTGGACCTATAGCTCAACCAAAGGGCTTTTTTGTAGCAGGAACTCCTTTGCATATTAGGCCACCCCCGATGTAGCAAATCCTCCAAGAGCTTATAGGGCTCTTAGTGCAGGGCCCACTGTAAGTTTCAGGAGGATTGGCTCCATCAGGGGTGTGTGGCCTAATATGCACAGGAGTTCCTGCTACAAAAAACTGCTACAAAAAACTATTAAAGATCGACTGTGTCTGAAATACTGCAGTTCTGGTTGCTCTGTCTGAATAAAGTTGCAGGAAAAGGTAATGAAAATTACCAGGGATTTGGGGCACATTCCTTCATAGGAAGGGCTAGAGTTTGGGGCTTTATAGTTTCCAGAAAAAAATGACTAAAGAGAGAGACAACCTGTGGGTTTTTTTGTAGGAGGAACTCCTTTGCATATTAGACCATGTTGCATATTGATGTAGCCAGTCCTCCCAAGAGTTTACAGTATGCCCAATACGAAGAGCCTTGTAAGCTCTTGGAGGATTGGCTACTTCAGTGGTGTGTGGCCTAATATGCAAAGGAATTCCTGCTACAAAAAAAAGCCCTGGACACAACCAAGGTTTGTACAGTCACATATTGGGTGATTGCAGTGGATAGAGAGAAATTTATCTTCCTTTCCTATAACGCTGTTGGAGCATCCAAGGAAACTGATGGGCAATAGAGCCACGATAGACAAAAGACAGTGTTAATTCACTCAGTGAGGGATTAAACTGTGGAACTCACTGCCACTAGATGTGATCGCCAGGAGTACTGATAGGTTTTAAAGGAGATTAGACAAATTCATGGAGGAGGAGAGAGCCAGAGGTATCCAATAGGCAATGAGTTAATGGAGTTTCCACAATTGGAGGTGATTGGGCAGACAAGTCTTCCCGTGTCTTTACATCGGTGCTCAGAAAGACGGGATCATGGGAGAGAGCCCTTCCAAGCTGAAATGCCTGCCTGCCTTCAGATCGGCTTTTGGGTGGGGCTGTGGGGCCAGACTGGCGCAAGTCACTGAGGCCCTCCTTAAACCTGCTTCAAGGCAAGGAGTCTCGTAGTTTAGGAGGTATGACATCTGATACAAACCTGGAGGTATTTTTGTCAGGTGTTATAGTTTGTGTTATAGTTGTGTTATAGGCTGTGTTATAGTTTCCTCCATGCTAATTGATAAGCTATGCCAGGTAGTTTGCAGTCGGACTGGCTGATGGGGGTGGAGAGGGGAAGCCAACTTTGCACGTATTTTCAGTTTAATTCCAGTTCTGAAAACTACAGTGGGAGGAGAGGACAAAACTTTTCTTCTTTTTTTTCCTCGCTGTTGCTAATCACTTATCCCTCTTCCTGGCTTTAGAAATTGCACCAGGTTCCTGGGTTACCTTTATAGCCATGAGGACTAGAAACCTTTAAAAAAACAATGAATTCTGCAGCAGGTGCCAAATCCTGTCCGTTCTGTGATAATTGCTCAGGAGACCCAGTCTGGAGTCTGAACAGCTCCTGTCCTAACCTTGTGCCTTTGTTTCCAGATTTATGTTCAGCACTTGCTAAAGAAAAACAAGGAGAGCATTTGGAAACTGATCCATGAAGGAAACTGCCATATATACGTGTGCGGGTGAGTGACTCTGAGACACCCCCCCCCCTTCTCTTTGGAGTTATAACCTGCATTCTCCGCTCCTGCCCCCCACTTCTGGGAGGAAGGCTGAGGAAGGCATTGAAGTTCTCTCCTATGTGGTTGGGAGTCTGTCCCAATGGGGAGAGCTCAGGTTCTGCTTGCAGAAAGTTCTGTAGCTCACTTACTGCATTTTGCCTTTTTTCAAAGTTTTGGGAGCTGGTTTTATTTTAAAAAGTGGGAGAGGAGCAGGGCTGGTTTTTTTTGAGCAGGAACGCAGCTCTGGCTGGCTTGATGTCAGGTGTGTGGCCTCATATGCCAATGAGTCCCTGCTGGGCTTTCTCTACCAAAAAATATAACTTCCAGCTTAAAGGGATGTTGGGAAACCGCCTTTCCCTGGCCGAGCCTTTGAAGAGATGCTGCCAGCTGGCGTGGCTGATAGTGGTGAGAAACGTGGCCAAGTGGTAGCCGATTTGTGGCCAACCCTGTAAGGTTTTCAAGGCAAGGGAGGTTCAGAGGCGGGCTCACCATTGCCTGCCTCTGCATTGTGTCCCTGGATTTCCTCGGTGGTCTCCCATCCAAGTATTAAGCAGGCCTGACTCCGCTGAGCTTCGGAGACCTGATGGGATTGGGCTACTTTGGGCTCATCCGGGTAGAAATTTTTGCAGAAAAGAAATTCTGGGGAAGGATCCAGCAGCGGCGTGGGTGTGTGTGTGCGTGCCTGCTGGAAGCCCCCAGTTCACCCCCCCTCCCCCGCCTGCATCTTTCCCCCTTCCAGGGATGCCCGCAACATGGCCCGGGATGTCCTGAACACCTTCTACGAGATCGTGGCCGAGTTTGGCAAGATGGACCAGCAGCAGGCTGTGGACTACGTCAAGAAACTGATGACCAAAGGCCGCTACTCCTTGGACATCTGGAGTTAGGGGGGTGGCCAGGTGGACACGGCTGTCCTGGTGGTGGAGGAAGGGCTGCTGGGTGGAAGGCAGGTGGCGGGGGGCGGGGAGGGGACTCACCTGGCTGCCGCTGCGAGACTGTGCCTTCCCCTCACTCCTTTGCATTTAGTTCCTCTCCCTCCCCAATGATGGGGCAGGGTGTGGGGAGTCCACAGGGCTGACCCTGATGCTAGGCAAGGCCGCCCCAGTTCCCCCAGAGCACCAGCAGCTTTCTCTGTCTCTCGCCCAAGGACCTCTTACAGGAGGCTCTCGAGCAGGGGAGAGGACGATTATGGAACGGGCACCCCCTTCTCTCCACACTCAGCGTTCAAATGGTCTCTTCTGCCCTGCAACACTACTCCCAGATATGTCTCCGCTCCATTCAGAGCTGTGCAGACAGGGTAAGGGTTTACCCCAAGCCCTTCTCAATCAGTCTACAAAACAGGATTGGGCCATTCTGCCCCCTGCCACCTTCAGAAAGAGGCAGTTTCTAGGAGGGGCCTGGATGCAGCAGTGGTCGGGAGAGAAACGGTTAATTAGAATTCCGGGGGTGGGTGGGTTACGGAGAGGGTGGCATGCGGGTTAATTCCAGAACTCTACAAATGGGTGGGGTGGTTGGGGGGGTGGGAGAGCTTGCAAAAGAAACAGTTCGGTTTCAGAAGCAGGGTGGAGGGATGGTGTGATTAAGGTGGCAGCCTTTGGGGGGGGGGCTTTTCTTCCTCCTCTCCAAACCAACGGCTGTTTACACAAGTGGGACCAGCCGCCCTCTGTGGGACTCCGGATCTAGAAAAACCAGCTTGGCGGTTCCGTGCGCCGCAGCAAACTGCCTCCCGCTAGGCCTTGGGGCCCAAGGACGACCTTTTAGGCCCACTTCAGGGGCAGATCTTGTTTCTGGACCAGTTTGGCCCGTGTGCCAGTATCCTGTTTCATGCACGGTTGGATGGCCAGCCATCGGGGCACAGAGGCCAAGTCCTTCTCCTGCGGATGCCTGGTGTTTGGGGTTAGACTGCCTCTGGCTGTACGGGGGCGGGGTGTTCCCTCATCATTCTGGTCTTGCATGGAAGAATGGGCCTTGTGGGGTTGCCGGCCATTCTCAGACAGCCAAATTTCCTCTCCCAGCCTAGTCTGTATTTCTTTATTCCATTGCTGAACTGGTGGCCCAGACTAGGGGAGTACCTGTCTCCACCACATCTTTTCCTCCGAGAACCATTCCCGTCTTTGCAGCCCTCCCCCCCCCCCCCCCGAATACTGACCTGCCCCCTCCCGCATGACCAAGGGCCGGGCTGTGCTGCTCTGGGGCATGGAATTCCACAGAGTGAACTGCTGACTTCTTGACCAATCACATAGCTGCTCTCAACATCTGCCCCCCCCCCCTTGATGGTTAGCATTGAAGCTGCTGGCAGGTGTCTCTCTCCCCTCCCCCCCTCTCCCCCCCCCCCCCCAAAAAAAATTCCTGGTGCATTCGGGAGGCAGCATCGCAGACTGTCCGTTGAATGTACATAATTTAAAGTTGACTTTTTGCTCTTGAAATAAAACCCCTGTATCTTTTACTCACTCTTTGCTGGCTGTGTGTTGCTTTGGGAAGGGGGAGGGGAGGCTGTGCAAAGGGGGGGAGGAGCTTAGAAGGGGGCTGCTGCCGGGGGGGGGGGGGGGAGAGGCGGGATCTGTGGCTCAGACCTGCCTTTTGCCCACTTTCCCCAGTCTGTCAGGCCTAGTTTTTTACATACACGCAGCAAGGAAAGGTGGTTACCTCTGTCATCTACATAAACTCTTTGCCAGGCATGGAAATATAGTTGGCAGCTCTGGGTTGGCACCTGAGGAAGGTGGGGTTTGGGGAGGGACTTAAATGGGGTGTAACACCTTAGAGTCCACCTTCTAAAGCAGCCGTTTGCCCCAGATGCACTGATATCCATCGCCTGGAGACCAGTTGTGACAGTGGAAGATCTCCAGCCATTACTCGGAGGTTGGCAGCCATGCATGGAAAGGCCAAGGACACTGAAGTTCACTTTGTAACCTTAGGGACTAGAGCGGGGGGGGGAGGGGGGGCAAACTGCGGCTTGGGAGCCATGTGTGACTTTTTCACACACACTGTGTGGCTCTGGAACCCACCACCACCCCATTGGCTGTCTTGGAGAAGGCTTTTGTCTCTTTAAATCACTTCTCCAAGCCAGCTGATGGCTTGGAAAATGCTGTTAAAGTTGCTTTATTTCTCCTTCCTTCCTTTCCTTCCGTCTTGTGGCTCAAACACCTGACATTCATGTCTTGCGACTCTCCAACATCTGTTGTTTATTCTATGTGGCTCTTATGTTAAGCCACCGCTAGACGAGTGCCTTGGTTTTCTGGTACTTAAATGAAGAACTGAGAGTTAGCTGAGCGGTGCACTTATCTCCAGTCTTCTGGTAATGGCTGCCTTCAGTCCCGACTCACGCTGTTCTGATTCACCAGAAACTTGTTTGATCTGTGACCGTATTTTTCACTGCTTGGCCTGGTTCAATGTGGGAGGGACCAACTTAAAGGCTGGGCCTGCTTTATCTGATTTTTGTTGTAGTCTGATGCCCTACAATAAAGCCACAACTCCAGCCCCCTTGTGACCTATAGAGGGAACATTAGTGTGGAATTTGTGTTCCACCTAGTGGCAAAGTGTAGTCCCTTCCACACCCAACATTGCCTCCTCCCTTAGGGAACTGCCGCTTTGGGGCCTAGAGAACCATTCTGGCCTTCTTAAGGATTTTGCGGTTGCCCCTCCCAGCTAGGGTTGCCAAGTCTAATTCAGAAAACACCTGGGGACTTTGGGGGTGGGGCCAGGAGACTTTCCCATCCCCCAAAATAGCAGTGCAGTTCCTAGGGTTGCCAATCCCTAGGTGCGGGCAGGGGATCCCCCGGTTTGGAGGCCCTCCCCCCGCTTCAGGGTAATCAGAAAGTGGGGCGGGGAGGGAAATATCTGCTGGGAACTCATGATTCCCTATGGAGGCTTATTCCCATAGAAAATAATGGAGAATTGATCAGCAGGTATCTGTGGCTCTGGAGGCCGTTTTGAGGTAGATGCACCAGATTTTCAGTGTAGCATCCAGTGACTCTCCCCAATATACTCCCTAAGTTTCAAAAAGATTGGACCAGGGGGTCCAATTCTATGAGCCCCCAAAGAAGGTGCCCCTATCCTTCATTATTTCCTATGGAAGGAAGGCATTTAAAAGGTGTGCGGTCCCTTTAAATGTGATGGCCAGAACTCCCTTCGGAGTTCAGTTATGCTTGTCACACCCTTGCTCCTGGCTCTACCCCAAAGTCTCCTGGCTCCACCCTCAAAGTCCCCAGATATTTCATGAATTGGATTTGGCAACCCTAGCAGTTCCCCTGAATATAGTCTTCATTTCCTCATCTCCCAGCAGCTGGCTGCCACTCTTTCTCTCACATACACACACACAGCTCAGCCAAAACAAACAGTTTGAAAACACACACTGTGTGGTCTCACTGGGGCAATTTACTCACCTCAGAAGTTGTTGAATGCTGTACACTCAACCCAATTCATCAATTGTAACACAGGGAAACCAGAGGGTCTATTTTATTGTGCAAACGAGTTCTGGAGGAGCTGTAAAGCAAATAGAGGGACCTTCCTCCCAAGGGTCACATTGTTCTGCAGGGTTGCCCCACCCCCATTCAGCCTAGCTCCAAAGTTTTAAAGCCGCACACACACTTTAAAAAAAAAAAACACCAAGCTCTTTCTAAGTCATCTAAGCCTTCCAAAGCTTGAAAGCACACAGAGGCTGTGGGAATGGGGCTGACTGGGGGCAGAAAACCCCCGCTGGGACCTGGGGATTGGCAAACCTACTCCCAGCATAATAATGAGCAGTGCTTTTTTGTGACAGGAACTCCTTTGCATATTAGGCCATGCCTCCTTGATGTAGCCAATCCTGGAGCATACAGTAGACCCTGTACAAAGAGCCCTGTAAGCTCTAGGAGGATTGGCTACATCAAGGGCTTGTGGCCTAATATGCAAAGGAGTTCCTGCTACAAAAAAAGCCCCGATGGAATGTCTTCCTTCCCCAGCAGCACCCACAGTCTGAGGTCAGCTAGTTGTAGAAGTTGCACTGGGCGTACCTGCCTCCGGCTCCCTGGGTTTCGCCTCTGAACAAAAGGCTCCACCCCCGCCCTTGAGTTATTGCAGAAGTGCTCGCATACCAGACCGCTTGAGCCGATGAGCCAAGCCCCTTCCTATTTTAAAGGAAAGCCCAGTGTCAACTTGGGCCTGTACTGGTCTGCTGAGGAATGCAAACTGTCTGGTTCATGGCAGGCTTTGTGAGGCTACCAAGATGCACAGGTTAATGACTTTTGCTGCATTCCCCCCCCCCCCCGCCCCGGGATTGGTGCCTGAAGCTCCTTTTCCTGATCTGTTTCTGCCCCTTGTCCTATTCCACAAATGCCTTGTTGCCTTTGTACCTTGCACCACCTCCCACACCTTTCAGCCTAAGATGGTAGGCCGTGATTGTGCTATGTGGTCTTAAATATGCAGGGCTTGCTTCCACTTGGGGCTGCCTCTTAGGCTCCAGCGACACACTGTGGCTCACGGGGAAGAACACAAGCTGTGCATCACACAGTAATGGCAGTTCCAGCTGTACCCCGCCTCTCTTTGGTTTAAGCAGGCAAGGGGAGGCTCCTTCCTGTTCTCCTGTGTTTAAGCCACCCTATGGAGCCGCTACTGGTTCCATTGTAAGGAATCATGTTCTTTATGGGCCTGTGTGTAAGTTGCACAGGTTCCATGGGGCAGTTTGCAGCCACAAAAACAGTGGTGCGGGGGTGGGAGGGGGGAGAGCTGCAGCCACTTCTTTGTGCAGACACAAACAAAAGAAGCCATGTGTATTGGGAAGGCACAGAACTCCCAGAGGATGTGTGAACATCTCATATTCTTCCCCCAACAACCACGAGGATGTTGTAATGTGTAGATGGAGAAGCCCAAGACATAGGTAAGGGTAGGGCTTTTTTAGTAGAAAAATACCAGCAGGGACTCATTTGCATATTAGGCCACACCCCCTGATGGCGCCATTTTTTCACACAGGGCTTTTTGTAGGAAAAGCCCAGCAGGAACTCATTTGCATGTTAGGCCACATCCCCTGACACCAAGCCAGCTGGAACTGCGTTTCCGCTAAAAAAAAAAGCCCTGTGCCAGATTTAGAAGCAAAAATGCAGAGCTCAGAACTAAAGGTTACTTGGCTAGAACTGGGGGGGAGCGCCACGCAGTTTGCATCCGGTGCAGTGTTATTTCCCCGAATGTATGCTGTCAGGGTGCACCCTAAGGCCACTGAGTGTGGAGTCCACCTACCTGTCCCATAGAAAGTGCTCTTTCTGAACGTCAAAGACTCAGGGCAAGGAAACTTCACACAGCCTGTAGGTATTACTTGTGAAGGCGCTTCGTTTCCCTCCTTTTATTTTTCAACACTTTTTTCATGACAAGAATACATTTTGAAAAGGGTGGGAAAGACACTGGCTGAGGGCCAGCCAGCTCCCTCCAGCTTTCCTAAGACAAAACATCACTCTCAGCACCGTTTCAAAACATGGGACACGACGGCAGAGAGAGGAGGGGGAGCATCCAAATGCATTCCCCCACCCTCCCAAGCCATTTTTCAGTAACAGCTTCACAACACGCATGTTCTAAGCCTTTCTGGCCAGTCACAGAAGAGATACAGAAAATATGGAAAGAAAACTGCCCATTGGTTCGCACTAGCAGATGGTCGAGCTAGAGACTTGGGTGGATGTTGAGGAATGTTTTGTGGGCAGTGGTAGGGTACAGATGGACAGGAAGCCGGGCTTGACATAAAAGGAGACTCAGGCAGCCAGCGATCCCTTTGCACTGTGCCCCCCTGTCCCGGGTAAACCACCAGACGGGGCGGAACATGAATCCTTAAGGGAAAAGGTGTCTCAGAAGCCTGAGAAGAGCTGCAAGACTTCAGCACAAAAGCCAAGAGGGTAGAGAGGTTGTACAGTACGGAGGAGATACAGTTCCCAACACGCTCCTTCGCCCCTGAAACAAGGTTCTAAAGATGGTCAAGGCTGAACCTGGCCCCAGCTGGTAGACGGGTGCTTCAGGCATTGGTGGTCCCCGGGTGGGCAGTGTCAGGGGAAGGAGGGAAGCCGACTGAGAATGACATTCAAGCGTCACGGACTAAGGTCACTGCTGGTCTCTGGCCTGCTACCATTCTCCTGGATTCCCCACCATCCAAGGATGAGCCTCGGGCCAGATAGGACAGTGTTGTTCCTGTTCAGCTTCATTTGCTCCGGTTCATGGGAGGGGAGAGTTGGGGGGGTGGAATGTGGGGAAAGATGCTCAGCCCCAAACAAAACCAACAGTTCGGGAGCGCCGGCTCCCCAGATCAGGGCCAAGAATGACGGAAGGTAGGCAGAAGATGGAAATGTCCGGGGTCGAGGAGGACGGGTGTCTGGGATTCCCCCAAGGCTCACTTCTTCTTGGAATCCTTGGTCTTCTCTTGGAACTTCTGATGGACGACTCGCAAGGTGGTGAAGAAGTTGCCGGCAAAGAGGACGAAGAAAGGAAGGCCGCACATCAGCACCTGTCGGAGGAACGCACTCTGTGAGACTTCCTTCAGGGAGACTCAAAAGAGGGAGACAGGTGATCTACTGTGCAGGACTTTGGAGTCGGTGGACACAGACCTCAGCCCGACATTTCTGGGCTCCTTCCCAAACCCTGCCATCCAGCAATCCATTTTCTAGAACGCCTAAATCCAACAGTATCCAGCTTAGGACAAGTCAGTTTATGTGTGCTTCCCCTGCCGGTATGTTTCACCTCCGCTTGCCAAACGGTTCACAACAACCTGCAGGGGAAACTGACTGATGCGCACCCACCCATCAGCCTCTCGGGGTATTTGGCAAGTGTAAAACGGAGCCAAGCAGAACAACCTAAGCTATGTTGGTTCCTCAGTGTGGGGGAAAACTGGATGGGAATAAAGAAAGGGAGTACCCCTTCCTCCTCCCCATCGTGCGTAGAGTATAGATTGGAATCCAGTAGCATCGTAGAGAAGGGGGCTTTGACTCTCAAAAGCCGATACCCTGAACATCTTGTTGGTCTCTAAGACACGACTGGACTCGAATCTGGCTCTTCCACTGCAGATCAGCGTGGCTACCCCCTGAAACTACAGTAGAGCAAGATGCACAGGATAAGCTCGTATACCCAATCCCATCAGCTTTCCACCTCAAAAAGAGATGCCTGGTGTTACTTTATGCATCCAGAAGGAGGTGCATATAACGCCCTTGCCTCGCGTCACAGATTTTCCATTTCCCAAGCTTAAAAACTCCACCTTTACAATGATAGTTCCAGGACAGGAGCCCAGGGGCAAGCATCTGATCTCTCTTCCCGCCTCCTCTCGCTTACCTGCCACTCTTTGCACTTAGGATGTCTGGCCAGTCGGAAGAGGGTGACGGCATTGTACAGCTGCCAGAACTGCAGAGGGGAAAGGGAGAGGACATAACCTCAGTGCATGGCAGTAAAAATCACACTGGGGCATTCAGGATCTTCTGCCTCATTTCTCCTGTCTGCTCCCACCCGGGGAGGAAGGCACGGCACTGTGAACTTACCTGGCCAAAGAAGAGGAACGGAAGCAGGAAGGTGAGGCCCCTCCACATCCAAGACTGGAAGCCCTCTGCGGTGTGAAAGAGAGGGGGACAGATGATTTAGGTCCAGCCAGCAGGCAATCCCACATCCCTCTCCCACCCCAGTGCTGGGCCTGGAATACTACTGTCTCCAGACACCTCTCCTCCCCTCGCTCAAAAATGGGCACCTCTCCTGCAGGGGAAGGCTCTGATCCCAATAGCTGAATAGTTCCTGCTTGCATTCCACAAGCCCAGGAGGCACATGCAGTGTCCTGGCTGTGCAGCTCTTAAACAAGACCAGGGCAGCAATAAAGTACATGAGGATTAAGAACAAAGAACATAAGAGAAGCCATATTGGATCAGGCCAGTGGCCCATCCAGTCCAACACTCTGTGTCACACAGTGGCCAAAAAACCCAAGTGCCATCAATAAGTCCACCAGCGGGGCTAGAAACCCTTCCACTGTACTCCCCCCAAGCACCAAGAATACAGAGCATCACTTGCCCCAGACAGAGAGTTCTAACAATACGCTGTGGCTAACAGCCACTGATGGACTTCTGCTCCATATGCTTATTCATTCCCTTCTTGAAGCTGTCTCCTGCAACCCCAGTAGATGGGTGACAGCAACAGTGGTGAGCAGAGAAATACCTTGCATTGACACCCCCTGACAACTGAGGTTTAGAGATACGCTGCCCCTGCACATGGAGGCTCCATTCAGCCATTGTGGCTAACAGCTGTGGATGAAATCATGGAGAAGGCGGCTGTCTGAATTTATGGCCACCAGTGCATCCTATGGCAATTAAATCCGTGAGTCAGCTCTAAGAATATTAAATGAGCACACACACACACAGCTTACCCACAGTGAGGTCCATGTTGTGCCGTTCCCCCAGGGCTCGGAGCCGGTAGAGGCAGCCGCTCTGGTAGTAATACTGCAGGAACTGCACAAAACCTGTCAAAAGCGTTGAAAAGAAGCTGTGGATCGGCAGCGCTGAAATCACCTTCTGTTACTTCCTCCACAAACAGCCGAGCCTTCCTGGTTACAACAGGACATCCCAAGAGCTGCTTTCCCAGATGTACAAAGACTTGCTGTAGCAGAGGTGTGCAGGATCCTGCAGCTCCCTTCTAACTCTCTACCCTTACTGAGATTTAGTTACTTTTTGTTTTTTTTAAGCAAGTTTCTTGGTCTCACTGTGTTGTGGGGGAAGCTTGAACGACCCCACCAATGGCTGAAGCCTTGTCACCTGCTGTTAACTGTTTTTCCCGTAATTCCTGACCCCTCTTCTTCTACCAGTTCCCAAGCTCAGTACACCACTTCCCACCCCCCTCTTCCAAATCACAGAAGTGTTCGCTGTACAATTTATAACATCTCCAAAGCTTGGGGCAAAATGAAAGACCTATGCCAGCTCAACAAGCTGATTGTTTTTGGAACCTGAGTTACACAGCTGATTGTTTTTGGAAGCTTTATTACATACAAACACATTGTACTGTCCATTCAATTACTTTTCTGTATTTTTAAAAACAGCAAGTTCCTAGTCCTCATAGTATTGGTGGTGGGGAAGCCGAACATCGGTAGAAAACACCAGCTAGTGTCTAGATGACATGTGTATTTTGACCACATGTGGTCACATCAATGCATCCTCCAGGAAGTTTTGCAGTTCACAGACACCCTGCTTTGCCTCGCCCCCCAATACAAAGCAACCTCACTTACTCTGATACATGGAAAAGGAAAGGAACTGGTTCCTGAACATCTGGTACATGAGACCATCTGGCCTGCAAGGAGATACAGATAGGAAGAGAAATCCACATGTAATCTACTTCTGCTTGAAAGAGTGGGAGCAATCTGCTTCCACCCCCCCCCACTCTGCTATTTTTTAATGGCTCTCAATTTTTAAAAAAGTAGATGGAGGGTGGAGGCTCCCAACAAAATCAAGCGGCTTCCGGCTTGGATGAAGAGTTCCTGGGGACTGAGTGTGGCCCCCTTGGGCTGTGATTGGTTGGTCTCTGGCAAATCAACATGTGGTATTGCCCCCAGCCAGCGATTTCTGCATTTGTGTTAAAATCACATCTCTCACCCACCTGCTGGACGGACACTGCTCTCCTGCTACCATAGGAAACAATACTGCTATTAAAGTAAAATCAAACTCCTAATACAACAGGATGGTTCAGAGGCGATATAAAAGTCTGAGCAAGCACCAGAAAGCCAGTCTCTAAAATGCAGTAATGAAGGAAACTTTGGCTCAGTAACGCAAACTCCTCCTATAAATCCCCCCCCCCCCATAACAATTTGCTAGACCGGCTGGCCACCGTAACTCAGCATGGCGAAGACAAACTCACCATGTCAACATGACACCGGAGAGGAAGGTGGAAATGTAATGATGGAAGACCCACCAGCCCTTGATCCTGGACGAGCAAAACAGACAGGAGAGAAGGATTATTTTGCTAGCGAGACTGAGCAGTTCCTTTTTCAAGAAATAAAACAGAAGTCCAGTGGCATCTTAACCTATCTGTCTGGAGATGCGGGCTGTGGCTCATGAAAGCTCACACTGAACTGAACGCTTGTTAGTCTTTAAGGTCCCACCGGGCTTCTTAGAAGACGGGCACAGCTTTGCATGCCGAAGGTACCAGGTCCGCTCTCCGGCATCTCCCCTTAAAGGATTTCAGGTTGCAGATGTGGAAGATGAATCCTCTCTTCCCTGCAGAGCCAGTCAAGATCGTGACTAAGCAAGACGGACCACAGGCCTGGCTGAGAAGAAGGCAGCTTTGCACGCTCTTAGGAATCCCGCAATGACAGGTATTCGTTTTCATGCTCCTGGATGGGGAGGAGGTCTGGGAAGGGTCACTTACTTGGAGCCGTTGTTGATCAGGATGCTCTCCCGAATGGTGAGGGTGCAGTAGTACCACACCAGGAGGAAATTGAAGACCGCGTCTGTCACCCTGTGGTGGCAGAAAGGCTGGCATGTGATGCAGAACCGGCCAACAGGAGACCAGGATTCATCAAACTTTATCTACCTTAAGATGATTGGAAAGCTGGCCTTGAAAGTCCCACAGAAGCAGACTTGATAGATTTCCCCATACCCACACTGCATTTTAAAAGCAAATATTACACTCTCCAAGGCAGCCAAAGGAAGGCACACTTTCAGACTAGTGTTGAGGGGTTGCATCTCCCCCCCCCCAAAGTTCTCCTTCATTAATAAAATCCTAAAAGTACAAAATCAGTACTGGAATATATATATATATATATATATATATCAGGGAGTGGCACTCTAGCCTAGTTTTTTGGATTCCAGTACTGATTTTGTACTTTTAGGATGTTATTAATGAAAGAGAACTTTTGGGGGGGCGGGGCAGGGCGGGGAATACAACCCTTCAACACTAGTCTGAAATGGTGCTGTCCATCTTCTGCTTAATGGATAATGGAACCTGCAGTCAAACAGAATAATGCTAAAAGATCCCATGAAGTATCTGGCAAGGATATGGAGAGATGGAAAAAAAATGCAGTTGCCTTAAACGATGTCCATAAACCAATCCTCAGGCTACAAGAAGACACTCTGTGAGCAATACCCGCTCTAAGCTGGGGAGTCTTGTGAGCAAAAATTCTACTTTGTGAGCTACTGCATAAATTTGGTTGCTCTGGGGCCATTTTTCCTGAGCGAAGAGAAAAATGTGTGAGTCAGAGGCTAAAAAACTGTGAGCTAGCTCAGACTAACTCAGCTTAGAGGGAACATTGCCTGTGTGGTAGGTGAGGCTGACAGAGTTCTCAGAGAACTGCTCTTGAGAGAACACCTCTAAGAGAACTGTGACTGACTCAAGGTCGACCAGCAGCTGCATGTGGAAGAGTGGAGAATCAAACCCAGTTCTCCCAGATTAACCATTACACCAAACGGGCTCTCAGTACAAGTAAACAACTTTTTTAAAAAAAAAGATGGAACTCATCAGTTAATAGCCTGGAAGAGAAAGATTTTGGTCTGACCAACAGACAGTAAGTTAGGAACCAGGCAAGCCATATGGTGATGGTATGTCAAAGGGAAGGTGCCACCACTGAAAAAGCCCCACACCTCTTAACTCTGCAGGCAGGGATATGGAGAGCAGGGCTTGTGAACGAGATCTTACCTGGTGGGCCAGACAGGACATTTGTGCTAATGGAACCAATCCTCAACACAAAAGGGAAAACTCAAGACTTATCTAATAACGTAGAACTAATTCCTTGCCAGATTCTTCATGGGGTCTTGCAGCATCATTCTGTTTGACCACAGGTTCCGTTACCCACACATTCTCTGTAAGAAGTCCGCTCCATATTGCCCTGCTTACTAGTCCCAGCTCCCCAGCCCGTACCAGGTTCTGTTGCACAAACATGGTGTTCTATTGCACCACATCCATGACCCTTTTTCTTGTAACGCTCACAGGCATAGAAACAAACTCTTCTAAGGCCCCAGGGAGGTGGCCATGCCTTCTGTCAGGAGGAGGGGCTGCGCGCTGCCCCGGACAGGGGACTGCAAGCTCACCTGGAGTTCAGGAGGAACCGGCAAGTGAAGGAGATAATGATGAGGATGATGGTGAGGTAGAGCTTGAACTTCTCATACTCATCCTTGTAGGCAAACCTGTTAAATCGGTAAACAGACAGACTTTGAGTGCCCCAGAAAGACTCATAGTAGAATCCAAGTTCTCAGAATGGAGTGGCGGGGGGCTGCACCAAGACCAGACTAGGGGGATGGACAACGGGGTGAGATGGGGGCAGGGAGCAGAATCTGTCTGTTCCTCTGTCTCCCGCAGGACTTGCATCTCGGATGCACGGAGAGGTCAAGATGGCTAGTTCAGGTTCCTTTAAGGAGCCTCACATTTAAGGCCTTTTCCGGAAACACCTGCAGCAGCCAACGTCTTTTAAGGCTGGAGCTGTGTCTCCACTGCTAACCCCCTGGGAGAGCCCAAAGGTAATACCAGTCATATGAAAGGACTCCAGGAGAATCTAAACTTCTGACAGGCTTTTAATTGATCCAGTGGGTGTCCTTTGAAGTCACCACTCCCTCCAGCACCCTGCCATCAAGGTGCTCAAGTTGCGTTGAAAGCTTCCAGTCTACATCCTGTTGTGTAGTTTGCTGCCAATTGTATGGACTACTGTTCTCGGATCTGACTCCACATATTTGTAGTTATGATGTTGTTTAATTTTGATGCGGTTCGTTTTAATGTTGTTTTAGTGCCCTAAGCCACCCTGAGCCCACTTGCGGGATAGGGGTATAAATTGAAAAAATTAAATTAAAACTTCCGTATATCTTTTGGGAAAAGCCCACAGCCCTTGTGACCACAAAGGTACACTTGAAATCATTCAGTAGCTTGAAGCTCAGGAGTTGGAAAGGCAACAGAGGAAGAATTCTAGGAATCTGGGGGAGGGAAGGAGCCTTCTCACCGCAGGTAAAACCACGGCAAGTTACATGTGCCAGCATGAACCACGTACAAAGCTTCTTTGGGCACCTCCTTACATACTGTTCCCGCCAACTCCCTTCTCAGCAAGGCACATGTGATTCGATCTGGTCTGTGTGCCTTCTGCCATCCCCACCCACCTCCAGCTGGAAGGGTATGGGGAGGGGAAAGGAAAGGAAACAGCAAGGGGAAGTGACATGGCATTCAGCATCTCAAGAGTGTCAACTTCGCACTGACCTGGGTAGCCCAGGCAAGCCCGATCTTGTCAGATCTTGGAAGCTAAGCAGGGCTGACTGTGGTGAGCACTTGGATGGGAGACTGTCCTTGACCCAGTCGAAAGGCAGGAGCAGGCTTTATTCAGCCACCTCCCTGAATATCCTCCAGGCCCCCAGTAGGGGTCAGTCACCAGAGGTCAACATGACTTCCAAGTGCAGACACACACACAAACACATACAAAAAATACCCCCCCCCCCCAAAAAAAAACCCATTGCCAACTTCCAAAGGAAGTCTATGAAGTTGCAGAAACTGCAAGAGAAAAGCATTTACTTAGCCTGCTTGCTGAGCAGCGTGACATTCACATTTCCCAGCACGAGGTTCAGGTACAACCTGGATGGGCGCAGAAAAGAGAAGAGGTTAAGGACGCTTCTGCATGGATGCTGCAATGCAGAGGACTCTCTGACCTCTTGTGCAGAGGGACAAATTGGCCTCGTCCACGGCCAGGGGAGGGACGGTGGCTCAGTGGCAGAGCATCTGCTTGGGAAAAAGAAGGTCCCAGGTTCAATCCCTGGCATCTCCACTAAAAAAGGGTCCAGGCAAACAGGCATGAAAAACCTCAGCTTGAAACCCTGGAGAGCCTCTGCCAGTCTGAGTAGACAATACTGACTTTGATGGACCGAGGGTCTGATTCAGTATAAGGCAGCTTCATACGTTCATATGTCCTACAGAGAGTCAGACGGGCTGAATTATTAGGGAAGAGCCACAGCCGACTGGCACCTTAAAGACTAACAAAAATTTGTGGCAGGGGGATGAGCTTTTGGGAGTCACTTCAGAATCTGAAGAAGTGTGCACGGACTCACAGAAGCTCATCACCTGCTGCAAATTTCTGTTAGTCTTAAAAGTGCTCCTGGACTCTGGCTCTTCTCTGTTGCTACAGACAGACTGACACGCCTACCCGTCTTGATCTATCTCCACGGAAGGCTGAATTATGCGGCTCTTAAGTGGGTCACACACAGGCCACAAAGGCAGGCTTTAAAGAAGGGGGACGATGCCTGGTTGAAGCCTTTAAACCCAGAGAGGTTTCCAAGGGGATGATGAGGCTCCAGCACCCTGCATTGCCCACTGAAGAAGCAAAATTCAGGAGGGTAGCCGTGTTAGTGTGAAGCAACAGAACAAAGCTTGAGTCCGGTTGGCACCTTTAAAACCAACACAGTTTAAGCCTGGATATAATGGACATGCATACTTCTTCAGTTATGACTCAGATCTGAAGACGAGTGCATGCACATGCAAGCTTATAGCCAGAATTAAAGTCGACAGAAGCAGAGTTATGCAAGTGAAAAGCATTTAGGCAAACTTGTTGAATCTGGGCCATCTGTATGAGCTGGCAAACCCAGTTTCCCACGGACATGAGGTTCGTGCAGCCACATCTTCAGGGAGTAGCCCTGAAGGGGGCTCCAGTCCTGTTCCCCTCCCCACTGCAGGGATGCTGCAGCCAATTTAACTCTTACCCGTTTTTCTTGGGCAAATAAGCCTCCATTTCAAAGAAGACATTCTGCCACTCTTTGATCATATCCTGGATCTCCTGGACAGTCTCTTCCTGATCGGCGAGAAGGCTAGACTTGCACCTGGTGGGGAGAAAGAACAATTCACAAAACACTGCTGGCACCTCGTAACGGGTAACCAAAGAAGCAAGAGATGGAACAGGCAGCACACGGAGACCTGGGAGGGATGCACCGTCCTGGGTCACATCACTCTTGGATTTAGTTCGGGGGGGGGGGGGGGACAAGGGTGCCATTTAAAGATACTCTGGTCCATCTAATACAGTGTTGACTATTGGCCAGCAGTTCTCCAAGACAGGGGTGTCAAACATGCAGTTCAGGGGCCAAATAAGGCCCTGGAGGGCTCCTATCAGGCCCCTGAATAACTGGCTGTCATTTGCTTCCTTCTCCCTGTATATTGCTTCCTTCTGCATAACAGCTTGCTTTGCAAGGCTTGCACAGGAGCTACAGAACCAAACCTCTATTTTCTCCATTGGCTGAGGCTCCTCCCTTCGGGAGGAATAGCTTGCTTTGACAGGCTCTCTCAATTGCACAACCGAGCTACTGAGCCAAGCCACTCTTCCTTGGCTCTTCCCTCTCCCTCCCAAGTCCCTGGGGAAGGAAGGAAAGAGCCAGAGCTTCCTTTGCCCAGTTCCTTGGATCCCATGGGAGAAATAGAAATAAAGCACCTTTAAGACCAACGAGTGCTAGCATTTTAAGCATGTTTTCAGTTTTTTAAAAAATGTATTTGTGTTTGTCAGTGTTCTTTATAGAATTTATATCTCTGCTACCTAATCTTAAATCGGTACACACATGGTCCGGCCCGACATGGCTTGGCCCAACCAGACATGGCCCGACCCAACAAGGCCTCATTTTTGTCAGATCCGGCCTTCATAACAAATGAGTTCGACACCCCTGCTCCAGGGTCTCAGGCAAAGAAGGGTCTCCATCCCAACACCTGCAACCCAAGATCCATGGACCGAAAAGGGAACCTTGTGCAAGCAAAACGTGCCTTCTACTGCTGAGACATGAAGAACATGCCAAGTCGCAGCTGATTTGCAGTGACCCAAATCAGGCAAGAGAGAAGCAGAGGCAGTTTGCCATTGCCTTCCTATGCACAGCAACCCGGTTCATTTTATTTACTTCTTGCCATTTCTATTCTGCTCTCCCTGCAAGCAGGCTCGGGGTGGACGACGCAGGTTCTTAGGCCATTCAGCTCACTGCAATGAGCCAAGTGGCCTAAGGGCCTGACATCCACCCTGAGCCTGCTTGCAGGGAGAGCAGAATAGAAATGGCAAGAAATCATGTTTTAAATCATGCTGTAATTTTAATTGTTTTTTTAAATTATTCTATCAAAACAATTAAAACAGCATGATTTAAAACAGGCTGTGCTGTCTGTTGACGTGCACAGTCCCCAAAGCTGGTGCCGCTGGGACTTTGAGGTCTTCTTGATCTGGGCCGCATGGTGCTGGTGAGCTGCAGGAGGGGAGAGTCAGTTTGATGTAGTGATTAAGTGTGCAGACTCTTATCTGGGAGAACGGGGTTTGATTCCCCACTCCTCCACTTGCAGTTGCTGGAATGGCCTTGGGTCAGCCATAGCTCTCGCGGGAGTTGTCCTTGAAAGGGCAGCTGCTGTGAGAGCTCTCTCAGCCCCACCCACTTCACAAGGTGTCTGTTGTGGGGGGAGGAAGATAAAGGAGATTGTGAGCCGCTCTGAGATTTGGAGTGGAGGGTGGGATATAAATCCAATATCATCTTCTTCTTTTACTGGATGCCCACCACCTCACTCAAAGGCTGGACTTTCTTGGTGGTCTCCTATCCAACTGCTCACTGTGGCTGACCCTGCTCAGCTTCCCCAAGCTCTAACAACCTCCAGTTAAGCTGGGCTATCCCAGCTCACGTATGATACCACCTTATAAAGGGCCTGACCAACATGGCAACACCTGCTCTGTCTGGCAAGAAGCCCTGCAGGATCTCATGGTGGAGACCCTTTAACTGGAGTCTGCATCTTGGGGAACCTCTTGCATACAAAGCAGGCACTCTTTCACTGTGTTACTGAGCCAGTTTGGTATAGTGGTTAAGTGTGCAGCTCTTGTCTAGGAGAACCGCGTTTGATTCCCCACTCCTCCACTTGCAGCTGCTGGAATGGCCTTCGGTCAGCCATAGCTCTAGCAGGAGTTGTCCTTGAAAGGGCAGCTGCTGCGAGAGTCCTCTCAGCCCCACCCACCCCACAGGGTGTTTGTTGTGGGGGAAGAAGACAAAGGAGATTGTAAGCCGCTCCGAGTCTCTGATTCTGAGAGAATGACAGGGTATAAATCTGCAGTTTCCTCCTCCTTCTGAGCTGCCCAGGAATAAAACAGTAGAAAAACTATCCCCCCCACCACACCTCTGCAGAAAATAGCCCAGTGGCTTGCTACAGATCTCTGTGGCAGCTGCTCTAGACGTACTCTTTCAGGGCAAGTGACAGCTCTTTCAGCTGTTTCTTCTGCCGGGTGATGGAGCTGGAGATCCCATCCTGGAGCTTCGTCAGCTCTTCCAACTTCTGCTTGTACAACCTGTGGGTTTCCTGGTCAGAAAACAAAAAGGAGAACGAAGGGAAGAAAAGCATGAGTTAGGGATTCATCTTCGTTTCAAGTCATGACAAGAATGAACGGAGGAGACGCAGCCAGGGGTCAATCATGACAGCTCCCCTTATTCTGCTGGAATGATCAAGCGTCAGGGGGCTCTGGGATTTGAATTGGGAATTGCACCCCCTGAAATGGAAGCCTAATGAATTACTGTGCACTGCGGTGTCTGGGGATTCAGCGCCCTCTTCAGGAACAGAAAGGAACAGCGGTGTGCGACACCAGCTGCTGTGATTAGCTGGGAGAATGAAGTCTCCAGATTGGCCAGGCTTCCTGAACAGAGCAACTCCATCTACTCCAGTTCCCAGTAGGGACAGTATGTGTGGGCATACCAGCCAGCTGATCACCTTCAGTTTGGCTGTGGCCCACTATCCTGTGAAACTAAGAAGAAGATATTGGATTTATATCCCGCCCTCCACTCCAAAAAGTCTCAGAGCGGCTCACAGTCTCCTTTACCTTCCTCCCCCACAACAGACACCCTGTGAGGTGGGTGGGGCTGGAGAGGGCTCTCACAAGGACAACCTCTGCCAGGGCTATGGCTGACCTAAGGCCATGCCAGCAGGTGCAAGTGGAGGGGGGGGGAATCAAACCCGATTCTCCCAGATAAGAGTCAGCTCACTTAACCACTACACCAAACTGGCTCTCCTGATGTGTCAGGGATGACACCCTGTTTCTATTTAATTAGAGCCAGTTTCTAATTCATTAGAGCTAATGGAGCCAGTCCCTGACCTGGATGGCCCAGGCTAGCCCAGGGGTGGCCAAACTTGCTTAACGCAAGAGTCACATAGAACAAATGTCAGATGTTTGAGACCCACAAGACATGAACGTCCTTCCTTCCTTTTCTGTCAAACGTCTGACAATTACGTCTTGCGGCTCTCAAAACATCTGATGTTCATGTCTTGCGGCTCTCAAACATCCGGCGTTTATTCTATGTGGCTCTTACGTTAAGCAAGTTTGGCCACCCCTGTACTAGAACCTGTGGTCATCCACTAAGGCTGAGGGGTGAGAGATTCAGGACATGCAAAAAGAATTACTTCCTCTTATAGCACGTAATTAAATCATTGCACTTGGAGCCACAGGATGTGGCGATGGCCGCCAACTCAGAAGGCTTTAAAAAGGGGGCGTGGATAAACTTATGGCTAGTAGGGTACCCAGGGCTTTTTTTGTAGCAGGAACTCTTTTGCCTATTAGGACACCCGGCCCTGACGTAACCAGTCCCCTGAGAGCTTACAGGGCTCTTAGTACAGGGCCTACTGTAAGCTCTCAGAGGATTGGCTACATGGGGGGGGGGGGAGTTCCTGCTACAAAAAAAGCCCTGAGAGTATCCACTCTCTCCAGTGCCAGAGGCAGTGTCCCACTTCATACTGGTAGCTGGGAAGCATGGGTGGGAGGATACTGCTGCAGACATCCTGCCTGAAGAAAGCCCAGGAGGCAGCTGGTTGACCACTGTGTGAACAGAATGCTGGACTTGGTGGGCCTTTGACTTGACTCAGCACTGCTGAGTCTCCTTCAGCTTTTGAGGGCTCTGAGCTGGATGCCTGGTTCTTCCTCTTTTTCAGCATCAGCCAGGTTCCAGCTCTGAAGCCTTAAGAGCAGATGGATCTTGGAGGAGACCTCCTCAGGCTGAAAAATTTGCTCATTCCCTTTAGCAGGTAGCCTTTGGCAAGCCACTCTTGCTTCACCTCCGTGCCCTTTCCCTGTTGCTTTTGCAATAAGGGGTAATTATAGAACTGGCTTACCTTATGGGACTGTTGTTTCTGGGGGGAAAACACAGATCAAGTGTGCTTTAATATGTCAAAAAATATACTGCAGCCCAGGGTTTCCATCAAAGTTTGCAATAAATGAGTGTACTTTACCTATCTTCAGGACTTTTTTTTTGTAGCAAGAACTTCTTTGCATATTAAGCCACACACCCCTGACACAGCCAATCCTCCTGGAGCTTACAGTAGGCCCTGTAATAATAGCCCTGTAAACTCTTGGAGGATTGGCTATGTCAGGGGTGTGTGTCCTAATAGGCAAAGGAGTTCCTGCTACCAAAAAATCCCTGCTTGTCCTCAGAGGTTACTTGGGTACCTTTTACTGGTTAATAGGGCTCAGAGAGAAAAGTAGGGTGGGTACAATGACACCCTTGTCAGCTGAAGAGCTTGAAAGACCAAACAGCCAACTGTTGCTTTCCCTTGAGGACAGGAAAGGCAGCAAATTCACTGTCAGGGAGGGGGAATAAAGGAAGATTGCATAAAGACCCCTGCTCACAAAGAGAGGAAGGTTTTTGTTGCTTCCTCTTCACCGGCCTGCACACCCACCCGCTTCATTTGCGCCTGTAACTAAAGCTCCACAAATAGGGCAAGAGTGCTTTTGCTGCAAAGACCCCAAGAGTTATACCCAGCAGCCTATAATTCTGTTCAAGCTAGAAAAGCCAAGATTGGTTCCTCCCATTCCCTTGTTATGCAGCTTTTCCCAGAAGCACACTGAGTGCATCACCGGTGCCAACATCTGATAAGCCAAGGAAAAGAAAGACGTGAACCAAAATGGCAGGGTGGAGCCTGTGGCTCACTGGCAGAGCGTCTGCTTGGCAGGCAAAAGGTCTCGGGTTCTCCAGTTAAAAGGGTCAAGTAGTAGGTAATGTGAAAGAGCCTGAAGAGCTGGTGCCAAGCTGAACAGACCACTCTGACCTGAACAGACCACTCTGACCAAGGCAGGTTCACTTGGTCATAAGGACTAGCACCCTGGGCACTGTGTAAAAGAAGACTGGGAAAATATCAAAGAACATATGAAGCTGCCTTATATCTCAAGTCAGACTGTCAGTCCCTCTAGCTCAGCACCGCCTGCTCTGACCAGCAGGGACCTCTGATGTCTCAGACGGAGACCAGCCCTTCCTAGTATCTGTTGCCTGTGATTCTGGCATTGGAGATGCCAAGGACTGAAACAGGCCATGATCCCTTCCTAATGATAACCATGGCAGGCTGGGCATCCTTATTCAAATAGAGAGACCAAAGGAGATGGAGGGCGGGCTATGCCCAAGGCCTCCCTTGCTTCCAGGCCTTGGCCTTCCCTTCTGCAGTGGCTCCGGGAAGTGAACTGTGTTGTCAAGGCTTTTCTACAATAGGAAGAAGTTCCTTGTTTGAAGGATGGCAAAGCACCCCCCCCCTTCATAGACTCCACCTTCTGCAGCCTCTGGAGCTCAGCAGCTTCACTTCCAGATATTCAGCCGCCCTGAGCCTGCTTCGGTGGGGAGGGCAGGATATAAATAAATAAATACATATTATCATTATCATTATTTAAATTTATGAATAGCCTCATCCCACCAATGCCAGGCTCTACATGATGTACAACAGAAAATATATATAAAATCAATTAATCTAAAAACAATTTCAACTCAGTGGACAGTCTTTATAGCATGCTACAATTCTGCCTTCTATGTGTTGGGAGCAGTCCCTCCCTTAGGAGCCTGTTTGGTGTAGTAGTTAAGTGCGCGGACTCTTATCTGAGAGAACCGGGTTTGATTCCCCACTCCTCCACTTGCACCTGCTGAAATGGCCTTGAATCAGCCATAGCTCTGGCAGAGGTTGTCCTTGAAAGGGCAGCTGCTGTGAGAGCCCACTCCAGCCCCACCCACCCCACAGGGTGTCTGTTGTCGGGGAGGGAAGGTAAAGGAGATTGTGAGCTGCTCTGAGACTCTGAAATCTGGAGTGGAGGGCGGGATATAAATCCAATATCATCTTCTTCTTAAGTGAAGGGGGAGGGGAGGGGAGTACCTCCCAGCGACAGGCAGGTCATGGGTCAGTTGCGATTTTTTTCACTGTTTATTGTATGTACTATCTTGGGTTTACTGGTTCATTTCCCAATGTTTGTAATCCTTATTCTGCACTGTTTATGATCTGGCACTCCTTTTACTGTTACTTGTAGCATTCCTTTCCCATTAGCCTTCAATCTCAGAGAGCAAGGCAGATTGGAAGTTAAACAAGCGAGCAAATAAAGGACTGCAAATAAAGGACAAGCCAAGCCTACCCGTTCCGTGTTCGGCACAAACGTTCTGCCCTGACTTCCAGTGTCCTCGGTGTCCGTGCCTCACCCTACTTTTCTGTCATCTCCCTGCCTTTGAACTTTGCCTCTTCAACCCTACTCACTTCCAGCTTGCTCAAACGGCTCCATTCTCCCTGCCAGCTCCAACGACCCCACCACGAACACTCACTTATATATCTATCTATATAAGTACTCAGGGGTCATTTCATAGAAAAAGAAGTGCTGGAGCTCATGAGCACAGCTCATTTGCATATGCCACACACTCCTGACACCACCGGAAGGTGTACTAAATTATATCAGCTCAGCATCTACCTTAAAATGCTTCTTGGATCATACTTGTCATAATAAAATTTGACTCCCATCAAACTTTTTAAATTACTTTCTCCTGTGTGGCCACAGTGGCATGAGGAAGATTTCCATCTGTCTGCTTGATATGTTTGGGTTATTTCCCCATTTTTTGTGTGTGTGGGGGGGAATATTAGAAAGTTTGTCAAATCTTAGAGTTCAGTAAAAATTCTCACGGCGGGTTTGAACAATGGAGCCCAGAAGCAAGTATTATTTTGGAGGGGGTAAGAAAGAAAGAGCACAATAAAATCCAGAGGTTCCGGAGCTTCTCTCCTGCCCAAAATGAGGCCTTTAAGTACTTCTTTCTTCAAATCCCTCCCAAACTCTGTTTCCCACAAAGCCCTGGGCTTAGTTCAAAGTGGTGTAGTGGTTCAATAGGTGAACTCTGGTTCTGGGGAATTGGGTTTGATTCCCCATTCCTCCTTCATGCAAAGGCTGCAGGGTGACCTTGTCCTTGGGTAACCTCTCAAAACTCTCAGCCCCACATGCCTCACAAGGTGGCCGCTATGGGGAGAGGAAGGGAATGCCTCTTTGAGACTCTTTAAGGTAGAGAAAAAATGGGATATGAAAAAAAACAATTCTTCTCCTTCTCCCCTCCCTCAGGATACGTCCTTGTATTAATCCCTATTTAAAACACACACACATAGACATTGCCTTTATGCCAAAAATCCACCCAGGTATCTTACAGAATTGTAACATTTGGTATTCTCTTTATTTTAAATATATATACCCTCCCTTTTAATCAAACTGACGCTTTTAACCTTTTAAAAAAGTGTTTATATAATCAGTTATATTTGGTTTTTTTTGTAATCGATTGTTCAAAGACAAATCTATAAACAGAGCAGGTAACAAAAGCAGTATTAAACAAACAAAAATTCAGAAAGAGCAGCTCTATGAGTTACATCCAACTCACATCTATCAGAAACCCACATTGAAAGCACAGTTACTACCTTGATCCACCCCACCCCCCTCCTCATGTAGTCTTCTCAGCCCACCAAAAATAAAAGACTGGGAGCTCTCAGCCACAGAGACTGGCCTTTCCTTAATGAGAAGACTGAACTGTACATTCTCAGTTGGTTCCCTTCCACTCAGACCATGGGGCAACACTAATCGGCTCCAATGCAGCATATGGCATTTGTACACACTGACACTCCCCCCCCCCCGCCATTCACACCCACAATGCCATCACAAAGATCATAAATAAGTGTGTGTTGCGGGGGCGGGAAGTAGGCAGGGGAAAGATTGTGTCTGCTGCTGAAAATGGCCGCGCTGCACCAGTGTCCAGCCGTCTGACAGCAACCCCCACTGAAAAGGTTGGGATGCTGCCGATCCTGCTTTAGGAAAATACCCCATGCGTGAATAGCATAATCTAATAAATCCAGCTCTCAACAAAGAAACAGCTGCACTGCCCCCCCCCCCCCCCGCTGCATGGCTGTATATGCAGCCCTTTCACCTCCAATATACAAAGGCAATGACGTTGCTCAAGCCGTTAGTCTGTCGTGTTGGGCAACAGAAATAAGCTTCCTGCCGGTCCTCAGAGGGCACGATGGGGACATCCAACAGGACGTGGGTGCAGTAAAATCTCTTGCCGCCCGAGTGTCAGTGTTATCTTAAAAGGTGGCAGGGTGACCCGGGCCTGCAGGTAGAGATAGCGAGTGTCATACTGGAGGGACTGCTCTGTTTTCCAAATTAGGGTTATCCCACTTGTGCTTCCACACAAAGGAGACTTTTGATTTTTAAAGTGCCAGTTCCTTTCCGTTCACTGAATGAAACACTGGACAACAGAAAAATGTACACGGATTATGAATGTAAACACTAGGGCTGCCAGGTCCCTTTTAGCCAGCAGTGGGGGACGGAGGGAGGATTGCCAGATCCAGGCTGGGAAACTCCTGGAGATCTGAGGATGGAAGCTGGGGAGGGCAGGGACCTCATGAGGGCCCAAGGTTACAGAATCCACCTTCCAAAGCATGAATTGTCTCCAAGGGATCTCCATAGCTGTAATTCTGGGAGGTCCCCAGGTCCTACCTGGAGGCTGGCATCCATGATAACAACATAAGAAGTGCCCTGCTGGATCAGACCGGTGGTCAGTGTTCCCTCTAAGCTGAGTTAGTGTGAGGATAGCTCACAGTTTTTTAGCCTCAGGCGCACATTTTGTCTTCGCTCAGGAAGGGTGGCCACAGAGAAAACTAATTTATGCAGCAGCCGAATCACTCACTCACAACTTTAATGCCAGTAGAATTTCCGCTCACAAGACTCCATAGCTTAGAGGGAGCCATTGCCAGTGATCTGTCTAATCCAGCACACTGTCTCACACAGTGGCCAGCCAGTTCCTTTGGAGGGCAAACAGCTAGGCATAGAGGCCAAGGATTTCCCCTGTTGTTGCCTTCTGGCTCTGGGATTCAGAGGTTTAGTTCCTCGGAATGTGGAGGTTCCCCTCAATCAACACGGCTAGTAGCCATTGCTAGACATCCTCCATGAATCGATCTAACCCCCTTTTCAAGCTGTTTATTCCTGCGGCCGTCACTACGTCCTTTGACAGAAAACTTCCCATTTTAACCACTCTCTGTGTAAAGGAGTATTTCCTTTTTTTCTGTCCTGAAAACAGATAGGAACAATAACCCTTGGCATGGTATAGTGTTTAGCATGTTAGACTAGGATTTGGAATCTCCAGGTTCGCTTCTCTGCTGCGACCCGGAAGCTCGCCGAGTGATCGCATCATTCACTCAATCTATCCAACCTCACAGAGAATAAAACGGAAGACGGAACAAGAGTGTTGTCAGCTGCTTCAGGTCCCCAAGGGGGAGAAAAGCAAGATATGAAAATTGAGGTAAATAATAAGGAACATATGAAGAAGTAGCCATATACAATAGGGACACTGTTTTCTATTCTTTCAGGCAGTGGAGTCGTTTGGCTACCTAAGATCTTTTAATTTGGAGATGAAGCTGGGACTTGCATGAGCTATGATTAGGGAAAGCAGGATCTGGGCCTCCAGAATGAGCTACATTCTAGGGGAGGGACGGTGGCTCAGTGATAGAGCATCTGCTTGGGAAGCAGAAGGTCCCAGGCTCAATCCCTGGTGTAATGTACTCAGTGACGAGACGTGCAGAAGGCAACATACTTTATTAGAAGGTACATCACAGAACAGGGCAACGCGGGCCGGGACCCGCTTTATATACATTCTCTCCGGAACAGCCCTCCAGCTGGCCAGTCCAATCCTGGCCAGTCAAACTTCCTGCCACTGGTCATGATTGGCGGAGTCTTTCCCGCGCTGTGCAGAGTGACCAAGGGACTTCCCCTGGACGCCTCTCCTGCGTGGCCACGCGGTGTTGCTTCATACAGCACAATACACTACACCTGGCATCTCCAAAAAAGGGTCCAGGCAAATAGGCGTGAAAAATCTCAACTTGAGACCCTGGAGAGCCGCTGCCAGTCTGAGAAGACAATACTGACTTTGATGGACCAAAGGTCTGATTCAGTATAAGGCAGCTTCATATGTTCATATGTTCACTCTTTTCTAAAAAGTACCTCAGAAATCAATGGGAAGGTGGGGGCAAAGTCTGAACTCCTTCATCCCACCCTCCTCACATACATCACTAGAGCCACTCACTGGCTCCACGAGGTCTAGATATGTGAAATGCTGTACTTAGCTGGACACCTGAGATCTTAGCAATGAAACTTGGTCCCTATACACAAGATGCAGTTTTATTCCATTCCAAGTTAGAGCTCAACAATCATATTTCTAAAGGGAGGGAGAAGAAAATGCAAAGAATGGGTCCCTGCCCCAAGGAATTTCCATTCTGGGAAAAGTATAAGCAAAGCAAGGATTATCATAAGCACACATTCGTGTGTATTTCAACTTGATTTTGAAAAGGGAGGAAGATGAAACCAGAGGCTTTGCAGAACGGGTGGGGCTTGAAGGAAATGATGCATGGTTCCTCCAAGCCCTCTTGGGGGGAAACGAATGGAACTGAGGCTGCAGCTTCAGTTCTAGGCATAAGGGGCAGAGAGGAAAACTTGGGAGGGGGGGCACAATTACAGCGATGTCAGCTTTTCCTGCTCTCGGCCATGCACCTGTTTGCGATACAAAGACCCAGCGATCTGCATACGGAGCTTGCAATTCAGATGACCCTGGCAGCTGCAGAGAAACAAAAGTCACTAAAGTTCTTTGCTCAGCTGGGAGGCCTAGATGTTCCCCTGCTAACCAGCATGCTTGTTGGGGAGAAATACTTTCCCCTTCTCTGACTCCATTTCCTTCTTGATAAGCCCTGCCTTGAAAGCCCAATGGCTGTGCCTCTCTTTCTCTCCACCATCCCCGCTGATCCACATCTCCAGGAGCACTGCTGCTCAACTTGATTCCCCACCTCTTTAATTCAACAGATCCCACCCCCCACCCCGCCATCCCAGAGTTACCATCCTTCCCAAACGACCCTCACAACATCTTAGCACCCTACATCCTCAAAGCCTTCTGTCCCCACCTTTAGCTTGGCTCCAAACTTCTCAGGCAAACTTCCCTTGAATGACCTCTCAACACCATCTGCTTCAGAGGCAGCAAGATGTGGAGTGGCCTGGACTCAGCTGTGAATCTCATCTCCACCATAAGCTCTCAAGGGGGCCACCCAGTGCATGCATGACCTGCATTCCATCTGGGGGGGGGGGGGTTACTTTGACCTACTTGCCAGAATTGGCATAAGAATCACTGAGATAGTGCATGCACTCTGAACTCCAAAATAGCTATTGTTCAAGACAGTGTTTACAGCATATTTATTAATAACTACTCAATCTCCTCTCCTCTTGCAGCATATCAGTGCTTTCCACTTGCAGAGTGATCCCCTCCGTCTCCCCCAATTACTAGCTTTAGTTTACCAGTTTAAACCAGAACGACCCTCCCGCCCTGTGAAGCAAAGAAGAGTCAGATGTAGTTCAGAGGAGAAAGCACTTTGCACCGGCTCAGAGGTTCTCCCCTCTTCATGCCCCCAAAGAGCAAGAAAGGGAAAGCATGTCGTGTGTTTATTTACTTATATTTAAAATGTTCCTACCCTGCCTCTCCATACTAAGAGCCAGGAGGTGACTTCCAGAAAACATAAGAACATATGAGAAGCCGTGCTTGATTAGGCCAGTGGCCCAACCTGTCCAACAGTCTAGGTCACACAGTGACCAAAACCCAGGTGCCATCAGAAGGTCCATCAGCAAGGTCACAACTCCAGAAGCCCTCCCACTGTTGCCCTCCAAACACCAAGAATACAGAGCATCACTGCCTCCAATCTTGCGTTCCATCTATACCTTGTGGCTAACTGACACTTATGGACCTTTGCTCCAGATGTTTATCCAGTCCCTTCTTGAAGCTGTCTATGCTTGTAGCCTCCACCACTTCCTTAACCAGTGAATTCCACATGTTAAATAAGCTTTGGGTGAAGCAGCAGGGCTTTGTTTGTAGCAGGAACGCAGTTCCAGCTGGCTGGGCATCAGGGTGTGTGGCCTGATATGCAAATGAGTTCCTGCTGGGCTTTTTCAACAAAAAAAGCCCTGAAAGTACCTCCTTTAATCTGTTCTAAGACTATTGCTCATTAACAGCAACGCAGGAAAAAAAGCAAAAAAAGACCAGAAAATGGGAGAAAGATCTCAAAAATCCTTTTAAAAGGTCACAATGTAACAAATGGGAAAGAATGTAAGTGGCAGCGGCATAAAATTCAAAACAGCTGATAAAATTCCAAGAGGAATATTTAAACCAGTGGTTCTCAGCCTTTAATCCAGGATCACCCACCAAGGATGCAACATCAAACATACCTCAAAGCAGAAGAAGAAAAAACCACCAGAACATAAAACAGCGCTCCAAACATAAAACAGCACTCCATCTTTTTTTTTTATACCTATATTTATGACATATGCTTAGGCATGCACTCAGTGAGACTCTTGTACTTGATGGCCAGCAGCAAGCCCCTTAATGTTGGAACCAATTACTGTTTTGCTGTGTGTTAATTTAAGGGCCTGGGTTGAGAAATCCAGGCTTGTATTTGACGGACGGGGTGCACAGGATAAAACAACTGTCTTCCACCAGAAGACAGAAGCTATTGTGAGCGGGAAGGACAACCTAAACTCTTAAATCCCCCCCCCCCCAAAAAAAAAAAAAGATTCTGAACACCCTTGCTCAGATTTGTAGATTGCTTCCTGGGGGATATATACTGATCTAAACTCAGGCATATAAAATCTTGGCCTGGAGTCTGGGTGCCATTACTGAGAAGGCCTAAATTAAACATATCACTGATATGAATTCAGGCATATGAAATCTTGGCCTGGAGCCTGGATGCCACTGCTGATAAGGCCACATCTCTCGTGTTCACACATCTAACCTCTAGTAGAGGCACACAGGCAAGGGCCTCGAACGATGATCCCAGTTGGCAGGTGGGCTCATACAGCAGAAGGGGGCTTCAGGTACTCTGGTGCCAGGTCAAGAAAGCTTTACAGGTATTTAACTATTGTATAATTTTAATGTCGTTCTTAATTATTGTATACTGTATAATGTTTTATTGAATGTTGTTAGCCGCCCTGAGCTTGCCTAGGTGGGGAGGGCGGGATACAAATAAAATTTAATAATAATAATAATAAAAATAATAATGACCAGCACTGTGAATCATGCCAAGAAAACTGACAGCCAGTGGAGAAACGCTGTCATCACAACTTGCGTCAGATGGCAACCTAGCCATTGCGCTGTGGGCCTGTTGAAGCATTCTGGACAGTCTTCAAATGCAGCCCCGCATGTTGCAGTAGTCCAACTCAGATGCAATCAGAACAAGGATAATTGTGGCCAACATGCTTCTCAAGAAAGGGCCTCAGCTGGCAAAGGACTGCATGATTCTAGTCTAGAGGAGATCTGGCACCTTCATCTGTAGTCTGGTATCTAAAAGCACCCCCAAGCAGTGCACCCAAGGCTTAAAACGGAACTGAAGGCCTTTCAGAACAGACCGCAATCCCAAATCTGGAGTTTTTATTTACCAACAGTAGCTGGAGCGAATCTCCGTTTATCAGCCTTTATCCAGTCCAATTATACCACCCCCAGACAAAGTATTCCCTGCGGCTCAACTGAACAGGAGAGAGAGGGTTGGGTGTCATCCCCATCTCGATGACACACCAGTCCACCCTCCAGGTGATCTCTCCCAGCAGTTTCATGTAGGTGTTCAGCAGCATGGAAAGCAAAACACAGCCCCACATTTTTAATACTATGGGGCTGAACTCCGATCTTCTGAAACCAGACAGGCACGGAAACACTGGAGCACAAGACCTTCTATTCCTACCTCTCCTAACCACTCTACTAAGACACTAGGGTTTGTTGTTGTTGTTCAGTCGAACAGTCAAGTCCAACTCTTTGCGACCCCATGGACAGTCACACCAGGCCCTCCTGTCTTCCACCATCCTCTGCTGAAGTCTGCTCAAATTTGTGATAGTTACATTAGTAATGCTGTCCAGCCATCTCATCTTTTGCTGTCCCCTTCTTCTTTTGCCTTCTGTCTTTCCCAGCATCAGGGTCTTCTCCAGTGAGTGCTCCCTTCTCATTTGGTGGCCAAAGTATTTGAGCTTCAGCTTCAGCATCTGACCTTCCAGGGGACAGTCAGGGCTGATTTCCCTTAGGACTGACTGATTTGATCTTCTTGCAGTCTAAGGGACTCTCACGAGTCTTCTCCAGCACCATAGCTCGAAAGCATCTATTCTTCTGTGCTCGGCCTTCCTTATGGTCCAGCTCTCACAGCCATACATTACACTACTGGAAATACCATCACTTTGACTATACAGACTTTTGTTGGCAGGGTGATGTCTCTACTTTTTATTATACTGCACTAGGGTAGAACCTATCAAAAGATCGGAGTCCTTTTCTCCCACCTTAAAGACTGGTGAAAGAAAAAGCACTCTGTGTATGCTCAGAGGCACTCGCCCATCACCCAAATTAAGGAAAGGAGGCCGGGAAGGCTCAGAGGCAGGTCACCTTCCCACCAGGAGCATCCAGGGCTGAGACCTCTACAGCACCACCCCGCCAGCTCCCCTTTGTTCTCCAAGAACCCCCCACCAGTGCAGGCCCTCCCCCTCTTCAAGCCCCACCCCATGACGTCACTTCCCCTCCCCCTCCCCGCAGGGTACCTGCACGCGCTGGAAGCCGTCCTGCAACTCCTCCCAGTCGCACAGGCACTCGCTGAACGAAGGCCGGCGGCTCATGGTTGACAGCGGCAACCCCGTCGACGTCGTTTTGACACGATGACGGTCCTACCAGCGGCGGAGCTGTCCGTCAGTCACTCCCTCCCTCAGAGGGGGAGGGAAGAGGCGGTGCTTCCGGCAGAAGCCTCGGCCAATCGGCGGAGGAGATGGCGGGCGAGCCCAAAGGCGTGGCCGCCGATGGACGGGGGCACCTGACAGTTCGCGGGAGGGCAGGGGTGGGTCATATCCAAGGGCAACCGACACTAGGGGCGGTGCTTAATTGGTGGGGGGTGGGGCTTTCAGAATTCTGGAGCCTGAGAGGCTTGAGTCGCAGGATTGGGCGGCATGTGTTTGTATGCACATAAATACAGGGCTTTTTTTGTAGACAAAGCCCAGCAGGAACTTATTTGCATATTAGGCCACACCCCTGATGTCATCATTGTTTCACGCAGGGCTTTTGTAGAAAAATTCCAGCAGGAATGCATTTACATATTAGGCCACACCCCCTGCTACCAAGCCAGCTGGAACTGCGTTCCTGTTCAAAAAAAGCCCTTCCTAAATATATGCATGTGTTATGGCTCACACTCATATAGTCTGAGTGTGAGCCTCATATTAAAAACAGCTCAGTTGATTAATGATATTAGATTAACTGATGCATTAATTCATTTTAATTCATTATGTCTTCATAATTTAGTCAGTGTGCATGTGTGTGTATGCATATATAAGCTCACCTTTATCCTGGTTTTAATGCTAGTCTAAATGTTTTAATTCAGTAATTTGTGTGTGTGTTTTAAACAAGTTTATATAGTCATTTCTTATTTGGGAATTATTTCTATCCTGCCCTTTCCATAAGCAGGCTAAAGGTGGGTTACAACATATATGAGATAATAGTTAATAATAATAGAATGCGAGATAACAGTTCTGTGTGGAAGCCACTAAGCTGTTTGCAGGATAGAAATCTGTTTAATCAGTCCCTAAGAAATGATCTGAATACAAGGTTCTGAAGGATGAAAAGGACCCCCCATCTTTTGATGAGATGTACCCATGTTACCCTCTCCTCTTCACCCTTTGGACAGCTGGAAATAGTTATAGGGGGGGGGGGCATCCCAAACGTTAAAAGTTCAATATCTTTAAGTGGGAAGACAAGGAATCATTTGCAATAGATTCTAATCTAGATTACTTATCTTCTTTAAGACTTATTAATATATTCAGGAGGGCACGTCTCATTTTGTTCCTACTCAGTATCTGTTAATCAGAGATATGGTGCCTCTCACAATGGAGGTTCCGTGGCTAGCAGCCACTGAGACTGTCTCTCCTTTTATAAAATCAGATAATGAGGAGCCACAGTGCAGATCAATAGAAACTAATCCAGAGCAATGGCAAACATTATGAATATGCTGAGAATGATTGTTAAAATACCTGTAAAGATATACGATAACAAAATGGTTGGAAAATGACAAATGTTGCAAATGACAGACAGGAATCCAGATGCAGTCCTGTTTCAACGTATTCATTATACAGACACCAAGTAGACAAGTATGTTGTTCCGTTTATGAATGTATACACTTGAGGTAGCGAAACTGTGGCTCGGGAGCCATATGTGGCTCTGTCACACACATTGTCTTGAAGCCCCCATCACCCCGTGGGCTGGTTTGGGAAGGCATTTCTTTCTTTAAATCACTTCTCCAAGACAAGTTAGCTGGTGGCTTGGATAATGCATTTTAAGTTTAAGTTGCTTTATTTCCACCTCTCCCCCCCCCACACACACACCTGTTTCCTTCCTTCCTTCTCAGACATCTGACACTCATGTCTTGCAGCTCTCAAACATTTGATGTTCATGTCTTGCGGCTCTCCAACATCTGCCATTTATTCTATGGGGCGGCCACCCCTAATATATTCAGACAGGAATCAACAACAAACCATATTCAGACTTCTAAGAAAGGAATCCATAGTCTTCTGCTTGGAGGTTTCTAACAGTAGATGACCCTCCTTTTATATAGCCATCCCAGCTAAAGGCATAGGCCCTGAAGTCCATCAGAGACATTTATTTGCAGAAATGCTGTTCTCCTTGCACTGTGTGGCCCATCTATTTCTTATTCAGATATCTCAGTATCTTGGTTTTTAGTATATAGAACACTTCAACTGATAAGGTACTTCAGTACTCTGAGAGTGTATTAGTAAGAGACAAACATATTTAGCCTTAGCTCTTTCGCTGAATTGTTTTAACTTGAATTTAAATTTTGCATTGCTTTATCTGAGTGTACATTGCTCAGAGCCTGGCCGAGGCTGGGATGAGGTGATTAAACAAATCTAATAAATAATAAAATAATATGGAAAAATGTTATGCATCGTTATCATAGCTGCAGCCTAGATGCCTTATCAACCTTGAAAAGTGCTTGTTTATGTTTTTAGCTAACCTTTCTTCCATAGTGTTCAGGGCAGCAAACACCATTCTATTTTATTGACACAACAACCCGGTGAAGTAGGTAAGACCAAAAGAGTGGCCCGTGGCCTAAGCTTTATCACAGAAGGCAAATTTGAACCCTGGTCTCTTTAGTACAAGAGAGCCCCATGGTGCAGAGTGGTAAGCTGCAGTACTGCAGTCCAAGCTCTGCTCACAACCTGAGTTCGATCCCAGCGAAGCTGGGTTCAGGTAGCTGGCTCAAGGTTGACTCAGCCTTCCATCCTTTCAAGGTCAGAAAAATGAGTACCCAGCTTGCTGAGGGTAAAATGTAAATGACTGGGGAAAGCAATGGCAAACCACCCCGTAAAAAGTCTGCTGTGAAAACGTTGTGATACGACATCACCCCAGAGTCGGAAATGACTGGTGCTTGCATAGGGGATTACCTTTACCCTTTTCTTTTTCCTCTTTAGTATGACATTTTAACCACTGTACTACATTGGCTGAGCACTACAAGCTCACCCACTCTTTAAAACACAAGCTTTCTCATCACGCCTGTTCAGAGTTGTTCATCCTCTCAACACAGTTTATTCAACATTTTCAACCTCTGGCACAACTGATTTATTGGAATTTGATCCTGCTTTTCCAATGAAAAACATCTCTGTGTTCAGTTAAGGCTGAATACAGAATGCTGCACAGAAATGATACAGCCCTTATCCAAAGGCTAACTGAAAGGCAAAATGCAACGGGAAAGGGAATAGCAGGAGATCAGTGTGAGCAGTTGGGGGCCAAGTGGTTCTTTCTCTTACTGGAACCAAGAAGGGGTGCAGCTACCCAGCAGTCTTTGATCCTCTGGTTAGTGGCAGCAGAGGCCACAGCCCCCTCCCTTTTGCTATCGAGATCTAGATAAAACCTCATAGGTTGAATTCAAATGTAATTTTTCACTCAAGTTCGGGACTTCCATCAATGCAACAGAACTTCTCTGCTTCCCCTCTTCCACTGCAGCCACATGAGTTGCCTGAAATGGTTCAATGTCCCCCAGAAGCAAGATTTTAGGGAGATTGGGTGTGTGTGTGTGTGGGGGGGGGGGTGTGGAGTTTCAGACTTACTTGACAGAAGTGCCTTCCCACAAATAGAAAAAAATTAGTTGGGATCCAAACTCTCCTCTTTATTCCTCACTGAAACTCACAGAAGTCCTTAATATTGCCTCCAGCACAGATAATAAGCACTTCAGGACAAGTTCATTAAAAAGCAAGTAAAGAGATTGAAAAAGAAAAGAAAAAGCTTCCCGATAGCATCCCCCAAAAGTCCACTGCCCCTACAATCAACATTCCAAAACTCTTCTTTGCCAGCTGATTTGGTCAGTAAAAAGGCTCAGAGACGTCAGTGATTGTTGTCATGTAGATCTGGCGTTCCCACTTTGCTAGCTGTTGCACAAACCCTCGGTTTGGCCGCATGTTCATTTTGCACTTCTGGACGTAGTTCCAAGCATTCTACAAAGAAAGTCAGAGAGTGTAGGTTAGCCCTGAGGAACTACATAACAGCTTCTCCATCAAACTTGGATGATTAGCCCATAGTTCTGTCAGTTGGTAGATTGCAATTTTATCACGGTGTCTTGTTTTTAAGATGAATTGTTGATCTTAAAATGTTGTTAGCTGCCCTGAGACTGTAAGGGGAGGGCAGGATACAAAGCTAATGAAATAAATAAACAAATAAACAAATAATTTAAAAAAAACTGCAAAGGGGGTACACTTTGTTCACAATCTCAAAGAATGAATTTGGCCAGCCTTTTAGACCAGGTGTCGATCTCATTTGTTACGAGGGCCCTCCCCTGTCATAACTGAGACCTTGTCAGGCTGCGCCATGTGTGTTCCTATTTTAGATTAGGTAGCAGATATATAAACTTTATAAAGGACACAGACAAACATAATTAAAGATTTTTTTAAAAAAATCCTTAAAATAAAACATGTTTAAAACATTAGCACTCGTTGGTCTTAAAGGTGCTTTCTTTGTATCTCTCCCCTGGGATCCAGGGAACTGGGCAAAGGAAGCTCTGGCTCTTTCCTCCTTTCTTCAGGGGACCAGGAGGGGGGGAAGCCTCAGCCAATAGAAGGGAGAGAGGCTTCGCTCAGTAGCTCTGCTGTGTGATTGAGAGAGCCTGGCAAAGCAGGCTCTGCCTCCCTGCTCCTTCCTCCCCAAGGGAGGAGCCTCAACCAAGGGAGTAGACGCTTTGTTCTGTAGCTCCTGTGCAATTGAGCAAGCCTGGCAAAGCAAGCTGTTATGCAGAAGGAAGCAAGATATAGGGAGAAGGAAGCAGTTGACACAGCCAGTTGCTTGGTGGCCTAATAGGAGCCCTCCAGGGACCTGATTCGGCCCCTTGGTCACATGTCTGACACCCCTGTTCTAGACTGTAATGTGAAGATGGGTCATGAAAATCTATCTAAGGGCAAAACTAGATGTTATGGTGTGGGCGGCAGTGCTGTTTAAACACTGGCACTTTAAAAGGCCCAGGAGGTGGGAAACAATATCACTTTGTCTTTCATGGCATTTTTAAATGGCCGAGTTCAGCTCGAAAAGACTGTTTCAGTGTATCTGAAGAAGTGTGCAGGCACATGAATGTTTATACCCAGAAATAAAATGTTGGTCTTTAAAGGTCCCTCTGGGCTCCAACTTCATTCCAATGAATTGTGTTGCCATGTTCTTGCTGTTTGTTGCAAACGTCTCTGGATTTCTGGCATTGCCTTGAATGCCTGATAGTGGTTAGAGACAAGCTATAAGACTGAAAAAGACAGTCGTCTTTCCCCCATTCCTCTGTAGATGCACCTACTTTTAAGTAAAGGCTGCATGAATGGATGAGGTAGCCCATCACTGCAGCGCTGCACCTGCTTATCCCCTTCATGGAGTAAACCAGGACTGCTCCTTTAGGTATATGATGATCTAAAGAGAAAAACAAAAGATTTTATTACATTGCTCGGATGTTAATTTGAAAGGAACAAACTCTGGGAAGAGAGGGGTTCAGGTTTAAAGTCAAATTGTACGGTGAGAAAAAGTTCACATGAGGACTACAGCCCTTCCCCATTATTTGCCACCAGCAACTGGCTACAGCCCTTGCCCGTTATTTGCCACCAGCAACTAATATTCAGAAATATGCTGCTTCTAAAAATGTCTCTATGTAGAAACTATGGGAAATAGCCATTGAGGTGAGGCCTGAGCCAGCCTTCGGAATTCAGGTTTGTTCCCAAAGCTGCTGGAAGGAACTTGGTTGCCTGGGAGTTGCCCAAATCCTGCCGCTTTAATAAACTTCATGTAAAAAAATGTGGACGGGGACAACTTTGCCTACTTCTCCCATAATGCTCTCACTTCGGGTTGCTCAGTGAAGTCACAGGGCAGTAATTTCAGGATGGATGAAAGGAAATCATTCATGCAATGCAGAATTAATCTTGTGGAAATTGCTGCCACATGCTGTGGTGATGGCCTCTTTTTTTCAACGGCATTCAAAGAAGGCTAAAGCCAACTCATGGAGGAGGAAACACCTATCAATGGCAATCGGCCATGCTGGTGGAATGGAATCTCCCTTGTCAGAGGTTGCGTACCTCTCAATAACAATTACTGGGGAACAAACAAAGATAGGAGACAGTGATCTTTGTCACTTGCTAATGGATTTTCCAGAAGTATCTGGCTAGACAGGATCCTGGACTAGAAAGTCCTTGGCTTATCCAGCCAGGCTATTAGGTTATTCATTTGTACCCAGCTAACACCTTCCCTTGCCTCATGCTGATCATCTTGGACATCTGTCTACCTGGCACAAACTACTGGTTTCAAGTCTCTATTGCCTGCTGCCTCCAAAACATTCAAGTCCAAAAGAAAAGACTCAGCAAGCCAACCAGTCTGGGAGCCCAGCCAGTTTCTTGTACTGTTGGCGGACCTCTCGGATCTTGACTGCCATTCAGCCTGACATCGGCTGGAAGCATTATGTAAATCGTCAGAGATTTTAATAAGCCAGCCAGTCAGAGAGCCTTGCTAGCTGCTTCTAGGATGGCCAGACCTCTCAGATCTTGACCCATCATTCAGCCTTGCATTTGGCTGGAGAATGTACTTGATACTGTAATTGATTTTATTGTTATGCTGTTGTGATTTTATTGTAACTTTATTATTTATGATGTACTCCACTCTGAGCCCCTATAGGGGAACAGACAGTATAATAATAATAATAATTTTAGTTATATCCCACCCTCCCCACAGAAGCAGGCTCAGGGCAGCTCACAACATAATAGAATAACAATAAAAACAGTTAAACATTAAAATAAACAGTTCAAAACAGTTTAAACCATTTGGTGCTAATTCTGTATGATTTAGGATGGCATTCAGTGTTCTTGAGCATCCAATTGGGTTTAATATCACGGCGGCGGTCGTCATTCAGTTAAAAGCTAACTGGAATCATATTGTCTTGCGAGCCTTGCGGAAGTGGTTTTATGTAAAACCGCCGCCCTCCTATGACTTCCAGTCTTTGGAAATCTGTGGGCAATCTGTGGCCAGCAACATCAGGAGAATGGGATCATCCAGTCTGAATTTAATTTAATTTTTAGGTTTATATCCCACCCTTTCCTGCACCTAGGCTCAAGGCAGCTTACAGCAGAAGTTTAATGTATTTACAAATTAAAATATAAAACATCATAAAAACATACAGCATAAAAATCTTAGGGCAGTACAACCTATCAACAAACAGGCATAAGAAGGCATGTCCACACAGCAATGTAGAGGCCAGTATCTGGCTACACAGAACGGTCACAATAATGGTAGAAAATACTGGGGAAGCCAGCTAGTAACAAGAGGATGCCCGCCAGATCAGTTAAAACCCTGGCAGAAGAGCTCCATCTTACAGTTCATGCAAAACTTTGATAAGTCCTGCAGGGCCCAGATCTCTAGCAGGAGATCATTCTACCAGGTATGGACCTGGATCAAGAAGGCCCTAGCCCTCGTTGAAGAAAGCCGGACGTCCTTAGGACCAGGGACCGCAAGATGTTGCGTGGCAGATTTCAGAACCCAGGAGGCTCATATGGGGAGAGGTGGTCCCAAAGATATGCCAGCCCCCGATGGATATGTGTCCCTCGCCCACCGTAATTGGGACACTGGAGAGGGAGAATGCTTTGATCTACTCACCAACAAAGTGGCAAATTTTCCCAAAGTAGGGGTACATATCTGCCTCTGTAGAATCCGGAAGGGGTATGTGAAGAAGGTCCTTGCTATCTTCTGGGAAGCTAAGAAAGAGCAAAGAGAAGAACTGTTCAGGTGCTTGGGAAATCCAGGAAAAGGGAACTGAGAGTGTTTTCAATAATCACCAGGTTGGTAAGAATATCAGGCAGATTCCAGCTGATATTTTTGTGATAGCAAAACTCTATTTGGCCTGAAAGAGAATAAAATTACAGCATCTTTCAGGGCCTTCGAATATGACAAGGAAGAGATCATGCCAGATCCCATCAGGTCTCGGAAGCTAAGCAGGGTCAGCCTTGGCTAGTATTTGGAAGGGCAACCTCCAAGGAGTACCAGGGCCGCGATGTATAGGCAGGCAATGGCAAAACCACTTCTGAAATGTCTCTTGCCTTTTCAACAAGTCTAGCTTGCCAACTAGTGATGCAATGGAGCCATCAGCTGCAGATAGACTTAAATTTCAGGCCTTTTGACAGCCAGCCTGGAACACTGCACTAAAGGAAACCACAGCTTCTTAGCGCCCAAATGCCTTTATTATCAAGTTATTAGATTTGTAAAGCCTAAACAAAAATTAGGTCCAGGTTATATGTGGCTTCCCCCATCCCCAGGCTCTGAGATCAGCAAGTAAAGCTCTTTTCTGGATTCCAGCACACAGATAGGCCAGATTGTCTTGTGTGTGTAGCAGGGCCTTTATGGTGGCTGCCCCCAAAGCAGCAAAATGCCTTTCCATGGACCAGCTGCCTCCCTCCCTCTTTCCAAACATTCCAAAGACATCTGAAGGCACTGTTGTTGGCCTTTTAAATCAATCTTTTAAAGGTCCTGACAGGCTATTCTTTACTTGCTGTTGTCACGCTATACTATTTACATTTTATCTATGTATAACTTCATAACTTTTATCTGGGGACTGAACATGGGATCTTCTGCGTGCAAAGCACCTACTCCCCCAGGAAACTGCCCCTCCCTGAAATATGTCCTGGATGACTTCCTATGTTAGCTAACACAATGACTTGCAGATGTGGGCCTGATCCTGTACCTTCTTAGCTGAGGCTCATTCTGCGGGTTCCTATTCTCTGACTATGCACTGATGCTGCTGTTTGTCTTTCGCATGTTCATTCCACCTTTCCATTATTCAGCTCAGAGCAGCTTATATGGTTTTCCCGTCCTCCTTTTATCTTCACAGGGAGAAGGGTTAGCTTGAGAGAGAAAGAGACTGAAGGGCCCAAAGCCAGTCAGTAAGCTTCATGGCAGAGTATGGATATGCAGGGTTTTTTTGATAGCAGGAACTCCTTTGTACGTTAGGCTATACCCCCCTGATGTAGCCAATCCTTCAAGAGCTTACAGGGCTCTTCTTACAGGGCCTACTGTTAGCTCTTGGAGGATTGGCTACATCAGAGGGGTGTAGCCTAATATGCAAGGGAGTTCCTGCTACCAAAAAAGCCCTGGATTAATTATTATTATAATCAACATTACTTATTGTCCACCTTCAAGGTGGATTTACACAGTGCAGGTCAATGCAATGTCTCGCCCATCCCATAGAAGACACAGTAGGGTACGGACCTCAGGAATTTGAAAACAAGGAGAAATCTGATACAGAGCTAAAACAAGGAATAAGTATTTAAACATGACATGTTAAACGTGGGTCTTCCAGGTAATTGTCCAAAACTTTTAACCCCTTTCCCTCACCAACCAGTGGCTAAACCAACACACTAGACAGAGGAAGGTTTCCAGCAGCTGGCTCCTTTGCTGTGGATGCGTGGACACATTTTTATTTTGGACAAGTAACTTTTCTGGGCTCCTGTGCAAGGCTGCAGGAGCAGCCCTGTTCAGTGCAGCTTAGACCATGCAACTCACAGCAAGTCCTTCTCCTCGGTGACGTTGATATGGGCTATGATTCTCAGATCCTTCTGTATCTGCCGATTGCAAGCTTGCTTGTATTTCCCCATATATAGCTTGCTTGGAATGATCTCAACTGGGTAAGGCAGGATTTCCTCTAGTTCCTGTAGAAGAATCCAAAGGTACAATATCAGAAGCCTGCCAAATCAATCAAAGTTCAAGTTCTGGGCGGGCTCAGAGGGCTTAAAAGACTTACCGGTATATATGATCCATTCAAAAGCTTTGAAGTTGGCCGCTTAATTTTCCTGTTGCAATCAGTCGGGCTGAAAGGGCTTACAAGGGGCTGGATCATGGTCTCAGAGTATCCTGGCATCTTAAAAACTAACATTTTAAGACCATGACTTCTTCTTGATTGCTACACCCCATTTGGTCAGTGGATGAAATGGACTGAAGAGCAAGCAAGCAAAGGAAAGGGGCTATCGCTCAGGGGCACAGTTTGATGGCAGAAGGCCGAGGCTCAAGCTTTGATGGCAGAAAGTTTGAGACTCATCCCCAGTCAAAGAACTAATATGCAAAGGAGTTCCTGCTACGAAAAAAGCCCTGATAATCATGATAACAACAATAACAGCAACAGCAACAATAGGTTGACCCCAGTTCTGTGGCAAGTGAAGATTCGAACCTGGGTCATCCAGCTCCTGCTCTGACACTTTACCAGTCACACCACACTGGGTTCCAGCTGTTTTTTAAACGTTGTTGTAACTCAAATTCTGTCCAGAGCAGATTTTTGTCTGGCAGTTTGAGCTTACTCAAGAGTTGCAACTTTTCTGCATGCAATCTCCTAGTTACAGAAGAGGGTGTTGGTGCACAGACCCATGAGTAAGAGCAGCAGGATCAATGAAGCAACACAAGTGCAACGCACACAGAGGCTCATTTGCATGCTTAATTCAACTTGTCCGGAACAGGATTCGGATTCTTTCCCTTTAGCACGCCCCCAGCCTCAAGCAGATCATCAATCTGCTCCCGAGGGTGTGAGAACAAACAATGTAAGGAATATAAACTCTTTTTTTTAATGCTAAGAGTGACTCAAGCAAAAAGCAATCAAAGAAGCTGCAGCCCAAGAGCAACGAATTAATTGAATGTGATTTCTATTATGGCCTTGCCCAGCTTTGCAATTGCAGGGTTGTCCTTCAGGAAGTCTGGGGAAGGAGGAGGGTGTCAGAATTGGCAGCAGCTGCTTTGGAAATAAGGACGGCATCTGGAGCCATGATGAAGACAGCAGCTATACTCCAACTGCCCTCGTTTACCAAAGATGGCCCTTACTTTGTGGTCTCCACCCAAGTCAATCACTGTTTACATTTATTTATGTTGTTGAAGAAGAGGAAGAAGAGGAGGAAAAAGAGGAGGAGGAAGAGGTAGAGGACGAGGAAGAAGAAGAAGAAGAAATTGGATTAATATCCCGCCCTTCACTCTGAATCTCAAGGGTCTCAGAGCGATCACAATCTCCTTTACCTTCCCCTCCCCCACAACAGACACCCTGTGAGGTGGGTGGGGCTGAGAGAGCTCTCACAGAAGCTGCCCTTTCAAGAACAACCTCTGCCAGAGCTATGGCTAACCCAAAGCCATTCCAGCAGGTGTAAATGGAGGAGTGGGGAATCAAACCCAGTTCTCCCATATAAGAGCCCACGCACTTAACCACTACACCAAACTGGTGCCATGTTGGGGGAATTTGTACTTGTCTGTAACAAGTATGATGTCATAGTCACGCTGTACACTACATTGGTCAGGCCACACCTAGACTATTGTGTTCCATTCTGGAGGCCTCCCTTCAAAAAGGATGTGGACAGAATGGAGGGGGAACAGAGGAGAGCGACAAGGATGCTCAGAGGCCTGGAGACCAAGCCCTGTGAATAAAGGCTGGAGTACAGGAGGTTGAGGGAGGACATTATTGCTCTTTTTCAGTATCTGAAGGACTGTCAACTTAGAGGAGGGCAGGGAGCTGTTCCTGTTGTCAGCAGAGGAGAGGACTCCCAGGAATGGGTTTAAATTAAGGGTGGGAAGGAACTGGCTGGATATTAGGAAAAGGTTTTTTACAGCAAGAGTTGTTCAACAGCTACTGAGGAAGGCGGTGAACTCGCCCTCACTGGCTGTCTTTAAGCAACAGCTGGACAAAGACTTGCCAGGGATGTTCTAGGCTGATCTTGCACTGAGCAGGGAGTTGGACTAGGTGGCTTGTATGACCCCTTTCTTTTATTTGTTAGCTTCTTTGACCAATGGTCTTAAGCTCAGCATAATATACAGGGCACTGAATAAAACTGCAAACAAAGGCAATTTTACAGAAGCAAAACTCCACAACAGTTTAAAGATCAAGTTAAAATCAAAAATTACATAGCATTGTTTGTTAAATTCATAAAACCCCTTAGAATTCAAAATTTTATTATAAATTTATAGTGCATAGCATTTATGAGGACGGTTTCAGGAACGTTTTAAGGAAAGCACTATCGACAGGGATTTTGCCACCGAGCGGGTTATTTCAGGGTTCGTATCTGCCAATAATAGGGTTATCACCCAAGGTTCCATCGGAAGTTGATACCTTTGGAGAATGGGGGTAATCCATAAGGATCTAGGATTGATCCACTAGCGGCAAAATAATATAAGATGGTCTAATGTCTCTATTAAACCTGCTGCAAAGTCACATAATCAGTCAGAGTACGGGATTTTAGCAAACTGTCCACTCAGCTCTGCAGTTGGGAAAGCGTTCAGTCTAGCAAGTCAACTCTGTGATTCTATGTTCCTATTTCATCCTTATTATTTATTTACTTATTTGCCTTATAAGGATGTTTGCTTAGGGTTGGCAGCATTTGGCTGGCCACTGGAAGGAGTCCTACCAGACTCTGGGGAAAAGGTGGAAAAACAGGACATGATATCACCAAATTCCTGTATTTTGACCAGAAGTAATACCACACATTGCATGACACTATTCCCCCGTCCACTGTTCTGGTCCCTTCCCCAAGTGTCTAGGTGGGCATATTATGGCCACAGAGGACACACAGAGCTGGCCCTCAGAAACACCTGCCAGACTACAGCATTACCCAATGGGTAGACACTCTGGAAAAATGGATACATGGTATGCCAGCTGATTGTCACAAAGAACAGCAAAGCAGGACAGAGGGCCACATATGGGTCTCTGCCATACCAGAGAGTCAGTCTGGTGTAGTAGTTAAGTGCGTGGACTCTTATCTGGCAAAAGCAGGTTTGATTTCCCAGTCCTCCACTTGCAGCTGCTGGAATGGCCTTGGGTTAGCCATAGCTCTCGCAGGGCTGTCCTTAAAAGAGCTCTCTCTGTGAGAGTCTTCTCAGCCCCACCAACTTCACAGATGTCTGTTGTGGGGGAGGAAGGTAAAGGAGATTGTGAGCCACTCTGAGATTCAGGGTGAAGGTCGGGATATAAATCCAGTTTCTTCTCCTTCTTCTCCTTTGTGCAAGGGGAGAGGGGCATAACCCTCCCCATCATACAATTTTCCCAATGTGAAATGGCCTTGAGGAGACACTGTTAACCCTACTGGACATATATATGTACCGAAGGCTATACATCTCATCATCTGGCAACTACAGCCTGTGAATTGTCCTTTGGCCCGACAAGTGTGCCTCCTGTTTTCATCCCTGAAACACTGTAGAGGATTGTCAGTACAGCCCAACACCACCTCTCACTCAAAACAGGCGTTTACTTTGCTTCTCTCTGCCTCTATGCTGTGAACCCAGCATGGCGTTTCCCCATACACATGGACATGCTTTTTAAAATCATGTTTTCCATACATCTGGCAACATTTAGCTATTTGTCCCTTTCCTTTAAAACCACTCTGTTATCTGCATTTGAAAATCTGCTCACAGTGATGGGTGTGCATATGCATGAGAAGCTTTGTGATGGTCACAAGGACCACCAATCAATACTTAGCACAGCCGGACGAGAAGACAGTGACTATGCGATGAGCACAAGGGCCAGCCAATCAACAGCTTGCACAACAGGATGAAGTTCCACAACGGTCACGACAGCTAGCCTTTCAGCACCCTGAACAGTCACATTCTCCTGGGCTTGATTCAGTTGGGAACTCTGTATGTCCCACCAAGGGCTGTGAAGAGCACAAGTTCCCCCATCGTGGCACAAATGTAAATAAATGTAAAAAGGATGACGGCTTCCCAGCAGAAGAAGCAAGACTACAAATCCCTTTGTTTGAAGTGAAACATGGAAGCAACTCTATTTCCCTCTCACCTGAGGCATCCAGAATACCTTCTCAGTCCTCAGGAAATGGAAACGGGTGGTGAAGAGCTCATACCCGCCTCTCAGGACCTGGACAGGGAAGCGGGTATACCGCTGCATGACTCTGGCGCAGCGTGCAGCAGATCCATGTTTGGCATCTACAGACAGAAGCAAAGGAGCAGTAGTCAATGGGTGCCCCCTGCCAGCACCTTCCCTGAAGAGGCTGCTTTCCCCTAGGTTTGCTGTAAAGGCAGCAACAAATACAGCAGGGACCCCAGAGAGCAGCAATAACGTTATAGCATGATACTGCTCTTGTATGCAGCATCCCTCTCAGCTCCTCCAGCGCTGAGAGATGAACCAGGAGTCACATTCCACCTGAAGGATGCTGAAGTGCTACCGTTTGCCACTAGACTGGCTGTAGGATTCTATGAGATACCGAGTGTCCATGGGCCACCCTCTCCCCAGTACACGGCTACCTCCCCCAACTGTGACAAATAAAAAGGTAAAGGTAGTCCCCCATGCAAGCACCAGTTGTTTCCGACTCTGGGGCGACGTTTTCACAGCAGACTTTTTTACGGGGTGGTTTGCCATTGCCTCCCCCAGTCATCTACACTTTCCCCCCAGCAAGCTGGGTACTCATTTTACCAACCTCGGAAGGATGGAAGGCTGAGTCAGCCTTGAGCCAGCTACCTGAACCCAGCTTCCACTGGGAACGAACTCAGGTCCTGAGCAGAGCTTGGACTGCAGTACTGCAGCTTACCACTCTGAGCCATGGGGCTCTTTCAAATAGCACCCCTCAAAGTCATTTTCGGTCACAATGTCTCTTCTCCCCCTGTTGTGCTGCAGTCCCAATCCAAACTGGACTCCTGTGCGCTTGGGAATTAAGTGTTCAGCACTTCATGTTCGACTGTGAGAGCACTTGGGATGGGGAACCCAGGCAAAATGTCAGATCCAATTTGGACCACAGGCTCTGTGACAACTCTCAGGAGGACAATGCAGGAATAATATAAAACTCTCAACTTACTAAATTTAGGTGACAGCTTGCGTTTTTTAAGCAAGGCTTCTGGATCCCCTTCACAGTCTAAGTGGGGGAAACAAAGATTTGTTAGGAATTGATTGGAAGGACCTGCTGCTAGTGTGTGCAGAAAGACAACTCCTTTCTCTCTTAACAACGTGCTGAGGAGGGCTTTTTCTGTAGGAAAAGCCCTCGCAGGAACTCATTTGCATATTAGGCCACACCCCCTGACAGCCCCATAGTTTTACATTGGGCTTTTCTGTAGGAAAAGCCCAGCACCCCCTCGACACCAAGCTAGCCAGAACTGCATTCCTGCTCAAAAAAAGCCCTGGTGCTGAGAGGAAGAGGCAAGATCACTCAGTAGGGAAGAAGATTCTAGCACAGGGCTTCTTTTCCTACCAAAGCTCTCCTGGTTGTCTGTCTCCCTCTTCCCCAAGTCCAGCACAACCTGGTGTGGCCTGCATCAGTGTCTGACCACCCTCCCTAGTCCTGCACATATGCAAAAGTTCCCCTCTGCCCTCTCTTTCCCAACAACCTGGCTCATCCACCTTTCACCTTTAGTCCTTCAATGATTAAGGTAGTTCAATGCCTGAACTACCTTAATCTCGGAAACTTTATAATTCAGCCTCCTTTCCCTTTCTAGCACAGGACTGATATATTCCAGGCATGCAGGTCAGAAGGTTTCATGCCAGTGCTGAGGGTTAACTGTAGGCTCCAGGTCTGCAGAGGCTGAAGATCTAGTCTAGCATTGTACAACAGCCAAATAGGTGCCTCCAGGAAAACCAGAAAAGTCTTCTCCCACCCCAGTGCTGCTGAGATCAACTGGGACTAACTCTTGGCATTTTCTGTATTGTGCCCAGTCTGCCCCCCACCCCTCGCTGGCTGCCTGTCCTCTGCTCCTGGAGGCTGCAGCCTAATCCCAGTCATCTGTCTCCTGCCACCCCCTGTAAGTTGTCTTGTTTGGGCAATGAGCTCACCTGGGAGCCGGGCATAGGTAGGCTGGGGAGGTGGTTGGTAGGGATGCTGTATGTGGAGCATACTCTTCCCACACTCATTGCCAGCCTCGGACATTCTGCCTGCAAAGCTATGCCTCCTCCTCCATATGAAAAAGTAAAACAGGGAAAACCCCCCAGCTAGAACTTTGATAAGCTAGTTTTCTATGTGCTTGCATTTTCCCCACCACCATTCGCAAGAGCTCCTACCTGCAGTCTGAAGATTGACAGCTCAGAAAAACATTTCCCGCCTCCTGAGAACTAGCTTCCTATGGAATCTTGTGTGAACCAGGCCTTACACAGAAGCAGTGGGCCTGTTTAACAGCAATAAGAACGGCAGAGGCAGGAATACCTTTTAGTTCTTCATCCAGTTCTGGTAAGTCATAATCCATGTTAAAAGCAGCTTCCAAAGAATCTGTTCTGCCATCGTACACGATAACGTATCGGACGCACGCCAGGTCAATGGACAGCGGAGGTACATATTTGCCCAATAGATTCTTTAAAGCAAAAACACAAGAAACCAGGGCCTTAAGAGCTGTGCTAAGCTACTTTGGGTCCTCACTGGGTGGGAAAGCAGTGTATAAAAGAATTAAAATAAAATAACACAGCAGAAGCCTAGTGAAACAACGCCAGGACTGATCTTTAATTTAGCAGGAATTTTTCAGTGACCAGCCTGTACTCAACTGCTCCCACATTAAAATAAGGTATGTGTGTTTTAGGGAGCAGTAGATTTCCATTGTCTATGGGGTTACAGATCAGATGGCTCTTCCTACCCCACGACCCTCAATTCTCGCTGAACAGCAGTGCTGGTGCCAGCTCAGCTGAAAAGCCCACACTGCTTCACTGAGATTCTAGCCAAGCCACAGATAACACAAACAGATGACCGATGTGTCCAAAAACACAACTCACCTGTTTCACTCTTAGGGCTGTTATCAGGTGGTTTTCGTAGTATTCCCGCTTCGTACGAGCATCTGAAAAGTAACAGCATACAAACAAAAATGCAGACAGGTCAACTGATCAATTCCCTTGAAGCGAGGATACGTAACCGGAGGCACCTAGGCGGGATCATAGACTCACGAAGTTGGAAGGGGCCACACAGGTCATCTAGTCTAACTCCCTGCTCAAGGCAGGATCAGCCTAGAGCATCCCCAACAAATGTTTGTCCAGATGCTGCTTGAAGACTGCCAGTGAATGGGAGTGGACCACCTCCCAAGGTAGCTGATTCCAGAGAACGACTCTGACTGTAAACGTTTTTTCTTAATATCCAGCTGGTACCTTCTCACCGTTAATCTAAACCCATTCTTGCAAGTCCTCTCCTCCGCTGCCAACAGGAACAGCTCCCTGCCCTCCTCTAAGTGACAGCCCTTCCGATGCTTCAAAAGAGCAATTATGTACCCCTCTCTAGAGGGTTGTCAGCCTCCTAGTGGGGCCAGGAGATCTCCCCACTTTTACAACTGATCTCCAGCTGGCAGAGATCAGCTTCCTTGGAGAAAATGGCTGCTCTGAAGGGTGGACTCTGTGGCACTGTCCCATGCTGAGGTCCCTCCCCTCTCCCATTCCCTGCCCTCTCTCAGAGCCACCCCCAAAGTCTCCAGGTATTTTCCAGCACAGACCTGGCAACTCTAACTGGAGGGGGAAAGCAGGGCATAAATATATAACAAAATAATAATAAAGAAAACTGATTGCAAGATACAAGGCAATAATTAGGTGCATTACAGTAAACTGGTCTGGAAAATGTTTTTTTTTTAAAAAAAAAAATAACTGTACAAACATTTAGTAAAGAAAGTAATTCATAAGTAAAGACAAGCCAGACAGAGGACTAATTTGTTTTTCATAGAGAGGCACCAGCACATTTCTCCCACCACACATTTGAGGAATTTCTGGAAGGGAGTACAAAACCCTTGAGGCTTTGGCCATACAGGAAGAAGCCAGATCAGTGGACCTGTAAATGGCATTGTCTGAGTGCCTGCACAGGTTTATCGACAAGTTGACACGGTGATTGACACACGAGTGGGAGAAGACGGGGTCAGTCAGCTCTTTCCTCAGCATTCCTATTTTCCACCGTTTTCTACCTAATGAGACTTTCAAGGCAAGAGACAAGCAGAAGTGGTTTGCCACTGACTTCCTCTGCACAGCAGCCTCAGCCTTCCTCCAAGCACTAACCATGGCCATTCCTGTGTAGTTTCCAAACTCTGATGAGATCTGGCTAGTTTGGGTTATGAGGGCAGTGACTTCTTTTTGTATTGAAGGACGTCTGTAGCTGAAGATTGACACCTAGCCTCTGGCATGGGGGAAGCTTAATTAGCATTTCTAAGGAGCTAAGCTTGGGTTGTAAAGTCATTAAGTCATTCATAAAGTCATTCACTGACTTTGAAGCTCAGAGGGAAAATCACACACAGCCTTTATCACCCCATGCATGCCTTTGAAGCCCCAAGTCCTGTGTTGATTGCCCGGCAGGGGCTTAGCCCCGGGTGGGAAAATTTCAGGGGGGGGGCTGCAGCCCCCCGCCCCCATACTTTACGCCTATGCGTGGCCTAATATGCAAATGAGTTCCTGCTGGGCTAATGATGATTCCAGGGGTGTGGCCTAATATGCAAATGAGTTCCTGCTGGGCTTTTTCTACAAAAAAGCCCTGGTCTCATGCAAGGAGCAGCTATTGGACCTGCATACAAATGCCAAGGCTCAACAGCAGACTCAGTGAAGGGAAAGATCGTGTTGTGCAGTGGTTAGAGTGCTGAACCGGGGAGACCCATGTTAAAATCCATGCTCAGCCAAAGTGCATAGATGACCTTGGAGCACATGGCTCTCTAACCCAGCACAGAAAGTTGTTGTTCACAAGCAATACTTTTTAACACCCCCAATTCTCGCACCTGTCACTGCCTGAGTTCCCTTTTTACATATTGTTTGGTGTAGTGGTTAAACTGTCCAATTAAGATCTGGGAGACCTAGGTTTGAATCCCCACTCTGCTATGGCAGCTCGCTGGGTGACCTTGAGCCATTCATGCATGGCCAGCCTACTCTAACCTCACAGGATTGACATGAGGTAAAATGGAGAAGAAAATAACATATCGCTTTGGGTCCCCATTGGAGAGAAAGGGTTGGAGTGTCTTGATGCAAAAACTGTGCCCTTCGGGCTTCCGGCAATAACTGTATTGTGCAGGGCTGCCCAAAAAGCTAAGGAGTCACTAGCTGCTTCAAATATAACTTCAGCTAGGAAGTTACTCTTTCAAGGCAAATTTTAGTTTTATTAAAGGGGAAAAACCTAAAAGACATAGAAAAGAAAAACTTCCAAAACCCAACACCATAAAATAAATTAAAAGGGGAAGGTAAAGGGAAGGGGGGAGGGTATAAAAGGCTTCCAGTTTTCTCCGCAACGAATACAATTTTGATAACATTTTCCTTGCTTATAATCACAAACACAAAATCTCTCTCTTTGCGTTCCCCTTAGGCCTATTTCTTAGTCAGAGAAACCACAAATCATCAAGTCATCCTTATCTTTTTTTGTGCAAAAAGACAATGAGGGGTGTCCAGTCTCTAAGAAATGGTGTAATTGTCTTTTCCCTAACCAGTACTGCACGTTTAGCCATAGCTTCATAGTCCAGCATCTTCTACATCCCTTCTTCTACTGTAGGTACTGCCAGACATTTCCATTTCTGTCCGTATGTCATTCTCGCTGCCACAGACATATATAAAAACAAAGCTCCGTTACCTTTTTCCAGCTCAATGGCTCCTCCCCCACCCCCAACATAATCCATGGTCTTCCGTAGTATAAGCCTGTTTGGGCCCCCATGGAGAAGAACAGTGAGGTCTAACTTAAGTGAATAAAATAAAGCCTCTGCTCTAGGGTTGCCAAATCCAACCCCAGAAATATCTGGGGACTTTGGGGGTGGAGCCAGGAGACTTTGGGGGTGGAGCCAGGAGGCACTGGGGTGGAGCTAGGGGGGAGGGGGGAAACGGCGCCGGGGAGTGTGGCGAGCCGCCCCGCAGCTGCCGCCTCTTCTCCGCTCGCCGTGGCTGCTGAGATGGGCTCAGCCTGAGCCCATCTCGGAGGAGCAGCCACGGCGAGCGGAGAAGAGGCCGCCGCGCCGCTGCCGTCTCGCCCGCTCCGCCTCTGGGGTGGAAGTGGAGGGGGGGTGGAGGCGGGCCGGGAGCGTGGCAAGCCACAAGTCCGGGTCCTAGAAGGGCCCGGATTCGCGGCTCACCATGCTCCTGGCCTGCCTCGCCCTCGCCCTCCCCTGCGCTGCTGCTGCCTCTTGGCTGCTCCTCTGAGATGGGCTCAGGCTGGGCCCATCTCAGAGGAGAAACTGCGGTGGGCGGGGAGGGGGCGGCAGCGGCGCAGCGGCCTCGCCAGCTCCAGGATACGGCAGCTCGGTGCCGTTTCCCCCCTCTCCCCCCGCTTCCATTTTTTGGGGGAGCGGGGGAATTTATTTATTTATTTATTTATTTAATGGACTTATATCCCGCCCTTCTCACCGAAGTGTCTCAGGGCGGCTCACAACATAATGATTCATACAGTTCCATTTAAAACAGTTACAGATACAATAAAAGCATAGTTAATAAAACAAGATAAAATAAAACCAGCGGTCTATAAGAGCATTTTGTTCCATCCAAAGATGTTCCATCCAAGTATCAGTTAGGTGTTATAGGCCTGCCGGAAGAGGGCTGTCTTGCAGGCCCTGCGGAACTGCCCTAGGTCCCGCAGGGCCCGCACCTCCTCCGGCAGCTGGTTCCACCAGTAAGGTGCCGCTGTTGAGAAGGCCCGATTCCTGATGGATTTTAGGCGGGCCTCCTTTGGCCCAGGGACTACCAGCAGATTTTGTGAGCCGGAACGTAGTACTCTCTGGGGAACGTGTGGGGAGAGACGGTTCCTAAGGTAGGCAGGTCCTAGGCCATATAGGGCTTTAAAGGTAATGACCAACACCTTGTACTGGACTCGGAATGTTACTGGCAGCCAGTGCAGATCCCGGAGCCCCGGCCGAATGTGCTCCCATCTTGGGAGCCCTAATAGCAGCCGGGCAGCAGCGTTCTGCACCAACTGCAGTTTCCGGGTCCGGCACAAGGGTAGCCCCATGTAGAGGGCATTACAGTAGTCCAACCTCGAGGTGACCGTAGCATGAATCACTGTTGCTAGGTCGTCGCGCTCCAGGAAGGGGGCCAACTGTCTCGCCCGCCTAAGATGAAAAAAAGCGGACTTGGCAGTGGCTGCTATCTGAGCCTCCATCGTCAGAGAAGGCTCCAATAGCACCCCCAGGCTCTTGACCCTGCCCGACGCTGTCAGCGGCGCGCCGTCAAAAACTGGCAGGGGGATTTCCCTTCCCGGGCCGCAGCGACCCAAGCAAAGGACCTCTGTCTTCGCTGGGTTCAGCTTCAACCCGCTCAGCCTAAGCCACCTAGCCACTGCCTGTAACGCCCGGTCCAGATTTTCTGGGACGCAGGCGGGCCGGCCGTCCATAAGCAGATAGAGCTGGGTGTCATCCGCATATTGATGACAACCCAGCCCATACCTTCGGGCAATCTGGGCAAGGGGGCGCATATAGATGTTGAATAACATCGGGGAAAGTACCGCCCCTTGAGGCACGCCGCAGTCAAGCGTGTGTCTCTGGGACAGTTCCTCCCCAATCGCCACCCTTTGTCCCCGACCATCAAGGAAAGAGGAAAGCCATTGCAAGGCCAGCCCCTGAATCCCAGCGTCGGCAAGGCGGCGCGCCAGAAGCCGATGGTCGACCGTATCGAACGCTGCCGATAGGTCCAACAACATCAGCACCGCCGAGCCGCCTTGATCCAGATGCCGCTGAAGGTCATCCACCAGGGCGACCAGCACCGTCTCCGTCCCATGGCCCGGGCGGAAACCAGATTGGTAGGGGTGGAAACCCTGGGGTCCCCCGCCAGGGCGGGAGGATTGGGAAGCCTACTCTGCTCTGACTTCTGTGCATCATATTCATTTCCTCTTCCAGCGATTTCAAAGCCAGAAGGGTGTTTTTTCCCCTCTCAAAGATATGCTTGGCAAAACCATAATTGTCTTACAATACATTATCAGCAGATCTGAACATACCGCAGGAGCTGCAGGGCGTAAGTTGACAGTCTATGCACAGAATGGCACCTGCTTGTTTGGGTAAGCGCATGCAGGTGCACGAGAGACAAGAGGCGGCCATCTGCCCACGCGCAGATGTCACTTCTAGAGTCCCTAGGGAGAGGGCTAAACCACAAAGAACGACAAGGCAGCCAGTGCTTACAGGAGTTCCAATGAGGCACCTCCGAAAAGAGAGAAAATAATGACAACGCACAGATTTACTACAGAAACAGGGATGGTCCTTTGTAAACACAGACAGCTGGAATGTGTGAGATGTACGCCACCCTGATGTGACAGACAGATATTTGGACTGTGTGTTGCGTTTATTCTTTGGGGGCAACAGTGCCTAGTAATGTGAAATACAGCTATTAATGTGGAATGGGCGAGGCTGGAGCCAGTGAGGCTGCTACCCCATGGGAAGCACAGGTCTGACTCACTTCAAGATATAAAAACACACACATCAAAGCAACTGGTGAGGCCACAGCTTCTGTTTAAAACTTTAGAGCTTGCTTTGAGAATAAGATTTCTTTTTTAAAACCATCCACAAAGACTAGTGCCTCCCCCACCCCTTTCCCCACAAGTGGTAGTGTTCTAAGCAAGATACTCTTGAGCTGTGAAGCTCTGTAACCCTCCCTGCCCCCTGCCCCCAATTCCCACAGGTGCAGGGTGGATTTTGCAAGATCTCAGTCACTGTTTTATGCAAAAATTATTGTGTGAAAATCCTCATCTCCACTGCTGCTCTGGAAAAAAGGGGGGGGGGGGGGGGAGAAAGGAAGAAGATATTGGATTTATATTGGATTTATATCCTGCCCTGTACTCTGAATCTCAGAGCAGTCACAATCTCCTTTACCTTCCTTCCCCGCAACATACACCCTGTGAGGTGGGTGGGGCTGACAGAGCTCTCCCAGAAGCTGCCCTTTTAAGGACAACTCCTACGAGAGCTATGGCTGACCCAAGGCCATTCCAGGAGCTGCAAGTGGAGGAGTGGGGAATCAAACCTGATTCTCCCAGAAAACAGTCTGCACACTTAACCACTACACCAAACTGGCTCTCAGGAGTCAGTGGTATTTGACATGATGACATCTCACCTTTGAAGAACCCCTCTCTTCCCCAACACCCACTTGGTACTAAATCTTCTTTGTTTCAGGCACCAGGTAGAAGAATTTCTTTTACCCAGCTTCTCAACTGATTTTACAATTTTATCTGCACTGTTTGTTTTTACATCATGGGACATTGTGACCAATACTCCCTCTAAGTTGTGGAGTCTTGTGAATAAAAATTCTGCTTTGTGAGCTGCTGGCATTAAAGTTGTGAGCTACTGCATAAATTAGTGTTCTCTGGGGCTATTTTTTCCTGAGCAAAGACAGAAATGCGTGAGCCGCAAGCTAAAAAACTGTGAGCTTGCTCACACTAACTCAGCTTAAAGGGAACACTGATTGTGACTGATTTTACCTTTCCAGTTTTGCATGTGACTTTTTTGTGGGGGCTATTGTTTTCAATGTGGTTTTATGGACTGGTTTACTAGCCAGAAATTTTTTTATCTGATTTTTATTCTAATCATAAAGTAGCAGCCACTTTGGGGGTCAAGTAGGCCAAAATTTGTGAGACATCAAATGTTTAGATGAATCCTAAATAAATAAATAGTACTTCTTATATGGCAAGGAAGGTAGCATGGTACAGCCTGATCTGGTCAGTTCCTGGAAGTCAAGCCGGGTTGGTATATTGAAGGGAGTCTGCCAGGGAAGAGAAAAGAAATGGCAAACCCCCTCTGCTTCTCACTTGCCTTGAAAGCCCTTTGCTGGGGACATAGTAAGTCCACTGCAACTTGTTGGCACTTACACATATATTTGTTTGTTACATCCAGATAAAAGCTCCTAAAATGAAAAGTAGACCTCTTGGACACAATTAAAAAGGTAAAGCACCAGTCATTTTTCGACACTGGGGTGACGTTGCTTTCACAACGTTTTCACGGCAGACTTTTTACAGGGTGGTTTGCCATTGCCTTCCCCAGTCATCTATGCTTTCCCCCCAGCAAGCTGAGTACTCATTTTAACGACCTCGGAAGGATGGAAGGCTGAGTCAACCTGAGCGGCTACCTGAACCCAGCTTCCGCCGGGATCGAACTCAGGTCGTGAGCAGAGCTTAGGACAGCAATACTGCAGCTTTACCACTGCACCACGGGCCTGTGCTAAGATACAATTAACGGAGTCTAAAATGCAAAACAGACACTTGGGCTCGATTATCAGCGGTTGTCTATTCATTTCTTTAAAGCCTCAACTGAAAACATAGCAGCTTCTCCTAGTGAGGAAGGTTAGTTCTCCCAGGTGTCCTGTGGAATCCCAAGAACCAGGTTGTTCTAACTTTTTTCTTTTAAAATCCAACAAGTGTCTACCTCTTGTAAGTCGAGGACTGCAACAAAACAGGCAGTTTCCATACAATGCGACACCTGGAAACTGTGATGGGTGTTGGTGAGAGGCCTGCAAAGTTTAAGGCGTGGCAATTCTTTGCTGGCACAACCCCCTGTCCTACTGCTTGGCAAACAACAGATCCTCATTTTGACACATATTGCTGACTTTCTCTTTCAAAGGGTGGATCCGGTGGAAGAATCCACAGAAGGATTTGTCAGAGTAGATCTCTCTCTGCCTCCTCTTTGTCCTGCTACACCCCTCTGAGGACCAAGAGAGCCTCATGAATCATCAGCCTAATCCACAACACAGGATGAGGAGTTGCAGCAACAAGAAGGTGAAATTGCCTCCCTCTCCTTTCCTCTGCTGATGCAAGGCACAACTGGAAGTCATTCTCGCCCTCAGCACCCTATCCTGTGACATGTTTTGCCCATAAGCCTCTTTCAGTTTCAGACAAGAGCTCTGGAACAAGAAGCAGGTTACTCGGGGAAGGTGAGAGAAGATCCACTCCAACAACTCCTTCCATTAAGTCTTCTGCTAGATCCAACCAAATGCTGGTTGGGCGCGGGGACTAAGCTCTTGAATGCAAAGCAAAGAGCTAGGGCAGACATGGTGTAGGTGGGAGAAGGGCAGCAGATGCCTTGAAACGGTCCCACACTTTTCAGGCAGTTGTTTGTCAGTTCAAACCCCAGATCAGAGGCAGTAGAATGGGGAAGACTTCCATGAGAGAGCAATGACCAATTGGAGTAGAAAAAACAAATGATTCTTAGTGGGGGTTTAGCGGAGGGAATTCAGAACTATGGGGGGGGCAGATGTGGGCCGAGCCAGGACATCAAGCATTCCCTTTTCCACAATTCATGCATATGTAACCTTTACAACACTGTTGTTTTCAAGCTGGTTCACTCCATAATGCATCTAATGATGAATTGCATAATCAGCTTCCTTCACTATTATTTATTAATCTTTGTTTAGATATTTATACTTGGCTTTTCTCTCCACTGGCGACTGAAAGCAGCTTATAACATCATCTTCCATTTTATCTTCATAACAACTCCCCAAGGTAGATTAGGCATACCATCTGCTTTGACCCTGCCCATTACTTACCCAATAAACATAAATAGTTTGGCTCTGTCAACCTGGAATGCATTATCGCCTGGTTCAGGATGTTATATAGTTCAGTTGGTTCACACAGCAGCACCCCTGCCATCTTGCTGGATGAATTGTTTAGAACGTCACAACATTCTCAAGTAGGCAAAACTATGTTTGTGGGGTGAGAGCCAACCATGAATTGAAGCAGTCCTTTCCAATCTGAGTTTGCAGCAGCCTGAAAACCAAGACGCTATGAGCAGAGCAGAAATAAAGGTATGAAGGTTCCCTCGTTCAGCCTGAAAATAATAATAAAAAATTTACTAGTAGCAACAGTTACCCTTTGTTGCAATTTCAGTGTCATAAATATTGCAAATTAATTATCTCGCTGTATTTCTTCCAACAGCCCTGCAAAGTAGGTCAGTATTATTATTCCAATATTGTAGATGGGATGGTGTGCTAACAAGGGAGTAGCATAGTATATTCGCTTAACCACTAGGTTACACCTGCTTCACTAATCGTTTTTACAACAGGCACCGAGTTATTAATTTTACACGAATAGTACAAAGCACTCAGAAGCTACAATACTGGCCTGCCTTACAAGTCTGCAACTAAATAATGCACATTGTGTGCTTCTAAATCATAAAGCGGTATGAATAATAATAATAATAAAATACAAATTACTCCTATTCCTCCCTTTAGGCATGATATTCGAATGTGCGGTTCCAGATTCCGGTCGCCATGGCAACCATAGTTCCCTATGACGCCACCCGGCATTCTGATGCTCTCGACACAATCGCTCTTCACCACGCCCCCACGTTGGAGGGCGGCTCCTGGGAATCCGAGCAGCTCCTATGGCAGAAATGACTCGCGCGCCTCACCGCCCGCGAGCGGCTCCTCTTCCTTACCGCTTCCACGGCCGCCAGCGCCATTCCACACCCATTGGGTCACAGATTCGTTGCTAAGCAAGAGACGCCGCGGTAACCAAGGCCGGACGTCACGCGCGTCTTCACCCACTTGACGGTGCTCGCGGTAATTTGGGAAGCGCCGTCCCAAACGGGTAACAAGTTCTCGCGATATTTTGTGCTCCGGCCTTCTGCCACTGTGGTGAGAGGCACAGGCTCTCGCGGGAGTTGAGGGAAGAAAAATCTCCTTTTCTCTGACTTCAGTTCACTGTACTGTTTTTGAATAAGATCCCGGGCACACCCATCGTATTTTTAAAGAAGAAGAGGGGGGATGATCATTGGGGTTTTTTGGTAGAAATAACTGCATATTAGGCCACACCTCCTGACAAAAAAGTCCTGGAAATGATAGGAGTGTCGCGAGAATACCAGTGGAGAGTCACAAGAAAAAAAGCCCTCGAATCAGCTGTGAGATATAAATGATAGATATAAAATAAGATTTATTTCCCTCTTTTATTCCCTATGGACTTAAATGAATGAAACCGTTGTGGAAATATCGCGAAACGAGAACTACGCGAGCAGACTTAAATCGCAAGACGAAATCTCGTGTGGAATAACAAAAAGAGAGCCTTAAGTGGGGGAGAACGAAGACGAAAGTCTCGCGAGAAAAAAAATGAATGGCTGCTTCAACTGGGAGGCGCGGCATTGGTGGGGGGGGTCTGCGAAGGTTTCGCGAGATTTTGTGCTATTCTCGCGGGTGTTGTGGCTAGCTGTGCCCTCTTTGCCTGGAGGTCGTTTGAGAAGGAGAAGGGAGTGCGCCGCCCGATCCCGTCATGTTCGCCCGCTTCACCCGCCCTGCCTCCGCTGCCCTCCGCAGGGGGCTCGCGACCTCCTCGCAGGTACCTGGACCAACAAGGGGAAGCGAGAGAGGAGCTGATGGGGGAGACGAGGCAGCAGCTAGCCGTGACCCGGCCTGTCCCTTGCAACTTGTTGCGCATGCGCCTCGTGGCCAGCCATTCCTTTGCAGCCGCTGGTGTGTCGGGCGCTGTACAGGAAACTCACTGAGATTATACCAAGGCACTGCTATATATATATATTGTGCCAGCAGCTGTGTAACCTCGAGAATATGATCTTTTTTTCTGCTAACGAGATCTTGCAATAGTTGCCAACTTCAGCTTTGGAAATTAGTAGAGATTTGGGGGGAGTGCCCGGGGGTGGTGGAGGGTGCGATACTATAGACACCATTTTCTGAAGCGCCGGTTTTCTCGGGAGCTGATCTCCACAGCCTGGAGAGCAGCTTTCGCTCTGAGAGATCTCAAGCCCCCACCTGGAGGTTGGCAACTGTATTGTGCAAGTTCTTCGGACTCCCTGGTGTGTCTTGCAAAAATGCTTTGAGTAGAAGTGTAGTTATTGACTGACATGTGTGGATGAGATTTATGAAGTTTAGGCACTAGTTAAGTCTTTACTGGCACAGATCTCTCCTCTTTCCTTAAGTGTATCTGCTAAGCAGTCCCAAAGGAGCATGCACTAAATGAATGACAGGGTTGCCCATTGGGAACAGTGCAAGATGCCAGAATGCCAATTTACTTGCACAGGCTCAGTTGAAATATATTGCAGCATGCAAAGGTTACAGTGTACATATAGAGTGGGTTTTGAGAAAAGATCTTTATAGCCCCCAGAGTGGAAATGACAGTCACTAGGAATAGGATCAGTGCTTTGGGACTGGAATAACAGCCCTCTCCATGAGTAGAGTGGCAGCCCCTAGGAATGGCATTAGTGTTCTGGGATTGGAATTATAGCCCCTAGTGTAGAACGATGTCCCTAGGAATAGAATTAGTGCTTTGGAATTGGGATGATTGTCCCCAGAGTGGAATGATGGCTCTTTGGAGAAGCAGAAATGTACCCATTCCCAGTTAGAATTCTACCTGTTGATTTCCTGGCCTAAGCCTCTTAATAGAGAGGCTTCCTGCTGTTAGTGTAGACAGTTATCCTGTGGGACCTTTTATCCTGGTTATTTCTTGTCCATTACTCAAGTGTGTGTGAGGGAGATTATTTTCATTACAGTGTTAAAATAGATGAAGCCACACAGAAACAATAATCTCACAGTCTCCCTTCTCCTTTGAAGACAGGCTTTAGCAAGAAAGGGCCCATTTGAAGAACTTTCTGTAAACTTGCTGACCTTGAGCTACTGTCAAGTTCTTGGCGTGGTACTAGGGCAATGTTAATAAGCTACTGATTTTTTTGTTTTTCCTTTCCCCCAGAAAGCTAAAGGTGCAACTTGATAGTGTTTCCATCAAACACTGGCCTAATTATACATGTCTGCTACACATTCTGTACTGGTTGCAGACAAAAGACCTTTAAGATCAAGGTCTGAATCAGCGCATCACCTTCCTCTTGTCTTTCTTTAAAACGACCAGCTTGATGAATAAATCAGGTAGAGCCGTAAAGCCGTGGTTCTCAACCGTTTGAGTAGGAAGCCCCCTTTGTAACATCAAAAAAATTGACATCCCACCATGATAGTAGTTATGCTATTAAAATCCATTGGCTGAGTTTGGTAATACTTTTAAATAAATGTGTAGTTTATTCATTTCAGCAGTATTTACACGTATTGGGGGAAAATAATATGTATATATGTGCAAGGCATATTAAGATATGTTCCTGATGCTAGGAACAAAAGGTTTAAGGTTGTAACTGGTGCCTGTCAGAGTGGATAGTGTAGACCAGGGGTGGTCAAACTTGCTTAATGTAAGAGCCGCATAAAGTAAACATCAGGTGCTTGATAGGCACAAGACATGAACATCAGATGTTTGAGGGAGGAAAGGAAGGCACATAGATGGGGGGAGAGATGGAAAAAAGCAACTTTAAATGCATTCTCCAAGCCGTCAGCTGGCATGGCTTGGAGAAGTGATTTAAAGAGACAAATGCCTTCTCCAAGCTGGCAAATGGTGCAGTGAGGGCTTCGAGAGCCACACAATATGTGTTAAAGAGCTGTATGTGGCTCCTGAGCTGCAGTTTGGCCACCCATGGTGTGTAGACAAATGACCTTACATGGTAAAAAAAGCTGTCACCCCCCCCCCCCTGGATGTTGTCACCCCAAGTATAGAACTAAGCCCCAGCCTTAGTTCAGTAGCAAGAACGAGTCCATGTGCTAACTGGAACATCCAGCAATGGGATCATTGCTACTCTTACTGGTACTAGTTGGGAGGCACTGTTGAAGCAGAGAGTGTCTCAGGCAATACTGGCTGGCAACCAAAGAAAGAGGTTGCCATTGAGTCCTTCCCTCTTGCTCTGCCCTGGCCTATTACCTGATAATAACAGTAAGAAGCAGCATAGACTTTGGTTTCGGTACTGACAGTTGTCTTCAGAACTGCACTGTCAGCAGCATATCAAAGAAGCTGTCTGAAAGGGGGCAGAGGTTTGATTTCTTGGCTGAAGGGCAGAAATCCACAGAGCAACGCGTTCTCTTCTGTGCCACCTAAGATGTTGGTGCCAAATTATGGGCAATAAAGACTTTGCTGCTGAGCTTGCTTAATTCTGTAGCTCTTACAGTCTTGTTTCTCCTTCTTGGAGCTGAAAGTGAAGAGAATGAGCTTCCTTAGTTCATATCTGTGAAGCAACCTTATACCGTGAGACCATTGGCCCATCTAATTCAATATTGCCTACTCTGTCTGGAAGCAGCTCTCTATGCTAACTGGCATTTCAGAGCCTATGGCAGAGCATGACCTTTCTCTGTAGCTGTACCTGCTAGCCTTTAACAGGAGAAGCCAGTCAGGTGCTCTGCCACCCCATGAATCACAGTCCCTCACATCTGCCACATTTATTAGGCGTTCTTAGACAAGTCACTCGGTTTTAGCCTTCTGTCTTGCAGCATGGGGATAATATGGACCTATTCTTCAGGGCTATTACAGAGATTGCAATAAAATAATGTATTTTAAGTGCTTCCACAGGTTACAGAAGTTAACCTCTCCTTTGCCTTCCCACAGTGGTGCTCTAGCAGAACAGCAATCTGCATATACCAAAGTACAGGATCTCTAAATCTTCCTTACCTTGCCTGTGTTAAAACCTGGCAAAGACAACTGAAAATATTAGTTGAAGCGATGAACACAAGTGGAGAACACAAGAAGGGCCCAGCTGGGTCAGACTAGTGGTCCATCTAGTCCAGCATCCTGTCTCACACTGTGGCCAATCAGTTCTGGAGATCCAGCAATGGGGTAGAGAGTCTGAGGCCTTCCCTTTGCGTTGCTTCCTGGCACTGCTGTTTAGAGGTTTACTGCCTCTGAAAGTGGAGGTCCCCTTTAGTCACAGTGGTCAGTAGTCATTGATAGACCTATACTTCAAGAATCAGTCCGAGCTGTGTCACATTATTGAATTTTGTATATTCCATAGTAAAGGTAAAGGTAGTCCCCCTGTGCAAGCACCAGTCGTTTCTGACTCTGGGGTGACATTGCTTTCACAACGTTTTCATGGCAGACTTTTTACAGAGTGGTTTGTCATTGCCTAAGAGCCCCGTGGGGCAGAGTGTTAAAGCTGCAGTACTGCAGTCCTAAGCTCTGCTCATGACCTGAGTTCGATCCTGCTGGAAGCTGGGTTTTCAGGTAGCCGGCTCGAGGTTGACTCAGCCTTCCATCCTTCCGAGATCGGTAAAATGAGTACTCAGCTTGCTGGGGGGAAAGCATAGATGACTGGGGAAGGCAATGGCAAACCCCCCATAAATAGTCTGCCATGAAAATGTTGTGAAAGCAACGTCACCCCAGAGTCAGAAATGACTGGTGCTTGCACAGGGGACCTTTCCTTTTCTTGCCATTGCCTTCCCCAATTCCATAGTTTAACAACGTGCAAGAATTCCTTTGGAATTATAGGACTCTGTCAGATTTGGGATCAGCATTTCTCTGTGAAGGAGGCATGCAGTTCTATAATCAGAGAATCCCCATGTGTTCTATTGTCACAGACAGGCAAATTAACTTACGTATTAACCTTTGCTTGTGTTTTTCTAGTTCTATAGTCTGGGATTTTCATAACTTGTTCTTAGCAGCCATTTCTCTTGCTGTTATATGAGAGATTAAAATGGACAGGGACTTCAAGCTGTGTGGAGGGATTTGGTTTTTTAAAAATTACTTGACTTCCACTGAGATTTATTGTAGCGTACAAGAGTTCGTTGCTTTTAAACTAACCATGCTGGTCGGCTTTCTGCTAGAACCGTGGAGGCTAGAAACTTTCTCAATTAAAAATACCACAACTGTGCTTTTCTTTAGGGGCTGGCGGGTGTTCTGCATTATGAATGGTAGTGTTCATTTTGTGCTGTGACAGCAACCCTACAGGCTTCCGCCTGCTATGAATTTTGTTCAGACCAGATAGGGCAAGACTGTAATCTGTCTGTGGTGGAGCAGCCTAAATCTATTGCAGAGATCATCTAATGTTAATTAGCCTGCAGTGCTGAAGACGTTTGAGAGGGTCCCTGCATAGAAGGATTTCTCCTGTGTTTCTCTGTGACCGCAGAGACATGTGTCCAACATAGTTGGTCTTTACTAAGCCTCTTGTTCTTCTCCTCCTGCAATGTAGAACAATGCTAAGGTGGCAGTGCTTGGCGCTTCCGGGGGCATTGGCCAGCCCCTCTCTCTGTTGCTGAAGAACAGCCCCTTGGTCAGCCACCTCAACCTCTATGATATCGCCCACACCCCTGGCGTAGCAGCTGATCTCAGTCACATCGAAACAAGAGCAGAAGTCAAAGGTACGCCATGCCCAGTTTACTTCCAGTGCATTGCTTAGGGTCTTTTTCCCTTTACGCAGCTGAACCAAAGGACTCGTTAGGGATTGTAGTCAGCTCTCAGAATTGTGCAGATATCTTTTGCTCCCTAACCCAGGGCTGGTAAAAATGCATTCTTGGCTGACTAGTCAAATATTTTAAAGCAGTGAGGGAACGTGAGACTGATTTCCTTAGCAGAACATAAACTTGCTTTCATTAGCAGATGAATATTCTGCCAGTAGAGCAGCATAGACGGGTTTTTGTCTTGCCGTTTCAGGTTTCCTGGGTCCCGAACAGTTGCCAGAATCTCTGAAGGACTGTGAAGTTGTCGTGATTCCAGCTGGAGTTCCTAGAAAACCAGGTATGTTAGAAGCCCTTTAAGGGACCTGTTTTTCGTAGAATGGCTGAATGACATGCATGCAGTTGCCAGATTGGTGTCCCACTCTGAGGTTGCTGATACGGCACATGTGGAAGAAAGCACAAAGCTGCCATACAGAGCCGGAACACTGGCCCATATAACTAGTAGCAGCTTTCCAAGGTAGAGAGAGATCCTTTCCAGCCCTTAGAGATTTTTGAACTGGATATGCTAGGGACTGATTTTGAGGCCTACTGCATGGAAAGCAGTTGCTTTTCCACTGAAACACATTCATTTGTAGCTGTTGTGTTAGAGGTATGGCAGAAAACAAGGCAGCCGTGCGAAACAACGATAATGCATACATTCCGTATTCATAGTCTGTTTAATTTATAAATAAGTTACATAATATGTACAGAAATAACGTGCATAGGAAGTAGAATACAAAATATCCGCAGAATAAACATCTAAAAACTAAATGGATGCTGTAACCTCTCAATTTTCCAATAAAGTATCCCAGGGATTTCACAAATTTCCAACGAGTCTGTAGTGAAATCAAAGGGCTCAGTCCATAAACTTCTTAGTCAGTTTCACAAAGGCACCCCAAAATTATTCCAAACATGAAGTAAGCTGTTCTTAGCCATTTGCTCCTGTGAGTCGTTCCAAGCAAGCTCTTCTTGCTCCCGTGAATTGCTGCAAACACACCACTAACAGATTTTTGACCCTGAGGCCTACTGCATGGAAAGCAGTTGCTTTTCCACTGAAACACATTCCTTTGTAGCTGTTGTGTTAGAGTTTTGGCCAGGATTCCAGAAGGTAGGCATCTGTTTATGGCCTCTTTCTTGATCTAGGCTTGCTGACGGGATCAAGCGACATTTTTGCTTGGGTGCGTATTTGTAAAATTTAAACCTTACTGCTGTATGACCCCTGTTCTCAGAAGCTTCTCTGTCCCTTCAAAGGTACCGTTAAGCACCCCAAAGGTGCATTGGCCTTTCTTCCCTGTAGTCTGAAAAAGACATTTTGTCAGGTGATGAATAATGTACTTTCAGTGCACTTTGCTTCTGGATTTTACTGTGTGAAATGGCAAAATCCACTTGCAAAAAGTCACTAAAGTGCATGGGAAGAGGATTGTGGTGCATTATTCAGCATGTGTGAAAGCACCTTACTCTGTTTCTTGTCTGCTCTCCCAGACATCGTGTGTTCTTTTGCAAGCCAGTGTTCCACAGTGCCCAACTGTGGGTGTAGTTAGCCACAGTCTTACCTTTCTTGTGGTGTGGTTTGTTTGGGTGGGCTCAGAGACCAGAAAATGACTAATTGCTTTGCTGATCTGATATTTCAGGCATGACCCGCGATGACCTTTTCAATACAAATGCCACGATTGTAGCTAATTTGGCAGCAGCCTGTGCCAAGCACTGCCCTGAAGCTTTGATCTGTGTTATTGCAAATCCGGTAAGAAAAACTTCGCTCTCTTCCATGAGGAACTGCGAAATGCAAACCACTTTATGTGAATGTATTATTAGAGAAATCTTTCTCAGGGATGCTATTGATGGTCGGGGGCTTGGAGACCAAATCCTGTGAGGAAAGGCCTAAGGGGCTTGGGAATATTCAGTCTGGGGAAGAGGAAGTTGAGGGGGGGACATGAGCGCTCTCTAAGTATTTGAAAGGCTGTCACTTAAGAGGAGGTCAGGGAGCTGTTCTTGTTGGCAGCAGAGGATAGTGCTTGCAATAGTGGATTTCCATTATGGGTGGAAAGGTAAAGTAAGAGTAGCTCAGTAGTGGAATTGGCTGCCTAGAGAGGTGGCAGTTTGCAAGCAGTAGCTGGACAAACACTTGTCAGGGATGCTTTACACTGATCCTGCATTGAGCAAAAGGGATTGGACAAGATGTCCTGTATGGTCCCTTCCAGTTCTGTGAGACAGACTGTTGCTTGTTTGTACTCTCAGGTCAACTCCACCATACCAATTACTTCAGAAGTTTTTAAGAAGCACGGAGTGTACAATCCCAACAGAATTTTTGGTGTTACCACGCTGGACATTGTCCGAGCAAATACCTTTGTGGCTGAGCTGAAGGTAAGGATATACAAGGCTTTTTTGTCTGCTGTTCTGTTTGTTTTTTCGATTCTTTTGACGTTCAGTTGCCACTTACATTTTTAAGAATTATGAGGAATAGATGGGCTTCCCCAGTTCTTTTCTGATGGCACACTGTCCTCATTGGAAAAGGAGCTCGACCTTGGCCTTTCTTAAATCTGTGTTCCTGTGTGAGGATGACATGCAAATAAGAAAATAAGAGAAGCCATGTTGGATCAGGCCAATGGCCCATCCAGTCCAACACTCTGTATCACACAGTGGCCAAAAAATTTATATATATTTTTATCTAACCCCCTCTTGAAGCTGGCTATGCTTGTAGCTGCTACCACCTCCTGTGGCAGTGAATTCCACATGTTAATCACACTATGGGTGAAGAAGTACCTCCTTTTATCCGTTCTAACCCGTCTGCTCAGCAATTTCATCGAATGCCCACGAATTCTTGTATTGGGAGAAAAGTACTTCTTTCTCTACCTTCTCCATCCCATGCATAATCTTGTAAACCTCTGTCATGTCACCCTGCAGTCGACGTTTCTCCAAGCTAAAGAGCCCCAAGCGTTTTAACCTTTCTTTATAGGGAAAGTGTTCCAAACCTTTAAATAAGGAACAGTGCAGCTGCAGGAAAAAATACCTGGAGTCCAGAACACCTTTGCTCATGCAATGATTGAAAACTGAGCTTTCTTTCTTTCTTTTTTCTTTCTCTTTTTCTCTCTCTTTCTCTCTTTCTTTTGCAAGCTTTTTAATGCTTCCCTGGTTCTGGAAGAGCCCATTTGAAAAATGTGGCAGAAGAGATGTCACAACTGTACAGATTTTTTGCAAACATGCCTTTAGCATTAATGACTAATCGGAACTGCCATGTTCAAGGACAGTAAATCCGAGTGCTAGATGATAACTGAGGAGAGCTGCTGCTTTCGCATGGCACATGTGAGCATCTCAGTGAGCATGCGGTTGGCTGATTGTGGAAACTGTTGGAGTAGCTATGACTGCTTTTAGCAGATCTAGCAGAGCACCCCCATATAGGATAGGACAGGGTTATCAATTTACGCTTCCTATGAAAGTCCAAAAAAACTTATTTCAAACATCGTAGGAGATGTTAGAAGCAGAACAGGAATGGATTGCTGCTAATAAGTTGCTACTTTAGTATCATCTGTGTGGACTGTCCAGAGACATCTGTTGAAAACAACTGTAATGGACTAGATGGGTGATAGGTCTTATCCAAGAGAACTCTTCTTAGGCTTTCACTGTTTGTACAACTTCCTTGCCTAGCACATGTTTTCTAGTACTCCACCAGGCCCTGCTCTTGAAACTTGCTGCTATTTCTGCTTCCCAGGTGAGTGTAAATTGTCTTTCAAGCCCCACCCCAGGAAAAGGATCTGTAAGTGACCCAGTTTATCCACAGTTAACCAAGTCTATTTGTAATTTTTTAAAACTAGTTTGTGCTTCCAGGTTTGGGGTCTGGCTCTTTGTGTGTACACATACATTATCCACGCACAAAAAGGGGGCTTGAATCAAGATGCAGGGTTTAAGTGGTGGAAAGGACCAGGCTGCAGGGCATGCTGATCTTAAGGGGAGAAAGCTTTGTACAGTAATGTTGCTATGAGTCCACTTGTATGTGTCTGTGCACTGCTGTAAGTTCTCTTGCAAATGCCTGAGCTTTGACCAGTCGCTTAAGGTGGTAGTCACACAACACTTTTGTCCATCATTTTGTAGACATGCCATGCAATAAGATTCATGTGGTGTTGTGTCTCCCTTTTTGGACAAAGGCTAGATGGCCATCTGACAGCAATGCCGATTTTTTGCAGACTTAGGCAGATCACGAGAAGGAGGGCAAGAAGGGTGTATCAGTGCTTAGTTCTCGTGGCCCTTTCCAACCACCCAGGGAAATGCTGATCAGCACTTTGGGGTCAGGCAGCAATTTTTCTCCAGGTCAGTTTTGCAGGGATCCTAGAGGGGCTTCCCCCCCACCATCTCCTGGGCTTGGAGCAGGTGTCACTGGGAGTGGGGAGGGAGGTATTTGCGAATTTCCTGCATTGTGCAGGGGGTTATGCTAGATGGCGCTGGAAGTCCCTTCCAACTCTATGATTCTAAGTATCCTGCCATTATCTACTGCAGCAGAGTTGGCAGCATAGCATTTAATTGTTTTGTCTCCTGCCTGGACTCAGAACTTTCCCAGCCCCTGCAAGCGTTAGCCTCCATCAAATTACATCACTGTATGAAGGGGGTGCAGTTCGGCAGGTGGTTATTACTGCCAAAAGGCTCCTGTTCTTTTCCCAAGTCTGGGGCCAAGGAAAAGCCAGGGCATCGGACCAGCTGCAAAGCCGTTCTGCTGCTTAACTGGCCAGCACATCGTGTCCTCTCTTCACCTCGGCATAAGGTCACTGGGAGAATAAATAGAAATCCCATGATGCAGTTTGATATTCCAAGTTGGATTTCAGGTGCTCTCCAGCTCCTTTTCAGATCTCTTAGTTTTTCAAGAAGGTGGAAGCAAGTGACAGTTAATTTTATTCTGTTTTGGTGGGGTGGGGGTGGCATAGCGACTGACAGTTTTAAATAAACAATGGAAACAAGCAAGAACAGGGCAAGGGGCTGCCTAGTGCAGATCTGATCTTCCACTGTTCTCTTTCTCTGCCCCAGATCCTCTTCCCAGCTCTAAGCTGTGGCCTGCTGGCTCATAGGAAGGCTTGGTGCTCTTTGTCCACACTGGGGTCAAGTTAAGCTTGTGGTTGAAGCACTCAGCTATATCTCCAGAAGTTAGACATCTAAAACCTGCTTATTGCCCGTGTGCAGTTGAAATACCTTTTAGTGTCTGCTCTTCTCAAGTTGCACAGCTTGTTTTCTGCTTCCCCTTCCTTAAGTTTAGTTGTGTAAGTAACTGTTGGTATACCAATGACTAGTTCTGTTGCTAGCCCCTGAGGTCCTGTAGTTCAGAGTCCCTCGGGGAAGGAAGGGGGAGAAGAGGTCAAGTAATGGTGGATGTGGAAACAAGGAGGGGGGATGAATAGTGGTCAGAAATGGCACTAGAACTTCATCTCTGGCAGCATACCAGAATGCCTTCACTAAACATTCATGGAGGTCCTTGGAGGAAGGACTAAGCGTTGTACCCAGTTTCCCACCATCTTGTGAATTTCTCAGCCCTCATGAGAGCTAGAAACCTGACAATGGTTAGATTTTTTTTTTAAGTTGAAATTCACCGGGTTTCATCCGTGCACATTTATAATTCTAGGCGGTTAGCTGTGTTAAGTGTATTACAGTAAAATAAAACAGAGGTACAGAGGCCCATAAGGACTCACAGAAACTATCCCAGCATAAGCTTTTGTGAGTTGGAGACCAGTTACACTGGGATAATATTTTGTGCAGTCTGTAAAGTGCCACTGGGTTTCTGTTATACCTCACAGTGAGCATCCAGATTCTAGTTAATGCAGGTTAAGAATGATGCACTGGATACATGGCTCAGTATGTCCACTGCAGGTTGTGGCAGCCGCATTAATTCCTGTTGTCTGGCAAGCCAGGTAGATTGTTGTGGCCTTCGACTTGAAAGCTTTCCTAAAATGTGATTCTTCTGCAGGGTCTGGATCCGGCTCGTGTAAATGTCCCAGTGATCGGCGGTCATGCGGGCAAGACCATTATCCCGCTCATTTCTCAGGTCTGTGTTCTGAAGGCTTATGATGTTTCCTGGGATTGATATGTCTGGCCTAGAAAAGGCAGGGCGCTAGAAAGATATTTGCAGAGCGAATGCCCAATTTGAAAGCGAAGGTGCAGCAATGATGGGAGGGAGGAAAGCTTGGATTTCATGCGGTAGAACTTCTGGCAAATCAGAAATGTGAAGGAGGGTCCTCTATTACCCATTGCCAAAAGGCTGTTGATCTCTATCCCTGCCCAGTCCTCAAGGGCAGTCACCAGGTAAATCCAGGTGATAGTAGTCTAGTCTCAGACTTGTGGAGAAAGGAGATCCAAATGCCTGCCTCTACCAGGAATCTCTCTGGATTCCTTGGAAGTGGACCCTAGTTAGCTCTCTGCACTCAGTCATTCAAGAGCATATGTTTTCTCTTCCTACCTGCTTTCTCAGGAGGGGCCTCTCCCAAGTTACATGGCACACTGCCTCTTGCTCTTCCACTGTATCATGCAGAAGGCGTAGCACACGGCGCTGCAATTCATTTATCTGGCCTTTACAAAAGGAGAGGTTAACCCAGAGGCTTCTCTGACTTTATTGTGTGGTTCTCATTCCTCCAAGCTGCTGAAGGGTGGGGGAAAGCTACTGTTACGGGCCAGGTGTAGGAGAGAGCCAGCCTACAAATAGCTCTGGCGGGCAGGGCCCAGGTTCAAGAGATGGAGATGGCTACTGTATCGAGTGGACTTCTGCACCGTCCTTGCAGCAGCACTCTGTGGGCAGACTTCTGCTTGTCAGAGGGCACCAAGGAGAGCAGTTTTCCCTGCTGGGAGGGAAAGGGTGCTTTGGATTTCACAAAAATCCAGGTGCTCTGGCCTATCTGAAGGCAACCGCGGGGTTTGTAGGTAACATTCCCTTTCTTTTTTTTTGCAGTGCACCCCTAAAGTGGAATTCCCTCAAGACCAGCTGGTGACGCTCATAGGGCGGATTCAAGAGGCAGGGACGGAAGTTGTCAAAGCAAAAGCTGGCGCAGGTCGGTAGCTGGCATTCTGTGGAGCGTTCTTGAGTCGGGGAGCACTGCTAGCCCAGTCTCGTCAGATCTGTGAAGCTAAGCAGGGTCTGCCCTGGCTGGTATTTGGATGGGAGGCCTCAGGATCATGACACAGAGGCGGGGAAATGGCAGACTACTTCTGAACATCTCCTGTCTTGAAAACCAGCTGTGACTTGATGGCATATTACACCACCAGCACCACAGGGAAGGGGGTGGATTGTGAATTAATGATCTCACTCCAGACCCTGGGGGTAATGACATGAGTACTGCCAATAGCCAGCAGCTATGCTTTCTGCCTGTCTTAACATGCTGCTTTTGCTCGCCTTACGTCAGTGGCAACTCATTCAGTGGCTCAGGATCCAAGTGTGGCTCTTTGGCAAGCCATATGTGTCTCTTCTGAGTACTATTCCGCAGTGTGGCACCTGCCCCATGTTCCAGGGAAGCAGGGAAGGCCGTTGCTCAGTGGGACTTCTGATGGGCAGGTGGTTTCCACCTTGAAATAGCAGGTGATGAAGGAAAAGGAAGTTGCCAGCCTGTCTGTGGTGCAGGCCCTCCTGCCAGGGATGGTAGTAAAGGTTCCTTTTGGTTGATAATTCCTTGTAGCTCTCTGCAGTCTGCAGGCCAAGTACCAGAGGCTAGAGTGTAACCCAGGGCAAGTAGGCTATTGCAAACGAAAAACCCCACAGCACTAGAATAATTATGCAAGTTATATAAATGGTGCCACTGTTTGGGCTGGATCTGTGGTCTCTTTGTGCCACATAAAGCTCAAAGCATCCGCCTGCTGTCCAGGCGTGGACTCCAGCTCATACGCAGCCACCAGGCCACAAGCTCCTGTCTTTGTCATTCTTGGCAGCCTCGATGACCACATGTGGTTTAAAATGAGCATCCTTTGCAAGGCAGAAATCCTTCTTTCTGTCCAGAAACCATGCAGCGCAATTCTGAGGGAGTTAGCTGTGCTCACATTCTGTGGAAGCCAGCAAGACAAATCACTTAGCAGAAAGAGAACCTTTTGATTTCATTGAGCTTTCATCCTGTCTCACTGTCTCTGGACTGCAGCCATCCTTTTAGAAAGTATCTGGGACCCAGTAGTATTCGGTGGGGGAGGGACAACATGCTAGGCAAGTTAGCAGAAATGTTTTGTATCCTGGGATCACCTGCAGCCCACATCTTGAGAAGCCACAATGCTGGTCCCAACCACTGAGGCACTCCCATTTAACTCATGGAAAATGACTTCAGAATTGGACTGTGGGGAATAGAAGCCTGAGGCAGTGTTCCTTGAATATCCTTTTTCCTCAACAGGCTCTGCCACTCTGTCTATGGCGTATGCTGGCGCCCGGTTCGTCTTCTCCGTCTTGGACGCCATGAATGGGAAGGAGGGGGTTATCGAATGTTCTTTTGTCCGATCGGAGGAAACAGAGTGCACGTATTTCTCCACGCCGTTGCTGCTAGGGGTATGTAGACCGAGCGATTATATGCGTGCAGTCTCTTCAGCTGTGGAATACTCAGAAGGAATAACTGGGACGCACGAGTGTGTAGGTGTGGAAGACTCGTGGGGGTAGATGTAGCTTGTCTAGTCAACGGCGACATGCCTTTGAAACTCCTTGAAGTGTTCCTGCTTGCTTCCCAGCTGACTTGTTATGATTTTAGAGGAGCTCATGGATTTCCAATGCAAGCTGTACTTGGGAGTCCCTTGAAAGAATTCCATAATGGCCTCATTCAGGAAGTTGAAACTGCCCCCAAAGCAAAATTTGGCAACCTACAAAAATTATGCTGGCTTTTGCATGACTTCCGTTTCACACCATTGTGCCTACATGCAGTTTTTGCAAGTGATGTGAAAAGGCAGGATTTGAAGCCTTCAGGAGAAGTGGCCACAATTCATTGGTAGAACATCTGCTTTGCATGCAAAAGGCCCCATGTTGAATCTCTGGTTAAAAAGGATCCGATAGTTGGCAAGGTGAAAGATCTCCAGTTGAGGTCTTGGAGATCCATTGCCAGTCAGTATAGACCTGATGTAGCCAAACTTGCTTCATTCAAGAGCCACATAGAATAAACATCAGATGTTTGAGAGCCGCAAGACAGGAACAGCAGATGTTGGAGAGCCGCAAGACAAGGAAGGAAGGCAAATAGGTGGAGGAGGGAGAGGTGGGAAGAAAGCAACTTTAACTCTAAATGCATTCTCTAAGCTGCTGGCTTGCTTGGCTTGGCGAAGTGATTTAAAGAGACAGGCTTTTTCCAAGTTGGTTGATGGGGTGGTGTGGGCTTTGAGAGCCACACAATATGTTTGAAAGAGCCACATGTGGATCCCGAGCCACAATTTGGCCATATACTGGTATAGACAGTACTGACCTTGATAGACCAAAGCTGTAACTCAAGGGTGTCAGTTTCATGTATATTCCTTCTAGACAGGAGAAATCCTTTGCAATCACAAATCTTGTTTTTGAGATACGGCAACAGCGCTCACCCACTTTGAAAATACCTCCATAGTCCTAAGGACTAGAAGCTTGTCTATCTTCCTGAAAAAGGAAGATGAGACCTGGCAGAAGAGCTTCCATCCAAGCCCCTAAGAGATCATGGACAAGTAGCCTCATGAGTCCTTCAGAGTGCCATTACCTATACATCTAAAGCTTCAGTGTACTTAATCTGCAACTTTCTTCTGTTCCCCTTCTCATCCAGAAAAATGGGATCGAAAAGAACTTGGGTATTGGCAAGATTTCTCCTTTTGAAGAGAAGATGGTGGCCGAGGCAATCTCAGAGCTCAAAGGCTCCATCAAGAAAGGAGAGGAGTTTGCCAAGAGCATGAAGTGAAAGCCACAAAGAAGAGTACTGCAGTCCCCTTAATTTATTTAAGGTGCATCATGTCACTTTAAAAGGCTTCAGGAGACGAAGGCCCATGGCTTTCTCCAAAGACCCCTCTCTATTAAGTATATTACTCTCCCTCTGATCTGTGAGTTCAAATTCTGTACTTCAATAAAGCAGCCTGTTATTTTTTCAGGGTATTTCATGGACCGTTTGGGGATGTGTTTATAGTTGTATATATTGGTTGGTAAGTAGTGGGGTATGTGTGGAGGTATTACCCAAATCTGGCGTTTGCAGTGGGCCCATCCACAACAAAGCCAGCTGCTCCTAAATTCCAAACTAGGTGGAATTAAAAGGCAGGTTGAGAGGTTAATCGACAGAGGTTGGGCCTTGCAACAAAAACATTTGTGGCTTTTTTGTATATGCTTTAGAATCCCAGGGGAAGGGCTTTTTCCTAGCCCATACCACTTCAGGCAGTAAAGTGGGAACTCTCCGATTTGGGTTGGAGATGGGCTAGGCAGAAAAGATTCAAATATAAAGGCCTTAATAGTAGTACAACAACCAAAACCAGAGTTCAATCAAAAGATTTGATGCTTATAGTAAATTCCCCAAAAGAGAGAGAGGAATATTTAACTTTTGAATATGGCAATTGACAAGGTGATCCTAGGCTACCAGTGACGGTTTGGGTTTAGGGATATCTGCAGCTAGGGTAGGTGGGGCCAGCAGAAAAAGCTCTTTTTTTGCTGCTGAGGTTGCTGGAGGGCTTAGGTGTAAGTGGCAGTTGCTTCTTCCAGACGGCACCAGGATGATGCAGGTAAAGTAAGCTGCTTCCTGTGCAGTGGTGATGGGGAGGATGGTTGATCACTCAGCTGATGTTGTGCCAACCTTAGATCTGAGCTGCATTACATGTGAGAAGGTGCCTAACCTATATTGTCACTTGGTACACCCTGCTGAGTGACAGTTGTCTGCAGTTCACTTGGGGTACCTTTACCTGTATAAAGCATCCATTTGTAAACACATACAAGCTAGTCACATCTCACATTGCTGCTTAACATTTTTTTTTTTAAATGTTAGGTTACCCTAAATTGAACTGCTAACAATGGTAGCCTTGGGCAAGGTGCTTGCCTTTTTCTTGATCTGAAATAGGAAGGCTGTGGTAACCCATTAGCTTTTTACATGACAACTCTTCTGGTCTACCTTATACAGAGGCTTCTGCTAGCTACTGAAAATCCACCATGTGCTGCACACAAATGTGGCTTTTGTAGGCATGAGGACTAAAAACCATGCTTTTCGACAACATGGCCAGCTGAATATCCATCTTGTGAAAGATTATGCACTTGTGCCTTTGAGTCTTCTTCCAACATAAAAGCAAATTTATTTCTTTAGGCATTTATATCATGCTTTTCTCTGTAAAGGATCCCCAAAGAGGCTTGTATCATCCCCCTTACTTCATTTTATCCTTACAAGCAGGCCTGCGAGGAAGGTTAGATTGAGAGACTGGCCCAAGGCCAACCAGCAAGCTTTCATAGTAGAATGGGGATTTGAACCTAGTGCTGAGTCCTCTGTACAGTGCTACTTCATCAACTGCCCATCCCAAAGACAGCAAATGGGGGTCATGGCACAAACACGGTTGGGAGTTTCTCTATACCTGGTTAGAGAGTTCATGTTTGCAGGAAACACTTCTGTAATTTAAGAAAAAAAAATCTCCTGCATCTTAGAAGATGAAGAAGAAGAGATTGGATTTATACTCCACCCTTCACTCGAGGTCTCAGAGTGGCTTACAATCTCCCTCCCCTTCCCCCACAACAGACACCCTGTGAGAAGAAGACGACCGCAGATTTATACCCCACCCTTATCTCTGATCAGAGTCTCAAGAGTGGCTTACAATCTTCTTTATCTTCCTCCCCCACAACAGACACCCTGTGAGGTGGGTGGGGTTGAGAGAGCTCTCACAGAAGCTGCCCTTTTAAGGACAACTGCAGAACTATAGCTGACCCAAAGCCATTTCAGCAGCTGCAAGTGGTGTGGGGAATTAAACCCGATTCTCCCAGATAAGAGTCCACCCACTTAACTACTACAGCAAACTGGGTGGTGGGGGGGGAGGGGCTGAGAGATTTATGACTGACCCAAGGTTACCCAGCAGCTGCATGTGGAGGAGTGGGGGATCAAACCTGGTTCTCCCAGGTAAGAATCTGCACAAAACCACTACACCATACTTAGAGAGCTGTGCATTGTTTGCTGCTATCACAGTGCTGAGTAAGTGACAAATGGTGGGGTGTGCAGGCCCCCTCAAGTATGTGGAATCCTGGAGAGAGATTTTGGCTAAGTGGAGAAAGTTCTCAGCCACTTGCCTTTACACTTCTCTGAATCTTTGCATGCACTAGCTTTGGATATTACCAGATTTTTCCCTTGTTAATACCTCTGTTGGAACAATGCCTTAAAATAACATACTCCTTCCCCGTCCCTGCCAAAGCTAAAGTCATGGGCTCACACCTTTTGTTATCTCATAAATAAAACCATGAATGAAGCAGCATCATTGGAGTATCCCTATTTCACACTCAAAACTTTACTCAGTGTACATCTGAATGGTGAGTTGTAAGTTATGCAGGATGCTCTGCTCCCCTCCCCCTCCCCAGTAATGGGACTGGCAGGAGAAATGGCGAATTAAAATTAACCTCCATTGCAAATATCTCCTGTCTGAAAGGGCAAAGTGATTAACGGAAAGGTTAAACAGAAATCAGGTAGAGCCCTTCTAAAGCTATTAATAAAGCCAGCCAAAATGAGTTCAAAGGTGGGGATGGATTAATGGCTCTTGCATTTGAGGAGGGATTGGAGACAGAAGGATGATCTTGTTAAGAATTTGAATTAGGAGGAGGAGGAGGATGCTGTGTGCAGAAGACCAAGGTAGGAGGAAAGCCTGTTGCTGAGGCCTGGATATGGTCTGCAAGGCATTAGCTGATACTAATTTAAATTTCAGTTCTGTGTGCACATTTTGCAGATACAAAGCTCAGAAAAGCCCCAACGCACCACTGTACATATCTGCTTACTGGTGTTCAGTTGGGCTGATCAAATAACAGAGCTAGTGTGGTATAGTCGCTAGGTAGTTAGCCTAGGTTCTGTGTTTGAATCCCCACTCTGCCTTGGGAGCTGGGTGGGGAACCTTGGATCAATCACACACATTTCTGCTTCACGAGGATAAAATGGAGAAGAGAACAATGTGGTAAACCACTTGGGGGTCCCTGTTGGGTACACAAAGAGGGTACAAATGAAGAAAATAATGGAAGATTCATGGAGGAAGTGGAAGAGAGTGTGATTTAGCACCCCCTTTGCTGTCAAGTCACTGGTGACTTATGGCAATCCCATAGGGTTTTCAAGGCAAGACTTTCAGGGGTGGTTTGCCATTGCCTGTCTCTGCTTAACAACCCTGGCATTCTTTAGTGGTGTCCCAGCCAGATACTGACTAGGGTCAGCCCTGCTTAACTTCCAAGATCTGATAAGATCAAACTAGCCTGGGTCAACCAGGTCAGGGCTTAGCCATAACAGTTTGCTTAATTTTAAATGTACATGGGGGAGGGACGGTGGCTCAGTGGTAGAGCATCTGCTTGGGAAGCAGAAGGTCCCAGGTTCAATCCCTGGCATCTCCAAAAAACGGTCCAGGCAAATAGGTGTGAAAAACCTCAGCTTGAGACCCTGGAGAGCCGCTGCCAGTCTGAGAAGACAATACTGGCTTTGATGGACCAAGGGTCTGGTTCAGTATAAGGCAGCTTCATATGTTCATTTACCCAGCTTTTCAGTCCCCCAAAATGGCTCCCAAAGCAGCAAAATCTATTGTAGATGACACCATTCCAGACAAATATTCTGCACCAGGTATACAACTGAAACCACATCAGCTAAAATTGAATAGCTTATTGAATTAGACCGCAGAATTCATCTCTGGGGCAGCATCCAAATGGAACTGCTTGTACGCTAATGGCAGATGACAGACCTTACTTATCCATTGTGCTAAATTTTGATTGTGCTTTATTTCCTGTGAAGGCCAAGAGGTGGCACCAGTGTTTTTCTTTTTGCATCCTCTGGCCACTAAGGAATTTATTAATAAAAACGTTTCTCTTCTTCCCTTTCAACCTGATGTTCAGCAATTGTAATAGCCCAATTACAGCGCCTGCACATAAACACTAAATTTCCCTGAAGCACAGTTTTTATACATTGACAGCCAAAGCAGTAGACAAACTAAAGGGAAAAAAAAATCAAAGTCCATGATTGGCCTTGGTCAAAGATGTGCTGAAACAGCACCTTCAATCAGACAGGAAAGAAATGGGAAAGGTGCTCTCTAGTCTGTGTTCTCTAGGCAAGATTGAGGAGGTCCTCTTTCACATCTGTGACACATGTTCCTCTCAATGGGGGTCTTTCCCCCCTCATCAATGAATAAAGCATGGCAGTGTACAATAAGTGATCAAATTTAAGTGGCCAATTAGATATACAGATAATTTTTGTACTGTGCTGAGGTAAATTGTAGACCAGAGGATAGCAACTTCTGGTTCCTGAGGTAAATTCTTCTTCCAGCCTGGTGACTCATGCAGACTTCTTTAATTTAAAAGAAAAAAAGTTTATTGTCACTTCCAAAGAATGGTAAAAGCTGATTTTGGTTGTCAGATATAACTTAAACATGTCCCCGGTATTGACAGTTAAGTTGGATGGCAGTTTCTTTTAGAGTGTCTCAGTGTCAAAGTACGCACTTCCAGACATACACTCAAATGACAGGCTACTTTGTTCTAGTAAGAGAGAAGTATGCTTTTAAAGCTCAATAAGATCTGTTCCTTTTACTTATGCCTCTAACCTAGGTTTTCCACATTTCTTGGTATGTCAGGTGACCCCCCCCCCCCCACCACCACCAGCAGTCTGCCCTGCCACCTAAAGGCCGCTGGGGCAAAAGAGGAGCAAATTAGTGGGTGTGCCAGTACCACACCAGAAGAGGTGTCATGAGGGAAGGGGGGAGCTTTAGGATCTGGCAAAACCTTTATAGTTTATGATCAAACCCCATGTCATGACAGCTCTTCTGGTAGGGTTGCCAAGTCCAATTCAAGAAATATCTGGGGACTTTGGGGGTGAAGCCAGGAGCAAGAATGTGACAAGTATAACTGAACTCCAAAGGGAGTTCTGGCCATCACATTTAAAGGAACCACACACCTTTTAAATGCCTTCCTTCCAAAGGAAACAATGAAGGATAGGGGCACCTTCTTTTGGGGCTCATAGAATTTGACCCCCTGGTCTAATCTTTTTGAAACTTGTGGGTATTTTGGGGAGGGGCACTGGATGCTATACTGAAAATCTGGTGCCTCTACCTCAAAAAACAGCCTCCCCAGATGCCCGCAGATCAATTCTCCAATATTTTCTATGGGAATAAGTCTCCATAGGGAATAATAGAGTTCCCAGCAGACATTTCCCTCCCCTTCCCCCGCTTTCTGATGACCCTGAAGCAGGGGAAGGGCCTCCAAACTGGGGGATCCCCTGCCTCCCACCTGGGGATTGGCAGCCCTATCTTCTGGTTTTCTCTGGAAGTGATGTTGCACGTGACCATAATGCCAGCATGCCTGTTCCAGCTCCTGAGGGGCTCCAGGCTGTGGCCTTGGCAACCCTGCAGTCTAACTCAAGAAATGAATGCCAAAAGTGTGGACTTTAACTGCACAGCCCTCACTCTTCCCCAATTCAATCAACCTTAGGACTCAGCCCTAGAGACCAGGTTAGCTTACTTCAGGATCCTTTCCTGTGCATGCTGAGAATCAAGTGTCTTTTGAAGTCTCTGGACATTCCTACTGATGTTTTGCTGATGCAGGACACCCAATTCCATGTATCGGAACCTCAGAACACTTGAGATTGTCAAAGTCTCCTTTTGCAATTCCCATCCCCACAGATAACTGCTATCAGGAGAGGTGCTTGTGAATGGACCACAAGCCGGGCTCATGTTCTAACCCTTGTGTTCGATTGGGACGTACGTGGACAGCATTACAAGCCCAATTCCCAGAAGGAACAATTAAAAAATAGATCAGAGGACTGTCAGCTGTTGTACTGCAGCTGCCTGGTTAAAAGGGGCAGGTATGTGTGCCTGCACGTATTATGTGAAGTCCATTTAAATATGCAGAATCCAGGATTCATTCAAGGCAAAGACTGGATGAGAAATGATTTCATTCTTTATTTGGCATTACTGGGTATTTACATTGGGCTGTTGGTTGGTATTTGGCTGATACTAGAGAGATCTGGGGGTGGGAATCCAGAAAGCTACCAGTGTTCTATAGAAGCATGGGATATATCTTTCTATGTATCCTATGTTATGCCATACTAGTGTTCTATAGAAGCATGGGCTATATCTTTCTATGTATCCTTTGTTATGCCATTAAAGGTCTGAAATTGAAATTGAAGCATGGGATACTTCTTGTTATTAGCAGAGAATCTTGAGAAGAGCTGTTTTATTTTAAAACACAAACATTTTTAGCCTTCAAGGCAAAGCCTTAAATTCATACCACCATTTTTCATTGTCTAGAGCCAGGTATTTTAAATGTGATTGGGGGGTGGGATAGTCATGGAATTTCAAATGCTGGGTCATGAACCCTTGTAAAGGTGCCATTTTCAGGGGAAAGGGAGCAGGGTATAAATTTGATAAATAAAAAGAAGATTTTTCCATGGCTCTGATCATTTGCTTGATCTTTATTACAGTATACTTCTAGGTGCTTAAATTGTGTTTGCTGTTCCCAGGTATATATCTCTTTCTTCCTTTCCTTCCGTTTGTAACCCTCCCTCCCTGTGGATGGGCTCAGGGTGGGTTACATCATGATACGGGAAAGTCATAATTCAGCTTGACACAGGAAAGTCATAATTCTGGCTTCTCTTCTTTCTGGGGCCAGATAGTCCCTTCCTGAGCATCATTCCAGGGTCTGGAGACTGGAGAGGTTGAAGATCACTGGTGTAAAGTAGGGTGTCAGCCATGGATTTTTATTTCTTTGTTTACTTGATTTAGTTTATTAATAGCTCACCTTTCTCACTGAGGACCAAACTAGATGTTACATTGCTGGGGATGGGTAAACAACAAAGGAAGGTGGTCGGAAGTCATCTTTATGCCTTGCTTGTGCGCTTCCGGGAAACATCTCCCTGGTCTTGGAAGAAACACTAACCCTCTCTGGAACCATTTGTGGGAGCTGTACAAAGAAGAAGAATTGCGGATTTATACCCCGCCCTTCTCTCTGAATCAGAGGCTCAGAGCGGCTTATAATCTCCTATATCTTCTGTCCCCACAACAGACACCCTGTGAAGTGGGTGGGGCTGAGAGGGCTCTCACAGCAGCTGCCCTTTCAAGGACAACCTCTGCCAGAGCTATGGCTGACCCAAGGCCATTCCAGCAGCTGCAAGTGGAGGAGTGGGGAACCAAACCCGGTTCTCCCAGATAAGAATCCGCACACTTAACCACTACACCAAACTGACTCAAAGAGGCATCTTTATGCAGAGAGGGACTGTAGCTCAGTGGTAGAGCATCTGCTTGGCATGCAAAAAGTCCCAGGTTTAATCCCCAGCATCTTCAGCTAGAAAGGGATCAGGCAGGCAGTACGTGATGTGAAAGACCTCAGGCTGAGACCCAGGAGAGCCACTGCCAGTCTGAGTAGACAATACTAACATTGATGGACCAGGGGCCTGATTCTGTGGAAGGCGGCTACATGTGTTCATACTGTACTGTAGGAGTAGCCAAACTTGCTTAACATAAGAGCCACATAGAATAAATGTCAGATGTTCAAGAGCCGCAATAGATGAACATCAGATGTTTGAGGGAGGGAGGGAGGAAGGAAAATAGATGGGGGAAGGGAGGAGGGAGGGTGAGGTGGAAAGAAAGCAACTTTAACTTTAAATGCATTCTCCAAGCTGCCGGCTGGCTTGGCTTGGAGAAGTGATTTAAAGAGAGAAATGCCTTCTCCAAACCGGCTGACGGGGCAGCGGGGGCTTCGAGAGCCACATAATATGTGTGGAAGAACCACATGTGGCTCTCAAGCCACAGTTTGGCCACCCCTGCTGTACTGGATGGGCCTTTGTTTGGCTGAGCAGGGCTCTTTGGGTTTTGAATTTGTTCCACCAGCAACCCTGCCTCCCAGCAACAACCGGTTCTTTCTCCTGCATGCTTCAAATGCGTTTGCACATCAAAAACCTGATCCAGGCCTTGACCTGGATGGCCTCCTTGTTAGGTAGGAGAACAGAAGCACAGCAGCCTTTTGTACATAATGAAAACAAAACCAGCCTGATCCACCAGGCGGCTGGGAGGACCTTGCATGCAGGTTTGGAACACGCTGTGGGTATAAAAGGAAAAGGGACCAGCATCGATTTAAGGGCAGGCTGCTGCCACCGCCCTCCGACTTCAATCAGAGCTGGAATGCAAAAGAAAATTTATGATGTGTGATTTCTGGAGCTCTGTTAATGGGCGGCCCTAGAGAAATCGACAGCCAGATATGGCAGATTAAAAAAACAAACAAGCTTCTAGTGGGCTCAAAACCATGGAAGGCAGGTAGGACCAGAGATTGCACTTGTAAGTGGAGAAGCATTCTGCATAGGTAGGGGCAGGGGATTCCCCCGGTTTGAAGGCCCTCCCTCCCTCTTCAGCTGGTGGTTTGGAGAATGCATTTAAAGTTGAAGTGGCTTTCTTTTCACCTCTCCCTCCCTCCTCCATCACCCGCTATTTGCTTTCTTTCCACCTTCTTCCATCTTGTGGCTCTCAAACATCTGACATTTATCCTATGTCCCTTACGTTAAGCAAGTTTGACCACCCCTGATTTAGAGTGTCAGACTAATAACTCAGAGACCCTGGTTCAAATTGTCCTATTCACTTGATTCTGCCTAATACTGAATCAGACTTTTTGGTCCATCAAGGTAAGTTTTGACTACTCAGGCTAGCAGCAGCTCTTCAGGGTCTCAGGTAGAGTCTTTCATGCCACCTACTGCCTGGTCCTTTTAGCTGGAGATAAACCAGGATTGAACCTGGGACCTTCCACAAGCAAAGCAGAGGCTCTTCCACTGAGCTGCTGCAGCCCACCCCCAAACTGCCACAAAGCTCACCAAGAGGCCTTCAGTGGTCCTGTCATACGTTGTCAGCCTGTCCTGCTTTACAGGGTTGTTGTGATGATAAATTGGGAAACAGTGAACTGCTTGTGCCACCCTCAGTTCTTTGAAGGGGAAGTAGAATAAAAATGTGCTGGATCAATAAAGAGAGAATAGCAAGATCTCTTGCCATGTTTTATTTCTGTCTCGGTAACTTACATATCACTGAGCTTGCTGGTAAACCGAAAGTCTTGTGCCTCCTGAGAGAGCCTGGCAGTCAAGGCCACTGTTATCTCCAGGTGTGTTATCGTAACTGACTGTAGTCTGTAGTGGGAGAATGCATAGCTTAGAAAAAATGTATGTTTGAACTAATCTCTCGCCTGCTTCACAAGCTGCGCATGTAACGGTCCTACTGAAGGTTGATAACTCACCCACCTATGAATGTACTTTATCAAAGATTTCAGGTTTTCACGGCTGGTAACATCATTAGGGTTTGTAGAATCTTTCGGGCTCAAGTGCCGTGTTCTGCTGGAGAAAGTTTTCTTCCAGACGTTTCGTTCTCAGCTGCGGAGAACATCCTCAGTGACGTTGCAGCCAGAAGGTCAGAGCGCCTGCTCCGGCTGCAACGCCACTGAGGATGTTCTCCGCAGCTGAGAACGAAACGTCTGGAAGGAAAACTTTCTCCAGTAGAACACGGCACTTGAGCCCGAAAGATTCTACAAACCCGAATGTACTTTAGTTTCAACACTGACCTCACCAGTGTCTCACATCTGTCTCATAATAAAGCCTAATCCTAAAGAAATGAAGAGTCGTCGTTATTGAAGGCAGCTAGTAGGGCTGCCAAGCCCCCGGTCTGGGTGGGGGTTCCCCCGCCTGGGGGGTTCCCAACTCGCCGGCCCTCATTGGGCCAGTGGGGGGAACCTCCCCCAACATCGCCAGTGCGGTGACGTCACCCAGAAGTGATGTCATCGCGCCGTCGCTGTTGAGCAGTGACCGCTCTAGGCGTTTCCGGGAAAACTCTATGGTTTTCCCAGACACTCTAGCCATTTGGGAGGGAAAACTCTATGGTACAATAAGTACTGTAGAGTTTTCCCCTCCCAAATGGCTAGAGCATCTGGAAAAACTGTAGTTTTTCTGGAAACGCCTAGAAGGGCTGCACGCAACATCACCAGCGCGATGACGTCACTTCCAGGTGGCATCATCGCATTGCGCTTTGTGCACGCCGAAGCCCCCCACTGGAGAATGCAGGAGACTTGGCAATCCTTGCAGCTAGACCTGACATAGAAAACCACAGAGCAAAGGGTAGGATAGAGTACCCTTTTAACACCTCGTGATCCTTTGAGCAGCAAGAGATCCTAATGAGTTTCACAATTCAGATCAGAACTGCAGGGCAGAGGATGAAAAGGATCAGCCCTTCTTCCTTCTATATAGTTTCCCTGACTGAAGCCAACAACTGTTACTTGGGCAAAGACAAAACAACAAGGAAAAATAGGGTGACTGTCCCGTTTGCTTTCTAGAGATCATGAAACCCCAGAGGGGGCAGCTTATCTGCATAAATGAGCAAAGGCAAGGGTTACACTCTCCTCTTCCTCTCCATGCTCTGACCTGGATGGCCAGGTGAGCCCAGTTTCGTCAAATCTCATAATAAGCTATTCAGGGCTGGCCCTTAGTACTTGGATGGGAAGAGACCATCAAGGAATTCCTGGGCTGCTGTGCAGAGGCAGGCAATGGCAAACCACCTCTGAACGTCTCTTGCTTTGAAAACCGTATGGGGTTGCCATAAGTCAACTGCAACTTATTATACAAAAGTGCAAACAGACACTAAACCAAGCCATACGAAACCACAAGTTAAGCTTCACGCACATCAGACCCCAGCGGTGTTTCACAAACTACCTCTGTTCAGCACTTGCCCTGAAAACACAATAGGGCTGCAATAAGTTGGCTGCAATTTGATGGCACACTCCATCACCACACTCCCCCCTGTGCACACCACAGATCCAAACCAGAGGCACGCATGACTGAACCAAGAACCCACTGAGCCTATTATCCTGTTTCAAATGCTACACAGTTTAAAAGGTGGTCATGGAGGTAACAGCACTCCTCCCTGGTGTTTGTCCAAAGCATCCAGGGCCAGCCCTAGACTGGCACCCTAGACAAGGCTAACTGCTGGGACCCCCCGCCACACTGATAACATCACTGAGTCACATGGGGTGCCCAATTTGGCGGCCCCCAGAAGGCCAGCACCATAGGCAATTGCCTCGTTTGCCTAGTGGCAGGGCTGGCCCTGAAAGCATCTTAAATTTAGACTCAAATTCAGACTGTCCCTGCAACTGGAGGTGTCTTTCATCTATCTTGGCTAAGAGCTGTTGGTTTAATTTTTGCTGTAAATGAAAAATTGGGTCTTTTCAAGGCTGTTTTGAAGGGGCTTTGTCGTATGATACTTTTGTTTCTTGCCTCGTTGAAAACCCACTGTTTCGATCCTGGCTTTCTATTTGGCTTTGGGGGCTTCTCTGCTGTGTGCATTGATAACGTGGCACTCAAGGTTCCCACGGGTTTCATGGCATGAGAGGAGGTCTCTTGTTTTGGCTTGGTAAACGAAGGAAGCGTGGCCTTACCTGGCAATGATGAGACACTAAACATTCATTGAATGCAACATTTGTGAAGCCTGAAGCAACGTCCTTGATGAAGGAACAGCGTGGGGACTAGAAAACCAGAGGTGAACCAGGGCCACCCTTGCCATAGCACATTTCCAAGTGTACGAAACACATTGCCGTTCTTGTTTTGTTTATTTTAAATCATTCATGTACTGCCTCCTTGCCCTAAGTTCTTGAGGGGATGTATAAGATCTATCTTTCTTTCTTTCTTTCTTTCTTTCTTTCTTTCTTTCTTTCTTTCTTTCTTTCTTTCTTTCTTTCTTTCTTTCTTTCTTTCTTTCTTTCTTTCTTTCTTTCTTTCTTTCTCTCTCTCTCTTTCTTTCTCTCTCTCTTTCTTTTTCTTTCTCTCTCTCTTTCTTTCTCTCTTTCTCTCTCTTTCTCTCTTCCTCTTTTTTTTCTTTCTTTCTTTCTTTCTCTCTCTCTTTCTCTTTTTCTTTCTCTCTCTCTCTCTCTTTCTTTCTTTCTCTCTTTCTCTCATTCTCTCTCTCTTTCTCTCTCTCTCTCGCTCTCTCTTTCTCTCTCTCTCTCCCTCCCTCCCTTGATGAGCAAAAATTTGAATGTACTTCTGTTCACAAAGCCCATGACTTTGGGTGGAGCAACCCAAAAGCTTGCATTAATGTTTTAAATCAGATTTGTATTTGGTAGCATCAAGCATGGTGACTGACTGAGCTGCCGCTGTAGGCAAAAGCTCGCAATTTACTGGCTTGCTGGGATAATGTATAATAATAATAATAATAATAATAATAATAATAATAATAATAATAATAAAAGGGGAGGGACGGTGGCTCAGTGGTAGAGCATCTGCTTGGTAAGCAGAAGGTCCCAGGTTCAATCCCTGGCATCTCCAAAAAAGGGACCCGGGAGAGCCGCTGCCAGTCTGAGTAGACAATACTGACTTTGATGGACCAAGGGTCTGATTCAGTATAAGGCAGCTTCATATGTCCATATGTCCCTGTCCAATAATAATAATAATAATAATAATAATAATAATAATAATAATAATAATAATAATAATAATAATAATAATAATAATTAATAATTGATAATATTTAATTTGTATCCCGCCCTCCCTGCCGAAGCAGGCTCAGGGCGGTATGACCAAGAGTTCTCAAATATAGGTCATGCATGGTTTCAAACCAGCTAAATTTCTTAGTGTGTGTGCCGTGTCTGTGTCTTCACCTTCATGGCAGCAAGTTGGTGCATCCTCACAGTTTTGTGGACTGAACTACAGGCAGCTGCAAACAGGCAGTTTGCAGAAACTGCAAAATGAATCTCAGCTATTGGATCTCCATTCCTGCTTGTATTTGACAAAGGGAGTCTTGACTCTCAAAAGCCTATATCCTAAAAATCTTGATTTTTTTTTTGGTATTTTTTGTGTGTGAATGCACACCTGGATGTCATGGCAACGTCTGGTGACTGACCCCAACCTGGGGACTGGAGGATAAGAACATAAGAGAAGCCATGTTGGATCAGGCCAACGGCCCATCCAGTCCAACACTCTGTGTCACACAGTGGCAAAAAATTTTTTATATATACACACACACTGTGGCTAATAGCCACTGATGGACCTGTGCTCCATATTTTTATCTAAACCCCTCTTGAAGGTGGCTATACTTGTGGCCGCCACCACCTCCTGTGGCAGTGAATTCCACATGTTAATCACCCTTTGGGTGAAGAAGTACACTTCCTTTTATCCGTTTTAACCTGTCTGCTCAGCAATTTCATCGAATGCCCACGAGTTCTTGTATTGTGAGAAAGGGAGAAAAGTACTTCTTTCTCTACTTTCTCCATCCCATGCATTATTTTGTAAACCTCTATCATGTCACCCTGCAGTCAACGTTTCTCCAAGCTAAAGAGTCCTAAGCGTTTCAACCTTTCTTCATAGGGAAAGTGCTCCATTCTTTAATCATTCTAGTTGCCCTTTTCTGGACTTTCTCCAATGCTATAATATCCTTTTTGAGGTGCGGCGACCAGAACTGCACACAGTACTTCAAATGAGACCGCACCATCGATTTATACAGGGGCATTATGATACTGGCTGATTTGTTTTCAATTCCCTTCCTAATAATTCCCAGCATGGCGTTGGCCTTTTTTATTGCAAACGCACACTGTCTTGACATTTTCAGTGAGTTATCTACCACAACCCCAAGATCTCTCTCTTGGTCAGTCTCTGCCAGTTCACACCCCATCAACTTGTATTTGTAGCTGGGATTCTTGGCCCCAATGTGCATTACTTTGCACTTGGCCACATTGAACCGCATCTGCCACGTTGACGCCCACTCACCCAGCCTCAACAGATCCCTTTGGAGAGGTGGCTGAATAAAGCTTGCTCCCACCTCTGGTATTTCAAGGAGGTCTCCCATCCAAGTACTTGCCAAGTATTTGCTTAGCCTCCAAGATCTGACAAGATTGGGCTTGCTTGGGCTACCCAAGTCAGGGCAATCTTGTTGATCTTTAAGGAGCTATCAGACTTGAGTCTTGTGCCAGACCAATGTGGCTACTGACCTGAAATGATCCAGTTTATACCACTTCAATTAACACCAACTCAGTGGACTTTGGGACTCGTGTAAGCAAAAATGGATAAGACTGGTATGCTAGGGAGAGATGTCCCATCCACCCAGAAGGCTCAATTGGATTGAAATTACAGGTTTATTGTTATCATTTTACTATGCTGTTAGCTACCCAAGCCCCATTCTTAGGGAGAGGTGAGATAAAAATCTAATAAAATAAATACATTTAAAAAATCAAAGAAAGTAATGCTTTGGTAAGTTATTTTTTTCCTGTTGGCTAGGCTGGGAGAAGGGGGGAGTAGCCATGGAAAAGCAGCGCAAGAATACACACACACAAAAAAATGTGTGATATAACTGAGAACCGCTTTTTTGTAGAAAAAGCTCAGCAGGAGCTCATTTGCATATTAGGCCACACCTGTAGTGGAAATTAGATAAGTGGTGAGCCATACAGCCCTTCTCCATAGCCAGCCCAGGAGGCGGGAATTGGGGGCCAGAATCGGGACTTTCCCGGGCAACCGGGACGATCTGGCCACCCTATGAGTCAGCAGAATCCAGGACAGCAGGGGGTTAAATTTTACACAGCATTGTAAATGAAGAACACCTGGGATGGGAGAGCTGTGTAGATAAGAAACAGGCAACTGTGGAGAGAGGTGATGGCTGCGATGACGGTTTCAGTGACGCCTCGGTGACAGATTCAGCAGCAGCTTTGAAAGACAGTAGCTTTGGAAGATGGCAGAGGGAGAACAGCTTCAAGCGCAGAGGACAGCAGGGGAGTGAAAAGGCCTCGCAAGGGAGAGGACAGACTTCTAAGTTGTGTGCAAGCTGTGGAGAAACCCTGCACTCCAGCCTAGTTTCCTGAACAGACTGCTAGCCTCGTGAAGTAGACTTTTCTTTCTCCTTATAAAGCTCACTTGGGTGGGCGACAGATATTTTCACTTCTGCTCTTTTGTTAAAACTTAATAAAGCTGCATTTCTTTGGCCACAATTTATTGCTTGTAGAAATCTCTAGAACCATGGGTAATGCAACACCCCCTGACAGCACCAGGGCTTTTTTTTTTAGCAGGAATGCAGTTCCATCTGGCTTGGCATCAGGAGGTGTGGCCTAATATGCAAATGAATTCCTGCAGGGCTTTTTCTACAAAAAAGCCCACATCACCATGGTTTTGCACAGGGCTTTTTTGTAGATAAAGCCCAGGAGGAACTCATTTGGATATTAGACCACAACCTCTGACACCAAGCTGCGTTCCTACTAAAGCAAAAAAGCCCTGTTTGAGAACCATTTTGAGTATTTGATAAAAAGCAGCTCTTTTGTTTTGAGTGTCCAAGGCTTCTGCTGGCTGTTCCTGATCAAATTATGAATTGAACAGAGTGGGGTTCACTTCTCACAGTTGAAGAACAAATCGTCGGTTCTCTGTTTGTTTCTTGGAAGTCCCGTCTGGCAACAGGGCAGACCCATCTCACAAAGGAGGCTTGCGATGTCTCTGCTCTCGGAAATGTAGCATTTAATGGGAAGCGGATGCCTCTCTACCTGAGGATAGTTTCTACCCTCCAGCAGTTCCCTACCAACATTCAGCCTGGAGTAATTTATCTCAATCTGACCTGCCAAACTCTGCAACTAGTGATGTCACACAATTCAATTGCAAGATGGATGGAGATGGAGCAAAGGAGAGCCATTGCAGTGAGTGATTAGACATGGGACGGAGCAAGGGGGAAAGCAGGTAGAATCCCACTTATTTCTGCTACCACGTCATGTTCACTTTCTCCCAAAGGTGGAAAAGGAACAGTTCTGTCTCAGCCTCACTCCCGTTATCTCAGCCCCACTCAGTGTTTGAAGTGAAGGACTAGGTGCTGTCTCCAGAGTTCATGGCAAGAGAATCAGACAGCTAGATAGGCAGATTAAGCTTTCTTCCTGTGTTTTCTCTTCTGCTTCTGAGAGCCAGTTTGGTGCAGTGGTTAAGTGTGCGGACTCTTATCTGGAAGAACCGGGTTTGATTCCCCACTCCTCCATTTGCACCTGCTGGAATGGCCTTGGGTCAGCCATAGCTCTGGCAGAGGTTGTCCTTGAAAGGGCAGCTGCTGTGAGAGCTCTCTCAGCTCCACCCACCTCACAGGGTGTCTGTTGTGGGGGAAAAGATATAGGAGATTGTAAGCTGCTCTGAGTCTCTGATTCAGAGAGAAGGGCAGGGTATAAATCTGCAGTCTTCTTCTTGATATGTAGGCTGCTATTCTCAGACAGCGGCTTCCTTTCTTCCATTCATCCTCTCCCAAGAAAGAGGACATGCTGTCTCCATCTCGGCACCATGATGCTGATGGCCCTAACACCTTCTGCCTCCATCCATAGTAAGTTAGACTAGTATACTATCTTATCTTTACCCTTTCCTAGTGTAGAAAAAGCCCAGCAGGAACTCATTTGCATATTAGCCCACACCCCTGATGCCAAGCCAGGCAGAACTACATTCCTGTGTGTTCCTGCTTTTTTTTTTAAAAAAGCCATGGACATACACTCATACACACAAAACCGTGGACTGCCAATAAGTGTTTACTGCAGGTACACCAAACAAAAGAAGTCTCCACCCAATGATGGAAGGTAACGGCAGAGGGAAACAGATTGATCTTCTTGGGGAAGGACTTCCAAAGTATCAGTGCTACCACCAAGAAGGCCCTTTCTTGGGCAACCACCCAATACTGTCTGCGGCACCTTCTCCTTCATCAGTGCCTCCCAACTAGTGTCAACAAGGGTGGCAATGGCCCCACTGTTGGCTGCTCCAAGTAGCAAATGGACTCACTCTTGCTACACTGCAGGAAGGCTGGGACCTACTCTAGGGTATGCTAAGGGTTGAGGGTTGCCAGTCTCCAGGTGGGGCCTGGAGATCTGCTTTGACAACTGATCTCCAGACTTACTTCAGCGATCAATTCCACTGGAGTAAATGGCTGCTTTGGAGGGTGGGTTCTATGGCATTTCACCCTGCTGTGGTCCCTCCTCTTCCCAGCCTCCACTCCCCCAAATCTCCAGCCATTTCCCAACCCAGAGCCAGCAGCAGCCCTACAGACCACTGCCCTATTTAGCTCAGCCTTGTCTCCCCCGACAGACTCAGCGCTCTTCATAATAATATCCCCCCCCCCCTTCGTTGCCAGGAAAGGGAAAAGTTCAGGCAATTAGCAAGAGAGCGAATGAGTGTCTAGATCCCTCTCAGACTTTTCCTCCGCTCACTCCTACATTTTGACTGGATCTCTATATCATTCCCCTGACAGGTGAGCTGACCACATCGGAGACTGTGATTAAACCATCCTTCATCCTGCCCCGAGGAGCTGTCAGACTCTCTACCATCTCTCCGGGAACTACTAATCAGATTCTGCTAGATATGTAGAAAATTCTTCTTGCAGATATTGTTACTGTCCTGAGATGGAGGTGGTTATGGCAATAGCAATTGAAGGGCTATGGACCGATGGCCTTGGAGTAGGGTTGCCAGGTCCGACTCAGGAAATACCTGGGGACTTTGGGGGTGGAGCCAGGAACAAGGGTGTGACATGCACAACTGAACCCCCAAGGGAGTTCTAGCCATCATATTTCAAAGGGACCATACTCATTTCAAATGCCTTCCTTCCATTGGAAATAACGGAGGATATGGGCACCTTCTTTGGGGGCTCATAGAAGCAGACCGCCTTGTCCAATCTTTTTGAAACTTAGAGCGGTTTTTGAAGAGAGGCACCAGATGCTGTGCTGAAAATGTGGTGCATCTAGCACAAACACAGCCCCTCCAGAGCCCCAGATACCCACAGATTGATTCTCCATTATACCCTATGGAGATTGGTCTCCATGGAGTGCCCAATGGACATCCCCCCCCTAAGAACATAAGAGAAGCCATGGTGGGCCAGGCCAATAGCCCATTCTGTCCAATACTCTGTGTCACACAGTGCCCCCCCTCAAGTGATAACCCTGAAGCAGGGAAAAGGGCCACCAAACCAAGGGATCTACTGCCCCCAACTGGGGATTGGCAACTCTACCTTGGAGAAATCCAGCCTCACAGTGGGGTCTTAGCCTTCCTGCAGTGTAGCAAGAGTGAGTCCATTTGCTACTTGGAGCAGCCAACAGTGGGGCAATTGCCACCCTTATTGACACTAGTTGGGAGGCACTGATGAAGGAGAAGGTGACGCAGACAGTATTGGGTGGTTGTCTAAGAAAGGGCCTTCTTGGTGGTAGCACTGATACTTTGGAAGTCCTTTGGCTTCCAGCTCAGAGGCAAGAGGGAGGTGCATAGAAGCAGTGGGAGTTCCAGAGGTGGGAATTATCTGTGGAACACTATGGGGTGCACGCAGAGGGCTAAGTGTGACCCCCACAGTGAAACCATTTGCTGTTTCTCATTACACATCCATTTGATGCCTTATTTAGTATTCTGAAAAGGAACAAAAGTGGACTTTACTTGAAGATTGTGGAGAAGGAGCAGAGAAGAGTGGAATTTTGATGCAGGGATCTTACACCTAAGCCGGCAGGCAAGTGTGTAGGCTGCAAGAGATCCAAGCAAGGCTCCAAAGAGTTCATTCTTCAGCAATAGACAGACACATAAGAAGCTGACATGGAGGAGTGAGGCCAGAATTGTCAATGAGACAGGGCCAGATAGCAATTCTCAGGTCATCTGATACCTGCTGGATGGCAGAGCTGCAGTACACCTTCTGGCCTGTTGCAGTGGTGGCGCTGTAGTGCTGCAGAATTCAAAGCAGCAGTTCATGTAGTGGGAATGAGGTTCATTAGACCCCATCACTACAGAACCTGGCTCAGGAAACTGAATGCTTTACACCCAACAGGAAAGCAGGTTATTTTCCCCCTGGCTGGTGATGAGGCGGCATCAGCAAGAGGTTTGGGGCTGCTCTGAGATTTGAGCCCGGATGCAGTTGACGCATCCACCACATTCTTTCGCAGCCCTCACACACGACAGGATGCATTCCCCTCCTTGCACCAGCTTGCGGCATTCCAACTGGAGACGCCCACCAGACTGATATCAGATTCCTGATTGTCTGCCCGGTTTTCCAACACCCAGACCAGCTGCTGATGCAGAAAAGCCAGGAACCCCAAAGCAGTACCTCCCACCAAAAGATGCTGCTTCCTCTGATCCGCTTGTGTTGGTGGTTGTCACAGAGAGTGGATACAACACAGGTGATGCGACAACAAAAGCATTTGGTTTCTGTAATCAAACAATTTGCAGCACGGACAAACTTGGCTGTTGGATTGGGAAGGGGGACTGTGGCAACCCCCAAAACGGTGGGATCACCTCATTATTTACACACAGAATTGCCAAGGGCTTTCTGGTCAGACATGAATCATCTCAGATGCTCAGCTGGCTCACTCAGAGTCCTGCCACATCACCTCCCTTAATTTGGTTCCTAATTTCCAAGCAGCGCATTAATGAATGTGCCTGGATTTAGACTCCTTTGCCCAGAGCTCTGGTGCAATTTATCACTTGGATAGTTTCTGACAGAGCATGTGTATGCGCCTTTCCGCATGAAACACTCCAGCCAAGGGACACAGCTAACTAGCATCTTGTCCTGGCTTCCCATAGATGGATGTGTGTGTGTGTGAGTGTGGGGGTAATCTAACCTCTTCTCTTTTGCTTTGAATGAGAAGGAACTCAAAATTCCAGGGGGGAATAAAAGGAATAAGAGAGAGTTTGTGGCTGAGAGCCACTGGGAAATGGTTGTGAGACAGGATGAAGGGAGAGAGCTTTATCAGATGACTGATCAAATATCGGTGATGGGAGGGGATTGACAGCCATTAAATATTAGGGATGTACAGATTTCGTCTCCCTCCTCTTCGGCACCAACTCCTCCCTCTGTTCTTCCAGATGGGTAGCTGTGTTAGTGCATCTGCAGTAGAAGAAAAGAATAAGAGTCCAGTATAGGGTTGCCAAGTCCCCTCTGGTCTCTGGCAGGGGAGGTTCATGCGCACACAAAGAGCGCATGACGCAATGACGTCACCTAGCATCACGATGACGACATCGCTCGTGGCCTCTCTAGGCATTCCCTCTCCCGTTTCTTCCCTTTATTTCTATATATTTTTCCTCCTCTCTTTTCTTTCTTTTTTCCTTTCTGCATTTTAAAATGGTGTATGGCTTCAAGTTTTTTTTCGCTCCCTGTTTTTAATTCAAAAAATTAAAGTAAAAAAGACTGCCCCCTGCAAAAAAAAAAAAAAACTAGCAAAAGTTCATACTAGGGCTTTTTAGTAGAAAAGGCCCAGCAGGAACTCATTTGCATATTAGGCCACCTCCCCTGACACCAAGCAGCTGGAAATGTGTTCCTGCTCAAAAAAAAAGAAGCCCTGGTTCATACCCTGACACAAATTATGTTGGTCTCTAAAATGCGACTCTTTTCGTCTGTTCTTCCAGATTTTCTCTCTGCCTCTGCAATCTACTCCTCATAATTCTGGCTGAACGAAGAGAATTTCTAAAGTTAACTCAGCAAAGGGATCATGCACAGCAGTTTCCCACCCCTCAGTTAATTTGCATTTCCTCACCCCTCGGTGCTCATGACAAAGCACAATGTGTTGGCATGATTGTTTTCATGTAGTATTTTACTGATGGACTATGCTGCTGTGAACACAACACTGTGGGCAAAGACTCCTTTGCACTGTTTTTTTCAATGCATAGCAATATTATAATGGAAAGAGGGAGAAGTTGCACAAGCCTGGACAGTTATGGTAAAGCATGCACAGGTGCAGGGGTCATTTTGTAGAAAAATAGGTGGTGGAGCTCATCCAGGGATTGTTATGCAGCTGCAATACTATTCAATGGACAAGGAGGTGGAACTCTCAGAAGGAGGAGGAGGAACTCTCAGAAAGGTTCAGGAGCTGTTCTCCTGTGAGCTTCCACTGAATCTGAGGCCTGCACAGGTGCATTGGTTCCACTTCAGAAAAAAGACCAGGTAATTCAGAAACTGAAATTCCAGGGAGAAGCAGAAATGAGAAGTATAGACAGGGCTTTTTTTTGAGCAGGAACACACAGGAAAGCAGTTTCAGCTGGTTTGGTTTCAGGGAGTGTGGCCTAATATGCAAGGAGTTCCTGCTTAGCTTTTTCTACAAAAAAAGCCCTGTGTGAAACAATGGTGACACCAGTGGTGTGGCCTATTATGCAAATGAGTTCCTGCTGTGCTTTTTCTAAAATAAGTCCTGAGTATAAAAGCAATCCCAGTTTTAAGGCACTGGAAATGGCTGTCATTTTGAAATGGGCTACACTTGCATTTTGATGATTTCATTTTAAATTTAATAAAAATAGTGTATTGATGACATAAACCAGGGATGGCCAACGGTAGCTCTTCACATGTTTTTTTCCTACAACTCCTATCAGCCCCAGCCATCAGCCATGCTGGCTGGGGTTGATGGGAGTTGTAGGCAAAAAGCATCTGGAGAGCTACAGTTGACCACCCTAAACAATATTGGATTTTGCTTGAGATAGGTTGCATGTGTGTGGGTTAAGTACCATTCAAATCCTTTCTGACTTATGGCCAGTCTATGAAATTAATGTCCTCCAAAACATCCTCTCATTAACAGCTTTGGCTCAAGTCTTGCAAACTGAGGGCCAGGGCTTTTTTTGACAGAGTCCAATCATCTCATGATGAGCAGCCAAATATTATCAATTAACCAGTCTATTAATGGGTCATCATTGAACAGCAATTGAGTATTTCAGGCCTCATTTTATGTATGAGAGCCAGTGCGGTACAGTGGTTAAAGTGCCAGACTAGGGCCTAGTTCAAATCCCCACTGCCATGGGTTATCTTTAACCGCTCACACACTCTCATCCTATCTTACCACACAGGGTTATTTTGAGGATAAAGTGGAGGAGAGGAGAACCATGTAAGCTGCTTTGGGGCCCCGCTGGAGAGACAAGTAGGCGACAAATGAATAAAATAAATACTGATATTCTGATCAATATCCAGAGAGCCAGCATGGTGTAGTGGTTATGTGTGGTTATGTGTGTGGATTCTAATCTGGAAGAACCGGGCCTGTCCTAAGAGCCCTGTAAGCTCTTGGAGGATTGGCTACACCAGGGATGTGTAGCCTAATATGCAAAGGAGTTCCTGCTAAAAAAAAAAAGAGAGGATTGGATAAACATATGGAGCAGAGGTCCATCAGTGGCTATTAGCCACAGCGTATTGATGGAATTCCCTGTCTGGGGCAAGTGATGCTCTGTATTCTTGGTACTTGGGAGGGGTAACAATGTGAGGACTTCTAGTGTCCTGGACCTCCTGATGGCATCTGGGGTTTTTGGCCACTGTGTGACAAAGTGTGTTGGACAGGATGGGCCATTGACCTGATCCAACATGGCTTCTCTTATGTTCTTAGCCCTGCCTTTCTCAGCATGAGATCCTAGAGACAGACAAAACACAGGCTGATGGCTCAAAAGCCTGATTTGGTGTGTGATGCTATCCTCAGCTTTCACCTGTTAACCCCAATTAAGATCTACAGTTGTGGTAATTCAGCACAAAGGCTAACACCTCTCTCTTTCTTGTTCATGCCATCTGGAGAATTCAATATGGCCTTGGAACAGAAAATTGGACTGGCGTGTAGCATAAGAGCTCTCCCCGCAGAGCACGCCATGGAGACCACTTACTGCTAATGGTGTGGAAGTCCAAATGGCTGCCTGAAGAGCAGCGTCTCTTCTTCTGCTGCAGCCTTGAAGATTACATCAACAGCCATCGTAAAAGGCACGTAGCTGTTTTTTGTTGCCGAGATCATGAGTCGTCATGTAAACCAAATGTACAATTCAGCAAAACAGACATGCACAGCCTGTAGGGTTGCCAAGTCTGACTAAAGAAATATCTGGGGACTATCGAGCCAGAAGTAAGATTGTGACGAGCACGATTTAACTTCAAAGGGGGTTCCGGCAATCACATTGAAAGGGACCCTGCTCCTTTTAAATGCCTTCCCTCTACTGAAAATAATGGAGGATAGGGGCACCTTATTTGGGGGCGCATAGAATTGAAACCCACGGTCCAATCTTTTTGAAATTTGGAAAACGTTTTGAGGAGAGGCACCAGATGCTATGCTGAAATGTTGGTGCCTCAAAAAAAACAGCCCCTCTGGAGCCCGAGATTAGAGAACCACAAATGCCAGATGAAGAAACTGACTAGTCGCGTGCATATTGTTGTGAGCATTGGTTCCAGAAAATATGAAGTGAATTGATCAAGACGAAGGTCTACAACCGAAACACGGCTTTTTAACCCTAGAGAATGTGTTATCATTTGCACTTCGTTATAAAGACATTGCCTGATGTGTTGAGTCTTCCATGTACTGTAAAGTAGCTTTTGACATCACAGACAACAAAGCTCGCCTACTAGGACTTTGAACTCCTTTGAGTCTTTACTCTACATGGACTCTTTCATGATGAACAATGGCAAATGCTTTATTGTAATTTTGATTTATAATTTTGGATATATACATTATATGCTATAAAATAGCATGAGATATTCCTTCAATAGTGAGTCTTTAAAAAATTCCTTGTACTGAGCAACTACAGCATATTCTTGTAAATTTCACTGAAATGGACTTTTTTGTAGAACACGGGTCTCCCCTGCTTCCCAACTGGGAACTGGGAACCCTAACAGCCTGACAAACTGCTGTAAACAAGTCTGGCAAATACATTTAGAAACGTGAGGATCTTTAGAACCCTCTCATCACACAAACCACAAATTATGTTGGAATTAGCAGATCAGTATGCCTGGACATTGGAGAAGTGTTAGATCTAAGGGTGCGTAGTTGTTATCTCCAGGGCATTTTTTGAGCAGGAACACACAGGAATGCAGTTCCGGTTGGCTTAGTGTCAGGGGGTGTGGCCTAATGGGCAAATTAGTTCCTGCTGGGCTTTTTTCTACAAGAAAAGTCCTGTTTATCTCCTTGAATGGGATGCCTCTCTCTTTGTCTGGACCCGGAAGCTGCTTCTCTGCCCCCTCCTCTCTCCCTGTGCCCTTTGTTCTCCTCCATTCTTTGCAAGGGTCCTCATAGAATCACAGGTCTCTCTTGTAGAAACAGTGCCCTCATATTTCCATACACATGATGCTGGATGATCTGACCACTAGGGAAAGGACTCTTTAGATTAGGCTTCTGCCTCTCCTTTTGACTGCAACCTGAATGTGAACTGGCCCTACTTGAATAAATAGAAGTTTTACTTTTGCAATGTACTTCTCGGAATATTTATTTATTGAAGTGATGATCTCACTTCTATGATGGGGCAAACTCTGCTGTATAAATCAAATATTGACCAATTCCGCAGGGCCTGCAAGACTACCCTTTTTCAAATGGCCTTCACTTCAATGTGGATTGATCCACTATATTCGGCCATCATAAACTACCGAGGTGAACATCTAGAGTATAGCACTGTAAATGTTAATTTTAATTGTAATTTTATGTTTTTAATTAGTAATTTATATATATCATTTTGACAATGTTTTATATTGTAATTTGTAAGTTTTACATGCTGTGAGCCGTCCTGAGCCTGCTTCGGCGGGGAGGGCGGGATATAAATAAATAAATATATTATTGTTATTATTATCTCAATGGAACATTTATAAAGCATTGGTTTGGGCTGCATACACAACTTTGCCATATGTTGATTGATAGCCAGGGTGGCCTGTTCATCTAGACCGCCAGCCATGGAAGGGCACCAAACAAATCAGCCACCCCCTCCCCCAGCTCCAGTGACTGTCTGGCCGTGGGGAGCCTTCTCTCTTCAGGAGGCATGGAGGACAGGGGGGAAGCCATCTTTCTGTTAGGGTGGAGGGGGCATACTATCTTCCTGTTCGGGTTGCCGGCTCAGGGTTGGGGAAGCCATGGAAATTTTGGGGGTGTAGCTCAGGGAGGGTGAGGTTGGAGAGCGGAGGAACCTCACCAGGGTACAATGCCACACAGTACACCCTATACAGCAGCCATTTTCTCCAGGGGAACTGATCTCTATTGTCTGGAGATTGGTGGTAATAGCAGGAGATCTCCAGGTTCCACCTGGAGGCTGACAACCCTACTTTCCTGTATTCCTGTGGAAAGCTAACTTGGGCACCCAAGGCACCCTTGCCTGCAGGGTCAAAATGCTCAGGTTGGCCCTGTCTATAGCCACCATTCACCACTGCATTGTCTTGTCCGACATGAGACAATCCATCTGCAAATTACTGCTATAGCAGAATGATAGCACCGCATCCAGCAATGTGTGGAAACAGCCTTGAACTTTCAGCAGCCAATGCAAAAGCAGCTGTCTTCTCTATGACTACAGTGTCCTTTTTCCCAAGTAAGAACTTGAATTTTATTTTATTTTTTGCAGATTAGGGATCAGATTAAGCTATGCTTTAAGAATACCCTTACAGCTAGTAGTACAATTAAATGGATAGCATGTTCTTAAAGTCCAGTTTGGTGTAGTGGTTAAGAGCGTGGACTCTTATCTGGGAGAACCGGGTTTGATTCCCCACTCCTCCACTTGCAGGTTGGAATGGTCTTGGGTCAGCCATAGCTCTCACAGAGCTATCTTTGAAAGGCCAGCTTCTGGGAGTGCTTTCTCAGCCTACCTACCTCACAGGGTGTCTCTTGTGGGGGAGGAAGGTAAAGGAGATTGTCAGCTGCTCTGAGATTCAGAATGAAGGATGGGATACAAATCCAATATCACCACCGTCACCACCACATCTGAATCTCTGCTTGGATTCTGGAGTTCTGAATTAACTGTTCAGACTTCCAAAGTAAAACAAATGCTTTAGGAATCCTTCACTATACCATTTGTTTTCATTCCCTAATTTTCTGCAGAGCATCATGCACACCTAGGTTTTTTGTTGTTGTTTTTAGTTCCTTCTGTCTATGCACACCATATCTTCCCTTCTTGGCTACTGGCCTCTGCCCGTGTGTAAACCTTGCCAGAAAAGTGGCATCCATGGGCAACCATGGCATTCACCAACACCTCTCCTGGCACCTGCAAAGTATTTTTTGAAAGTGGGTGGGGCCAGGTGTCCTTTTGTTAAGCAAGCTTTCTGATTGGCTGTTAGAATTTTGATTGGCTGTGCAGCCACTGCTACACATAACTGTGTGACTTGAAAGGATCATAACTGTGTGACTTGAAAGTAAGTGGAGGCTTCCATTTTGTGTCTGGCTCCGCCTCCTGCGGCAACCTATGCTGTGACAGAATTCCAATGAGAGGTCTTCCTAGAGAGACCTTCCAACCCCAGGCTAAGGAGAAAGATATGTATCTTTCCAGCGGGAGTAGAGTTCTACCTAGGCTTGCCAATCCCCAGGTCTCAGCAGGGGTTCTCCCACTTTCCCAGGCTCCTTCCCGCCCCCAGTCAGCTGGCCGGTGGGGGGAAGCCCCGCCCCCACAGCCACCATGTGACTTTCCACCTCCGGAGGCTTCAGTCTCCGATTAGAAAGGGGTCCTCTTAGGATGGTGTGTCTGTGTTACGTTGAAGAAGTTGGCAGCAACCCATGAGTAGAGACACCAATCCCTTGCTTCAGAGTTGCCAGAAACGGGGGGGGGGGGAGGGAGGGAAATGCCTGCTGGGGACTTCATTATTCCTTATGTGGAGATCGATTCCCATAGAATGGGGAATTGATCTGGAGGTATCGGGGGCTCTGGGGGGGCTGTCTTTTGAGGTAGAGGCACCAAATTTTCAGCATAACACCCAGTGCCACTCCTCAAAACACCCCCCCCCCCAAGTTTCAAAGAGGTTGGACCAGAGGGTCCAATTCTATGAGCCCCAAAAGAAGGTGCCCCTATCCTTCATTATTTCCTATGGAAGGAAGGCATTTTAAAAGGTGTGCTGTCCCTTTAAATGTGATGGCCAGAACTCCCTTGGAGTTCAATTATGCTTGTCACACCCTTGCTCCTGGCTCCACCCCCAATGTCTCCTGGCTCCACCCCCAAAGTCCCCCGGTATTTCTTTAATTGGACTTGGCAACCCTAGTTCTACCAGTTGTTTGCCAAACACAGAGTGTTCTTCCCACCTCTCTGGCTTCTTTGCCTGGAATCTGTTCATGGCTTGAACAGAAAGAGTTCTGTACCAATCAGCCCCCTGAGATCTCTCCCACAAGCCTTCCAGCACTCTTCTGTTTCCCTCCTCTCCCCCCAAACGCAGCTGACAAGCAAATTACTGCATGCACTTGCAGGTAAGTGTGAATCTGTGCCAACCTTCACAGTGTAATTAAGTCCTGCTGTAATAATTTAATACCAGTGCGGATCTTGAGCATGCAGTTATGGTCATAACTCAAAATCATGGCTAATACATTTGTTGGAGAAGAGCCTCCTCGAGCTGGAAGAGAGAAGACAGAGGGGGTGTTTTCATGTGGAGGTGACCCTCACTCTTTGGTTATGTCAGGCATTTTCCCTTGGGCAGAGAGGATTCTACAAGAAGCAGCTTCCATCTTATGACCTGCTCCTTTGGCCTCAGTCATGTGACTTGAACTTCACAAACTGTTATCCTTACACCATCTTCTGTTTCCTTCCTTACCCCATGTCTTTCTCATCAGAGGTGCCCAGTTTTGTCAGTGTTATTTTTGTATCAATAAAACAAGCATTGTACATGAGCGTAAATCCATACCCAGAAGGTGTTCCACATTGCTGCTCTCTTCTTACTGCCCTTTCTGATTATCCACTGAAAAATTACTGCTGAGATTATGAAATCCTGAAGGCAAAAACAAATTTCACCTTTGATTTCACACAGGAGGGTAATGCAACATCCCTCCACCAGGTAGCTTACAGTTTGGTGTTCCACAGCCTGCCAAGCTCCCATTTTGACCTGTAGCATGCTAGCCTCCAACCTTTTACCTGGGAAGATTTCTAGGGACCCCTGGTCCTCTCACACCAAGGCCAATAACTCAGACTGAGAGCTCTGTCCTCAGATACCGCCTTTATATGACCTAGAAGAGCTGGATTGGTCCTTGGGTGTCAGCTGACTCAGTCAAGGGAAGAGGCTGCTATGAATGGTGCCCTTGACAAGCACAGCTCAGTCTTCAGGGATTGCTGGCAGAGATGCAGCTGAGACCCTGATCATGGTTGCTAGGAGATCCATTTTAAGTAGGGTTGCCAACCCTTCCCAGAAATTCCTGGATATTTGGGGGCAGTCCTGGGGGCAGGAGAAAGAAGGGAGCTCAGTGAGGGTAGGATGCCAATAAGCCTGCCCTCTGAAGCTGCCCTTTTCCTCCAGGTGATCTCTGCAGTCTGGAGATCTGTTGTAATTCAGAGAGAATCCCAGGCCTCACCTCTTGGTAACAATAGACAGCATCTCGCAGACGCTCTTGAGGCCCTTCAAAGAGCCTACTGCAAGTTAATCTGAGAAAGATGACTCAGCATCCAGCTTGTCCTGGCAATCGTGCACTCCTCTCATTCATCCCTAGGGTTTCCAACATCCAGGTGGGGCCTAGAGAACTCCCAGAATTTCAACTGGTCTCCAGACTGCAGAGATCTGTTCACCTGGAGGAAAAAGGCTACTCTGGAGGCTGGACTGTATGACATCACACCCTGACAAGGTCCATGGTTGCCAGGTTCCCCTTTCCCCCAGACACCCCCCGGGGGGTGGATAAGGGGGTTGCCAAATCCAGATTGGGAAAATCCTGGAGATTTGGGGGTGGAGCCTGGGGAGGACAGGGACCTCAGATGGTTGTAATGTCCTAGAGTTCACCCTCCAAAGCATCCCTTTTCCCCACAGGAACTGATGTCTGTAGTCTGGAGATGAGCTATAATTCCAGGGGAATCTCCAGGTCCCAGGTAAGGTTTGCCAGCCTGCAAGTGAGGCCTGGAGACCTCCTGCTTTTACAGCTGATCTCCAGCTGGCAGAGACCAGCTCCCCTGGAGAAAATGACTGCTTTGAAGGGTGGACTCTATTATAGAGACCACCCTTCAAAGCAGCCATTTTTTCAGCAAGGGAGCTGATTTCTGGTACCATGCTGAGGTCCCACCTCTCCCCAATTCCCATCCTCTCTCAGACCCACCCCAGTCTCCAGGTATTTTCCAAAACAGATCTGGAAAGCCAATCCCACCTGGAGGCTAGCACCCCAACCAAAGTCCCTCTTCATCCTCAACCTCACACTCCTCAGACTCCTCCACCCCAAATTGCCTAGAGTTTCCTAACCCAGAGTTGCTATGACAACCCTATTTATTCCCTCCCCTTCCTCCAAGGGTGATCCCATTCCCTTTTCCTCACATATGGCAAATTAAGCCAAGAAAGACTGACTGGCTTCAGGACACACACTACTGAATCTTTAAACAAATATGTCTTCACTCTACTTGTATGCATGTTTCAATGAATATTAATATTTCCTTAACTCTTTTTGCTGATGGGCAATAATCAAACTCAGTAAGATGGGTTTATTGGCTTAGGGAAGAAACAAAGAAGTTCTGACAGGATCATTTTTTAGTCTCTCCTTGATTTCATACTAAATTTAGATGTTTATAGTTTTCAGTGGCATTTTCTTTTATGATATAATTGCATTGCCTCCTACTTGTTATTATCTGGATTCTTATGAACAAATGTGTAAGAAAGTTTTCAGTCGAGTCAAGTTAAAATACTACTGAGTCCATAAATCCTGAGTGTGGCATAGCGCAGGGGTCCCCAACCCTCGGGCCGTGGACCAGTACTGGTCCGTGGCCTGTTAGCAACTGGGCCATGGAGCGAGGCACAGGCACTGCACCACCCCTTTTGCCTGCTTGGGACCTGGGCGGACGAAAGAGGCAGCATGGCCTTGCTCTGAAGCACCATCTCTTTCATCCGCCTAGGTCCCAGGTGGGCGGAAAGGGCAGTGCTGCAGCAACCTTTGCCTACCCCTCATTTAAAGGCCCCCCATGGGGGGGCAGGGATTGGGTGTGGGCGGAGGGCAGCATGGGGCAGCAAAAACCCCAGCACCCCCCCCCACACACACACACGCACCAATCCATAGAAAAATTGTCTTTCACAAAACAGGTCCGTGGTGCCAAAAAGGTTGTGAGTCGCTGGGATAGTGGTTACAGGACTGGACTAGGAGCTGGGAGACCCAGGTGCAAATCCTGACTCTGCTGTGGAAGCTTACTGGAGGACCCTTGGCTAGTCACACTCTCACATCCTCCGGTTTTGGATGTGAAGATAAAATGAAGGAGGGGAGAATGATCGAAGCTGCTTTGGGTCCCCCCGCAAAAAAAAAAAAAGATTATAAATACCTAAATTAATGAATGAATGAACAAATGAAAAGCTTCTTCCTGCATTTGAAAAGCTATCCGTTTCTTGGGCACAGATCCTTGGCCTGCCTCCCTTTCTGTTCCTTCATCAGTTGCCTTCCAGTCAAGATAGACTTCCCCCCAAAAAAAGATAAGTGAAGATTCTGCCTTCCTCAAATCGTTTAAGTGGAAGATAAGTGATTTTTGTTAAACGAAAACAGGTCTCTGTTTGCTCAGCAGCCTTTGAACTGGTGTTCTTTTGATGTGTCATGCACATGGATGGTGCCGCCACAGATGCCCTTGTGCAAGTGAATCGCCTTGGAGCTCCAAAGGAATACCAAGATGAAGGGAATTTGTCATGTGTTCTATGCCATGTTGGGCAGGAGAGGGAAGGAAGAGAGAGGAAGAGGAGGGGGGGGGGTTATGAGCACCTCAATGAAAACCTTACAGCATGAAAGTGCAAATTGGACAATCATGGGCTAGGTTTTCTGCTGAAACAAATCAACATTCAGTACCAATTTAGACCTGATCTGGTGCCAAGAACAGCTGGATTCTGTGACTTGCAAATTAATCGTGCCAATTAAGCACACTTTGAACCTTATTTCCTTATTCTGCATAATTTATTGGCAGTTTTGATCACAAAGCACAGTGCTGTGTTGAATAGTCTCCAGCGCTGCAGTTTCAAGTCACAGCTAACAATCCCTCCCCCTCAAAATTAGTCTTTGAGAATATTTACCTGCCCTTCCATCTTCTGCAGACCCACCCCCCTTCCAGCTGTTGTTGTGGCTTCTTTTCTGGAATAGTCCCATGAATGATGTCATCCAATTGGGATGTGACAAAGCCAAGGCACTGTGTAGCTAATCAGGATTTAACGGTATGATGATGTCATTGAAGACAATGACAAAAAAAATTTGACCTTGTCTGGTTGGGCAAAAAAAAAAAAAGAAGACGACGACGACAAGTAAGGACAATGGAGAATGAAGGCAAGTAAAGGCAATTTAAAGGGACAAGTGAATATTAGAATATTTAAAAAAACAAAAAAAAGGGAAAGTGACACTGCAGAAAATGTTGGACCCCCCCCCCAAACATAAAAATAGGCATTTGTGCACAGCCCTTATTTTGCATAATTTATTCTGAGGAAGTGTGCTAGAACATGAAAGCTCATACCCAGAATTTAACTTTTTTAGTCTTAAAGGTACCACTGAACTCAAACTTTGTTCTGCTGCTTCAGACCAACGTGGTGTTCCCTCTAAGCTGAGTTAGCGTGAGCTAGCTCACAGGTTTTTTGGCCTCCAGCTCACACATTTTTGCTTAGCTCAGGAAGGATGGCCCCAGAGCAAACTAGTTTATGCAGTAGCCAAATGGCTCACTCACAACTTTAATGCCAGGAGCTCACAAAGTAGGATTTTTGCTCACAAGACCCCACAGCTTAGAGGGAACATTGGGCTATCCACCTGAAATTATTCTGATTCTGTTAGTTATGACCTTACAAGTCTGTTTGCTATTATTTCTCACAAAAATGGAAGCATGTCTTGGCAACTATTAAAGCCACCTGCGTGTGGTGACTTTGACTGACTGTGTCTTTGTGTTAAAGGCAATGCACTCCAGGCATGCTCAGGGGCACTTTCTCACTGTGTCCCACATTCCACAGCAGTGTCCAGCATCCCGAATAGGCAGAGTCCTTGCCAAATCCTACACTCCCATGCACCCCAAAGAGACTGGCTGTGAATAAATAATGGCTATGATCCTATGATTTCTGTTCCACCTCCTCTTGTGGAGCGTGTCCCCCCTGCCGCTAGGACTTCCACTGATGCCAAAGTAATGTGTCACAAGGAGCCCTTGAAGAATGTATTGTTTTTGTTAGATCCCCAGCATACAGATTTTTTTACAGAATTTCACAAGCCTAAACAGACAGGTCTCCACCCCAAGGGGCTCGCTCTCTGCAGGCTATGAACCACAGCGTGGGCTTTTGTATGGCAGGTATTCCAGCTCCCCAGAAACAAAGCACTTTGATGCATCTAAGGACTTTCTTATGTTTTTAAAATGTATTAAAGTGGCATTTCAAGGTCATTCCAGCACACCTCTCCAATCCCCAGGGAATCCTCACTTTACCAGCCTTTGCTGAAAAAGGATTTTTGTGTGTGTGTGTGCTTGGCACCAGCAAAGTAAGAGAGAGCAAGGAGATTGTCTCCTTTGCGTCGAGGGGAGGAGATAGGATTCTGCTCTGTCTTAGAAAACCGGCCTCCGTTGGGACTGAAAGGGACAGAGGCAGCGTCTGCTGCAGATAGCAGGCAGCTTTTCCGTCTCCTGTTCCTTCGTTCCTGTCTATCTCTCGTGCAGCTAGCAGTCTGCCTGTCTCTTTATCTTTCCCTGGTGGTTTTTTTTTTGGAGGGGGGGGGGTTTCTTCTGTGAATAACTGGGAGAAATATTGTTATCCACAGTCTTCCTCCCTTGCCTGAACTGCAAGAAGTTGACGTGACGGCAGCTGCAAGTTTGGTTTCCTTGGGACAAAAGAACAGGGGAAATTGATGGGGGGTTTTTTGGTCTGTTTGTTGCTAATACCTGTTTATTTATTCTCATTGAATAGCATTGTTTTAAGAACATAAGAGAAGTCATGTTGGATCAGGCCAATGGCCCATCCAATCCAACACTCTGTGTCACTCAGTGGCCAAAAAACCAGGTGCCATCAGGAGGTTCATCAGTGGGGCCAGGACACTAGAAGCCCTCCCACTGTTGCCCCCTACAAGCACCAAGAATACAGAGCATCACTGCCCCAGACAGAGAGTTCCACCAATACCCTGTGGCTAATAGTCACTGATGGATCTCTGCTCCATATGTTTATCCAGGGCATTTTTTGGAGCAGGAACTCTTTTGCACATTAGGCCACACACACCTGATGAAGCCAATCCTCCAAGAGTTTTCAGTAGGCCCTGTAAGAAGAGCCCCGTAAGCTCTTGGAGGACTGGCTACATCGGGGTGTGTGGCCTAATGTGCAAAGGAGTTCCTACTACAAAAAAACTGGCTGGCTACATCGGGGTGTGTGGCCTAATGTGCAAAGGAGTTCCTGTGTTTATCTAATTCCCTCTTGAAGCTGTCTTCTGGCCAGGCAGATAGTCTTCAAAGCCCGAGCACAGCAGAGCAGCCTGGGATGATGGGCTGAGTGTCAGATGAGAATCGGAGAGACCCTGGTTCAAATCATGGCAACATATTCTTTAAATTTATCAAGAGCCCTTCCTCTGAGGAGCTTGAGCTGTGTTCCCTCCTCTGTTTTATGCTCACAACAACCCTACAAGGTAGGTCAGGTTGAGAGAAAGCCACCGGACAAGGGCACTCAGTGCATCCACAGTAGCATGGGGAGATGACCACAACAGCCCCTACAACCCCAACCTCAGCAACCGCAGCAACCCCTGCCACCACCGCAGCAACCCCAGCTGCCACCACTGCCGAGGCCAGTGGATTACAGTAGGGGCCAAGAGTTGGATGCTGTGGAGTGTATGGGACAGTCACTTTGTGTTCAGTCCCTTCTGCTTTCAGAAATTTTTTAAACTCATTGCTGCAATATTCACCACCTCCATCTGTCAGCAAGCTTTGAGGTGCGCGCCCAAATCTGTTTTTAACCATGGCAACATAGTCTTTAAATTTATCAAGAGTCTCATCTGTTGATTTGAGCATATAGACAGTGCTATATTTTGTCTTTGCCTCTGTGAATACTGAGAAAAATTCATTTCTCCCAATCAAAGCTTTTATAGGCCCAACGACATCACTGAATATTGTTTCCAAAAACCTTTCCTAATGCACACTGCTTTTTCCAATGAAGCAAGGTGCAGTTCCTTTTGCTCTCAGACAAACATCACATCTTTCCTTGGATTTATCACAATGCACAACATCAAGTCCACAATCCTTTAGCAACTTCTCAACATGCTTCTGTGTGCTAACTTTACATGCCAAGCATAAACACATCTCCTGTGGTCACACTTTGTGCCTTCAGTCTGGCGAAGTCTTTTCCACAGCATCAACAGCATCTGACCTTTCACTTAGATCCATAATATAATGAGCTCCATTTCTTTCATCCAGTTTAAAACTAATTCCAGAATTCTTCTGAATAACTTCACCATCATCTCCTTCATCAAGATATACAGCATAATTATTTCTTATAAGCACTTGGCTTGAAAGTAAATTCTCAATTGATTCAGGTGCATAAGCTACATTTTTCAGTCTTACTGGCATTAAATCTCTATCAGTGGTAAGCAATTTCATTTTGATCTCACCCACACCACAAACTTGTAAGGGTTTCTGGTTGGCACCTATCATTTCAGATCTCTTTCCAACACTTTCCAACACTTGGGACTTCAAAGTGGGAGATACAGTGTTCCTGTCCACCAAGAACTTGCCATTACCACAAACATCTAAAAAACTGGCCTACAAGTTCTTGGGACTGTTTCGTATAAAACGTGTAATCAATAAAGTGACCGTAGAACTAGAATTGCCAAAATTGTTTAGCAAGATACACCCAATCTTTCATTGCAGCTTACTTCGAAAAGACCCTGGAGTGATGCCCTGGCACCCTAGACCCAAAGCTCCGGATCCTAACCTGGTGGGAGATCTGAATCACTATGAAGTAAAAGAAATCTTAGATACGAAGCTGAAGCAGGGTGTGTTATACTTTCTGATTAAATGGAAACATTTCTCAACAGCCCGCGACAAATGGGTAATAAGTTCAAATGTGAGGGCCCCAGTATTAATTAAACAATTCTATGCTAAATATCCTTCAAAGCCCAGAAGAGGGGCTTAGGGTGGGCAGTATGTCAAGCACGCTCATTTTTAGATTGCATTTTACTATGTATAGAGCACGACATCAGCTCTCCAGCTCTCCCCATTATTTACAACCCAGAGGGCAAGTAGCGAAAATATCTGGCCCTGGGATGTTTATACTATAGGCTGTCCATTGGTACCTCAAAACCACCTCCCCCGGTTTCACACAGACAACGCTTATCTCTTCACAGAGAAGTGTGAGAAGGTTTTGATGTTTTCAATAGCCTAAGATTCCTTAGTAGTAAAATAGATAGTTGCTTAGTAACCTTTGAACCCGTGACTCAAGTATGCATCTGTAATGTAACCTTTGATGATATCCTATATAGCAACTGTGTAACTGTTGGGACTCCATTACTCCCAAGGCTTATGTCCTTGGCAAAGCTCTTGAGTTTCTTACAATAAACCTATCTTTTGATTCAAAACAAAAGGACTCTGTTATTGGAAAATATCGGCGCTTGACAGGTGGGCTCCCATCCATATAGTAACAAGGGCCGATCTTGCTTAGTTTCTGACATCTGATGAGATTGGTCTAGCCTGGGCCATCTAGGTTAGTAGTACAGGTGAGGAAAAGTTCCCTCTGTCTCCATTTTCTCTCCTCAGGCAGGTGAGATGACGACGACATTGGATTTATATCCCACCCTCCAGTCCAAATCTCAGAGTCTCAGAGCGGTTCACAATATCCTTTATCATCCTCCCCCACAACAGGCACCCAGTGAGGTAGGTGGGGCTGAGAGGGCTCTCACAGCAGCTGCCCTTTCAACGACAGGCTCTGCCAGAGCTACGGCTGACCCAAGGTCATTCCAGCAGGTGCAAGTGGAGGAGTGAGGAATCAACCCGGTTCCCCTAGATAAGAGTCTGCACATTTAACCACTACAGCAAACTGGCTCTCAGATGTACCCAGTGCCCACTAGCCATCAAAGCCCATTAAGCAAAGTTGCATGTCATCAGACAACATCAGCAGCATTATTCTTGGGGTGCCTTTTGGCCTATTGCTCTGAGTCTAGCCTGCCTTAGAAGGTTGCTGCAAGGGTAAAACAGAGAACATAAGAGAAGTCTTGTTGGATCAGGCCAATGGCCCATCTAGACCAACACTCAGGTGCCATCAGGAGATCCATCAGTGGGGCCAGGACACTAGAAGCCCTCCCACTGTTGCCCCTCCCCCCACAAGCACCAAGAATACTCACTGCCCCAGACAGAGAGTTCCATCTGTACGCTGTGGCTAATAGCCACTGATGGACCTCTGCTCCATATGCTTATCCAATCCCCCTTTGAAACTGTCTATGCCCATAGCCGCCGCCAGCTCCTCTGGCAGTGAATTTCATGTGTTAATTACCCTTTGGTGAAGAAGTATTTCCTTTTATCCATTCTAACCCGACTGCTCAGCAATTTCATTGAGTGCCCATGAATTCTTGTATTGTGAGAAAGGGAGAAAAGTACTTCTTTCTCTACCTTCTCTATCCCGTGAACAATGTTGTAAACCTCTATCATGTCAACCCTCAGTTGACGTTTCTCCAAGCTAAAGAGCCCCAAGTGTTTTAACCTTTCTTCATAGGGAAAGTGTCCCAACCTTTTAATCATTCTAGTTGCTCTTTTCTGCACTTTTTCCAATGCTATAATATCCTTTTTGAGGTGTGGTCACCAGAATTGTACACAGTACTCCAAATGAGGCCACACCATCGATTTATACAGGGGCATAATGATACTGGCTGATTTGTTTTCCATTCCCTTCCTAATAATCCCCAGAAGTGTGAGGACTGCCAACCTTCAGGTGGGGCTTGGAGATATCTGGGAATTATCAATTCTTCTGGATTAAATGGCTGCTTTGGAGACTGGAGTCTATGGCATTCTACCTCGCGAATCTTCTTCCCTCCCCAAACCCCAGCCTCCACAGGCTTCATGTCCCAAATCTCCAGGAATTTCCCACCACAGAGTTGGCAAACCGAGGGAAAGGAGAAGCAGGTACACTAAGCACCTTGAAGGAGGGACAGGGCAAAAATATAATAGATACTGCATGGCAGTTTCTCTCTCCTATACCTTTTAATTTTTTTTAAAGTGGGATTATCTGCTTTCATGGATTTCTTTGAACAGCCTTGGATGTGCACGATGGGGGAGTGTGTTATAAAACTGCAAGAGATATCAATACATTAGCAAGCTACACATTTCATTTGCAAGGGGGGGACCCTCTTTCCTTTTAATCTTTGTTCTGCAAAGAAGGTGGCTCTTGCCTTAACAATGTGTCCGTGGGTTATTACAAGGCAACCTCTTCCCCCCCCTCCCCGCTGCACGCCTCCCCCAGCCACTTCATCAGCAGATCTGCGTGGAGGACAAGTTCCATTTAAAGCTGGCGATTGTCTCCCTCCGATTGCTGAGATTAAAAATCATTTGAGGGGATGGTGTTTTCAAGCAGCGTTGACCTTCTGTTCGAGCTCCTGATTGCTCCAGAGAGCTGAATGCTTTCATGGGCAGGTGTCTTGGAGACAGGGAAGAAAAAAGAGAGATGCTGCTATCCATTTCTCCGAAGCTTCACTCAGTCACTCGACACTCACAGAATTAAAAACCTGGCAAGCAGCAGCTTGAGTTCTCCCGGCATTTTTGTATTTTGCCACCAAGGTCATTGGCTACTGTCTTTGAGGAAGGACTGGGAAGATACTTCCTGTTCATCCCAGCAAGCTTGCTTATTGTCAGGGTCAAAGAGGGTGAAAGAAAATGGACGGTCCATTGGTTGGGATGAACTCAGCTCCTCAATTAGTCCTCTGTTAGCACTGAGTACTTGGGGATTCCCAAGGCATATGAACAAGAACTGGTGGTGAATGGGAAGAAAATTAATTCATTCAAGGTTGCTATGAGTCGAAAGTATCAGAAGAGGCTGCCTGTTGCATCTCTGCATGATTGGTTGTCTGGGTTTGGGGTTTTTTGGCTTTCTTCCACGCTGTCTTTGCTGAGACAGGACGAAAGAAATATTGCTGTTATTCTGCATTGGGTATGATTTGGTCACTTGCTCCTGATATAGAGATGTAGAAAAAGTACTCATCCTCAGTCATTTTGTCCTCACTCATGCTGTGTGCGTGAGCAGCCATTTATTAACATAGGGACCCCCACTCAGCAGCAATCTGGAGCCATGCAGGGTCTTGCACTGCCCATCGCCCATTTTAAGATCACAGCAGTTATATTCTGCTCAGGATGTGACCTGCTCTCCTCAGTGAGGGGTGGGGGGGAATCCAAGGGAACATTGGTGGGCACACCACTCATAGACAGTTTTGTCTACAGCCTCCAAACTCTGGGAGAGGCATGGGCTCTTCGTAGGAGAATCAGAGGCCTGGAAGTAGAAATGGTGCTGGATTTTGGAGAATACTTTCATTCTCTTTGAAAGCTGGCGTTTCTTTCGTAGCGCTTGGAATGAAATTGCAACCATCTTTTTTTCCCTGACCAAGATCGCAAAATGTAATTGTCAGTCTGATGTGAAAACAGATGCCTGTTCTGTTGCATATAAATGACAGAAAATATGATCAAAAAATTGGCAAGCTGGCAAAGGAAACTGGAGGGAGGGTGTGTGTGTGCAAATTCCAGCTATGTGAATCTATTGCTGCAAAAGAAAATAGAAGACCTGGGTGGGAGGGAGGAATCCTCAACAAAATGAAAACAAAATGGCAAAATGGCAAATTTTTTACCTCCCTAGATAGAAGGGCATAAACGTGTACCTCTTTGCATCAGTGAAAAGTTGGAGGATGTGCAGTGAACATGAGGTGAACTTTGCATCCAAAGAGAGTGTGCCACACAGCTGGCATGGCAGAGAAGTGGCGCACCAGGTCTGCTGTCAAAATTAACAAGCTGGACTGTTTAGACTCACGGCTGAAGATCAACGCACACCTGGGGAAACGGTACAGCAGCACCGTCGGTTTTGATTATCTCTGAAATTGGCACTGAAACATATAAACCGGAGGCGGTCAAAGCCTTGCCTGTTTCACTGATTCTGTGATCAATCACAGTGACCGAGTGGAAACCCGGGCTGACTTTACCGCCTGGTGGAGCCAAGTGACCACCTGCGGTGGCAGATTTGGGGTGACATAAAAAGGTAGCAAAGGCCAGGGGGTTAATTGACCAAGGCTGTTCCTTTTTGATGATACTTAGCTATATGTGGAATTGTCCCCAAACTTGAGATTTCAGCTACTGTGGTAGAATGGTTAGAGTCAGGGCTTTTTTGTATCAGGAACTCCTTTGCATATTAGGCCACACACCCGTGATGTAGCCAGTCCTCCAAGAGCTTACAGTAGGCCCTGTACTCAGAGTCCTGCAAGCTCTTGGAAGATTGGCTACATGAGAGGGGTGTGGCCTAATATGCAAAGGAGTTCTTGCTACAAAAAATGGTTAGAGTGTGTTTGGGTGTCTCCAACAGGTAGCTTGTCAGTAACCAATCACTTGCTGGCTGCTGAAGACTAAGTCACAGTCCCTAGAACAGTGGCTGTCAACCTTTTTGGCACCAGGGACCAGTTTTGTGGAAGGAATTTTTCCACAGACCAGTGTGTGTGGGGGGGGTGCTGGGTTTTTTGCCACTCCAGGTTGCCCCCACAGTCCCTCCCTGCCCCCCGGCGTCTTTAAATGAGGGGTAGGCGAAGGTTGCTGCCGCGCTGCCCCTTCTGCCCCCTCCCTGAGACCCAGGTGGATGAAAGAGATGGTGCTTCAAAGTGAGGCAGCGCTGCCTCTTTCATCTGCCCGGGTAGGTCTACTACCCACATGAGAAGTGGTAAAAATTTGGGTACTGTCTACGTCTCTCAACATAAGGAATTATAGGACAGTGGGCTTTAGTACCGTCTCTCAGCACTAATGAAGAAGCATTTATATTTTGATGAACACTTATAAGAATTTTGGTTTGTGAAGGAAGTACATTTATATTTGAAACAGAATAGAAAAGAGATTTGTCTAGCGATTGCTTGCAACTTATAATTTCACAGTGGTTTGTTCTTGTTATTACAGGTCCAGAGGGGGGCAGTGTGCTGCCCCTACCTCACTCCGCGGCCCAGTTGCTAACAGGCCACGAACTGGTCTGCGGCCTGGGAGTTGGGAATCTCTGCCCAAGAAGACCCAGGAAAAGATCACCAGATGGACTGCCCTTACCAGACTCAAAGACCTGGGAAGACCAACCTGAGCCCAATTTCAGGAAATGGGCAGGATAGAAATTAGATTTGTTCAGGGCTTTTTTGGTAGAAAAAGCCCAGCAGGAACTCATTTGCATCTTAGGCCACACCCCATGATGTCACCACTATTTCACATAGGGCTTTTTTGTAGAAAAAGCCCAGCAGGAATTCATTTGCATATTAGGCCACACTCCCTGATGCCTAGCCAGTTGGATCTGTGTTCCTGCTCATAAAAAGCCCTGAAGGTGTTGTTGTTGTTGTCGTCGTCATCATCGTCGTCATCATCTTACTTGATGTGTCTCTCTGTGCAAAGGGAATTAAAACCAGTCCTACCTTTAGCTGGAAGGAGGGAAGCAAATTTAAACATATTTTCAGGGAATTATATATAATATAGGGCTTGAGAAAACTTCCATTGTTTGTGCATAGCTGAGCATCTCACAGGGTCTGTGTGTCAGACTAATACTGGCAAAGCATGTGTTCAAATCCCCATGCAGTCAGGACAGGGTTGTCAACTCCGCATTCGAAAATTCCTGGAGATTTGGGGTGTAGTCTAGTGGGGCTGGGGGTTGGGACCTCATTGGGGTATAATTCCATAAATTCCACCCTGCAAAGTAGCTGCTTTCTCCAGTGGAACTGATCTCAGTAGCCTGAAGATTGGTCATAAGTCCAAGAGATACCCAGGCCCCACATGGAGGCTGGCAACCCAATCCAGCCATGAGGCTCCACTTGGGTTGATAATTCTCTTTCCCAGTTTAAACCACCTCACAGGGAAGTTGTGAGGATAAAATGAGAACTCTGTCCCCTATGGTAGCCAACCTCCAGGTGGAGCCTGGAGATCTCCTGCTATAACAATTGATCTCCAGATAAGTACATAAGATCATAAGAGAAGCCATGTTGGATCAGGCCAGTGGCCCATCCAGTCCAATACTCTGTGTCTCACAGTGGTCATAAAAACCAAGTGCCATCAGGAGGTCCACCAGTGGACTAGAAGCCCTCCCACTGTGGCCTCCCAAGCACCAAGAATACAGAGCATCACTGCCCCAGACAAAGAGTTCCAACAATATGTTGTGACTAATAGCCACTGATGGACCTCTGCTCCATATGCTTATCCAATCCCCCTTTGAAATTGTCTATGCTCATAGCCGCCGCCACCTCCTGTGGCAGTAAATTCCATGTGTTAATCAACCTTTGGGTGCAGAAGTACTTCCTTTTATCAGTTCTAACCTGACTGCTCAGCAATTTCATTGAATGTCCACAAGTTCTTGTATTGCGAGAAAGGGAGAAAAGTACTTCTTTACCTTCTCTGTTCCATGCATAATCTTGTAAATCTCTATCATGTCACCCCTCAGTCGACGTTTCTCCAAGCTAAAGAACACCAAATGTTTTAAACTTTCTTCATAGGGAAACCCTAACCCTAACCCAACCCTTTAATCATTCTAGTTGCCTTTACCTGCACTTTTCCCAATGCTATAATATTTTTTTTGAAATATAGTGACCAGAATTGTACACAGTACTCCAAATGAGGCCGCACCATCGATTTATACAGGGGTATTATGATACTGGCTGATTTGTTTTCAATTCCCTTCCTAATAATTCCTAGTGTGGCGTTAGCCTTTTTTATTGCAATCTCACACTGTCTCAACATTTTCAGTGAATTTTCTACCATGACCCCAAGATTTCTCTCTTGGTCAGTCTCTGCCAGTTAACACCCCATCAACTTGTATTTTTAGCTAGGATTTTTGGCCCCAATGTGTATTACTTAGCACTTGGCTACACTGAACCTCATCTGCCATGTTGACGCCAACTCGCCCAGCCTCAACAGATCCCTTTGGAGTGCCTCATAATCCTCTCTGATTCTCACCACCCTGAACAATTTAGTGTCATCCGCAAACTTAGCCACTCCACTGCTTACTCCTAACTCCAAATCATTAATGAACAAGTTAAAAAGCGTGGGACCCAGTACTGAGTCCTTCAGCACCCCACTGCTTACCATCCTCCACTGCGAAAATTGCCCATTTATACTCACTCTCTGCTTCCTATTAATTAGCCAGTTTTTGATCCACAAGAGAACCTGTCCTTTTACTCCATGACTCTCGAGCTTACTAAGGAGCCTTTGATGAGGAACTTTATCAAAAGCTTTCTGGAAGTCAAGGTAAACAACATCTATTGGGTCTCCTTTGTCCACATGTTTGTTCACCCCCTCAAAGAACTCTAACAGGTTAGTGAGACAAGATCTTCCCTTACAGAACCTATGGTGAGTCTTCCTCAATTACTTTTGTTCATCAATGTGGCTACTCACTCTCTCTTTGATAATGGTTTCCACCAACTTTTCTGGTATTGAAGTCTGACTGACTGGCCTGTAATTTCCTGGATCAGATGACAGAGATCAGTTCCCCTGGAGAAAATGGTTGCTTTGGAGGGTGGTCTCTAGGGCATTAGACCCTGCCGAGGTCCCTCCCTTCCCCAAACCCCGCCCTCTTGAGGCTCTGCCACCAATATCTCCCCTTCCACAGCTGGCAACTCTAGTGTCCACTCTTCTGAGCTCCTGCTAAGAAAAGTGGGCTAAAATTGTGATCCAGTTTTATTGGGAATGAACTCCAAAACATCCTTAATTAGATCATTTGCTTGCCCAGGTACATTTTCCTCATCAACCTTGTCCTTCCCGGCCCCCTTAATGGGAACGCTTCACCTGAAGGTGATGAACAGCAGAGCAGCGGGCAAAATGCTTGGCTCCTCTCCCTGCACAAAAGGAAATGGAAATTAATTACCGGCTGTTCATGTTTGGACTCGGCTGGTTGTTTTTGCCACAATGTGTTTGCAGACGGTACTTGCAACAACACAATCCCAGCTCTCTTGGATGTGGCTGGCTTGGTGGCAGCGGCGGTGACGAGGACAGCTTCGGAGAAGCAGCGGGGCGGAAAAGATGGAAATGCAGAAGTGGAGTGAATCACAGGGGAGGGCCGCCAAGTCTTGTTTACTAAGTACACCCCCTCCCTGTGATTAATGCATCGGAATGAGAAACTCAGCATGCCTGGACATTTGGGGGGGGAGGGCTACATCACTCTTAAGGGTATATAGGTGTTATCTTCTTGAATGGGATGCCTGTCTTTGTTAACCTGGGAGCTGCTTTCCGACCCCTCCTCTCTCTCTTTCTCCCTTTGTCCTCTCACTCTATCCTCACATGGCCTTCCATAGATAGGCATGTCTCTGCAGATTTGTCCTGTAGAGGCAATGCCCTCGTAACTCCCACACCCATGATGCCAGACTAGCCATTTGCAAGATGGAAAGTACTCTGTAGATTAAGAACACGACCAATTTCCCACTAGCCTTACCTCACTCTCACTCTCTTATTCTCTTCGGGGCATCCGTTGGATTTCACACTATCTGCCCCGGGGCTGCAACTGGCTTCGCCTTTTTCGCTGAGAAGAGGAGAGTGAGAGCAAGGTAAGGCTAGTGAGAAATCAGTCCATCAGCCAGCAGCAGCCATTGGCCAGCTGCTTCTATGAAGATGAAGCACACAGAAGCAAAAACACTAAACCCCCCTCCAAACCCCCCCCCCCTTTGTTATTAATCCTCCTTGCCAATGAATCCAACAGCAAACAGATATTTATGAGCAGAGTGAGTTCAAATCCCAAGCATATTGTTCGTCAAGATTGCCATTGGTATGACTCTGCTTGGAACCACTTTATGTTGGGTAAAAGGGAGTATTTTAGAGGCATTCAGAACTTCAAAGTTTATTGTAAATTTTTTCAAGCAATCTGGTTTCCTATTGTTAAGTTCTTGCAAGATAAGGAAATTGTTTCTTCTAATATACATTATCAAGAGCTATTGAATTGTCAGACTTGAGGAACTTTGTAGAAAAGGATACGCCCTGGACTTTTCTCTATGTGTTGTCCTTGACTGTGGATATAATAAGTAGTGATTTCTGGTTTAGGTTTGTATTGTTTTGTTGTACGTCGTATATGCAGTGCTGGCCCTAGGGTGCATGGCGCCCCAAGCAGCCTCCCTGCCTGGCACCCCCCTGTCCCCTTCCACAGTGCTGCACTCCGTCACTTGCCCTCTTCCTCCAGCGGCGAGCTTTGGGGGGGTGGAGCATGGCAGAAGGGAAGGGAGGGGGCTGGCAGTGGCAGGCAGCAGCGGTGGTAAGTTTCAGGGGGAAGGCGGAGCATGGCAGAAGGGAAGGGAGGGGGCTGGCAGTGGCTGGCAGCAGTGGCGGTGGGGGGGGGAGAGAGGCAAAGTAGGCAGTTGTCTTGTGCACCGGGAGGAGGGGAGCCCAATTCGGCGCCACCCCTCCTGGTGCTCTAAGCAGCCACCTAGTTTGCCTAGTGGGTGAGCCGTCCCTGCATATATGTATGATAGAATATTTTTTTTTAATTGCCATTTTCTTGGGCAGATTGTCTTGATGCTCATCACAGTGCCACCCACAGTGGTGCTGTCCTGAAGACATAAAGGGTTGTACATTTAGGGGAGGAGCTGTGGCCCAATGAAAGAGCCTTTCTTTTGCACAAGGAAAGTCCCAGCTGCAATCCCCAGCATCTCCAGTTCAAAAGGACCAGTTAGTAGGTGATGGGAAAGACCTCCACCTGAGACCCTGGAGAGCCACTGCCAGACTGAGTAGACAATACCGACCCTGATGGACCAAGGGCCTGATTCAGCATAAGGCAGCTCTACGTGCTGATTTGTAAGGGCAAACACGTAGCCTTGATGCTCAGCAGCCAGTACCACCCACCTCCCCATAGCTGAGACAGGGATTCAGGGATTTCAACTCACAGGCTGTGAATTCAGAGGAAACAGGCTTCTGAGCGCCTCATTCAAATTTCTCCCTCCACCTTGCATTTCTGGGTCCTGGTTCTGAAATGGGTCCATGAAGTTAGGAACTCTCCACTGTTCTGCTTTTAAAAAAAATAAATCTGAATTTTATCCAAAGTACAGCACCACGTGTACTCCACTGCAACTTTCCACTCTTTTGGTTCATTTGCACCTCACCCCCCCACTTTGATTAATGTGTGCATGAGCATTGATTAAAATTATGCAGAACACACACACATACACACACACAGACCTCAGATTCGGCAGGAGCTCACAGGAGCACAGCTCCTGAACCTTTCTGAGGGTCCCCCCTCTTCCTCCCCACCTTCCTTGTCCATTGAATAGTAGATGCAGCTGCATCACAATCCCTGGATTAGGAGAGCAGGCAGCCAGCCAGCCAGCCACCAGGAGCTTTGCCACACCCCCAGCAGCCCTCATTATCCCCTGGAGAAGCCCACACCACCCCTTCTCCACTTCTTATGGGATTTAGGGCACCGGATGGCTTGCTGGCCTTCTGAATGGGGGGTGGCAGCCCAGGAGAACCCCAGGTGAGAGAAGCCTGCTTGGGCTGGCTGGATCTCTAGCCAGCCCAAGCAAGTCTCGCTCACCCAGGGCTCTCCTTTCTTGCATCAGGTTGCTTTTGGCTAGCGGGGAGGGGGGATATGCTAATGAGCTCCACCCCCTATTTTTCTACAAAACAACCCCTGTACACACAGGTTTCATTGCCAGCGTCTCCCATTTTAAAAGGATCAGGTTGCAGGTGATACAAAAGGTTTTGGAGAGCTATTGCCAGTCAGAGCAGACAATGCTGACCTTAATCACAGAATCATAGAGTTGGAAGGGGCCATACAGGCCATCTAGTCCAACCCCTTGCTCCATGCAGGATCAGCCTGCCCTAGAGCATCCCTGACAAGTGTTCATCCAGCTGCTGCTTAAAGACTTCCAGGGAGGGGGAGCTCACCACCTCCCTCGGTAGCTGATTCCACTGTTGAACAACTCTTAAGGTAAAAAAGTTTTTCCTGATATCCAGCCAGTACCCTCCCACCCTTCATTTAAACTTGTTATTGCAAGTCCTCTCCTCTGCTGCTGACAGGAACGGCTCCCTGCCTTCCTCTAAGTGACAGCCCTTCAAATACTTAAAGAGAGGGCTTGAATTCAGCAGGAGCTCACAGGAGCACAGCTCCTGAACCTCCAGCCAGGGTCTGCATGCAGTGGGGAGCTCTCCCCGCTGCACACAGATCCTGGGGCAGAGGCAAATGAGATAAGCCAGGGGTGGCCAACGGTAGCTCTCCAGATGTTTTTTTGCCTACAACTCCCATCAGCCCCAGCCAGCATGGCCAATGACTGGGGCTGATGGGAGCTGTAGGCAGAAAGCATCTGGAGAACTACCGTTGGCCACCCCTGAGATATGCTACTGAGCTCCTGCACCTTTCTTTCTACAAAACAACTCCTGAAAGAGAGCAATCATGTCCTCCCTCTACCTCCTGTTCTCCAGCCTTTCCTCCTAGGGCTTGGTCTCCAGGCCCCTGAACATCCTGGTCACTCTCCTCTGCACCCACTCCATTCTATCCGCCTTCTTTTTGAAGTGAGGCCTCCAGAACTGCACACAAAACTCCAGCTGTGGCTTGACCAAATGCAGCATTCAGTGGGGCCGTGACATCTTGCTGGACCAATGCTATGATTCCGTATGTGAGCGCTTCACCCGAGATGCAAAGGAACAGAAGGAATTGTGTCAAACGCCACAGGCTTCAATTTCAGGATTCATTTTGGCAGTTCTCTGTGTTGAACCAGAAGAAACTAATAGCAAGGTACAGCAAATTTGAAGAAGAATAAAGGAACGGAATCTGGGAAATTTGCTTATCCCAAATCCCAAGCATCTCCCAGCATCTCTTTTTTAGAAAAGAAATTCAGGTAGAAATGAATATGTTCTGTTTATTTTCTAAATGGACTCAGAGACGCAGATGTCTCCGGGACATCCCTCCTGCGAGCATGTCTTTTGGGAAGGGAGCGATGCCCTCCCTAGATGCCATTGTTTTTCCAAAAGCTTTTGTCTCTATAATGCTTAGAACAAGTCTTCATTGCAGTCACTCTCAAAGTGCACCTCCATTGTGGTGGTGATGTGTGTGGGGTTTTTTTTTTTTAAATGTGCATAAATCTTGCATTTTGCTGCATGTCTTGCCTTCACCGAAATCTTTTATCTCCCCTCCCCGCTCACAAAATCCAAAATGGCCCCCCTTGGTGCAGCCACTTAAAAGCCGAGGAAGAAACCGGTGACTGGTGGCACATAATTGTGGCTCCGGCAGGCTCTGGAGAGCTAAAAACGAAGCTAACGAGACCCCCCATGTCCCTTGCCCAAGTTGGGCCGTCTGTTCGCTCAGCCCCCTTCCCCGATCCCTAATGATGTATGCCAGCTCAGATTGTGCTGGTCATTAGAAGCCGTGCGAGCCGGCAAGAGGCTGCAGCTCACAGCGGAGGCCCATGAATTTTTCATGGCAGAAAGGAAAGGGCAGCTGGAAATTGGATGGGTGGGATCAGCGTGGTTCTCTCTGCCGAGACGGATCCAACATCTGCGGCCCTCTGCCTAGCCAAGAGACCGGTCTCCTGCAAGCCCTGCGCCTCCTAAAGGGGGAGAGTATGTTTGCTTCCCCAGTTCATAAGGGAATCTGATACCCCCCGCCCCCTCAATGTCCTCCTGTGTTGTCCTCCTTTTTGTCTGAGTCCATTAGGGGAGGGCAGGATATAAATGCAATAAAGGAAAATAAATAAAACAATATGCAAATAAGTTCCTGCTGGTAGAAAAAGCCCGAGTAGGATGTCTTTCAGTATCAAAGGACCACAGGAAGGACAGGACAATACCGAAGGTCTGCATTCCTAGCCCCAAAGGGCCCAGTATCCGGTGAGGGGCTTCCCCAGAGTTGGGCTATACCACATCTCTGTGGTTGTTGGTTCTCTCCAATCTGGCCCTTTGGCGTTTGCCTTGCTGCCTTGAAAGCCCTGGACAGTGCCGTCCTCAGCAGAATCGCACCTTTCTGAGCTTAATGAAGAAGGACATAACCCTTCTCAGGACTGCAGTGGATGCAAAGTGGGTGGAGCAGCCTCACGGTCACTCCGAGGGCCAGACTTCACTTCTGGCCCACTTCAGAGCCAGTTTGGTGTAGTGGTTAAGAACGCAGACTCTTATCTGGGAGAACCAGACTTGATTCCCCAGTCCTCCACTTGCACCTGCTAGAATAACCTTGGGTCAGCCATAGCTGTGACAGAGGTTGTCCTTGAAAGGGCAGCTGCTGTGAGAGCCCTCTCCAGCCCCACCCACCTCACAGGGTGTCTGTTGTGTGGGGAGGAAGATAAAGGAGATTGTGAGCTGTTCTGAGACTCTGAGATTCAGAGTAAAGAGTGGGATATATATCCAATATCATCATCATCTTCTTCTTCTTTTTCTTCTTCTGTCTGGGCATCTCATGTTGTGGCACTACCAGGGCGACTTTTGAAAGGAACCGGAGCACCGCACAATATTGTCAGTCGGATTACCTCCAGTGTTCAAGCACAAAAACACCCTCTCGTCTTTTCAAACAGTGGAAGAGGCAATGGCAAAGTAAGCAAGTACAGTATATGACTGCCTTCAGCAATGCAAGAATGGAGGGATTCGGGTATCTTTGGTGTGAGGCTTTACCAGCGACAGGGCTTTTTTTTGGTAGCAGGAACGCCTTTGCATATTAGGCCACACCCCCTGATGCAGCCAATCCTCCAAGAGCTTTCAGGGCTCTTAGTGCAGGGCCTACTGTAAGCTCCAGGAGGATTGGCTACATCAGGGGGCGTGGCCTAATATGCAAAGGAGTTCCTGCTACAAAAAAAGCCCTGACCAGCGAATCCCTCTTGTCACCTGCGAAACACTGGAGGGGTTACTAGCCTCAATGAGACTTACTTCTGAGCAGGGCTTTTTTTGCGCAGGAACACACAGGAATGCAGTCCCGACTGGCTTGGTGTCAGGGCGTGTGGCCTAATATGCAAAAGAGTTCCTGCTGGGCTTTCTCTACAAAAAAGCCCTGTGTGAAGCAATGGTAATGTCAGTGGGTGTGGCCTAATGTGCAAATGAGTTCCTGCCCGGCTTTTTTCTACAACCGCCCCCTGCTTCTGAGTAAACATGCAGAAGAAAGTCAGCCCATCCAGTCCATCGATTTGATTTTTCTGATGTTTCACTGGTACTCCTCAGTTCTGCTGTGGGAAAAGAGGAGTGTGTCTACCATCAGATCATTTCCCATCACTGCCACCTGCTTCTCTCCTCTCCCCACCTGCCTTCCTCCATCATTCTTTTCATCCCAGCCTCCCATCCTGAGCAGATCTTTTTCCCCTTCAAATTAGCATCCAAAAGGAACTCTCATTTGGCATTAGCCAGCAGGAAGTCGCCAAGACCCCTTCTGCCACAAAAAGATCTGTTTGTCTTGAAGACACCATAAGATCCTTATTATTGTTGTTGTTTTTGCTAAGATCCCCCTCCCCTATCTGTTCCTTTGTTTTCTATGCGCATCTCTGCCTTTCTTTGGAAGAACACAGATGCCCCTGGGTAAACAAATGCTTCTTTTTTATGTCCTGGGTCGAAATTTCTCCTGCCAGTACTGGGAGGAAATTACGAAAACATATATCTAGGTTCAGCTAGTATAACAGGGAGGGCTGGGGGGCCTTTTACAAAACAAGGCCGTACACAGATTAACAAGGTCTGGATTATTCTACCTCCGCAGCTGACGGCAGCTTTGCATGCCTGTTTTCACACAGGGACACATAAGCCATGCTGGGGTGGGCCGAGCGTTAATTGGGTGAAAAACAGAAGGGGCATGGATGGGGAGGGGGGGAGGTCTGGCAAGCCAAAGACAAGTTCAGGCCTTGGGGTATACACCAGCAAACAAGAAGAGCCCTGCTGGATCAGACAGTGGGGGGTCTGTCAGCATCCTGTTTCACACAGCTGCCAATTAGTTCCCCTGGAAGGACCATCAACAGTGCCTCCTAGCACTACTAGTCAGAGGCTAACTACAAAGGGGCTGTGGCTCAGTGGTAGAGCACTGGCTGCCTGTATGTTTCTGGTCCCCAATTCAAGATGCATGCTAGTCCTAAACTATAAAGCTCTGCATGGCTTGGGACCACAATACCTGCTGAAGTGCCTCTTCCACCTAGACCTGCCCGCTCAGGAGGTTCCCAACCCACCGGCCCACATTGGCCTGGCAAGGGGAACCTCCTCCTACATTGCCGGTGTGATGATGTCACCCGGAAGTGACATCATCACGCCTGCGATGGTGTGCAGTGCCCACTCTAGGCATTTCCGGGAAAACCCTATGGTTTTCCCAGACGCTGTAACCATTTGGGAGGGAAAACTCTATGATGCAATAAGTACCAGAATGCAGGGGACTTGGCAACCCTACTCCCACCCCCTATCAACTCGGATGCTATGCTCAGCCTCTGGGACCTTTCTCCAGATGCCAACCTCTTGAGAGGCTCAAAGGGTGGCAACCAGGAAAGGGGTCTTTTTAGTTTTGGCCCCCTGTCTTTAGAACAACCTCCCTGTTGCCATCTTTTTTGCTACCTTTTTGGTTCCAGGTTAAGACAGCCCTCTTTGTGGAGGCCGTAAAAGACCTCCTTGGCTGTGCAGGGGTCTAATATGATTAGCCAGGTTATTCTCTTTCACTTTGGATAATAACACCTTTTTGGGACAGACCTATTGTTCTTTAATGTTTTTGGATGTTATCTTTTCTTAAATTAATTTTTAATGTTTTTATCTATTGTACTTTATTGTTTTATATTTGTTGAGCTTTGGTTATGGGTGGTATAGAAATGTAAACAACAACAATAGTGCATCTGCTTGGGATGCAGAAGGTCGCAGGTACATTCCCTGGTATCTCCAGTTTAAAGATCTGGGTGAAGTGGAAGACCTCTGACTGAAACCCTGGAGAGCTGCTGCCAGTCTGAGTAGGCAGTTCTGACTTTGACAGGCCAAAGGTCTGATTGAGTACAAGGCAGCTTTATGTGTTCATGTGGGTTCATGAGAGTCTATTTAGTCACTATGACCCATAGCAACATGTGTTATTAATGCACATGTGTACATTGATAAAGCATGGCAAAACCGATGGAATCGTAGGTGATGACTGAGTCGTGATGTTGTGTGTGTGCGTGGGGTTGTACTGATGCATACAAATGTTCCTGGGATGGCAGGAAATTGCCACTCAAAAAGAACCTTGATGCAATCATACATACAAACCTGTCAAGCCTGCATTTGGCAGTGTTTTATCAGTGTGCACATGCACACCCTAATATGGAGAGGAAAAGGAAGAAAAAAAAGAAGAAGAGAAGAAGAAGAGAAGGAGGAGGGGGAGATTGGATTTATACTCTGTCCTTCACTTATTGAAGCAGTGTTGAAGCGACTTACAATCATCTTCCCTTTCTCTCCCCACAACAGACACCCTGTGGAGTAGGTAGGGCTGAGAGAGCTCTGAGAGGACTGTGACTGGCCACTTTGAACCACGACACCACACTGGCTCTGGAGAGGAGGGTGAAAGTTGCAATGGAATGGAAGGAACAAACAGCTGTGGCCAAAGGCACTCCACACAAAATGCAGCCATAAAAGAACAAACCCAGGGAAAAGCCCAACAATGTAATCCTGAATAGAGCAACACCCTTGTAAGCTTACTGACCTTAGTGCACTTCCAAAGAGTGTAACTCTGCCTAGGATGGCACCACTTTACGTATCTGATTCCATTAAAAACACAACAAGGAACTCCAGGACTGCAAACCCTAGAAAGAAATTAGAATGAGAAATTATTCAGAAGGGTCCTTAATTTCCACCCTGCATCAGTTCATGGCCCGTTTTTGATCCCGCAGTTGCATTATCTTCACTTCCAGTTTGAGAACCACTTTGGTGTAGTGGTTAAGTGTGTGGACTCTTATCTGGGAGAACCGGGTTTGATCCCCCACTCCTCCACTTGCACCTACTGGAATGGCCTTGGGTCAGCCATAGCACTAGCAGAGGTTGTCCTTGAAAGGGCAGCTGCTGTGAAAGTCCTCTCAGCCCCACCCACCTTACAGGGTGTCTGTTGTGGAGGAGGAAGATAAAGGAGATTGTGAGCCGCTCTGAGACTCTGAGATTTGGAGTGGAGGGTGGGATATAAATCCAATATCTTCATCATCATCTTCTTCTTTCTTCTGTCCACCCTCTGATGCTGACCTCTTCTCCGGGAAGGTTCCTTTGGTGGTAGCTTTAAAGAGCAGAATTCCTCTCCAGACAGTTCAGGGAAATAGTTTTCCCTTTCTGATTTATTCTGGGTGTTTGGAGGCTTTATGATCCCCATTTACCGGTTTATTTAGGGATTTTAATTTATCTGGCTGTGATTTACCGTGTTGCTCAGCAGCCACGGTGAAAGCCCGCATTGGTGTGATTTTAAAGTTTTATTAACATAAAGAGAGCCATACGCCAGCTCCGAGCAATTTTCTCAAATTAAACTCATTCCTTTTTTGTTTTTTTTAATATACAGATTGTGTGTATGTAGGTCAGGGAATACATCTAGAAATCTGATTACCTACTCATTTCAAACAAGGGTTCTATCTGGAACTGGCTATGTAAAGGAAGGCTAGCAAATTTGGTTCTGTCCTCGGACTCTCCAACAGAGACTAGGGCAGAGGCCCCACAAGCCTTTTCGAGCATATGGACACTTTTGGAATTCTGACCCAGGGTGGTGGGCACAAAAATGGCTACCACAGGAGGTGGAGCCAATCAAAAATGGCTGCTGCAGGAGGTGGAACTAGCCACAGACTGTCAAGGAGCAAGATTATATGTCATCATAATAGTAACACTTCAACGTTTCAGGCAGAAACTCTGTTTAACAAGATGCCTTTTAATCTGCACGGCCAATCAGATGCCCTCTTGGACAAATGCCCACCTTGCACCTCCTACTTTTTAAAAGAACTTAGCAGGTGCCAGGAAAGGTGCCAGTGGGCAGTATAACACCCATGGGCACCACACTTGGTGTAGTGTATTTTCTGTATATGTGTATGTAATGGAACAGTCTGCTCCTCCCCTAATATCTGCGTGATTCAGTTTGGTCCTATTGGGCGGAACTCTTGTTTCAGTTTCCAGTTTTGTATGTTAGCTGAAGATGTCGGTGGTTGGGGTTGTCTCCTTGCAACTCAACGGCTGATGTTTTGAGCCAGCTAGTCTCTGCTGAATGGACCTGAGAAGGTGATTCTCAGGTCCCTCATCTTATGTTCTTGCCGGCAGGCAGTGAAGCCTTGTAATTGTTCAAACAAGAGAAAAACAAACAAATAAAGGGGGGGGGGGGAGAAATCCCTTTTAAACTTTGGGCTCATATAACCCTATTGGGATATTTGGTTAATGTAGCAGAGTTTTGCCTAGTCACAGAAACATGATACTGAGTGCAATAAATAAATTTCCCAAGAAGTAAATTACAAAGGGTAAAACTTGCATTTATTCAAGTAGATCTAGTTCACACTCAGCTTGCAGTTAAAAGAGTAAGAAGCGTAATCTGAAGAGTACTTTCCTTCCCACAAATGGCCAGCTAATCCAGCATCACGTGCGTGGGAGTTATGAGGGCATTGGCTCTACAGGAGAGACCCACAGAGACATGTGTCTCTATGGAAGGCCATGTGCAAATAGCGTGAGAGGACAAAGGAAGAGAGAGAGAAAGGAGGGGTCAGAGGGCAGCTCCCAGGTTAAGACAAAGAGAGGCATCCCATTCAAGGAGAGAACACCCATACACGCTTCGAGTGATGTTGCACCCTCCAGTGTCCAGGCATGCTCACTCCAACAAAATCTGCTATTAAAAGTTAAGAAATCAGGGGCTCACAATTCACCGAAGAGCACGAATCAAAGATAATCATCAAGAGGAAATTGTGGGGAAATCAGCCAGTGCAGCAACAAAGCTTTGTTTCCAGCGGCAGGCTGCCAGAAATCAGGGCAGTGCTCTGCAATCGCTCTATAAACGATTCTGGGTTGAAGCTTTTAAATGGAAGGGCCAGAAAGAAGGAGATTCTGTTGGGTCGCTGATGTTGCAGTCTTAGCCCACTCTCTCCTTGGCAAGGACTGGGATGGGCTCAAATGGTCCAGGAAGGTCAGTGAAGTTTCCTTTTGCAGTTCACTACAGAAAAGGTGCCTGGGCACAAAGAAAAATATCTGTGTGAATCAACTAATATCCACCAAGTCCTCACTGGGAACATCTGAAGCAGCCAATTGGGCTTTAGACATAAGCAGGGCTTTTATTTGTAGAAAAAGCCCAGCACAGACTCATTTGCATATTAGTGCACACCCCTTGATGTCACCATTGTTTCACATGGGTTTTTTTTGTAGAAAAAGCCCAGCACAGACTCATTTGCATATTAAGCCACACACCCCTGATGCCACCATTGTTTCACATGGTTTTTTTGTAGAAAAAGCCCAGCACAGAATCATTTGCATATTAAGCCGCACACCCCGATGTCACCATTGTTCCACACAGGTCTTTTTTTGTAGAAAACCCTCACCAGGAACTCATTTGCATATTAGGCCACACCCCCATGACACCAAACCAGCTGGAACTGCATTCCTGTGCATTCTTGCTCAAAAAAAAAAAAAGCCCTGGTCATAAGGACACTTTCCTAGAAGCAAGCTCTCCTGGAATAAAATTGGACTTACTTCTGGGTAGATTTTCCTACAATTACTCTATCTACTCCCCCTCCCTCAATTATTGTCTGATCTGCCTAGCAGCTAATCCTCAGGGTCTTCCAGCTTTTGCTACCCTTCAGGTGAAGGAACCAGGCACTGACACACACACACACACACACACACACACACACTGGACTTTTTGTGTGCAGATCTTAGTTCTTTATTTTCTTGGCACTGCTGGATCCTGGTGGCATTTCAAGGCTTTGTGTTGTCAGCTGGATCTGGTCATTCTGCTCAAAGAACCTTTTTGGTCAGGCTGGGACTTGCACGTGTGAACAAGAGACTGGATTTCCAGTGCAATTCCATACACTCCCCTGCAAGTCATCAGCTGCTGAGAAATCTGGCGTTTTGTGCACAGATCTGAATTCCCAATTGACCCAAACAGAACCTGTCAGTTTGTGAGTTGCTGTTATGTGGGTGTCGGTCTGATTGAGACTTGCATGTGTGAACAAGGGCTCAAGCACTGCAGCTAAGTTTTCCTATGGAACCCCATACTTTTGCCTGCAAGTCACCAAGTGTTGAGAAACCCGTTGTTTTGTGCAGACATCTGAACTACCAATTGGTGCACGAAGGAACCATCAGCAGGAGTTTATGCTGTGAATTTCACAGTGAACTTGAGAGCTGCCATTGTGTGAGTGTCGGTCAGTTAAGCCCAGCCCTAAGAGGTGGGAACTAATGAGTAGGTGCTGAATGTTCCATATATATTTTTTTGCTATCAAGTCACAGCTGACTTATGGCAACTCCATAGGGCTTTCCAGGCAAGAGGCATTCAAAGGTGAACCTATGAAGCTGCCTTATACTGAATCAGTCCCCCTTCGGTCCATCCAAGTCAGTATTGTCTATTCAGACTGGCAGCGGCTCTCCAGGGTCTCTCAAGCTGAGGTTTTTCACGTCTGCTTGCCTGGACCCTTTTTAGTTGGAGATGACGAGGATTGAACCTGGGACCTTCTGCTTACCAAGCAGATGCTCTACCACTGAGCCACCATCCCTCCCCAAGGTGGTTTGCCATTGCCTGGCTGTGCATAGTGACCCCGGTATTCCCTGGAGGTCTTTCATCCAAACGCTATCCTGGGCCAACCCTGCTTAGCTTCTGGGATCTGAAGAGACTGGGCTAGCCTGGGCAATCCAGGTCAGGGTTATGTGTTCCATTTACCATTGACAAAAACCTTACTAACGAACCTTCAAGTGGTGAGGGTTGAGTAGGGTTGGCAGGTCCCCCATGACCACTGGCAGGGGATGGGGCGGTAAAGTTTTCAGATCTATGTTGGGATTGGGAAACTCCTGGAGATTTGGGGATGAGTAGATTTGAGGAGGAAGCCTGGGGAAGACAAAGCCTTCAGTGGAACACAATGCCACAGAGCAGGGGTGGCCAAACTCACTTAACACAAGAGCTACATAGAATAAACGTCAGATGTTTGAGAGCCACAAGACATGAACATCAGGTGGAAGGAAGGAAAATAAATGGGGGAGAGAAGACGGAGGGAGAGGTGGAAAGAAAGCAATTTTATTTATTTATTTATTTATTTATGCTCTCTCTCTCTCTCTCTCTCTCTCTTTTTTTTTTTTTTACTAAATTTTGACTTTAAATGCATTCTCCAAACTGTTGGCTGGCTTGGCTTGGAGAAGTGATTTAAAAAGAGAAATGCCTTCTCCAAGCCAGCTGATGGGGCAGTGGGGGCTTTGAGAGCCACACAATATGTGTGAAAGAGCCACATGTGGCTCCTGAGCCACAGTTTGGCCACCCCTGCCATAGAGTCTACCCTCCCCAACCATCCATTTTCTCCAGGGGAACTGATCTCTGTAGTCTAGAGCTGAGCTGTAATTACAGGGGATCCCCACCTACAGGCTGGCATCTCTAGGGGCAGGGAGTTTGGGGCTTTCAGGACAGAGCACGTCAGCCCTGTCACCTCTCTCTTTTAAGAAATGGAATACATTGCTCTGGGAAGTCATTCAGACCCGTATAGTTTTGTAGAGTAATTAAATAGGCCTGGAGAAAAACTGCTGTCCCTTTCACAAATGTTGAGGAAATGGTCCGCTGAAGCTTTATTTATTTATTTATTTATGCTCTCTCTCTCTCTCTCTCTTTTTTTTTTAACTAAATTTTGACTTTAAATGCATTCTCCAAACTGTTGGCTGGCTTGGCTTGGCTTGGAGAAGTGATTTAAAAAGAGAGATCAATATCTCACTAAGCTTCTGTTCAAGGGACAGGGCAGTGGGGTTTTTTTTCCCTCCAGGGAGCTGGCAACCCAAACAGCTTGGTAGTTTTAAGGTGTCACATTATAGAGTTAACAAAATGCAACATCTTCTGCTTTCTGGATGCACAAAAACAATGAAAAGACCATGCCATTCACAACAAACACACATATAGTATATTACCATGTAGAACTTGGTTGAGATGCTAATTGAGAAAGGAGGGAGCTCTTGAAGTAGACACAAAACTGCTTATATTTGAATAGCAAGTCGGGCTCTGAGATCCTTTTCTTCTGTTTGGAAGCTTGTCTCTTGTTCAAGAGAAGTCCCATTGGCTAGTGAAAGGAAAGAGGAAAGCACCCTCTATGGGACTGTATTTGTAGAACACCTTGATTGGACTGAAAAGATTTTTCACCATTCATGGCCTGCAACTTTCTCTATATTGTCTTACTGTTCTACAGTGTAATATACTTATATATGTTTGTTGTGAACTGCATGGTCTTTTCATTGTTTTTGTCCAGCTTAGAGAACCTGGTGCCTTGGGTTTTGTTAGCTTTCTGGTGCACACAAGCCAGTTATGCCAACCTTTAAAAAAAGGCAAGCGTTTTTGAATCTGGGCCCAAGTTCTCCGGCCTCTCTTTGCCCAACCCAGACGCTGCGTCGAAGCAGCGGCTCCTTCGCTCCCCGAATTTCCAAAGTACTCTTCCGTCGCCCAGCTCCCTCTCTCGCCTTGCATTCTCTCTTCCCGTCCTGCCGGGGGCGCTGCGGGAGGAGGCTGCGGCGAGCGGGCGGGGAAGGTCTGGCGCCAGCCTCCAGGGCGGGCTCGATGGTCTTGAGCTGTCCAGCACTTCAGCAGAGAAGCTCATTGGGGGGAAATGCTGCAAAGGGAGAGCTGAGCGAGCCAAGCCGAAGCGATCGGTGGGCAGGGAGCGAAGAACTGGAGCGGGGCGGGTGGGGTGGTCGGGGAGACGGAGAGGAGAGAAGAAGATCCCGAGGAATCGAGAAGACGGGAGGCTGGCGGGAGACGGGAGAGGCCAAACCCAGCTGCGGCGGGGCGGCACAAGAGCGCTGGCTTAGAGGCGCACCATTCTCCAGCAAGGTACGACGAGCTTATGGGGTGGAGGGAGGGAGGAGGAAGAGGGGGGGGGTGTTGTTTGTATATGTGTGTTGGGGGTGGCCAATTGCTCAGCCTCTTCAGAGCACAGCTTGGGAGGGGGGAGCCACCAACCTCGCAGGAGGGATCTTGGCAATAGTCCCATCTGTTGTGTGTGCGGTTTTTCTTTCTCCTGCTGGGCTTGGTATTCTTTGCTGTATCCGAAGGGCAGGTGGATTGGGCCGGGGTGGGGGGAAGGAATGGGAAGGGAGGCTGCTGGAAGGTGGAGTGCCTCTAAGGCGGGAGCTCCGAGCAGCTAGAGACGAAGTTGACATTTGGAACCTTAATGAGCTGCGTTTTCTTTTTTTTAAAAAAAAAATCCCAAAGAGTCAAGTGGGTTGAGGCCGCTGAGGTTAGCTTGATTCCAAGGAACGTGGTGCTCTCCTCCCTTCCCTGGCTCCATTGCCCACCCCCCCTCCAGCGAGGGGATAAAACGGCAACGGAACAGATGGGAGAAAGAAGGCTTTTTGGGTGTTGAGCAACAGTCAATGTGACAGCTCTCCTAAGGAGGGCGGAGGGAAGGGTGGAAGGACAGGCAAGTTCTTCTTTCTTTTAATTCCTTGAATGGTTGAGCACGAAAGGTCATTTGCTACGGAAATATATGTAGAATGCCTGCTGGAGAATTGAGCGTTGGTGTTTTCCCCAAAGATCTAGTTTTCTGGTCGAGCCTCAAAGGGCAAAAAGAGGTGCAAAAGTTTTTTTTTGTGTGTGTGTGTGTAAATTATTTCAGAAAATGCGTGCCCTCAGAGGAGGGGGGGGGGATTTGGCTTTGGGCCCATGTCATTCGGTGTCAAGGTGGCAGGGCGGGGGAAGTTTGGTTAATTTTAGGACGGTATATGTGGTCTTTGAATAATTCATCGTGAAGCTAGTTGGAAATATTCCCAGGAAACTCAGAGCTGCGGTGGAGGAAGGGTGTTTTGTGGAGGGTGGGGGCGGGGGCTCCAGCTTGAAGGAAAAGCCACATGGATCGATCTAAGAAGAGCACTCCCGATAATGGAGGGTGGCTTCTATTTTTGCATGTGAATCCGGGCACATGGGGAACTGGTACAAGAACCAAAGTTTTGCGTCGCAGCTGCAGTATACAAGGACAGCTGACCTAGGTGTGTGAATGTGTGAGAACCTCTGTATTAGATAACAAATCATCGGGGGGGGGGTGGCTCTTGACATAAACATGTGCACAATGTTAATACCAATTAATAAGAGCTTTTGGCGTTGATGTTGTAGACCAATTATGGTGCTGACCTACCTAGACATATGGAGGACAGGTCTGTCAACAGCTACTAGACATGAGAACCTCCAGGCGCAGAGGCAGTATATCACTGAATGCGAGATGCTTGGGACAAATAACAGGGAGAGATGTTGACTTTGTAGCTTGATTAAAAGGGCCCAGAGGAGTTAGCAGAGAAATAACCTTGTTGCGATTAACATAGAAAGCAGTTTTGTTCTGAGTGAAACCACTGGTGCATCTAACTTGGTATTGTTGTGACCTCTGGATGCCAATTACTGTTCAGGTCTCGGGCAGCAAAAGTCCTTTCCCAGTACCTGGTACCTGAAATTCTGGGGACTAGACCATTTTTATGCTCAGGAGGTGTTCTCACACTGAGCTATATCCCCTAACAATGCATGTGTTTTTCCAGTAATGCATCTCAGACCTGGACTCTGAAAAGATACGCACAATAACCCCATCAGTTAGGAAGCAATGTTCCCTCTAAACTGTGAAGTGTTGTGAACAAAAATTCTACTTTGTGAGTTACCACAGAAATTAGTTTGCTCTGGGGCCATTTTTCCTAAACTAAGACAAAAAAAGTGTGAGTCAGAGGCTAAAAAATTGTGAGCTAACTCACAGTAACTCAGCTTAGAGGGAGCACTAGTAGGAATTGGATAAGCATATGGAGCAGAAGTCCATCAGTGGCTATTAGCCACAGCGTATCATTGGAACTCTCTGTCTGGGACAGTGATGCTCTGTATTCTTGGTTCTTGGTGGGGGGCACAGTGGGAGGGCTTCTAGTGTCCTGGCCTCACTGGTGGAACTCCTGATGGCACTTGGGGTTTGTGGCCACTGTATGACAGAGTGTTGGACTGGATGGGCCATTGGCCTGATCCAACATGGCTTCTCTTATATTCTTATGATATGCAGATCAGAGATAGTAGCTCCTGCTGCCTCATGCGGTGAGGTCTGATTTGAGAGCTTCCTGGTTTGTACCACACATTTCTTACATAACTTTAGATGTCTTTAAGCCACATGCAATGGGTATTTCCAGTGATTTATTGTCATTGCTAATGCTTCTTGGAGAGAACCCCTTGGTCATTCCCTCTAGTTCAGGTCTTTCTCCAGCCTCAACTTCAGCTGTTATCATGTGTTTGGTCATTCCCTCTAGTTCAGGTCCAGCCAGTGTTTAATTCAAAGCTAGCTTATGGCAACTTCAGCAAGGGGCTTTCAAGGCATGTGAGAAGCAGAGGTAGTTTGCCCTTGCCTTTCTCTGCAGAGCCTTTCTTGGTGGCCTCCCTTCCAAGTACTGACTCTGCTTAGCTTCTAAGATTAGACAAGGTCAGCCTTTCCATGCTGCCTTCCCTCCTGGTTAATGTTTAGATGGGGCAAACAGTAGCTGGTCATGTATTGCTTGGTTCTGGCTGTTTGCAGTCATTCATAGTTTCTGCTGCCTGTGTAAAGTTCAAGTTTTCACAGACTTTAGGATCTGGGTCATACACGAGCAGGATGAGAATAATAAGAACTGACATTGAAGTTTAGTGGCTTCCAAACTATGTGATGTGCTTATTTGTTTGGATTTTTAGCTTTGCATGAGGTTTGGCTAACTGGCTTGAGTCATTCAGGCCTGCTCACAAAAGGATTTTCTGTGCATGTGGTTTTGGCGTGGCAAATAATATACAGCTCTGATTCTTCTCGAGGAAGGCCATAATGACAATGGATCAAATTGGTGGGGGTTGTTTCTTAAGAATAAGATTCACAGTTGATTCTGTTCCCTTGATAAGCTCAGGACACCATCCAAGATCCATTTGATCCTTGCAACAACTGTGTGGTGGGGAGTGGGTGGAGAAATTTAGGCCAGTGAGCTTCATGATGGATAAAGGGGCAAGAAGGCGTAGGCACCTCGTAGTGCAATGCTCAGCAGAGTTTCACTCTTCTTAGTGCATTGAGTTGAAGGAACATAGAAAGGTGTACATCTGCTTAGGATTGCACTGGGAGGTTTACCAACTGTATCATCCTGCCAAGCACTAAACCATCAACAGGTGAGGATATTTAGAGTAACCCTCTCTGCAAAAATTAGTGCTTTGTGGAACAGGCACTTAACTTTAAACCCACCTTTATGTTTAGCTCAGCATGCTGCCGTAGCCCAGTCTTTATCTTCCAACCGTTCTTTCACTATCATCCCTTCTAAAAAGAAATTGGTTTAAGAAAAACCTGATAAGGCACAGGTTCAGACTTCAGTCTCTGCCCATCATCTTTTCACTCAAGGAGCTGGTTGGAAAACAAGTCTTTTGTTGTATCAGAGCAAGCCTTGAAAACAAGAAGAATCTGGCCTGCAAGAACACTTTTTTCATGTTGAAAAATCTCAAACAGTTCCCCCCTATTATTTTGAACATATGAACATGTGAAGTTGCCTTATACGGAATCAGACTGTCAAGCATGTGGGTTCAATGACGAGTCGAAGTTGATACAAAGACTATGTTTATTGACAGACCGATACTTTGGCTCAAGCCATTGCTTGAGAAGAATGAAACCAATACATTGATACACATCTTTTAAGAAACACTTCAAAGAGATTCCTATGGGGAGGGGGAGCAGAGGAGCGTTCACACATAGAATATCAAAACTGCATACATTCCCAGGGCATTATCAGGCATTCGGCCTTGCAATGCCCAGATGGCTCATCCTCCCGAAGAAGAATTCATGAGAAGGTGCTGATTGCTTTATTCCCTCTAATTAACAGTCATAAAGCAAGAGAGGAGACAGGAAAGAATAATAAACTAACAACATTTGGTTCTCTGGGATCTTATCCAGGCCTGCTTTTAGCCAGGCCCTAAAACCATCAGTTATTGATCAGAATTAGCCATGCTTGACAATACTGAATATATTGATGGACAATACCCTTGGTCCATCAAAGTCAGTATTGTCTACTCAGACTGGCAGCAGCTCTTCAGGGTCTCAAGCTGAGGTTTTTCATGCCTATTTGCCTGGACCCTTTTTAGTTGGAGATGCCGGGGATTGAACCTGGGCCGGGACCTCCTGCTTACCAAGCGGATGCTTTACCACTGAGCCACCATCCCTCCCATTTTTATACTGATAGAAGAGGGAAAGGATAGTTTCCGTGGTCATTTGGAAGGGCAGTGGGTGGTCTTCTGACACATATTCTAACACCCACACATATCACTTCACTGGGGTTGCCAGCTCTACATGGAGAAATACCTAGAAATTTGGGAGTGCAGCCTCAGGGGTGCAGGGTTTGGGGAGGACAGGGATATCAGAAGGTACAATGCCATCAGGGTTTGTTTTGCAAAAAAAAAGCCCAGTAGGAACTCATTTGCATATTAGGCCACACCCCTCGATGGCACCGTTGTTTCACACAGGGCTTTTAAGAGACTCATTTGCATATTAGGTCACACACCCTGACACCCAGCAAGCTGAAACTGCATTCCTGTGCGTTCCTGCTCAAAAAAGCCCTGATTTCCACATAGAGTCAGTCAACCCTTCAAAGCAGCCATTTTCTCCAGGGGAACTGACCTCTGTCATCTGGAGATCAATTGCAATAGCCAGAGATCTCCAGGCCCCACCTGAAGAAGGTAGCCCTAGGCTCTACCTTATAAAGAGTCAGGCCAGCATAGAATTCTGGGGCCCAGTTGCTTTGTGGGGTCAGCAGTGGAATCCATTGCTCTGTTTGGTTTGAGGGGGGATTAAGCCATGGTCATGGATCAAGGAATGAGCCTGAAGTCTGCCGAGGTTCTCAGTGTGGGAGAATGCAAGGCAAGGGAAGACAAGAGAGCTCATGCTGAGGGAGATGAGTTAGAATGGATTTCCAAATGCAGGAGAATGGATGGTACCACTTCAGATTGCAATTAAGCGATCACATTTTAAAATGTTCTTATAAATTAAAAAAAAAACTATATCCTCAAGTAGAAAATTAGAAGAGAACTTCTCTCCCTATGGTGCCAGTTTTCCACTTGCAGAGCATTGTTTGTTTGTTTTCTTAACAAGGAAAACATTTTTAAAATATAGTTCCCACCTGCGGTTGAAGTGGTAAAGACCACTCAATCACTCACAGGGTTCTAGCCTATCTACTCTGCTGCATGTGTATGCCAAATCTTAGTTTTGGCTTATTGGCCAATAAGACAGTGAGTTCAGTGTAGCGTCGAACTAGAATCTGGGGGACCCGGGTTCAAAACCCCACATTGCCATGGAAGCTCACTGAATGACCTTCAACCACTCACACAGGTTGAGCCTTACCAACTTCACAGGGTTGTTGTGAGGATACAATGGAGGAGAGAGAATTATATAACCCACTTCAGGTCTCCATTGGAGAGAAAGATGTGTTTGTGGGAGTATAAACTAAGTATGTTAATACATAAATGGTTGCCTACAGAATGCTGATGGCATGGAATAGACCTGTCCTGGAAGCAGGGCTTTCAACCAATGGGAGGAGTAGAGAAGTGATTAAGGCCTAGAGTGCCCTGTAAAATGATAGCATAGAAGCATTTGGGCCAGGCTAATCAGCTGACTAGAGTCAGTTTGGTGTAGTAAAGTGTGCGGACTCTTATCTGGAAGAATGGGGTTTGATTCCCCACTCCTCCACTTACCGCTGCTGGAATGACCTTGGGTTAGCCATAGCTATCTCAGGAGTTGTCCTTGAAAGGGCAGCTGCTGTGAGAGCCCTCTCGGCCCCACTCATCTCGCAGAGTGTCTGTTGTGAGGGGAGAAGATATAGGAAATTGTAAGCCACTCTGAGTCTCTGATTCAGAGAGAAAGGCGGGGTATAAATCTGCAGTCTTCTTCTTCTAAACAGTATACTCACTAGTATTGGAAGGAAAGAGCAATCATATTATGCACTCCCCACAATGGTTTGGTGTATTTGTAGAGAAGATTCATATCTCTCCAGCTTCTATCTCTGATTTGTATTACATTTTTATCCTACTCTTCCTCGGTGTGGTATACATGACTCTCCTCTCCTCCATTTAATCTTCACAGCAACTCTGTGAGGCAGGTGAGACTGAGAGATGAAGGCCATCCCAAGGTCCCCTAATGAATTCTATGGCTGGAATGCAGGGATTGATTGTTGGTCTCCCCAATTCTAGTCCAACATTCTACCCGCCGTCTCAGTGATAAAGGAAGAAAGAGGAAGAACAAAATTTGCTTTCTCTCTGTTAAAAAAACTCCCAGCCTTTGAGTCATCTAATGTAGGTGATGGGGAAAGTATAACAAAAGGAAGCCCTCATTTCACATAACACATAATTAAGGAGCAGAATCCAGGCACAGTAGCCACCAGCTGAAAAGGTTTTTAAAAGAATTAGAGAGCTATGTGGAAAGCTGATATTTTAGTGCTAGTAGCCATGAGACCCAAAAGGACAGCCTCCGTTTCCTGAGACCATGATCCTCTGACACCAGATGGTTGGGATTAAAAACAGGAGGCGAACGGCCTGCATATCCACTCCCTATGCAATATCTGATTGGCTATTGCTAGTATGCAGGAAGCTGCATTAGGCAGATTTTCATTCTTATCGAACATGGCAGTTCTTTCATTTCATTATTTAAGGCTGATGTGGAGCTATAAGAAGGGAAAGTGGCATGGTATAACCTGATCTTGTCAGATCTCAGAAGCTAAGCAGAGCTGGTACTTGAATGGGGGGCCACCAAGGAAGGCTTTGAAGAGAAAGGCAATGGCCAACCACCTCTGCTTCTCACTTGCCTTGAAAGCACTTTGCCAGGGTTGCCATTAGTTGGTTGCAATTTGACAACAGTTACATAAGCCAGAAGATGGTCAGCAGTACAGCAAAAGGAAGCCCTTAGTCACACAGCACATAATTAAGATGTGGAATCCAGGCACTGTGGCTACCAGCCTAAGAAGCTTAAGCTTAAGTTGTTCAGATCATGGGTCAGGACCCCAAAGTGAGTCTTGAGTCTCTTGTAGGTGGGGATGGAGAGACCCAAAGGGGGACAAGTGGAGCTGGAAGAGAAGGCATAGGGAAGCTCAGTAGCAAATGTGGGCTTACCAGTGCTAAATGGCTATGGAACAGTGTGCACTGCTCTGAAATACTGCACAGGAATGAAAACAATAATCATAATTATTGTGTATTGTCAAGTCGCGAGCGACTCAGGATGATTCCTCCTGGGGGTGTCCAAGGAAAGAGAGGAGCAGAGGTAGTTTGTCATTCCCTTCGTCTGCAAGGCAACCTCAGTCTGCCCTGGTGGTTTCTTAATCCAAGTACAAATCATGGCCAACTCTGCTTAACTTCCCACCTCTGACAATCTAGGGCAAGGTCAGGCTATTCGGGCTGCTACAATAATAAATACTAAACTTTAAAAGTAAAATATAAACTTGGCCAATATTAACCAGTGTGAGACACTAGCAGTTTATGCTGGAGAGGGAGAGAGTAGCATGCAGTGACTTTGCAAGAGGGTCGTGAAAATTAGTTTAGGAGTGGAGTTCAGTGCAAAAACCATTGTGTTAAGCAATAACTAACCATTGGGCATTGCCTGGGAGCTTGAACCAGGAACCTTCAGATCTGTGTGCTGTTGCCCACGTTGGTGAGCTGTCCAGAGTCCTGAAATATTCTGTGTACATCTATAGGGCAACAGATTTTTAGTCCAGTGGCACCTTTAAGACCAACAAAAGTTTATTCAAGGTATTCAAGGCAAGAGCTTTCATGTGCGCACACACTTCTTGAGATATCAACATGGAGACCAACACAGCTGCCCACCAGGATCTATCTATATAGAGCTGCATTTAACTTACTTTCCTATTTGGGTTTATTTAAATTTGAAATGTGCAGATACCCCACCTTCTCCATTCACTTCACAGTAATCAAAGAACCAACCTGGCTAAAAAAAAAAATATGATAAAATTTCAATCCGTTTTAAAATATAGCAACTGGTGTAAGGATAGACCAGGCTGCTTTGGGTCCAGATAGACTTAATGTATCTATATAGGGCTGTATTTAACTTACTTTCCTATTTGGGTTTATTTAAATTTGAAATGTGCAGATACCCCACCTTCTCCATTCACTTTGGTCCCTTGATACACTTCACAGTAATCAAAGAACCAACCTGGCTAAAAAAAAAATATGATAAAATTTCAATCCATCTTAAAATATAGCAACTGGTGTAAGGATAGACCAGGCTGCTTTGGGTCCAGATAGACTTAATGTAAACCTTCTAAAAATGGATGTCTTGACCTCCCTCCTAAAAGCTTGGCATGAAGTAACCTGAAATGTTCTCTAGTCAAGGAACTCACAGTGAAAAAAATGGACTTGGTTTTATAGCCACCAGCACAGCCTATTGGATGTAATGTCAGATTAGGAGCTTGGAGACCCAGGTTCAAATTCCTACTCTGCCATGGAGGCTTGCCGGGTGACCTTGGGCCAGTCACAGTTGATATAATGTACCTCACAGTTGGTATAATATACCTCACAGAGTTGTTGTGAGGATAAAATGGAGGAGAACAATGTAAGCTACTTTGGGTCTCCATGGGGGAGGAAAATGGGATATATGTACCTGAATAAATAGATCAGGGGTGGCCAACGGTAGCTCTCCAGATGGTTTTTTTGGCCATGCTGGCTGGGGCTCATGGGAGTTGTAGGCAAAAAACATCTGGAGAGCTACCGTTGGCCACCCCTGAAATAGACGATAGCCAGACTTCTACCAGAACCTCTCCTGATGAGCATGGAGTTGGACATGCATAGTTTTGTATTCTTTCTCTCCACCTTCCAAAGATGAAATCCAACAGACTACCACTTTACTACACTGGTAAGACAGAGTGTTGAAGCTGGGGACAATTCTGCAGTAAAGTGAAATTGTGCACTACTTTTCACATGTGGTGGACATCCTCAGACAGAGTCTTCATTGAGCTCTAATCTGTCCTTTTCCAAATGTATAAGCATATGGGCTCATAGACATCAGGGTCCTCTACAATGCACAAGTTTACTTTCATTTCTGAAACTCTGGTGATATCTGTCTGCAAACCAAGAGTCGAAACATTCACCCACCAAACATCCTTGAAAACTAGTATAAAAAAGGATGACCTCCTCCCCCTTATGAACCCACCTGACCACTACAAGTCATTAACTGCTGTGGGTGTCCCCGACCACCTGAGATTAGGTGAGTGGCAATCTGGGAGAGGGCCTTCTCGATTGTGGCACCAAAACTCTAGAACTCTCTCCTCAGGGAGACTCAGCCATCCTCTTTGGTTGCCATCTTCTGTCATCGGGTGAAGACTTCTTTGCTTTGTTTGGTATTCCCTCAGTGACCCCTCCTTCCTTGTTGCTTTTATGTTTTTATATATGTACTTTAGCTTAGCTTGTAATTATTTTAATGATGTGCTTTTGTTTGGTTTTATTTTGTTTTGTTTGACTTTAAGATGCACATGTATTATGTAAGTTTTTAAATCTGTTTGCCACCTTGATGTCCCTGGTGAGGGCAGAAAGGCAGGGTATAAATTTTGTCAGTAAATAAGAATTAAACTGTAGCAAAGCTATTGCTTTTAAGTGAAGAATCTGGTGCAAAAACCTGGTTGACCACTAACCTGTTATGGTCACATTGGTGTATTATTGAGCACTCAGGTGAAGGGAACTGGCCTAGAGTAAAGGGTGGGGGACTAGGGAGGAGGTTGCTGACAGGAGGCTGGATTCCAGGCAGTTAGTGAGAGTCAGGCCTTATTTTGGGCAGGAGCGGAGCACTGGAACCTCTAAATTTTATTGTGCTCATTCTTTCTTACACCGCCTCCCCCTCCCCCCCCCCGCAATACTCGCTTGTGGGCTCCATTATTCAAACCCTCTGGGAGAATTTTGCTGAACTCTAAGTTTTGACAAACTTTCTAATATTTTTCCCCACAAAAAAATGGGGAAATAACCACAACATATAAAGCAGACAGATGGAAATCTTCCTCATGCCACTGTAGCCACAAAGGAGAAAGCAATTTAAAAAGAATAACGGCAGTAAGGTTTTATTACGGCCATTATAATTCAAGAAGCATTTTAAGGTAGCTGCTGAGCTGATATAATTTAGTTCACCTTTCAGTGATGTCAGGGGTGTGCTGCATATGCAAATGAGTTGTGCTAATGAGCTCCATCCTGCACCTCTTTTTCTGCGAAATGACCCCTGATGAGAGTGTCAGTTTCTTCAGGACCTTGGATAACTCCTGAGAGAAAGCAGGAATTGCTCCAAGCAGCTGGTAAAAGTGACAAAGACTTCAAGATTCTGGATAATTCCTAGAGACAAGGGAAAGTGCTCCAACAAAGTCCAGAACTTCTCGAGAGTAGGATCTCATTTTACAATGCAAAAAATGGGATTTTTTTTAATTTGGTTGTATCTTGTCCCTCTGTAATCTGACAGTTTAATCATGAATTTGCTTGTTTCTTACACTGTAAATGTCTTCATTGGAAATATCCTAGATGGCTTGTTCAACTGTATATACTGCATACTAATTGCAATGTACTGCACTTCAGACATTTTGTCTGCTTCTCAGTGAACAGCTAAATTTCTAAAAGAACCAAAAACCTTTAAATAATTACTTAAGAAATCGTAACATGCCATTGAGCCCTGAATGGGGTTTTGAACCTGGGTCTACAGTCAAAGTCCAGCATTCCAGCTACCAGAATACACTGGCTTTCAGATGGATCAGAGGCCTGAAATGTTATAAGAAACTCTTTTGTACCATTTTATACACCTGGTGTATAGTGGTTAAGTGTGTGAACTCTAATCTGAGAGAACCGGGTTTGATTTCCCATTCCTCCACATGCAGCTGCTGGACTCACCTTGAGTCAGTCTCAGTTCTTTGAGAGCTGCTCTCTCAAGAGTAGTTCTCTCAGAGCTCTCTCAGTACCACCCACTTTCCAGGGTGTCTGTTGTGGGGAGAGGAAAGGAAAAGACATTGTAAACCACTCTGAAACTCCGAGTGAAGGGCGTGGTATAAACCCAATCTCCTCCTCTTTGTCTTCTTCTTCCTCCTCTTCCTCTTCTTCTGTATGTTTGTTTGTTTTAGAACTCCAGTCCCATTATAGAAAACATGGTGGACTTATAGCATCTTTTGTTTACAAGTATACAGGTCATGTAGGCATTGATGGTGGCAAATTACACTAAGTACCCTAAAGAAGAAGAGCACACTACATTTTTTAAAAGTCTCTCTCCGTATATTTTGTAGTCCAGAGATCCTCAGTGTGGTGCCTGTGGGTGCCGTGGTGCCAGCCAATACTTTTTCTGGCACCTGCCAAGTGTTTTTAGAAAGCGGATGGAGCCAAGTACTATGTGATGAACTGCACATAAAATAGATTCCTTGGTGTAGCTATTTCAGAAAGCTGGGAGATAAAGAGGTCACACCTCATTGTAATGCAGAGTTTGATTGACAGGTTGCTGCCTGCTTGCACTCAGCTCTCTCCCTCTCTGATTGGTCAGCACCAGCTGAGGAAAACTTTAAGAGCAGCTGAGTGCTGAGGAAAATCAGTTTTTAAAGGCTGAGAATCTGGGAGATTAGGTGTTAATCTTCCCTTGAGTGGAGAGCTAATGTGATTGGTTGCTTTACCACATTCTCTGATTGGTCAGCAACAGCTGAGGGAAACTATAACATCGGCTGTTCTAGAGGGAAAAGAGGCAGTTGCTCTAAGGCAGCCCTTCTAAGTCTGTTGTATATAGTTGGGGTTTCTGACAGGGTTAGTCAGAAAGGTCTTTCTCAAGAGAGAAGAGAAGCGACTCCTTTGCCCTTAACAGTATTTACACTACTCTGAGAGAGGATTGTTATTTTTAGTCCAGGAAGCAAAGAAAACTGCTTTACTCAGACAATAATACTGGTTGATTTGGCAAGAGTTGACCAGGGAGTTAGGTGGAAACTCCCAGTCAAGCCAAATAGGAAGGGTTATTATTGCTTCTTAGGGAAAAGAAGAATAATTCCTGCCAGTGAATAGGAGTTACTCTGAGGAAATCCTGGGTCTGTAGTAGAGAGAGAGAAAGCTTTGGATAACCTCAGTAGAAAGCTGTAATATCTGAAGGGAGAAACCAGATTTCTAAGGGGAATAATCTAGGAACTATGAACTGTTCTCCAAGAAAACATTATTAAGAACTGTATTAGTGCTGATGAATTATACTAAGAAAAGTACCTCTCACTGTCGAGAACTAGAACATATTGAAACTAAACTTCAAATACATTCTTTTGTATGATCTAAGATCTCTATTCTGTATATAATATGAAGTTTTACCTCAGCTTTCCTAATCCTTGACATTCTCATATATATATTGTTCTGCTCACTTAATAACATTTCTGTTTTGAAAGTTATTTTGCCTCAAGTGCCATTTCAATAAGGGTTTAAATAAAGGACAAGACAGCTCCTGTATTTTCCTTCAAGTTCCTGTGCTGGGTAAAAGCCTAAACCAGTATCTAAACAAAGGGCAGGAGAGTTTAAGTTTATTTCAATGGAGAAGATATACACACTAGTGTACGGTGACTCAGTCACTTAGGGGAACTGATGTTTTGGTGGGAATTTGGGGAGATATAGGGGTCCATCATAGGAACACTATAATCTCACAAGGAGGGAGATAAGCACAGAAAGAAATAGTAGCCTCCAGGAAACTAAGTTAGTCAAATGAATCTTTATGAAGACACATTTTTGCTGCAAAGAAATCTCTAAGACAAAGAAATCTCTCACTGCTAACAACCGAGCAATTATGAAAATAAGCATCAACAAATAACTCTGTAGTCTGTTAAAATATTATAAGCCGTAAATACAACAATATAAACCTCATCTTTCTCATCCTCTACCTATCCCTAACCCACCCTGTTAAATAAAACTTATTTCAGATTGAACTTTACAATGCCTCAAGTGCCATTTTAAATAAAGGGGTTATCAAAAGGGCTCTTGCTTATTCTCCTCAAATCTCTGAGCTAGGCAAAAACCAAATAACTTCTCTGACAAAAAGGGGTGGGATACACAGAAATGTAAAAAAAATCTTACACCAACACTGCCTACTGGCAGCTGCTCAGTCAGAGAGGGGAATAGTTTTTTAGTGTTTGGGGTGGAAAAAAATCAGCCTCACAGTAAAAGAAGCAGCAGGAATCTGTCGTATTTGGTGGTGGTGATGTGATTCAAAAGAAAAACCCACAATGAGTTGTTCCCATCACAAGAACACAATAGTATAGCAGCAGATACAGTTAGCCAAAATTCAAACAGAGACAGAGAGGGCCAATATTGAAAAAAAGGAATTAGCCAGAATTCAGGCAGAACAAGAAAGGGCTAATATGGAAAGAGTACATGAGAAAGAAATGTATATAATATGGGAATGAAATAAATACAGTTAAGGGCTAAATTACCGATTCCTCAGAGAAGGGGGGAAATTACCCCAACAACACAAAATAAAAGACCAATATTTACAAGAAAAACACTAAAAACAAATCCCAAATTAAAACATTGCTTAAAATAATATCAACATGGCCATTAAGAAAAGGCTCCCTGGAACTAAACGATTGGAAAGCATTTCCAAAATGAGGCCCAGGATTGGCAGCACTAGCCTTGAAATGTCCAGTCCCATTTCCCCACCACTAATCAAATTCCCTCCTACCCACATCCAGTCTCCAGCTATTCAGACTTCCTTATGAAGACTCTACCCAGGGCAAAATGAATTTAACTCTCGCATTAGTAAGTAGATGTGACTCACAAGTTGTGTGCCACCTATTAATGTCCATTAATAATTTCCTAACTATGACTAGACCATACCAAAGCCACTTTGCGTCACCATCTTGGATGACTCACAGCATTGTAGGGGGGAAATCTTTCACTCTGTGAGACAGATAAGATAAGAGGTGCAACTCCTGGATGAACTGGATTTATTTATATCCACTCACTTTGGATGTGTGCTCAAGGCAATGCATTAGGAATGGAGAACTGGGGGAGATCCTCAAGAGAGCAGATTCAAAAGTGGAGCCAACTGCAGAGTCACAGTGTGAGCCAAGAGATCTTAAATAAGGGGGCAGAAATGCATATGATCCCCTAGAAAATTGCTGTTCCTATTTTGGAGGATGTCTAATTAAAATTCTGTTGGGTCACTAGTGCTTCTCCAGAGTTCAGTTCTAACAGTGGAATCTCTTTGTCTCAGCAGTCCATTTTTCTCTCATACACAAAAGTAAATGCATGCACGTGAATACTAAGGTGCTATGCAATATGCAGATGAGACAGATTGCAAAAGAAAAGCAAGTTTTAAAGGCTTCTTGTTTCTGAGAATCTGGAAGATTCAGAGCCAATCTTCCCTTGAGTGGAGAGCTAATATGACTGGTTGCTCTACCACATTCTCTGATTGGCCAGCAACAGCTGAGAGAAACCATAGCATCAGCTGCTCTGGAGGGAAAAGTGGTGGTCGCTCTTTGGCAATCCTTGTCTGTTGTATGGAACGGGAATCAGAGTTTCTGACAGGGTTAGACAGAAAGGTCCTTCTCAAGAGAGAAGCGACTCCTTTGCCCTAACAGTATTTACACTAAGGGAAGGTTGTTATTCTAGTCCAGGGAGCAAAGAAAACTGCTTTACTTCAAATACACTCTCTTGTATGATTTAAGATCTCCATTCTGTATATAATATAAAGTTTTACCTCAGCTTTCCTAATCCTTGACATTCTCCTATACACACACACACACACACACATATATATATATATATATTGTCCTGTCCCTTCACACATATTGTCCTGCTCACTCAATAACATATTATTTCTATTTTGAAAGTTATTTTGCCTCAAGTGCCATTTCAATAAGGTTTTAAATATAAGATAAGACAGCTCCTGTATTTCCCCTCACGTTCCCGTCAAGTTCCTGTCTAAACAAAGGGAAGGACAGTTTAAGTTTATTTCAATGCAGAAGATATACATGCTGCTGTAGGGTGACTCAGTCACTTAGGGGAACTGACGTTTGGCAGGAAAATCTGCCTTGGAGTTGGGGAGATACAGGGGGTCTGTCGTAGCAGGCTGCAGTTTCTCCACTGTCAGTATTAAGATATGTTGAACTCTTGATTGTCTGTAGTAGAACAATGGCATTTCTATCCCAATATTTCTTTAACTTCAAGGACAGACACTCTCCTGGCAGGAGGGTTGCTGTAGAGCAAATGAATACAGCATGTGTGAGAGAAAATGGAGCCTTTATTTATGGGTTCTTTGGTGAGGGGGAGCAGGCCTTGGATAGGAAAAGTTATAACAATGTTTCTATTCACCCAGTATGTTAGAAGGTATAGGAATCAGGAAGAGGAGTGAGTGGGTGAGACAGGCAGAGATGCTTAGACAGCAAAATCAGAATTTTGGGAGGGAGGGAGGTTATGAAAGATGGGAAGAAAATGCAGAGCAAAGGGCAGTGCCATCAAAAATGTTGTCCCTGCTGGTAGCCTCCTCTATCTGCTTCTACTTTACTCACCATACCTGGGAGGGCTATACTACTTCTATCTGCTTCTACTTAGTACATGGAACCCTGTTGGCACCTGGGGGTGGGGACTATACCACCTCTATCTGCTTCTACTTTATGCAGAGCCATGTTGGGACCACCTATATTGCTTTCTGCTCTCCAGTCTTCAGCAGATCCCCACAGGAGTGCATCAGCCTGTAAACCATACATCTCTGCGTGCAAATCCAAGTTGATCCCCCAAATATGTTAAGTAGAGTTCTCTTCTGTCAGGGTCAGGGAGCCCCTTGGAAAGACCCCAGAGTGCAGCCTCTTCATGAGCCGACCACTTCCTGCTGCCAGCAGAGGGTTGTGCCTTGTTATGCAACTGATGCAGACCGGCTGGCAGATTTACAGAAGAGCACCAAACCCTCTGCGTTTTGCTTGTAGGTTTTGGCAGTGGCATTCCCCCCTCCTCCTCAAACCAATTCTAAATATATGTGATATCTGGCAGCTTCCCAGACTCTGTGATACAAGGAGGACATGAGAAGGAGAGAGGCTAAACCAGGCAGACAGCTGTTTGGGTATGATGGTATGCACAGAAATCTTCATTTCCTCCCCCCCCCCCCCGACCTCATTCCCTGGACAGGTGGCTTGCAAACTTGCTAATCCTATCAGTGCAGGAATAGCTGCTTGCATTATATAACTGTAATCAATGAAAGATGCAAGCCGAGAGGGAGAGAGGTCATGAAAGGCGGGGAGAAAATGCAGATGAGCAAAGGGTAATCCAGGTGTCTGGGAACTGCAATCTATGAAATCTGATCGCTAAACCTCTCCTTTTGATGATCGGTTGATCTTTTAATGTGTACTCCTGCTAGGTCTGTGACGTTCATGATATTTTATGCTGGAGTGAGCAGCTGCTATATTTTGTTTGACTTAGGGGAACACTTAGGTTTTAGTGCTTGGGAGGGTGTGGCAGGGGAATGTTTCGAATGCATTGATAAAATCCTGGTTGGTAGAGTTACCAGCATTGTGCACAGTGCTTTACAGAGCACAAGGAGTTTACAGAACCAGAATCTGCATCCATTCCACTTCCTGCCATTTTGGCTTAGTTTTGGTGGCGGTGGGAAGTGCCATCAAGTTGCAGCTGGCTATGGCATAGGGCTGGTTTATGGTTGTGCGGTTTTCAAGGCAAGAGGCAAACAGAGGTAGTTTGCCATTGCTTGCCTCTGCATAGCAGCCCTGGATTTCCTTGGTGGTCTCCCATCCACATACTAACCAGGGCTGAGATCCAGCAAGATGAGGTTATTCTGTAAAAAGCTTCATAGAAAAGCTGGGTTCCCACCAGCCCCCCCACCTCTTGTCTTGCTAAATGGGATTGGAATAATTCCACAGCCACACCATGCCAGAAGGATTGAAAGTTTTATTGGAACAAAAGCAGGGCTTTTTCTGGTCTCTGCTTGAACAAAAACAAACAGCCAACAACCAGCAGAGGAAGTGAAAGCAAACTACAGCACAGGCTTTTTGACCCTAAAGGACCAGGGGAATATAACTAAACAGTTTGATAAGGAAACATCACCAAATTCACAACTTGCCATAACAGCAGTCACAATTTTTTTTTTTTTTGGGGGGGGGGGGTGTCAAAAAATTGCATGGGGGATCCACATCTTCCTAGTCCAACAAATGTCTAAATCTGTGTAAGAGCTCAAAGGTACCTGTATCATTTTTGGGTCTGTTCCTGCTTAGCACCAGAAACACACAAATCAAAACAGGACAGTTATTTTTTAAGTTCTGAAACTTTAACCCACTTTCAGAGAAAAACCTTATTATGATTGGTATAAACTTCCTTAAATTGCCTCCATCTGAACTGCCATAGGGGATTTTTAAACTCTAAGATCCTTTAAACATCTTGGTAATCACCAGCACAGTGTCAGATTAAGATTTGGGAAACCCAGATTCAAATCCTTACTTATGCCATGGAAGCTCGCTGGGTAACCTTGGGCCAGTCACACGCTCAGCCTAACCTACCTCACATGATTGTTTTGAGGATAAAATGGAGGAGAGGAGAATAATATAAGCCATTTTGGGTGCCCATGGGGTGAAAGGAGGGATATCATTAAAGTAAATAAATAGATAATTAAAATCTCAAAAGATCAACCCTAATCCATAGGGGATTGATGGGTGAGCAGATGCAAGTCAAATAGACAGAGTTTGGAGCATTTCCATTGAGTCTGGGTCAAGTGACCATCCATTCCCGATTCTTTTAGCAGGATATGTTCTTATGTTAAAGACCAGCTCATATAGTTTAGCTAGTCATGCTGTTCTGACTTTGTGAGGCTATTTCTGACCCTTACACAGTGTGCAGAGGTAGTCTGTGATCTGAAGTTGTGCTCCTTTCTACCACACATATCTAAACTGTAGGACTAAACTGCTTTCACACATGGCTGTTAAAAGAAAAGTGGTCTACCAATTCTACCCTTTTTCCATCCCTGTATTGTGGGATTCTGAGACAAAATATTGTAGTGGTTGGAAGTGGTGGTGAAAAGTGCTGTCAAGTCATGGCCAAATCATAGGAACCTGGTAGTTATGGAGACCCAGGTTCAAATCCCTACCCAGGCATGAAGTTTTCTGAGTGACTTGACAGAATGTAGAGCTGAATGTTTCTTTTTTCTTTATTGTTATATTATTTTGTCTAAAAGCTTATGTGCTGTGCAGACTTCCTTGAATAAATAAATGGTGGAATGTGCAGTTACATCTTGATTATTTTTGCATGGCATTTTACAGATGCACATATGTACTCTTGCGAGGTATACAAAAAGAGTCTCAACGTAGCCTTGGCAAGATCGCTTTTTTGCAGTGTTTCATCAATGCACATGTGCACATTATGGAGGGAAAAGATGCAAATGTCCCGAAAGACTAAAAAACTAGTTCTTTGTACAAAATGCAGATTTTTTAAAAAAAGGAATAATGGTGGATTTCTAGTACAACAGTTCTTCTCTTGAAATCAGCCCAGGTAATTTGGAATTTCAAAATTTGAAAGCCTTCTTAATCATCAGTGGATTTTACCCAAACAAAGGCACAACCTCCATTTTCAGAGATGATGTATCTCTGATTTTCAGCTGCTTGAATTTGGGTAATGAGAGTTTCTGAGACTGCTTGGCCTCTCACTGTGAACAGAATGCTGACCTTAGTGGGATTAGCAGTTAGTCTGGTCAAGATGCAGTTCAGCAATTCTTATATAATTGGACCTCAGCCATTGATTTGGAATACACTGGTACATTTAGAACAGGGGTGTAAAACTCACGTTATGAGAGCCAGATCTGACATAAATAACATAAATGACACCTTGTCAGGCTGGGCCATGTGTGTCCTAAAAATGTAATGCCAGGTAGTAGAGATATAAACTTTATAAAGGACACAGACCACACAATTAAAGATTTTTTTAAAAAAAAACTTAAAACATGCTTAAAAGATTAGCACTCTTGCAATATTTTGTTTATTTAATAGCCTCTTGCTCTGAATTATCGCATCAAAATCTGGAGACAATGTCAGTGCTGTAGCAATCTTGAGTATGCTGTTCAAGTGTTGTTCAGGTGTGTCTGAGGGCTGTTTGTCTACAGAACTATAGTCTTCCCCAGAGAAAGAACTACAACTCTTATGTGACAGTGCAAGAACAGAGAGACAGTGATGTATAGTGGTAGTATCAGTCTACTTATATAGGAAGACTAGGTTAAAAAAGAAATGTGCTAGGTGAACTTGGTCGGGACACACACTCTCAGCCTAATCCACCTCTCTGGCTTGTTGTTATTCCTCATCTAAATAGTTCACATTGCTTTTCTACTCAGAAAGACTGGATCATAAAGGCATAAATACAGACAAAAGGGAGAGGCAAAACCCAGTTGCACCCAGGAGAGCCCTGGCATAATGAGCCAACATGACACACATTCTCTCTCTTGCAGGCCTTATAGGAGCCCTCTGGGGACCTGATCTGGCCCCTGGGCTACACGTTTGACACCCCTGATTTAGAGGTTTTTTTAAAAGCGGGGGGGGGGGGGTTAGTTCTAGTCATGGAAGATGTTCACCAGTGTTTAATACCTGCGTATCTAAAACAGAACCTCCATGTACAAAGGCAGTATGCTTCCATTAATGTATCCAATCTCATCTTCAGTCTCTTGAGGTGTTTTGCTTCCCCATCTATGCTAGAAAGTATGTTCCAGAGTTTTGCAACTTCAGTAAAAAGAACACCTTCCATTTTTTAAATGGAAATGTTTAATGCCTCATCATCAAGCTGTTTGGCATGCTTGCTCAATGGAGCCTCCATGTGTGGAGACATTCTGCCTGTGAATACTTGGTTCTGTGGGCAAACAGGGAAGGATGAAATGTCGGTAGAGATAGTCCTTTGATCTGATACATCTTGTCCCTGGAAGCAGGTTTGGGCTCACCTGGAACACAGGCAAGCCCCAAAGCAAACAAAAGGAAAGATATATATAACCATCTGTTTTGTCTTGACCAGAATAGCTGAGGCTAGCCTTGGTTTAATATTGGGGTGGGAGACCACTGAGGAAGCCCAGGGTCACAGTGCAGAAGCAGGCAATGGCAAACGACCTCAGAAACATCTCTTGCCTTGAAAACCCCACAGGATCGCCATAAGTCAGCTAGAAAATATATATTTGCACACAGTGCATAGTGAATGCACTAATCTGTAGCTGTGGGGAGTTAGAATGGCTTCTAGCAAAGGTAGATTAGGCAGACTCACAGAGGAAGCTATGAACCTGGATAGTTTGATACAGAGCCTCCGTGAACAGAGCGATCGATCTCCTATTGCCCCCCCAGGCGGAATAACGAGGCAGACACAAAGTTGGGTTAAAGGGCCACTTTATTAACTTAACGGCAAGGGCAAAACATGGGGACAGGTCAAGCCAGGGGTCAACACCGACCACCTCCTTGACCCGAAACTGGGCGAGCCCCCTAAGCCCCGGGTGTGAGCCAACCAAACGGCTCAGACCCGGCCGGCCCGGCAACTAGATCACCGCTCACCTGAGCTCTGCCATCCCCACTGACAGCAGCCTGGGATGCGGACGCTCACCACGTGCCGGGATCCAACAGACTCCCTGGAGCCAACCTTGGGCCGTACAGCTTGCGGTTCCCCAGGACAGTCATGCACCAAATGGCGTGATGCTACGGGAGCTCACCAATCCCCAAAACATAATGCCAACCACAAACTGCCAAGGACAGCGCCAAGCCTCTGCTTAGGCCGCTGAACCCCCAGACTATAAAACCCGAACCAGCCCTTGCCGCAAGTCAGTTAAAAACAACTTGTTGCCCTTTTCTGACAGATGTACCCCGTCATCCCGGTATAATTCAGGCAAACTAGATAGAATCAAAGGATGGGGCACGTAATCTCCAAGCCCCCCAAACAGAGCCTTACGCAAGGCCTGGTTGGCCTTAATTCTAGCCCGCTCCAAACCTTCAGGGTCCCATGCAGACCGCCAAACACGGCGCGGCAACATGGCCAACCACAAAATAAGGACACCAGGCCAACGTTTTTTGATCAAAGTCAGGTCCGACTGGGCCTGAATCGACAGGGCCTTGCCCTTGACCAGGCCCAAGTCGTTCTCTCCCAGATGGATTACAAGAATCTGCGGAGGAGGGCCAACCAGCTCCCTGAACAACAGAGGCAGGAGCCCAGGCCACCTCAATCCACGGCGGCCTTGCCAGGTGATTACTGCTCTGTCGCTCAGGTCCAGTTGGGAACCGATCGGCATCCGACGGGCCTGGTGTGCCGCCCAAAAGACAATGCTGTGGCCGCATATAAGGATCCTCCTCCTTTCATCACCAGCCACAGCCCCTAGAAGAGAAAACTATTAGAACTGGAAACGAGAAAAAACACTTAACAAACAGCAAGGTTCCTTGAGACTTAGGAAGACAAAAAACCGGCACTACGACCTCAAAGGCCTAATATAGGTTCGATAGGCCCCTGATCTCCACCGCCCAACTCGACGGATATCATCACCCCCGTATCCCAGCACTGCAGCTGTAGAAGCAGCACCGATTCTAAAGGAATGGGTACCAAATTTTTGACCACCAAGGCCCAAATGTTGCAAGGCCCGGCTGGTGACGGCCCAAAATTGGTACTTTGTCAAGGGGGCCTCATCAGCATGGCGGAAAAGAGGACCATCAGATGCGCCACGCCATTCAATGTAATGTTTAAGTGCCGTGACTGGGCATAATTCACCTTCAGCGCAAGTTCCAATCTTAACAGTGCAGCCATGCTGCTTCTGATCCGTCTTCGAACGATGGACTCTAAACTCCACCCGGTCGCTGAATAAAGTAACATCCCTAAACTGCAGGGCCCTTGCGGAAACATCATTACGGGAGAGTGTAACTAGCTCGGATACCCTAAAGACCCCAAAGAAGGCCGTCAATGAGGCACCGTGGAAGAGGGCCTCCTCATAAGCTGACCCACAAACCAGGGCCCAGGAAGCACGAAGCCCCCGCAGGATAGAAGGCGAAATAGGCTGCCTCCCGTCGACCCGAGGTCCAGCCTCACGAGACCATCCCTCAAACATTTTTTGAATGCGAAAATCCTTAGTGGCATCGCAGTGCCCCTTGGCCTTACTCATAAAAGCCAGGGCCGCCATCTGGCCTTTAATAGACTTAACTGACAAACCCCGCTGTTTCTGGTGGACACAGAATTGCAACAACTGTTCAACAGGAACGGGCCATACATCCGGTAAACCTGCCCCCTTTCTGAATGACAAAAACTGGCTAGCAGCCTGGTCATACGACCTTTTAGTGCTGGGCGCTATGGCCAGGTGTATCGCCGGGCTCACTTCTTCCCTCCAATCAGCCATAACTCCGCTGGGATGCGCTGGGGCAACAGGTCGGCCTCTGGGGCTAACTGACGGAAATGATCCATCTGTTGGCGAGACAGAGCGTCCGCCACCCCGTTACAAATGCCAGGAACGTGCTTAGCCAGAAACAAAATGTTCAATCTCAAACAACGTAAAGTAAATGCCCTAACAAGCCGCATAACTGCAACTTAGAGGTTAACCTATTGACGACATGGACGATGGCCATGTTGTCACACCAGAAGTGAACCGTGCAATTGGCCAGGGCTTCGCCCCAAAGAAATACAGCGACAACAATCGGAAAAAACTCCAGGAACGTTAAGTTCCGACACAACTCGGTGCCCAACCAATCCTGCGGCCAATGCTCGGCACACCAGTGCCCCCTAAAATACACCCCAAAACCAATAGACCCAGCGGCATCAGAAACTATCTGCAACTCGGCTTCGAGCTGCATATCCCTCCGCCAGAAGGAAATGCTGTTGAAGTCCTGTAGAAATGTCACCCAGACCAGAAGGTCCTCCCGCATATCCATAGTGACACGGGTAAAATGATGCGGCAAGCGCAGGTTGACCATACCGTCGCAGAATTGCCGCAAAAAGGCCCTGCCCGGGGCCACAACTTTACAGGCAAAATTCAAGTGGCCTACGAGCTGCTGTAGCTCCAATAAGGTGACCTTGCACTTAACCAAAACTGCACGGATCCAGGCTAAAAGGCTCACTCGCTTGTCTTCGGGCAGCCTAGAAAACTGGCGTACCGTATCCAGCTCAATGCCTAGAAAAGTAAGCACCGTGGCAGGACCCTCAGTCTTTTCAGGAGCCAACGGTACCCCTAATTCCTTAGCCAAATCCACAAAAGCCGTTAACAAGAACAAGCACTGCCCAGAACCCGTGGGGCCTACGAAAAGAAAATCGTCCAGATAATGAACGGTGTCCTGGATTCCCGTCCTGAATCGTAAGGCCCATTCCAAAAAAGAACTAAAACGTTCAAACGCAGAACAGAAAACTGAGCACCCCATAGGAAGAGCCCTATCAACATAGTAACCTCCATCAAACGCGAAACCTAGTAATTCGAAGTCACCGGGGTGTACTGGGAGGAGGCGAAAGGCTGATTTTATATCGCACTTTGCCAACTCAGCACCAAACCCGCACCGCCGAACAATCTGAACCGCTCGGTCAAAAGAAGTATATTTTACAGAACACAGCTCAGATGGGATGGCATCATTTACAGATCGACCCCTAGGGTAAGAAAGATGGTGAATCAACCGGTATTCGCCCGCTGCTTTCTTAGGTACCACTCCCAGGGGGGACACCCTCAAGTTCGGCAGGGGAGGAGACCTAAACGGACCTAACACACGGCCTTCAGCGCACTCTTTACTAATCTTTTGCCTAACAATACTTTCTAAACCCTTAACTGAACGCAAATTGGAAGAAAAGAATGGAGCACGAGGGCCTTCATATGGGATTCTAAATCCAACTGAGAACCCATCCGCAAGGTAACGCGCATCATCCCTACGAGGATAAAATTCTAACCACTGCCTAAGAACCCTCAGACGAATGGGGCTGGGGCCCTTTTGGAGGGTGTTGCCCGGTACCACCGCCTGGCCGCTTGTTAGGCCACCTCTGCTTTGATCTGGTGCATGCTGTGAAGGCGTGAGGGCCCGCACAAATCGGGCACTCGTGTTTATATTTACAGGCCTTCCTGGCGCACGAGCCTTGGGAGGTGAACTCCCAACAAAGCAGCCGTGGCTGAACCGGCTGCCCCGCGGCTGCGCGGGCACCAGAGAAGGTTGTTCCTGTTGTCTTCTGTACCAAATGGCCGCTGTCGGATCGCTCCCCAACATTTGGTTTTGCGGGCACCATGAGCTGCAGCCAAAGCTGCTGATTAATCTGATTCCACTGAAGGAAAGGATTAACTGCCGCACGCATGCGGAACTGCTCATCATACTGGAGCCACGCCCCACCAACAAAGTCATTATATGCCCGATATATGATATCACAGTACTGGAACAATGGGGCTGCTCTCCACGGCTGGGCCCTAGCGATAACACCCGCGTAAATCAGAAAACCGGGCAGCCAATTCGCCCATGTTCTATCAACTTTACGACGCTTGAGCTTCTCTTTGTCTTTCTCGTCAAGCTCGTCCTTTGATTTTTTCTCCAATTCTCGATACAACAAGCTAAACACATCTACATATTCACCTTTTAGGATTTTTTCCCTGGTCGCAGCAGTGAGATGGTCACCCAGAGGCATGGCAGGGTCCCCAAAGGGCACAGCATGGAAGTCCAAAGAACCGTGTGGGTGAGGTGGGAACCCCCAGATTGTACCATGTTGCCCAGACCACAGTAGAGACGTGGACGAGGCCTGCTGCCATCCCCATGGTAACACACACTGCCGGTCCCTGGCTGCCTGTCCCAAAACTGCCACCATAACCGTCACTCCCAGGCGCTATCCCCCATGAAAAACCAGAACTATCAGGCATGGGAACTGCAGTGGAAGTACTAGCCTGCGGCAGTGAATTGGGAGCCACCGGCCGCCCCCCAAGAGGCACCGCCCCGAAATAATTGGCCCCTACAGCTTGGGTTCCACCCGTTGGCCTAGAAACGGAAGCTACATTGGGCCCCCACGGGCCCCATGGCCATGCCATTCCCTGCTGTGGCACGGGAAACTTACCTTCCACCGCAGGCAGCATCACCACCACCGCATCGGGCTCCTCACTCTGTTCCTCTTCCTGCGGCACTCCACCCTTGGACGCACCACTGTCTCCTTCCGCTCCCTGTAAGACAGAAAGCCGGGCCAGCACCTCCTTCTGGAAGGAAATGGTGGCCGCTTTACTTGATCCTAACAGACCAGTGGCCCTCCGAGAAGGGCCCGCCAAACCCCTTGCCTCTTCCAAGGCTGCCAATTGGGCCATAATGGCCTGCCGTGTCCGAGCCTCGTCCCCTTCATCCTGCAGGGGAGCTTCTGGGGTAGGTCTCTTGGCCAGTCGCTTGGCGGGCTGTTTACCTTTTTTATTGCCCTGTCCCTTCTTAGGACCCATTTTTTTTTTACACACTGAACACACCCACACTGGCCAAATAGCACAGGATTTACAGCCCACCACCAGCACTGGGCCAAAGAAGAGGTATGGGTGAGGGGGAGGGCACTAACCCTGCATCCCACCAAGGGAACGCCAAGGCAGTGGCTACGTGAAGGCCTCTGGCACCCACAAACCACTCAAAAAACCAAGGCCCGCCGGCCTATAGCCCCCCAATCAGGCCTAGGACGAGAAGTGCCCAAGCGTGTGTGTGTGTGGGGGGGGTGTAAGTGTGAGAAACACCCAGGAAAAACTAGGAGGGGGGGTACGAGGCCTAGCACGGCTCCGCCCGCCTCCCCGAAGGCCTCTGGCTCCCACAAACACACAAAAAACCAAGGCCAGCCGGCCTATAACCCCCCAATCAGGCCTAGGACGAAACTAGGAGGGGGGGGTAGGAGGCCTAGCACGGCTCCGCCCGCCTCCCCGACGCGCCGCCGCTCGGAAGCGACCCGCTCAGCCCGCCGCACGGCCTGACAGACGCTCCCTGGCCCGAACAAGGCCCAAAAACGCCAGAAAGGGGGGTGAGCGGGGGAGGAGACTCCGCCCGCAGAAAAACCACCGGGAAAGAAAAGCCTCACGCCGACGTCACCGCTCCGCCGCGAAGGCTCCTCCGGGCCAGCACAACGCTGCCGCGACACACAGACACTTGGGCAGCGCTGGAGCCGACCTCGCCGCGCCCGAAGCCGGGCAAACCGCGCACCGCTCTCCAGAGGCCCGCAGCAGACCGCAGCACCCGGTGAGTGCCTGCTCGGGCCGAGAGCGAATTCCAAGTGCGTGTTAGGGGGCGGGGGCAGCCCTTTAAGGCTGCCCCTAGCCCCCTCCCTCCAGGGATAACCCATTGCCTCTAATCCGCGCGGGGAGGCAATGGGCGGCCCCCAGCCTCAGCAGTCAATGGACTGCTCGGCTGGGAAGGGACCGAATTCCCAGAGGCTGGAGACCAACGTCAGGAGATGTCTGTCTCTAGCCTCTCCTGCGTGTCCATTCCCCCAGATGCATCCAGCTTCCCAAGGCAAGGATAGAAGGAGAGGGTTCTCTTTTCTCCACTGTGCTTTGCATGTTCTTAGTCCCCAGTCGAGACGCGCCTTGGTTACCATGGTAAGGAAGCAAGCACAGCACTGGCAGGGTTTCCCTGGGGGACTCTTGCAAGCCGAGTACCAGCATCTGTTTACTAACACCTCTTTGGCAAAGTGGCAGAGAGCTCACTCCCTGGCTGGCAACAAGCCACTTCACTCCTGGGAAGATCACACAACACCATTTATTTATTTATTTTTACCATGCCCAGATGTAAGGTGTTTGAATAGCTGGCAGGTGAAGAACCTGGCCTCGAGAGTGCAGAAGCTTCCCTGCAGTCACTGGGCAGCTGAATTTCTGCGTTTGCAAGTTGGGTGGAGGAAAATATTTCTAAAAGGTAAAACAGGAGAGCTTTCTACTGGAATCGTCTAGGGTTGTTTCCCCATGAATCTGGTCTGGGTTCCCATGACCCAGCTCTTGCAGAGAGACAACAGACAGCTGATTCAAAATAGGATTGTAATGCAGGATAGGAGGCTTCAGCCTTCCTCCCGCACCATTCAACTGGATTTTGCCCAGGGGGAGGAGCATGTAGCCCCCAACAAGGCTAGTAATATCCTAGTAATTGATTTGCTTCATTGACACCTTGCCTTTTCCCCCACTGGAGATCCAAAGTGAATCTGGAGTAAAGGAGAACTGGATTGGGTACAGGGAAATGACAGGGTAAATATGCACACAGAAACAGCCAAATAAGCAAACAGTACTCCAAAGTCCTCGGAGAGGCTCAGACTGGGAGAAATGCCGCTACCTGACAACCGTTGTACTGGAGCAGGGAAAAGACTCTTCCTCATTTTCTTTTTACTTCTCCATCCAACTTCACTATAAACCTGAAATTAATTTGCCCCTCCCCGGCACGTATTTGTACTGAATATCCTCTGGATGACTTCAACTATTTGCATCTTAATTCCCCTCCATATTTAATGCCTAATGTTTGAATTGCAATATTACAGGCAAATAGTCATATGTTGAAAATCAAGGTCATACATTGGTTTCCAGATTCCGTATCTGATGGCTGCAATCCGATAGTTAGGAAATAGGCAGATATGGTACTTTTAGAAAAGATATCCGGAATTCTTCATACAGTGTTGGGTTGCCATCTCCAAGTCGGGAAATACTTGGAAATTTGGGGGGGGGGGGTGAAACCTGAGGAGGGTGGGGCTTGGAGAGGGGAGGGTCTGCAAAGGAGTATAATTGCCATAGAGTCCACTTTTCGAAGCAGCCATTTTTTCCAGATGAACTGGTCTCTATCACCTGGAGATCAGTTGTAATAGCGGGAAATCTCTGGCCACCACCTGGAGGCTGGCATCCCTAACACAGGTCTGAACTGGGCTGCTTCCTGGCTTTGCAATTTGCAGCTCCTTTGTGTAGTGAATGTCAGCTGCCCGTCTCCCACACATACACATGCATGTATTTTTATTCCAGAACAGCATTTTTTTTTTTTGTGATGGTTTTTCACTGTATGTTATTTTACTTATCCTGAACTCTGGCAAAACATCCCAGCAAGTATCTTGCTATACATCACATTAGGATTGGTCTTTCTCTCCCCACACCTATCCTTAGTTTTATCAATGCACTCATGCACGCTTGGATACCATGGACCACCCAAAAGATAAATAACTGGGTTGTCGGTCAAATCTTACATTTTAAAAGCAAAGCTGGCCAATCTTTGGATACTTAAATTCAATGATTGGAGCTGTGGATGGGTAAGACCCGATCTTTCTACAAACCTGAAAAAGGGCCCCAAGTAGGCAGAAAAATTTGAAATCTAGAAAAGAAATGTTGGGGAGTTTAAAGAAGCCAAAAATGATAAAAGGAGCACTTGAAGCTTTAAGTAACAGCTTCCCTCCATGACTGTTTCTAGCCAACCGTAGCATTCCAAGCTGGGTTTCTTGGAGTAAAAGGCAGGAGTAGGAGGCAAGTCCCTTTCCAGGCCTATTTTGGCCTTTGAGGGAGGACTTGTTATAAGAAAATAAGAGTCACTGGAAAAGACAATAATGGTAGGATCAGTTGAAGGCAGCAGGAAAAGAGGGAGACCCAGCATGAGATGGATTGGTTCAGTCAAGGAAGCTATGGTTCTCATTTCACAAGACTGAGCAAGGCTGTTCACAATAGGATGTTCTGAAAGTCATTAATTCATAGGATTGCCATAAATCAGAAGTGACTTGATGGCACATAGCATGCTCGTGTGCATGCATACAGAGAAAGAAAAAATTGCAAAGGAACTGAATGAAATGACAAACTTCACATGTATTTATTTATTTCAATTTATGACTAGGGGTATGCATTTGGTATAAACCAAATGGGATAAATACCCGAAAAATACCTTATCATGAACATATGAACATATGAAGCTGCCTTATACTGAATCAGACCTTTGGTCCATCAAAGTCAGTATTGTCTTATTTTATGAGTATTTATTCAGCTGAACATAGATTAGAGATCGCAATATAGTGAACCTGAATAAAAACCACTATTAATCGCCTTTTATTCAGGTTCACTCATCAGCTTGCACCACGGTGGCACAGCTTGGAGAAGACGTTTAAAGAGACCATGGTGGCAGGACTCAGCGAGTGCACTCAGGTGGCATTAAGAGGCTGTGATCTCTTCAAATGCCTTTCCCTCCTCCACTGGTTTCAATGGAGGATGGGGCATCTTCTTTGGGGGCCCATAGAATTGGACTCCCTAGTCAATCTTTTTAAAACTTGGCGGCGGGGGGGGGGGGCGTGTTGATGAGAGGCATCAGCGACTATGCTGCAAATGTGTTGCCTCTACCTCAAAAAAACAGCTCTCCCAGAACTCTGAATTCCCCTAGATTGATTCTCCATTATAGTCTATGGGGAATGGTCCCTATAGGGTATAAATCAGCAATTCTGGTTATTTCTCACATTCCAATACCATCCCAATATTGGGATTCAGAAATATCAGGAAATACCAATGTATTTTGGGTTCGATATACCTGAACCCCAAAAATGCTGATTTTTTTTTTCTTGCACACCCTTGTTTATGACTCGCCCTCCTTTGCTACCACATGACTCAGGGTGTGCAACAACATCTTTACAATGGTAGCCGTTAATTATTAAAACAATTCTTAAAATACTAACAGTAACAAAACAGATGGCACAGAACAATACAGCTAACCTAATCCGGGGAAGGTTTAGTCTCATCAAAAACTGGGGAGAGGGAGGAGAGAGGAGGGAGCGAAAGGGCCCACTTGGACAGGACGGTTGTTATTATCCATTAGAAGCTTCAACCATATTCCTGGAGGAACGTCATTGAACTGACTATGGACTCCATGTGCTGCAGCTCCATATTCTTGCTGTCCTCTTCTTTCTGCAAATGGTTGACGGTGACGCTGCCCTCCTGCCTTTTAGTCTTTTTTGTTTTCGTTTTAATCATTAAGTTCTTAATTTTCTATCGTGATGGCCTTTGGCTATAAACAATAAATATTTCTTCCTCTGACCGGCTTCTTCTTCTGTCTGTGGACTCCATGTGCTGCAGCTCCATATTCTTGCTGTCCAGTTCTTTCTGCAAATGGTTGATGGTGACGCTGCCACCTGCGTCCTGTTCCCATCTCATGCCTTATTTTGCTCCTTCTCCAGCTTCAGGTCTGCATCTTTCCTGTTCAGCTCAGCCATCAACTGCTGAACCTGATCGTTTAGGTTACTACTTCTGTGGCTGAACCGATCGCTTTGGCTCTGAGCCCCAGACATCTCAGAGTGATCCGGAAGCAACTGCTTTTCCAGAATCTCAGTCTTGTCTTCAGACATTCTCCTTGTTTCATGAAGCTCTGAAATGCAGCTGAGAAACTGTGTCTTCCACAGACTGTGTCTTCCTAGACGGTCTGGTGCCCCCCCTCCCACTGATAACATTACCAAGTCACATGGGGGCACCCAGTTTGGCACCCCCAGAAGGCTGGCACACTAGACATTCACCCTATTTTGCCTAGTGGCAGGGCCAGCTCTGGTCTTCCAGCTGATCTGCTACATGTTCAGAGAACTCTGGGTTCTTGCTTGTTCTTAAATGATCCAGCTGACTTTGGATGTTGGTCATGTGGTCGTGGAAAGCATTGTCCTTTTCACCCAGTATCTCCACAGTTCCATTTTGTGTTTGCACATCTATCTTTCAAGGCTCTCTTGATGCTGCTGAAGCAGAAGTTAAGTTTTGGACTCTGACTCTTTCTTCATCACTTCCAGCTGTTCTTCCAGTGGGGAGATCATCGCTTTGACATGCATCACATCTGCTTCAAGCTCTCAATTTTAAGAAAAGCTGCGGGCAGGTTGCAGATGTGCAGACTAGAGATGCTCTCATGTTGGCAGACCTTCTTGCTAGAGTTCTGCTCACAGTCTACCAGGATATCCCAGAGTTCCTGGAGCACTTCCTTGTGGGCCTGCACCATCATCTTCAGATGCTCAGTTTTGGCTACCGGCTTCCTTCAGCATTTCCTCCTGGGCTGTTTCCAGCTCTTTGATCGTAGCCCACAGCTGAGCACAGACATCCTCAGAGGTTTGGGATTCTCTTCATCTGAGTTCATAAATTGAGTCTTTCTCCCTCTGTACCTCCCAAAGGGTCGTCTGCAACTCAGCCTTAAAGTGAACTTCTGTTGCTCCTGCAGTTCTGTAGCTTTGCTTACTCTGCAGGTTTCTGCTTTTGTGAGAATATTCTTCCAATATGTTCTCTATATTCTCCTCCCCAGAGTCACTGCCTCTCCTTGGACTCCCATACTCATATTCGGAGTATGAATTTGTGAGTAGGCTAGGGCTACTGGGTGTGCTGGATCAGGAGGCATTGTGCTGTGTGTAGATGAAGTCTGTTGTTGTCAGACTGCCCATAAACATAATAGAAGCATTTGAATGTATAACATTGCATGAAGAAGAAACCCCTTCTCAGTGTGCGAGAGAATCCACCAAGAACTTGGCTGCTTCTTCCTGGAGTTTCAAGGTTTGTCTTTGCTGTGCTTCTCTTGGCTCTTGAATATTCTTACTCATTTTTGGTACAACCTGATGTGGATGCTCCTCTTCCTGTCCTTGCCCCATATTGGCAGACTCCTGTCTCTTTCCCAACACCCAGGCAAATTTCCCACCAAAAATATTTCCGTTCCCCTCTGTGGAGAAACGCCATCTGAGAGTGTTGGTGCTTCATCCAAAAAAGGCAGGGATCAGTAAATCCATTCAGCCGGCTTTGTAGCCTTCCCCTCACTCCCCCCTCCCTTCCAGAGCCAAACCAACAACGCTAGGGGGAAAGTCTCCTAGAGAGGCAGGAAGGGCTGTTGTTCTTGCCATGTGTTAGGCAGGAAGAGAGGGCAGATTTGAGCCAGCGCTCGAGCAAGCATGTGGTGAGCAATGGAGGCTCCTGCCTGGGGGCCCCCAGGCAGGCAGACAAAGTAAGTCATTTTCTTAGGCAGATCAAGTATAGACCAGGGACAATACGATGCGTTTAAAAACCACCTTTATTTTGTTATGCTGTTTGCTGTGCTTTGCTGTGCTGTGCTAACTTTTTAAATGCAACTGTTTTTGTTTTGTTTTTCTTCCCCTCTCCTTTTCCCTTTTAAATAAATGTTTTTTCTGTTTAAAATGCTGGCAGTCAAACTCTGTACCACATAGATCCCCAGACCGCTTTAGACCACGCTGTTTTTGAGAAGGGGGCCCCGGGGAAGGCATGCAGTTGGATAAGGTGCCAATCCTCCAGGGGTGCCCCAAAGAAGCGCTGAGGTCTCTGTGAAACCCAAGTGCAGGGTGGCAGAGGACCTGGAGGCCTAGCCTCACAGCTGGAGAGGGGGATTGGGAGTCCTGTTCCTCTCAATCTGAACCCCGGGACTGAGCAGGTGGTGGCAGCGAGCCCAAGGGGCAGGAGGAGAAATAGCTCCCTCCAGGAGTTGGCGACTCAATAGGGAGCTGACGGGACCGGGCCTGAAGGCAGAATCGGGCCGGTTCCGTCACACTTGGCGGCAGCGGTGGGATGAGAACAAACAGAGAACTTGATTGGCCAGGCATTTTTGGTTTTTGATGCGCGCAAGCACCCAGAGGAAGCAACAGCGGTTTTGTTTTATTTTCGGGTCAACTGGAGTAGGGAAAGTTTAGCTAGTTAGGATGGAGCGTGCTAAGATGCTGGAAATCCTGAAGATGACAAAGCCACAGCTCCAGGAAGAGTGTGCAAGGCACAAGCTGGAGTGTGACAACATGACTGTAGTAGATATGAAAGACCTCCTTTTGGAGTATCATCAGCATGCAGGGGCACTTGCAAAAGTGTTTCCCACCCAGTCAGAAGAACTCTTGCGGCTACGGTTGGAACTGGCAAGAATCCGTACCAAGGCGTACCAAGAGCGCAGACAGGAGGAACGAGAGAGAGAGGAACGACAAGCAGAGAGGGATGCAGTCCGCAGACAGGAGGAACGAGAGAGGGAGGAAAGACAAAGAGAGAGAGAGCTGAGACGAGCTGAGATCCGCAGACAGGAAGAAAGAGAGAAAGCTGAAATCTACAGACGGGAGCAGGAAGAGCAACGTCGCCATGAGCTTGAGGTGCTACGTCTGGAAGCTGAACTAAGCAAAGAGATCCAAGTCACCCCCAAAGACTTTGCAGTGTACAAGGAGGGAGAAGACCCCTCCATGTACCTCTCCAACTTTGAGAGGGCAGCCAAACAGTGGGGGATTGCAGAGGAGGACTATATGTCTTACCTCTGTAGCAACCTGACTGGAGAACTCTCAGCCATCTATCACAGCATGCCTATGGAAGATGGGGGGATAACTTTTGCAGGCTATAAAGCCACTGTATTTAAAAGGTTTAAACTGGGGCCAGACCACTCCCGAAAGCAGTTCAGGGGTTTGGCTCCACAAGAAGGTAAATCCTATTCTGAATGTGGGGTAATGAAGGAACAAACAGTTCCAGTGTTATTGGGCCGGGATTTGGTGGTTGGCCAGTACCCTATCAAGGCTGTACCCCGCAGCCAAACCCCCAGGGGAAGGTGGGAGGAGGAAGGCAACTTTAAGGAAGCCACCTCACCACCAACCAGGGAGGGGGAAACAGCCCAGGTTACTGAGGACGAAGAGAGGGCAGTCACCAAGGAGGGGGAGGGCCAGCCTGTCTCAAGCCCTGGAGTAGGGTGTTCCCAAGGGGAAGAGGGGTGTAGCTTTCCCCAAGTGCAGCAGGAGGCTGTGGATGTTCCTAGCGAGGAAGGGAACCTGTCTAGCATAAAGGATGTGCAAGCTGAAGAGACCAAGGTGGAGAGTGGAGATTTCACAGGAGGTTCTGAGAGCAGCAAGGCTAATGTGGGCTCAGAGGAGCACATAGCTGAAGGCTTGGGGGAACGGGAGCGGTTCCAGAAGGGGGTCCGGAGCGGCCTTAGGTTGGAACCGGTTCACCAAGTAGCTGTGGATCAGGAAGTGGGATCGTCCGAGACGCTCTCAAAACAGGTCGTCTTGAAGCAGGGCAGACAGGAGTCCTGGGAAGCTGTGGGACCTTCCAGGCAGGAAGGGGGTCAGTTGGGTAGTGCTGAAAAACCGACCGAGGGGACTGAGAACCCAAGCCAAACCCTCAGGGGAAGGTGGGGGGAGGAAGGCAACTTTAGGGAAGCCACCTCACCACCAACCAGGGAGGGGGAGGACCAGTCTGTCTCCAACCCTGCAGGAGGGTGTGCCCAATGGGAAGAGGGGTGCCAATTTCCACAAGGGCAGCAGGATGCTGTGGAGCGTTCCAGGCAGGAAGGAGCTCAGTTGGCTGACACTGAAAAACCAACTGAGGGGGCGGAGAACCCAGATCAAACTTTGGCTGAGTGTTCTGGAAACAGTGGGACTAGGGGTGGCTTGAAGGAACAGATGGTAGGAAGTCTGGGGGAGCCAGAAATGTTCCTGTCTGAGGTTCAAAGTGACCCTAGGCTGGAACCACTGTGTGAGGTGGCAAGGGACCAGAAAGTGGAGTTCGCAGAAGCTGAGACAGGGGATAGGGTGATGGATGTCCTGCCACTTCATACTGGTGAATGGAAAGTGGAATGGGAGGGACCCCATATGATTGTGGATGATCTAGACGATGCTACTTATGTGGTGGCTATGGAGAAGACAGGAAAGGCAGTTAAAGTGGTGCAGGTGAATATGCCACAGCCATTCTCTGCGAGGTCCATGGTGGTGCACATAGGTAGGAAGGGAGGAGACAAAAAGAAGCTGGGACAGCAATTGTTTGGAGCACCAGAGGTAGTTTTCTGGGAGGACAGAGTGGACAGAGGGAACATTCCACCAATGAGGGATAAAGAGGCAACTGTGTGGGAACTGGGCAGTTTCCAACTTCAGATGTGGGGCCAGGAATTTGCTCCTTTGATGGGCCACTCACCCCAGCCACAGCAGCAACGGAGGGAGAGCACCAAACTCCAGAGGTGGTCCTGGGAGACGGAGGAGTACATCTTAAAGACTGGACATTCCTTCTGAATGCAGCATGCAATGTTTTGTCCAGAAAGGACATGAGCACCTAGGGTGCTGGACTTTGTGTATTATTGGAGAAATACCTGAATGTTTGTGTAATGTTTGTGTAATATTTTGGTTAATGGGTTTCTCCTTGTTTGTTTGGATTCTGCTACGGGGTCACCTCTGTAGGAGGCAACCCCTCCGGCTCAGAATTTAAGGAGGGGGACGTGTGGAGAAACGCCATCTGAGAGTGTTGGTGCTTCATCCAAAAAAGGCAGGGATCAGTAAATCCATTCAGCCGGCTTTGTAGCCTTCCCCTCACTCCCCCCTCCCTTCCAGAGCCAAACCAACAACGCTAGGGGGAAAGTCTCCTAGAGAGGCAGGAAGGGCTGTTGTTCTTGCCATGTGTTAGGCAGGAAGAGAGGGCAGATTTGAGCCAGCGCTCGAGCAAGCATGTGGTGAGCAATGGAGGCTCCTGCCTGGGGGCCCCCAGGCAGGCAGACAAAGTAAGTCATTTTCTTAGGCAGATCAAGTATAGACCAGGGACAATACGATGCGTTTAAAAACCACCTTTATTTTGTTATGCTGTTTGCTGTGCTTTGCTGTGCTGTGCTAACTTTTTAAATGCAACTGTTTTTGTTTTGTTTTTCTTCCCCTCTCCTTTTCCCTTTTAAATAAATGTTTTTTCTGTTTAAAATGCTGGCAGTCAAACTCTGTACCACATAGATCCCCAGACCGCTTTAGACCACGCTGTTTTTGAGAAGGGGGCCCCGGGGAAGGGGGAAGGCATGCAGTTGGATAAGGTGCCAATCCTCCAGGGGTGCCCCAAAGAAGCGCTGAGGTCTCTGTGAAACCCAAGTGCAGGGTGGCAGAGGACCTGGAGGCCTAGCCTCACAGCTGGAGAGGGGGATTGGGAGTCCTGTTCCTCTCAATCTGAACCCCGGGACTGAGCAGGTGGTGGCAGCGAGCCCAAGGGGCAGGAGGAGAAATAGCTCCCTCCAGGAGTTGGCGACTCAATAGGGAGCTGACGGGACCGGGCCTGAAGGCAGAATCGGGCCGGTTCCGTCACACCCTCAGCAGCTGAGTCACCCTCCAGTAACATGTATTTCTTCTTTGTTAGATAAGCTTAAATTGTCTCACCCTGTCACAGATATTTGTTTAGGCTTTAGACCCAATAAAGGAACTTGAGGGAGAGCTGTCCTGTTTTATAAACCCTAGTGAAATGGCACTCGAAGCAGATTAACTTTCAAAAACAGAACAAAGATTTTATTAAACAGGCAGGGAATATACTGTATATGTCCTGCCTGTTCACAGGTTCTTAATGCAGTTTTCTGGAGAATAGCATTTGTTTATCATTTCTAGATTTCTCCCTTCAGAGTTCAAGGTTTTCCCTTCAGAAATTGCAGCTTTTCACTAACTCCTGAGGTGTCTAAACTTCTCCCCTTTATCAAAGACCAGGGTTCTCTCCCCAACCCAGGAAGTTATTCTCCTTGTCCCTAAGAAATAATAATTCCTGTTACTATTTGGCTCATATGGAAATTCTCTAACTACTCAAACCTTCTGCCAAATCCTTCTCCAGTATCCACTGTCTGTATAAAGCAGTTCTGCAGCTTTTTTGACTGAGAAACTTAAATTCTTCCTCATAAACTCCTTGACTCTCTAACGCAAGTGGCATTTTTAAAAACCTGCTTTTCCGCACAATCTGTCACACCTTGGTTCACCTTGTTTCCTCCTGTTACAAGTGGTTTGTAAATTGTAACACAATCTCATCAATGGAAAGTGAGCAGCAACGATTTTAATAGGGCAAGCCAATGTTTCATGGAATTCTTCTCCCTCCAGACACCTGAACAACTCTCTGGAAGAGGCAGGGACTTGTCCTGTTTCTGCTGATGCTGTCCTCAAATGACACGCGAGCTCTGCTCTGGGGTTTGTGCAGGTCCCCTGAGTTGCTCCCAGCCTGAATGCATGGGGGAGGAGTGCATCGGTCTGTGCTGTCCCCACCTCCCTTGCCTGCGCAGTGCTTGGTATTAAAGTTGGAAATAAAAATAGAGCCATAGAAGACTCTTCCTGCTGCACTCTGGAAACATGACCAGGTGATTTAGAGCTCCAAAATTCAGGGAGGAAGCCAGAGCAGGAGAATAATGGTGGCAAGGTGGCAACGAAGGCTACTGAGCCATTCCTATCTTTTAATAGCCCTTTTAGCGGGTACAATTTTCTTCTGACTTGCCTGAGAAGCTGCATTGGGCAGCATTCTCTCCTTTTAAACAAGACTGCTGTTACAAATAGAGAAGCTCTGTCTTCCTTCGCAACTAGGCATCCTGATTTTGCAAGTGGGGGGAGTACCCAAGCATGAGGGGGGATTTTTTTTCCCAGTATGGAAAATCTGGTTTTGTATTAGATCCCAAAGCATGCTGTAGGGCCTGGCAGGGGGATTGAAGCTTGTGATAAGTTCTGCCACTCAAAAAAGCTTTAATAACTGAGCCTAGATCTCAAGGGGGTGAAGCAGTAGCTAAGCATGCCAGAAGTAAACATCACAAGCTGGGGATTTAGTGCAACGCTAGAAATAATATGAGGGATTGGAGCTAGAATTATGAATGGCTGGGATATTACATAAAGGGCAAGAATTTAGAAGAACTGCCCATTTTAAGAACCAAGAGTCAGACTTGTTGAGGAATATCCCATTATTTAGTACTTTGCAAGAACCAAAATATATTAAATGCTTTTAAAAAACAAATTCTGCATAAATCCTACACCTCCACATGATGCTCTGCTGATGCTGCGCCTCCACCCACAGTGGATTAGGAAAAAGATGCCTTAAGGCATGAGAAAGGTTTATAAAAGTGTGCCCATTGTGGGGACACTTTTTTTTCTCCCACATTAGAACTCAGGCTGTGTATTCCCTTAACAAGGCTGTCAGTAGATTCAGAGGGACAAAAAGGGAGTTGACTGCAATATGCTAGTCGTTTGGAACAACCGGAAACTTTTCTGGTTGACTATATCAAGTACTAACTGTTACAAATTTTTGCTGTGTTTTTTGTTGTTTTGGGGGGCTGTCAAGTCACAGCTGACTTGACCCTGTAGGGTTTTCAAGGCAAGAGATTTTTCAGAGGTGGTTTGCCATTGCTTGCCTCTGCATTCCAACCCTGGACTATCTTGGTGGTCTCCCATTCAAATATTGACCAGGACTGACCCTGCTTAGCTTTGGAGATCTGACGAGATAGAGCTTGTTTGAGTTGTCCAGATCAGCGCAGATGTATTTTAGCCACCTAGAATTTCACAAAATGGACAGACTTCTTTCTTAAAAAAAAACAATTCAGGCAAAACAATTGGATTTATGAAAGATAGATGAATGGAAACAAAACTGAAAGTTTGCACACCTGTGGGCCCCTAAGCTATGCTGCCTCTGAACGTGGAAGTTCTATTTTGGGTTAATTTATCTTGTGTTTAATGTAACTGGATAATAATATCTCGGAACAACCCTGTGGGGTCACACTCATCCGGCATTCTGTTTTTAACAGTGACCAGTCAAATGTGCCAATGAAGCCTATAATAAGGTAATGACCTATTCCTGGGTTTAGCTGTGCCCAATATCTGAAACTTCAATGTAGACTTCTTCTGAACATGGAGGCACATCCATTTAGCCTGTTGTGTTTATCCCACACTCTGAGAAGTTCCAGGAGTAACATTCACCTGAGTTGGTTCCCTTTGGCAGTGAGTATAGAGGAAGAAGAAGATGATATTGGATTTATATCCCGCCCTCCACTCCAAATCTCAGAGTCTCAAAGTGGCTCACAATCTCCTTTCTCTTCCTCTCCCACACCCTGTGAAGTGGGTGGGGCTGAGAGGGCTCTCACAGCAGCTGCCCTTTCAAGGACAACCTCTGCCAGAGCTATGGCTGACCCAAGGCCATTTCAGCAGTTGCAAGTGGAGGAGTGGGGAATCAAACCCGGTTCTCCCAGATAAGAGTCTGCACACTTAACCACTACACCAAAGTGGCAAATTTGTCATTGACAAATATATAGGCAGAACCCTGGTAGGGCCATAGATGCAGCGAATCCACCATCCAATGTCAGATCTCTAGAGAGAGAAGTTTTACATCCCCGACCCCAAGGTGCTTCAGCCAACACATAGCATTGCCTCTCTGTTCCTCTCTCCTTTTTCAACATCAAAATTATGTTTTTCTTTCACACACACCTGCCTTTATCCCCCACCCCTCTTCAGGGTGCTGACTTCTGATGAGCACTTGTGCAAAACCAGTTCCCAACACTCAAGGCCCATTAAGGGGGATAACACATTTTTTGGTCATGTTTGAGCCACAGTTATTAGAAACCAAGCCTGCCCAAATTTGTGTTCCGTTTGGTCACCTTGGCTAATAGTTCTTAACAAGTGGGGGGATTCTGGGAGACTCCTTGGGGAGAGTCCCATCTCCCCTATCATTCCCAAGCTTGGCCTCACCCACCTTGGAGCCTGGCGGCAGCAGCAGCAACAGCAGTGCCTGGGAGCTCTTCTGAGATAGACTGGCCTTCCTTCCATGCACTGGTCTTACCTTTTAAAATCCCAGCTAACCTATTAAAATCCCTGCAGGAACACAATAGTTACCTTGTTGGATCAGACTCAAAGCTCTAAATCTAGTATCCTGTTTCCAACAGAGGTCAACTAGAAAGCTCTGGGAAGCATGTGGGGCATCCCCATCCCAGAAAATGAGATTTCAAAGGTATACTGCTTCTGAATATGGAAATTCCATTAAACCATCATGGCTAGTAACCACCAGTTCTTTCACAACTCAGTCTGACAGTCTCTTTTCAAGCTTTCTAAGGTTGAACCCACTGACTCTACTCGTCATGGTGAATTCTTTTCATTCTGGCAAATGGCGGCCAACAGCCACTAGGATGTTGCTGCAGGAAGTTCCTCTTGAGCTTGTTTAACAGGATAGACTGTCTCTCAAGATGGAGGCTCCATCTCATGTTAGTGACTACTTAGCCAGTCCTTCACTTTGATGGAAGGGCAACTTGCTAGTTGAGAGTTAATCCTTCTTTCTTTCCTTTATAACTTCTATTCAGGGGGATCATTTACTGATTTCTTTAGAATTAAACTATAGCCCCTGCCCCCTATCTTCAGAGCACCCATGGCAGAGTTTTGTTAAATTTACTCCTCCCAGTCTTGATTAAATAATTACTTTTCCCATCCCAAATATATTTTAGCTCATTCTACAGCAGATGTGTCCAGAAGGAGACTTGTTGCTTAGCAACTGCCTTCCTGCTGGACCAAGCAAAGGATCGCTTGTACATACATAAACACACACACACGCATCCCTATCAACCTCCTGACTTTAAGCTCCTATGTCCATCTGGTGAGAAGCAGGTGAACCCTGCTGCTGGGTTGCTTAGCAACTTGTGATGGGCACTGGTGAATCTAATAGGCGATACCGGGCCCTCTCTGTCAGTGAACAAACCCCATTAGCTAAAGCTCAGGGGTGATGGGGGACAGGAGGGCAACAGGCCTTGTTAGACCTCTCTCAGGTTGTTTTAAATCCACAAATATCTCACTCTTCCCCTCTCTTTATGCTATTTTGCTCAGTTTCTTATGAAACAATTCCCTCCACTCCCAGCTCTGTCTCTCCAGCATTCGCTTTAGCTGTCTCAATCAGGGGCAATCAAACGGTCCTTAATTTTTGTTTCTTTTTAAATTGTTTTTTTTTTGTTTCCTTTGGTCACTGCTTTGGTTTCTCCTCTTTTCTCTGTTTTGGGTTATACATTCATTTCAGACTGTGGATGCTTGTGGTATAGTTTTCTTTCTATGTCATTGATATGTACATCGCACGTCATGTATTTGCCTATCAAGAGAGAAGCATATAAATGAGTGAACGCCATATGATGCTCATTGATCGAGGCAGAAATCATGGTGGAAAATGCATACTTTTTATGGGGAAATCTCAGGCCAATAAAGGGAAGAGCAGCCTGGAAATAATCAGATATTTGGCTTCCACACAGCGGCTGTAAAATCAAAATGAGAATTTTCCAGTTGATGTTTGCAGTTGCCCCATGCTTTCTTTTGGCGCCTTGTTAAAGCACTTGTTCTCATTTTGTCCTTTGTTTGAAAGATGTCTTAAAATGGTGAGAGTGTTGATAGAATGATCGTTTGTGGGGTGTTAAGTGAGGGAAAGAGCTGGCTTGATATGGCCATATCTATTTCCTCTCCTGATCTATCTAACCCAGCAATATTCACTCAGTGGCTTGGGAGCCACATGTGTCTCTAGGGCTGCCAGCTCTGGGTTGGGAAATACCAGATGATTTGGTGAGTGGAGGGCAGGGTTTGAGAAGGCTGCCACTCTATGCTGCTGAGCAATACCATCAGAAGGACCACTAACAGGTCAACAGAAGAACTATGACACCCTCATAATCCGACTCGCCTATACCAAAAATCTTGAATAGCACCAAATAGGTACCTTAAATTGTTTAATTGTTTAAGTTTTATTGTTTTTAAAATTATAACTGGAAATTGTTGTTTTTAATATGACTGTTAGCTACCCTGAGTCCGCTCATGGAGAGGGTGGGATATAAATCTAAGGTAAATAAATAATGCCAATGTCCAACTCTCAAAACGACCAGGTGAACTGATCTCTGTCACTGGGAGATCAGTTTCAATAGTGGAAGGTTGTAATGAGTTACAGTTTGTTTTGTAGAATATCTTTTCCTTTTATTTTTTCAAAGAGGCTTTGAGTCCCTAGTGGGAAGTGAAGTGGGACAGAAATACCAAAATAAGATCAGAATACTTTTAACAGTATTCGGAAGATGAATTTAATGATCCAATTAACATACTACGGACATGCTCAAAGAAAATAAAATTTTAGTGTGAACAAATTCTATGAATGATGGTCTATCTTTTTTCATGCACTGCGACTTAAAATTCCTAGATAGAATCTGTCCATTTGTATTCTTACATATGCTGTAACCGATATATAATTATTTTGAAAAATGGATTTGTATGTAAGAGGTAATATTCAGTAAATATTACATGCTTTTAAAAATCCAGATAAATAAATAGGCTCTTATTTTACAGGCAAAAATGCAGTGTGAAGAAAAAGGAAAGACTGAAAAAGTAATGTATGGGCACATTATTCAGAAGGGCGAAACAGAACTGAGATGGGAATATTGAAACTGAAATAGCCAGCTTTTGAAAGAGAATGAGAAAGGAGTAAGATGGGTATGGGTGCATTATTCAGAAGGGAGAAACAGAATTGAGATGGGAACATTGAAACTGAACCAGCCAGCTTTTGAAATATGGCCTAACCCATAAGTTTCATGCTCCCCCTCCACAGATGTACAGTTCCCAGAGTTCCCAGGGGATGAGAGAAGACCGCTGAGCCAGTGGTGCACATATGTCTTTTGTCTGCTGTGCACTTCTAGTGCATTAACATAACATATTGATTTTTCTTCTACTGTTTCAAACGGATTCCTCTGCACCCTTGTGCTGCACTTTCTTCATGCCCAGGACCACCTGTCCCCTAGCACAGCTGATGTTGTTCACAGGTTGCAAGCAGGGAAACTGTGCGATGAGCAGGGGAGGGGAGCGCAGGGAGGGGAGGCAGCCGGCAAATCCCCCATGAGAGGCTTATCTGCCTGTCGCTGTGCACAAAAAAAAATCCAGTGGCGTTTTCCAGATTTAAACATTCTTAGGTCACTGCTAAATCTGCAATGAAGCAGAAAGTCATTCCAGACCTGAGGGTAAGGTCAGACACAGTGTTGTTGCAGGTGGGGAGGAGAACCCTTGAGTGCATGTATCCCCATATCTTGAAAGACAAATCATGCATGCTTCAGACCAGCCTGTAAAACAAGTTGCAAGGAAGGAGTAGAAAGCACATGTATATAAAGTGCCATCCTACCTAGATAGAATCACACGACACCCTTTAAAGCCCATTGAGGTCAATAGACTTAGAAGGGTTCAGCTGTGTTTAGGATTGCACTGACATTCACATATGCATTTTTGGGATCACATCAGAAATCAAATTATGGAGGGGCAATGGTGTTGGAGGATGATGATGATGATGATATTGGTGATAATGGATTTATAACCCACCCTATGCTCTGAATCTCAGAGTGGTCACAATCTCCTTTTACCTTCCCTCCCCCCACAACAGACATCCTGTGAGGCAGGTGGGGCTGAGAGAGCTCTGACAGCAGCTGCCCTTTCAAGGACAACCTCTGCCAGAGCTATGGCTGACCCAAGGCCATTCCAGCAGCTGCAAGCGGAGGAGTGGGGAATCAAACCCGGTTCTCCCAGATAAGAGTCCAACACTTAACCACTACACCAAACACCAAGGGGAGTTTTACAGGTACTATGGACCACCAGAAAAGACAAATAACTGGCCTCTAGATCAAATCAAGCATGACAGAGAATCAATGGGGTTCTGTGTGCCAGATGCAGGAGCCCTAGTTCAGTTCCCCACACAAAGTAGGACTAGTCAACCTAACATCTTTGGATTGTGGGTGTCATCTGCCATCAAGTTGCTTCTGACTTCTCTCAACCTTATGAATTAATGTCCTTCAAAACATTCTATCATTCATAGCCTTGCTCGGGTCTTGCAAACCAAGGCCCATGGCTTCTTTTATTGAGTCAATGACTCTTCCAATCCATCTCATGTTGGGTCTTCCTCTTTTCCTGTTGCCTTCCGCTTTTCCTAACATGATTGTCTTTTCCAGATACTCTTGTGTTTTTAGATTGCGACCAAAATACGATAGCCTTCATTTAGTCATTCTAGTTTCTAGGGAGAACTCAGGCTTGATTTGCTCTAGAACCTCTTTCTTTGTCTTTTCAGAGAGAGTGAACTGGAGTAAGGAGGTATGTGCTGAGACACACATATTGCCCTGAGCTCCTTGAAGAAAAGGCAGGAGAAAAATAAAATCAACAATTTAGGGGCATGCTTTAAAAAATGATGTGCGAATTGCCTTCCGTCCTTCATGTCTAAACTAAGGGAAATAGTGATTTTTTATTTTATTTTTTTACCCTGCGGGATTCTTTAGAGAATGGAGGAGTTCACGATGGTTAAGGATCTTGCTTATTAAAAGCGCTGGATGAATGATTAATAACTTCCCTGAAAGCGAGATGGCATTTAAAGAAAACTGTGCCTGGCAGCAGATGGAGCCTGTTGCCTCATTTCGATATCCGAGAAGCCGACGCACCTGCCCTTGCCGAGCAATCGGGAGCTTCTCGAATTGTGTTGCTTCTAGCCATATTGGTGTGGAGGAGCAGATCTGTAAGCCTTTGGAAGGAAAAGCTCCAGGATGCGAGTTTAAGGGGGGCAATTCGGGAGGGGAAGAGATTTCATTATGGAGACCAAAACAAAGTTGTCTCATCCAGGATAGACTGTAGATTACCCTTCCCCAGGGTTTTTTTTTAAGTAGGAACACACAGGAACACAGTGCTGGCTTCTTTGGCATCAGGGGGTGTGGTCTAATATGCAATTGAGTCCCTGCTGGGCTTTTCCTCCAAAAATGCCCTGTGTGAAACAATGGTGTTGGCAGGGGGTGTGGCCTAATATGTGAATGAGTTCTTGCTGGGCCTTTTCACCAAAAATGCCCTGTGTGAAACAATAGTGATGGCAGGGGTGTGTGTCCTAATATGCGGATGAGTTCCTGCTGGGCTTTTTCTACAAAAAAAGCCCTTTCCTTCCCTAATTAAGAATATTAAGTGGGAAAGTGTTTTACAATAATTAATGGGTGGTATTGCAATAATGCGTCTCTAATAATGGGGAGGGGCTGTGGGTCAGTGGCAGAGCATCTGCTCGGCATGCAGAAGGTCCCACGTTCAATCCCTGGCATTTCCAGTTAAAATCATCAGGCAGGAGGTGATGTGAAAGACCTCTGCTGGAGACCGTGGAGAGCCACTGCCAGTCTGAGTAGACAATATTGACTTTGATGGACCAAGTGTCTGATTCATTAGAAGGCAGCTTCACGTGTGTTCATGTCTTCAACATAGCAAAGCTTTTTTGTGTTTTTGGACATGGCTTCTTATTGCCAAAGCTCATTCAGGCTGTTTCCACATGGGGGTTGGCTAAGGTTGCCAACCACCAGGCAGGGCTTGGAGATCTCCTAGAATGACAGCTGATTCCCAGACTACAGAGATCAGTCCCCCTGGAGAAAATGGCTGCTCTGCAGGGTGGACTCCATGGCATTATGCTCTCCAAGCTCCACCCTGAAAATCTCAAGGAATTTCCCAGTCCAGGGCAGGCAGCCTGAGGGTTGACCCTTAAATGGAAGCCCCCTGATTAAATGGGAACCACCATACAATACCATGCTAATTCTTAGCTGGACTTGCAGCCTTCCCAGGTCTTTCGCTTTTAAACATGGTTTTTAAACTTTCTTCAGTCTGGCTCAAAGGAGGAACTGGGTGGATGCAGCTAGAGATGAGCTCAGCAGAAGGTACCTCTATATAGGCTGTAGCCTAGAAAGCCCTATCTGAGTAATCAGATACAAAATCATGTTACATCATGTGTAGGTCTCTGCAAATGTGGGGATAAGTGAGTCTTGGTGAAAGTTCATTTCATGCTTTGCATTTGAAGCACACATGGATACAGAACCTCCCCCGTGTGTCCATAAAGTTCAGATTCTGGAATTAAGAACAGAAGCCATGTTGGATCAAGCCAATGGCCCATCCAGTCCAACACTCTGCATCACACAGTTGCCCAAACCCAGGTGCCCTCAGAAAGTCCACCACCTGCGGGGCCTGAACTCCAGAAGCCCTCCCACTGTTGCCCTCCCCATGCACCAAGAATGCAGAGCATCACTTGCCCCAGAGAGAAAGTTCCATTTATATCTTGTGGCTAATATCCACTGATGGACCTCTGTTCAATATGTTTATGCAGTCTTCTCTTGAAGCTATCTACACTTGTAGCCTCCACCACTTCCTGTGACAGTTAATTCCATGTGTTAATTACTTTTTGGGTGATGTACTTCCTTTTCTCTGCTCTAAGCCTACTGCTATATGATTGCAGTGGGCGTATAACTGCAGTGGGAGATTTTGCTCTATGGACCAAGACAGCTGCCTAGACTCTATATTTTATTTCGTTACTTCATTTATACCCTGCAGTAGGGACCCAAAGCAGCTTGCATCATACTCCTCTCCTCCATTTCATCCTCACAACAACCTTGTGAGGTAGGTTGAGTGACTGGGTAGCCCAAGGTCCCCCAGTAAGATGCCATGGCAGAGTGGGGAGTTGCACCTGGGCTTCTCTGATCACAGTCCAATGGTTTAACCACCACACTGGCTAGAGATAATATGTTCATATTTATAAAAACAGAGGAAATTTAGTGCCCCTTAAAATCTGGCACTCTAGTCAAATGCCTGGGTCACCTATGTAGTAGAGCCAGCTCTGGAGGTATTTCAGCATCAGAACAGACAGAGGGTAATTCAGAAGAAGGGTTGCCAGCCTCCAGGTGGACCCTGGAGATTTCCTGCTTTTACAGCTGATCTCCAGCTGGCAGAGATCAACTCCCCTGGAGAAAACGTCTACTTTGAAGGATGGACTCTGTGGCATTGTACCCTGCTGAGGCCCCTCCCCTCCCAAAACCCCACCCTCTCCTGGATCCACCCCCCAAAGTCTCCAGGTATTACAGACCTGGCAACTCTATGAATCAGAAGAGCCTTTTCGAGCACAGATGTGCTTTGAGTTCTGTTTCCTGGATCTTTCTGGCTGCAGTGGAAAGCAGCAGGGCAGAGCACACGTCTTCGTGACAATTTCTTCTCTCTGATCATGTCTTTTAAAAAGCTGTCTCTTTTTTTTTTTTTAGTTTGCACAGGCTCCGCTGCCAATCCAAAGGGCTTTGATCTTAATTATATATCCCCAGACAAACAAAATGTGAAATTAAAGGAGGCGGAAGAAAGTCCTCAGTGCCTCTCGTTAACTCTCTTCTTCCTTCAGCCAAGGTTATTTTCTCTGAACAGACTACAGACCTTAGTGAGACAACAGAGCCATAGGCTTCAGTGGTCTCTGGCTAGCAGGGCTGTCCCAATTTACTGAAAACTACCTCTTTAAAGCAGGGGTCCCCAGCACTGTGCCTGTGGGCACCGTGGTGCCCATCAATCATTTTTAGAAAGTGGGCAGGGCCAAGTAGGGCTTTTGCCCAGCGAGGCTTCTGATTGACTATTGAAGATTTGATTGACTGCAGATTTTTTTTAAAAAATGTTGCTTTGGCAGCAGCTGTCTGTCACTGCAGCACAAGGATCTTCACTGTGTTACTGAAGTTACTCCACTATTTAGTGGCTGGCTCCACCCCCTGCAGCAGCCAATTTGTGGCTGCCATTTTGTTGCTGCTCACACCATGCCATGTCAGAATTCCAGATGTTCTTGCAGGCTCAAAAAGGTTGGGGACCCTGCTTTTAATAAACCAACAACAACCAGTGTTCACTCTAAGCTGAGTTAGTGTGAGCTAGCTCACAGTTCTTTAGCCTCTGACTCACACATTTTTGTCTTAGCTCAGGAAGGATGGCCCCAGAGCAAACCAATTTATGCAGTAGCTCACAACTTTAATGCCAGTAACTCATGAAGCAGAATTTTTGCTCACAAGACTCCACAGCTTAGAGGGAGTATTGGCAACAACAGAATTGTAGGGACATTTCTGGAATTTCTCCCCTAGTTTTGGAGTTCCAAATGTTCTGCTTCCAAAGTCCAAGTAATTGCTCCAATTTTTTTTTTATTTCCAGATTTCATATCAAATGTTGCGCATGTGCTCTTTTGGTGCAGCTGGCAATCCCTTTGCACCTCTCCTATGTTGTGCATATGCTTATGAGCATCAAAGATCACAAAAGCACAATCTTGATTGCCAAAGAGCAGCAGGGACTGGAGGCAGCTCTTCAGGTTCTTGGGCAGAGAAAGGTCTTTGCTGTTACTTGCACTGTGCTGGAGACTGAATCTGGGAGTTTTTGCATGCAGAGCCATTGCTTTGCCACAGAGCAGTGACCCTTATCAAACTGGAAGCTGTCATCTCCTGCTTGGTTAAAGAGTATCTGAGGAATCTTATTGTGTATCGGAGGTTGCACATATACAGAATCAGACCTGGCTATATCCACAAAGCTGTTCTGCTCCACTACAGTTTCCTTACAGCAGTGCTGTGTTCCAAGAGCTTTTGCATGATGTTGTCCTCTGTTTATCCCGCTTCTATGTTCTCTGACTGGCTTTGCTGTTTTTTCCCTTGAACCTAGCTTGGTACAATCCCTTTGGCATGATCAAATCATACTTGGATACCACTCGGATGGGAAGGTGCATATTTTTGCAGTGCTACCCACACTGGTTCCATTTTACCTGCATTATTCTCCCCTTGCTCCACTATTATTCCTTGCCCCTATAAAATACCAGAGATCATTTTTTCAGGCTTTTAAAAAATCAGAGACTTCTAGATCATGCTGTTATTGTAACCATATAGCAATCTATCACCACTATCTACTAGTTCCCAGTTACTATCACCACTATCTACTAGTTTCTTTTTAAAAGAGGGGGGGGAGTCTCTAGCCCTTTTCATTGCAGAACTATAAGGGGAAATGTGCCAGTTGCTGAAATCCTTTAAATGGAGATGTTGAGATGTGTGAACGCCTGCATGCAAACTATATATTCAGCAACTAAAGCTCCTCCTGTTAAAGTTTGCAAGCCATGATAGGAAACCTATGGTGTGGTGGATCCACATAGCTCCAGACTGCAGTGGCTCTTTAGAATGCAACCAGGGTCACTGAGATAGAGAGAACATAGAAATAAATCCATCTACAGAATCAGGCAGTGGTGCGGCTGGATTACTTGGCAGGTTTGAGTTTGGTCTGGGCAGTGTGACGGGGCCCCAGAAGAATCCTTTGTTAGGAGGTCTGTGATGGCTCTTAGCAGCCCCAGGGAAAGGCCTTGCTTCACATTTGCTACCTTTCCTGTAAGTAGAGAGGCTGGGGATGGAACTAAGGATGCTGGACAGACAAAACGAATTATCTACCACTGAGCTGCCATTCATCCCTTGGTGGGACAAGAGGTAACCGTGGTAATTCCTAACTTGCTGCCCATTGTATTGCAGCACCCCCACTACAAATGGTGAGAGGGAAGTATTGAAGCATCCAGTTTACAAGCAGCCAAAGGGGCCAGTGCCCCCTACTCCTATAAAGCTGCCAACTCCAGGGTGGCTCTTCAGTCTTCACAACTTGGGAGAGTGTCCTTTCTTTCGGCTGCAGCTGTAAAGATGCTGCTTGCAACTAACAGCTGCTTTTAGCAGACTTGTCAGGCCAGCTTCCCGCTCCTTAATCGGCCACTTCTTTGGCGCATCCTCTTCCCTCCTCGCTCAGTCTGCTGCGCTCACTTCTCCTGCCACATTCAGTCTGTCCGCAAAGCAGCAGCTTGCTTGGAGCTGCATTCCTGAGGCAGGCTTCTGCAGTAGCCTCCTTCCAGTTTGCTTGTTGTCATTGTGACAGCAAGAAGTTGGGATACCAGCCTGGAATTACCACTCATCAATTACTAGCCTAATTGCCAGGGTGGCTAGCAATACATGAGGCGAGGGAGGGAGGCCCCCTATCTGTTGTAAAAAAAAAAAATGGAATAGAGATTGTCCACTGACTTCTAAACCACCGTGATCCAAATTGGGACACCACAGAGAAACTGTGCACGGGCTTGAGCTTTAAAAACCGGTAGTGCTGCTGGAAAATACAGAGCGCCCCCCCCCCATAACAGAAGCAAACCCATATAACAGAAGCAAACTGAGCCCGCCAGGGGAGGGCGGGATATAAATTTGATAAAAAAATAAAAAACCCATCACTTTTATCACTCAATATTCTTAAGCAGGCATTTTGCCTATGTCTGTCCCAATTTAGATGAAAGGGGAACCCAACCCACATGCTTGTAAATTTTTACCTGACTGATGTTATGATTATTTAGGATCTAGGGAGTGTTGGTATGAGATGGAGTCTTTCTGAACACCAAGACCTTGGAATTAGAATAACTTATCTCTAAGGACTGGTGATCACAATAAAGCAAAAAGGGTTCCGTTAAGTCCCGCAGGCCAATTATAGCGCTAGAAAGCAAAAGAGTGTCAGCTACATATAACAAAATTGAAATGGGTTGTTTAACTAAGGTGGAGAGCAAAATTGGTGTCCCATGAGGCTGCTCAGTAGCTTATATACATATAAATTAAAAAGTAAAGGTTCCATCCCCGAAATTTCCAGATATTTCCCAACCTGAAGATGGCAACCTTTGTCCACACCCACCAAGAGCCTTCTGGACTTCCTGCCTGCCTCTCCCCTTACCTCATAGTCTGAAGGAAGAGAGAGCAGCAGAGGGGCTCCCACCGGGCCCTGGCTGCAAATATTTGCCCTTTGCCCTTGTGACCAATCTGTGAAGGAGTGCCAAGGCAGAGAATCATAGAATCACAGAATTGGAATGGGCCATACAGGCCATCAAGTCCAACCACCTGCTCAAGGCAGGATCAGCCTAGAGCAGGGGTGGCCAACGGTAGCTCTCCAGATGTTTTTTGCCTACAACTTCCATCAGCCCCAGCCATTGGCCATGCTGGCTGGGGCTGATGGGAATTGTAGGAAAAACATCTGGAGAGCTACCGTTGGCCACCCCTGGCCTAGAGCATCCCTGACAAGTGTTTGTCCAGCTGCTGCTTAAAGACTGCCAGTGAGAGGGAGCTCAGCTCACCACCTCCCTAGGTAGCCAATTCTGCCGTTGAACAACTCATACTGTAAAAGGGGTCATCGGGAATGTAGCTGCCATATCCCCAGCTCTCTGCCTGCATTAGTGGTAGTGTAGGAGTCAGGTTCCTTCTCCCCCTTCAGTAAATTTTAGGAAGGAAAGGGTGGAAATTCCAGGTTAGGAGATTGTGGTGGAGCCTGGAGCCTGAAAGATTTGGGGAGGGGAGGGAGCCCACTTTCTAAAGTTGTCTTTTTCTCTGGGGGGAACTGATGCTCTGTTGTCTGGAGATCAATTGTTATTCTGGGAGAACTCCAAGCCCCATCTGGAGGATGGCAACCATAGCCAGGAGGTAGAAATATTTGAATTTTATTTGAATCTTGGTTATTCTTAAAGCAGCTTCTCACTTCTGTTAGAGTGGGGAAGGTAGAGGGAAATTAGGGCACCTTTCCATTTCTAACTGGTTAAAACCTGCTAGTCTAGAGCTGGGGAATATCCTGACCAGAGAAGCAACTGAGCTGGTAAGCAGGTAGGTGCACCTGGTTGTTGGACAGGAGTTTAGCACCCATGGCTGATCAGCTTGAGAAGCCAGGCTGGGGCCAATAGGCTTACAGGGTCAGGTACCTGTAACCTGATTGGTTCACTGATCCCTTCTGGCATTGGTAGCTGTAATCCCACCCTTCAACCATCTATGGTGGCAGCGCTGCAGAGCAACAGAAGCTTACTGACTGCTCCTTTCTGCGTTCAGCCATCAAGGTGCCACAGAGAGTCAGGCACCAATTTGGGGGCTTGAGACCCTGATGAGACCCCTGGCCCCTTAAACCAGGGATGCCTAACTGGTGTAACCAGGGCTTTTTTTGAGCAGGAACATACAGTTCCGGTTGGCTTGGCATCAGGGGGTGTGGCCTAATAAGCAAATGAGTTCCTGCTAGGTCTTTTCTCTTAAAAAAAAACCCTGTGTGAAACAATGGTGAAGTCAGGGGATGTGGCCTAATATCCAAATGAGTTCCTGCTGGACTTTTTCTACAAAAAAAGCCCTGGGTGAAACTCATAGGTTGTATCCTTTTCTACGCCTGTCTGGAAACAGCATGCAGCTGCCAGTTGGCTCTCCCTGGTATGGAACAGACAATGAACCACCTTGCTTTGTGCCTAAGCTGCCTTTCACAGTATTCAGGGCTTTTTTGGTAGCAGGAACTCCTTTGCATATTAAGGCACACCCCCTGATGTAGTCAATTCTCCAAGAGCTTACAGTCAGCCCTGCACTAAGAGTCCTGTAAGCTCTTGGAGGATTGGCTACATCAGGGGTGCATGGCCTGATATGCAAAGGAGTTCCTGCTGCAAAAAAAGCCCTGCTACTGACTATGAAATAGAATGGTGGGTCATTCCAGGGAGCATCTCTGGGGATACACAGCCATGTTTTTTGTTTCCTTCTCCCTTCCTTCCAGCAAATCCTGGAGTCCCAGATGGGCATATGGGTGGCAGGACAGCTGATCAGAGAGACAGGTAATTGGCAACTCCCTGGGGAATGTCTGGCAGAAAGAATTAGTGGCTGAATAATTCAGAAAGCACAACCTCTTCCCTTGACACTTCCCTTGTGTGAACAAACCTCCATCTCCCTCCTGGGAGAAGCTGTAACACATACCAGTGGAAGGGCAGAGATGCGTACCAGCTGTCAAATGAGACTGGCAATAGCGTAAAAAGAGATTTGCTGGATCAAGCCAAAGGTGTTCTAGTCCAGCATACTGTTTTTTGCCATATCCAACCACAGGCAAGTAACAGCTTCTCCCATGCTGTTTACCCTCAGAACTGATATTCTGTGGCATACTGCCTCTGATCATGGAGGTTCCATTTAGCCTAGATTGAAATCAGTGGCCAAATGCTGTGGGCAGTTGGGCTCTGTAAATTAATAATTCATAAAGGACAGTGAACAGTAGATTAAAGTAAGATGAAGAAAATAAAGGAGCCAGTTTGGTGTAGTGGTTAAGTGTGCGAACTCTTATCTGGAAGAACGGGGTTTGATTCCCCACTCCTCCACTTGCACCTGCTGGAATGGCCTTGGGTCAGCCATAGCTCTGGCAGAGGTTGTCCTTGAAAGGGCAGCTGCTGTGAGAGCCCTCTCAGCCCCACCCACCTCACAGGGTGTCTGTTGTGGGGGGAGAAGGTATAGGAGATCGTAAGCCACTCTGAGACTGATTCAGAGAGAAGGGCTGGGTATAAATCTGCAGGCTTCTTCTTCCTTCATCTTACTTTAATCTGCTGTTCACTGTCAGGTTCATCAGATGATCCTATGATCTAGTTGTTCAGGAGGGGAGAAACACCTCTCTGTCTCTTTCCCAGCTCTTTCTCTGCATCGCTAGTAATTTTGTATACCTCTGGCATGTCCCCCTTTAGCTGTCTTTTTAAGCAAATCAATAAGCCCCTCCATACTCTTTAGCCTTACCTCACTCATGGCTGCCCTTTTCTGCACTTTGTTTCGTGCATTTGTTACATGCCTGTAACAGAAGAGGATTAGATAGGGAAAATGGAGCCCTACTCATTGCAGGAACGACCGAGAAGTCAATGCACCAATCTATACATCAGCACCACACAGAATGTAGGTGTGGTCTCTCTGTCTCTGTATCTACAGAGAATCTGGACTCTACCATTGTAAGACTGTCAGTGGGAAGCCCTATTTTATTTCCTTTATTAATAGATTTATAGTCTGCCTTTTTAAAATCGAGACTCAAGGCAGATTATAGGCTGTGACCCAGTGCAAGCAGATGGCATAAGATAACCAGAGAACAACGCAAGGAGTGCTAGGAATTACAGAATTAGAGAACAATGAGAACAACAAACTGTGCCCTGATGGAAAAGATAAGCTCTTTGCATGCAGCAAACTCGCACTCACCTGGGTGAAATCTCCATTAAACTTTTCTTCTTGATGTGCTAGTTTACAAAATGCAGGGAGGGTTTTTTAAAAGGACATGGTGGAGCAATTAAAATTTGACACACACACCCTTGCACTCGGAAATTCTACCAATCCCATTCTTCCGGGGGGAAAAAAAAGATTTGATTTGATGAGACAGGTGTGAAAGGGTGTTGTGAAGTCCCTCCCTGGTTACTCTTCAGAAATAAAATCTAGGGTGAGTTTTTTTGGTTTTTTTAAGACGAGCAATGGTTCAGTAAGTCTCAGTGGTTTTCCTTCGAGTTCTCTGTGTCAAAGGAAACTGGGAGATGCCAAAGTGGTAAGTGACCTTGACCATTTTGCTGAGTGTGGAGAATTCTGGGAAGCAATGACTGATCATCAGATCTCAGTTACTGGTGGTAGTGGTGGAAAGTGTGGTGAAGGTCACAGTTGACTAATGATGACCCCTAGGGTTTCGTGTAGTGGTTAAATGCGTGGACTCTTATCTGGGAGAACCAGGTTTGATTCCCCACTCCTCCACTTGCAGCTGCTGGAATGGCCTTGGGTCAGCCATAGCTCTCACAGGAGTTGTCCTTTAAAGGGCAGCTTCTGAGAGAGCTCTCTTAGCCCCACCCACCTCACAGGGTGCCTGTTGTGGGGGAAGAAGATAAAGGAGATTGTAAGGCACACTGAGAATTATTCAGAAAGAAGGGCAGGGTATAAATCTACGGTCATCATCATCGGTCGTTCAAAGCATGAGACTTCAGAGGTGGTTTGCCATTGCCTACCTCCGCATTACACCACTAGTATTGGGGGGGGGGGGTATTCCATCCAAATACTAGCCGGACCCTTCTTTGCTTCTGAGATCTGACAAGATCAGGCTAGCCTGGGCTATCCAGATCAGATCCAGTTAATGGTTTTTGTTGTTCAGTTGCACAGTTGATTCCAACTCTTTGCGACCCCATGGAACAAGTCAAGCCAGGCCCTCCTGTCTTCCACCATCCTCCGAAGTCTGCTCAAATTCATGTTCATTACATCAGTAACACTGTCCAGCTATCTCACCTTTTGCTGTCCCCTTCTTCTTTTGCCTTCTGTCTTTCCCAGCATCAGGGTCTTCTCCAGGGAGTGCTCCCTTCTCATTTGGTGGCCAAAGTATTTGAGCTTCAGCTTCAGCATCTGACCTTCCAGGGAACAGTCAGGGTTGATGGTACACAGTGTCTAATCATGGAACTTCGAGCCTAGTCTGACACGCTAACCATCACCCCATGGAATTAGCCTTCCTGTTGTGGTGAATGGTGATGTTAAAGCAGCAGGGGTGGGGAGGGGTCGATCAGTTCTCTCCACCTCAATTCTAGTGGTATCCAATATAGGTTTAATTCATGCTGACCTTAAAATAAATTCCTACCCCTTCCTTGTTGTTCATGTTGCACTGTAGCCCTGACTTAAGCATGGGACACAGTCACTTTGCTTCTATCTGTTGGTGAAAAGCTGGAAGTGGGAGGAGGCTCTGTGTGTGTGTGTGCGTCCCCAGTTCGACAAAGATTCCCGCTACACATTTGTGAGTCTGGCTCTGCTTCTGGGCTTTAAAAATAGAAATCTCTATTTCCGCACCAGGCTGAAGCGAGAGGCAGAGAAGTCATAGATTAATCTCTTTCTCCCTGAGGCCAGCATGCATATCTTAATAATATGCTGTGAGCTGGAAGGAATGCCCTTACATGCTGTAAATGTGGTCCAGCAATGTGCATTTTGTTAGCAATGCAAGCTCTTTGGAGTAAAGGAAAGGTTGGTAACTGGTTAGAGGAGGTAAGAGGGATGCCGACCTTCAGGCAAGACCTGAAGATCCCCCCGGAATTACAGCTTGCCTCCAGACTCCAGAGATCAGTTCCCTTGGATAAAATTGGGTGCTTTAGAGGGTGGACTCTATGGCATTGCATCCCACTGAGGTCCCTGTCCTCCACAGGCTCCATCCCAAATCTCCAGGAATTTCTCAACTTGGATGTGGCAACTCTATGCCCTCATTCCACCGACCCCCCCTATGGCCAGGAAGACCTGGCAACCCTAGCAAGTAACCAGATAGGAGCTAGAAGGTTCTATGTCATCAGATCCTAGTTCTGGTTGGCTTCAGGACTTCTTTTTAACACGTTTCTCAAAACCAGAAATCATTTACATATTAGGCCATACCCTCTGATATCACCCTCGCAGGAGCTCGTTTGCATATTAGGCCACACCCTTTGGCACCAAGCCCGCCAGAACTGTGTTCCAGTGCATTCCTGCTTTTAAAAAAGCTCTGAGTGTGACTTATATCATGTGATGGGAGTCATAGGGGTTCATGAGCCATTCAGTCATCGTAGGGATGCATGAGTTATTCCATGATAGGATGGTTTTCTGCCCTCCAATAAACTCCTCTTTATTTCTGATTTACTAGGAGAATCTTTAAAATTAGTTCTCAAACTGGATCATCTACTGTTTCCTTTTCACTCATTTGCATCTTTTTGCCCTTCTATATCACCGATATATGTGCACATAGATAGAACATTACACAAAAGCAATCTTGGTTTGTTTGCATTGAGATTATTTTATTGTGGTGTTTTATTGGGTGTGTAGTGTTTTATCGGTGCATGTATGTACTCCTGTGTATTGGTAAGAACACCACACAAAAGGAATCTGCATACAACAGTACATATCTTAATGCAGGGGTCCCCAACTCCTGGGTTGTGGACCAGTACCAGTCCGTGGCCTGTTAGTAACCAGACCATGAGTTGTATAATTATTTAGATAAGATAAGATAAGATAAATTTATTTTTATATCCCGCCCTCCCCCGCCAATGGCGGGCTTAGGGCGGCTCACAGACACGGAACACCGTGATATAAGTAAAATACAGTATAAAACAAACAATTTTAAAATACAATTCAGTTACAAATTCAATCACATAGTTAGTTAGATGGATAAAACGGTGCTATAAAGTGCTATAGATCACGATCATGTACAAGATGGCTGGATGGCTACAGATCCGTTTAACCAGGTTCTGTCCCAAAGGCAAGCTGAAACAGAGAGGTTTTGCAAGCCCTGCAGAACTGGTTCAGGTCCCGCAGGGCTCGTACCATCTCTGGAAGTTGATTCCACCATCGAGGGGCCATTGCTGAAAAGGCTTGCTCCCTGGTTGTCTTCAGTCTAGCCTCTCTTGGCCCAGGGATTTTTAAGAGGTTTTGGGAGCTAGATCTCAGTGCTCTCTGGGGAACATATGGGGAGAGGCGGTCCCTAAGGTAGGCAGGTCCTCGGCCATATAGGGCTTTAAAGGTAATAACCAGCACCTTATAGCGAACACGGTACACAACCGGCAGCCAGTGCAGGTCCCTCTGCCCAGGCTGCACGTGTTCCCACCGAGGTAGTCCCAACAGCAGCCTGGCCGCCGCGTTCTGCACTACCTGAAGTTTCCGGTAGGATATATTACAATGTTGTAGTAGTAGTAATAATAAGAAGAAGACAACGACATTGGATTTATATCCTGCTCTCCACTCCAAATCTCAGAGCAGCTCACAATCTCCTTTATCTTCTTCCCCCACAACGGACACCCTGTGAGGTGGGTGGGGCTGAAAGGGCTCTTACAGGAGCTGCCCTTTCAAGGACAACTCCTGCGATAGCTATGGGTGACCCAAGGCCATTCCAGCAGCTGCAAGTGGAGGAGTGGGGACTCAAACCCAGTTCTTCCAGATCAGAGTCTGTGCACTTAACCACCACACCAAAATAAAGTGCACAATTGTATCATCCCGAAACCATCGCCTCCACCCTCCCCGGTCCGTGGAAAAAATGCCTTCCACAAAACTGGTCCCTGGCGCCAAAAAGGTTGGGGACCGCTGTCTTAATGTAATCATTATATTGTCAACAGTGAACAGAACACATCAAACTGCCTTATACCAAATCAGATGATCAAAGTCAGTATTCTCTACTCAGACTGACCGTGGGTTTCCAGAGCTGCAGACAGAGGGCTTTCACATCACCTGCTGCCTCATCCCTTTTAACTGGGGATGCCAGGGATTGAACCTGGGACCTTCTGTAGGCCAAGCAGATGCTCTACCACTGAGCCGCTGGCCTGTCAATATTTTATCAATGCACACATGCACATCCATTTCATAAGGATTGGGGAAAGTTGTAAATGAGTGGCAAGAACAAAATGTTGTGTGCACGCACCGTGCTTTGTACAAAAGTGGGAAATAAGAAAAGCCAGAATAACGGAGAGTTCCTAATGTATCACTTCCACTTTGAGTAAGTTGCAGTTCCAAAATCTGGGAGAAATGCAGATGAGGAGCTTTTCGGAAGCATCCCTAGATGAAAGACCACAAAACAACACGCATAAACCTAACCGATCGCTCTGTCAAGAATACTTTCCAGATTCAACGGTTGCTTTGAGTGGACAGGTAAAGAGGTTATGCGCTTGTGTGAACCAGCTCCATTAGCAAACAGAAGAATGACAGCGCTAGAGAGCACAGCTCTGGCTTGTGCACAAACTCCATTTGGTGGAATGATGCAAACAAAGCATTTCCCGTCTTGGCTCATGAGACTGCAGCCTGTTTTCTGGTTCCATGCCTACAACAGTTACACGCTGGGCAGAGATTTGATGGAGAAGTGAGACTGTAGCCAGAAATTTTATGGTGAGAAGGGCCGGAGATATAGTTGCCAAGTTCCAGGTGGGACCTGGAGTTCTCCTGGAATTCCAATGGATCTCCAGGCCACAGAGATCCATTCCACTGGAGGAAAGGGAACATTCAAGGAGGGATTCCCCTCTACCCAGGCACTGCCCCCCAGATATCCAGAAACCTCCTCAGTCAGAGAAGCCAGTGCAACTAGGAGAATCTCAATGCACAACATAGGGAATTTGTTCAGGAGACAATTTTTATAAAGGGAAAATAATTGTAGTGAACAGAAGTGCTCAGGAAAGTGCTTTCCTAAAGGCAATTTGGGCTGTAATGTGTCTATTGTTTGCATTGACTTTCACTGTCTATTGTTTGCATTGACTTGTTTGTATCTGTATTGTTACTTATTTTAAAATTTTATGTACTGCATTTATACCCCCTTTTTCTCTCCGGTGAGGACTTAAATTCACCTGTCTTTCATTTATCTTCACAACAACCCTGTGAGGTAGTTTAGAGGGTATGGCTGGCCCAAGGTCACCCAGCAAGCTTCCATGGCTGACTAGAGATTCGAGCCTGGGTCTCTCACAGCCTCTAACTACTACATCACACCTCCTCTCCAATATATTGTGTATCCAGTATACATACATACATTCATACATATACATATATATATCTCTTTGGTAATTCATAACATTTTCTTTGTCCCGTTGTTTTTCTAACTTCAGCAAGAAAAGCAGCCACTAAGTGCAGTAAATAGAATAAAATAAACTCTAAATACCGACAGCTAGTTGTTTTGTTGTATTTGGAAGGAGTGGGGTTTAAACTGTTCTGTTCATTTACCATTCTGAAAAATTCTCTCTGTTCCACCTTTCCACATTTCTTGATTTTTGGTGTCAGTCATAGAATTTATAGAATCTGAATCTGAAGTTGAAACAGATGACATTTTTCGTCTCTTCTGATCTCACTTTAAAAACCCTGTTCTATCTTTCTGCCTACCCAAAATCTCCTGTGTGAAGCTGTCTTATAAAATCAGACCATCTTCCTAAGGATGCATTCACACATCACAAGTAGGATTGCCAGGCCTGGAGATGGTGGAGGTGGGGGTGGAGAGGGCAGGGTTTGGGTAGGGGAGGGGCCTCATCATGGAACAAAGACACAGAGTCCACCCTTCAAAGTAGCCATTTTCTCCAGGGCAGCTGATCTCTGCCTGCTGGAGATCAGTTGTAAAAGTGGGAGGTCCCAAGGCCTCACCTGGAGGCTGGCAACCCTAGGTTACCAGCTCTGGGTGGAGAAATACCAGGAAATGTGAAGGCTGGGGAGGATGGGCTTTGGGGAGGGGAAGGTTCCCAGCAGGGAACAGTGCCATAGAATCCACTCTCCAAAGCAGCCTTCCCCCGCTGATCTGAACTGATCTCTATCGTCTGGAGATTAATTGTTGTCAGGGAGATCTCCAGGCCCCACTTGGTAGTTGTGCTCACACATGTCCCTTGTACTCCCCCTACAAATTCCTTTCTCCTCTAGCACACATAGATTGTGTGGCGTGATCATGCTGCAGTTCACTGTGATATCTGAATGCCGGAGTGCCCAGGAGAACTGGAGTTCAGATGCCCCACAGCCTGGGATTCTAAATCTAAATTGAGCGCCACCCAGGTTAGAATCTCAGCTTGTGGGGAGTAAGTCAGCTCCCTAAACTGAAGACTCAGAATGCAAATGGATAGACAAAGGATGGGGGTAGGGTTGTCAAATCCAGGTTGGGAAACTCCTGGAGATTTGGGGATGGAGCCTGTGGAGGGCAGGAACCTCAGCTGGGTACATAGAGTCCACCCTCTTAAGCACCCATTTACTCCAGAGGAACTGATCTCTTTAGCTGGAAATGAGGTGTAATTCCAGGGACTCCCAAGGTCCCACCTGGAGGCTGGTGTCCCTTCTGGGACATCCCTTAGTCAAAAATGTTCTTCAAGAAATCCTGCAGGCAACACTTACATTTGCCTAAAACCATCATCCAACGAAAAAAGTTTCCCTTCTTTCTCATAGCTCTCCTCGGCCCAACACTGAAAAAAGGAGACCCCTTGGAAGTGCCATCCATCACCCATTAAATACATTTCCCATTGAACAAGTAGTGGCGCCATGCCCAGCCATGCACACACACCCCCCCTCCAGTGTCTGCTTTGCTAATCGGTACATCAAGGGAGTGCTCTTTGAATGGGACTAGCTTGCGCTTTGATGCTAATGAAGGTAAACGGTGCATTATCAGGCGTCCCGGATTCCACCTCTGCCTGTCGCTCTGGGAATCCGGGTTGCTTCTCGGCTTGTTCCTGCCAACCTCATGCTTTGTGAGTCAGAATAGATTTTTGCTGCTGGGAGGCTAGATGGGGAGCTAGCAGATGGCTTCCCGGGAGACAGAGCGAGAGGGCTCTCCGGCTGCAGCCTGGATGGCTGTTCTGAAGGCTAAAACTCAGACATCAGAACATGGTGCAATGGCCAAGGAGCTGGCGGAAACCAACAATTTACGTTCCAAGCATCTTGCTTCCCACAGCAGCTACACAGGGGTCCCTTGGAAGGCCCACAAGCAGAGGCACAGAGGCTGAAGCCTACCCCGGCCGTTGCCACACACCCCCATTGCTGGTAATCAGAGATACACTGCCTTACACTGCCTTTGGCTATGGAGATTCCATTTAGCCATCTTGGCTAAGAGCCATGGATCGACCACTTCTGCCTGCCTGAATGCGCCTAATCCTCTTTTAAGGCCGTCTAAGCTAGCAGTTATCTCTGTATCACATCACAGTGAGTTCCGCAAGTTGATGATGCAGCTCTTTAATATTATGCAGGTCTTAAAATCTCCCTCCCCTTCTGTTTTGTTTGTTTGTTTGTAATATCTAGCCTGACAGAGTTCTTTAGCTCTAATGGCGTTGCTGACAGATCCAGACTCCATAAATTTGCCTAATCCCTAAAGTCATTTAAATTGCTAAGACAATAAATAGGTGAACACTAATTGTTCTGGAGGAGCCCCGTGACACAGAGTGGTAAAGCTGCAGTACTGCAATCTGAGCTCTCTGCTCACGACCTGAGTTCGATCCCAGTGGAAGGTGGATTCAGGTAGCCAAGCTCAAGGTTGACTCAGCCTTCCATCCTTCTGAGGTGAGTAAAATGAGTACCCAGCTTGCTGGGGAGGAAAGTGCAGATGACTGGGGAAGGCAATGGCAAACCACCCCGTAAAAAGTTTGCCATGAAAACGTCGTAATGCGATGTCACCCTAGAGTCAGAAATGACTGGTGCCTGCATAGGGGACTACCTTTAAGTTTAATTGTTCTGGCTGTCTGAGAGTGGATGAGATGTCTGGAGAGGTGGTATCTACAGTGTCTAAATAAAGGAGCATCAAAGTGACAAGTTACTTAGGAGCTAAAGGATGGGGTCAGCAGCTTGATATGACCCGGTGGAGCTTGGTTGGCTCATTGTGTTACTTGATCTCTGTTGAACTGGTAGTTACAATTCCAGCTCTGACCATCTGCAATGGTGGTGCTGAAGAGCACCACAAACAGGATAGCCACTCCCTCTGTGGGTACCATAGAGAGTATTGCTCCTGGGTTTCGTAGCCAGAGTCCCAGGTTTTGAAACAGTTGGCATCTAGATTGGGGTGGCTCATGGGCTGCATGCCATCTCTTTCTTGCCAGCCTAGAAGCAGCATGAAGCTGCCCTTTGGCCTTCTTAGGTACAGAATGTCCAGTGCCCCATATTGTCTTGAGCTGATTTTCACAGTACTGCTTATTGAACGGCCCAGGCTAGCTTGATCTCATCAGATCTCTGAAGCTAAGCAGGGTCAGCCCCAGTTAGTACTTGGATGGGAGACCACCAGATAAATCCAGGCAAACCATCTCTGTTTGTCTCTTTGCCTATGGGGTCTCCATAAGTTAGCTGCGACTTGACAGCACCATTTCACCATTGAAACTGAGGCTGTTTCCTAGGACACATAACTGTGCTTCAGCTTGAGCTTCCTTCACCCTTCCCTCCAGCGGCTATTGAATGCCTGGAGGACATTCAAGTGGCTAAATGGAGGGACGGATGTTTGACAGCTCCCCGGAGAATGTCTGGTAATAGAAATGAGTTGCTAAATAATTCAGTGAGCACCAGCCTCCTCCCTCAATGCCTTTTGTTAATAAACAGAAGCTTCTTCCCCAGGAGAAGCCATAACAAATAATGAGGGGAGGGCAGAGATGCTTACCAGCTGTCAAAGAAGACCAGCCAGAGTGTAGTGGAGCCTTGCTGGATCAGGGCAAAGGTCTGCCCAGTCCATTATCTTGTTTCCAGCAGAGGCTAACTAGGTGCTCTGAAAGCTGTGTAGAGAGTCTAAGAATCCCTTCCGTTCCCCCATGCACCAGCCACTGACATTTAGAGGTATATTGCTTCTGTACAAGGAGGATCCATTGCTAACGATTGTGGTGGAAAAGAACACAACAGCCTTGCTACGTCATACCTAATTAGATCTGTGTCAGAATCAATACTCCCTCTAAGCTGTGGAGACTTGTGAGCAAAAATTCTACTTTGTGAGCTACTGGCATTAAAGTTGTGAGCTGCTACATAAATCCATTTGCTCTGGGGCCATTTTTCCTGAGCTAAGACAAAAATGTGTGAGCTGGAAACTAAAAAACTGTGAGCTAAGTCGCACTAACTCAGCTTAGAAGAAGATGATGATATTGGATTTATATCCCACCCTATACTCTGAATCTGAGTCTCAGAGCAATAACAATCTCCTTTACCTTCCCCCCCACCCCACAACAGACACCCTGTGAGTTAGGTGGGGCTGAGAGAGCTCTTACAGCAGCTGCCCTTTCAAGGACAACTCCTATGAGAGCTATGGCTGTCCCAAGGTCATTCCAGCAGCTGCAAGTGGAAGAGTGGGGAACCAAACCCGGTTCGCCCAGGTAAGAGTCCATGCACTTAACCACTACACCAAACTGGCTCTTAGCGGGAACACTGGTCAGAATCTTGTTTGCAGAGTGGCCAGACTCATAAACAGGGCACAAAGGCAAGAGCTCTTCTCCCTCTGGTCCCCCATCTGCTATACTGTCTGTGAACATGGAGGCTTCATTTAGCCACCATGAATAATTGGTGCTGACAGATCTGTCCTTTGTGAATTTGTTGAACGATCCCTAAAAGATGAAGCCATCTTCACATCATATGGCAGTGAGTTCTGTAGGTCAACTAAGCATTTTCTCCTACCCTATCTGAATCTACTGCCATTATTTTTGCTGGGCAACCCCAAGTTCTTGTATTATGATAAGAAGAAAGGACTTTATTCATAATTTTATAAACTCATCCTTTAGGGACCTTAATTCCCCATCCCAACTTGAAATAACATTCACTGAATAAAGCATGAATGAATGTTATCCAATGCTGAAATCAAAAAACAGAAGTTCAAAACAGCTATCAAACATTTTGGAGGAAGGCTGCAGTGGAACACAGACTAACAGTAAGTCCCATGGTATTGAATGTAATTTTCCAATAAATATGCATTGCACTGGGTTCTAATATTTGGTTATTTAGGACATTTATTGCCTTGCCATTCTCCCCAACAAAGACCTGAAGTGGCTTACAAACCCACCTAAGAATAACATAAAATAGTCAGTTTAGTCAAAATACAGTTCAAAGACACAAACACACACAAAATCAAAAGCACAGAACTACACTATAGGCAGTTTCTGGATCCAGTAGGTGAGAGGGTGGCAGGCCATGAGCTGACAGCCAAGAGCCCTTTGGCTAATGTTAAAAGGCTCATGTGCCTTTGGCCATTCCCAGGTTTAATAACTGCAGCCAGGAAGGGAAAGAAGAACTCTGACTTGGTGCTATATTCCCAAATCCCCCTCCATGCCTTTCAGACATGGTTGCTACCTAGAATGGCCAGAAACATACCTTTCAAAGTGGGATATATCAGAGTACTAAATAACTGATTAACTAGGGATGGACGCCACCATCAGAGCCTGTTCCTAAACCGTTGTGGAACTTCTGACCATCCAATGTCGGACAACGGTGCTTAGGAGAGCAGTACGTTGGATCCCGCTTGGAAGTTATCTTACCTTCAACAGCTTTCTGTTTTTCTCCCTCTCTAAGTTTTGAACTTAGGGATACCAGCTGATAAGTGTTCAAAGTTCAAAGCATTTTATTGTTGTAGCCATAGGCCATAACAACCCAGCAAACCCCCCAAAGTGTACGGTTTACTTCTAGCCATAAAAATTAAAACATTGAAAAAAAAATACATAGTAAAACACAGAACTATGAACAAGATTTAAAACATAAATAATAAAACAACATGACAAAATGAGACTATATGTTGGCCAAAATTCTTGCATGGGTGGCTGTGGTTATCTTCTTCCTTATTTTTGTTGCTAAAAAGATGAAGTAGCCACCTTAAGGGTAACATCTGGAATGGCATCAGCCAGTAAAAATTTAACACTTTCCTCTCCTGATTTAAACTTCGTGAGAAATTGATTCAGCAGTTTATTTCGAATGGGCCCATAGAATGGACAGGATAGAATACAATGAGCAATATCTTCTATCTGATTGGTACCACAGGGACAAAGACGCTGATCTACAGGTATTTTTTGAAATCTACCCTGAAAGTACAAGGATGGCATGGTTTGGAAACGGGCTTGGGTAAATGCTTTTCTTAGAGCGGCGTTTGAGAGGTCAGCTAAATAGTGGGAAAAGGATTTATTTTTCTTGAACTGGGGATACCAGACAGAGAATTTTGATTGATGGATCAGATTGATGTCACGAAGGGACCTGGGCATCCCCTGGAATTACAGCACATCTCCAGAATACAGAAATCAATTCCCCTGGAGAAAATGGATGCTTTGGAGGGTGGACTCTGGGGCACTGTGCATCACTGAAGTCTTTATAGTTCCCAGGCTCCATCTCCAAATCTCCAGGAATTTTCCCAACCTGAAGCTGGCAACTTCTATCCCCGTCTCTCACCAGTGACCAGGGCAGGGTACCTGGTACTCGAACTTCAGCTCGCACATGAAGAAGCCACGGCTGTGCTCCAGAATAACAGGGAAGCTTACCCTGTGGCCAACACGCTGCGTTTGCACACGTCAAAGGCAATTTCTGGGGGATGATTGATGGCCATTCTTGGACATCCGCCTCTGCTCTCCAGAAAGCCCAGTGGCTGCTCGGAAGGGAAATTGTTCACAATGTTTACATGGGAAAGATGAGAAAGCCAGACATGGGAGGTTGCGAGAGGCAAGAGACGTAGCGAGCCATCTCCATCTCCGTTCATTGTGCTCAAAGCAAACGCTTCGCTCGGCTTTTAAAACAGGGCAAATTTCAAACATTTCCCTCCCCCCCCCTTCAGCTCCCAGCCACTGGCATCAGCAGAAATGGGCCAGTTAAGAAAGTGGGAGTGGGTGATCATGCTAATTGCTGCATTTTGAATGTTTTTGCGCTGGGTAGAAAAAGACTTTGCCTCTGGAGGAGGAAATTGGGACAGCATAATTGGATTTATGACCCATCCTATTCCCAAGACTGGTGGCGACCAACATGCCCTTGTTCTCTACACACTCCTACAAGTTTAGTTATGGTCATTTACATTTGTCCCAATAGGGCCCCACTGAATTTCAAGCAGAATACTTTCAGGAGTATGGCTTTTTTTTTTTTTTGCTTGATTTTGAATTTGGTTGGATTCACTCAGGTATACCTCTCAAGTTTTTCCCATCTAAATGTCTACTTGGATTTTGGAGTTCTGAATTACCTGATCTTGCCCTTTGGGGACAGAAAGGGTCTCAATTCTGAGGACCTCCACAGGGAAGAGAAAGGTCAATCCAACAAGGGGTCCCTTTAGAAAAACTGCTGCCTGATTGACAGCTGGCCAAGAATAGCTGGATGGTGGGGGTCCATCCCTGGCATAGTGGCTGCCCCCTTCTCATCAGGATGCCAATCCCCCTCATGAGAGAAAGGAAGAAGAAGAAGACTGCAGATTTATACCCTGCCCTTCCCTCTGAATCAGAGACTCAGAGCGGTTTATAATCTCCTATATCTTCCTCCCCCACAACAGGCATCCTGTGAGGTGGGTGGGGCTGAGAGGACTCTCACAGCAGCTGCCCTTTCAAGGACAACCTCTGCTAGACCGATGGCTGACTCAAGGCCATTCCAGCAGGTGCAAGTGGAGGAGTGGAGAATCAAACCTGGTTCTCCCAGATAAGAGTCCACACACTTAACAACTACACCAAACTGGAAGGGCATATACAAGCTACAAAGCTGCTTTTAAAGGGGATGAAGATCTTTCTGCTTCAGACTGTGCAGGAGAACAGCTAGAGGAGAGGAGGAGGAGGTGAGCATGGCGTGAATCAGAAACTGCTCACTTCTCCATATGAAACCATGTGGGAAGGTATCTGAGAGTTGAAGCAGCCAGGCAGGTGGGGCTGGAATGCAACCTATGACATGTTGCTAAACTGTGAAATTTGCCGCTTGTTTTTTTTTTAGATTTGTTGTATCAGTTATAGTTTATATATTTCATTCTATGGTTTCTTTTTTTTATCAAATGTTGTACATTTAATAAATGTTGTACATCGCCCAAAGTGATTCAAACGTTGGACATCACCCAGAGTGATCTGGGCAATTAATAAATGTAAAAAATAAATAATAAATTGTGACTAACCAGGGCTGGATTTACAAAGAGGTCGAGTAGGCACCAGCCTGTGGGCCCTCATGCATTTAGGGGCCCCGGGCTGGTTTGCCTCTTTCTGCCTCTCCCCCACAGCTTTGTCAAGGGGGGTTTTGAGAAGGTGCCTACAAGAGATATTAGGAGATAATTTGCAAAGGGTCCCTCGAGATTTTGACTGCCTAGGGACCTCCACAGGGTTTAATCCAACACTGCAGCTAATGAAGGGAGAATCCATAAGGACTCAGGGAGGGGGAAATCTTATTACCCCTGTAGCTTCTTCCCTTCTTTTGCTCTGGCTTCCCTCTGCCACTACCTTCCTTTTCTTCTGGTTTGCCATGTCTGCTGTGGTGTTTCTCCCTTTTGCTGCCAGCTTTGGCATACCTCAGCCCTTCTGTTTATCTTCTATAGCAGGGGTGACCAATGTGTTTTTTGCCTACTACTCCCATCAGCCCCAGCCAGCTTGGCCAATGGCTGGGGCTGATGAGAGTTGTAGGCAAAAAAAAACATCTGTAGAGGTACTGTTGGCCACCCCTGTTCTACAGGCCACCACCAGCTCCATGCATCAGTTTGGTGATGTGGTTAAGTGTGATGAGAGCCAGTTTGGTGTAGTGGTTAAGTGTGGGGACTCTTATCTGGGAGAACCAGGTTTGATTCCCCACTCCTCCACTTGCACCTGCTGGAATGACCTTGGGTCAGCCCTAGTTTTCATAGGAGTTGTCCTTGAAAGGGCAGCTTCTGGGAGAGCCCTCTCAGCCCCACCCACCTTACAGGGTGTCTGTTGTGGGGGGAGAAGATATAAGAGATTGCAAGCCGCTCTGAGTCTCTGATTCAGAGAGAAGGGCAGGGTAAAAAGCTGTAGTCTTCTTCCTTTTGAGTTGCTACAGAATGCTTATTTCACATTGCCCACTCTGTGTAACTGATGTATGAATGGGATCAATAAAGCACTACAAAAAAGCAGTCTGGCTGTGACTATATATTCATATTCATTTTTGTGTGCTGTTGCAGAGAGGTAAATCAGGAAGCATTAATGTATTTGTGTATCAGTATTGGAAAGGAAGTGTTGCAGTATTTATATCCATAAGGGTTTAGGGGTGTTTCTGACTTTCATGACTGCTCTGGTTTGACTTGAAAGTTGGTGTTCCTTTCATAGTTTTTTTTTTAGCTTTTGGAGAAAAAGCTGCTTCTTTTTTTCTCCTGAGCCAAATAACAAACTTTGATGTTAAAGTTGTTGTTAAAAGGGATGCCTCACTTTAAAGGGGCATAAGAGAAATTAACAAAGTGGGGGGGAAATGGAAAATAAAATAAGTGGACTGAAAACACTCATAATGAACACACTGAAATTAAAAGAAAAATGGCATATTCGTACATCAGTGTGAGTGGGCACATCAAAAGTAGAGGAGAGATAAGATGTATGTGAATGGAAGGAACTGAAATTCATTAAAATTCTTCCAATTAAACTGGGATTAAAGAAGAGTGGAATGATTCAGAGAGAAATTCTGAACAATAAAAGTAAAGAATGGGAGAAATCTGTTGGTCCCTAGAGTACCCAACTTTCAATAGTCTTAGGGAGTTGTCCAAGGTCCTGAAGTTTGCTCATCGGTAATACTTTTGTCATGACAAACTAATCCAGCACAAAGCACCGAGTAAGATTTTGACTTCATCAGACCTGTTTCTTTAAACTGGATGTTCACTAATCGAAGAGTAGGCTAGGGAAGATAAATTGATATTGTTGTTTGCCGGGATAGCAAGTTCAGAGTTGCTAACAGTTATAGCACTGCAGGAAAGATAGGACTTAGGGCAGGTGATGGTGCTAGGCTCCAGGAAAGATCTCAGAATATGCCCAAGATTTGGAAGACAAAGATGTCTTGTTTGTGTTTCTTTTGGAAACTTAAACACCAGCAGTAATTTGTATCTGTCTCTGTTGCTAATGGGGACATACTGGTCCCTTGTGAAGCTGGAGATCAGTTGTGTGTGTGTGTTATGTGCCCTCAAGTCATTTCTGTCTTCTGATGACCCTATGAATTAATGTCCCCCAACTGTCCTATCATTACTAGCCTTGCTCAGATCTTGCAAGCTGGGGGCTTCCTTTATTGAGTCAATCTCTCTCATGTTGGGTCTTTGCCTGCTTTCTTCAATGTTTCCTAGCAGCATTGTCTTTTCCAGTGACTCTTATCTTCTAATAATGTTATCAAAGTAGGATAGCCTCAGTTTAGTTATTTTAACTTCTAGGGAGAGTTCAGGTTTGATTTGATATAAAACCCATTGATTTGTCTTTTTGGTGGCCCATGGTATCATAAAGCTCTCCTCCAACACCACATTTCAAATGAATCAACTTTCTTCCTGTTGACTTTCTTCATTGTCCAACTTTTCACATCTGTACATAGTAATGGGATCATTTTTAGCTGAAGTCAAATTGTGCAATGTTAACTCATGGCTGGAGGCCATGTATTTTCTGTCCTCTTCATCAAGTCACATCATTATGTTGGAGAAGTTCATTCTTTCAGGTTTCGGATACTCTCAAGGATTGTTAAAGTCAGTGTTTTGTGAAACAGTATGACGGTCTGTGTTGCCTGTTTCTTGATTCTTACTGTCTACTGCAGGTTGTCTTCTCCAGATCTTTCTCAGCCAGTCACAGGCTCTCTGCTTTCCCCTTGACCTCCCTGCAAGGTGATCCACATATTGGAAATCTATTGATTTGTGTCTCCAAATTACCCTCAACCTCCTCTTGTGCCAAATGGAAAATTTCAAATTAAAAGCAGAATGATTATTTCCAATGGTTCAAAACTCGGTGAGCTTTCCTATTTCAGCACATAAACTTTGAAATCTGAGTGCCTTAAACTTATAGGGAAAGCATCTCTTTTTTGGCAAGGTTCAAATGTGAACGCTCATAAACAGCTGTCAAACACTGCCAAATATGAAATACTATTGTGTGCTTTCAGATAGTTACAATTGCATGTAGTATTTATTTATTTATTTATATTTAGACTTATATCCCGCCCTTCCCACAGAAGTGGCTCAGGGCGGCTGAGGAGTTGGGGGTAAAAGGGAAGGATGCTGGGGGGCTGATGGTTGGGAGACCCAAGGGTCCTTTATCTTGGGGAGGGTGGGAAAGAGGAGTCACCTGGGGGAACAAGTAGTGAAGGGTTGGATCTTAGGGTTGGATCCTGCCAACTCTCATTTTCAGTGCACTCCCCCCTTCCCCCAGGTTTCTTGTCCACATGTGTCCCACAATCCCCAGGATAGCCTTTTGGGTGACCAAAGGAGGCCTCACATCTCCCTCTTTTGCAAGTGGAATAGTTGATAGGACTAGGATCTGTTCCTTATGATTTGTTTTTTTGTCATCAAGTCACAATCAATTTTTAGTGACCTCCTAGGTTGTGGTTAAGTGTGCGGACTCTTATCTGGGAGAACCGGGTTTGATTCCCCACTCCTCCACTTGCACCTGCTAGCATGGCCTTGGGTCAGCCTTAGCTATCGCAGGAGGTGTCCTTGAAAGGGCAGCTGTTGGGAGAGCTCTCTCAGCGCCACCCACCTCACAGGGTGTCTGTTGTGGGGGGAGAAGACATAGGAGATTGTAAGCTGCTGTGAGTCCTTGATTGAGAGAGAAGGGCGGGGTATAAATCTGCGGTCTTTTTCTTCTTTTTAAGGAAAGAGACATTCAAAGATGATTTGCCATTGCCTATCTCTGTGTAATAACTATAGATTTTCTCAGTGGTCTCCCATCCAAGTACTATCAAGGGCTGACCTTGCTTAGGAATTAGGGTGAGGAAAAAGAAATAGGGCATAAGGAGGGAAGTCACTTGAGAATGGGCAGGACTGTGGGGGAAGACTTCTGATGGAGGGAGAGAAGAGGGATTACAGGAATGGAAGTAGCTAGAGTGCAGGGAAATAGAACTAAGGGAAAGAGGAAGCAGTGTGATATAGTGGCTCGACTATCACACTAGGAGCTTGAAGACCCAAGTTCAAATCCTTACTGCTCCATGGAAACTTGCTGGATGACCTCAGGCCACTCTCTCAGCCTAACCTACCTCACAGGGTTGCTGTGTAGATAAAATGGAGGAGAGGAGAATGGTATAAACTTCTTTGAATCCCCACTGGGGAGAAAGGTGAGGTACAAATGAAACAGATAAATAAATAGGGGGCAGAGCCAATGAAAGTGTAGCTGGTGAAAGCCGGGGGCAGACAGCTAAGAACTAGAGTTAGGAGAGGTGATGGGCCAAAATGGTGGAAGTCACTATTTGTCCTGCCGATTGATTTTCACTTGGGTTTTTAGGGAAGGAAATATGTTGCTAGATTGGTTTTATGGGATTCTGCTGTGCTCTCCTTTTTGCTCCAGTGCTCCTACAATGTTCTCTTCAGAAGTGCCTCTCTGATGCTTGCCAAAAGCAGTTGATATGCCAAGTCAAACAGTTTCTAAAATTCAGTAAGAGCCTATGTGGAAATTCTTTTTTTTTTCTCCACAAAAAGGATTTTATTTACAACATCAAAAGACAAAAAACAAATAAACAATTAAACAACAAATCGACAACAGCAACAACAACAAAAAAGAAAAAGCATTATTGGTAAACCTATATACATTTGTCTAATGGAGCGAAATTACTAAGACTAATACAAATAATGTTATTCTATCCATTCAAATCCCAGTTGTTTGGCCCATTCATACATTGGATACCAAGTTTTCTTACACTCTTCCAGATTACCATCTTTTAACCTATAAGTTAGCGTATCCATTTCTGCAGCATCAAGAAGGTTAAACATAAACTCCCTTTTAGTCGGTATCTGAGACGTTTTCCAATATTTGGCAAATAAGATCCTCGCTACTGTAATAATATGGAGTAGTAACTTTTTCGTTGTTTTAGGTAGTGGAACTTTACATATATCTAATAAATATAATTCTGGTACATGGGGAATACTTATTTTTAATATCTTTTTGCACCAAAGCGATACTTGTACCCAGTATTTTTTGGCAAGGCCTATGTGGAAATTCATCCCAACCTGATATATTTTTAAAAACTCTCTTTGGGAGTGCTGAAACTGGAAATCTTGCAAAATGTTTCAAGATCTGTAAATATTCCATTCACTTTATATTGCGATCTTTGGGAGGGGTGGCCTAGGAGGAAAGACTACTATTACCCCTTCTTTTAACAAAAAAAATCCCCCATTCCTTTGGAATGATCCTGATCTACCAGGATTATAGTTGGCCTATCTGCTCATTTTGATTTTTCTAACTTGGAGCTCCCAAGCTGGTTTGCTTGCAGCAGCTTAGCTGCTATTTGTACCAGGATCATCTTTGCTGCACTCTGCTGGGTCTCTTCCCCCACCTCTGCCTACATGCATGCCCTCTGCGTAATGCAACAGTTTTGATTAGCTGTGAGTATGATTACTCATGTCTGGGTGTTGTTTAATTCCCCCCTCCATTTCTATTGTATTCAGGTTCATATTTATCTCTCATTGTTGCAATGAACATATGGCAACCCCAGCGAGGGGTATACAAGGCAAACGAGAAGCAGAGGTGCCTTCCTAGGTGGTCCCCTATCCAAATACCAACCCTACTTTGCTTCCAGGGTCTGTGATTGTACTATACCATATTGCCTTTCCTCCCACTGTATTCAGTTACCTATCGTCAAATCCAGAAATTGGTGGAAGTCACGATTTATGTCGCTAATTGATTTTTGCTTGAGTTTTTGAAGAAAGGAATATGTTGCTTGATTGGTTTTATGGGATTCTGCTGGGATCTCCTTTTTTGCTCCAGTGCTCTTACAACTTTCTCTTTGGAAGCTCTTCCCCCTGATGCTTGCCAAATGGCAGATCTATTTTATTTATTTATTTATTATTTTATTTTATCACATTTATATCCTGCCCTCCCCTAGTGGGCTCAACGATCTCAACAGATCTCAGAAGCTAAGCAGGGTTGGTAGTTGGAAGGAAGACCACCAAGGAAGACTCTGCAAAGGAAGGCCATGACAAACCACCTTTGCTTTTTGCTTGTGTTGAAAGCCCCTTGATGGCACTGTATGTCAATTGGGACTTGGCAGCAGTTAACACACACATAGTGACATCCTGGGAAACAGAAAAGTCTGAAGGGTTACTCGGAGGGTGAAGAGCTGGTATGGTGCTCTTTTCCTTATCCCTCACATACTGCCATGTTTCCACATTATTTTATGATCCTTGCTGTTCTAGATTTAGGAATGTGTCTTCATTTTTTTTAAAAATAAAGTTACTAGGTACAGGCACCTTCTTGCTTCACGGAGTGTGGAGCTTGCTGGTAGTTACCCAGTGGTATGAAATTCTGCACATGTTCAGAAGTTTTCTCTTGTTCTCATGGTCCAGAGACTTCAACAGATTTTTCTTCCTGTTCAAGGGTGCAGAGAAGAAGATGCAAAGGGGGAAGTTGCCCCAGGGTCCCACAGTGCTGATGGCCCCCAATATCTTGGTTCATAACTCCAAAGATTAGGGAACAAACAACTCTGCATTCATCTGACCTTCCACCTTTGATTTTCACATCAGTGGTTTATGGAGCTAAGCAGAAAGTTCAAATCCTATCCAGCGAGTCAGCAGTTTTGGTGATGAATGAATTTAGTACCATTAATTACTACATACTAAGCTATATATACCCTGACTTGGATGGCCCAGGCTATCCTGATCTCATCATTTTTTTTTTGGTCCGGGCTCCCACCTGGTGGAATGAGCTCCTGCTGGAGATTTGGGCCCTGTGGGACTTATCTAAATTTCTCAGGGCCTGTAAGATGGAGCTCTTTCATCAAGCTTTATTGATCCAGCGGGTGTCCCCTGAAGTCATTGCTCCCCCCAGCACCTTACCATCTCGGTGCTTAGGTTATGCTGAACACTACCAGCCTATATGCAGTTTATGACTTGTTGCCAATGATGTGGATCATGGTTTCTGTTAATTCTGTAATTATGATATTATTTAGTTTGGATGTAGGTTCTTTAATGTTTTGTAAGGTTTTTTTTTTTAATGTAAGCTGCCCAGAGCACTCTTGCGGGATAGGGCGCAGTTTAAATTGAAAAATTAAATTAGATCTCAGAAGCTAAGCAGGATCAGCCCTGGTTAGCACTTGGATGGGAGACCACCAAGGAAGTCCAGGGTCACTCTACAGGGGCAGGCAATGGCAAACCACCTCTGAAAGTCTCTTGCCTTGACTACTCTCCCGGTTTGTCATAAGTTGGCTGCTATTGGACAGCACTTTCCACCACTACCAAGCAACATATAGTGCGATGTTGCTGTTCCATATGCTTAAACACACTCTTATCTACTGACAGTATGGGGGGGGGGTCCCATCCAAATGAGAACCAAGGCCAACCCTGCTTAACTTCTGAGATCTGATGAGACTGGGCTAGCCTGGGCCATCAGTTGGTCTTATGGGATTTTAGCATTTGCTGCTGATATTGTATGACTGTTTTCTCATATGAATTCTGTGTGCCACAGTTGCCTTGGGTTGAGATGTGACATCAAAGGTTTTTCAATGAAATTCAGGGTGTTTTTTTTAAAAAAAAAAATTCATCTGCAAAGGTAAACCCCTGCTATTTCTTGCCCTGCCGATAGTTAATAAGGCTTTCCTCTAGTTCTGCTGGCGTCTGCTAACCAGGTATTCCCTATGTGGCCATTTAATCTGGATTGCCTGCTCTAGCTGGGGACTGCTGAAGTCAGAGGTAGTTTTTGCAAAGGGAGCAAATTCTCCTGACCCTTGTTACACACTTGCTCTAATGTTTCCCTGTTTCAATGTTCAGGTTGAAAACAGCCATTTGGGGGAGGTTAGAAATATTTCATGAGAAACATTTAACCTATGCAGAGCTTTTTTGCTTCGTCCTGCACTAAACCCCTTCACTGCTGCTTTGGCACATTTCCCCACAGTTGGTTGATGCTTCTCTTGCCTTTGTCTCATGGATCCTCCCACGTAGAGAATGAAATGAAGTCATACCATACAGCCAGTGAGACTGAGCCATGTGGCGGTGTCATGGAGGGCAAATCAAGTTCATTGAGACAAAGAGCAAGAGGGCCCTGTGTCAACTGAACAGGTGTATATTTTAGGGGGAAAGCTATGCAAAATTAGCAGAAAAAGCCCAGAGGAGGGGTTCTTTGAGGCATTACTGGACATGCAGTGAGTAGTTGTGGGTCTTCAAACAGACAAGCTTCTAGTGCTTTTAATCCCTTGGGATGTGTGCGATTCTTGGAAGATGCAAAGTGGTGTGCTTGCTTCACTCTTTTCAAAGACCAGGTCAGCCGAGATGGAGGGTAGAATCAGTACTGACATTCCAATCATCTTTGATTGCCTGGTTGGCTGGTCTCAGATTCAGTGGGAGCTCACAGGAGTGCAGCTCCTGAACTTTTCTGGGAGTTCCACCTCCTCCTTTTGAGAGTTCTACCTCCTTGTCCATTGAATAGTAGGTGCAGCTGCATAACAATCCCTGGATGAGCTCCACCACCTATTTTTCTACAAAATGGCACCTGCTGGTTGGTATCTTGAAGCATGCTTAAAGATGCCAGTGCTCACATGAAATAGCCTTTCTGTGCTGCTATATACATACTCTTCCACTAGAGTTGCCCACTTTAGCTTTGGAAATTACTGGAAATTTGTAGGGAGTGCCTAGAGAGGAGTGCTCAGTGGGATGTGATATCTGTGGAGTATCATAACCAGGGCTTTTTTGAGCAGGAACGCACAGGAACACAGTTCCAGCTGGCATGGCCAGGGCTCCAACTCAAAAAAAGGTCTTCACAGAGGGAAGGTACTAGACAACCCAGTGCTCCCAGACTGTGTGCTCCATCTTCTCTGCTGCCTCCAGCCTCCAATGGGCTTGTGAGGAGAGAGATGTGGAGCCACCCATGAGGGCCCCCTCCCGGAAGAAGCTGGGCCTGCCACTGCCTGCTCCACTGCACATGGGTCTCTCTCATGTTTGGGGGGGCCAAGCAAGGTCTCTCATTGGGCTGCATAAGAACACACATGAAATGCAGCTGATGGCACTGTACTGTTCTGTGTCAATATGCAGAAAGTAACCTACTGAATGGATGACATCACTTTCGGTGATGTCAGGGGGTGTCACCTAAGATGCAAATGAGTTCCTGCTGGGATTTTTTTTTTTTACACAAAAAGCTCTGACCAAGGCTGCCCTTTGCCCCACAGGAACTGATCTCTGTAGTCTGGAGCTGAGTTACAAATCTGGGAAAATGCCAGGCTCCATCTGGAGGTTGGCAACCATATCTCCCACACCAAACTCTCCTTCCATGTGGGAGCCTCCTTAACAAGCACACTTTCACACTGCAAGATCCTATCACCTCTGTGCTGAAAGATATACGCTGGCTGCCCGTCTCTTTCTGGGCAGATTTCAAAGCACTGGTTCTTATCTTTAAGATGTAAAATGGCATGAGGCCGTCAGGGTGCTTGGAGGACCACCAGTTACAATCCTCTTCAAAACACTGTTCCCTGTACCCCCCTATGCAGAGTTAAGGCAGATGGCAAAAAGAGAGAGGGCTTTTTTAGTGGTAGCATCTCACCTTTGGAATGCTCTCCCCTTTGAAGCTCACCTAGTACCTTCCTTACTTTTCCTGATTCGTATCACTTGAACCTTCCCAATTGTTACTTGCCTCATAGCATAAACATATCAGTATCTATATGTTTTCCATTGTAGAAGAAGAAGACTGCATATTTATACCCCAGACTTCTCTCTGAATCAGAGACTCAGAGCGGCTTACAATCTCCTATATCTTCTCCCCCCGCAACAATACACTGTGAGGTGGGTGGGGCTGAGAGGGCTCTCACAACAGCTGCTCTTTGAAGGACAACTCCTGCGATAGCTATGGCTAACCCAAGGCCATTCCAACAGCTGCAACTGGAGGAGTGGGGAATCAAACCCGGTTCTCCCAGATAAGAGCCTGCACACCACTACTCCAAACTGGCTCTGGATACATTTGAACTGAACAGCAAGGGGGCCCTGAGCCACTCCTGGGAAGGGCGGGATACAAATCCCGAATAAATAAATAAATAAATAAATAAACCCATCGTTTCCAAGCACCGTGATTCTGATTCAACAGTGTTGGGGGGGAATACCTACCGTAGTTGGTTTTTAACTTTAAAAAGGAAACATCTGAGCACAGATTGCCCTGCATCTTGCCGTCTGTGTACTGTCTTCTTGCCCCCACATGACTCTTGTCAAAATTTGTTGGAGATATTCATGGAATCATCGAGTTTCTCCTCCCTTCTTACAGGCTTCAAGCAAAGGTCACACAAGCTTCTGGGAGAAACAACTGCTTTGAAAGGGAAGACTTGGGAAAGTGCCCAGTGAGGTCCATTCAGGGGTGAATGGATCCTGTCTTCTAAAAGGTAAGCTTTCTAACGTTGTCTGAGAAATTAGACTAGTTTTAAACCAGGCTTTTTTGGGGGGGGGAGGGGGAAGGAGAAAGAAAATGGTGGTAGAGCACCTGTAAGCCTTTCTGGATGATTGGCCAAGGCTAACTCAGTGTAGTTCCATTTTGGAAGCTAAGCAGGGTTGGCCCTCATTAGTATTTGGATGGGAGACCCATCAGGTCACCCCAAGCTGCTGCCAGTATTTCTTAAAAAAAAAATAGCCACTGAGTGCATCTTGGCCTATGCGCATGACCACGAAAATGAATGGAAAAAAATAAATACAAACTGCGCTACAGGGATGGTGTGCGACAACGGTCTGACCACATGGAAGTGCCTCCCGCAAGAGATACGGGCATCTTGCATGGGAGCATCTGGATGGGATTCGGCCATTCCATTTTAAACTGGCCTGATTTGGGATGTCTTCTGTGCACCTGAAGCTGCCAGTCTGGACCCAGCCTTTGTGAGGCAGGCGGCGCTGAGAGAGTTCCGAGAGAACTGTGACCGGCTCAAGGTCACCCAGCAGGCTTTGCATGGAGGAGGAGCGAGGAATCGAACCTGGTTCTCAAGATTAAAGTCCATCATTCTTCACCACTACACCAAGCTGGCTCTCATATATGGCACCCTGAGCTCGTTGGTGAACAGGTGGGATAAAAATGTGCCATATAAAAAGATGTGGTTAGAGTGTTGGACCAAGCTCTGCAAGATCCTGGTTCAAATTCCTCCTCCGTCTTAAAGTTTGCTGAGGGAACCTGGAGCAAGCTGCTTTCTCTTGGCCTAGTTGAGAGGATAAAAACTGGGAACAGAGAACTTTGTACTCTGCCCTGACTTCTTGGGAGGAATAAAAAGATGTGCTAGATAGAAAACCGAGCATAGTGGTAACATAAGGAACCCGGAGAGGACTTGCCTCCGCATCACTACTTTCTCAGGGCAAATACCACCCATGTTTTGCTCCCTGAGGGGGCAATGTCACTTGGCAAGCAGTGCTGCCTTCCTCCGCCACTTCACCCACTCTGTTGGCAGATGGCTGGCGGAGGCCTTGTGTGGCGTAACACATCTCGGAAATAATTCTCGGCTAATTCTGAAGGAGCACTCAGCGCCGAAGCCACAATATAAATACAGCTGTCTAACCCCTGTGGCCTCCCCACTGACTAGACAAGCCTGCTGGCTGCTATCAATGGGCAGGGGGAAGGGCAAGAGAGAAGCTGATAATTAAGCAATCAGCCCCTCGCAGAGGTGGAATCGTGAGGAGATAGTTATTGTGCTCGAATCATTGGGGGGGAGATCGAGAAAATGGGAAGGAGCCTCATTTGTGTCAATCTGAAAGCGGTTATTGGAAATCGCTGATTTCACAGAGCTGAAGTGAGCTGACTGCTCCAGATTCTTCTCTGTGAGCCAAGTATTTAGCGGATTTGCTGCCTTATATCAAGTCAAGCTCACCTCAGTATTGCCCTTTGTGATTGGTAGCGGCTCTCCGGTGGTCTTGGGGCGAGAACGATCTTCCCCAGCCCCAGTTGGAGATTTTTTAACTGGAGATGCCAACTGCAGAATTCTTCTTTCTGTTCTTGGCCCAGAGTGTGGATTGCCTCAATGCAGAATCTAATTTTGTTTTGCACATATGGCCACAAACAGCTCCGGCTAGTCCAAGGAGCAAACTAGAGGAAATGCTAAGAGATCGCTGGAAGGTTCTTTTACAAGGGAAATGGGATCTGTTCTGGGCCCTAATAGAGAGAGAGGACCCAGAGAGATGAGCGCTTGAGACAACAGCCCTAAGCAGTTGGAAGTCAATCCCATATAAGTGAACAGAGCTTAACTCCATTTCACATTCTCAATCTACCCTAACATAGTCTGGCACATGGTCTTTCCTCAAGGAGTTCAGGGCAGTATATGTGATTCTTCTTCTCCATTTTATTCTCACAACAACGCTGTGGGGCAGGCCATGCTGAAAGAGGGAAAGAGAGCGAATGGTCCATTGTCACCCAACAACCTGGAGGGAAAAAAAATGTCTTGTCCCTTGAACTGAAGTGTGATGTGTAGAAATGTGCAGCTGAAGCTCTTCATGGCATGGAGATAAATAGACCTCACCATGTCAATACCCTCCTATTGAAGCTCTATTAAGAGGACTGGATATTTTTTCTTCTTCAGGCTATTGGCCATCTTATTATCTCATGAACTGCTTCGCCTCTGATTTAGCTGACTGACACCCACTCTGCCCCTCCTACACTGTTATTTAGCCCTACAAGAGGAGAAGGGCCCTCTCTCTTCCCTTCTGCAGGTAATAACCACCTGGGGTTATTGGATCTGGATTTCCCCCTTCACATCAGAGTCAGTTTGGTGTAGTAGCTAAGTGCAAGGTGTTATCTGGGAGAACCGGGTTTGATTCCCCACTCCTCCACATACACCTGCTGATGTGATTTTGAGTCAGTCACAAGTTTTCTCAGGGTTGTTCTGCTCAAGAGCAGTTCTGGGAGAGCTCTCTCAGCCTTACCTATCCCGCAGGGTGTGGGGAGGGGAAGGGAAAGGAGATTTGTAAGCTGCTCTGAGACTCGTTTAGCTAGCGAAGGGTGGAGTATAAATCCAATCTCTTCTCTTCTTTATCATCGTCATAAAAAAGGTAGTCCCCTGTGCAAGCACCAGTCGTTTCTGACTCTGAGGTGACGTTGCATCATGAGATTTTCATGGCAGACTTTTTACAGGGTGGTTTGCCATTGCCTTCCCCAGTCATCTACACTTTCCCCCCAGCAAGCTGGGTACTCATTTTACCAACCTCAGAAGAATGGAAGGCTGAGTCCACCTTGAGATGACTACCTGAACCCAGCTTGGTGTAGTGGTTAAGTGTGCGGACTCTTATCTGGGGGACCCGGGTTTGATTCCCCATTCCTCCACTTGCACCTGCTGGAATGGCCTTGGGTCAGCCATCGCTCTGGCAGAGGTTGTCCTTGAAAGGGCAGCTGCTGTGAGAGCCCTCTCAGCCCCACCCATCTCACAGGGTGTCTGTTGTGGGGGCGGAAGGTAAAGGAGATTGTGAGCCGCTCTGAGACTCTTCGGAGTGGAGGGCGGGATATAAATCCAATATCTTCTTCTTCTTCCGCCAATATCGAACTCAGGTTGTGAACAGAGAGTTCAGACTGCAGTACTGCAACTTTACCACTCTGCACCATGGGGCTCATCATAGCCCCAGTTTAAATTGGGGCCTGCTTGGTTGCTATGCACCTGTCACAAAAATCAAGGGGGATTCCTATTTGCATCTCCTTGTCTCCTAGGGATGAACTAATATAGATATTTCTGAGTCTTTTTTTAATGTCATACATTTGTTGCCCATGTCATTGGTTATGGTCTGCCTGGTTTCTATTGTTGCTGCTGATTCCTCGGGGGTCTTTTTGTTCACTTGAGGCCATTTTATGCCATCGGTATGCATTTTATAGATACATGCCATCGGTACAGCATGAACACACAACTTCTTAGGTGATGTGTTGGATTCAGGAGTGGTTTTCGCTGATGGAAGGGATTTCCAGCCATGGAAAGGGACTTTCTCCCATCCCACTGCTGCAGCACAAAATGTTCTGCCAAGAGGCTGCTGCTGGGAGATGGGGGACCCCTAAAGAGAGGCAGATTGGAGGGGTCTGCAGTTTGGGAGTGGGAGAACTGGCCCAGATTTCACTCCTTCTATTAGCAGAAATATGCCACTGGCTCTGATCCAGCATTAAGCATTTGTAGATTATATATCTGCCAGGGATGCAAAATATAATGTTGAAAAATTTATTCATTCGTGAAGTGGGGGGTGGGGAATGGCATACAGAAAGATAAATTGAGGGTTGAAAATAAAGGTTTATTTCTCAATGGGGAGATGAACATTAAACAGTGCCACTCAGGATTGCCAGCGCTGAGTTGGGAAATACCTGGAGATTTTTTGGGGAGGTGGAGCCTGGGGAGGGTGGGGTTTGGGGAGGGGAGGGGCCTCAGTATGCCATGGCATAGAATCCACCCTCCGAAGCCGCTATTTTCTCCAGGGGAACTGACCTCAATTGTCTGGAGACCAGTTGTCTGGAAACCAGGAGATCTCCAGTCACCACCTGGAGACCGGCAACCCTAGCTCTCTCACTGTCAAAACTGGATCTATCTTGTCCTTATCACATCTGTAATAGGCCTGATGTCTATGTGGCCAGGTTCAGTCTGGATGAGAGGCTTTTCATTTTCCAAGGGAGCCCTCCGGAGCCTGATTTTTCTCTCGTCACAATTAATGCATGCTTGTTTGGAGAAATAAAATTTTACGGCCTTTTGCCAGGGCCGGAGGCAGTGTCTGGCTGCTCAGCAAAAAAGTGCCGCCTTCCGGGAGATGGATCACGTGTCACGTTCTGAGATGAAAATTTATTGGGAGAAGCCGGGTACCAGGCATTTCTGACGCAAGCAATGTGTGCCCAATTAAAATGATTTACATGGGCTGATGAGTCGCAGGACTCCCTCCCTGGGAGTCAAGTGCCTGTGGGGTGGGGGAGTTATTCTGTACCACTGTTGGGGGCTGCCTGGGGAGCAAGAGATGTGGGTCAACAAAGCAGCAGGCCTCTGAGTTGGGCATCTGTGAACCTAGAATTTGGGCCTCTTCACTTGGATGCATTCCAAAAGAACCCTGAATATTAGAACAAGAGGAATAAATTCTGCCTTGTGCATCAAGGCATATTCAAATTTTGTTTGGAAGGGAATTCTAGCTTGGCCTTTGTAACAAGCTGGGGGATGTTGCCTAGACAATACAACTTCTGCATAAATTTAGAGCTTGTATTCTGTTTTGCTAAAAACACTAGCTTCTCCCTCCCCCCCCCCCCTCCGCTTTTCTTGCTGATGACTTGGGGATAGACTGACTGCCTTGACAGTTAAGGCAGGAATAACAGAGTAAGGAGCCTTTGCCAAAAAGGGGTCACAAAGTTCTTGCAGGTGTGGAAGAAAGAAACTGAGGAAGGGCAGGGCTTTTTATAAGCAGGAACACAGTTCCAGCTGGCTTGGCATCTGAGGATGTGGCCTAATATGCAAATGAGTTCCTGCTGGGCTTTTTCTACAAAAAAAATAACCTGAGAGAGATAACCTTTCCAGATAGTTCCAATCCTGCATGTCTGTCTGTCGGTGTGTAACCCTCTGTAGATTTTACATGAACCAGGGCTTTTTTGTAGAAAAAACCCAGCAGGAACTTCTTTGCATATTAGGCCACACACCCCACCACCAAGCCAGCCAGAACTGTGTTCCTGCTCAAAAAAAAGCCCTGACATGAACCATTCTGTTCATGCAAACCAGGAGCTCGCCAGCTGTACATCTCTGTCTCGCGTGAATTGGGCAACATGTGGATCTTCCATTCAGTTTCCATTTGTGTAAAGGAGAACCCTGATTTCTCCCCACCCCCAGCCCCAGGATTCTGGCTTGTGTGAATGGAATGTGCATGGAAATGTCATGTGTTGTCCAATTCACATGCGATGGCAACATCACACACCAGGCACGCGATGGGGACCAGTACACTACCAATATGCATGACTGGCAGGCCCCTGATTCACATGAATGGAGCAGAATGTAATGTCTGCAAAAGACTACTGTGTTCAAAGAATGTTAATTCTTCTTGTAAGGTTCGTTCTTTGTCCTGGGGCTGTTTGAGATTCATGTTTCTGGACATCTGTCATGATGCATTATATCACTAAGCCTGTCTGTATCGGAGGGTCCATAGTAGAGCAGCTATTTTGCATGCAAAAGGTCCCATGTTTAGTCCCTTGTACAGCCTGTTCAAAGTAGCTCAGATTAGAAGTTTTGGAATATGCCTTTCTTTGCCTTGGACCCCAAAGAACTGCTGCCAATCAGAACTGACGATACTGGGTGCCACATGGCCCAATGGATAGAAGTTTCATAGGTTTGTAGTAGCCCATGCATCTGTCCTCTGCTTTTAACCAAACATGCAGAAGCTCAGTGGCAGAGAGTGTCCTTTTCAGTTCTTGATTTCAAACTCTTGTTAAAGCATTTCAAGTAGCAGATGCTGGAGAAGACCTACCTTTGCCAGAGACCTTGGAGAAGTATTGATCAATGTTCCCTCTAAGTTGTGGAGTCCTGTGAGCCAAAATTCTACTTAGTGAGCTACTGGCATTAAAGGTGTGAGCTACTGCATAAATTAGTTTGCTCTGGGGCGATTGTTCCTGAGTTAAGAAAAAAATGTTGCTTACTTTCCACCTCTCCCTCCCCATCTATTTTCCTTCCTTCCGGTTCTCAAACACCTGACATTTATTCTTTGTGGCTCTTAGGTTAAGCATGTTTGGCCACCCCTGTGCTATATATTGCATGTGTGGTTTGGGGAATCTGTGGGGGTTTTTTGTTTGTTTTAAAAAGGACTCTGGATAATTCCTAGTGCATCCCTTCCACTTAAGAAACCAAGCAGTTTAAGATCTGCAAGATCCAGTGAGGAATTCAGATGAAGCAGATTTTGCAAGCATTCTAATGTATTCCTAATATATTCTTCCTACCTCGGTAGAATCCAAAGCCTGATTGTCAAGGTCCTTTTTTTCCAGGCTTACTTAACTATTCTGGGTTTCAGATGTCCTGGGCTGCCCAGACAGACACCCTGACCTCTCTTCCCTTTGACTGAATCAGGGCGCCAGCCAGATATGGAAATGCACCTGCCTCTCTCTTCTTCCATAAACCTGAGAGCATTCTTCAAGGCCCCAGATTCTCATTACTACTCTGGTTGTACTGCGGCTGCTGTCATCCTGGGAGACATCTGGAGCAAATTGAGAGCCAGAGCAAAAGTGAAGGGCAGATGCAGAGAAGAGAGAGGCCAGGAAAGGCAGGCGGGGGGGTGGGGAGCAGAGGATGGAGAGGGAAAACAGCATGCTAGTTTTCAGACTAATGCTACAGTCTTTTTGGAGGGGGGCTTTTTGGCTCAGCCTTCCATCCTTCCGAGGTTGGTAAAATGAGTACCCAGCTTGCTGGGGGGAAAGCGTAGATGACTGGGGAAGGCAATGGCAAACCACCCAATAAAAGTCTGCTGTGAAAACGTGAAAGCAACGTCACCCCAGAGTCGGAAATGACTAGTGCTTGCACAGGGGATCTTTTCTTTTCCTTTCCTTTTTTGCTGGTGCTGAATGCACTCATTCCCCTTCCCCTACTGTGATCCAAACAAGTTGTGGATGTTTTTGTAATGTTTTGAAAACCTGCATGACCTCCTTGATTAGAGACAAGAGCAAGGGGAGGGGAATGGGTGTTCAGGAAAGGTAACAGTCCTCTTTATTTATATTAATTTTCCACTCTTACGAAATATTGTTTTCTCTGTCTCCCAGCAAAGATTTAAACCACAAAGTGACAGCCACTTTCTTCCCTCTGTCATCATTTCTCCCAGGGAGAGGGAAGGGAAAGAGGGAGGGAGGGGAAGCCTGCATACTGGAGGGGTGAGGGTTTTTTCATATGCAGAGTGTCAAGTGGGCAAAAAGCATGGGGAGAATCTCTGGCTTCTAAAGTCCTCTGAATCCAAATGTGCCCCCCCCAATTTTGGAATTCAAAACTGCTAGATCTTGTTTTTTAAGCAGAGATTATGCATTAGCGATTTCCCACTGCTCATAAGCAATCCATGAGAGCATTTGATTCCATTGCATCTTTTTTCTCTTCTGTGGTCTTAGATATGAATTGATGTAACAGCCTTAAATGTGGTTGGCAACGTTCATTATATGATTAACAGCAGAGCTTTCTGTCACACAATAGCGGAAGCAAAATCCAGCAAACGAACATGACTAATTGACAGAGTTTGTTCAAGTTCTCCCTCTCCCCATGTTAAACAGGCACATTTGCTATGTAGATGTTTTTTAAGGTGGGAGAGAGAGTAAAAGGAGAGCAAGGAAAGGGGTAGGCACCTAGAAACCAATTTAAATTGGGTTACAACACTGGGTAAGGAGGAAATGTCCATCTGCTTTATTGGGGGAAACCCAGTGACTGGTACCCTGGAGGGCCACTTGTCCCAGAACCCCCCACCCTATCCCATAGTGGCACCAGACATACAGGAGGATACAAAAAAGTGCCATTCCAAGAACGAATATGTCCCTGCTGCAATGATGGTATCAAAGCTTTAGTCCATGTCATATTTGACTGTGAGACTTATAATGATCATCGCAAAGTACTTCCATTTTCCACGGCCAAAGCTTTTACCAGTAGTCAAAAACTGCAACTCCTTGAGAATCTTCTTGATGATAAGAACCCTGAGATTGCATACAAATTAGCAAAATGTGGCTGGCTTGCTACAAGAATAAGGAAAACTCTAATAATTTAGTCAGGAAATGGCTAAACACCTTTGCCAATCTGTTTGCTGTAACTGCCATGTTCTGTTATATTTGTAGTTTTTCAACAGTATTTTATGCTTTTTTTATGTACGATTTTATGGTAATTCAGTTTCAATTTTGTATGATTTTATTGTTTTAAATACTGGCTTAGGCTGTGAATAAACTAAACACTAAACACACCAGGAAGAACACCACTGTACCTGGCTTTACTCTGCGGGCACTAAGGTTGCCAGTTCCTAGTTGAGAAATTCACGGTGATTTGGGGATGAAGTCTGAGGCGGGTGGTGTTTGGAGATGGGAGGGACCTTAGCAAGGATTGATGACATAGCATCTATTCTCCAAAGCAGCCATTTTTCTCCAGGAAAACTGACCTCTGTAGCCTGGAGATCAGCTGTAATTCCAGGAGATCACCAGGTCCTACCTGGAGGTTAAAACCCCACTGGGTCTGGAAATTCTTAGACATTTGTGGGTGGAGTCTGAGTAAGTGTGGGGTTTGGGAGGCAGTGGGACCTCAGGTGGGTGTAATGCCATAGAGAGCCAGTTTAGTGTCGTGGTGAAGTGCTCAGACTCTTATCTGGGAGAACCGGGTTTGATTCCCCACTCCTCCACTTGCAGCTGCTGGAATGGCCTTGGGTCAGCCATAGCTCTCGCAGGAGTTTTCCTTGAAAGGGCAGCTGCTGAAAGAGCTCTCTCTCAGCCCCACAGGGTGTCTGTTGTGGTGGTGGGGGGAAAGTAAAGGAGATTGTGACCATTCTGAGACTCAGGGAATAGGGTGGGATATAAATTCAATTTCTTCTTCTTCTTCTTCTTCTTCTTCTTCTTCTTCTTCTTCTTCTTCTTCTTCTTCTTCTTCTTCTTCTTCCCATCATAGCTACTATTTTCTCCAGGGGAATTGATCTCTGTAATTCTAGGAGACCTTTCCGCTCCACCTGAAGGTTGGCAACCTCACTAGGCATAGTGAGGCTGGCAAGGAAGAGCACAGGGAAGGCTCTTTTCCTTCCAACCAGTTCTTTGGCCTTCCATCAGGTGGGGGAAGGGGCATGGTGGCAATTACAGTTACCAACCTCCAGGTGGAGCCTGGAGTTCTCTTGGAAATACACCTGATCTCCAGAGATCAGTTCCCCCTGGAAGAAATGGCAGCTACAAAGATCTGCAGTCTGGAGATCAGCTGTGATTGCTGGAGCTTGACAGCCCTATGATGGATCTTGCTTGCTGGGTGAGGTGCGACTGAACCTTGGGCAGGCCTTTCTCCTCCACCACCCCTTTCTATCTGCAGACCTTCCTCTCTCCTGAGATTTTGCAGGTTCTATGAGCTCAGGCAGATCATGAGAAGGAGGGCAGGAAGGGTTGAATTGGGACTTAGTTTTTGTGGCCCTTTCTTACACACCCAGCAGGGAACGCTGATCGACACTGGATTCAGGAAGCTCCACACCAGTTTGGCCAGGGATCCTGGAGGTTTCTTGCCATTTTCTGGCCATGGAACAGGGGTCACCAGGGGCGGGGTGGGGAAGTAGTTGTGAATTTCCTGTGTTATGCAGGGGATTGCACTAGATGACCTTGGAGGTACCTTCCAACTCTATGATTCTGTGATTCTTCAGTTCTTTGTCCTGCAGTCATCAGGAAGATGTGGGGGTGGAGAGACGTCAGGAGGAGCCCTCAGAAAGGGCTTTTCTCCCAGGCCTGGTTTTGAGGCACCTTCCCCCAGCTGCCATGGCGAATGAGCCGGTGCAGCCCCGGAGTGATTAGCTCATTAGGCAAACAGCTTTCCCCTTGCATGAGATGGGATTTCAGAAGCAGGCTGGGTGCTGTGTTACAGATGTGCTCCTTCATCTCCAATTAATCCTCCTCACCGACGCAGAGCTTGGAGTGTCTGGCTTCCCTTGAGGACGTATGTCCCACATGTCAGTTTGCCAACTTCCCGGTAGGACCTGGAGAGCTCCTGGAATTACAGAGATTTGTTTCCCTGGAGGAACTGGCTGCTCTGGAGGGTGGACTCTACAACACTACACCCTTCTGAGATTCCTTCCCTACCCAAAGTTCACAATCTGTAGGCTCCAACCCCAAATTTCCAAGAATTCCCCAAAACAGAGTTGGCAATACACCTTCTTCCAAGCTGGCCCGGAGGGAGACATCTGAGGCAATGAGATCCACGGTGCAATCCAAGGCAGAGTTATCCCCTACTGACTCCATTGACTTCAATGGATTTAAAGGAGTATGACTCTCTTCAGGATTGCACAGCCAGTTTGGTCCAGCTGGAAGACGTTCCAGGTCCGGAGTTCAAGTGATGAGGGTCAGATCACGATTTGGGGGAGGGTGTTTCAGTTTCACATCTGCAAGATAGAAGACAGCCGTGATCACCTGCCTCATGAATTGACAAAATGTACAGTCAGTTCTGAGTGTATGGAGGAGGGAATGAACCCTATTGGACATCAGCAAGGGCCCTGCTGGATCATGTCAAAAGTTTACTTCGACGGCAGCCAACCAGATGTTTTCAGGGACATCATGATAAGGGGCTTTCTGAGACTATTACTGTCTAACAATTGGTATTCAGGGGGGCATACTGCCTCCGAATATAGAGGTTCCATATAGCCGTAAGAAGAAGAAGATGACGACATTGGATTTATATCCCGCCCTCCACTCCGAATCTCAGAGTCTCAGAGCGGCTCACAATCTCCTTTATCTTCCTCCCCCACAACAGCCACCCTGTGAGATGGGTGGGGCTGAGAGGGCTCTCACAGCAGCTGCCCTTTCAAGGACAACCTCTGCCAGAGCTATGGCTGACCCAAGGCCATTCCAGCAGGTGCAAGTGGGGGAGTAGGGAATCAAACCCGATTCTCCCAGATAAGAGTCTGCACACTTAACCACTACACCAAACTGGCTCTCATAAGAGCTAATAACCATTGAGGGAATTCTTCTCCATGAACTCAGTGGCACTTCTGCTTCTGAGCATGCTCGCTTTAGGCCATACTTCATGAGCAGAAGGCCCTTTGCAGATTAAAATGCACTTTCTGTTAGGGAAACTGCTCTCAAAAGAACTTGGGGAATTAGACTGAGAGACAGTTGTCCCAAAGGGAATCTTTTATTATCTGTGTATACCAGGCTCAACCGATCAGAGAGTCAATGCTCAATAAAAGGACTCTAATTCAATAAAATCAATTGTGGTTTATTTGAAACAATAGTTCGTTCACACAAGGTACAAAATCAATCACACATTCACACAGGTCTAGTAAATATAGAGAGATCGATAGGGGAACATAAAGGAATGGACATACAGGGTAATACTACCTCTCGCAGACTCCAATGGAAGGCTCCGATGGCGACGAATGAGGGAATGGGGGAAAGGTCCCGAAACTGATCAGGAATCGGGGGTGTAACTACACAGCGGGAATGGGGGTTACTGAGTAGAAGGCACACCTGTGGGTAGCTAGTCCACAGGTTATATAGAGTCACCTTAGTCCTGAGGGGATGGGAGGTGACTGGGAGTGGTCATGGGAGGTTCTGCTGATGACCACGAAGGCTGGACATCGGCTGGACCAATGGCGAGTCAATGGCGACACCTGATTGGATGTGTGCTTCAACCAATGAACATCACCTTCATCCTGGGCATCCTGGAAACTTCCAAGTTGCTACAGGGCCTGGGGCGGCTCCGCTGATATCAATATGGGAATGGTTGGGTGATTGGGAACAGATGGGATTAACTGGGAAAGGGACAATAGAGAATCAGATATGAACCTAGGTATTCCGGTGTAGACAAAAGGGCTTGGATGTGTCAGGAGAGATCCTTCCTCTTTCTCATCATCTCCTGGGCGAAGCCTGTTGTACAGGATATTACTTGGCAATCAGGATTGATTGTGGAGCCATTAATCCAATCTTAAACTAGATAGGTTGCTTGCGGGCTAGGAATGACTCAAGGTGTGTACGTGAGGTTCCCACTTAGAAGGAATGAAATCCAACCAGGCAGGAAGATGGCTACATGTGGTGTAAGCGAAACACAGTGGTTTCCAGGCTTAGCGCTTCAACACCGTTCGCCTGGATAGCTCCGTTGCGGCGTAGCCTCCTCCTCGCCATGGCGGCTTCCACGCGGTAGCGGGGAAATGTTTGTGTGCGGCTGCAGACACTCTGTGCCCGTCTCAAGCACTTGTATAATTAGTGATAGGTACACGGGAGTCTTACACAGTCCCTGGATAGCTTTGCTCGCATTCACTGGCCAGGCGGATGCAAGCTTACTTCTCCAGGCGCCCTGGCAACCATGTGTGTGACAGAGGGGTCATTTTCTCACATTTCTGCTGTCAGAAGATCAGAGTCCAGTCATCAAGTTCTCCCAAGGGAATATTTAGCAGTGCATGATATTAGTGCCAGCCAGAGTCTTTACTCGGTTGCAGTAATGTTTAGATCAGCTAAGTGGTTTGCATATCAATAAATCAGCATCATCTGTGGAGGTGATGTGCGTGGTAGATATAAATAATTTGCACAAAGGAAACAAGCAGTTTCTAGAAGTGAAATGTTCATAATGACCACATATGGAAACAAAGAAAGATGGACATTTATCCATTCCCAGAAGATGATGATATTAGATTTATATCCCACCCTTCACTCTGAATCTCAGAGTGGCTTACAACCTCCTTTACCTCCCCCCATCCCAACAACAGACACCCTGTGAGGTAGGTGGGGCTGAGAGGGCTCTCCCAGAAGCTACCCTTTCAAGGACAACGCCTATGAACGCTATGGCTGACCCAAGGCCATTCCAGCAGCTGCAAGTGGAGGAGTGGGGAATCAAACCCGATTCTCCCAGATAAGAGTCTGTGCACTTAACCACTACACCAAACTGGCTCTCTGGAGAGAAGGTGGCATGGGGTAGTCTGATCTTGTCAGATCCTGGAAGCTAAACAAAGTCAGTACTTGGATGGGAGACTGCCAAGGGAAACTGTGCAGGAGAATGCCATGGCCAACCACCTCTGCTTCTCCCTTGCCTTGAAAGCCCCTTGCTGGGGTTACTATAAGTCAGCTGCGACCAGATGGCACTTTGCGCAAATGCATCCAGGGCTTTTATTGAGCAGGAACGCACAGGGACGCAGTTCCAGCTGACTTGGCATCGTGGGTGTGGCCTAATATGCAAACGAGTTCCCGCTGGGCTTTTTCTGCAAAAAAAAAGAGCCCTGAACGCATCCATTCCCAGACAAGAACATTCGGGAGAGATCCACAGAGCAATTTTCTGCTAAGAAGGCATTGGCATCTTCTTCTCTTCTGCAGACCTTCCTTCCACTAAGTCACCAAGTCGCTTGGTGCTGCATTGCTAGGCAACCAGCAGCTTGCTGAATCCCAACCGCTGAAACACTTCAGCGTTCTCAACTCTCCACAAACAAACAAGGACCATTTGTTTATTCACTGACTTCATTTATACACTTCTTCCCAATGAGGAGATGAATTAGCGTACCTTGTTTTCCTCTCCTCCGTTTTGTCTTCACCAGGGCTTTTTTTTTTTGTAGCAGGAACTCCTTTGCATATTAGGCCACACACCCCTAATGTAGCCAATCCTCCTGGGAGCTTACAGTAGGCCCTGTACGAACAGCCTTGTAAGCTCTTGGAGGATGGCTACATCATGGGGGTGTGGCCTAATATGCAAAGGAGTTCCTGATACAAAAAAGCCCTGGTTGTCACAACAACCCTGTGAGGCTGAGGTTAGGCTGAGGGAGTCACATGACTGGGTACAGTTACTAGCCTCCAAGTGGTGGCTGAGGAGCTCCTGGGATTATGACTAATCTTGAGGCGACAGATTGTGTTTCCTTGGAGAAAATGGCCACTTTGGAAGGTGGACTCCAGGGCTTTTTTTGAGCAGGAAAGCATAGGAATGTAGTTTTGGATGGACTGGTGTCAGGGATGTGGCCTAATATGCAAATGAGTCCCTGCTGGGCTTTTTCTACAACAAAGCCCTGGTGGACTCTATGGCATTAGACCCCATTGAAGTCACACCCCTCCCCAAACTCTGCCTTCCTCAAGCTCCACCTCCCCAAATATCCAGGTATTTCCCAACTCGTATCCAGCAACCCCAGGAAGCTTCCATGACAGAAGTGGGATTCGAACTGGGGTCTCCCCAATCCTAGTCTGGTACTTCAACTATTATACCACACTGGCTCTCTTTCAATACTTCTATGGGGTCCCCAGGATTGCTTGCCCAATATAATATAGTGGGTTCAAAGCATTGCAGAGACGAGATCATAGTGAGGACAGCTCTTTATTAAGGGAAGCATGGTGAAGGCTGCTCCCAACAAAGACTGACTAAGGGCCTGTGGGCCAAACCTATATACAACTCTAATCTCCCGCGCTAGCCTGCCATTGGTTCATTCAAACAGGCAGGGGTCTGTGATTGGTGCAGGGCGGCGGGTATTTGGATCCCACTACCCTTTGTTATATAGTCCCCAAGCTCTGCTTTTCTGGCTCCAATGAGCCGGCAGGAAGTACATACTTTAAGGCACATACATAACACCCAGGATATTCTGCGCTGTTGCTCACTCATTTCAGAGTAATAATGATTTAGAGAAATCATGGAGGGTTTTTTCAGCCTGTGCCACATTCTGAGGCAGGTTTTGATTTGGCTGTTCTCCAGAATCTTCCCACCACAACTGTGGGGCAGTCGCTGAAGACAGCAGCGGTCCCTGAGGAGAGGTGAGAAGCAAAATATGGCTGCCCTTGAAGGCAGATTATGAATGATTTTGAATGTCTCATCCATGCTCTTTCAACCACCCCACTTCCCCAGTTGGATTGTGCCTCTCTCTGGTGCGAATCACACCCGCAATTCTTTGTTTGTGTGTTGCTTCTGGTTTCCAAATTTCCTGCCATAAAATGTACATATTTTGCAGCGTCATTTGTGCATTAAGAGATCAGCTTTATACAGGGTGATGCAGTGGTTAGAATCTTGTGCTCAGACCTTGGAGACCAAAGTTTATATCTACTTAGATATGAAATTTGCTTTGTGACTATGATTCCACCCCCCACCCCTGCCCAGCCTACTTCACAGATTGGGTTGCCAGTTCAGAAGGGGGAGAACTGGTGCAAGTATCACTCCTTCTATTAGCCAAAATATGCCACCGGATTTCATGTAGCATTAAGCATTTGTAAATTAGATACCAAGGATGCAAAAACATAAATGTTGAAAAATGCCTTAATTTTAATGGGGGAAATGGCATAAGAAAATATGATGGAGGTCTTTTCCTCCATTTCCAAGGACTTAAAGGTTTATTTCTCAAAGGGAGAAATTAAACTGGAATGGGGAGATTCATCCTGAACTGTCCTACTTAGAGCTGCCAGCTTGGGGTTTGGAAATCCCTGGAGATGTTGGGGGGGGGAGTCTGGGGAGGATGAGGTTTGGGGGGGGGAAAGGGCCTCAGCAGGGTACAATGTTATAGACTCCACCCTCCTTGGGTTAGCCATAGCTATTGCAGGAGTTGAAAGGGCAGCTGCTGTGAGAGCCCTCTCAGCCCCACTCACTTCACAGGTTGTCTGTTGGGGGAAGAGAAGATATAGGAGATTGTAAGCCACTCTGAGTCTCTGATTCAGAGAGAAGGGCACAGTATAAATCTGCAGTCTTCTCCAAAGCAGCTATTTTCTCCAGGGGAACTGATCTTTGTTGACTGGAGGTAAATTGTATAAGCAGAAGCTATCCAGTCCCCACCTGGAGGTTGGCAACCATGCTCACAGGGTTGCTGTGAGTGAGGGAAAATGGAGGAAGGGAAATTCCATGGAAGTTCCTTGGAAGAAAAGCTGGGATAAAACAGTGCCCAATGAATAAAAATTATAGGTATGAACTGTATATACAACCCTGACAACTTGCCTACAGAACACAAATGAACATAAAACACTAACTGAGACCTACTGGCAAAAGAAATTTTTCTCCTGAGTAAATTTTTTTAAAAAATCTGTCATTTTCTTCAGGGAACTCTGTGGGTCTCCCTCCTTCCATTTTATCCTGGCAACAACCCTGGGAGATAAGTTAGGCTGACTGGGATTTTAAATTTTGAAGGGCTTGTTCCTACTGGGGGTTCCATTGTTGGTTTTGATTAATAAAAATTGTATTTCTTCACTGAGAAGATTTGTACTCTGTGTCTCCAGAGATTTGCTTCAGGCAGCTAACGATAAAGAAGTGAAAAACAAATTCAAAAGGCAGCAGAACAATACAAAACGCTAGAGAAGCTGAAAACAATCTCAAGCAGGAGTTGGAATAGAACCCTCAGGCAGAATATACACCCTTCAAGGGGGGGGGGGGAGGGGGAAATATCCAGACAAGCAAAAAACCTTCAATTACATTGATTTACAACATTGGGTAATCTGCCTAGTCTCAGAGAGAAAGGTGGACTTTATATAAGAACATAAGAGAAGCCATGTTGGATCAGGCCAATGGCCCATCCAGTCCAACACTCTGTATCACACAGTGGCCAATATACACACACACACATAAAGTAAATAAATCACCGTACTTTAAAAACTTGAAAAAACAGCCGGAGCAGGGGCAGGCATGCATGAAGTGAAGGAGAGGGGAATTTCAAATAGGAGGGGCCACCACTGAGAAGGCCCCATTTTTCCTTGGCAACTCCACCCCACCTCCTCAGACAGGCAGCAAGAACCAGGTCTTGGGAGGAGAATCTTAACGGGGGAAACATAATCTTAGGTCCTTCAGGTACCCCTCTCTCAAGCAGGTTTTTATGTTTGTGTTGAACCTGTTTGTACATTTTTAACAAAAAAAGAAACAGGGCAGATGTTTTCTTTTTTTAAAAAAATACAATCTAAGGTAGCCAACTCCAACTTTTATGGTTGCCAGCACTGGGTTGGAAAATTCCTGGAGATTTTTTTTGTGTGGGGGGGGGAGAGTCTGGAGATGTCAGCATTTGAGATGGGGAAGGAGGGGATATGATGCCCTGGAGTCTGTCGTTCAAAACTGCCTTTTCCTCCAGGAGAAACTACTCTCTGCAGTCTGGAGACCAGCCAGAATTCTGAGAGATCTCCAGGCCTCAGCTGGAGTTTGGCACCACACCAGGTCAGGAAATTCCTGGCAATCTGAGGGTGGTGGAGCCTGGGGAAGGGAGGCTTTGGGGAGAGTAGGGACCTCAGCAGTGTATAATGCCATCGTCCCCCTCCCCACTCCCATTTTCTCCAGGGGAACTGATCTCTGTCATCTGGAAATAACTTGTAATTCTAGATCTCTAGGTCTCCCCTGGAAGTTGGCAACTGTATCTCTTTCTGCTCTGTGTCTTTAAGAACCAACTGATCTCATAACCTGCCTCCCAAGAAGATACCCCTCCAAGGGGAAACAACCAGATTCTGGATGAGGCGGTCTCGCTCCAGTTCCCACTGCTCGGCCGAGCGCAGAGCTGCAAAGTGCCACTCCGGATTAAAAATAGCCTCTGGGCTGGCAGCCCCGCCTTCCTGATGAGGCTCCTTCTGCCGCGGGAGGGCGAGGGGAGCCTTGTTTGGGCCTCTTCTCTCCCCCCCCCCCCCCCCATTGATGTTTTCCTTGCCGCTCAAAGCCTCCAACCTCTCTCTCTCTCTGGCGTATGCTCGTTTATTTATGCGGAATTTCTCCTCTCCCCTCCGGCCCTCCCTGCCGAGACGTTTTTTGAAGGCAGAAAGATTAAATGGGCAAATTAGCATCTTTTACTGTGCAAAAGCCAAAGAGGCAGGGGAGGAAAAAAACAACAGGCGTCTTTGACTGAGTCCAGATTTAGAGGAGGGGGCATCAAGCTTGGGAAGATGAACAGGCCATTAAGGTTCCCCTAATAGCTGCCTCATAAAACATCCCGGTGAAAGCCGTCCCAAAGGATCCCAGCTGTTTTTGGCTTTCGCCGATGAGGAGAATCATTCTGATTGCTGGACAGGAATCTTGCTTAAAGGGCAAAGATTCTGGTTGGACTCATTTCCCTTGGATCAGACATCATTTCCACGGTTCAGGCCATTGGAATGGCAGAGCCAGAGTTAACTTCTGCTAAAAATTGAGGGGAGGGCAACATTCAGCATGCAGACTTGCAAGGCACCCCACCGTAGGAATCTGGCTACCCAACGCAGCGTAGTGGTTAGAGCAGAGGCCTGCACCCTACAGAATGGACTTATCCAACTGGTAGGGCTTTCAAGGCAAGAGATGTTCAGGGGTGATTTGCCACTGGCTGCCTCTGTAGTACAACCCTGGACTATGGATGCCCTATGGCAGGGTTGGCCAAACTGGCTAAGGAGCCACATGTGGCTCTTTCACACATATTGTGTGGCTCTCGAAGCCCCCTCCGCCCCATCAGCTGGCTTGGAGGAAAGTTAAAGTTGCTTGCTTTCCACCTCTCCTTCCCTCCCCCTCCCCATCTATTTATCCTTCCTTCCTTCCTTCCTTCCTTCCTTCCTTCCTTCCTTCCTTCCTTCCTTCCTTCCTTCCTTCCTTCCTTCCTTCCTTCCTTCCTTCCCTCCCTCCCTCCCTCCCTCCCTCCAACATCTGACATTTATTCTATGTGGCTCTTACATTAAGCAAGTTTAGCCATCCTGATCTAAAGTCTCAGCTGCTGAAGTATTACATGAACTAGAGCAGAGCAGCATTTAGAGCATTAGCCTAGGGAATCCAGGCTCAAATTTGCATTAAGCCTTGAAGACGACTTTGTGTCACTCACTTTCTCTTTCAACCTAACCTTCCTCATAAGGTTCTTATGAGAATATAGAGGACAGGACCATGTAAGTTTCCCTTAGCTTCTTGAAGGAAGGGCCAGAATATTTTAAAAATGACTTATTCGTATATTTATAGCTTGCTCTTCTGCCTAATGGCGCCCCAAAGCAGCTTACAGCATCTTCTCCTTTCCTCCGTTTTATCCTCACAGCAACCAGGGCTTTTTTTGTAGCAGGAATTCCTTTGCATATTAGGCCACACACCCCTTATGTAGCCAATCCTCCAAGAGCTTACATGGCTCTTAGTACAGGGTCTACTGTAAGCTCTTGGAGGATTGACTACATCAGGGTGTGTGTGGCCTAATATGCAAAGGAGCTCATTCCTGCTACCAAAAAATCCCTGTGAGATAGGTTAGTCTGAGAGGATGTCACTGGCCCAAGGTCACCCCGTGAGCCTCCATGACAGAGTGGGGATTTGAACTGGCATCTCCCATTTCCCAGTTGGACACACTAACCATTACCCCATGCTGGCAATAGTTATGGCTACTAGATTGAGCTATGGATATCTATGAGCCCATGGTGCAAATCTTGCTTCTACTGTTCTTAGGCAAACCTCAGTCTGAGCTTTCCATCTAACAGAGATTGTAATACCAGCTGAACGTATGAGGTTATTGCGAAAAAGCCTGCCAGTTCATCATAAATGAGAAATGCATCGCATTCTCTAAAAGCACCGTCTAATTGGTTTGTACCTCTCAATTTGGGCTGTTGTATGTTCCAGCTTCTCTTGGGCAGATTTTTTGAGGATGAACACCCCCCCACACACACACACCCCGTATTTGCTGCAAGTTTTGTCACCACCGGTTGAAGGTTTTACAGCAGCAGTGGATATTTGACCGTTCTCTGATGCTTCACAAGCAATATTTGACAGTCTGTGATTCAATCGCACAGCACGCGCTCTGCATACCAAAGGTCCCAGATTCAGTCTCTGGCTTCTCTGGTTAAATGGTTTCAAGTAAGGGTGCTGGGAAAGGTCTTCCTTTGTGGGAGACCCTGCCAATCAGAAGGGACAATACTGAGCTCTGGGTCCCATTTGGAAAGGCAAGTGATCAATGTAATAAATAAATATATATGAAGACACGATATAGAGCGAAAAGGACCGCTCGGTCTGTCTTGGTATAAAGCAATTTCTTATGTAGTAATATAGTCCTTTTCAGAAGCCATGGCCACATGTGCTTCAGTGGGTGTCAAGAGTGCACGGTTCTGAATACATACAGGGACCATGTTGTCTGAATACAGACACGGCATGCATTTTGCATACAAGTGCAACTTCAGTATCCATGGACCAGGATACTGGAAAAAGCAGTTCTTGCTTTAAGAACATAAAACTGTAAGAAGTGCCGTGATGGATCATGGCCCACCTAGTCCAGCATCCCATCTCACACGGTGGCCAACGAGTTCTCTGGATGGTCAACAACAAGGCATAGAAGTTGAGGCCTTCCCATGATAGTTCTCGGCACTGGTATTCAGAGGCTGGCTACCTCTGAATGTGGAGGTTTCCTTTCGTCAGCAAAGCTTGTAGCCATTGATAGACCTAGCCTTCATAAATCTGTCTAATTCCCTTTTAGACAGTTTGGGAGAGCCAATTTGGTGTAGTGGTTAAGTGTGCTGACTCTTATCCGAAAGAACCAGGTTTGATTCCCCACTCCTCCACTTGTAGCTGCTGGAATGGTCTTGGGTCAGCCATAGCTCTCACAAAAGTTGTCCTTGAAAGGGCAGCTGCTGTAAGAGCTCTCTCAGCCCCACCTACCTCACAGGGTGTTTGTTGTGGGGGAAGAAGAAAAAGGAGATTGTAAGCCGCTCTGAGACTCTGGCTAATTTTGCACTCACCTTACGCCGCTCTCGTGTCCATCTTCTCAGCACGGCGTCCTCCCGATTTCCCACTTTTTGCATCGGGGCTGCAGCAAACATTGTGGTTTTCATGCAGCAAACGGAAACTGGGTTTTAGTGGTTTCTGTTTGCTGTGCGAAAACTGTGATGTTTGCTGCAGCCCCGGCACAAATAGTGGGAAATCGGGAGGACGCCGCGCTGAGAAGACGGGCGTGAGAGCGGCGTACGGGTGAATGCGAAATCGGTCTCTGATTCAGAGGGAAGAGTGCAATCATCTTCTTCTTTTAAAGCCGGCTATGCCTGTGGCCATCCCTACATCCTCAGATGAAAATTCCACATTTTAATCACTTGCTATGTAAATAATTATTTCCTTTGGTCTATCCTGAATCTATTGTCCATAGCTTAATTGGGTGGACTCAAGTTCTAGTTTTTTGGGGAGAGGAGAGAAAGTTCTCTTTGTCTGCTCTCTCCACCTTGTGCATGATGTTATAAACCTCTGTTACATCTCCCCTTAGCTGTCTGCTTTCTAAACTGGAAAGTGCTTTGCACATTTGTGGTTTGCGCATGCATAAAAAATTGATGCAATGCCCCTGTTCAGGTAAGGCAATACCTACACATATTTGGCAGAAGACGCTTCTGATATGGCCAGTTGCCAGTCTCCCAATATGCATGGACAGAATGTTGAAAAGGACTTCTGTTCGATGCCGTCGCTGCCTTGTAATACATTTTCTGATTGATAACTTCAGCAAAAAAGCGTAACCAGCATTATTCATTCTTTTAACCAATCCAAACCGATGGAATGTCAAGGGCAAACTTTGATTCGGACAGCCAAAAGTGAGGCCACGTTTTTGGCATCCAGATGACAATTGTAATGCGAAGACGTGATTGGACTTGGAAATGTGATGATGCTCAATGTTTAGCTCTCTCTGGGTTCGCTTGGAGCATCTATAGGGCATGATGACACTTTGGCTGGCTCAATGTATTTCATTTCCATTTTAAAACAAAGTCCCATGGAAGAGAATCTAAAGCCTGCAAAGCTGATACCTGAAAGACTTCTTCTGCTCAGAAGCTGCAGCGCAAAAAAGAAAAAGATCCATGGGTTCCTACTGGCCAAAGCCCATGTATCCAAATTGAGAGCCAGACTGGAGTAGCAGACTCTAATCTGGGAGAACCAGGTTTGATTCCCCATTCCCCCACATGTACCTTCTGCTCAGTCACAGTTCTCAAAAGAGCTACTCTCTCGAGAGCAGTTCTCTGGGAGCTCTCTCAGCCCCACCTACCTCATAGGGTGTCCGTCCTGGGGAGGGGAAGGAAAGGAGATTGTAAGACACTCTGAGATTCTGAGTGAAGGGCAGGGTATAAATCCAGTCTGTTCCTTCTCCTCCTCCATCACTGTCATCGTGCTGTGCTTTGGCTGTGTGCAGGCACAAAAGTGGATGAAGAACCAAGGCAGAGGTCCATCAGTGGCTATTAGCCTCAGCGTATTGTTGGAACTCTCTGTCTGGGGCAGTGATGCTCTGTATTCTTGGTGCTTGGGGGTGGCAACAGTGGGGCTTCTTGTGTCCTGGTCCCACTGGTGGACCTCTTGATGGCACCTGGTTTTTTTGGCCACTGCGTGACACAGAGTGTTGGACTGGATGGGCCATTGGCCTGATCCAACATGGCTTCTCTTATTATGCTCTTATGTTCTTATGCCTTGTCCATTGATATCTCTTTGTAGATTCCCTGGGGGCATCTAGATAACCACGGTTGGGGAAAGGGATGCTGGCCTAAATGGGCCTTTTGTTCTGATTTAGAAGGATTCTTTTTTTTGCTGTCATTCTCATCTGCTGTCAGGAAAACAAACAGAAACTGCAGCATTATTCATCAATGGAAATATATTAAATGATGGTGGTTTTGCAACTTCTCTTGTCCCACCTGGGGCATCTGGAGGTGAGGAAGTCTGAATGACTTCCTTCCCAGCAGTCTGAATGGCCAAGGCTAGCTCTTCAGAACTTGGAAGCTAAGCAGGATTGGCCATGGTTTGGACTTGGATGGGAGACCCCCCAAAGAATGCCTGGGTTGCTACCCAGAGGGAAGCAATGGCAAGCCACTTCTTGCCTTCAGAACCCCATGAAGGGCTGCCGTAAGTCAGCTGTGACTTGATGCAGGTTAATGATTATTCTTATTAATTTCTGGCAGGGACCACCGAAGAAGCAAGCCGTGTGAGCCCCCAAGCCTGCATGTCTGTCTGCAACAACGGCACCAGCATGCCTTCTCCACATGAAGCTTCCAATGGCTTCCCCCAGCCCAGTGCCTCAGGCACATGGCACAAGCCCGAGGAAGAAGCTCGGCTGGTGGAGGCCGGCTTGGTGAAGAAGGCCCATCGAGAGATCCTGGACCATGAGAGGAAAAGGCGTGTGGAACTGAAGTGTATGGAACTCCAGGAGATGATGGAGGAGCAAGGGTGAGCACTGGCTTCCTTTCTTCAGGGTAAAATGGGAAGGGTGATGGACCAGGCTGGAGGAGGAGTCAGTGTCATTGCAGGCTGTGGGCCCAGACTCTGGGAGATGGTGGTGGTGGTGGCGCATTCTTCTACCTCAGTTTATAAAATGTTGGGAGACACAGAAGGTTTGAGGCCCAGTCCTCAAGTTCTCAGTGGTGAAGTTCTTGCAAAGTAAGAGGTTGTGGCTCAGTGGCAGAGTATCCACTTTGGATGCAAAAGGTCTCTGTTTCCAACCTCATCATCTCCACTTGGGGGGTAGGGTTGCCAATATCCAGGTGGGGGCAGGGGATACCCTGGTTTGGAGGCCTTCCTCCTGCTTCAGAGTCATTGGAAAGCGGGGGTTGGGGAGGGAACTGTCTGCTGGGTGGGCACTCCATTATACTCTGAGACTGATTCCCATAGGATATGATTGAGAACTGATCCATGGGTATCTGAGGGGCTGTTTTTTTGAGGTAGAGGCAACAAATTTTCCATATAACATCCAATGCCTCTCCTCAAAACACTCCCGAAGTTTCAAAAAGATTGGACTGAGGTTGAATTCTATGAGCTGCCAAAGAAGGTGTCCCTATCCTTCATTATTTCCAAATGGAGGGAAGGCATTTAAAAGGTGTGCAGTCCCTTTAAATGTGATTGCCAGAACTCTCTTTGGAGTTAAAGATAGCCGAGTATCTGTTTCAGCAGAAGCCAGCTATTCAAGAAAGGCCCATGTCTCACTGAGAGAGTATCTCATTTGCATGCAGAAGAGACCAGGTTTAGCCCCTGGCCTCTCCAGTTAGAAGGATTTGGGAGGGCATCATGACATCTCCCAAGTGGAGATGATGGGGATGGAAACTGGGACCTTTTGCATCCAAAGTGGATATGCTGCCACTAAGTCACATCTTACTTTGCAAGAACTTCACCACTGGAGAACTGGGCCTCAAACCTTCTGTGTCCCCCAACATTTTATAAACTGAGGTAGAAAGATGCACCACCACCAGCACCATGGCTCATGGCTCACTGTTAAGGTCCCTGTTTCAATCCCCACTATTACTAATTGAAGGATCTCCATTAGGCAAGCTAAGAAGGGCTTCAGTCTGAGAATTGTTTAGATTCTGGCCATCAGAAGAAACAATACTGACCTAAGTGGACTATCAATCTGATGGCATAAGGGGAACAGGTTGAGGAGGAGCTATAGCCGTAGGGCTACCAAGCCCCCGGTCTGGGCAGGGGTTCCCCTACCTGGGAGGTTCCCAACCTGCCAGCCCACACTAGGCTGGCGGGGAGAACCTCCCCCAACATTGCCAATGTGATGATGTCACCCGGAAGTGACTTCATCGCACCGGTGATGTCCCGTGGCCGCTGCTCTAGGCATTTCCAGGAAAACTCTATGGTTTTCCCGGATGCTCTAGCCATTTGGGAGGGAAAACTCTATGGTACAGTAGATACCATAGAGTTTTTCCCTCCCAAATGGCTAGACCAGGTGACGTCATCACACCAGCGACGTCGGGGGAGGTTCCCTGCCGGGGGCTGAAAGGTACTTGGCAACCCTATATATCAATATGACTTAACACATGCTTTGCATGAAAATGTTAGGCTTTGGCAATTTCATTTCCTGAAGTCATGAGATAATTGTTTGTTTATGCATGCTGATGTCTACGCTTAGTTTCGAGTTACAGCCAATAATATTGTCTCCACGTATTTGCTGCCGGAAACTAGGTGTCAATATACATATTCACTAGTATTGAGACGCTCTAATTGGATAATCGATACATTAGCGACGGACTAGGGATAAAGTTTAGAGTCTCATATTTATGGCTCTTGTCTGAATCTCTAGTCTTCCTTACCAGATGATTTAGACCTCAGAAAGTAAACGTGAAGTTAGAGAAGTTAGATAGGATGTCAATGCTTTGTTTTGTAGACTCCTAAAGTTACCCCTTTCCTCACTAGATCATCAAAGATTGCTTCTAAGCTAATGCCCGTGTGCTGGCTGTTTATTTTGTTACCTCTTACTTAACTCTGCTAAGTATCCCTAACATAAAAAGATAACGGGCTCAAGCTCCTGTTAAAGAATGCCAGGCAGCAGTGCTGCCTAGGCCCTGGAGGGCTGCTGCTAGCTCAGACTTGGTATCAGGAGTTATGTATAGAAAGAGGAGTTATGTATAGTATAGCACAGGGGAGGGAGGGAGGGAGGGAGGGAGGGAGGGAGGGAGGAAGGAAGGAAGGAAGGAAGGAAGGAAGGAAGGAAGGAAGGAAGGAAGGAAGGAAGGAAGGAAGGAAGGAAGGAAGGAAGGAAGGAAGGAAGGAAGGAAGGAAGGAAGGAAGGAAATAAACAACTTTAAAAGCTTTTTCCAAGCCGCCAGCTGGCTTGGCTTGGAGAAGTAATTTAAAGAGACAGATGCCTTCTCCAAGCCGGCTGATGGGATGGTGGGGGCTTTGAGAGCCACACAATATGTGTGAAAGAGCCACATGCAGCTCCTGAGCTGCAGTTCAGCCACCCCAGTTAGAATGTTGGATTCATGGGTGAACTGGAACGTTAAAATGGCCCAGGAGCAAGCCATGCTGAGAGTCTCCTTCTGCACTACAATGCTGTTTGGTCCACCTGCCTCAGACCTGTTGAGCAATGCCAACCATGGGTGCCAGCTCACTCACCCACTGTCTTCTCCCACACTGCTGCTCAACCTGGGCAGAGTGGAGTGTCCCTTGGAGCACTGTCAGAGGTGCCAGAGATTGGCTCCTCTCCTTCCTGGCTGTTCAGTGGCCGTGGTGAGCAGTGCCTAACTGGGTGCTTTCCCTGTAAGTGGCACGGCTGGTCCACCACTGGTTGGGTGAAGGATGCCCAAGTTCAAATTGCCCTGAAGCTCACGAACTGTCATCTTAACTTACCTCAGTCTGAAGGTTGTAAGAATAAAACTGGGGACATTACCCAGGGTTCCTTGGATGGGATAAAATTCAACTTAATCCTATGTAGGTGTGTTTTCTTCATGACGGGAATTCATCTCTCGCAGTGGGAGATGCTGCTGTAGGAGGGAGGATATTTCCTGCACACATAAGCACTAAGGAAAGAAAGAAAGAAACCAGTTAAGGTTCTGTCCTAGTTTCGGTGATGACTAATATTCCTTTTTGGTTTCTGTTCAGGCTATTTAAGGTCAACTGCTCTCAAAATCAGGTTTGAATCTGTTCACCCCAGAAAACAGCAGATTACGGGTTGGATCTTTCTAGCTTTTCTACCAGTGAAAGAGGGAGGAGGAGACCATTATGACCCCCCCACCAAAAAAAGACTAGGGCGGGGTTAATGGGATGCACATGGAAAGTAGGTTCATTGTGGAGGAAAAGCTGGATGAGACTGAGCCCTTGTCAATAACCATTTGCAATAGTGGTGTGAAATACAGTGTCTAAGTCCGCTTGCGGAGTGGGCAGCATATAAATCCAAAGTAAATAAAATAAAATAAGTCAGGTCACAATTAAATCTATTTATAACATACACAGAAAAATGCAGTCTGGGACATCCATCCTTGGTCATGTATCGCGTCTGGGACAGTGTGTCCCCCTGTGTTCTAGGGAGCGTATGCACAAATGAATTTCTAAGTTCACCAATGGGCAAGAATGATGTCAGTGGATGTATTTGTTCTCTCTAGGAAACTGATGTGCAGTCTCTACCCTAAGAGGTGCTGAAAGGGCTTCCTCCTTTGGTGGGTCTTGTGGATCTCTACATCCAGCATGCCACCCTTGGTAGTGGTCATTTCCTCTAGCTAGGGCTGCCAATCCCCAGGTGGGGGGCAGGGGGTCCCCCAGTTTGGAGACCCTTCCCCCACTTCAGGATCATCAGAAAACCAGGGTGGGGAGAGTGAAATGTCTTCTGGGCACTCCATTATTCCCTAGGGAGACCGATTCCCATAGGGGATAATGGAGAATTGATCTGCGGGTATCTGGGGCTCTGGGGAGCACCAGATTTGCAGCATAGCATCTGCAGAAGGTGATCCTATCCATTATTTCCAGTGGAGGGGAGGCATTTAAAAGGTGTGTGGCCCCTTTAAATGTGATGGCCAGAACTCCCCTTGGAGTTCAATTATGCTTGTCACAACCTTCCTCCTGGCTCCACCTTCAAAGTCTCTTAGCTCCATCCCCAGAGTCTCACTCCCCAGATATTTCTTTGTTTAAAGAATTTTATTAATAACACATGGTAACATTATCCATTAATAACTTTTTTTTATCTTCCCCATATGCTATTTTCTAAATCCCCCTCCCCCCGTTACTTGACTCCCGCCGATGTTAGAAACGTAAAATGTTAACACTTAAAGGTACCCTTAAACCATATGAACCATATAAGCCTAGATTCATGTTCTTCTTTTTTCTAATACTTAATCATTATTAAAAAATTGCCCAATGTCCTTTTATTTTCCATTGTTTTTCTACATAACCTCTAAACTTTTTCCACTCCTTTCTGTAAACTTCCAAATCATAGTCTCTTAAGATTCTTGTTTGTTTATCCATCTCACTCCATGTTATTTCTTTTGTAATCCAATCCCATTTTTCTGGTATTTTTTCTTGCTTCCATAGCTGAGCATACAATGTCCTAGCCGCTGAAAGCAAGTACCAAATCAAAGTTCTCTCTTCTTTTGGAAATGTTTCCATTTGTAATCCCAACAGAAATGTTTCTGCTACTTTCTTAAATTCATATCCCAAGATCTTAAAATTTCTTGTTGAATCATCTGCCCCTCCCCAGATATTTCTTGAATTGGGCTTGGCGACCCTACTTCCAGCTGTTCTGTCCTCTGTCTGCTTCTTTCCCACACATAACATAATGATTTTTCCTTGTAACTTTGTTGATGTTTATTCTGATACAGAATGTGGGTAATTTTCATGCACACAGCATTTGGAAACAGAGGAAATTGCCAAATTAAGTCAAAATTATGGAGGAGTAGCATGAAGTTGATAGCAGAATTCTGTTATTGTAAATGAAGAGAGTTGGGGGAAATCCACTCCTAGCTGACACTGTATATAGACAAGCACATTAGCACAGAACACCTGTCCCAGCTCAAATGTCTAGATCTAATATGTATTTTCTGTTATTTCCTGGACCAGATTGTAGAGAGGAATAGCAGCTTAGAAAAGTTCTCCGGTTGTTGTTTTTCCTTAAAAATCCATGCATTGGAATAACTGGCATGTCAGCGGAAATATTCATATGGATTTTCTTCCTGAGATGCTAACTTTCTGTATATAGGGTTTTTTTTTTTAAAATATGGGAGAATATTCAGATGTAGGTTTTTTAGACAGAATTCCTTCTCCACATCTATTTGTCTGGTGCCTAGTGTGTCTGTGTGTGTGTGCTTATTTGCTACCTGTAATTTCCCCCAGGCATTCTGTTGATTTTATTGATCCCGTTTATATCCTGTTTGTCCTAATCCCTGTCTTTATTTCATCATTTAGACTCTAAGGAGGGTATCCCGGTAGTTGTTTTCTTTTTTTGGATGCTACCCGTTTGCAGTTCTCCTTCCTAACAACCTTGAACTAGTTTATTGATACACTGCTTTGGAGGTTTGATGATCAGTCTTATTGACATTTTATGCTGGTATCCATACCAGCTGTCAAATTTGGGTCAAAGGTCAGTGGCATACAAGTCTGAGAACCAGCCAAACATACTATTCTATGCCACCCCAGGGCAGTGCGAGATGGTGGGGTCCTGCAAGGACTGTACCATATGTAATTGTTGTGTGCTGGTGAGCATGAAACAAGTCTTCAAGATTGCAAAAATTAAGACACAAGCTGATGGATGTAACACCAATTGTCCACAGCACTTCAACTGTATCGGGCAATGTCTGCTCTGGGAGTGGACTCTATTGAATGATGGATATCTCCCTAAGCGGATAACACAATTGATGATGATGGTGATAATGATATTGGATTTATACTCCACCCTCCACTCTGAATCCCAGAGTCTCAGAGCGGCTCACAATCTCCTTTACCATCCTCTACCAAAACAGACCCCCCCTGTGAGGTGGGTGGGGCTGAGAGGGCTCACACAGCAGCTGCCTTTTCAAGGACAGCTCTGTGAGAGCTATGGCTGGCCCAAGGCCATTCCGGCAGCTGCAAGTGGAGGAGTGGGGAATCAGACCCGGTTCTCCCAGATAAGAGTCTGTGAACCACTTCACCAAACTGGTGTCGTTGGAGGGGAAGGAGGAAACCACTCTTGGCTTCCAGGTGGTGACAATAGAGATCTGTTCAGGCTGTGATTCAGACCAAGATGGCCTTTCCCTACTGCTGGTGCTCCAAGGGATGAATGAGTCAGAGGGATTTCCACACTGTGGCCAAATACTGGAGAGCAGAAGCCCCTGAATCCAGGGAGTGACATCAGCTTTCTCTTTCTGATAAAGGGAAGCAGCTGCTTCTAGCTCCCACCCCCCTCCAGCTGGCCTGTGACTCACAATCTGCCAGCGACAGCAATCCTCAGAGGGCCCAGCCTGTCAGACTTGTTTCCTCAACAGCAGCAGGAACCCACAAAAATTGACCTGTGCATTGCTTCTCTGCTCCCTTTGTAGAACAGCACGCTGGGAAATTCCACTCCAGGACTAAGCCTGGCATCAGCGAAGCCATCTAAGTCACCTCTCCTTCACAGCAAGGTTACCTGATTTGGACTATACATTAAGAACAGGAGAAATGCCTGGCTGGATTCAGCCCCAGCACCCTTCTAGCCCAGCATCCTATTCCCTGTAGAGGTTGGCCAGATGATGCTGGGATCCTGATCCCTTGATCATGCCTGGATCCCGCACAATTAAGAATTCTCTCCACAAGGAATGTTTTGTATTGCACTTGAATCAACTCTCCCATTCTCATGGGAGCCACTTTATCACCGGAAAGCAGGGTATAAAATAAAAATCAATTAGCATCCACCAACTGGTCTCTTAAATGCTGGAAGCTCATTGGGCATCCATGCAAATCCCCATGAGTAGAGACTTAACTGAGAATTGTGTTAGCAAAGGGGTCATCCTACGCAGAGTTACACAAAAGTAGGCAGAGGGAAACCTGGGTTCAAAATGCTGCTTGGCTTACTGGGTAGCCTTAGGCCAGCTGTGTTCTGTCAGCTGAGCCAGGTCTACCCTACAAGGCTATCTTGAATATAAAGTGGAAGAAGAGAGGACCATAGTTGCTGCCTGGGGCTCTTTGGCGAAAGGGAGGGATAAAACATAATAGTTAAACTTTTTTTAAAAAAACTAATAAAAGCTGAGATTTGGGGTCCTGGGCAATACTCCCTCCAAGCTGTGAAGTCTTGTGAACAAAAGTTCTACTTTGTAAGCTCCTGTCATTAATGTTGTGAGCCACTGAATAAATTACGTAGTTTGGCCTGAGGCCATTTTTCCTGAGCTAAGACAAAAATGTGTGGGCTGGAAGCTAAAAATCTGTGAGCTAGCTCACACTAACTCAGCTTAAAATCATAGAGTTGGAAGGGACCTCCAGCCTTAGAGGGGACACTGATCCTTGGTACTCCCAGCATCCCTTCAAAAGGAAGAACTTGCCAAAGTTCCTTGTGCACTCCAGAATCCTTCATGGAAAACTGCATAATGCCTTGTTTTGTTTTGCTGAGGTATCCATGTGCTCTTGCACTTCTGCACAAACTGAATCGGGATGTGATCACAGCAAGCTAGCTTTTTGGTAATGTTTCACCAGTGTGTGCCTGTGCATTGGTAACAACAAGAGGGGTTGAGGAGGCAAAGGATAATAAGGACCTAATCCTCGCCATCCTGATGTGCACATGTCCTGTGCGTAGGAAAGACACCTGACCAAAGGGATCTTGAAACACCTGTGTATACAATCCCAGCAAAGGGTTTTTTTGTTGTTGTTTTTGCAATGTCTTATCCATGCACCCATATGCATCATTCTAGTTGCCTTTTTAATCATTCTAGTTGCCTTTTTCTGCACTTTTTCCAATGCTATAATATCCTTTTTGAGGTGCGGTGACCAGAACTGTACACAGTATTTCTAATGAGACCACACCATCGATTTATACAGGGGCATTATGATACTGGCTAATTTGTTTTCTATTCCCTTCCTAATAATTCCCAGCATGGCATTGGCCCTTTTTATTGCAATTGCACACTGTCTTGACATTTTCAGTGAGTTATCTACCATGACCCCAAGATCTCTCTCTCGGTCAGTCTCTGCCAGTTCACAACCCATCAACTTGTATTCATAGCTGGGATTCTTGGCCCCAATGTGCATTACTTTGCACTTGGCCACATTGAACCTCATCTGCCACATTGACACCTACTCACCCAGCCTCAACAGATCCCTTTGGAGTGCCTCACAATCCTCTCTGGTTCTCACCACCCTGAACAATTTAGTGTCACCCACAAACTTGGCCACTTCACTGCTTACTCCCAACTCCGAATCATTTATGAACAAGTTAAAGAGCATGGGACCCTGCGGCACCCCACTGCTTACCATCCTCCACTGCGAAGACTGCCCATTTATACTCACTCTCTGCTTCCTACTAATTAGCCAGTTTTTGATCCACAAGAGGACCTGTCCTTTTACTCCATGACTCTCAAGCTTACTAAGGAGCCTTTGATGAGGAATTTTATCAAAAGCTTTCTGGAAGTCAAGGTAAACAACATCTATTGGGTCTGCTTTGTCCACATGTTTGTTCACCCCCTCAAAGAAATGTAACAGGTTAGTGAGGCAAGATCTTCCCTTACAGAACCCATGCTGAGTCTTCCTCAATAACTCGTGTTCATCAATGTGCCTACTCATTCTGTCCTTGATAATGGTTTCTACCAACTTTCCCGGTATTGAAGTCAGACTGACTGGCCTGTAATTTCCCGGATCTCCTCTGGAACCGTTTTTAAAGATGGGTGTGACATTTGCTACCTTCCAGTCCTCAGGAATGGAGACAAATTTCAATGAAAGACTACATATTTTTGTCAGGAGATCCACAAGTTCAACTTTGAGTTCTTTCAGAACTTTTGGATGTATGCCATCCGGACCTGGTGACTTATTAGATTTTAATTCGTCTATCAGTTGTAGGACGTCTTCTCTTGTCACCTCAATCTGACTCAGGTCAACACCCCTTCCAAAATTTGTGGTTCTGGAGCAGGCAAACACTTCTCGTCTTCCACAATGAAGACGGAGGCAAAAAATGCATTCAGCTTCTGAACCATTTCCCTATCCTCATTCAGTAATCCTTTTACCCCTTGGTCATCCAAGGGCCCCACTGCCTCCCTGGCTGGTTTCCTGTTTCTAATATATTTGAAGAAATTTTTATTGTTGGTCTTTATGTTTTTTGCCATACGATCCTCATAGTCCCTTTTTGCCTGCCTGATCACAGTCTTGCATTTGATTTGCCACAGCCTGTGTTCCATTTTATTAATCTCACTTGGACTAGCTTTCTAGCTTTCTTAAAGGAGTCCTTCTTACCTTCTACAGCTTCCATTACTTTGTTTGTTAACCATGCAGGCCTTCTCTTATACCTGTTTGTGCCTTTCCTAACTTATGGTATATATTTTATCTGAGCTTCTAGGATTGTAGTTTTAAATAGCCTCCAAGCTTCCCCAAGGGTTTTGACTGTATTTACCTTACCTAAAGTTGGGGGTTTAGGGAGGAGAGGGACCCAGGTATGGTATAATGCCTTGCAGTCCATCTTCCAAAGCAGCCGTTTTCTCCAGGAGAAGTGGAATAAATGTTTCAAATGAATGAATGAATGATTTATGTATGGAGGAGATCAGTTATAATTCTGGGAGGTTTCCAACTGCTAATTGCTGGTGTTGGCTATTGAGGCAGGGAGGAAAAACACCTTTTATGGGCTGAAGTGCCTTGTCTATGGGGATGAGTGCAGTACTCTTAACATGATGTATTAGAAATTCTGTTCCCCCCACACCCCTTAAAATAAACCATTGGATTCAGAGTGGCAAACTGCTTGAACGGAACACATTGATTCATCAGCTCATGAAAGCAACTGTCCATGCAAAGCGATGGATGCAGAATCCCACGGTTTAACTGGCAAAGAGAGAAGGGGGGTCTGAGCTGTGAAGGAAGCAATTCTCTAGTAGGATTCAGGGCCTTTTTTCTTTTACTGAAGAAATCCAACTGCAAAAAAAGGGGGGGGGGAGACTAATGAGAAGAAGAGCCATCTGTCACTTCTTGTTTTGCTCCAACTCTCTGATATCCAGAAAGTCTCCCCCCCCCCCCAAAAAAAATATTTGTTTTTACCAGGAGATTCTCCTCCCTCCCTCTGGGACTGGAGACAGAAGCAATAAAATTAAGCTCACAGTTGGCTGGCATCTCACTGAGAAGGATGTTGGCAAAATCCAGGCCTTTACACCACAGCCTAAGAGGACTGCTTTCCATCCTTCTGTCTTTTTTAAAAATCTTGTAACATCAAGTCTGATGGAAAGTCCTGTGAGCTCAAACATTTGCACAGGATTTTGTGCTAATTTGGTTGGTCCAATGAAAGGTATTGCATGCGAGCTTTTTTTTGTATCAGGAACGCCTTTGCATATTAGGCCACACGCCCCTGATGTAGCCAATCCTCAAAGAGCATACGGGGCTCTTATTACAAGACCTACTGTAAGCTCCAGGAGGGTTGGCTACATCGGGGTGTGTGGCCTAATATGCAAATGAGTTCCTGCTTCAAAAGAAGCCCTGATGGATTTGGTTTCTGTAACCTAACACAGTCCTAATAGCGCAGTCTTGTCACGGTTTGGAAGCTAAGCAGGGCTGACCATGGTCTTGGCTTGGGTGGGAGATCCCCCAAGAAAGTCTGGGGTTGCCATGCAGCGGAAGGCAATGGCAAAGTGTCTCTGCTCATCTCTTGCCTTGGAAACCCCTAAAAGGGGGACTTCACGGGGTTGCTGTGAGTCTGCTGCAATGCAATGGCACATGTTACATTTTAACCTAACATCGGCCATAAAGTTAAGCATGCCTGCATGAATTTTATGGAGGATGTTTGTCAGATCAGGTTGCAACATCATGGCCTGAAGCAACTGCTTTCCTCCTCTCTGTCGTTTTAAAATTCTGTAACATCCAGCCGGGTGAAGACTTGTGTTGATTTGGTTGATCCTAATAACGGTCCTATGATGCAGGTTTTGTTCTTGCTTTTGAAAGAAGCAGGCCTTTATACCCCGCATTTCTCTACATTAAGGAGTTTCAAAGTGACTTGCAATCGCCTTCCCTTCATCTCCCCACAACAGGCACCTTGTGAGGTAGGCGGGGCTGAGAGAGTTCTAAGGGAACTGGGACTGACCCAGCAAACTTCATGTGGAGCATAGGGTTGCCAGGTATGTGTTGGGAAAAATCTGGAGACTTTGGGGACGGATCCAGAAGAGGGCAGGGTTTGGGCAGTGGGGGGGGAGGGCATGGTACGATGTCACAAAGTTCACCCTCCAAAGCAGCCATTTTCTCCAGGGGAGCTGATCTCTGCCAGCTGGAGATCAGCTGTAAAAGCAGAAAATCTCCAGACCCCACCTGGAGGCTGGCAACCTTAGCAGGAATCAAATCCAGTCCTCCAGATTAGAGTCCATCACTCTAGATAAGAGTCTGCCGCTCATAGTCACTACACCACCATGGATTTTGCATGGACCAATATGGTTGTTTGCAGCTTTCCCCATATGTTTTTTTGTTGTTGTAGTGTGCCCTCCTCTCCTTAAGGGGGCAGTGCATGCACAAGGAAAGAGCTCTTGCCAGCCAAGGATGGGAAAACTGTGTAGGTAGACCCACTGGCAGCTAAATCAAAGGCATGATATGGGAGCCCCGTGGCGCAGAGTGTTAAAGCTGCAGTACTGCAGTCCTAAGCTTTGCTCATGACCTGAGTTCGATCCCCAGTGGAAGCTGGGGTTTCAGGTAGCCGGCTCAAGGTTGACTCAGCCTTCCATCCTTCCGAGGTGGGTAAAATGAGTACCCAGCTTGCTGGGGGGAAAGTGTAGATGACTTGAGGAAGGCAATGGCAAACCACCCCGTAAAAAGTCTGCTGCGAAAACGTTGTGAAAGCAAAGTCACCCCAGAGTCGGAAACGACTGGTGCTTGCACAGGGGACCTTTCCTTCCATGATAAGTAGCCATATTACATGCCATGTACTCAAAGAACATAAATTGCAATAACAACTATACAACATGCATCCAGATTGCAAGCAAACTTACCAAATCAACAGTTTGGCAGACAAGCAGTATCATTAAGCAAGGCATAAGCAAGCCTAGAAAGAAACAAAATATTTATTTACTTAGTATTTGAACCTAGTTTTTCTCCCAAAAGAGATACAATTTGGTTTACAACATTTTTTTTAAAAACCCCACATATGTAGACCAATATGTAGACAGAAGCAGAGGAGCCCCAGAGGGAGCATCCATTTGTTCCCATAGTAGGAGCCAGCTGTAAGCCTAACAACAGAGATGGGCAGCCCTTTCTCAGAGCTCCCTAACTTGATCAACATGCCCGGAACTGGAACCAGAGGTGGAGATACATAGAGGAGGGGCTGGAGCTATGCAAACGGTCTGGCTCAGTTCTCAGTTATAATTGCAACTTGGGGCATGAAGTAAAGTTGCCGATCTCCAGGTGGGACCTTGGGATCTCCTGGCATCACAACTGATCTCCAGAAGAAGGAGATTTGCTCACCTGGAGAAAAGGGCTATTTTGGAGGGCAAACTCCATGGCATTATACCCTGCAGACATCCCTCTCCTCCCCAAACCCCACCCTCCCCAGGCGCCACCTTAAAATCTCTAGGTATTTCCCAACCAGGAGTTGACAACCTGCCTCTTGTAGCAGCTGCTCTATGACCTTCTTCCTTGGCCCACATCTTGCCTCTCTTAATGATTTCATGGGTTATTAACAGGGGTGGAATTCTAGCAGGAGCTCCTTTGCATATTAGGCCACACACCCCTGATGTAGCCAATCCTCCAAGAGCTTACAAAAAAGAACCTTGTAAGCTCTTGCAGGATTGGCTACATCAGGGGTGTATGGCCTAATATGCACAGGAGCTCCTGCTAGAATTCCACCCCTGGTTATTAATAACTGGAGCCTTTGCTAACATATATAAATATATGAAGCTTCCATGTAGTGAATCAGACGTATGCAATGGGTTTTTTTGAGCAGGAACACACAGGAACGCAGTTTCAGCTGATGGCATCAAGGGGGTGTGGCTTAATATGCAAATGAGTTCCTGCTGGACTTTTTCTACCCCAAAAAAGGCCCTGGTAAGCAGCTTATAATAGATATAAATTTATAATAGGCATAGGTTTAATATTAGTTATATGATCTTTTCCATTTATCTTGTATTCAATTTGATTCAATTTTTAATTCAAGCTGTTAATAGTATAAGAAGCATGCATGCACACAGAATTAAACTTTGTTGTTCTTAAAGGTGCCCCCAGACTCTAGCTTTGTTCTCTTGTTTCAGACCAACATGGCTGCTCCCACCTGAATAGTATACTCTACCAGGGATCCTCCCTTACAATAGAGGGAGAGGATGCTTTTAAACAAATGAAGTCTTGCAGGATGGCATCCTTGCAAAAGGGCCATCTGATCCTTTAAAGGCTCCGCCTGCTCGCTCCCTCGGCTCTTGCCACGTGATCTGTTTTGATGCACCAGCCAGGCCTGGTCCAGAAGGCGTTGTGGCTTTAATGAAGCCCCAGGAAAGGACTCAAAATGCAGCCGGCTTCCTTGGCTTTGGAACTGTCAATTAGCAGCACGGTTATTCTGGAAAGCCTTTTAAGTGGAGCCAAGGAGCTCAGCAGCAGCATGGGGCATTTGGATGGATCAATGTCTGGAGATCTGTCTGGGGGTGTCAGATGTTGATTTCGGCAACCTCATGCTGTCTGGCCTGAGCCTGGGCCCTTAGAGAGAAGGACCCTTTCAATCATGGTTCAAAGAGGCCAGATTTTGTATAGCTGCTGGCCTCCGTGGTAGTTCTATATTCATTTAATGGATTAGATTTGTTTATTGCAATATAATGTGTGTAACATTAACGTTTCTGGTAATGTGTTTACTTTTGTGCTGGTCTTTGACTGCAATGTGGAGCTCCGTGGCGCAGAGTGGTAAAGCTGCAGTACTGCAGTCGGAGCCCTCTGCTCACGACCTGAGTTCGATTCCAGCGGAAGCCGGTTCAGGTAGCTGGCTCCAGATTGACTCAGCCTTCCATCCTTCCGAGATCGGTAAAATGAGTACCCAGCTTGCCGGGGGGGAAGAAGTGTAATGACCGGGAAAGGCAATGGCAAACCATCCTGTAAAAAGGTCTGCTGTGAAAACGTTGTGAAAGCAGCGTCACCCCAGAGTCGGAAATGATTGGTGCTTGCACAGGGGATCTTCCCTTTCTTTGACTGCAATAAATCATTCACTCTTTCATTCATTCATTCTTTCATTTAGGGATAGGGATGCCTTTTTAACGTCTCTTCATCCAGATTGATCCTCACATTTTTAAATTTCAGATCATCTAGCCTTTCTCCCCCCGCTCCCCCGCCCCCGCATGCGCAGTTTGGCTTCTTCCATTCATTTGCATCTTTCCCCCCTGCATTCCTGATGCACGCATATGTATTGATAAAAAGATACCACCAAAGCAATCGGATGTGATTGTATGTAGAGTTCCATCAAGGCTCCTTTTGTGCGGTGCTTCACCAAAGTGCAGGAGCTCCTGTGCACATCTTTCTGTTGCAAATGAGGCGTGAGGGGGTTTCCGTGTTTTCACTGCTGTTTGCTATGCCATGTGTTCCACTCCTCCTTCCGCTTGATTCAGTTAGAAGAATTTCTAAAATTAATTCCAGAAGGAGCTGCAAGCTGCTGCAAGCTACACATGAAAAGGAACACATGCGGTTTGCCACAACATTTGAGTGTTAATTTGCATTTTGCACCTTTGCGTTATTGAGGTATACGTATGCATTGGTAAAATACCATACCATTGCTGTGTATAAATGCATTTCAGTTCTTTGTTGTGGGGGCTTACTGACACACGTGCTTCCGTGTAAAAGCGCACAAAAAAGAATCTTGATGCATACAATCGCATCAAGATTGCTTTTTTGCAGTGTTTTATCAGTGCCCACCTGCACTTCAGTAACATGAGGGGGGAGATGTGATTTTAGAACAAAGACTTGATCATTTATAATTCTGTAATCTGAAGAATTTCACAATCGTCCCTAATTTAATCATCTGCCATAACAAATGGAAGAGAACAGCTGCCAGTGCGACTTTGTTGTTGTCGTTGCCCTCAAGTCACAGCCGAGGGCCCTGTAGGGTTTTAAAGGCAAGAGGTGCTCTGCCATTGCCAGCCTCTGCATAGCAACCCTGGACTTCCTCGGAGGTCGCCCATCCAAATACTAGCCCCTGGTTAGCTTTCGAGATCTGACAAGATTGAGCTAACCTGGGCTATGCAGGTCAGGCCAGTGCTATTAGATACCACTAAATCCATGATGCAGCACTAAACCCGGGATGCAGTACAATTACAAGTTAAGCACCCAGATGTGAAAACATCTGTTGCCTTTAAATTAAGCAGTATGATACAGATATGGGTTTTTTTTTTTAAAATTACTGCAAGAGAATCTAACTGGTTCTGGGGCACTGTGTAAGTTTGCAGTGAGTTCTGAATCCGCGGCTTCCTGAATCCTGATCTGTCACTCATTTGGGGGAGAAAATCAGGACAACTCCAATGTCATCAAAAGCTGCTCGACTCAGGGCTTCCCATGTATATATCCCTTTTTTGTAGCTTGTATCTTCTTTTTCTTTCTCTCCCCTTCGGCTTTTGCATTTTTATGTGTATTTCAAAAGGCCATGATTTAATGATTCTGTTCCTTTCACGTTCCCTCCCTCTCTCCTCTGTCTTTCCCTCTTTCTCTCTCTGCTGCTGCCTGCCTTGCCATTCCCCTTTTATCTGACAGCCCTCCCAAAACAGTGCAGAGCCCCAGACTGGTTTCATGTTACCAGTGTCTTCCTGATGAAAGGCTTCAGAGAGCAGGGGGAAGGGGGGGCAGGCTGACTGGATCTCAAAGCTTTCTTTATTCTAGCCACGTGCTGTGTCTGACATGCTTCCCCCACCCACCCGTGTTGCCTTGTGACTTTAACCAAGCCTGGAAGGGAGGAAGGCAAGGCACAGGCAATCTTTTAAAGGGTTGATCGATTAATAGCCATGCTAGCTGAATGGAACCTCCAAGTCCAGAGGCAGTGTATACCACTGAATGCCGCAGGCTGGGGATGAACAATTTGAGCTTCCCACAGACTGGGCACTGAAAGAAACAGATTGCCATACTACAGGGGTGGCCAAACTTGCTTAATGTAAGAGCCACATAGAATAAACATCAAATGTTTGAGAGCCACAAGACATGAACTTCGGATATTTGAGAGAGGAAGGGAGGGAGGGAGGGAGGGAGGGAGGGAGGGAGGAAGGAAGGAGAGATGGAAAGAAAGCAACTTTAAATGCATTCTCCATGCCACCAGCTTGGAGCCACACACTATGTGTGAAAAAGCCACACGTGCCTCCCAAGCCACAGTTTGGCCACCCTTGCTATACTAGGTAGATTTTTTGGTTGTCTCCAGCAAGGATTCTTGTATGTCCCAATTCATGTAGATTGGAATCCCCAACTTTGTTGAGCCTGCGGGGTACCTTGGGAATTTTGAGAGGGGGTAGTGAATGACATCTCAAACTGGCTGCCTCAGGAGCCACACCTGGCAAAAGAATTGCGGAAGGAATAAAAAGGCATGAAAGAAAGCCCAAGATGGGGCGGGAGAGAAAGAGAAGGGAGAATAACCCAAAATAAACTCTGAAAGGAGAATGAAGTCTCACAAGAGTCGTTTTGTGGGAAAATAGTGGTGGAGCTCATTAGCATAACCGGGGCTTTTTTTGGTAGAAAAAGCCCAGCAGGAACTCATTTGCATTTTAGGCCATACTCCCTGACATCACCACGGTTTCACACAGGCTTTTTGGGTAGAGAAAGCCCAACAGGAACTCATTTGCATATTAGGCCACACACCCCAACACCAAGCCAGCCAGAACTGTGTTACTGCTCCAAAAAAAGCCCTGAACATAACTCTTTAGCATATGCCGCCACCCACCACCAGCCAAAAGCAACCCAACACAAGAAAGGAGAGCTCCAGGTGAGTGAGGCCTGCTTGGGCTGGCTAGAGATCCAGCAAGCCCAAGTGAGCCTTGCTCACCTGGGGCTCTCCTTGGCCACCCCCCGTCAAAAGGCCAGCAAGCCACCCGCTGCCCAAAATCCCATAAGAAGTGGAGAAAGGGTGGCGTGGGCTTCTCCAGGGGTCAATGAGGGCTGCCGGAGGTGTGGCAAAGCTCCTGGTGGCTGGCTGGCTGCCTGCTCTCCTAAACCAGGGATTGTTATGCAGCTGCACCTCCTATTCAATGGACAAGGTAGGTGAGGAGGAAGAGGGGGAACCCTCAGAAAGGTGCAGGAGCTGTGCTCCTGTGAGCTCCTGCTGAATCTGAGGCCTGGAGTCTCAGACCTGGGTGCTTACTAGTCCTCCTTATCAACCAAAGGCAGCTGCTGCTGTTGCAGCCATGAAAAAAAACACTTTCCTTTGGACAAGGGCAGCCAGCAACAAGCCCCGCCTTGCTAAAGCCCAACCCACTTTCTTAAAAACTTGGTGAACACCAGGGGAGGTACATGTGGGCACCGTGGCACTCACAGGCCCCACACTGGGAAACACTGATCTAGATGCTTGAGAGAATGGCTTGCCCCTTGCTCTACAGCAAAATCCATTTATTTGCAGCCACAGATAGGTATCCTGAACAAGCAGCCAGTTTGAAAATATTATATTTGGATCCATAATAGAAACCAACTGTGTGACCATGCACCAGCTGATCCACAATGAAGCCATTTGCACTCAGCGAGAGCACAACCAATGGGGAAGAGCTGTGCTGCTTAGAAAGATGGTGCTTTGGAACATGATGGACACTTGCAGGTTCTGTGCTAGGGCTGTTGAGCTGCGCTGGGCAGGGCATATTTCCAGGATGGAAAACCACCGCCTTCCCAAGATTGCCCTGTATGGCGAACTTTCCACCGGCCATCGAAATAGAGGGGCACCAAAGAAGAGGTACAAGGACTCCTTGAAGAAATCCCTTGGTACCTGTTGCATCAACCATCACCAGTGGTCTGACCTAGCCTCAGATCGCAAAGCATGGAGGCACACCATCCACCGGGCTGTCTCTTCCTTTGAGAACGCACGCATAGCTGGTCTTGAGGACAAAAGGAGATTGAGGAAGAATCGCACTGCTACAGCACCAACCCCAAATCAGACTTTTCCCTGCAGCCACTGTGGCCGGACCTGCCTGTCCCGCATTGGTCTTGTCAGCCACCAGCGAGCCTGCAGCAGACGTGGACTACTGCACCTTTCTTAAATCTTCGTTCACGAAGTTAAGCCGAGAGAGAGAGAGCTAGGGCTGCTGAGGGGACTCCGGCGCTGAGGGGACCCTATTCTGTGCCCATATGATGCACAACAGCAATTAAGAGTCGTTCAAAGACCATATATCTAAATTTCCCCCTCCTGGATAAGTGTCCAGAATGGGTGCTATGATTTCATTTAGTTACTTCATTTATAATCTACCTTTGTCCCCAGTCGGAATCCAAAATGGCTGATGTGGTGTTCTCGCCTCCATTTTATCCTCTCAGCAACCCTGAAAAGTAGTTCACCTGGCAAGCTTCCATGGTGGAGTGCAAATTTGCATCTCCCAGACCTTCATCTCCCACCCTGACCACAGTGTGTCCCTGGCTTTCTATAGCACATGGTTACCAACCTCCAGATGGGGCCTGGAGCTCTCCTCCTCTTGCAACTGATCTGCATATTACATAAATCAGTTCTCCTGGAGAAAACGACGGCTTTGGAAGGTGGACTCTGTGGAATTGGACTATGCTGAGGTTCCCCCCACCCTACCCCTACCCCACCCTCTCCAGGCTTTACCCCCAAAACCTCCAGGTATTTCTCAGCCCAGTTGGCAGTCCTACTATAGCAGGGGTGGCCAACGGTAGCTCTCCATATGTTTTTTTTGGCTACAACTCCCATCAGCCCCAGCCAGCATGGCCAATGGCTGGGGCTGATGGGAGTTGTAGGCAAAAAACATCTGGAGAGCTACCGTGGGCCACCCCTGTACTATAGCATGGTGGAAATATACACTGAACGAAGGGGAAGGATTTTGTCCAGGTGAAGGACCAGTTGTGTGGCAGGAGGGGAAAGTGCAGCCCAAAGTGGAAACATGCAAAAGAATGTAGGGTTGCCAGCTTCCAGGTGGTGGCTGGAGATCTCCCACTATTACAACAGACCTCCAGACAATAGAGATCAGTTCCCCTGGAGAAAATGGCTGCTTTGGAGGGCATTGTACGCTGGTGAGGTTGTCTCCTCCCCAAACCCTGGGCTCCCCAGGCTCTACCCCCCCCCCCAAAAAAAATCTCCAGGTATTTCCCAACCCAGAGTTGGCAATACTACATGCAAGGCAGAGAAAGAGACAGCTAAGCAGGTGAGAGCAAGATGTTTTTTTCTGCTATTCCACCTGAACTCTGACATGCCAGGTAGACTGCTTTATTATTTAACAGCAGAAGCACATCCAAAGAGCATGAAAAATTCAGCAGGGCTCGAATGCCAAGTGGAGCTGATTGCAAGAGCTTCCATAAGCCCTTTACCTCCATCTTCATCATGGCACCAAATCACCCGGAGTATTTTCTGATCAAGAATATAGCTTTTCTCTCCCGGATCCCAGATGAGCAGAACCCTCCCACCATCCTTTTGAGGGATCAGTTTCTTCCAAGAGTCAGGAAGAGAGGAAGTGCATGTGCTGAGGACTCGTAAAGATGTAGAGAACATGTCCAAAGTGCAGTGGCCTCCCGAATGAGTAATCATTCTGCTCTGTTTGCATTAAGGATTGGGAGAAAGGCTTCTTTGAAACATGGCATCTGTTTTCGAAAGAAAGATGCTGAGGGCCAGTTCAACCACCATGTGCAAGGTACTCTGGAAGGGGCTGAGGCTCAGTGCTTGGCTTGCAGAAGTCCCCAGTTCAGACCTGAGCATCCCCAGAAGAGTTGCCAATCCCCAGGTGGGGGCAGGGGATCCCCCAGTCTGGAGGCCCTCCCCCCGCTTCAGGGTCATCAGAAAGCGAGGGGAGGGAAATGTCTGCTGGGCACTCCATTATTCCCTATGGAGATCAATTCCCATAGGGTATAATGGAGAATTGATCCACGGCATCTGGGGCTCTGAGGGGGCTGTTTTTTGAGATAGAGGTACCATATTTTCAGCATAGTATCCAGTGCCTCTCCTCAGTATACCCTCCAAGTTTCAAAACGTTTGGATTGGGGGGTCCAATTCTATGAGCCCCCAAAATTAGGTGCCATTATCTCTCATTATTTCCAATGGAGGGAAGGCGTTTAAAAGGAGATGGTACCCTCCCACCATGTGATGGCCAGAACTCCTTTTGGAGTTCAATTATACTTGTCACAACCTTGCTCCTGGCTCAACCCCCAAGTCTCCTGGGTCCACCCCCAAAGTCCCCAGATATTTCTTGAATTGGACTTGGCAACCCTAATCCCCAGTTAACAAATCTCAGGTAGCAGGAAGTGAGAAGACTCCTTTCCTGCCAGAGTTCCTGCCAGTCACAGTCGACAATACTGAGCTACCTGGGCCATGGCTCAGTGCAGGCTGAAGTTTCCAGTTTGATCAAGTTATAGAATCTCCATCACCAGTAGGGTTGCCAACTCCAGACTGGGAAATTTCTGGAGGTTGTGGGGGTGAAGACTGGAGGGAGGGCAGAGTTTGGGAATGGGAGGGTCCTTTGCAGGGTATAAAGCCATAGCATCTGCCCTCCAAAGCAGTCATTTTCTCCAATGGAACTGAACACTGTCACCATCAGGTATAATTCCAAGAGATCTCCAGACTTCACCTGGAGGTTGGCAATCCTAGTTAGCAGATGTTCAGGCAGATTCTACCTGAGAACCTAAAGAACCACTGCCAGTCAGAGAAGGTAAGACTGCTCCTCCAGACACACCCCTTGGTCACTACCACACGTGAATCTGATACCAAGAGAGGCCAGTGTAAAACAAGATCCAATCCACAGAGAAATCAGTTCATCTAAAGTGGTTTTGAGACATTCCAAGCAGGGTGGAATGCATACTAATTCTAATGAGAGTGGAACAAATTAATTGTGGAGGATGGGACATATTGGAGCTGACACTGGAAGAAGAAGGAGGATTCTTTCATTGAAATCTGCCTCCGTTCCTGAGGACTGGAAGGTAGCAAATGTCACCCCCATCTTTAAAAAGGGTTCCAGAGGAGATCCGGGAAATTACAGGCCAGTCAGTCTGACTTCAATACTGGGAAAGTTGGTAGAAAGCATTATCAAGGACAGAATGAGTAGGCACATTGATGAACACGGGTTATTGAGGAAGACTCAGCATGGGTCCTGTAAGGGAAGATCTTGCCTCACTAACCTGTTACATTTCTTTGAGGGGGTGAACAAACATGTGGACAAAGGAGACCCGATAGATGTTGTTTACCTTGACTTCCAGAAAGCTTTTGATAAAGTTCCTCATAAAAGGCTCCTTAGAAAGCTTGAGAGTCATGGAGTAAAAGGACAGGTCCTCTTGTGGATCAAAAACTGGCTGAGTAATAGAGAGTGAGTATAAATGGGCAGTCTTCGCAGTGGAGGACGGTAAGCAATGGGGTGCCGCAGGGCTCAGTACTGGGTCCCATGCTCTTTAACTTGTTCATAAATGATTTGGAGTTGGGAGTAAGCAGTGAAGTGACCAAGTTTGCAGATGACACTAAATTGTTCAGGGTGGTGAGAACCAGAGAGGATTGTGAGGCACTCCAAAGGGATCTGCTGAGGCTGGGTGAGTGGGCGTCAATGTGGCAGATGCGGTTCAATGTGGCCAAGTGCAAAGTAATGCACATTGGGGCCAAGAATCCCAGCTACAAATACAAGTTGATGGGATGTGAACTGGCAGAGACTGACCAAGAGAGAGATCTTGGGGTCGTGGTAGATAACTCACTGAAAATGTCAAGACAGTGTGCGTTTGCAATAAAAAAGGCCAACGCCATGCTGGGAATTATTAGGAAAGGAATTGAAAACAAATCAGCCAGTATCATAATGCCCCTGTATAAATCAATGGTGCTGTCTCATTTGGAGTACTGTGTGCAATTCTGGTCGCCGCACCTCAAAAAGGATATTATAGCATTGGAGAAAGTCCAGAAAAGGGCAACTAAAATGATTAAAGGGCTGGAACACTTTCCCTATGAAGAAAGGTTGAAACGCTTGGGACTCTTTAGCTTGGAGAAACGTCAACTGCAGGGTGACATGATAGAAGTTTACAAGATAATAAATGGGATGGAGAAAGTAGAGAAAGAAGTACTTTTCTCCCTTTCTCACAATACAAGAACTTGTGGGCATTCGATGAAATTGCTGAGCAGACAGGTTAAAACGGATAAAAGGAAGTACTTCTTCATCCAAAGGGTGATTAACATGTGGAATTCAATGCCACAGGAGGTGGTGGCGGCCACAAGCATAGCCACCTTCAAGAGGGGTTTAGATAAAAATATGGAGCAGAGGTCCATCAGTGGCTATTAGCCACAGTGTGTGTATATTCAACCATCACCACCACCTCCTGTATATACATTTTATATATACAAAAATGTATATATATACATTTTTTTTGGCCACTGTGTGACACAGAGTGTTGGACTGGATGGGCCATTGGCCTGATCCAACATGGCTTCTCTTATGTTCTTATGAGGAGGTGGTGGTGATGGTTGAATTTATACCCTGCGCCCTACTGGGAGTCTCGGAGCAGCTTACAATCTCCTTCCCTTCCTCTCCCCACAACAGACATCCTGTGAGGTAGGTGGGACTAAGAGAATTCTGAGAGAACTGTGACTGGCCCAAGGTCAGCTGCATGTGAAGGAGTGGAGAATTAAACCCAGTTCTCTAGATTAGAGTGTGCCTCTTTTAACCACTACACCAAGCTGGCTAGTAACCACTATGCCTGATAGTTTTTCACTGGGGGGGGGGGCGGAGTCTGGAGGGGCTTAGGCTGCCAAAAAGGAACCGGCCAAGGGCTCCAGCTATATATTTTGAGGCCATCCTGAGATCCTGTACTGTGACGGTGTGAACTTTCCTGTCAGCTCTAACAACACCCACCCCCCTTTTAGAACATGTTCATGAGGCCTCATCTGTCTCTCTGAGTCATGGCCATACGCCCATGCATGTCTCACGTCCTTTGAAGTCAGATGAATGAGAATTATTTATATCTTCATTACTAGAGCGGCAATGTGTAAGGCTCAATTCCAGGGATCTGCCAAAGGCCTGGAAATCACAGAGAGTGCTTAGTGCCTTTGGGTGTCAGGCATTTGAAAGTTAGCAAGCCTTACATGTAGCTATGTGGCACGGTTCCTCAAAGGTATGCAGTGCTCCGGTTTGGAGGAGAACTCAAGGGGGACAAAATTATTTGCAGATACCTCTCTGGGGGTTGAGAGACTGCATCACAGGAAAGAATTTCCCAGTTGTCAACCCAGAGTTGGCTTAGGCTAGAACAGGGGTGGCCAGACCGCAGCCTGGGAGGCCCATGCAGCTCTTTCACACATATTGTGTGACTCTCACCCCCAGCCTCCCATAGGCTGGCTTGGAGAAGGCATTTCTCTCTTTCGATCCCTTCTGCGATCCAAGCCAGCTGGCAGCTTGCAGAATGTATTTAAAAATTAAAGTTGTTTTCTTTCCACCTGTCTCTCCCTTTCCCTCTAAAGTTAAATGTGTTCTCCAAGTTCCACCCCTATCGTTGTGCTGGCTGGCTGTTATCGTCAGCATCTCAGGAGCTGATGGGTCAGAGCAAATCCAGCTGTGTTCATGTCTTGTGGCTCTCAAACCTCTGACGTTTAGTCTGCGTGGCTCTTACAGGAAGCAAGTTTGGCCACCCCTGGGCTAGAACGTCAGTCTTGGGAGTTACCTGGTTCTGTGTATTGATTTATACCCCATCACTTAATGTTTTACTCTTGAGGTGGGTTCTAGGGTTGCCAAGTCCAATTTAAGAAATATCTGGGGACTTTGGGGGTGGAGCCAGGAGACTTTGGGGGTGGAGCCAAGATCAAGGCTGTGAGAAGCATAATTGAACTCCAAAGGGAGTTCTGGCCATCACATTTAAAGGGACAGCACACCTTTTCAATGCCTTCCTTCCATAGGAAATAATGGAGGATAGGGGCATCTTCTTTTGGGGCTCATAAAATTGGACCCCCTGGTCCAATCGTTTTGAAACTTGGGGGATATTTTGGGGAGAGGCACTAGATGCTGTACTGAAAATTTGGTGCCTCTACCCCAAAAAACAGCCTCGCCAAAGCCCCAGATACCCGCAGATCAATTCTCCATGATTTTCTATGGGAATAAATCTCCATAGGGAATAATAGAGTTCCCAGCAGACATTTCCCTCCCCTCCCCCCGCTTTCTGATGACCCTGAAGTGGGGGGAGGGTCTCCAAACTGGGGGATCCCCTGCCCCCACCTGGGGATTGGCAACCCTAGTGGGTTCTGGCAATGTATGTTAAAACAAAGTCAATCAAAATACCAACCTATAATCAATTAAAAGACCTGGGACAATCCATTCCTAAAAACACCAGTGAGAGCTACAACCCATTGTGTGTGCTTGGATGCTGGTGACCTCCACCAGCACAGGTGGGAATAGGAGTGTGCAGTATAGGCCTCTGTGATTGGCAGGTAGTAGGAAGCCTCAGGATTGGTCATAAGTGCTGCAAATACTAGACTCTTGGTTGTCTACCAGGGCTTTGTCAAGACTGGAGTTACAACTGGAAGTGATGCCATGCAGAGTTGCCTTCCCATTTTTGTTGCTGCTGGACCAAAGAAGTTGCCTTGTAGTACCATGGAGGCTGGATGTTAGGTCAGTTGCAGCATGGGACATTCTTGGGGATTTGGAAGCAGTGCCTGGGAGACAGAGTTTGGGGAAGGAAAGGAGCTCAGCAGGGACGTGATGCCACTCTCCAAAGTTGCCATTTGCTCCAGGGGAGCGAATCTCTGCCACCTGGAGGTGAGTTGTGATTCTGGGAGAACTCCAGGTCCCACCTGGAAGATGGTAACTCCAGGCAGGATTTGTGCAGGGCTACACAAGAGAATTCTTTTTCTGCTCCTACAGCACAAAGCAAAGCAGAGAAATGCACAAAAGGCCCCCTTCCCATTCGGAATGTTTTATCGATGCTGTAAATCATAGAGGTATCGACCAGCCTGCTTCTTTCTCGGGGGACCCAAAGAGAGCCTGGTGCAAGCAGAGAGCAGCCGTCCAGGCTCTGATCGGGAAGCTGTAACTCAGGGTTAATGAACCATGAAAGCTGCTGAAAGCCGGGAGAATCACCCAATAAATATGAGGCCCAGCCTCTTAAGTCAACCGGGGAAGGAAAACAAAGCAGGCCTTTTGTCAACGGAGGCCAAACGCAAGGGATAAAAAGCATCACCCTGGCAGGAAGATCTCGTCACCCCTGGCTATATTTCCTTCAGCATCTCCCTCATAGCAGCCACAGTCTCTCCTGCATTCATGCACTCTCAGCTCTGTGGCCCTGCTGCTTCTCTTACCTCCTTTGAGGTTCTCAGGTCTACCATGGCCACTGGCGGGGGATGGGTTGCCAGATCCAGGCTGGGAAGTTATGGAGATGTAGGGATTGATACTGTGAGGAGGAAAGAAGAAGAAGAAGAAATTGGATTTATACCCCGCCCTTCACTCTGAATCTCAGAGTTTCAGAGTGGCTCACAATCTCCTTTACCTTCCTCCCCCGCAACAGACACCCTGTGAGGTAGATGGGGCTGAGAAAGCTCTCACATAAGCTACCCTTTCAAGGTCAGCTCTGTGAGAGTTATGGGTGACCCAAGGCCATCCCAGCAGCTGCAAGTGGAGGAGTGGGGGAATCAAACCTGGTTCTCCTAGATAAGAGTCCACACACTTAACCACTACACCAAACTGATCAGAGACCTCAATGGGGTCCAATGCCATAAAGTCCACCTTCCAAAGCATCCATTTTCTCCAGGGGAACGGATCTCCATAGTCTGGAGATGAGCCTAATTCCAGGGGATCCCCAGGTCCCACCTGGAGGCTGGCATTCCTACACAGTTCTTCACAGCGGCCATGTGGGAAGCTAAAATAACCCTGGGGCTAACCGAGGGGATCAGCTCTTGTGGCTATAAGAGCCAGTCTTCAGGTGGGGCATCAAGTTCTGGATTTAGAACTCCAGATTTGAGTCCAATAGCGACTTAGAAACCAACAAGTTTCACTGGGTATAAGCTTTCAAGAATCAAAGAGTTCCATTACCCTGGAGAAAAGGGCAGATTCAGAGGGTGGACTCTCTGGCATTACATCCTTGCAGATTTCTCCTCCCAAATTCCACCCTCCCCCAGGCTCCACCTCCAAATCTTGAGGAATTTCCCCATGCCAAGTTGCCATTGTGGCACCAACGACAGGCACTGGCTCACTCACTACTTCCTCCCACAAGCTGGCGGCAGTGCAGAAAGAGACTGTGGTTGAGTTGACGCCACAGGCATGGTTGTCGCTAAAGGATGTCCTAGCAGAATTGCTGGGGCCTCATGATAAACACATGAAGCTGCCTTGTACTGAACCAGAGCCTTGGTCCATCAAATCAGTATTGTCTACTCAGACTGGCAGCAGCTCTCCAGGGTCTCAGGCTGAGGCCCTTCCCTTCACCTACCTGTTCCTTAACTAGAGATAATGGGGATTGAACCTAGGACTTTTTGGATGCCAACAGATACTTTACCATTGAGCCCCTGCCAAGCCTCATCCCACTTGCTCCTATCAGTGACCCTCCAGGAAATTTTCTCATAAGTTAACTGAGCCATCTGAACCATCCCTATGAAGATAGCCAACTCCAACATTCTACAGATAAACATAGGGACATCCATGTGACATCCAGGAGTGATTCCCCACTCCCTTCAGTATACCACCAGTGGTGCTACTAAGACCAGACTTTCAGACATAGGTTTCCAAACTGCCTAGATAAATGCCAGGAGATTTGGGGGCCAGTGCCTAAGAGTGGTGAAGTTTGGGGAGGATGTGATGTCACTTCTGGGGAATGCTCTAGGAATTTCTCCTTATCTCTGTGATAAAGTGCGTAGAAGCTTGAGGAAATTCCTAGAGCCCCACTATCGATGTAGTTCCTCCCCAGGCCCAGGTATTTAGGAAGCCTATTCAGGCATAAGTTCAGCTCACGTGCATAGTGTGTGTGTGGGGTGGATATGGGTTTGCATTTGAAATATACATTATCTTCTAAAGGGAATCCTCATAAAACCATTAAGTGCAGAAGCTAAAATTACTTACCTGCATCACTGCACACCACTAAACATTGTTGATGGCTCTGTTCTGTCTGTGTGCCGTATTCAATAGGCAATGACAATTATTTCAGATTTCTAATCCCTGATGTTTCAACCTGAAAATTCCTCATTTCTGCCATGTTTCTCTGCTGTGTGAACTGAACCTAGGATTCTTTCTTTTTGTGACTTTTTTTGTTTACCTGCAGTGACAATGCTGCCCTTTTCCAATGTTGTATGCGTGCTGATAAGTAGCATTATAAATCATATGCTTATATTAGAAATGGTATACTTTCTGTGTACCCACTGCATGTGAAAAAAAAGTCACCTCTTGTCTGCATCTCCCACTCAGCTCTTTCACTCATGCCACCGCCCCGCAGCTTCTCCTGGGAGTGTGGAGTGATGCCAGAAATAAGACAAGCGGCATCCAAATTAATAAAGAGTTTAACAAAGTCATAGAAACACATGCGTACGTATTGATGCAGGACATCTGAGCAAGATCCAATGAAAAGCAATATAACCACAGATCCTCTTTGTTTTGCAATATAACCAGTTTGGTGTAGTGGTTAAGTGTGCAGACTTTTATCTGGGTTTGATTCCCCACTCCTCCACTTGCACCTGCTGGAATGGCCCTGGGTCAGCCATAGCTCTCGTAGGAGTTGTCCTTGAAAGGACAGCTGCTGTGAGAGCCCTCTCAGCCCCACCCACCTCACAGGGTGTCTGTTGTGGGGGGAGAAGATATAGGAGATTGTAAGCCGCTCTAAGTTTCTGATTCAGAGAGAAGGACGGGGTATAAATCTGCAGTCTTCTTCTTCTTCTTCTCATCCCATTTCTTACTTATCCCTGTGATGTTAAAGTCAGGATGGGTTCCTTCTCCTGGAGTTACAAAGCATTCAGAAATGGTTTACACTTCTGTTTCATAAATGGAAGTGGGGAGCTTATTAGGAATTTCTCAATTGGTTGAGGAGATGGTCATTTGCAGTGTAACCTTTTCTCTCTGTGTCTTTGTCTCTTTTCTTTGGCCAAGCAGGTATCCTGAAGAGGAGATCCTGCAGAAAGTAGGGACTTTCCGGCAGATGCTGATGGAAAAGGAGGGCGTGCTCACTCGCGAGGACCAGCATGGGAGGCAGATGTGAGTATGGAGAGGCCTGGACAGGGCCATGGGAACGGGTTTGAAGGAGAAGACACACGGTCAGATGAAGATGATGGCACCTGGGGGGTTTTTTTGGCCACTGTGTGACAGAGTGTTGGACTGGACAGGCCATTGGCCTGATCCAACATGGCTTCTCTTATGTTCTTATGAGGAAGGAGAGAGTGGGATCACACATTTCTGACATTACAATTGTGAGTCCCGGAAGTCTGCCGATCACACCTATTGGCAGGGCTTTTTTTGAGCAGGAACGCAGTTCTGGCTGGCTCGGTGTCAGGGGTGTGGCCTAATATGCAAATGAGTTTCTGCTGGGACTTTTCTACCAAAAAAGCCCTGCCTGTTGGAAGCATACACTTACTCTCTTTCTTCCCAAGACGTGTGGTTGCAATGTTGTCTGATATGGGCAACATGTGGATTTTGTGCACATGTACAGCCTCTATATGTGCTACATCAAACTCTTGGGTTTTTCAGCATTCTGGTTTGCATTTTTACCAAAGCTGAAAATCCACTTCTTGCCTTTTTCGAGCCTTTTGGGCAGCCATATATCTCAGGAGGTTCTTGGTGGGCTTGCCAGCCTCCCAGGTTGCCTTGTCCTGACCTCTGAAAGTGACCACCCTGTCTAGAGATTCTTCTGGACCTTGGTGTCCATGATTTCTTCCTGATGGATGTGATAGCCCTTGCAGGCTTTGCTTTCCCAACTCAGGAGACCCTCTTTGACATTAACACTCCTTGGGTCTCCAAGACCAATAGTGATTTAGACACCAGTTTTTCAGCCACGAAACCCGTGCGTTTTGTACCCCATCAGCCAGGTGGGCAGGGGACGAAACAGGACCCCCGCCACAGGACAGGAGCAGACCCTGCAGAACACAATAGTAATACCCCATTTGGGTTCAAGAATTTGAGCAAGTGCAGAAATGGAGGATTAGAGCTGGGAAGACAGACCATGTAGACAGACAAGCACCTCTGAAGAGGTTAAAAAAAAAAATGGTTCACCCACACAGTTGTTTGTTCCAGAAGCCTACAGCATTGCATGATGCTATACCACAACACTGGATTCACCATGTGGCATTGGGCAACTCACTTAAACCAGCAACACTGGTCTGCAGAACAATTAAAAAATTAAAAGTCCCACCCTTCCTAATTGTTTCTTCTTTGCTGCCAAACTGTTCCCTGCAGTCCCCCCCCCCCCCCCCACACACACACACACATTTTATTTATTCAGATAGGGCTACTTGTGTGTTCTTGCAATTGTTTTATTATTGTTCACCTCATGGATCAGTGCTGAAGCACCTCTTATACACATTTTCTGAAGCCTCCCCTCTGCTTGCTGGGATCATTCCCTTTGCAATAACAACCCGTCTTGCGTAGAATTAAAAGCGAAGGAAGTGTTCTTTGGTCCCAGATATATTGCAGGAACAAAATCCCCCCATAATATGTTATTGCACTTAGCAATTCAAAATGAGCCTTGCGGATTGCAGGAACATGAAACGAGAGACTGTGTTTTTCATGATCACCTGCATGCAGAACTAGATTTACCCAAGGGACGGGTAAAAAAAAAACCCTCCTAATATATTTCTGTAAATGAAAAGCAGTTTGGAGGAAAGGAGTTGACAGAGCAGCAATCCCCATTGTGGCCACTGGGGGCACCATGGAGCCCACCAAGATTTTTCCTGGCGCCTGTTTGCTCCTTGAGTCTTTGGGGTCAAATCCGAATGAAGATCTCTGCACCAAAGCAAAGAGCTGATTCCAGCTTTCCTGCATCTCCTTAGAGCAGGAAATATTGCAGACCAGGATGCTGTAGTCTATGAGGAATGAAATGGCCAACAACCACCAGGTGGGGCCTGGAGAGCTCCTGGAATTACAACTGTTTTCCAGACTGCAGGGACCAGTTCCCCAGGAGGAAATGACTGCTTTGGAGGATGGACTCTATAGAAAAATACCCCACTGAGGTCCTTCCAAAAGTGTACACATCTCAACAAAATTGGAGACTTCTGGATATGTGGATGGCTAGGGGAAGGTGGTCTCTTCTGACCACTCACTGCTGCTTTTCTGTTTCCAGGGAAAGATAAAATGGACACCTCCTAACTTTCCCTCTGTGCGAGGCCATGATAGGGCCCTAGTTGGCTCTGGGTCATAGGGTAGCTCTAATTTTTGGGCAAAACTCTATGGCTTGTAGCCGATTTTGCCTTGCGACGTTGCCAACGTGCTGACATCACTTCCAGGGGACATCATCATATCACCTTTTGAGCCAGTTGGGGGTGGGATTTCCCTCTGCCAGTCAGCTGGCTGGCAACAGAGAAGCACCCTGCAAAAGTGTGGGTCTGACAACCCTAAATTGGCAAGAGATCAGTTGTGCTGGAGAAAATTGGAGCTTTAGAGAGCTGACTCTATGGCCTCACACCAGCTCCCTCCTCTCCTGTGCCCAAATTCTGCTCTCCCAAGACTCCACCCCCAAATCTCCAGGAATTTCCCAATCTGGATTTGTTAGTCCTGGCCACTGTGCTGTTATTTTTTATTGGTAACTCCCTATATTGCTTTAAACCTCATGGGGGGGGGGACAAATCCCCAGGTGGCCCTCCCCCCATTTCAGGGTTATCAGGAAGTGGGGAGTCGGTTGAATGTCCGCTGGGCACTCCATTATACCTTATGGAGACTGATTCCTATAGGATATAATGGAGAATTGATCTGTGGGTATCTGGGGCTCTGTGGGGCCCCCCTGTTTTTGGGGGGTAGAGGCACCAAATTTTCAGCATAGTATCTGGTGCGTCTCCTAAAAACACCCTCCAAGTTTCAAAAAGATTAGACTAGGGAGCCCAGTTATGTGAGCCCCAGAAGAAGATGCCCCCATCCTCCATTATTTCCAATGAAGGGAAGGTATTTAAAAGGAGTGTGGTTCTTTTAAATGTGATGGCCAGAACTCCCTTCGGTATTCAATCATGCTTGTCACAACCATGCTCCCGGCTCCACCCCCAAAGTCTCCTGACTCCACCCCCAAACTCCTCAGATATTTCCTGAGTTGTACCTGGCAACCCTATGCAAAATACAGGTCTTCCCCCCCTCCCCATGCACAACATAAAGCAGCCTGCAGGAGGCATTTTTGTTCAAATAACTGGCATTGGTGAGGGGGGGAACTAAACTCCTCTTTCCCCAGCACTGTAGCCCAGATGCAAATACACACTCAGTTGTTTTTAGGCCCCTGTTCCTCAGCTAGAATTTCAGTCCCAGAATTCTAGCATCACCAGTAGTTTGGCCTTTCATTTCTATTATACCCCACAGTTTTGCATTCTGTGTTCCTCCAGTAAACATCATTCTCCCGTTCTCATTTTCTTCTCCAACAACCCTGTAGAGCAAGTTAGAATAAAAGAATGTTACTGGCCCAAGGTCATCTGATAAACTTCATGACCAAGTGGGAAATTGTACTCCGGTCTCCCAGATCCTAGAAGATGATGATGAAGAAGATATTGTATTTATATCCCGCCCTCCACTCCGAAGAGTGTCAGAGCGGCTCACAATCTCCTTTACCTTCCTCCTCCACAACAGACACCCTGTGAGGTGGGTGGGGCTGGAGAGGGCTCTCACAGCAGCTGCCCTTGCAAGGACAACCTCTGCCAGAGCTATGGCTGACCCAAGGCCATGCTAGCAGGTGCAAGTGGAGGAGTGGGGAATCAAACCCGGTTCTCCCAGATAAGAGTCCGCACACTTAACCACTACACCAAACTGGCTCTCCTATTATACCCCTAGCCTGACACTAACTGCTACACCAGGCTGTCTTGTGGAGAGAACTGAAAATCAGAGGGCACTCATTTGAGGCCCCCTCGTTGTTATTTGAAAAGGACATTTTCCCTGTTCTTCACCAAGGACAAAAGCGGGACAGTGCTTTGCCAGGAACAAGCACCCAAAATAGGATGTTTATGCAGCCCTAGCCTGGAAGCGTTCCAGAACATTTATATCTTTCCTGATGTAACCAAGTCTTCTTTTGAGAGTAACACGCTTTTAACCCCTCTCTGCTTGAACCAAGGGCTGACCCATGGTTTCCCTTAAACGTTCAGGCCCAGGTAGCCTAGCACGAACCAGAAGAAGAAGACCATCGATTTATACTCCAGCCTTCTCTCTGAATCAGAGTCTCAGAGCAGTTTACAATCTCCTTTAACTTCTTCCCTCACAACAAACACCCTGCAAGGGGGGTGGGGTCTGAGAGAGCTCTCAAGGACAACTCCTGTGAGAGCTATGGCTGACCCAAGGCCATTCCAGCAACTGCAGGTGGAGGAGGGGGGGAATCAAACCCGATTCTCTCAGATAAGAGTCCGCGCACTGCACTTAACCACTACACCAAACTGGCACCTCCACTACAAACATCACATGTGTATTTGCATGGCTAGGTCTCTGACCAATACAGTTGTTTCATATTTCTCTCCCCCACCTTTCTGCCAAGCATGGCCTTCCAAAGCAATTCATGAGAATTTTTAAAAAATACATTTTACCTTAAATTCAGTGCCCATGTTCCTTCAGGAGACCCTCAGCCAAACGGTACATAGCTACTTCCTGTCTGCCCACAATTTTTAAAAAAAGAACAGAATCTCTTTCCCTGTATGTTATGCGCAGCGACTCAGGCATTTAAACATACATGTACCAGTCGCAGTGTTGTGCATCTGTGTTCTCTGCTCCAGCATCAGAAGCTGTGCACAAAACGAAAGCCCTGGCTAGACCCTCCTCTGCCCTAACCACCCTCCTTTTCCCTGCTTTGCCAGCCCACAAACGGTTCTGTTGTATTTTCTGAGCCAAAACATCCTGGGGTTAAATTTCCCTTAAAGCGGTCAATTACTCACTCAGCTTGTAATTGGGTTAAACTCCCCGAGAGGACGGAGATTAATGCCTGCCGGGGCGACATCTCTGCTAAGCGACACCGCTTTTCCTTGCCAAGTCCCCCCACCCCTTTTTGACATCTTTAGAGGGCAAGACAAACAAAGAGGGGAGGGTTGGTGTCTAAAAGAATTTACCAGCCTGTCTGTATAATTAAAAAACCCCTCCACGCTATACAAGCACAAAGTCTCAGAACCAGAGGATTCCCGCTGCAATCTCTATGCACATTTGTGCTGGTGTTTTCTTGGTTCTCTGGCTCCAGGCTAATTCAGATCCTGTAAGCATATGTAGCAGTCTTCATAGCATAGGCAAGACTTCTCATAATAAATCAGAAAATCCGGATTGTTAACATGTGTTTACTTTTACCATTTTGATCTGAGGGGTTCAGGACAATGTGCATGATTTTTCTCCTTCTCCCCAATATTATCCTCACAACAATCCTGTCAGGTAGGTGACAATGAAAGGGGGGGGGGAGTGGATCACTGGCTTAAAACATACTGAGAGCCAGACCGATTTCCCATTCGCCTTACGCCGCACTTACTCTCCTCATCTCAGCAGGGCTTCTGTCTAATTTCACACTATCTGCCCCGGGGCTGCAACTAGCATCAGCTTTTTCGCACAGCAAACAGGTTTTTAGAGGTTTCTGTTTGCTACGCAAAAAAACTGCAGCTGGTTGCAGCCCCGGGGCAGATAGTGTGAAATCAGACGGAAGCCCCGCTGAGAGCGACATAAGGCGAGTGGGAAATCGGTCCCAATTTGGTGTAGTGGTTAAGTGCGCGGACTCTTATCTGGGAAAAACGGGTTTGATTCCCCACTCCTCCACTTGCATCTGCTGGAATGGCCTTGGGTCAGCCAATAGCTATCACAGAGCTTGTCCTTGAAAAGGTAGCTTTTGAGAGAGCTCTCTCAGCCCCACCCACCTCACAGGGTGTCTGTTGTGGGGGGGAAGCTAAAGGTGAGCTGCTCTGAGACTTTGAGTGGAGGGCAGAAAATAAATCCAATGTCGTAGTCTAAGATTATGCAATGTGTTTTGTGCTCAAGTTTAGATTTGAACGCAGATCGGGTTTAATCTGACACTCTAACTGTTATATGATATTGGGTCTCATTGGCCCATGTGTCTGCCAGATGCCTAATTTGGACTCTGAATAGTGTCAAGATTTGCTCACTGACCAGTGCTAGACCTGGCTAGGGTGGTGAGGACATCAGATTGCTGAACACCACATCCTGTGCCATGCACAACCACCTTTTCTCCCATGCGTTTGAATGCAGAAAAGAATTCACAGTTGCCTAGAACAGTACACATGCAATGTAGACCAAGGGTTTAAATCTATGTATCCACTTTTGCCGGTTAGTGTCCCCAACGTGCATTGCCAGCCTAAAGGAAGTTGGCTATATCTGTGAATGTAAAAGGAAACATTTAATGCATCTTTACATGTTGCTTCTGTTTTCCATCCTTCTCCCCTTGGACAGAGTGATAGAAAACCATCATATGGTGGATGGAGAGGAATACGCCATGGAGTACCCCGCCTATGGGGAGGGCTACCCCGTGCAGTGTGACTGTGCGACTGACTGCTATCAAGATGACAGCAGTCACCGAGAGTACAGGTGAGTGACCAGGATATCATCTGGGTTCTTGTGAGAGTTTGGTTGGGACAACTTTTTTGCCAGGGTTTAAACCTTTCTAAAAGTCAACCATCTTACATAGAATCATAGAGTTGGAAGGGACCCCAGAGTCATCTAGTCCAACCCCCTGCACAATGCAGGAAACTCACAAACACTTCCCCCTAAATTCACAGGATCCACATTGCTGTCAGATGGCCATCTAGCCTCTGTTTAAAAACCACCAGGGAAGGAGAGCCCACCACCTTCCAAGGAAGCCTGTTCCACTGAGGAATCGCTCTGACTGTCAGGAAGTTCTTTCTAATGTTGAGCCGGAAACTCTTCTGATGTAATTTCAACCTGTTGGTTCTGGTCCTACCTTGTGGGGCAACAGAAAACACCTTGTTTGTCCTGGGACAGGTGCTGTTGGGAAGCAAGTTTCCTCCCCATTTTCCCACAGCATCTTGGTGCTTTCCTGCATCTCCTGGGTTTACCCCATCCCCAAGGCTGTGATGTTTTGGGAAGGATCACCGCAAAGCTTGGATGGCTGCCATGTGGGTGGGGAAAACCACATTTCTCTAGTCCTGACTACTTTGGCATCATTTCCCCTGCCCCAGTCCCTGCAGTGGCCATCCTGCCCCCAAACCACCAGGAAGCTTTTTGGAGGTTCTTTTTTTTTAGAATCAGTAATTGATCTATCAGTATACTGATATGATGATACATTGGCACGTCGATTACTGGAACTTTTAAAAAAAATCTATAAAAGCACCTGGGTAACATGGAGCGAATGGCCACCACAGAGGTCGAGGAAGGGAAAATGAGTAGAGATGACAGCTCTGGGTTGGGAAATCCCTGGAGATTTGGGGGGGTGGAGCCTGGGGAGGGTGGGGTTTGGAGAGGGGAGGGATTCCAGTGGGGTATAATGCCCTAGAGCCCGCCCACCTTCCAAAGCAGCCATTATCTGCAGGTGAACTGAGCTTTGTAGCCTGGAGATGAGTTATAATCCCTGGAGATCTCCAGCTGTCACCTGGAGGTTGGCAATCCTAAAATGAGAGGAAACTCATCCTGTGGAGACGTGGCAGCCTCAGGGACAATGGAGAAACCCCAGAGGACTGTTGCCATGTGGAACAGACCATTCACATCGGTCCAAAATCTGACGTTCTCTATATTGTTCCTTTTTATGCTTGCCTACCTCGCAGGGTTGTAGTGAGACTAAAATGGGGAAGAGTGAACCAGGTGCATGTCCTGAGCTCCTCAGAGGAAGAGTTGGATTAAAATGTGACAGACAGAAGGTATCAACCTTGAACTGGAAAGCCCAGGCTAGCCTAGTGTCTTCATATCTTAGAAGCTTAGCAGGGTCGGCCCTGGTTAGCACGTGAATGGGAGACAACCAAGGAATACCAGGGTCATGAAATGGAGATGGGCAATGGCAAATCACCTCTGAACATCTCTTGCCCTGAAAACCCTACAGGCCCCCATAAGTCAACTTGCCTCCTGACAGCAAAAACAAAAGAAGGTGTCAAGCTACCAGTTCGCTCTCTTTCTTTCTGCCCCAGGCTGAAGAGGCGGTCCAGCACTTCAACCTCTCCCCCACCCAAGAAGAAAAAGAAAAAGAAATCGGGTCACCGCCGGAGCCGGTGAGTCATACTTCACTCCAAATGAAACCACAAGGTTTGCTCTGGACAGGCACAGGTGAATGAACAGAATCAGAAATTCTGAGATCCAGCCACATTACTTAGAGAATCGGCTTTTGGATGAGAGTGTGAATGAAACATACAAAAAGATCTAAATAATGCCAGGCTGTCTCTGTGGGTAACTCATCATCATCTGCTCTGACTGAAAGTTGTCCCTCCCAGTATGTGCTGCTCAGAATTCTTTAAAGTGTCAGGCACTGAATCCATAGAGGTCCCATATCAGTTTCGGGGGGGGGGGGGGGCAGAACCTGTGGTAAAAAGTCTTGCATGTGTTGTGATGATGTCACTGCTGGTGAAAACACAGATGTGACATCACAAACATCTACCAAATCTCTAGGAATTCTCAGATCTCAGTGGTAAAGACAGTAGAGATCTGGGCAATTACCAGAGTATCAGGGGGTGGCTGTGACATCACTTCTGGTTTTTTTGTAAGTCTCCTGAAGGAAAGAAGCTGAACAGTGGGAGAATACCAGCCACCCCCTGTTGAGTGCCACCTATGAATCTGGGATCTTTTACATAAAAAAGTGTGAACTCTACCAATGGACCATTCCTTCTCCCTATGCCAGCATAGCAAACTGCGTTATATTGAATCAGACCCTTGAACATAAGAACATAAGAGAAGACATGTTGGATCAGGCCAGTAGCCCATCCAGTTCAACACTCTGTGTCACACTGTGGCCAAAACCCAGGTTCCATTAGGAGGCCCACCAGCAGGGCCAGAATTCCAGAAGCCCACCCACTGTTGCCTCGCAAGCGCTAAGATACAAAGCATCACTGCCAAAGTATCATCTAGCTCAGGGGTGGCCTTGCTTAACATAAGAGCCACACTGGATAAATGTCAGATGTTTGAGAGCCACAAGACATGAAACATCAGATGTTTGAGAGAAGGAAGGAAGGAAGGAAAATAGATGGGGAAGGGAAGAGGGAGGGAAAAGTGGAAAGAAAGCAACTTCAAATGCATTCTCTAAGCTGCCAGCTGGCTTGGAGAAATTATTTGAAGAAATATGCCTTTTCCAAGCCAGCCAGTGGGGTGGGAGGGCCATCGAAAGCCACACAATATTGTGTGAAAGAGCCACATGTGGCTCCCAAGCCACTGATTGGCCACCCCTGATCTAACTCATATTGGCCAGTTTCAGTGCCAGTGTTTTTTTCAGGATACAAAAACAGGCTGTTCCCTGTTTGTGAGGTCTCCTGAGTAATCTGGAGGACATGGTGGTGCCACAGTAGATGGAGATCCAGCAGGGATATTTTTATATTCTCAGTCTAGAGTCTCCCAAAAGTCTGCCTTAAAAGTCCCAAAAGCTCATTAGCAATCCCACCCCCACTTCTTTGGTGATGCTTTCTGCATCAGCTCTGTAACCAGCTCACGTGACGCAAATTGAATGAGTCTGTACAGTTTTTCTTATTTTATACGCCTGCTTCCTCAACTTTTTCCTATTTTGCCTCAATTAATTCAAAGCCAGTCAGACTGAAGAGAATTCCCTGCATGCAGGAAATCTTGCTCTCCTGTTGCTGAGATTCCAGATACCACGTGCATTTTCAAACCTGTTTTTGCATCCTTAAGGACAGGAAACTTGTGTTACAGAAATTGCAGCAGTGCCTATGATGGACAGGACTGAGGCTATCCCCTTTCCCCCTTGTCAGCTAATTACCTTTTTTATTCTGTTAGTGCAGCAGAACAAGGGGAGGGGGGGAGACCCTTTAGAACCCTGGGAACCCAGAGAGGGAAAGGGGAGGGCCAGTTGGTGGAAAAGAGAAGTACTGAACTGTCATTTTCCTTAGGTAGGGTCTAGGCCAGGGGTCCTCCATGAAGCACTCATGGGTATCTTAGCACCAGTTGACACTTTTCCCATGCCTACCACATATGGTTGCCAGCTCCAGTTTGGGAAATAACTGAAGATTTTGGGGGTACAGTCTGGGTAGGGGAATGATTTTAATGGGGTATAATGCCTTAGAGTCCACCTTCTAAAGTGGCCATTTTCTTCAGGGAACGGATCTCTATTGCTTAGAGATCAGCTGTAATAGTGGTAGATCTCCAGCCACCACCTGGAAGTTGGAAACCCCACCAGCAAGTGGTTATTTTTAGAAAGTGGGAGGGCCTATATATGGGGCTTTTGCCCCCCACAAGTCTTCTGACTGGATACTGGAGATTTTATTGACTGCAGATTTTTTTAAAAGTTGCTTTAGCAGCAGCTGCCACTACTGCACAAGTATCTCCACTGTGTGACTGATGGTAACCTTCAGTGGCCATTTTGTCACTGGCTCTGCCTCCTGTGGCAGCCATTTTGTGGCTGCACCCACCATGCTACCTCAGACTTCCAAAGGTTGCCTCAGGCTCAAAAGGGTTGGGGACTGCTGGCCTAGACATTCTGACAGGCAGGGTAGAATAAGTAGGTCTATCCTGCAGTGTCTCTTGACAGAAAATAGCAGGTTTGGTCCAGTGTGGTGACCCAGAGGACCACAGACTAATTTAGAAACTCTTGAACACAGTATTTCTGGGTAGAGGGACTCTAACAGGCAGATTGTAAAAGATCCGGAAATCTTGAACGAGCTGGGGAAACCTGAGAGAAATTTGGCTGTTTTATCCTCATAGACTGACAATTTCTGGCTGCCTCTTCATCTCTCAAACAACTTGTCCCTTAATTACATTGTTTCTCCAATATACATCTCCCCAACAGATATGTTTATGCACAATTTATTTTGGAACACTAAAACCTTTATTTTCCCCCATAGGGAAAGAAATAAAATCCTGTTTTTATTGACCACTGGACTCTCCCTTGGAATATTCAAGTGAAATATAATGTGTTAAATACCAGGGCAGGAGGGAGGGCAGGATGGTCCCCTCAAGAGCCAGAGGCAGGTCTCATCAGTGTCTGTTATTTAGTTCAGCGATGGTTAATGTCCAGTAAATTACCAAATGCTGACAGGCCAGTTCATGATCAAATCTTTGGCCTCTATGTATTATTTAAATTTGCCTGGTGACAATTTACATTCTAACATGGTAATAATTACACTCTAACATGGTACAAATTAGAGGACAGTGATGTCTTATTAAGTGTGGGGCTTTCCCTCCCAAACAGAAAAGGCCTCAGGGTTGTGGTCACAAACATACCTATAAATGAAAACAGAGAAATAACAAGACCTGCATGAATCCACACCACAGGTGGAATATCACAGTGCCTCAAGCCGATTCTGCAGGGTTTTAAAAATGTGATTGAAGGGGGGAATGCATGGTACAGACCACCCTCCCCTTCCACGCATGTACAGCAGAGCTGTAACAAGGGCAAGGCAAGTAGAATGCTTGTCTCAGCTACACAAAGCTGAGGGGCACAGATAAAGTATATAATGACTCAAACGTAAGTTGTGTTATTATAACTCTTGTTATTTATATAGTTACCTTTTAATCAAAATAACTGCTATGAATGTATAGGTGTGCAATTTTATATTTTTGCCCCAGATGTAAAATGAGCTAATTATGACTTTGACGTGCAGCTTCAGTATGTACGTATGCATTCCCTCAAAATCCAAGGTTCCCTTTTCATATGTCAAATGTTGCAACATACAGTTGTGCCCCTGAGGAAGACTGACAGCTGACCTGGTTTTTGAAGTGTGAGGTGTTTGGCATCTGTCACACTGATTGTGAAGTCAGGTGGACTTGAAAGGCGAGTAAGAATCCTCTTGGTGACTTCTTTGTTAATCTTTTGTTGGACAGCGTAGAGAAAACCAAAAGGCACCTTTCAGGCTAACCCATTTTCCTTCAGCATAAGCTTTCGTGAGTCAGCCTCACTTCTTCAGATGCATTATATGAAATGAAAATTCACACCTGTGTTTCTAACTACAATCACGAGTGTGGTGGGGTTCTCCAGCTGAGAAGGGTCTTTCCCAACTATTGAGCTCTTTGTCACATAGAACATTTTATAGCAAATCATGCTGAATGAGCTCACATGTAAGTAGCATTGCCAGCCTCCACGTGGGGCCTGGTGTTCTCCCAAAATTAAAACTTTTCTGTAGGCTACAAAGATTATTTCCCCCCAAGAAAATGGCTGCTTTGGAGAATCCATTGTATGGTATCACATCTCTGCTGAGCTCCCTGAACATGCTCCATCCCCAAATCTCTAGGAATTACCCGAGAGTTGGCAACCCTGTGCATTAGAGAATGGAATAAGAACATAAGAGAAGCCATGTTAGATCAAGCCAATGGCCCATCCAGTCCAACACTCTGTGTCACATAGTGGCAAAAAAAAAAAAATTATATATATATATACACACATATATATATATACATATATACACACACACACACACACACACACTGTGGCTAATAGCCACTGATGGACCTCTGCTTCATATTTTTATCTAAACCCCTCTTGAAGGTGGCTATGCTTGTGGCCGCCACCACCTCCTGTGGCAGTGAATTCCACATGTTAATCACCCTTTGGGTGAAGAAGTACTTCCTTTTATCTGTTTTAACCCGTCTGCTCAGCAATTTCATCGAATGCCCACGAGTTCTTGTATTGTGAGAAAGGGAGAAAAGTACCTCTTTCTCAACACTCTCCATCCCATGCATTATCTTGTAAACCTCTATCATGTCACCCCGCAGTCGACGTTTCTCCAAGCTAAAGAGTCCCAAGCATTACAACCTTTCTTCATAGGGAAAGTGTTCCAGCCCTTTAATCATTCTAGTTGCCCTTTTCTGGACTTTCTCCAATGCTATAATATCCTATTTGAGGTGCGGCAACCAGAACTGCACACAGTACTCCAAATGAGACAGCACCATCGATTCATACAGGGGCGTTATGATACTGGCTGATTTGTTTTCAATTCCCTTCCTAATAATTCCCAGCATGGTGTTGGCCTTTTTTATTGCAGACGCACACTGTTTTGACATTTTCAGTGAGTTATCTACCATGACCCCAAGATCTCTCTCTTGGTCAGTCTCTGCCAGTTCACACCCCATCAACTTGTATTTGTAGCTGGGATTCTTGGCCCCAATGTGCATTACTTTGCACTTGGCCACATTGAACCGCATCTGCCACGTTGACGCCCACTCACCCAGCCTCAACAGATCTCTTTGAAGTTCCTCACAATCCTCTCTGGTTTTCACCACCCTGAACAATTTAGTGTCATCTGCAAACTTGGTCACTTCACTGCTCACTCCCAACTCTAAATCATTTATGAACAAGTTAAAGAGCATGGGACCCAGTACCGAGCCCTGCGAAGCACCCACTGCTTACTGTCCTCCATTTATACTCACTCTTTGCTGGACTTGTTGGTACATTTAGTTAGCGACCAGAGCAGTCACAGGTTCCAGCCTCTTTGGGGGGTTCAGTTGCAGAGAAACAAAAATCCCCTTCCATGGTGGCTGAGTATGAAGCATAAGACAAGGAATACAAAGTGTGAAGCAGTGGTTATCCCCTATCTTGTTATACCTCTAATCTGCCACCAGATGGCAGTAGGCATCCCGCCATTGAATTTTGGTGCCCTTGGGTACTGACAGACGGCAGGACAGGGTTTTTCGAGCTGGCTGCTGAACGCAGAGATGCCCCCACGCATGCAGTCAAACACAGCGGGGAGAGACGGGGACACCTGGATTGAGAAAGAAGGAATCCACGATAAAGACGCCCACGGCACACATAGTGAGAACACAGCTGTGGATGCAGGAACGCAATGCGGCATTTTAAAATAAACAAGAGACACATTGCTTTGGATAAACACCTCAGGTGCATATGTATGCACACTAATGGTGACCACAGATGCCTAGATTTTAATTTGGGGCCTGGCTAGCTAGGGTTCACTCCTGAAGCTTGCCATCAACATCAAGGGGGAGAGAAGGGAAATAAGTGTCTCTGAGCATATGCTGAGTGCCTTTCTGTTTTGTTGTTGCTTAATCATGAGCCCCTCATATGCCTGGCATTCATAAGAGTGTAAATGAGCAAGAGAGAGGAGTAGCGTTTTATACTGGCTAGAATGTGTGTTGGGGAAACCTGGGTTTGAATGCTGATCTGCTGTGAAACTTGTTAGGCAGCCTTGGGCTAGTTTTGATCCTTCTTGGAGCTGCTAGGAAGATAAGCTGGGATAAGGAAGACACCAATAGGAAGGGAAGGTGATAGATATGGGTATAAACCGGGAAGACTGCTTCGGTTTGTTTTCTGCCTTAGAAATCAAGTTGCATCTTTCATCTACTGTGGAGATCTCATCAGAGAATGGCTACAGGCTGTGATGCCTGTTTTGACATCTGTAGGAGCTGTGACGTCAGCTTTCATTGTGTTTGTTTGTTTGTTTGTTTGTTTGTTTGTTGGATTTATAACCCACCCTTCTCTGTACAACAGGGCTCAGAGTGGGTAACAACATGTACATAAACAATAGATATAATATAATTGTAATATATATATAATATAAAATTATGAAAACTTTTTACACAATCTTTGCAAAAGATGGCATATAAGGGAGCAGAATCTAATTCCCCCTACAGGGAGGGAGGATAAATAGTTTACAATTAGTCAGTAAAAGAGAGAACACCAATGGGGAGGGAGGGGAAAAGAAAAAAGAAAGGGTAAGGAAAGGGAAGTCTAGAATGGTAACCATCACTGCCTTCAACCAGAGGCCTGGCAGAACATCTCTGTCCTGCAGGCCCTGCAGAACTGCATCAAATCTCTCAGGGCTCAGATCTCACTTGGCAGAGCATCCCACCAGGTTGGAGCCAAGACCGAAAAGGCCCTGGCTCTGCTTGAGGACAGCTGGATATTTTCTGGGTCAAGGATCGCGTTCACTTATCCTTCCTCAGGGCTTGTGCAGAAAATGCAAGTGGCCCCAATCCATAGCTTGTATAGTCCAAAACCTGAGCAACCTCCTATGTTAAGCTGATTTCAGAAGCCTGACCCTTTCCTCAAACCCTTTCTCCCTCTCTTTCCTTAACCCTCTGCATGTTTCTGTTTCCTGCCATGCAACCTCAGCAAAAAGAGGAAGCCTGGATCAGAACGCAGGTGAGTTGCAGTCATTGTTCCAGCAGAGCTTTCTGTAGGAGGAAGAGAGACGCTAGAAAGAGGAGGAAGAAGCTAAAGGGATGGTGTTGAGCAACATTTGGATGATATATATTTTCCCCCCATGTCATCATGAGGTGAGAAACTCATGCAGGACTGTATGTAATCAAAGTTAGCATTGAGGGTCAGCATGGCTGGGCATCTGTCTACCAAGGACACATCCCAGTGCAATGAGCATACTCAGGCCTCATCGAGTCTTTGGGAATGCTTCTCTTCTCTTTCATTTACCATGTAATATTTTTCTATATGTCTCAAGAGTTCCTCCAGAATTCAAAAAGCTCTACATCTCCTGAGGCGGTTCCACTTTGTTGCCCTTCCAATAGGCACGACGATCAATTTTGGTATCAGAGAGAGAGAACGATAACGTCTTAGTGTTAAAATTCAGAAGTTCCAGGGGGGAAAGTTTGTGATCAAATTAAACAAATTATGGGACGTATGGGGAAATCTACCAAGAAATGTGTGTGTAACTATATGAGGTACTTTGGAGGAGAATTTGTTGTATAAAATTTGAGATCTTACATTATAAGCCATCTAAAACTTATTCAAGAAATGTAATTCAGCAAGCAAACACATGAAGCTGCCTTATACTGAATCAGACCTCTGGTCCGTCAAGATCTGTATTGTCTGCTCAAAATGGCAGCAGTTCCCCAGAGTCTTAGGTGGAAGTTTTTCACACCTACAAGGGCAGATGTTCAACTGCTGAGCCAAACCCCATCTCAGTTCCTTCATCAGTAAATAACTGTAACATTTCAGTCCTATATACTAAAGTCGTTTTTTAAGAAAAAGGAAGCTTCCTTTCTGCCTTTTCCAGAACCAGCAAATGTGCAGCCAAGGTCAAAGGGAGGTAGCGTGGCAGAATCCCACACATGTGGGAACATATGAAGCTGCCTTATACTGAATCAGACCCTCGGTCCATCAAAGTCAGTATTGTCTATTCAGACTGGCAGTGGCTCTCCAGGGTCTCAGGCTGAGGTTTTTCACGCCTATTTGCCTGGACCCTTTCTAGTTGGAGATGCCGGGGATTGAACCTGGGACCTTCTGCTTACCAAGCAGATGTTCTACCACTGAGCCACTGTCCTTCCCCTTAAACAAGGGCTAAGAAATAAGACAGAGCACACTGCAAAAATACTAACTTTCCCGGTTCCCTGTCCTGCTGCAGTTGCCTGTGCAACTTATGCTCCTGTGGATCAGTGGAACCCCCCACTCTGGAACCTCCATGAGGGGGGGGGCGTCAAAGTGAGAGCTTGTAATGCAAAGAAGCAGTTAGTGAAAGTTGTCTTCTTATTCTTCTGTGCATGGAAGTTTAGGATCCAAACTCCAGGTTCAAAAATGCCCAGCCTTGGATTTATCCAGGGACAGCAAATCCATTAATGCCTTTCAGTCCTATCTTGAGCACCTCTTTCAGCTTCACGAAATGGTTCCTTCTGTTTACTTTCCAGCGGGGACAGCTCTTCTCCAGTCCGGAAGGAGAAGAAGAAGAAGACAGGGAAAAAGCATAGGAGGGACAGGTAAGTGGCTGTGACAGCTTTCGCCTCACCCCTCCACACACACATTCACTACTGTATCAGTTCCTCTCTCCATTTCTCACTTCCACTGGGCAGTCAGATTCCATCCCTTTCCCCACAAATTAGGCAGGGGTCTCTGCTGACACTGCAGAGTCGGTTCTTAGAGGCACTTCCAAAATTCCCCTTATTCAGTTTTCTTCTTGGATGTTGAACCTGGTTGTATTTCTCATATGGAGCTGATACACCTGAAACCTTTTAGTAGTTCCCTTTAAAAAAAAATTAACTCTGTGTAGGATCAGGCTACCCAGTGTCGATGGGAAGGAGCAAGTTCATATATCTCTAGAAGGATGTTCTGGGTTTTTTAAAAAAAAACTTGGTAAGGAGTTCAGGTTTATTACAGTCATCGACCAGTACATTTCAATCACTTAAAACAACCTTGAAATACATTGTGGAAAGTCCCAATGAGAAACTAGATTTGTAGGACCCCATAATAACAGTGGATAGCTTAAGACATTTTGGTAAGAATATTTATACCTGCCTTCTCGATTTGTCTGCTTCAAATCATAGACCAATAAAAATAAACGTGGAAAGTAACAATGTAAAGCATTAGAAAGGGGCAGAGGGCACAGCTCGAGCCATTAGAAATCAAGCAGGAAAAGGTTTTTAAAAAGGAGTAAAGTACCAGGCCAAAGAATAATGAACAAGGGGACGGAAACTCCTTTAAATGGGAGAAACCAAAGGGGTGCGCTTGGCAGTGCCTTGTGTGTGGCGTAGGATAACCCCCTTTCTTTCCCCTAATGGTGACCCCAGCCAATGAGAATCAAATCTGCCCTTATCTGCATAGCCCCACCTTTTAATGCTTAGTCCCAGCCTGGAGTGTCCAGTGCTTCTTCCTCACACTTCATGGGATGTCCTGGGGTGATGCTTGGAACTGGCATTTGCAAAGAAAGAGATGCTCAAGTTAACTTCTTGTTGACCATCTCAACCAATGGCCCCCCTTTCCCTCCTCCCTCTTTGTTTTCCTCTCATCGGCTGCCCTTCAGATCTGCATCAGGATCCCGCAAGAAGAGGAGGCACAGGTGAGACCTAACAGTGTGGATTCCTTTCCACTCCTTTCCTTCCTTTCACCAATAACACCTCCCAACACACACACATGCAAAATCCAGAAATAGTCCTCTGTTCTCTCCCTTCATCCAAACCTGATTGGACGATGCGCTGACTTCTGGTGGCCAATTCCCACGTTGATTGGAGGCACCTTAACTGAGGCACTGCAATATTAGTTCACGACCCATTTCGCTCTGCTAACTGACTGTCCTCCTTTTGCATGGATGGTGTGTATGAAAGAACACGGTGTGAGAATCCTGAAGTGGTATCTGTTCTGTTTCCCTTTGAACTGTACTTGGCAACATCAACCCCAGGGAAACACCATGTCAATGCAGTCTCTGTGCCTTCTTGTTCAGACCACCATGAAGTCATGAAGAGAGGGACCATGTACGGTGTGATTTTTCTTTATACGTGCATTGAGTCATTCTCACATTACATCTGGCACACGTACAGCCTAATGTGTGATTGACAACAAACATTTATCCCTGCTTTCATTTGTAAAATGAATGCAGGTTGACTGTTCCTGGCAAACGTGCATGAATGCACATGAAGCTTACCTTACACTAAATCAGACAGTAATGGTCAGTATTGTCCACTCAGGCTGGCAGCAGCTCCCCGGGGTCTCAGGTATAGGTCTTTCCCATCACTTGTTGCCTGGTGTTTTTAAACTGGAGATGCTGGGGTTTGAACCTGGGATCTCCTGCATGCAAAGTAGAGGGTCTTTCACTGAACCATGGTCCTAGCAATATGCAGGATGTACGTGTGTTCACTATAACAGGTGACCAGGGCTACTTGCTCCCTGCTGTGAGTTGTCCCCACCCCCATCCACAGCAGTTTTCATTTTGACCCAGGAAAGAAAGCTATTTGTGCATATTGTAGGTGGAGCCTGAAGGCCTTAGGGTGGGCTCAGGAGGGTCAGGGGAGAGCCTTGTCCTGCCTGGTGCCTCAGGGAGGATCCTGCAGACTTAGGCAGATGCTATAGCAGGGTGGCCAAACTGTGGCTCAGGTGCCACGTGTGGCTCTTTCACACATATTGTGTGGCTCTCAAAGCCGCCACCGCCCTGTCAGCTGGCCTGGAGAAGGCATTTCTCTCTTTAAATCTCTTCTCCAAGCTAAAACAGCCAGCGGCTCGGAAAATGCATTTAAAGTTGATTTCTTTCCACCTCCCCATTTCCCTTCCTCCCTCCCTCCCTCCCTTACTTCATTCCTTCCTTCCCCTTCCTTCCTTCCTTCTGTTAAAATTTGACATTCATGTCTTGTGGATCTCAAACATCTGACATTTATTCAGTGTGGCTCTTACATTAAGCAAGTTTGGCCACTCCTGCACTATAGGGGAAAAGCTGCACGCAAAGCAGTCTTCCCCCTCGATTCTGGGCAGAGATGCCTGCAACGCTCACATTCCCATGATGTTGCAGACTATACATGTTAACAGTTTGTAATGCTTACCTTCAATGCCAAGCTGAGCAGTGCAGAAGGGAAACATTCTAGCATTACTCCTAATAAGAGCGTAAGTAGGGTGGGCAAGCTGGCTGTGAAGCTCTCTCTTTCCTTGCCTCCCATTTCCCACCACCACTACCAGCACTTCCCATGAACACCTGAAGCTGCCTCATACTGAATCAGACCATCGGCCCATCAGGTTCAATATAGTCCACTCAGACTGGCAGCAGCTCTCCAGGGTCTCAGGCAGAGATCTTTCCCATCACCTCATGCCTGGCCCTTTTAACCAGAGGTGCCAGTGCTTGAACCTGGGACTTTCTCCATTGCCAAGCAGATGCTTTACTACTGAGCCACACCCCCTTCTGGTGCTGAGTTAGTGTTGTCCAAAACAGCAGCAGCCTCAGCAAGTGGAAGGTACTGGGTTGGGGGCGGGGGGGGGGGATGAGAGGCAGAGGGAGATGATGGTTGGACTCCCAAGGAGGATCTGGAATTACGAGCAACTGAAGAATCCCTGGGGGAAATAGATTCTCCACACCATTGAAAGTTTGCCACTATTGCTGGGCTATTTCCAAATGAAGTAGGGAGAAAAATGTGTTCATGTCTAATTCTTGGTTGCCTGACCAGAATAGCCCAGGCTGACTTAGGGTGATTCCGCACTCACCTTGGTCCAGGGCAGGCTTTCATTTCCATGCGGAGCAAGTTGGCGATTTTGCAGCAGTTGCTCTGCGCCGCCATTTTGTGTGCCGCAGTGTAAGCCTGAAAAAAACAGGTTTACACTGCAGCAGGGCAAATTGTGGGTTTGCCCCGCGCAAAATGGCGGTGCGGAGCAACTGGTGCGAAATCGCCAGCTTGCTCCGCGCGGAAACAGAAGCCTGCCCCGGACCAAGGTGAGTGCGGAATCACCCTTAATCTCATCAGATCTTGGAAGCTAAGCAGGGTTGGGGTTGGTTGGTGCTGGGATGAGAGACCACCAAGGAAGTCCAGGGTTGCTATGCAGAGGCAGGCAGTGACCGAGCCAACTCTGAATGTCTCTTGCCCTGAAAACCCCATTGGGCTGCTGTAAGTCAACCGTGGCTCAATGGCAAACCCCAACCCCCCACCCCAAAAAACCTTGGCCTTCTTCCAAAGATCTTATTTCTCCCCCTGAAGAGGAACCCTGAAACGTGGCACCCCTAGGCAGGGGGGATGCACCAATGTTAAAAGGCTATGAAGCCGATGGTGACTTCCACTGTGGTTGTGTGCTGCATCTTGCTCTTTTTCTGCATGTTCAGTTTCCCACTGTCCCATAGGTCCAGAAGTCCCAAGAGCAAACGGAAAGAGAAAAACAAAAACCGCAAAAGGTGAGCTTCGAAAGGCCCTCCGTAGCCCTGAGCCCGGCTCATGGTTCAGTCATGTGGAATGGAAGGGTGACGGGTATTTCCTCTGGCTCTCCCTTCGTGATCCCTCCTTCCTGCCCTGTGCTTTAATTGTTGGGGGGTGGGGGTTTTGCACGCATATTATATTTTCGCTTGGTGTCAATTGTTTTAATGTTTGTTTCTCATGGCATTTAAGATGAGTCTTGTTATGCATTATGTTTTTTTAATTTCTTAGTTGCCTCGGTGGCCCTAAGGGGGGCAAAAAAGCAGAATATGCACTTTGTAAATAAATGTTTGTAAATAGTGTGGAGCTATGTGGACACCAGCCCTGAGCATATTCTAGCCATCAAAGGGAGTGTATTAATTAAACAGTGTGGATTTTATAATGTTCTCTTTGTATGGCATCATTAAGCATATTTTCAAGATAGAAGAAGATATTGGATTTATATCCTTCCCTCCACTCCAAATCTCAGAGCGGCTCACAGTCTCTTTTATCTTCCCCCGTCCACCACACCAGACACCCTGTGAGGTGGGTGGAGCTGAGAGAGTTCTCACAGAAGCTGCCCTTTTCATGGACAACTCTGCAAGAGCTATGGCTGACCCAAGGCCATCGCTCTTGCAGAGTTGTCCTTGAAAAGATGGAAAGGCAGCTTAGTGAGGCTGAGGGAGGGCAGCAGGCAGGGTGGAGCTGCACTTCCGCATTCTTGTTGTTCCTTTGCCCTGAAGCTGTCACCATGTCCAAAAACAGGCGCTGGGTAAAGATGGTAAGGGTGGCAGGGAACTGGAGGGCCCTGACTGGCTAGGTGCTACTGGTTGAACACCGAGTTATTTGTTCCAGCAGGAGCAATCTATCTGAGCCTGCCTCGGCGGGGAAGGCGGGATATAAATAAAAACTTATTGTTATTATTATTAACTTGGAATATTAGTAGCAATATACTGAAAGAAGAACATAAGAGACGCCATGTTGGATCAGGCCAGTGGTCCATCCAGTCCAACACTCTGTGTCACACAGTGGCCAAAACAACCAGGTGCCATCAGTGGAGCCAGAACACTAGACGCCCTTCCACTGTTGCCCCCCTACAAGCACCAGAAGACAGAGCATCACTGCCCTAGACAGAGAGTTCCAGCAATACCCTGCGGCTAATAGCCACTGATGGACCTCTGCCCCATATGTTTATCCAATCCCCTCTTGAAAGACTGGCAGCCTTAAGTTACACCATGATTTGAACCAATCTGTGAGGTAGCAGCTAAAGTGCTCGACTTTGATCTGAGAGAGAGACCTGGGTTCAAATCTCCACTCAGCCAAGAGGCTCACTGGGTGCTCTTGGGCTTGACCTAACTTCTCCACAAGGTTATTGTGTGTATAAAATGTGAGGAGGGAGTTGTTAAGGAATGGGCGAATGAATGATACCCACAACTCACTGGAAGAAGTGTGGAATAAAAATAGGAATTGGGGGTTTTTTCTTAGTTATTCCCACAGGGTTGCATCTTTAGAGGGCTCTTGCAGAATATCTTTTAACTTTTTCTGTCTATCATAAACTAGCAGGCTACATCTGGACATTTCCATAGAGCCGTGCTGCAAGCCGAGATGGAAAATAACATCCATGAGGAAAGGAAACTTCACTCACATAAACTGCATTAGATTTGTCAGTTTTAGTACATTAATTAATCAAACCTACAATCACATGCCCAGGGATGTTCCTAGGTGGGTGCAGGGCCCTGGAACCAATTCCTCCCACCCACCCGCTAAGCACTCAAGACTTCCCAGTCCCACAAGATTTCCATTGCCTTGGCAACTGGCTTGGGCAGAGCAGTCTCTACAGTGGATGTTGAGAGATGAGTCCCACTGGAGGTAGCATGATGACAGAAAACGTGTGGTGACCTCCACTTTCAGCCCCCCCCCCCCAATTACCCTGCTGATCACCTGGGTACCAAAGTTAGTACTGGGCGACTCTTCCACCCAGATGATGAGCAATGGCTCTGGGGCTTTAAACATCTGTCCCCAGCCCTGCCCTGGATAGCTCAGGCAAGCCTGATCTTATCAGATCTTGGCAGCTAAGCTGGATTGATTCTGGCAAGTACCTGGATGGGAGACCTCCTTGGAATACCAGCAATCGGGAGGGCAGGGGCAGGTTTTATTCGGCCACCTCTGAATATCCTCCAGGCCCCCAGTAGGGGTTGGTCACCAGAGGCTGACATGACTTCCAGGTACATGCACAGACACACACACACACACACAAAATACAAAATTATTTTTTGAAAAACCTTCTGTCCCCCTCATACTTCAAGTGGCAAAGCCACTCTCAGTCCGCTGTGGGCAGTAGCCTCAGTAGCTCTTCAAGTGTCATTCCTTTATTCTTCATTTGACTTAATTCAATTTACTTATTCGGTACATTTTAATCCCACATTTCCTCCAAGGAGCTCAAGGTGGTGTGTCTCATTCTATCCCCACCCCCATCCATTTTATCCTCGTTTTATCCTCAGCCGCCCTGAGCCTGTTGGAGGAGGGCGGAATATAAATCTGATAAATACAAAAATAAATCACAACCACCCTGTCTAGGCTGAGAGACAGCAACTGACTCAGGGCCACCCAACGCATTTCACGGCAGAGTGGAGATTCAAAACTGGTGGCACTTCACAGTTGCCAAATAATGCACTTTCAGTCTACTTCCAATGCACTTTAGCGATAGTTTGCAAGTGGGTTTTCCTGTTTTGCATGGTGAAAATGCATCAGAGGGGGAACAAAAGTGCACTATTCAGCCATGAGTGAAAGGGGGTCTCCCAGATCTTGGTCCTGCACTCTAATCACCACACCATGTGGCTATTAAATGGTGGACAAATTACACATTATTATGGTGCAGGTCTTCAGAGTTTTCATGCAACAAACCAAGTTGTGCCAGGTGGTCTGGGTATTGCTTTCTGGTTAGCTATTTCATTCTCCCCCCCCCCCCCGCCCCACACCGGGCGTGTTCTCTTCTAGGTCACACAGTGAATCATCTACCCAGCATTCCCACAGGCACAGCAGCTGCAGTTCCCGGAGTGCCTCCCTCTCCTCAGGTTACAGCAACTGCAAATCAACAAGTCGGTAGGTCACAGTAACATTTGCTTTGGCCTCAGGTTTGGGGGGAAATGGGCAGTGATGCCAAAGTAAGGGGGAAGGGAAGGCGGCGTGGTACAGTCGGATCTCATCAGATCTCAAAAGCTCAGCGCAGTCAGTACTTAGAAGAGAGACCACCAAGGAAGACTCTGCAGAGGGAGGCCATGGCCAACCACCTCTGCATCTCCCTTGCCTTGAAAGCTCCTTCCTGGGATTGTCATAAGCAAGGCTTTTTTGTAGCAGGAGCTCCTTTACATATTAGGCCACACACCCCTGATGTAACCAATCCTCCTAGAGCTTACAGTAGGCCCTGTACTAAGAGCCCTGTAAGCTCTTGGCTACATCAGGGGTGCGTAGCCTAATATGCAAAGGAGTTCCTGCTACAAAAAAAGCCCTAATAAGTCAACTGTGACTTGGCAGGACTTTACACTACACACATTAGGGTCAGGATGGGCCACCTTTGACTGACTTCTCTTTGCCCCTTTCCCTTTCAGACTGAGCCCCAAGTACAGAGAGGATGGCCAGAAGGCCAACAGCCATCGGTCCAGCCGAAGTCCCTCCTCTTCTTGCACTGGTCACAGCCGATCAGCCACACCTCACCAAAACGGACACAAGGGAAGCACCCAGAATGGCCGCCATAGCCACGGTGCCCTATCGGAGAAACAACAGGAGGTACGGATGCTTCTGTTTCATTCTGGTTTCACCCTACCCTGATCTTCCTTCCCAGAACAGCCTGCCCTGTTTTCGCATTTCACTGACCAACTAAATAATTTCGCTCCAGGTATGACAGATGACACTGGTTCTGTTACTTCGCAAAAGAATGGATTGGGGAAGGTGATTTTCTTCCTCCATTCCCCCTGTCCCTCCCTCTCCTGCCTATCATAGACTGACAGGCAACAGCTGGCTACATCTGGGTATTTCCATAGAGGTATGCTGCAAGCAGAGGTGGAAAATAGCATCCTTGGGAGAAGGAAGCACATCTGAGAGGCTTCCCTTAAGACCTGTTCCAAATTTGGATGGGCAAGATTCTTTTATTCATAGGTTTAATTTAATTTAATGTAATTTAATTTTTTAATTTATACCCCACCCTATCCCGCAAGCGGGCTCTGGGCAGCTTACAACATTAAAACCTTACAGAAACATTAAACATGACAAGTAGTTCTTGCAGGTAGGCCTCTGAGAAGAGGTTGAGGAGGAGGTGTGCCAAGGTTGTACATCCTGTTCCCCAAATGCCCTGCTGCCAAATTCTGACAGATGTTACCCCTTTTAATGATTTGTGGCTGGCAAACAGGGAGAGGCAGAAGGCACAGGTCGGTGGTCAGATTCAGCTCAGCAGCCTCCCTACTTTATTTTAAAGCAATGGAGCCTCTGGGTGAGGGAGGATGTTCTTTGTGAAGGTTCCAGGTTCAGGCTCTGGCACCTCTAGGTGAAGAATCTCAAGTGGTAGGTGTTGGGAAGGGCCCTTCTTTGCCTGAGAGCTTGGAAAATCACTGCCAGTCAAAACAGCTAGCTGGACCAATGATCTGACTCTGTATAAGGCAGCTCAGTATTTTTGTACATTCAGCTCTAGCAGGGGTGGTCACACCTGCTTAACATAAGAGCCACATAGAATAAACATCAGATGTTTGAGAAGGAAAGAAGGAAGGAAAATAGATGGAGGAGGAGGGAGGGAGAGAGAGGTGGAAAGAAAGCAACTTAAATGCATTCTCCAAGCTGCCAGCTGGCTTTGCAAAGTGATTTAAAAAGAGAAATGTCTTTTTGAAGCCAGCCAATGGGTCGATGGTGACTTTGAGAGCCACATAAATATGTGTGGAAGAACCACATGTGGCTTCTGAGCCACAGTTTGTCCACCCCTGAACTGTCTGGTCAAACATTTCTGGTTAAACATTTTTTGCAAGATATTGTCATGCTCTGAAAACCTACAAAATCTGTTTCATGAGCAAAATGGTAGTGGGATTTTTTTTTTAAGTGTGCGCATCACAGGCAATCTTGCCTGTATCATACCACCTTCAATTCCCTGAAAAGCTATTTTCCATCTCCAGTCTTGGTACTATATTTGACTGTTGCCCAGGGGACAAGGTGTGTCCTTAGCGTTGTAGTGGTGCACCACTTGGGAGAACTCCTAAGGATGTCAAGCAAGACTCAAGTGGAGCTCAACTGCTGCTTGAGTCATCTAGCATCTGTCACCAGCACTGGCATCTTAAGCTCAACTGCTGCTTTAGTCATCTAGCATTAGGTCACCAGCACTGGCATCTTAAGCAGAGAGTAACACCTTTCTAAGTCCATTACAGTCAATAGAGGAGTATGACTTTTCTTAAGACGGCACTGCAAATGCTGTAGCCAGATAGCGGTAATAATAATTAATAAATCAGGTTTTCGGGACCATGGAGAGCTCCCAGGTAACACACGTGTTGCTCTAACTAGGGGCCTGAGGGGAGCCAATCACTTCAATAGTAAAGCCAACCTGCACAACGACCAGTCAGTGCCCCCTTAGCCAAGAGCTATTTATTTATTTGCTTCGTTTATGTTCAACCTTTCTCCCCAAAGTGACTTACATCATTCTCCCCTCCTCTATTTTATCTTCCCAACAACCCTGCAAGGTAGGTGAGGCTGAGAGGGCGTGATTGGCCCAAGGGCACCTAACAAAGGGAATTGGAATTTGCGTTTCCCAAATCCTAGTCCGACACTCTCACTACTACACCACTCTAGCAGAAATCTAACTGAGCAGAGCCTTGACTTGGAGCCTAGCACTCCAGCATGCAGATCTTCTGTCTGCGGCTTCACTGCTAACTGCTTCCAAGGAAGCAAGAGGTGCGTGCAGCAGCTGGGTTGTGGGTTCTGGTCCTTGTTCTCAGGATTCAGAATCCCTGGCTCCAGGGGCAGATCCTTCTGTTGTCATCTTCCTCTGGCTGGCCTGCGGGGCTCTTCCTTATTCCAGACCTCAAGCCAACTTGGAATCTGCAAGAGGCACGTTGACCCGCATGTACAGAACTCCTCCTATTCCTTTTTTCCTTAGAATTATTGGCACCTGGTGATCAGCACCTGCACATGTCCAGAGGCATAACCCAGATTTTCCCTTGAGAACCCTAGCACTAGATACATTTTGCTTAGTGAGTCCTGAGCAAGGGCGAGTGTTCTGTTTGGACACCTTTGGTATTCCTTATTCTGCTCACTTCATCTCTCTGCCCTCCATTTGAATCCAAATTTCTCAGTGTTTTGAAAGTCAGAACATTCCTGCGCAGAAATTTAATTTGCATCCCACTCCAGTTCCCCACACCTTCATTCTTCTGAGTTGGGGGCTTCTTTCCACTTGTGCCCCTCTTTAAAATAACAATAAACACCTATTTATTGTTATCTTGTCAATAATTCCCCCCTTTCTTTTTCACATTACAAACCCACGCCATTTTCCTTCCATTTATCTCATTATCTGTTTCCGCTTTCTGTGATATCCCCCCCACCGGCAGGTCAAAAAGGTTGTGTTCAGTAAATAAAACCAGTGATTCCCTATCTGTGTGACAAAACCGAATTGCCAGGGCATTGAAAGAGACAAATTAATTTCAATAGTGAAAATCTCCTGTGGTCCTAAAGTAGTCACATGCAGAGGAAGCTGTTGTGTCCCTGAATGATTTACTGCCCTGGCCTTGCCTCTTTCCAGTCAGGCTTCTTTTAGTATGATTCTGTTATTCTTAGTGCGGAGATTTGCACTAGAATTACCAAGCCACTGAGAAAGCTGCCTGTTGTATCTCTACATGGGTCTCTACGCTAGCCTTGCCTCCTTCCAATTCCGGAAGTATCTCTGTATCAGCTGTGCTTTGATCCTTCAATGACTCCCAATACAAAGAGGCAGTGGAACTGCCTGTCTGTGGAGGAGGCTACCCATTGCAACTCTGCATGAATCACCAATTTGGGCATATTTTCTTCCAATCAGGAGGCATTCCCAGATGAAGAACTCATTCAGAAAATGACCAGGTGTGCTCCTCTGGTGGAGGACAATTCTTCTTATATGTTGTAAAACTTAGCTGCTTTTAGGTGCAGCCGCATCATATGCCATCAGTTTTAATTTGTGTGGAAGTCTGCCTCGGATCTCAGAATTTGTGGGAAATACTGGTTTAGACAAAATGTCTTTTGATGACAGACACGATCCCTTCTTGTTGTCCCCCTGTCCTGCCCTAAGACAAGACTGAGCAAACAATACTTAACAAAATCCCTTCTGCTAACAAGCATGGCCTTTACTCTTCTCCAAGATTTTTTTTATTTTTAATTCCAATCTGTGTTTTTCTTTAGCCTCCTGTTTGAAAAGCGGTAATATAAAATTCCATTTCTTTGCTTGGCAGAAGCAGGGAAAGGGAGGGCGGGGAGGTGAAAATGGGTGTGCCTTTTTTGTTCCCCCATCGTTCTTTACCAATTTTTTCCCTTTTGTCATGTACAGAAATGCAAACTCTTCCTTCACTCCCTTTTTTTACTTCTGTTCTTGTCATGTGGATCTAGAGTTTTTCTCTTTTTTTGAAATGTCTTTCTTTTTTTGTTTTATGTGTGTGCGTGTGTGTGTGTGTGTTACTGTGGAACCCACCCTGGCCAATTGTAATCAATGCACAGACATCTCTCTTGACAGCTCTTAACCCATCCCTTATATGTTTCAACCTCAGATTTAAAAGGGAAGGCACCTGAACTACCTTTTTTAAAAACAATTAGCAGATTTCTACCTATCACATTTTTATCTCACCTTCCTTCCAGAGAGGCCTACATGTATTCCTCTCCTGATGACAGGAGTTATAAACTTAGACATATAGTTTAGTTTAGTGCTTTCCCACTGTTCCCTCTAAGCTGTCAAGTCTTGTGAGCAAAAATTCTGCTTTGTAAACTAGTGGCATAAAAGTTGTGAGCTACTGCATAAATTACTTTGCTCCGGGGCCATTTTTTCCTGAGCTAAGACAAAAATGTGTGAGCTGGAGGCTAAACAAAACTGTGAGCTAGCTCACACTAACTCAGTTTAGAGGGAACATCATAGCTGAAGCTGTAGGGTGAGAGATTCAGGACAACCAAAAGGAATGACTCCTTCACAGGGCACATAGTTAAACTGTGGAACTTGCTGCTGCAGAATGCGGTGATGGCCACAAACTTGGAAGGCTTTTATTTATTAGCTATTTTTTAAATCGCCGCTCACCCAAAGGGTCTCATGGCAGCTTACAGCATTAAAACCAATAAGTTGAAAACAGCATAAAAACAAATAGCGGATATTAAATATTACAAAATATTAAAATATCTGGCTATCACCATACCCCTAAGAAAACAGCCCAAACATGCTGTTACCCTCCAAAGGTCAGCCTATATAATTCAGCTTTGTATGCCCTACAGAAACTAAACAAGTACAGCAGGACATGAGTGTCATCTGAGAGTGCATTTCATGGGGCAGGGGCTGTAAGTGAGAAGGTCCTTCCCCTGGTGAGAGCTAACCAAGCCCTCCTGGAGCCAGGCACTGGCAAGAGGCCCCTAGAGCAGGGGTCCCCAACCCCCGGGCCATGGACCCCGGTACCGGAGCCAGGCCTTGAGCTGTATAATTATTGCATTATATATTACATTATATATTACAATGTAGTAATAAGAAGACATTAGATTTATATCCTGCCCTTCACTCCAAATTTCAGAGTCTCAGAGCAGTTCACAATCTCCTTTATCTTCCTCCCCCACAGCAGACACCCTGTGAAGTAGGTGGGGCTGAGAGAGCTCTCACAGAAGCTGCCCTTTCAAGGACAACTCCTGCGAGAGCTATGGCTGACCCAAGGCCATTCCAGCAGCTGCAAGTGGAGGAGTGGGGATTCAAACCCAGTTCTCCCAGATAAGAGTCCGCACACTTAACCACCACACCAAATGCTTTAGAAATAAAGTGTGCCATTGTATCATCCTGAAACCATCCCCCTCTCCTGGTCCACGGGAAATTTGTCTTTCACAAAACCGGTCCCTGGTGCCAAAAAGGTTGGGGACCGCTGCCCTAGAGGATGAGCGAAGGGAATGCATGGGTTGTATTGCCACTGCCTTCCAATGTGCAGCAACCCTGGTCTTCCTTGGTGGTCTCCCAGACAACTACTAACTGTGGCCAGCCCTGCTAAGTGCAAATAGTAGGGTTTTTGTTTGTTTCTTTCCAAACCTGAGTGTTTTTTTCTTAACCACTTCATCACCTATCCTTCATAGCAACAAATTAAACAGAGTGAGATGCCTATTTTTTTCCTCTTGCTGGAAAACCAAACTCAGATTGTAGTTGCATCAAACTCAGAAAAAGTTGACTTCCCTTTTAAATGAACCATCTCAATTTTCATTTCATCTTTTCATGCCGATTGGCTTCCTTTATGGCTCTTCCTTTCTTTTTCTGTCTCTTCCTCTCTTACCCTCTTTTTCTTTCTCTCTCTCTCTCTCTCATGTGCACACTTTACAATTTCTCCCTTTTTCAGTGGGGCCGCCCCCCCTGTAGCCTGTCCCCAACACAAACAGAATCCTAAATCTTGACATTTTCTGCCTTCATCTGCTGCTTCTCTTGCATGCTCTCTGGGACTTTTTTTTTTCCTTTTAAAATTTTAAGTGTTACATAGAAACATTTTTTTTACTTCTTTTGTTTTATTTTCCAAGGGCTGCTGCTATTTAGGCAACTGTTTTTTTTAAAAAAAATTTTACAATGATTTGCCTCAAATGACCAAGGCAAAACTGAATGGAAAGAAAAAAAATCAACAAAGTTTTATTAGCAAAGAAGTCTGAAGCACATTACTAAAGAGTCATTGTCTTTTTCCCATTCTGCCCTCCAAATGTTTTCTTTTTTTATTATTGCATTCCTGACCAATTCAAAGGTAGGTATTTGTCTCCCTCCGCACGTTCACTTCCGCAGATCAGCCTGTTGAAAAGCACAGTAGTTTGATTAAATGTTATTTTTTCTATCTTTCTACTTCTCTCCCTTTCTCTCTCTCTAGCTCTTTCTCTCTTTCTCCTTCTATTCGCTTGTCTCTTTTTGGTGGCTCTGTACAATTTTTATGGTAATTTTTTTTTTTACAATTAGCTACAAAGTCATGCTTTTCTTTCTTTTCTTTTTCCCCATGTAAATTGATTTTTTTCCTTTCCAATTTTTTTTCCTTGTTCTGTTGTTAGAATGCATTTCTGTGTGTTTTTAGCTCTTCGATTTTTCATGTTATGTTTCCATAAATGGTACAATTATGTCCCGCTGATTTGATTTCCTCTGTGTGGTTTTTATTATGATTATTATTATTTTAACATAGCCAGATGACATAACAGGCCAACTTAATTAGCATTGTCATAGAATAATTTAATGAAGGGATAATTTGTTGGGTTTTTATATTTAAAAAATCTCCCTCATTGGTTTGGTGGCTGCAAAATTTGCAGGGGACATGAAAAAAATGTTCCAGTTTGAGCTGTAATTGAATTTATTAATGGTAAACAAAATCCAACGTGTGTTGGGGACTCCATTGTTTAGGCCAAGCCTCCAAAGAATTTCAAGGGAAGTTAAAAAGAGGTTTGCAGGGGCATCCTATGCATGCTTACTCAGAAGCAAGTCCCACCTCATTCAATGGAGTTTACTCCCAAGTAAACATATACAGGCTTGCAACTTCCACTAGATTCACAGATCAAATTACTAATTTGTTGCACCTCTAATAAGATAATTGCAGTTAATGTGGGGAATGTTATTCAGGCAAACTTCTGGAGAAATTTTAAGGAACATGAAAAGACGATCAAGCAGGTTTTCCAACTTGTGTGTCATAAGCAGTATTTCCTCTAAGCTGAGGTAGTGTGAGCTAGCTCACAGTTTTTTAGCTAGCTCACACATTTGTGTCTTAGCTTAGAAAAAATGGTGCCAAAGCAAACTAACATGCAGTAGCCAAACTGCTCACTCACAATTTTAATGCCAGTAGCTTACGAAGTAGAATTTTTGCTCACAAGACTCCACAGCTAAGAGGAAGTATTGGCCATAAAGAAGTGCTATGAAAAAACAAACACATCAAAGTTGCCCATCTGCCCAAAGCTCTCATCAGCCTTCTGGGGGGTGGGGAGGCACCCCCCCCCCATGTTGTCAGTGTGCAAATATAATCTCTGGGACTAACCACACATGCTTGGTGCTCTATTCAATATCTGGAATGAAAAAACACCAAACAACAAAAAAAACTCCTTGTTTCTTGTCAGAAACCAGGCCAGGTTAATTCAGAACTGCATTATTTCAGGGGGGGGGGGGGTTCAGATGAGGAGAATTGCCTCATCATCACCCACTCAAAAAAAAAAAACAATGGAGGCTGGCATTGATTTTGTTCTTCACCAATAACGTCCTCCAATATAAGTTCTCCACCAATAAAGTCCACTTGATCACACTGTCTCCCAGTTGGAGCCATCTGACTCCCAGCATAGTCCCCAGTTTTAAAGGTTCTCCTCCTTCTCCTGAACTCTTGCTTAAATTGTCTCCTGTAGGCCACAATACAGAGAAAAGGGGGTCATAATCCCCTCCCTCCTTGACACTGTGAATAAAAATGCTGGATTGGGTCAGTTTCTTCCTTTGCTATCCTTCCCAGCCACTCATGACCTTTGTCACAGGTCAAGCTCAGGAGTGAGTTAGAGACTGCAACAGAAGAAGTTGACCATGAGCTTCAGAATAAGGTACATGCCTCCAAAGGTAGTCAGAGCACAGAGGGGAAAATCTTGATCTTACAGTTGAAGATGAGCAGAAGTCCTTGGATAACTGGTAAATTCTGGGGTCTAGAAGTTTTGCTTCCATTTAGAATCGAGGTGAAATGTTCATATTCCTAAAGGAAGCAAAAATAGATGACAGACGATAGATGAATAGATGATAGATAGATAGATAGATAGATAGATAGATAGATAGATAGATAGATAGATAGATAGATAGATAGATAGATAGATAGATAGATAGATAGTCTCCACTGAACCAGGCCTCTAAACAACAGTGAATCTTTGATGAAGTCAGGAAGTCTAAACTTCTGAGCTTTCAGTTCCTTCTTCAGCGCACATTACCATGGGAGGAGGGAGCCGGCCTGTGACTCCATGAGCTCCTACAACATGATCACCACTTCATACCTCTTATCAGAGATGGAAGTCACTAATCAAAAAGGCCCCATTCACACACGGAGGAGATAGGGACCTTGAGCGTATCTGCCTATCCCCAGTGTGTCTGAGGTGATGTGGCAACATGAAAACGACATCTCCCATGATGCATTTCCCCATGATTCTCCTAGCATGGATGGGCTGTAATTGCTGCCCAACTACTTCACACTATGTATTTTGTTAAGAAACTTTTATTTGTAAATGTATAAAAATACATGACCCTGCAATGCTGACATTGGTACCAAAGGACAAAATGATTAATGACCTCTCAAAATGACAGTTCAGGAAATGTAAAGATTGGAAAGTAACTTCTCACAAGGGGGTGGGGACAGGGAAGGACCCCCAGAGGGCTGCTGAGAAGTCAAGATTAAGCTTCATGGGGTAGCCCATTCCTTATGAATCTGTGAGGAACACTGTTGGTTATCAAACATCTGGCCCAATAGTCAGGTAGTGAATCCAGTTTTCCCCAGTTATAAACAGGAACAAGGAAGTGGTCAGCCCACCACTGTGTAGATTGCTTTGGCCTTTGACCAAGAGTATTAACAAAATCCATCAGTCAAGTTTTCTCCAGAGAAGCATCATTGGGGGTTGTGACAGTCTAGAAGAAGGTACAGTGCATGCTTTGCATGTGGAAGGCACCAAGTTCAAACCCCTTTGCATCCTGTGCCCCTTCTGGCATGAACTGGGCCCTTTCTTACCATGCCTCTCCACTAGCTAAGGGGGCCAGTTCCAAAAACCGTGATGATAATGCTACAAGGTAGTTTTGGTGGTGGAAATGTGAATAATGTAGACCAAGATACTGATTTCCTTTTGTTTTTTATTCATGCTGAAGCCTCCATAGGGTGTCTTGCTGGTAGGTATATGCATACTCTGGAAGGCTTGCTAACTCTCTTCAGATGTAGTCGGGAATGCTTTGGATGGGTAAATCGGGCCACTCACTATGCCTAGCCAGAACCCCCCTTGTGCTTTTGCCGATTGGTCACCAATTGTCCAGCTGCACTTGATCCTGCCTCTGATGAGCGTCAGTTGACCAAACTGGCTGGCCATAAAACAGAAGGCAGCAGACCAATCTGTTTTTGCAGCTGTTGGCACTGGAGGGCAATATTGAGATTAAGATTACCAACCTCCTAGTGAAGCCTGAAATTCTCCTGGAATTAGTACGGGCCTCCTGGCTTCATAGATCCTGGAGGAGACGGCAGCTTTGGAGGGTGGACTATAGGGCATCACATTCCCACAGAGCTCATTCCCCTCTGCAAATTCCACCTTCTGCAAGCATCACCCCCAGATCTCCAGGAATTTCCAAGACAGATTTGGGATTTAAGCAGTCCAGATTTTATTGTGCCGTTAATGGGGATTCAAATACATTTGTACTTTGTTGGGTTTATGGGAGAGAAAGAAAAGCTGGGGCAGAGGCCACAGAAGGCAGTGATGCTCTTGTTTCTTGCCCAGGCTCCTAAAGCTATCCCAATCCATCCCTAATACTCCAGTTCTGTATGTTCTAACTCTCTCTGCAAGGGTTGCACTGTTCTGATACGTGATCTGAGAAAACTGTATAATAGTGGGAGACCTGGTGGGAGAAGAATGACTTTTAAAAGTATGTTAGAGTGCGCACATGCACTAGTGTTGCTATTTTGGGAATCTTCATGCTTTCCCTCGTGCTTTTAAAAATTAAACCTCCAAATGGCAGGAGGAGGGGAGAGAAAGGCATCTTTTTGTACTAGTGCACAGACGTGTATTTAAAAGTGCATGCCTGAATGCTAAGGCTAATTGTAGTGTGCAGCCTGCCATTTGGCCACTATCAGTGAATTATGAGAGTAAACATTTTCTGAGCTTTTTTTTCCCCGAATAAAAAGAATTGATATAGCGGACAGCAATTCTTAACAGAGAGGGGGTCATGTAGTGATCCTTGGCATGAAAATAGGATGTACGAAAACAAAGGTATCCCAGTTTTCAGTTGTAAAACGCTAGAGGGTGTGCAATTCAGTATGCTAGTTTCGCTGATACCTAATGTTGGATGTTTTAAGTGAATATGAAGATATGGAAAAAGGAAATGAAGTCCCCGCCCAGGGTGGGGGCGGAATAAGCCAGTATCTCAAATAGGAGGCAGCAAATGATTAGAAGAGACCATACCAATGCTCTGTGTTTCCCACATGGTTATGTGTAGGGATGAGCATGAACTGCATTTTTGAACCAACTGGGAAGTTGGTTTGTGAACCAAACTGGTTCGTAGCAATTCACAACCCCTGCTTTCTGTTCCCTGCTGCTTTTTGCAAGGAGAACCCCCTGCTTTCTGCTCCACATGAGAAGCAGCAGAAAGCAGAGGTTTAAATGGCTCTGAGCCGTTTAACCTCCAGTTTTTGACAGGGAGCATCTGAACATTTTAGCAAGCACAGTCAATATTTTATCATGCCAGCTTCTTCACCATGAGGACTAGAATTGTTTTGAAAACGGAAGCTGAGATTCTCAAAGTGCTGCCTAGTTATCACCTTGTCAGGGCTATGAATCCAAATCTGTTATCAATTTTGCAGGAAATATGACTAGCAATGAGTGAATTTTCCCGTTTCATTTTTAAAAAAATTGCTCTGGAATTTTTTTGTGAGTTGTGGCTCATACATTCTTAACTCTGGTTTAAACAAGGAGAATTTCTAAAATTCGATCTGGGATTGGATTGTATGGAGTTCGCTGTAGTTTTTTATTCCTTCACTTTATTGGCATTTTTTCTTCCCCCCTCTTATTACCAGTGTGTATCTGCAAATGGATAAAACATTGCAAAAACATGTGACATGATCATTCAGGCAATTGCCTCAAGATTCTTCTTGTGCAATGTTTAGCAGCATGCATGGGTAAAACACTATATGCAATAAATCTTTTTACAGCCATACACACAATAACATCCAGTTTGCTTTTTTCCCAGCTTTTTAGCAGTGAGTATATAATATTGGTAAGGGAGGACCAAAGATACAGGTGAACGAAAAGACCCAAATGCTGTGACAAAATGCACATGCATAGTGTTCCGCACCATGATCAGAATTTTTTTTTTAAAAAAAGCAGAACAATGGAGAATTTCCAAAGGCATCTATACTGCTTCAAAAACCAGCTAATTTGGAATTAGAGATGTGTACCTGAAACAAAATTGGTAGCCCTTAAAATGACAATCCTGAATAATTTCTGAATATTTCCTGGAATATTCAGTACCCAGACACGGATTTTCTGAGAATTCCAAATACCACTCAGAATCTTTTCTGAATCTATCAGAAAAATATTTTTAAGGGTTGTTTGGATATATATTTGGACTGGAATCCCATGACCCAAGGTGAAATGCAGATAATTATAGAAACTTGCCTAGATCCTGCAGTATGGGTTGATTTTGTCTACCTTTTGTTACTGCGTAAGAATTTGTGTCGATGATGGAACTTGGAGAAGCTTTTAGGGTGAGAGCCAGAGACAAAGGTGGAGGTTTTTTTGGTCAAAGGTGGTAGCAATTATAGTGTGGCTTTGGGGGCAGACCATAGACGATGTAGCACAACAACAAGGAAATAGTATAGTTGGGATCCAAAGGAAATCTGAAGCTAATTGGGGGGGGGGGGTGTTTTAAACAAGTTTTCCTACTTTAAGTTTGCTTGCACCATTTAAAATGTATGTATTTTTAGGCTAGATTTGTGAAACATTCTAATTTGTTATACTGAAGGTACAGGGGCTTTAGCAATCTTAATTTTAGAAATCTTTTTTTTCCTGGTGAGTTTTAGATTTACAAGCCACTGACAAGAATGAAAGACAGGAGATGTGCCTCAGATACATGGCGGAAATAAATGGAATTTTAAAATATGCTGTTGAACATCATGCCCTTTAGATGGAATTAAACATTCAAAAAGTCAGACAAAATAAGCTGGTTTGAAGGGAAATGCTGAACCTTATTCTTCAAAAACTTAGTGAGATGGTAAACCTGTGTGTCTGGACCATAAAGTCTTAGGCTGCATTTTAAGAAGTCTAGTTATGAATCTTCCCCCTGACACATACGTTTTCTACGTGTAGAGATTTTGCATATGTTTCCACCAGAAGGTGGAAGTGGTACGACCCAGTTTGCCACCTGTTTATGAGATGATGTGGTGTCCATCCGCCTATTGCCAAAAGGTCAGGCTTTATATGTAAGTGAGCATTGAAATCTGTATGAGTCAATTTGTATTTGAGTATTTAGATACCCAAGCACCAAAAAAGTAAGGTCTGTATCATGTCCAAGACCCTCACCCTACCATCTTTGGCATAGAAATTTTCAGCTGTCCAAGTGGCTGCCACACCAAAATAGATATTTACATATGGCAGCCATCTTAACAGTGCTTGCTTTCTCATTGTATCTCCCCAATATGTCCACAATGACAAGAGAAAGGATAGCAGAGGTTAAGGGCAGAAGCTGGGTTCAGGTAGCCAGCACAAGGTTGACTCAGCCTTCCATCCTTCTGAGGTCGGTAAAACGAGTACCCAGCTTGCTGAGGTTAAGTGTAGATGACTCAGAAAGGCAATGGCAAACCACCCCGTAAAAAGTCTGCCGAGAAAATGTCCTGATGTGACGTCACCCCATGGGTCAGTAACAACCCAGTGTTTGCACAGGGGACTACTTTTACCTTTAAGATGGTTTAGATCTGATCCAGAAACAGAGGATTGGATGGCAATCCAAGAGCTGAATTTGGGTACTTTAACTTTATTTTTAATCAAGTTCCTTCTTTGGAAGTACTGAGTAAGCCCTAACCTAACCAATGTAGCTTGTACATAATAATAAAACCTGTACCCTGCCCCGATATTCTGCCATACCATGTCTGAATGGATGTGCCTCATTTGCCCATCTTTATGTTCAACTGGCTGTAGCAAGGAGATCTCTGGTTTCTCCCTACAGCAAGCAGAGGAAAGCAAATGGGAGAAGGGGGTTCAGGGAAGGAAAAGTAAAGGGTCGCAGTTGCTCTGTCTTTCCTTGCTGCTTCAGAACTTTTTCATATATGTGACCTGTAAGATCTTCAGGCTGACAGTTGGCAGCACTGCATGGGATGATTCCCAGACCACAGTACCCAGCTGAGAAGCCATATCTTGGATGCCCTGTGGGTGGATCCATACTGCGGAATGAAATTGATTTAACAGCCATTTCTTCTTCCCAGGGGATTATGGGCACTGTAGTTCTCTGAGAGAGAGAAAAATCTCCAACAGAGAATTCTTCCCAAACTATCATTCCAAGGATTCTTTGAAGACAGCCATACCACTGGTGTCAAACAGTTACAGATTTGTACCAAGGTTTTTTAAATGATCTTTGCAAACCCTAAGCAGCTCTGAAATCCCTTCCTGGTAAGGCACTTGGAATGGGAGGCACAGCAGGGTCTCTATCAAAAATTCACTGCTAATCTAATCCATGGTGGGCTTTTCCTGCGTCTTGTAGGGGGGGGCAGTTCCCCTTGTTCAGCAGATTCTGGGATGTATCCTGCAAAGGAACTGAAAGAGGAGAATGGAACAGGAGTAATATTACCCGTCCTTCAGGTTTATCCCTAGGGGGTTGTCAGTGTTCAAAATAGTAGTGGTCCTTTTAAAGGTGACAGCAAACAAGTCCAAGACAAAGAGGACTCAGTGGGTCCAGCATACGAAGGAACTGGATGGGTTTGCACTGGACATGAGATGAAATCTGCAAGATGGGCGGGGCAGAGCAGCAACTGGCAATATAGGAGTGGAGCCGAATGAAATCAGGTGGTGGGTGGATCGTGGCAAAACTGGTTTATCCATCCCTGATCCCAGATGGAAACAGAGCTGTATTGGTTGGACCAGCAAAAATTATAACACTAATAATAATTAATGGAAGGTTGGCTCCATCAGGCTACTGCAGCTTGTAAATCTTACCGTTTCCTGGCTGACATGCATTGTAAAACTCTTCCAAGCAATTGCATTCTGGTGGGGGGTAAAACCAGAGCACGGAGATGGATTTCAGAGCAATCCAAAGGTATTCCGGTCCTCTGGCTCTCCCTGACGAGATGAGGTGGAGGGGCTGGCCTTTCGCAAACCCGGTTGCTCATTGGCAGGCCGTAGGAGGAAAGGGTGGTTTTGTTTTTTTTTATTTCTCTCTTCTCTCTCTTTCTCTCTGTCTCTCTCTTCTCTCTCTCTCTTGCATTTTTGTCAATCTAATGATGCACTTATATTGCCCGCTTTTCCCTTCTCTTCATACCTTACCTACTAAAGGAGGAAATGCCACTTTCTTGGTAAGTGGATGTTAACCAAGAGGGACTTAAAAAAAAAAAGTGGAAATTTAACAAAACAGAATATAAGATGAATTGAAAAAAAAAGAAAAGAGAAAGAGATTAGAGCGTTGATGGAGACTCTGCACAAAGCTAAGAAGTTCGAAACCCAGGAAAGAGTTCAGAAACATTTTTTTTCCCTTTTCTTTGGTTTCAGTAATGATGATATTTGTGGAGTTTTCTTTTGCTTTCCAGTTTGATTTCCTCCCACCCACCCCGACCCTTATCCCCCCGCCGCCATTATCCACATCACCTTTTCCCATAATTCTCTCCTTTCTTTGCCTCCTTGATTGGCTAACCAAAAAAGGAGACCCTCTTGACCCAAGCCCACATGCCCTGCTTTGGATCCATCCCATAATATTACCCCATCCACCAAGATCTCCCTTTCCCTTTCTGTTCCCCCACCCCCCATATCATTTGGGATTTAAAACATAGCCTTCAGGGGGGTTTTTTCCAAGGTGCTATATTTGAACTCTCCCTCCCTGTTTCATTTTGCTTTCATTTTGTTTTTCTTTTCTGTTTTGCATGCCAAAGATTTGCATGAGCTGCGTTGTGTAAGAACGAGAGGGTGAACAGGGAAGCAAGGTGCAGAGTAGTTTCTGTGTAGCCTGCCTTATTGAACCATTGTGCATTGCCGTTGTGAATTGTAGCTTCCTTCCCGGGCAGGGAGGGGGTTCTCTTTATTTTTTTAAAAAAAAAACCTCTCTCCTTTCCTTCTTTCTTTCTTTCCCCCTTCCTTCTCTCCCCCCTTTTCTGTCTTTCTTTCCCCCAGAGGCTGGATTCTGCATCACCTTCACCCAGGGTGCACATCAAGACCGAAGCGCCATTGCCTCATGCCAAAGTTGGCAGGGGGAGCAGACATGGCCTCAAGACTCCGCGGCGGTCGACATCCCCAGGGAGGTGCTTGGGAGGAGAGAAGCACCTTCACAGGCGCCGATCCCGATCCTCTTCGATGCATAAGCACAAAGGGCGTGGGAGGGCAAAGGCTTCTGGCCCCAAGGACTCCCCACGTTCTGTCAGCCAAACAGGCTACAGCAGTGACTCAGAGGGGTCTGCCAGCTCGCATCCATACCATGCGGCAGCCGGGGCAGAGAAGAACCAGGGGGTGCACCTGAAAACGTGAGCAACGAGGGATGGGGTGGGGGAATGTTCCAATATGCCCATGTTGTTTTTGTGTGCCGTTTTCATGAGCCTCGTTATTTCGCCCTTTTGTCTTGCGGGTGTTCCCAGTTGGTTTGTTTCCATGATTGGGCTCTTTAGTTATTTAAGTATTTCTATCCCATCCCCCCACCCCCCAACTAGGCGTCTCAACCTGACCTGGACAGCCCAAGCTAGCCCGATCTTGTTAGATCTCAGAAGCTAAGCAGGGTTGGCCTTGGCTGGTATTTGAATGGGAGCAGAGCTTTTTTTTTTGAGCAGGAATGCCAGGAACGCAGTTCCAGTTGGCTTGGCATCAAGGGGTGTGGCCTAATATGCAAATGAGTTCCTGTTAGGATTTTTCTGCAATTTATTTATTTATTTATTTTATTCCACTTATATCCCACCCTCCCCATCGAGGCAGGCTCAAGAAAAGCCCTGGATGAGATACCTCCGAGGAATACCAGGGATGCAATATGGAGCCAGGCAATGGCAAACCAGGTTTTTTTCTACTTTTGTGTGTGTGTGCATGCATGCCTGGAAGCCATGACAACTTTTGGCAACACCTACTGGGGCATGGAGGATGTTCAGAGAAGTGGCCTAATACAGCCTGCCTCTGCCTCCCAGTCCTGGTATTTCAGGAAGGTCTCCCATCCAAGTACTTGCCAGCGTTGATGTAGCAGAGGAATAAACGAGGCGCACACTTATTTAGAAGAAGAAGAAGATATTGGATTTATATCCCGCCCTACACTCCGAAGAGTCTCAGAGCGGCTCACAGTCTCCTTTACCTTCCTCCCCCACAACAGACACCCTGTGAGGTGGGTGGGGCTGGAGAGGCTCTCACAGCAGCTGCCCTTTCAAGGACAACCTCTGCCAGAGCTATGGCTGACCCAAGGCCATGCCAGCAGGTGCAAGTGGAGGAGTGGGGAATCAAACCCGGTTCTCCCAGATAAGAGTCCGCACACTTAACCACTACACCAAACTGGCTCTTTTATTGAAAACGAGGTATTTTACTATTTGGCACCAATAGCAAGGTTCATTTGAGCATCAAGGCTCCGAAAAATAATGAACCCCAGACACTTCTCAAACCATCAGCTTTGAGCAAAAGCAAGCCTTCAGCCTGGCCCCTTACACATTATCTGATTCACTCTCCCCCCTCCCCTTTTCTCCCTGGTATTCCAGTATGTCTGCTTATCTTTATTCAACCAGGAGTTTCCTTATAGGAGTGTCTGTCACCAATACACATCTGCGACTCACACCCACTGAAGGCCTGGCTGGGTTCTTATCACATTGCAACTTCTTCAATATTACATCAGGCACCCTTTTTGCTTTTTAAACACAAGAGTATGTTTTCATTCTATTATTTTACAGAATTGTTCATTAATTATTCAGGGGTCTCCCCTTCATCGACCCTGCTTAGCTTCTGAGATCTAACAAGATTAGGCTTGCCTTGGCTATCCAGGTCAGGGTAGCAAACCACTGTTGAATGTCTCCTTCCTTGAAAACTCCACCGGGGTCACCATAAGTCAGCTGTGACTTCATAGCACTTTCTACCACCACCACCACAACCAGGGGTCTCAAAGCACCTCGGAAAATAAGCACTGAAGTATAATTTAAGCAAACAGTAAAAATGAACATGGCAACATCCTGAGCCAGTCTTGGATCCCCCCTGGTCAAGCTTTCTCTGGGCTATGGACATCTCACCCTTTGAGTCTTGCCCAAAGGCATGCACTTCTGGGCACATCCAGGCTTATATACCTGCAAGGGGTGGGGTTGAGCAGGAACGTACAGGAACGCAGTTCCGGCTGGCTTGGCATCAGGGGATGTGGCCTAATAGGCAAATGAGTCCCTGCTGGGCTTTTTCTACCAAAACAAGCCCTGTGTATCTGTTACAGAGAGGGGAACAGAAGCTTATCCCAGATCTCACTCCACTAGCAGAGATGTTTCCAACACTTCTACCCCCCTGCTGGAGGGTGGCTATTTCCCACCCTTCCAACGTGATTTATGTGTTATGCATCAAGAACACCAAAATATGCATTGCAAAAAAATGCATTGATTTAATGAGGGGGGGGAGGGAATTAAACACAAGAAAAGAAGAAGAAGATATTGGATTTATATCCCGCCCTCCACTCCGAAGAGTCTCACAGCGGCTAACAATCTCCTTTACCTTCCTCCCCCACAACAGACACCCTGTGAGGTGGGTGGGGCTGGAGAGGGCTCTCACAGCAGCTGCCCTTTCAAGGACAACCTCTGCCAGAGCTATGGCTGACCCAAGGGCATGCTAGCAGGTGCAAGTGGATGAGTGGGGATGATGGTGCAAAAAAGGGACCCCTGATTACAGTTTACACAATGGAAAAGCAAAAATAAAATGTGGGTTTTCAGGTTAAAACTGTGGAGCTCCAGAATCCAGTAGCATTCCTAAGCGTAGATATAAATACTCAGCTCATTACCTTCTGGTCTAGAAACAAATGCTCCCATAGACTCGACATTTCATTTTGCAACATTAAAAGTGGTTCAATGCAATCCAAACATGACCAGCTCACAGTGTGATCATGAGTGCCATACAAGTCAAATTCATCTGTCCCGTGAGTTTGCTGAGTAATTTGTGACACCCTAATTTCAGCGTACTGCTTCTTCCAGGGCAAAGGAAAGGCATCATCGCAGTAGACCTCACAGCTGCTCCCCACCCCCAGCCAAACACTCCAGGCACAATTCTGGGCGAAGGAAGAGCCTGTCACGCAGTAGCACCTGGAGTTCCAGTAGGTCACCATCAAAATCACGGTCTCGGTCCCGGGAGAAGAGATCTGCACGCAGCAGGACTCGGTCTGGATCACAGAAAAAAACCACAAGCAGCAGGTGAGGCATACAGAATTCTCGGCTACAACGCTGTGGCAGTGCTTTCTTTTTGGAACTTGTAATGAATTTGGAATGGCTAATTTAAATTGCTATGGGCACACCGCTTTGATTCTGAGGCTCATTCAGTTTTGATGCATGCCGTTGAATGAGAGAATGGCACAGAAAATGTGTGCCGGGGACTTTTTCTTCTAACAGGTGACTGGTTTTGTTCATTAAGCATCTCCTGCTTTCCTCACTATGATAATTCAGCCTGCATTATACTGTGCTAATCAGTTAACCAAGAGAAAAGGTGGCATGGTATAACCCTATCTCTTCAGATCCCAGAATCTAAGAGGGTCGATACCTGGATGGAAAAACGCCAAGGAAGGCTCGACAGAGAAAGGCAATGGCAAACCACCCTTGCTTCTCACGCCTTGAAAGCCCCTTGCTGGGGTCACCATAAATCAGCTGCAACTTGATAGCACTTGTATGCATAACCAATCAACTGATGAATTGATTTAATTGATGGATAACCAACTAAATTGGATAATTGACTGGTAATCAGCTTTATTGATGGATGATCATCTAAGACTTCACTGGCCAGTGAACAGCTTTTAAAAATAAAATGTCTTCCATAGGACACACCCAGCCCTATGTAGGCCTCGTGTGTCTATTCTCAAATTTAGACCAAGGCAGCTTAGGATCCAGTTTAGCATCCCTGAGTCCCTTAACCTGTTCTGTTGACATTCCAGGACTGAACTGAGAAAAGCCAGGCTCGTTTTATGTATCATTCCTGGCCAGTTTGGAATCTTCCTTTGCGGAGAGATCATGGCTGAATGTTAAGGCACCTGGTTATGTTGGAGAAGGTTTTCGATTTAATCCCCAGCATCTCCAGTTTTTTAAAAAAAAATCTCAGGTAGATGGAAAAATATTTCTCCACCTGAGTCCCTGGAGAGTTGTTGCCAACCTGAAGAGACGAGACCATGCTAGGTGGACCAATGGACACTACCAGGACAAGGCAATTTCAAATATACCAGGAGAGATGATACCTGTGGTGGTTCACAAAGAGCCACATTTGCAGTTACTGTGATGGAACAATTTGACTTTCAGACCCAGTCCTGGGCCTGGGACCCTTCTTGGAAGGTGCTATTCTGCTTCCTGCCACTAGGTAGTGCTGCCACCACCTGCTCAGTTTAGGGAGCCCAGCTGAGAGGAACAGGACTCTCAATCCCCCTTTCCAGTTCTGAGGCCTGGCCTCAAGGTCCTCTGCTAGTGCTACCCAGCACCTGGTTACCCCAGAGGCCAGTCCTTCTTTGGGAGACCCCTGGAGAATTGGTACCACTACCAACTGCGTGCCTCCCCCCTTCCCAGGACTCCCCTCTTACAGTAGTGTGGTCTAAGACAGTTGGGGAACCATGTGGCCCAGAGCCTTACTGCCAGCATTCAAAATAGTAAAATGTGTATTAAAAAGAGAAAAAGGTTACAAGCATCCTTTTAGCTCACCCAACACACGATCAGTGCCAGAAGATCAAATAGAAGTTGATTTTAGAAAAAGAAGAAGAAGAAGAAGAAGAAGAAGAAGAAGAAGAAGAAGAAGAAGAAGAAGAAGAAGATGATGATGATGATATTGGATTTATATCCCGCCCTCCACTCCAAAGAGTCTCAGAGCGGCTCACAATCTCCTTTACCTTCCTCCCCCACAACAAACACCCTGTGAGGTGGGTGGGGCTGGAGAGGGCTCTCACAGCAGCTGCCCTTTCAAGGACAACTTCTGCCAGAGCTATGGCTGACCCAAGGCCATTCCAGCAGGTGCAAGTGGAGGGGTGGGGAATCAAACCCGGTTCTCCCAGATAAGAGTCCAGACACTTAACCACTACACCAAACTGGCTTTTAATCACATTCCTCCTCTCCCTGGTGTAAAAACATGCCCTATGAGTTGTTGGAAGTACAGCAAGCAATCCTAAGCTTAGTTAAATTACCAACTGTTGTAAGGATACCTCATTGCCAATTTGGGGTAGTGGTTAAGTGTGCTGACTCTTATCTGGGTTTGATTCCCCACTCCTCCAAGGCTGAAATGGCCTTGGGTCAGCCATAGCTATCGCAGGAGTTGTCCTCGAAAGGGCAGCTGCTGTGAGAGCCCTCTAAGCCCCACCCACCTCACAGGGTGTCTGTTGGGGGTGGGAAGGTAAAGGAGATTGTAAGCTGCTCTGAGACTCTGATTCAGAGAGAAGGGCGGGGTATAAATCTGCAATTCTTCTTCCTGCATCTAGCTAGGCCCAGCAACATGGTCTGTCAATATGGCCACTGGCTGCTGATGACCAGAGCATAGCAGTCTGTCCTCTTCCAAGGCCCAGCTCTAAGCGACCCTCCCTCCTGGAACTTCTGACCCCACCCACTTTACAGCACTCTCCGCCCTTTGTTACCTGGTCTGCCCAGGTCCCAAAGGCATCCTGTGATCCTCACTCATGCTCCTGGTGCCACACTGGGGAGCAGTGTCCAGAAGAGCTACAGGTGGCAGGTCAAAAAGTTATATGTGGCTCCTGAGCCACTTGAGTGAGTATCACTGCCTCATAGAGTATGTTCTTTGTATATGAAAGATTTGACACCACAGATCTGCTGCTTTAAGGTTGTAAGAGCTGAGGACCTTTTTCTGCTTGAGAGCTGTTGCTGATTAGGATAGACCAAGGGTGGCCAAACTGCGGCTTGGGAGCCACATGTGGCTCTTTCTCACATATTGTGTGGCTCTTGACGCCCCCCCCCACCTCACCATCGGCCAGCTAGGGCAGGGGTGGCCAACGGTAGCTCTCCAGATGTTTTTTGCCTAAAACTCCTATCAGCCCCAGCCATTGGCCATGCTGGCTGGGGCTGATGGGAGTTGTATGCAAAAAACATCTGGAGAGCTACCATTGGCCACCCCTGAGCTAGGAGAAGCCATTTCTCTTTTTAAATCACTTCTCTAAGCCAATCCAGCCAGAGGCTTGGTGAATGCATTTAAAGTTAAAGTTGCTTTATTACCACTCCTCCCCCATCTATTTGCCTGTCTGCCTTCCTTTCTTGTGGCTTTCAGACAACTGATGTTCATGTCTTGTGGCTTACAAACATCTGACATTTATTCTATCTGGTTCTTACATTAAGGAAGTTTGGCCACTCCTGGGATAGATAGTGCTGATCTATATGGGCCAATGATTAAGTGTAAAGCATATTTGTGTGTACTGCCTGTTAGCCCCTGGGGCTGATGTTTCAAACATGACTACATGAAGCTGCTTTATACTGAACCAGACTATTGATCCACCAAGGTCAGTATTGTCAACTCAGACTGGCAGCAGCTCTCAAAAGTCTCAGGTAGAAATCTTTCACATCACCTGTCATTTGATTTTTTTTTTTTAACCGGAGATGCTGGGGATTGAACCTGGGACCTTCTGCATGCCAAATAAGTGTTCTATACTTGAGTCATGACCTCTTCCTTCACTCACACCTATTCCTTTTTGTGCTTAAGGAGGTACAATGAGGCAGATGATCCTAAGTTCCTCCCCAGGCAAAAGACCCAGACCCTCATGCTCTTGATTCAAGACCCAGAGTCTCTGATTCACATTTCTAAAAGGCTGCTTTGCTTTTCATCTAGAGAGAAAGACAATGAGCCGCGAACCCGGCACAGCGACACTGAACCGACCCGCGCCCGTCGTCGCTCCCGAAGCTATTCCCCCATCCGAAAGAGAAGGCGCGACTCTCCCAGCTTTATGGAGCCCAGAAGGATCACGAGGTAAAACATTAGAACCAAGACCAGGTAATTCAGATTGCTCCCCTCAAAAAACGGGAGAAAATTCAGATGAAGAGAATTTCAGGCGCATCCCTTTCATTAATGCTGCAAACCTTTCCTTTTCCATCTATTCTCAAGGTTCTTCCTGGAGAAACTTCAAGCGGAGCCCATAGCTGCCGGGGTCGGGTTACCATGGTAACCTTCCCTCCCATCAGGACCCCGCTGTGTCTCCTTGAATCCGCCACTCTGTGAGGCTTTGTGGAGCTATATTTCATTTGTCTCTCTCTGTCTATGTCAGTCTCACTAACTAATGGCTCTGTGGCGATATGGGTCAGAGAAGGAGGCAAGGGTGTCTTTGGAGGGGCTGTAGTGAGATTCTGGCTGGTGGCACTGGATGGTAGGGAGACTCTGTTAAAGAGATTTTGGTTGGGCACCAAATCACAGGTGGCTTGATGATGGCAAAGGAGGCCCTCCCTCCTCTCTTAGAAATCTCCATCACCCATCATTCTGATTTTTCATAAATCTTCACCTTCATATTTCACTAATGTAATTTTAACCAAATGCAGACGGAGGAGACAAGGCCAGCAGTCTCCATGCAGGGCACCAGGGCTTTTTTGTAGCAGGAACTCCTTTGCATATTAGGACACACAGCTCGGATGTAGCCAATCCTCCAAGAGCTTACAGGGCTCTTAGTACAGGGCCTACAGTAAGCTCTTGGAGGATTGGCTACATCAGGAGTATGTGGACTAATGCGGAGAGGAGTTCCTGTTTTTTTAAAAAAAAAAACTTTCAGGGCACACTCCCACACTAAGTACAGGTTTCTCTGATGGACTCTGACACACCTTCTGGTAAAAGAGAGTAGGGGTGTAGGTGTAAGTGCAATTTGAAGGAGATTACTTCCTTCTAAATCCATTGAAGTCAGGAGTGGTGGACTCTGCACCATCAAGTTTATGGAGTTTACTTCCTTCTCAGTCCCAGTGGAAGCTGGGCTCAGGTAGCTGGCTCAAGGTTAACTCAGCCTTCCATCCTTCCAAGGTCAGCAAAATGAGTACTCAGCTTGCTGGGGGGAAAGTGTAGATGACGGGGGAAGGCAATTGCAAACCACTCCATAACAAAAAGCCTGCCGTGAAAACGTGATGTGATGTCACCCCATGGGTCAGTAATGACTCAGCACTTACACAGGGGACTACCTTCACCTTCTTCTTCCTTCTAAATCCATTGAAGTCAATGGGTTTGAGGGAAAGCGGAGGACTGTGCCATCAAATTGCAGCAGCCTTACAGCAACCCCGAGGGGGTTTCAAGGCAAGAGACGAGCAGAAGTGGTTTGCCATTGCCTGCCTCTGCACGGCGACCCTGGGCTTCCTTCCTGGTCTCCCATCCAAGTAACAACCAGAGTCAATCCTGCTTAGCTTCTGCAATCTGACAAAATCAGGATGTAAAATGATTTAAGATTGTACTGCCAGGAAGCAGCAGGATTTGAGGGGGAGGGCGTTGGGGGGGGGTGCTTTGAGGGCAAATCTTGCTCTCTAACTAACCCCTAATTTCTGTTTTCCTGCAGCTGCAGTTCTACAGTGTCTCAAGCACAAACACAACTGCTATTAACCCTTTCACGTCCTGTTGTTTTAGCTGGCTAATCCAGGACTAACGGCTTGAAGGGCGGCAGCGTTGGCACTGAGGAGGGAAGCTGGGGTGGCTTGTGAAGGAATCCACGCAGACTGATCCAGCCTGCACATAGTGTCCATCCAGATTTTACAAGTTTTTCCCATTTGGATCATATTCTCACCTGCTCCAGAAAAGCGCAAACCCGTTGGAGCGGAACGATTCAAATTCAACCTGCCGAGTAAAAAAGATGTTATTTGGAATGTGTAGGAAGGCTCCAGTTTTTATCACCAAAAGTTAAGGTTTGGCAACAGACCTTCCAAAAATGTGAGTTTTTAAATTTGCTGAAGCAAACATTTTGTTATATGTGAGGATTTTCTTTCCACCTGAATATCGAGTGGTATAGAATTGGCAAAATTCTCTTTTCACTCATGAAGTGAAAGAGTATGAGTGGCATGCAATTGGCTCAATCTTTAATTTTTTGTGCAGAATCTTTAATTTTCTGGCAGAACAGACATAGCCTTGAAAGTAACGGTGTTCTTTATTCAAGGTACACATTTAGGTCCAGATGAAGATCTTAACTTCATCCATTATCCCTTCCCAATTTTGTTTTACATTATACACGCGCGCGCCTTTTGCCTCCTGTAGGCTCATTTTCACCCTCAGTGCCAAAGCCAAAGCCCCCATATCAAAATCCATTGAAAATCCCACCACTGCCACCAGGTGCTAACTGAGCTTCTCTTTCTGCCTACAGTGCCCGCAAGCGTCCGATCCCCTACTACCGGCCCAGCCCGTCATCCTCCAGCTCGCTGAGCAGCTATTCCTACAGCCGTAGCCGCAGCTACGACAGCTACAGCCACAGCCGCAGCCGGACGCGCAGCCATAGCCGCAGCCCGAGCTACAACAGCTGCAGCAGCTCGGAGAGCACCGGCTTTTGAGCCCCAACATCTGGGTTGCTGGAGAATCTGGGCTTCACCCTCTCCCCAACCCAGTCTCTTCCCCAGGCATGCCCTACTTAAATCCAGGGTTCCTAGGCCCATCCAACACCAGTCTCTTTGTCCCTTCTCCGTCTCATCCAGAGTCTTCTCAATGTGTCTCTGGAGAGGCTGGATGTCTCCCACCAGTGAGGGCAGGGGAGTAGCTGGTCCAACCTTGGAATCAGGAAATCCACAGGAAGGGCCCAACAGGGAAGAAACTGCAGAGTTACCCATGAAAGGAACACCGCGTCATAGGAGAAGCAAAAACTCTGCTTGTAAGCGCACGTTCTTGGCGAATATCAGTGAAGAGTCATCACAAGACATTCCCAAAAAGGACATGGGGATCTAGCTGATAAATGCAGGGGGAGAGGCACAATTTCTCCCCCTAATTTCTACTGGCAAAAAGTTAGGGAGGGATTCTGGGGTGGAAACACATGTATGGGTGGGATGAGACACACAGAGCAAATGAACAAACTTAGACTCTTATCACAGAACTGGACTCTTGGAAAGAAAAGATTATCCTCTTGGGTTCCCTCCCCTCCTTTCCTGAACAAACAGCTCACAGAAGGTACTTCCTTGGGCATTCATTATTATTTATTTATTTGATTATTTATTTATTTGACTCCAGCACTGCCTGGGGAAACCCATGTTTAATTTATTTTGACGCTGAAAGGAAGTTGGGGCTCTGTGCGTGTGTATATTTTCATGGGAAGAAATCATGCAACTAAGTTGCTAGGCTGAGGTTGGGGTATATAGAGTATGAAGGATAGATGGAAACAAGGAAGGAGGGAGGGAAGGAAGGGGAGGAAGATGATTGCTGGAAAGATGCCGATTCCGTCCTGAGCAGACACCATCTCTCAGTGTCCTGGAAAGGATCACAGCTCGGTGCTGAAGCACATGATTTGCACATAGGTGCAAACAGAGAATCCAGAGCTATTTGTCCGATCTCACACACTTGTCCGATCTCACGAACAGAGAATCCAGAGCCACTTGTCCGATCTCAGCACAGACTGTCAGATATTGGAAATCGAGCCCATTTTGGAAGTGAGGCAGCCTGGTAGACACGAGACAGCTCTTTTTATCCACCTCAATCTACACATCCTTTCTGTGACCTGGTCTTGAACAGAGGGTCATCATCTCTACTTTGAAGGGTCCTCTGGAGTCAACCAGCCCCAAATGCAGACTGCCCTGCAGACAGGTCGCACCACCTAGGTCCTTGCTGTCGTATGGGAGAGCACATCTGTTTCTCTTGCATTTAAGGTCAACCAGTAGAGCAAGTGAAAAGGCCACTGGGCATGCAGAGGAGCCATCCCCAAGAGCATCTGGGGTGCAGTTCACTTGGTGTTGACCTTCCTACCAGCAGGATGGTGCCAGTAACAGCAGAGCTGGGCTGTGGCTGTGGGGCACTTGCCATGTTTGTCCGAGAGAGAGAGAGAAAGAGAGAAATTATGGGTTGGTAACCTGAGGTGGACTTTGCAAGCCCAAGAACTCACCAACTATCCATCTTAAGAGGTCCAAATGTGCAACGGCTACCAATATCCAATGCAAGGATGCTGATAATAAAAGCATGTGTTCTGGTGCCTTGGCATAACATATAGCAGAAGCAGATTTTGCAGAGCAAGGATATCTGGAGAGTGGGAAGGCAAGACAGTCAAACGTTGTTCACCAAGGAAGACAGAATCAACTGTGGGTTCCATGGCTTCTTTGGAAGCGGACCTTCATCAACAGGTCCATCCGCAATCCATGAGGGTGAGATGAAAAAAGCAGTTCTTCAGGCTCTGCTTCTGAGCACCACACCCACGGACCTTGGATTCATACCAAGCAATACAATACATAAGACTTTGGGGAGGGTGTAGAAGAGCTGGAAAGCATTGACACAATGGCAGCTGTATTTCCTGTTATCCGTTTGAGTGTGGATGCTTGAAAATGTTCTCCAGAGCCGCATCAGCATATTGTTGGATACTGAATTACTGCTGTGCTATAGCAGGCATTCACAACTGGATTCTCCTGTGCAGACAAGCCAATCCAGTTATGAATAGTCACTATAGCACAACTACCGCATAATGTCCGGTGATGACTGGGTGCAGCCCAGGTTTAAAGCAACATTCTAATTCTTTGTTGGGAGGGTAATGTTTGATGCTCACTGGCAATATAAAGATTTTGGTAGACCTGGAGGAGAGATTTAAAAAAAAAATTTTTTTAATTTTGGACCTTCTGAATGTAAAGCAAAAAGAAATCAGTTTGGGGCATTCGGAGAGTTTTTCTTTTCTTCTCCTTTCCCTCCTCCTCCTGAAGCAGAGGTTCGAAATGGCCCCACGTCTCCTGCTCTTGGTTTTGTTTCAAACGACACACAGAGAAAGACTGGTGGGGTCAGGGGTCAAATCCAAGCTGAGGCTGGTTTGGCCAAAATTGAGTCAGGAAAACCACTGAATCTGGAAGCCGGCAGCTGTCAGGCAATCATTGGAAAGTTCTGTTTTTGTTGGTCAGGCAAGAGCAGAAGGTCAGGCTGCTATTTTTTTTTCTTTTTTGTATCCAGAAATGTCATACTGTTAAAGTGACCTCTTCTGTTAAAGAACAACACCTTCATTGGTGCCCTGCTCTTTACATTTCTGCTGGCTGCCCTGTGTCCCTGAGAGCTATGATCAAAACGAGGGCCAGTCCCAGATCTGACACCTCTAAGAAAGAAGCCTTCCTGTGTCACCATGAGTGAACTACCTCCTTATACATGCCCACATGTGCACTCAAGCACACCTTCAAGGAAAGAGGAGCGGGGCAGAGCTCTTCTGCTCTCCTTTAAGCCTCACCAGGGTCCCTAGGGCTCCACAGGAGCTAAAGGGTCAGGAAGAAGTGTGGAAGCGAGAGATTCCTACTGGTGTGGGGGGAGAAGATATAGTCGATTGTAAGCCGCTCTGAGTCTCTGATTCAGAAAGAAGGGTGGGGTATAAATCTGCAGTCTTCTTCTTCTCCTACTAGATGCCATTCCCAGCGACAAATGGAGAGGTTGCCCTGGTGACATCTCAGGGGCCTGTGGAGCACATCTTCCATTCCAGGTGGGCCTGGATGGGCAAAACAGCTCCAAACAGTGGTGCATCCTTTGCCACGCCAAGTCCTGTGGCAGATGCTCCCCATACCAACCCTTGGCAAAGGCCCTTGTCCAAATAAATTCTTTCCAATTTATCCAGACCCCATCATGGCACTGGTCTGCTTCCCAACAGCTGCTCGGCACAGGACTTCTGTCTTCAAGGAAAGCGCCTTCCCCAAAGTTTGCAAGGTGGGGTTTCCCTGGTCCCTGCAGAGACCCCCTGCCCTCTTTCTCCAGCTCATTAGAGATTCTGCCCCTTCTCCAAAGCAGTGACAAACAGGGAATGATGATGCATCAGGGAAAAATGTCTAGTCTTCCTAGCATCCTTTCATAGTCTCTGCAAGAGGTAGCAACCTGGAACAAATATTCTGTAGAGGAATCTTTCCAGTAATTCTCTCTCTCTCTCTCTCTCTCTCTCTCTCTCTCTCTCTCTCTCTCTCTCTCTCTCTCTCTCTCTCTCTCTGGATTGTGAGTAAAACTGTAGATTCAGTGAGCTGGTTCAATTATAATAAAATATACATTATATATTGTAACAGACTCTCCCACTTCCCCTCTATGACATATGGTTTCTGCTTTTCAAAACATTAAACCTCCAAAGTTTCCATGGTCCAGAAACAATTTGGTATACTTTATGTTCAGGCCTTTGACCACTTCCCCAGAAATCTGACCCGTTACAACCAGGGCTTTTGTTTGTTTTTGGCAGGAGTGCACAGGAGCCAAGCTCCGCCTGGCAAGCTGGGGAAGGGATCTTTCAATGCCTCCCCAATGACTTCAGCCTTCCCCAGTGTGCCCACTGCAGCAGGCATGTGGGGGAAGGCATAGGGGAGCTCCTGCTGGGTTTTTTCTACAAAAAAAAGCCCTGGTTATGTTTGGTTTTTTAAATGAGGTATATCTGCAACTCAAAAAGGTTCATTTCTTGAATGTTGATGAGTAAGAGGAATAAGAATTCTGCTTCATAGGACCACACCCTCTGCACTTCTGTATGAGCCTCTGATCTGCTCATGGCTCTTGGGTAAAAGATGATGGGCTCAGAGCAATAGCACATGCAGAGATGCAACGGAATGCCTCCTCTTTGGAGACTGAATCCTCATAGTCTCTCTCTTCCCATTTGAGGAGCTTCTGAATGCTCCAATCACACCTGTTTCAGAGACACGGCAGAATTACACCTTCCGCCATGTCAGAGTCTGATCGGAAGTCCAGTCCAGAACAGTGACTTTTGCATCAGGTTTGACTGAATGATGTAGATTACATGGGACAAGAAAATGCAGCAGAGTTCCTCAGTAAAAATGTGATTTAGGTCACAGCAAGAACATGGGGCCTTCTGCACCAGTTTCCTCATGGACATTAATTAATTAATTAGTCCTCTTGGCAAAAAAAAAACCTACCTAATGGTTTATTTTATTCATTTGACCAAATTTATACCTGCCTTTCTGCCCTCACAAGGACCACCAAGGCAGCTACTGTGTTAAAACATAAGATAAGAGAAGCCATGTTGGATCAGGCCAATGGCCCATCCAGTCCAACTCTCTGTGTCACACAGTGGCCAAAAACCCCAGGTGCCATCAAGAGGTCCGTCAGTGGGGCCAGGACACTAGAAGCCCTCCCAGTGTCCTGACCTCACTGATGAATAAATATACATAACAAAACCACATCTTAAAATCAACCAAGCAGCAGCAGCAGCAACAACAACACATCATTAAAAGCGAGACATAAAAATAACACAACATTGAGCAGGAATGAGGGATCACTGAGCTGCAGGGCTTTTTTGAGCAGGATTGTGCAGGAACACAGTTCTGGCTGGCTTGGCGTCGGGGGTGTGGCCTATTATGCCAATAAGTTCCTGCTGGTCTACAAAAAGCCCTGTGTGAAACGATGGTGGCATCAGGGGGTGTGGCCAAATAGGTAAATAAGTTCAAGCTGGACTTTTTCTATTAAAAATAAAAAGCCCTGCAGAGCAGGAACGCCAAATAAAACAAAGAACAGGCTTCACCTGCTGACGGAAGATGGCAAGAGAAGGGGACAGGTAAATCTCTCTGGGGAGAAAGTTCCATGGATTTGGTTTCCTCTGTGTTCCCTCCAGCAGGGCAAATATCAGGTACACGAGGGAAGAACGATGCAAGAGAAAGGGTGAACACCACTTCCTATCAGGCCAGTCTGAATGGTGATTACCCATAAACACCACAGGTTTGTTTCTCCTTCCTGCATGGGCAGGGGGCACTTTGCCCTTGCCTGCAGAAAAATAAGGCTATTAAAGTTGTTAAAGGTACTTCCACAGCCAACAAGAGAGCTGAGATCTGGTGCACATGTAAACCATACACAACCTAATCTTTAGAGACATTTTTTGAAAACAGGAGTTTTAAGGGGGGGAAACCCAATGGTTAAAAATGGAGGGTGTGGCATTGATCTCATCAGAAAGGCATGCTCCACAGGAGGACGGAATGGGTGCTGTGCATTTGTCTTCACTTATTCCAAACAGCAGGGGATGTGGGGTTTGCAAAAGAACACTTCACAGGTGAAAACAGCAACAGCCTGGGGAAGACGCCAGGCTTTCACAAACACACACGCACAAGTAACACATTGCTGAAGGCTCTGCCGCATTGTGTATTCCTTCAGGATGCAATAGACTCTCTCCTACTGGTGTAAACTGAGTGTTTGTTTTATGGGGGTAATATCTATTAGAAAAACAAACTTCCCCTACTGCAAGTTCTGGACAGTTTAAAGCACAGTAGCTGCTGCAGGGTGTGAAATGAGAAGCAGTGAGTGGCATGTCAACATAGCATTCAGGCAGGTACTCACATACACGTGCCATAGCGTCAAGATACATTCTCCATAAACATGTTTGCAGAATTCACTACTCACGACTAAAGGAGTAAACCCTGAAGATCGACGGTGCTAGCAATCTCTGGGAAACATTTTATTTGATTCATTTGTACCCTGCTTTTCTCCCCATTGGGGACCCCAAGTGGCTGACGGTGCTCTCTTCCTCTCCATTTTGTCCACAGGACAGCCCCGTGAGGCAGGTTAGCTGAGAGTATGTGACTGGCCCAAGGTCACCCAGCGAGCTTCCATGGCAGAGTGGGGATTCAAACCTGGATGTCCCAGATCCTAGCCTGGTACCCTGATCGCTAGTGGGCTGGTGGCCTACAATGGCATTAGAGCCACAGTGCCTCTTTTCCAGCCAGATCAGCAACATCAGTGGCTCCTGGGCATTTTTTGTAGGGGGCAAAACCCAGCAGGAACGTATTTGCAAACTAGGCCGCACCCCTGGCACCAAGCCAAAAGCTCTGAGTGCTCCTTTCCCCCCCATCCCTACCAAGGTTTGCCAAATCCAGGCTTGGAATGCATGAAAATTAGGAGTGGAGTCTGGGAAGGGCAGGGTTTGGGTTTGGGGAGGCGAGAGATCTCAACCGGATATAAGGTAAAAGACTCCACCCTCCAGAGCAGCCATTTACTTCAGGGCAATATCTCTGTGGTCTGGACATAAATTTTTAATTGTGGGAGAGTCTCAGGCGCCACCTGGAGGTTGGCAAGCCTATTTCCTAACCCTATGCAAGAACAAAATGGGATTGGGTAAAGAGTGCCAGCATGATACCAGGAAAAGCTGGGTTCAAATCTCATCTCTTACTCAGGGGTGACACTCCCTGGGTGATTTTCAGAAGGTCACACTCTCTCTCTCAACCTAACTGCCCTCACATGGTTGTTGTCAGGATAAAATACGGGGAGGGGGAACTATGAATTCGGAAGAAAGATGAGACAAGACTCACATCTATTGGAGGAACTCTTCCGGCGTTCCCTTTTCTGTAAGACAAGAATGTCAGAGACAGCGATGGGGGCCCAAGGATATTGCAGACAACACATACCTGTAACACACACAGTTGTGTGCGTGAATGTGTTTGACCTCTTATTTTAACAGGGGGTTATGCCTCCCTCAGCCAGAGATCCAGAGAAGGGCCAGCTTCAGGCAGCTGGTTTGGAGGATCATTGAAGGCAACTGAATTGCTAGTCCTAAAGTGGACTTTTTTTGCTTCTTCGCTGCCCTTGTTGGATTTTCCACCAAAAGGTTTCAGCCCAACCTTACCAATAGGGAAACCATGGCTGTGAGATGCAGTTTGGGAGGCGTGAGCGTAAGGGCTGGTCTAGCTATTCTCCCTTTTGCTGTGCATCCATCTGGCCAGCAGGGGGCAATACAAGGTAGAGTTTGCAAAGTCATCACCGGAGTGGGTTTTTTGCACAGGCTTCCGCTTGGCCTGGATATGCCAGGAGCTGAAAATCTGCCAGCCGGGGAGAGAGAGAAGTCTGGCTGCTGTTTGCCTTCTGCGATCAGCCTTCTCCTGGTGCTTCATTATCTTTGCAGCAGGGGGAGTGAGGGAATTGAGCCCCTGCAGGTCTTCAGCAGCTGAGGCAGGAGAGAGAACCACCTCCTTTCATCCGCCTTGGGAGAGCATTCCAAAGCCAGCAGGTCCTCCGCCAAAGGCAGTAGGGTATTGAGGAAGGGCTGCATCAGCTGTCTTTTGACCTTGCAATGGCCAGGCCCACCAGTTGCTCCTGTCAATGTTCTTTGCTGGAGCTGCCCAATGCACATCCAATGCCATTCTCCCAGTAAGGGCAGGGGTCCCCCAGTTTTGGGTGCTCCTCTCTGTCCCCCCCCTCCCCAAAAAAAAAAAAAAACAGGCAAGAAGCCAGAAAAAAAGCACGATGTGCCTCCTTGACCCAAAAGAGACGTGGCGCTGGTGGCAGGGGTGATGCTGTTTTTTGGGCAACACCTCTGTGACAGAAGTTAATGAACATCAGATCTTTTCAGTTATGCAGCCACCTAAAGCAAAATAAACAAATGAATGAGGCTGAGACAAACGGGGGTCCAAGACAAAGTTGTTGATTACCCAAGGGCGGTGGGGGGAAGGTGAGCAGGAATGCACAGGAACACAGTTCCAGCTAGCTTGGTGTTGGGGTGTGGCCTAATATGCAAATGAGTTCCTGCTGGGCTTTTTCTACAAAAAAAAGCCTGCCCAAGGGAAATTTGGGGGGAGGGACAACTCTGAAACAAGGACAAGCTGGATTTAGAGGACTGAGGCTATTTGAATTATGTATATAAGGACCAAGGCAAATAGCACTGGGTATTCCTGCTCGGGTGATAGTTCTACTGTTTGAGGCCAACAAGGATGTGGAGGTGACTTCCCATTGGCTTGCCATTCAGATATGATTTCTGCACAGAACCACCTTTCCTCTTCTCACATGAGCTCACCAGCCCTCTGGTGGCCCAGGGGGGTAGTGGCCATGTGGTACTGGGGAAATGGTACGGATGTGGGCGGGACTTACACAGATGCTCATCTTTCCATCCCCATAGCATGCAGAGGCATGTTGACTGTGAGCTTCCCCTAAAGATAGTTCTAAACCAGGTTTGGAAAAGGTGTGGGGGCAAAACAAGTGCACGTTCAGAGGTGACATAGAGTTCTAGAGTTTGGGTGACACTGCTGAGAAGGCCTGTCCCTATTCCAGGTTTCCACTGCTTAATTTCAGAAAGTGGAACACACAAAGCAGGGCCTCCAGATAACTATAGCAGTTGGGCAGGTTCGTAAGGGAGTAAATGATCCTTCCACTGTGTAGATTGCAAACTGAATAGGGTTTTGAATGTCAAGCCTTGAAGAAGAAGAAGAAGAAGAAGAAGAAGAAGAAGAAGAAGAAGAAGAAGAAGAAGAAGAAGAAGAAGAAGAAGAAGAAGAAGAAGAAGAAGAAGAAGAAGAAGAAGAAGAAGAAGAAGAAGAAGAAGAAGAAGAAGAAGAAGAAGAGGAGGAGGAGGAGGAGGAGGAGGAGGAGATTGGATTTATATTCTGCCCTTCACTGTGCAGATAAGCCAACTGGAGTAATATAATCCTGTATGCGTGATCTCTATTCTTCATTTATTCTTGGGTTCAGATCATGCATCCAGGAGTCTTCAAGAGTGTACCCTGTGCCCATGAGATTCTCATACATGTGAAGGATGTGACTCTGGAGCCCATGGGTTTGACCCTGATTTTACCCTCCAGATGATCATTCCTACACCAGTGGATCAATGAATGGGTCTAGAGTCTACCATAGATCAATTTCCACGTGGGCTTTCAATGGGTGTTTCTGGACCTATCGTGAATTGTCCTGCTGGCACCTCAAACAGTTTGGCTTTTTAAAGAGAAGAATGGAAAAACTTAAAGAGAAGAATGGAAAAATGGGATTGTGCATTTAGCTCCTTTGAGGGGCTGAAAGCTCGTAGTGTTCTGATGGATGGCAGTTCTTAACAGAGTTTTGTTCACCTCTCCTGGTTCCTCCCCAGCAGTTCATGTTTTAAAAGAAGGAAGACCACAATTCTGTGACTACGAACCCATCCCTTTTAAGAAGAAGAAGAAGATATTGGATTTATATCCCACCCTCCACTCCGAAGAGTCTCAGAGCGGCTCACAATCTCCTTTACCTTCCTCCCCCGCAGACACCCTGTGAGGCGGGTGGGGCTGTCCATTTTTGCCAAGTGGCACGTTGGGTCAGGGCTTTTTTTGGTAGCAGGAACTCCTTTGCATTTTAGGCCACACGCCCCTGATGTAGCCAGTCCTCCGGGAGCTTACAGGGCTCTTAGTTTAGGGCCTAATGTAAGCTCCAGGAGGAATGGTTACATCAGGGGGTGTGGCCTAATACGCAAAGGAGTCCCTGCTACCAAAAAAAAAAAGACCTGCGTTGGGCGCACTCAATGCAGGTTCTTATCCAAAGGGTGACAACAAAGGGAATTTGTCCTTTGGTAACAGTGCTTTGGGGGCAGGAGAAGAGCAATGGTACTTTTTCCTGAGTTTTTTTTTTTAATAGATTCTCTTGCAATTAAAAGAAAAGTAATTTGACCTCTTGGAGCTCCCTGACCATGTAATTCGTTAGATCTGAGTGCGCTTGGAGACAGAAATGTTTGCATCTTCAGAAAAAACTGCTGTCAGATGCTCTAAGCCCTGGAGAGAGAACAGGACATCAATCTAATGAAGCAATAAAACTCATAAAGAAGAGTGTCTCTCTTCCGTTTGGATTGAACGCAACCTCCCCAAATGGAATTTTGTTTTCCGCCCAAACTTTCATCCAGCTTGCCAAAGGCAAATGCAGCCTCGAAAATTCGACTCACCTCCAAGGGGAACTGGTCTGCGTTCCCCACCCCCACCCGTCCCACCTCCCACCCCCAGCAGGCAGTCTGGGAGAGCGAGGACAAATGCTTAGGGAGAATGCCATCAAGACCTGGGAGAGAGAGTCATCCACAATTCCCCTGGCTGAACAGAATTTCCATTAATAGAGATTCGGAATGCATGTCCAAAAATAGCCATTTGTCTGTTGATAAGGGCCAGCTGGCGGCTGCTGCTCCCTGCAGTCAGAGTCCAAACAGAGAGCTCCAAGCACGACTCCTGGACGAGACATGTCGGAACGCCAAGTCCCTTTCACTTTCCTCCACAGCCCCAGCTGGGATCCCTTCCGGGACTGGTATCGGGGCAGCCGCCTCTTTGACCAGTCCTTTGGGATGCCCCTCATCCCTGAAGACTGGTATAAATGGCCTGTGGGGACCACCAGCTGGCCAGGCTACGTCCGCCCACTGGCCAGCGTGAGCCCCGAACAGGGAGCTGCCGGACCCATAGTCGCATCTCCGAACGCCAATCCGGCATACAACCGGGCCCTGAGCCGCCAACTGAGCAGTGGCATCTCTGAGATTCGGCAGACTTCAGACAGCTGGAAAGTGGCTTTGGACGTCAACCATTTTGCGCCGGAGGAACTGGTGGTGAAGACCAAGGATGGGGTGGTGGAGATAACTGGTAAGTTCCATCCCTTGAATAAGTTTTAGATAGGTGCTGACCGCGGCTACGTGAAACTTCTTTTCCCCATTTTTGTCACTCTTTGCTTGTGCATCCTACATCTTAACAGCATGCTAAATTCTTAGGATTCTCATAGGGCAGGTTCTTGAATTCCCATCTTGGGGTGGGGTAGGGGATAGAAACTACACAAGAAGGATCAGATTAAAGGTAGATTCAGTCATGTTATCCCACTCTTCCTCGAAGAAGCTTAGACCAGCATATGAAGTTCTTCCTTCCACCAGTATATATTCTAGTTTTATGGTTTTATTATTGTGTCTTGTGGTTTCTCAACTTGTAATGGCCTATGGCTAGATACAATAAACTATTTGACTGACTGACTGACTGACTGACTGACTGACTGACTGACTGACTGACTGACTGACTGACTGTTATATTTTGACACCAGTCCAGTGAGGAAGGTTGGTCAGATGGAGAGTGTGATAGGCCCAAGGACATCCAATGAGCTAGATGGCTTAGTGGGGATTTGAATCTGCGTCTCACCAGTCCTAGTTTATTTACTTATTTATTGTACTTCATTTATTTTTATTTATTTATTTTATTCAATTTATATCCCGTCCTCCCCGTGAAGCAGGCTCAGGGCGGCTACCCTGCCTTTCTCCCCAACACAGGCTCAAAACAACATACATTGTTCTCCTCTCCTCCCTTTTACCTTCACCCTCTGAGGTAGATTAGAGTTTAGCTGACAGTGCATGACCTTCCCGAGGTCAACCAGCAAGTTTCCATGGCAAAGTGGGAACTAACACCCGAGTCTCCTGAACCCCTACCATGCTGGCTATTCCGACAGGATAATGCTATACCACACGGATCTAGCACTTTGGGCCAAGCTAGCTGTGATGACATCTGCAGGTCCAATATGGATCTGCTGCCATTTTAAAGCCTAACATGGCTGGCTGAAAAGTGTGCTACAATACAGCAGAACAAGGCAACCTTGTCCCCCCGCATGCCATTTCAAGCTCTGAAAAGACAGCACCTTCCCCCCACAGCTGTTTTGGCACTTGAAAAGGTGCGTGGGAGGGGAACTTTAGCCCAATGCACTGTGGACCCAATCAGATTCAGGCTCTCACTGTATTTTGAAATTACTTTAAACGGAGTTGGCGTCCCTGTGTCAGATGCAGGGATGCTGCAATGTCTAGTCTGGCTCCCAAAATCTCCAGGTATTTTCCAACCCGGAGCTGGCTACATGAGTCAGCTGACAAAGGCAGGGCTTTTTTTGTAGCAGGAACTCCTTTGCATATTCAGCCACACACACACCCCGATGTAGCCAATCCTCAAAGAGCTTACAGGGCTCTTAGTGCAGGGCCTACTGTACGCTCCAGTAGGATTGGCTACATCAGGGGTGTGTGGCCTAATATGCAAAGGAGTTCCTGCTACAAAAAAAAAAGCCCTGGACAAAGGTATTTAGAAGTGAGATCCACTTTCAAAAACTGGAAAACCATTGGCCTGCTCAGGGCTTTTCTTTCCTTCTTTCCTTCCTTCCCTCCCTTCCCTTCCCTTCCCTCCCCTCCCCTCCCCTCCCCTCCCCTTTCCCTTTCCTCCCTTCCCTTCCTCCCTTCTTTCTTCTTTCTTCTTCCTTCCTTTCTTTCTTTCAGAGCAGGAACACACAGGAATGCAGTTCTGGCTGGCTTGGCATCAGGGGTGTGTGGCCTAATGTGCAAACAAGTTCCTGCTGGGTTTTTTTGTAGAAAAACTGTGATTAATTGGTTGAATCAGTAGGCCCAGGGCTTTTTTTGTAGAAAAAGCCCAGCAGGGGACTCATTTGCATATTAGACCACACCCCCTGACATCACCATTGTTTTACACAGGGCTTATTGGACCTTTTGGTGCCAGTTTGGTGTGACAGCCAGTTTGGTGTAGTGGTTAAGTACACAGACTCTTATCTGGGAGAATTGGGTTTGATTCCCCACTCCTCTACATGCAGTTGCTGGAGTGACCCTTGGGTCACAGTCACAGTTCTCTCAGAACTCTCTCAGCCCCACCTACCTCCCAGGATGTCTGTTGTGGGTACAGGAAGGGAAAAGAGACTGTAAGCCACCCTGAGGTTCCCAGTGAAGGGCGGGGTATAAATCCAATCTCTTCTTCTTCTCTAAAATGTATTGAACACTGAAAACAGATATGTCTTACCTGGGCCTCAGGTAGCAAGCTTGGGGGGGGGGGGGTAGAATCTTCTGCTGAAGTAGGGTCAGTGAAAAGGGTCAGTGTTTACCATCCTCCAGGTGGGGCCTGGAGATCTCATGGGATTACAACTGATCTCAAAGCAACAGATATCAGTTGCCCTGGAGAAAATGACTACTTTGGAAGGCGGACTCTTTGGCACAATGCCCTATTGAAGTCCCTCCCCTTCCAAACCCTGCCCTCCTCAGGTTCCACCCCCCAAATCTCCAGGGTTTTCCCAAACCAGAGCTGGCAACCCTGGAGTTATAACTCATCTCCAGACAACAGAAATCAGTTCCACAGGAGGAAATGGCTGCTTTGGTGGGTGGACTCTTAGGGATTATAATCCACTCAGGTCCCTCCCCACCCCAAACCCCACCTTCCTTGAGTGCCACCCACAAAATCTCTAGGAATTTCCAAACCCAGACGTTCTAACACTAGTGTTGTGAAGCCAAGGCCCAGCAATGGAGCAGGCCTTGCATGTGGAATCCCAGATCTTCAGACCTGACCAGTTGCCAGTCAGAGTAGTCAATAAAGACTATTTTAAATCGATCAATGAAGCCCAGCATCAGGGGTCATAGGTGGGCCTACTGCTAATCAAGCTGACGTTTTCCAGAGGGAAAGTAGCCCATGGCATGCTGATGCTTTGGTGTTGCCCCCAGAGGGATTTGCTGGGCCCTCACTGACCCAAGGGCAAGTGAGGGCAAGGAGGCACTGCCTTCACTAACCATTCTTGAGACAGGCCACCCTCTCTCCTTCCTGCAGCTCCAGTCAGATGACTTCCAGAGAACACCATTAGGTGTGGTTCTCCAAAGCCAACAAAGAAACACACATAAAAAACCCATCAGGAAGCTTCCTCCCAGCCCCCACCGCCTGGAACCATCTGGATCGCAGTTAGCACATTAGAGTTCTGATTAAAATCAATGAGATTGATCAGGTGCCAAGTCCGTCTGAGCAAATTATGGGGAGGGGAGATGAGGGGGGAGGACTCCAATCACAGCCTCTTCAAGCTGGGCACCAGAAGAGCCCCCTTCCTGCTAAGTAGTGGGTGTCAACTTCATCCCTCCCCCCACTACATTCCCCATCATGAATTATGTAAGGGTTTTCCTCTTGCTCACTTTTTGCTCCCTGAGGGATTTTAATTCTGCTGCTCCTCCCTCTCTCCATCCTGGACTGCCCAGGCAGGGAAGAGGGGGGATCCCAGCCTTTTGAGCATCCATTAGTCTTTCGTTTCCCCACAAGATCCCCCCATCCTCCAGTTCATCCCTCTCTGAAATATTAATGAAGGTCTAAAGTCCATCGATGTGTGGCTGCATAACCATGGCAACCACGATCGGCAGGATGGAGAGGAGGGCGGTTCAGAGGGGAAGGAGACAGCAGTATCTATGACCAGCCTTTATGGAAAAAAACAGCAGCTCCTCTGGGTGTTGCCAACTGACTGGAGGGAGGGGCAGAGAGAAGAGATCCTAGGCTCCTGTGCTTTTCAGCAGCAGTTTGGCCTGCAGAAACCAGGAAGCAAAGCTCCTCAGACCATAGACATAAACCTGAGCAATACAGTAATGTTGGCATAAGGACAGGGGTCATTTTGTAGAAAAATAGGTGGTGGAGCTTATTAGCATAGCTCATTAGCATATGGCACACACACACACCCCAGCAAAAAGCAACCCGATGCAAGAAAGGAGACCCCCCAGGTGAGCGAGGCATGCTTGGGCTGGCTAGATCCAGCCAGTCCAAGTAGACCTTGCTCGCCTGGGGTTCTCCTGGACTGCCTCCCCCCAGTCAAAAGGCCAGCAAGCCACCCGCCACCCCAAATCACATCAGAAGTGCAGAAAGGTGGCGTGGGCTTCTCCAGGGGTTAATGAGGGCTGCTGGGGGCGTGGCAAAGCCCCTGGTGGCTGGCTGCCCGCTCTCCTAACCCAGGGATCATGCAGCTGCACCTACTATTCAATGGACAAGGTAGGTGAGGAGAAAGAGGGGGAACCCTCAGAAAAGGTTCAGGAACTGCGCTCCTGCGAGCGGCCACCTGCTGAATCTGACGCCCACATAAGGAGCTCATGGATGATGATGATGATGATGATGATGATGATGATGATGATGATGATGATGATGATGATGATGATGATGAAGAAGAAGAATAATTGTCACAGTCAGATATTTGACTGGTAAGACAGTATTCTGCTGTTTCAGATCTAGCCAAGTTCTTGGGAACTGCCGATATATCTTCACAGGATTCCTGCTATTCCAAGCAACAAGGTTTTCCAGTGTGCATGAGCATACAGGCACATCACTCAGACACCACACGCAAAAGCCATCTCCAGGCAGGCTCCCATTTTTATGGCCTTTTATCAGTGTGCTCGCCCTGACCTGGATGGCCAAGACTAGCTCAGCCTTGTCAGATCTCGGAAGCGAAGCAGGGTCAGTCTCGTTTGGATGGATACTGCTGAGGAACACCAGGGCTCTGACACAGAGCCAAATGATGGCCGACCACCTCTGAGCTTCTCTTGCCTTGAAAACCCTGTGGGGTCACCATAAATGGGCTGTCACTTGATGGCACCTTACATGCACCTACTATTCAATGGACAAGGTAGGTGGGGAGAAAGAGGGGGGACCCTCAGAAAAGGTTCAGGAACTGCGCTCATGTGCATCAGCTACATCAGTAGGGAAATATTATCTCTCTGTGTCGGTATATTTGTCTCTCTCTCCATCCATCCATCCAGGGCTTTTTTTGTAGAAAATGCCCAGCAAGAACTCATTTGCATATTAGGCCACATCTTTTGTCATCATTGTGTCATAGGAGTTTTTGTAAACTCCTATTTAGCATATATAGCATATTAGGCTGCACAAGCCAGCCAGAACTGCATTCCTGTGTGTTCCTGTTTTTAAAAAGTCATCTACCTACCTATCTATCATCTACCTACCTACCTACCTATCTACCTATCTATCTACTTTTCTTCCTGATGGTTTTCCTGCCTCCACTTAATCTTCCTTGTGAGGATGGGTTAGGCTGAGAGATTGTGAAATCCCCAGTGCCATCTGGCAAGCTTCCATAGTTGAGTGAGGATTTGAATCCTGTTGTCCAAGGTCCAAGCCCAGTGCTCCAATCTCTATGCCGCATGAATCCTCACAGGTGCCAATAAACTGAAGGAAGCTGCATATACTTTGAAGCATTCGAGGAAAACTTGTAATTAAATCAAAAGTCGAAAGCAGAGAAACTCAGAAGAAGAGTTTGACCGATTTCGCACTCAGCTTACCCCGCGGTCACGTTCCTCTTCTCTGTGCAGCGTCCGTCGGATTTCCCACTATCTGCACCGGAGTTATAGGAAGCATCGCGGCTTTCGCGCAGCAAACAGAAACCACTAAAAACCAGTTTCTGTTTGCTGCGCGAACGCCGTAACACTTCCTGTAACACCGGCGCAGATAGTGGAAATTCGACGGACGCTGCACAGAGAAGAGGAACGTGACCATGGGGTAAGCTGAGTGCAAAATCAGTCTTAGTTTTATACCCTGTCCTTCACTACCCAAAAGAGTCTTGGAGCAGCTTACAATCTTCTTCCCTTCCTCTCCCTACAACAGACACCCTGTGAGGTAAGTGCGGCTGAGAGAGCTCTGAGAGAACTGTTATTGAGAGAACAGCTCTGAGAGAACGTGTGACTGACCCAAGGTCACCCTACAGACTTCATATGGAGGAGTGAGGAATGAAACCCAGTTCTCCAGATTACAGTCTGCCACTCTTAACCACTACATCATGCCAAGCTGACTCTCAGGGCACTCCTAGACCGGATGAAGCTAACGACCTGTCAGTCTAGTGCTGAAGAGCAATTATTATTGGGGGGGGGGGCATCGGTTGCTCCATTCACAGCATCTGCACCATTTTCTCCTCTAGGTAAGCATGAGGAAAGACAAGATGAGCATGGGTACATTTCCAGATGTTTCACCAGAAAATACACGTAAGTAGGGTGGATGGAGAAAGAAGACGGCCTTTATCGTTCTACCAGAACTGGAAGGATCCAGGGTGGACTTCTGGTGGGAGGAGAGGGGTCATGCCTTCCACCAACAGCTTCTATTTCTGTTCACTCCACTTCCAGGAACATATTTTCCTGATGGGAGGACCAGATTTCCCCATTTTCATTCCTCTACATTTTAGTATATAAAGGTAAAAGTAGTCCCCTGTGCAAGCACCAGTCGTTTCCGACTCTGGGGTGACGTTGCTTTCACAACGTTTTCATGGCAAACTTTTTAAGGGGTGGTTTGCCATTACCTTCCCCAGTCATCTACACTTTCCCCCCAGCAAGCTGGGGACTCATTTTACCAACTTCAGAAGAATGGAAGGCTGAGTCAACCTTGAGCCAGCTACCTGAACCCAGCTTCTGCCAGGATCGAACTCAGGTCATACATACTGTATAATTGTCCTGACCTGGATGGCCCAGGCTGGCCTGATCTTGTCAGGTCTCAGAAGCTAAGCAGGGTCAGACCTAGCTAGTATTTAGATGGGACATTTCCAAGGAATACCAGGGACATGAGGTGGAGGCAGGCAATGGCAAGCCGTCTCTGAGTGTCTCTTGCTTTGGAAACCTGTCAGGGCTGTCATAAGTCAGCTGTCCTCTGACAGCAAAAAGGAAAAGGTTGACAATCTGTATCTGGGACAATTAGCATATCATTCCACTTCTCTTTTTAACAGAGCAATCTGAGGTAGGGTCACTCCAATCTAAACAGTGTGAAACCAGTGAGCCTAAACTGGAACAACTCTATATAGCAGGGGTGGCCAACGGTAGCTCTTCAGATGTTTTTTGCCTCCAACTCCCATCAGTCCCAGCCAGCATGGCCAATGGCTGGGGCTGATGGGAGTTGCAGGCAAAAAACATCTGGAGAGCTACCGTTGGCCACCCCTGCTATATAGGATGGCCCTGTAATACTGGATTAAGCAGGAGAATTCCTACTTTTAATTCTGGAACCAGATCATGTTTTCGGCTTCTTCTGAACATTTGTATGCAGATATCACACCACCCTTGTTACTAATGCTCACAGTTAAAACACAGCAAGAAAACAATTCTCATGTGATAGCCAGATTCTATGTTGTTTTACCGATTCACATTTCTGTTTCTGCACAGAGGTACACACAGCAACAAAACAGAAACCCTGATACCACTGGATGTACTTTGATATTAAGGGGTGTTTTTCTTTTGCAGTTGTTGATGAAACACTGCGCCATAAAACAAAAGAAACCTCACAACATGATCACATCAAGATTGCTCTCTTTGAAGTGTACGCCTGTATGCGTTGGTAATGCAAAGGGTATGGAGATAAACTGATGAAGCTGAAATTTGGAGTGAACTGAGCACGTGAAGCCCTTGACAACATCCAGTTTTTAAGATATGAAAGAAAAGAGGCTTCCTAATGTAGTATTTCCGCATCAGAAAGGAGAACAGAACTCCACAACCCAGGGAGAAATTTGGATGAGGAGAATTTCAGAAACATCCTCAAGTTTACTTAAGTGTTTGGATTAGAAATAATTTTGTGATCTGGAACAAAAAATCCTAATTAATTTCACTTAGCCTGAATGTTGCCGTCCAGTTACTTGATTGATTAGTTAATCGATTGATTGATTAGTAATTTTTTTTTATTTGCAAATACAGACACTTTCTACACAACATTCCAGGGAGGGAGGGAGGCACCTTCCAGAGTCTTCTCATTCCATTCTTGTTTACTGTTTCCCCCCATCATTTCAGACTTCCTCCTGGTATTGATCCTGCCGCAGTCCGCTCCACTCTTTCCCCAGATGGCACACTGACCGTGGAAGCCCTGCTGCCCAAACCAGCCATTCAGTCTGCAGAGATCAAGATCCCCGTCACCTTTGAGGCCCATGCCCTGATCCCCCCATCAGAAGCCAAGAAGCCCGAGGAGGCAACCAAGAAATAACTGGTCTCTGGAGATCTGCAACTTGAAAAAAGAGTATTTCAGATCCTCACCGATTCCTTTTATAAAGTGTTTTCTGTATCTGCTCCACGTCACAAAATTACTTTGTCAAATTTCCCCGTGGTTCATTTAAAAAAAATATATTTTGTGCCCCGCAACTTTTGGCTTTTGGGATCAAGCCAGCAAAGCAGCAACTGTTCCAGACTGACATAGCCTCCTTTTATCTGTTGGGCCTCAAATTCTTTCCAATTTGCTTTGGAAGGATCACTCCCAGAGGGTCCAGGACAGAGATCAGGATCCAGAGAGGATAATTGCCAAATGCCCTGAGTGTGGGGTGGAGGTGGTGGTAAAGCCCAGCAAGTTCTCCCATCTTGGAACCTGCTCTGAAGGTACAAATGAAGCTGGCTGACTCAGAGCCAGACAATGTGCAGAGGGTCCAGTAAAGGAGAGATTTCCCATCCACCTGTTCCCTAAGATCTTTGTAACCGGAGATGTCAAGGAATGACCTTCTACACATAAGGGCATTGAGTCCTTCAAGGTTCACTTTTCCTACGCGTTAATCTCACAAGAATGCAAAAAGTCATGGTAGACGAAACAAGAGAATGATTGTCACCATCACTGACAACTCCCGGAACAGGGGTAGCCAAACTGTGGCTCGAGAGCCACATGTGACACTTTCCCACATATTGTGCGGCTCTCCAAAGCCCCCCCCACACACACACACATCCTGTCAGTCAGCTTGGAGAAGGCATTTCTCTCTTTAAATCATTTCTCCATAGGCTTGCCAATCCCCAGGTCCCAGCAGGAGTTCTTCTGCTTTCCCAGGCTCCTTCCCGCCCCCAGTCAGCTGGCCGGTGGGGAGAAGCCACACCCCCAGAGGACCATGTGCCTTTGCACCTCCAGAGGCTTCAGTCTCCGATTGAAAGGCTCCCTCTTGAGATGGTGTGTCTGTGTTACTTGGAAGAAGTTGGCAGCAACCCATGAGTAAAGAGGCCATTCCCTCGCTTCAGAGTCCCCAGAAACGGCGAGGGGGGGGGGGGAGGGAAATTTCTGCTGAACACTTCATTATTCCCTATGTGGAGATCGATTCTCATAGGGTATAATGGGGAATTGATCTGGAGGTTTCGGGGGCTCTGGGGGAGCTGTTTTATGAGGTAGAGGCACCAAATTTTCAGTATAGTATCTAGTGCCTATCCCCAAAGTACCCCCCAAGTTTCAAAAAGATTGGACCAGGGGGTCCAATTCTATGAGCCCCAAAAGAAGGTGCCCCTATCCTTCATTATTTCCTATGGAAGGAAGACATTTAAAAAGGTGTGCTGTCCCTTTAAATGTGATGGCCAGAACTCCCTTGGAGTTCAGTTATGCTTGTCACAGCCTTGTTCCTGGCTCCACCCCCAAAGTCCCCAGATATTTCTTGAATTGGACTTGGCAACCCTACTTCTCCAAGCCAAGCCAGCCAGCAGCTTGGAGAATGCATTAAAAGTTGCTTTCTTTCCACCTCTCCCTCCTCCACCCCCATCTATTTGCCTTCCTTCCTGTCTTGCAGCTCTCAAACATCTGACATTCATATCTTCCAGTTCTCAGACATCTTACATTTATTCTGTGTGGCTCTTACATTAAGCAAGTTTGGCCACCCTCGTCCCAGGAGCATTTGGGGCTGGAGCCTTGAGAGGGGCAGCATCCCTAATGCTGTGGGCAGGGTCACAGAGATTTGGGGAAGTTCCTAGAGAGTAGCAGATGCTGTGACCTACTTCTCCATTTCTCCTCCCACTGCTCCATCAATAGACTACAGGGGCAGGAGGTTGCCTACCGTGAACTGACAACTGAGCTCCCTAGACCAAGACTTCATTCATTCATTCATTCCTATACTACCTTTCTCTTCCCAATGGGTTTCCACAGCTGCTAACGTCAATCTCCTTTTCTTCATATTATCCTCACAACAAGCCTGTAAGGTAGATTAAGCAGAGAGTTTATGACAAGCCCACGGTCACTCAGCGAGTTTCCACGGTAGAGTGGGGATTTGAACCTGGATCTCCTGGATCCTAGTGTAGTGCTCCAACCACTACACCACACCAGCTGTCTTTAATAGTACACTTGGCTCCCAAGGTCACCCTCATCTCCAGCTGGCAGTGGCTCTCCAGGGACTCGGTCAAAGAAAGGACCTTTCCAATACCTATGATTTCATGGATGGTCATCTGACAGCAATGCTGATTCTGTGAACTTCAGCAGATCATGAAAAGGAGGGTGGAGGGTGGTACTTGTGATTTTCCTGCATTGTGGACTAGATGGTTGGACTAGATGACCCTGGAGGTTCCTTCTAATACCTGCCAACGTTCCCTCTAAGCTGTTGAGTCTTGTGAGCAAAAAAATCTACTTCATGAGCTACTGGCATGAATGTTGTGAGCTACTGCTGTGGCCTGGTCTGCTCCCAGATCCTAAGTAGCCAACAATCCCACAAGGCTGTTAGACGACCCTTCTCAGGAACAAAGAAGCTCACACTTTTTCTTCGTAGCAATATGTTTCCATCCCTCTAGGTCTTTCAACCCTTTCACACTCTTTTCTTGGATGGAAGTTCTTCCCAATGCTGGCCAATAAAGGAACATTTGAAGTAGGTCTATACACTATTTGTGTTTCCCCTCCTCAGTCCTGTACCACCCAACAACTATGGACGGTTGGTTGTTTTTGTGGCCTCCTGGGTGTGGGGGTGTCATCAAGTACCTGGAAGGGAACAGAAATTGGATTAGTTGATCGTAACTTATCTAGATCTGTTTCAGCAATGCTGAAGGCAGGCCTTGAATTCAGCGGGAGCTCACAGGAGTGCAGCTCCGGAACCTTTGTGATGGCCCCTCCTCCTCCTTTCAACCTACCTGGTGCTTTTAATAGTAGGTGCAGCTACATAACAATCCCTGGATTAGGAGAGTAGGCAGGCAGCCAGCCACTAGGAGCTTTGCCACACCCCCAGCAGCCCTCATTAACCCCTGGAGAAGCCCACGCCACCCTTTCTCCACTTCTTCTGTAATTTTGGGGGCTGATGGCTTGCTGGCCTTTTGACTGGGGGGGGGAGGGGCAGTCAAGGAGAGCCCCAGGTGAGTGAGGCCTGCTTGGGCTGGCTGGATCTCTAGCCAGCCCAAGCAGGCCTCGCTAGGCTTGCCAATCCCCAGGTCCCAGCGGGGGGTCTTCCACTTTCCCAGGCTCCTTCCCACCCCCAGTCAGCTGGCCAGTGGGGGGAAGCCCCGCCCCCAGAGGACCATTTGCCTTTCCACCTCCCGAGGCTTCAGTCTCCGATTGAAAGGCTTCCTCTTGGGATGGTGTGTCTGTGTTACTTGGAAGAAGTTGGCAGCAACTCGTGAGTAGAGAGGCCAATCCCCTGCTTCAGAGTCGCCAGAAAGAGGGGAGGGAGGGAAAGTCTGCTGAACACTTCATTATTCCCTATGTGGAGATCCTTGGCTGAAGGATTCTGGAGGGTGGCAACTCTCTTAAGGAAGTTTAGAATAATCGCACCTCGAGAAAATCTCATAGGAAACAGCCATCATATTCTCTTGTTTGTTTACTTCATTTATCATCCACCTTCTTCCATGAGACCCAAAGCAGATGACAAAATTATAAAAAAAAACCCACTGCAAAAGGCCAGTAAACAGGGTAAGGAAATTAGATTATACAATTAAAACTCAATAAAAAATGAAAGCAATATAATGCAATAAGCTGGATTTAGCCATCAGAGAACAACAAAACACAGGACAGAACATTTAATAAATAATGCAGCATGAAGGAGGAGGGAGAAGAAAACTGCCTACGATATTCACAGGCAATTAAAATCACAGTTCTATCAACTTTTTCAGAAGGTCCCCTCCTGCACAATTCCATGTTGTTGGTGGAAAGTGTCATCAAGTTTCAGTCAACTTACGGTGACCCCTTAGGGTTTTCAAACCAAGAGATGAGCAGAGGTAGTTTGCCACTGCCTCCCTCTGCGTAGCAACCGTGGTCTTCCTTGGGGGGGTGTCTCCCGTCTGGGATATTTGGGGCTAGAGTGGGATATCTAAAAAGGTAAAGGTAGTCCCCTGTGCAAGCACCAGTCATTTCCGACTCTGGGGTGACGTCGCATCACGACATTTTCATGGCAGACTTTTTACGATGTGGTTTGCCTTCTCCAGTCTTCTACACTTTCCCTCCAGCAAACTGGGTACTCATTTTACTGACCTCGGAAGGATGGAAGGCTGAGTCAACCTTGAGCCAGCTACCTGAACCCAGCTTCCACCAGGATCAAACTCGAGTTGTGAGCAGAGCTTGGATTGCAGTACCATACCAAACCTTTAATGAAGAAGATGAAGATATTGGATTTATACCCCACCCTCCACTCCGAAGAGTCCCAGAGCGGCTCGCAATCTCCTTTGCCTTCCTCCCTCACAACAGACACCCTGTGAGGTGGGTGGGGCTGAGAGGACTCTCACAGCTGCTGCCCTTTCAAGGACAGAGTCTCAGAGCAGCCTACAATCTCCTTTATCTTCTCCTCCCACAACATTCACCCTGTGAGGTGGGTGGGGCTGAGAGGGCTCTCACAGCAGCTGCCCTTTCAAGGACAGAGTCTCAGAGCAGCCTACAATCTCCTTTATCTTCTCCTCCCACGACATTCACCCTGTGAGGTGGGTGGGGCTGAGAGGGCTCTCACAGCTGCTGCCCTTTCAAGGACAGAGTCTCAGAGCAGCCTACAATCTCCTTTATCTTCTCCTCCCACAACATTCACCCTGTGAGGTGGGTGGGGCTGAGAGGGCTCTCACAGCAGCTGCCCTTTCAAGGACAGAGTCTCAGAGCAGCCTACAATCTCCTTTATCTTCTCCTCCCACAACATTCACCCTGTGAGGTGGGTGGGGCTGAGAGGGCTCTCACAGCAGCTGCCCTTTCAAGGACAACCTCTGCCAGAGCTATGGCTGACCCAAGGCCATTCCAGCAGCTGCAAGTGGAGAAGTGGGGGATCAAACCCGGTTCTCCCAGATAAGAGTTCGCACATATGGCATAACAGCTTCAAATAAAAATACACATAATATAAAAATTTAAACATTGGAGATAAAATCAAAATGAAACCGAGCTTACAGATGCATTCATACATGGCCAGATTTAAATTTAAGGATGTCAGCCAAAAATTTTGCCACAGCCTCGCTAACCTCCCCCTCAGGATTGCAGTACTGCTTCATGGGGCTACTAAAATTCCATGATACTACATACTTCTTCCATTGTATTGGTTGGGAAAGAAGAAACATCCCTTTGTGTTGGATCCAAGTGATGAAAGGAAGGAGGATCACCAGCAATCCTATGGAGATGATGGGATCAGCCTGGTCAGAAGTAGGGTTTCCATCTCTAGGATGGGAAATATCTAGAGATGTTGGGGGTGGAGCCTGGGGAAAGCAGGGTTTGGGGAGGGGTGGGACCTCAGTGGAGTATAATGCCATAGAGCACATCCAACAAAGCTTCCATTTTCTCCAGGGGATCTTGGTTATTTGGAGATCAATTGCAATATTGGGAGATCTCCAGGTGTGCCCTGGAGGCTGGCAACACTAGACAAAAGTCATGTAGGACAGGGGCTGTTTTAAGAAGGGGGATTTGGTGAGAGTGAATGAAAAAATCTGACTGGATCCAAGTCATTGTCAAGATGGCAAATGTGACAATCAGGAAATTCTGCAACTGCATGAAGAAGGAAGAAGAATGCAGATTTATATCCCACCCTTCTCTCTGAATCAGAGATTCAGAGCGGCTTACACTCTCCTATATCTTCTCCCCCCCACAACAGACACCCTGTGAGGTGGGTGGGGCTGAGAGGATTCTCCCAGATAAGAGTCCACACACTTAACCACTACACCAAACTGGCTCGCTCTGGCTCATGAAAGGTTCTGCATGAATCTACCTAGAATATGAGAGAGGAGCTGCAAGGGCCACGTGCGTTTTCTTTTGGATCTATCAGTTTAGGTCTGCCTCATTTTGGCTGCTGTCACGGAGGATTGTTTTAAAGCTGTTTTTATGCTGGTTAAATACCAATTCATGCGAAAATAATGTGAACGATACATTCGTTCTAACCAGAGAAAAATTCAGCAGGAGGGATGGAAAAAAAGAAAGAAAATGATGCGGAAATAAAAGACTGTCGGATTTGTTTCTCACAAGGGAGTCGTGAGAAACAAAGGATGTTCAAGTGGAACCAGCAAAAGCTTTTGAAACTTGAGCCCATTTCAGACATTCAGTTCTGGCACACAAACTACAGGTAATGGAAGTGATCTCTATCTGTGATCTTCCTGAGAGCCAGTGCGGTGTAGTGGTTAAGAGTGTCAGACCCAGGGGTTTTTTTGTAGCAGGAACTCCTTTGAATATTAGGCCACACACTCCTGATGTAGCCAATCCTCCTGGAGCTTTCAGCAGACCCTGTAATAAGAGCCCTGTAAGCTCCATGAGGATTGGCTACATCACAGAGGTGGGCCTAATATGCAAAGGAGTTCCTGCTATAAAAAAGATCCTGGTCAGACCAATATCTGTGAGACCAGGGTTCGAATCCCAATCATGAAAGCTTGCAGGGTGACCTTGGACCAGTCACACACTCTCAGCCTAACCTACCTCACAGAGTTGCTGGGAGGACAAAATGGAGGTGAGCAGAACGCTGTAAGTTGCTTTGGGTCCCCACTGGGGAGAAAGGTGGGGTATAGTTGAATCAAACAAACAAAATAATGTGTAGATGACATTTTGTGTGTATAGGGTATGTGTAGATGACATTTTGTGTGTATTGGGTAACACAAGCACATTTTTTGATGTGTGCACAGCTTTGGCACATGCCAATTTGTACCCTAAAAAACCCATATTGTTCAGTTTGTGTCTTTTGATGCTAAAGAACACTTTTTGGTTTCTTTATTTCATTTTTCCACACATAGGCTTACATTTTATCTTCACTCATCCTCCATTTTATCCTATTCCAACACTAGGACACTCGTCCAGCTGCTCTGCCAAGCTGGTGTCACTGGATCCAACCCATTGTCAAGATGGCAGATGTGTAAATCAGGAAATCCTGCAACTGCATGAAAAGTTCCACAATTCTCTTAAAATGGTGACTGCCTATATCAGGGGGATCATGGGTAATGGGGTGCTTCCATTACATGTGGTTGGTGCAGCAAACTGAAAAGGGCTTAAGTCTCCTCGCTGTGGAACAGATATGCCCAAAGCTCTCAAGAACAGAAGGATTCTAGTAGCTCACCTCATGTTCAAATTACATAGGTGTGCTAAGAACATCAATGACCACAAAGACAACTTCCCCCACTTCCATGAACGAACCTTACTATCATTCACAAGTTATGGTTCTTCTGCTTGATATATCACCGCACTCCTTTAGGCTCTACAGGAGAAGATATACCCTAATCTACCTGTTCCCTGATGCTGGCCCATATTACCCTACAGCTAGATATAAATGCAGGTCTATAGGAATCCTTCTACCCAGGGATCCCCTGTCTTTTTAAGCCTGTGGACACCTTTGGAATTCTGACTAAGGTTGCCAGGTCTGTGTTGGAAAATAGCTGGAGACCCTGAAGGAGCATCTGGGAGAGGGCAGGGTTTGGGGAGGGACTTAGGATGCCATAAAGTATACGCTTCTTAGCAGCCATTTTCTCCAGGGGAGCTGATCTCTGGCAGCTGAAGACTAGATCAGTTGTAAAAGCGGGAGATTTCCAGGCCCCACCTGGAGATTGGCAGTCCTACATTTCTGACACAAGGTGATGGGCACAACCACAAAACGGCTGCCACAGAATGCAAACCCAACCCTAAAATGTTAGGGAGCAAGGTTATGTGTAACTCTTAGTGATAACCCTTCATCATTTCAGGCAGAAGCACTGTTGAACATGATACCTTTTAATCTGCACAGCCAATCAGATCTCCAATATCTGGTCAGAAGCCCTGCTGATCAAAAGCCGCACTAATTTTCCTAAAAACACTTGGTGGGTGCCAGGAAAGGTGTTGGTGGGTACCCTGCTGGGGAACCCTCTATGTCCCATTTCCGTTAGGGAAGAGGAATATGATCAGTTAACACCACGTTGGGGAACCCTGTTCCAGCCTGTCCTAATGCAATTTTCTCCACCTCCCTCCCAGACCTCTACTGTCCCATGACTCTGATAGAGTGAACTATTGTCCATTTCACCAAGAAGCAGAGAAGAGGCTATGGTGAAAGAAATCTGCATTAGTGAAGCTGAGGGAGTTTGCCTTGCATACTGATGGAAGAGGCTAAAAGGTGTGGGGAAGGCATTCCTAAATGTGAGCCAAAGATGTGGGGGAAATGGTGGCTGGACTTGAAAGCTACATTTCAAAGAGAATGCAACCATTTCTGATGATGCAAATACATAGGAAGATTGCAACAGGATGGTAAAACCACCTCCTTCCCAAATCAAATAAAACAGAAGTTCCGTGATGCCTTAAAGGCTAACAGCATTTCTTTCAGCATGAACATTTGAGAATCATGGCTCATTTTTCCAGCTATATGAAAGACCAAACTATTGGTTCATTTTGCAACAACAGACTTGCACACCTATCCCTTTGCAATCCTTCCCCGACAGCAATCAGAGAACTTTAAAAACCTAATACAAGAGCACTGGAAGCTGCCTCTCTTTTGTGCACACGAACACTACAGCAGCAGCAAGAGAGAGCCTTGCTTTACTCTGAACAGCAGGAGTTCAGACTGACGGACCTGGGTGTGATCGAATTGCAGATAATTCTCAAGAGCCCCTAAGAGGAGGGGGAGGGCTTAAATCAGCCCTGAGCCATGGTCCTTATATGGTTACAGCCGCCAGGCATCCAGGAGCCTCTGTAGCATTTGGAATTTGAGGCATGGGAGATAACACGGGCATACAAAAACAGACAAAGCCAGCGGGTGGGATTGTTATGCATCATGCTCAAAAGAATGCTCAGGGCCATGCACCAAGCTGGTGTCAGGTGAATTGCCTGGTTCTGAGTCCAGTTTGGTGCTGTACGGTTCCTGGGGATGCTAGGGACTAGGCATGTTTCTGTGCATGTATGTATGAGAGAGAGAGAGAGAGAGAGAGAGAGAGAGAGAGAGAATCTTTGTTTTCTCACTCCAGCATGCATGTGTGCATGGAAGGAGGAGGAGAGGGTTTGCTTACTTATTCATCTTTGCATTTCCCTCCTTGAGCTGATCTGCATGGCCAAGGCTTGCCCAGTCTCATTAGATCTCAGCTGCTAAATAGGTTTGGCCTTGGTTAGTACTTGGATGGGAAACCACCAAGGAAGTTGAAGGTTTGTGTTGCAAGGGCAAGCAATGGTAAAACAACTCTGATTGTCTCTTGCCATGAAAACCCGATGATGAGTTGCCAGAAGTTGGCTGAGACTTGAGGGCACTTTCCGCCACATCTTCTTCACTCCAGAGACCCTGGGAGCTGACCCGCAACCTCCTGTCATCTCTACAGAGGGATGCATCTTTGAATTCAGGAGGGTGGATGGCCACAATGAAGATTCGGGACAATCATTTCTGCAGGAAAATGGTGCTAACGGGCTGGGAAAGGATTCTGTGACAGAGGGAGAAGAAAAACTCAAACACTCAGACCTTTGGGCTGAGGAGGAATTGGCTGGCTCTTTACTTGGATTAGGACAAAATGGGTTGGCAACAGGCAGACCTTTCCCCCAAATGCACTCAACAATCCTTGGGGCTATGACAATGAAGAGCTGGTTCCTGCTCTTTCTTTTTTTAAGGGACAAAATGTTTCTAAGGAAGAGTTTCCTCACGGGGAGCGAATGAGCAGAGGAAGTCATAGAAACATAGAGTTGTTGGATGGGACTTCCAGGGTCATCTAGTCCAACCCCCTGCACAATGCAGGAAATTCACAAATACCTGCCCCCCACACACACACCCAATGACACCTGCTCCATACACAGAAGATGGCAGAAAAACAAAACAAAACTCCAGGATCCCTGGCCAAACTGGCCTGGAGAAAATAGCTTCCTGACCCTAAAGTGGTGATTGGCATTTCCCTAGGTGTGTAAGAAGGGACCACGAGAACTAAGCACTGATGCAACCACTCCTGCCTCCCTTCTCTTGATCAGCCCAAGTTCACAGAATCAGCATTTCTGTCCAATAGCCATCTAGCCTCTGTCTGAAAACCTCCAAAGAAGGAGATCCCACCACCTCCCGAGGAAGCCTGTTTCACTGAGGAACTGCTCTGTCAGGAAGTTCCTCCTAATGTTGAGCTGGAAACTCTTTTGATTTAATTTCAACCTGTTGGTTCTAGTCCAACCTTCTGGGGCAACCAAAAAGAACTCTGCACCATCCTCTCTATGACAGCCCTTCAAGAATTTGAATCATAGAACACAGAGCTGGAAGGGGCCATACAGGCCATCTAGTCCAACCCACTGCTCAATACAGGATCAGCCTAGAGCAGTGGACCCCAACCTGTTTGGCACTAGGGACCGGTTTTGTGGAAGACAATTTTTCCAGGGACTGGTGGAGGGGACAGGGGCGGTGGTTTCGGGATGATACAATTGTGCACTTTATTTCTATTAGTTTGGTGTGGTGGTTAAGTGTGCAGACTCTTATCTGGGAGAACCGGGTTTGATTCCCCACTCCTCCACTTGCACCTGTTGGAATGGCCTTGGGTCATCCAGAGCTCTGGCAGAGTTGTCCTTGAAAGGGCAGTTGCTGTGAGAGCTCTCTCAGCCCACCCACTTCACAGAGTGTCTGTTATGGGGGAGGAAGGTAAAGGAGATTGTGAGCTAAGGAAGACTGTGAACTGAGACTCTGAAATTTGGAGTTGAGAGCATCCAATGTCTTTGTATCCTTATCCTTATTATTCTTTGTATCCTTATTCTTATTGGATATAAATCCAATGTCTTTGTATCCTTATTCTTGTTATTACTACATTGTAATATATAATTAAATAATTATACAACTCACGGCCCAGTTGCTAACAGGCCACAGATCGGTACTGGTCCACGGCCCGGGGGTTGGGAACTCCTGGCCTAGAGCATACCTGACAAGTGTTTGTCCAGCTGCTGCTTAAATAATTGCCAAAGCAGGGGACAATGGGAAAGATTAGGCAGTTAGGGCAGAATTGCAGGAAGACTGTGAACTGGCACCCATTTGACATGGGGGCATATTGGCCATTCCTCCTTTGCTAGAAGGAGTGGGGAGGGACAACTTGCTGGTGCCTTTAACAGTAGAAATTAGCAAGTGATACTTTACACACCTGGAAAGAAATGTTATGGCTTGGGAATACCCGCTAGGAGGAAAAGGAGGCTGAGAGAGCCCTTCATCTGCTGTCAAATGGATCATATCAGCTTACAACTAGTGTTGTGGTATGGCCAGAGTGTCAGACTAGGAGCTGGGAGGCCTCGGTTCAAATCCCTGCACATGCCATGGGTGCATGCTGGGTGCCTTTGGGCCAAAATAAAGCAAATCAGATTAAGGGCACAGCTGCAGATTCTGGGTTTAAAGTTGGCAACCTGTTAGTTCTCTGCTTGCCAACCCAAGTTCTCTCTAAACTGGGGATTCTTGTGGGCAAAAATTCTACTGTACTACCATTAAAATTGTGAGCGGGCCTACATTTGACTGTCATGTAAACCTAGCCTAGAGGAAGCATCTGTGTGTTTAGACTTAAAAGCTGTGAGCAAGTGATAATCTGCATATTTGCTCACATACTCACACTAAAGGGAACCTTGTACACCAACTCAATGGGCCCTGTTCCTAGGGTTGCCAGGTCCCCCTGGACACTGGCAGCAGATGGGGGGATAGGGTTGCCAGCTCCAGTTTGGGAAACTCCTGGAAATTTGAGGATGGAACCTGGGGAGGACAGGGACCTCAGCGGGGTAGAGTGCCAGAGTCCACCCTCCAAAGCATCATGTTCTCCAGGGGAACTGGTCTCTGTATTCTGGAGATGGGCTGAAATCCCTGGGGATCCCGAGGCCCCACTTGGAGACCGGCAACCCTACCTGTTCCTCTTTCCTAAGAGAAATGGGATGCAGAGGAACTGATCCCCCCCCCCCAACTTGGCATGACAATAAAGTGGAAGGGGGGGGATCTTCTTGTCTAATGTCTATATTTCACGCTCCCCTCAAATACACAGAGGCAGGCCCAGAAAACCAGAAAGGAGACAACCACAATGTCATTCATAATACCCTTCATTGTCTATTGTCTTTTCCATTTAAAAAAAAATGTGTCTGACTGTGTTGCAAGTCTTTTTGTGTATGGGAAGGAGTTTGCTATTTGTGCAGGAAGGGTGTAAAGACAGCAGTTTCTTAGCAGGCCCCACCTTTCTCAGCACAGTGTTGCTTAGCAACCAGCCAGTGAGCTGTAGGCCTCCTTTCTCTGGGTCTGGCCATCAGCCGCCGCCCAACTGGCAGAAAATATGCTGTAAATATACTATCATCCTTTGTATTTCTGGTGAGGAAGGGTGTTCTTGCCTATTTCTCACTCGCTCGAGGAAGCATTCGGGGAAATGCAGAGGAAAGATTAAGTTCTGTATATTTTACGTTCTCAGTGGCTCTTCGAAGGAAAAATACTCTGCCCACTGTCAGTCTGGACCTCTTTCTAGGCCTTTTGAGAGGACATGAGGCAGGTAGAAATCAACGCATATCGAAAGGGAACTGCCTTTTCAATGGGACTAGAAGGGGGTAACTAAGCTTGCACTGTTAGTTATAGAAGTCTTGTCCAGGAAATACTTATTTACAAAGTAAGTGATTAAAATGTGTTATTCGCTGCCAGAGGATGTAATGATGGCCACAGGCATAGGCAGCTTTAAAAGACAGATTCGTGGAAGACAGGTCAGTCAGTGGCTACTAGTCATGGTGACTAAAGGGAACCTCCATGTTCAAAGGCAGTCAACCCCTGAATCCCAGTGCCAGGGGGGAACATCAGGGGAAGGCCTCGGCCTCTATGCTCTGTTATCAGATGTTGAACCTCCAGAGTAGCAGGATACTAAGAGCAGATGGACCTCTGGTCTGATCCAGCAGGGACGTTCCTATGTTCTTATGTTATAGCCCTGCTCAGTTGTTAAGATTTTGGTGCTCCAACCTTGACTCACAGAAAGATGGGATACCCACAGTCCTCCAGTTATGTGTAGCCACCATTTTGTGTGAATAGGGCAACACATGTGCTTTCCATCTTCAGAATTCACAAAAGTGCACCTTCAAAAAACTTGAGTTTCCAGTTGCATGACCTGAAACCTAAAACGTACTCACACTGTCCCAATTAAAACATGTGAAGACTACCCAATATGCCATTTTCTGCTCCTTTGAGTGAAATTTACATCCTCAACATTTCCCCCCACATTTGTGTCTCAACCAGCCAGCTTTATACAGATAACAGAATTACAACCGATCTCCAGTCTACATAGATCAGTTTCCCCTGCAGAAAAACGACATTTTCAGAGCATGGATTCCATGGAGCTCTCTTTCTTCCCCAAACTTTGCCTTTCCTGGGTCCTGCTTCCAAATCTCCAGGAATTTTCCCCAGAGTTGGCAACCCTAGTTCCACGGGCATTTGATATGAAACATAGAACCTGCTTTGCAGAAATGATGCCAATTTGTCAAGAAACAAATAGTATTTTCAATGTTAAATGCTATGTAAGAAACAAGATGGAGCATCAAACTATTTGTTTTGCTATTTTTAATTTGTTTTTAAATTAACATCTCATTTTTCTTTCCTCACGGGGGGCTAGAGTTGCCAATACCCAGTTGGGACAGGGGATCCCCTTGTTTGGAGGCCCTCCTCCCACTTCAGGGTTATCAAAAAGCAGGAGGGGGGAATGTCTGCTGGGCACTCCATTATACCCTATGGAGACCAGTCCCCATAGGGTATAATGGAGAACTGATCCATGGGTATCTGGGGCTCTTGGGGGGAGTTATGAGGTAGAGGCACCAAATTTTTACTATAGCATCTGGTGCCTCTCCCCCCACCCCACCCCCGCCGCCAAGTTTTAAAAAAATTGGGCCAGGGGTCCAATTCTGTGAGTCTCAAAAAGAAGGTATCCCCATCCTCCATTATTTCCAGTAGAGGGGAGGCATTTAAAAGGAGCAGGATTCCTTTAAATGTGATGGCCAGAACTCCCTTTGGAGTTCAGTTATGCTTGCTTATTCATTCATTCATTCATTCATTCAATGTATACCCCACTGTGAGGAAAAGCCCCCTCTTTTCCGAACATCATAGTCACCAGTATGGTTGCCAGGGCGCCTGGAGAAGTGAGCTCGCACACGTCTGGCCAGAGAGTGTGGGCAAAACTATCCAGGAACCTAAAGGGACTTATGTGTACAAGCAGCCACAGGTATGCAGGCATTCTAACCCGGTACAGAGTGCTTGCTAACACACACGGACGTTTCCCTGTCACCGCTTGGGCCAGCCATGGAGCAGAAGCAGCTGCGCCGCCATGGAGCTATCCAGGCGACCGGTTGTGAAGTGCTGAACATGGAATCCACCGTGTAATGCTAACACCACTTGTAGCCATATTCCTGTCAGGCTGGACTTCATTCCCTCATAGTGGGAAGCTCACATACACATAGTGGGAAGCTCTATGTCACCCTTAGCCCGCAAGCAACCCATCGGCCCCATGAATGGATTAACAGCTCTACTGATGTTCCTGATTGTCTGGCAAAGCCCTAGACAAAGGCTCCTGCCCAGAAGACGTTGGGAAAAGAGGAAGAACATCTCCTGTCTCAACCAAGTCTTTTGTCTTTACTGGGGATACCTAGGTCAATATTTGATTCCCTATTGTCACCTTCCCAGATAAGCCCATTTAATCTTAAGTATTCAGCCATTTCCATTCTTTTCCCCGACTGACACCCTGGGGCCGCCCCAGGCCCTGTTGCAATCTGGAAGTTTTCAGGTACACAGGACCAAGGCGAAGTTCATTGGTCAAAAGCAGGCACCCAATTAGGTGCCACCAATGGACTCGCTATTGGCTCTGCGAATGTCCAGCCTTCATGGTCATCACAGAGCCTCCCCTTTCTCCTCCCTGACACCTCCCATCCCCTGAGGGCTCAAGAGAGTCCTTATAACCTGTGGACTAGCTACCCACAGGCGTGCTTCTATCAGTAACCCACCTTCCGCTGCATAGATCCATCCCCGATTCCTGATCAGTTTCGGGTCCCTTCCCCCTCCCTGTCCTTCCTCGAAGACTGCGATAGGTAAATAGAACCCTGTATGTCCATCCTTTTATGTTCCCCTATCGATCTATCTACATTTCTTAGGACTGTATGAATGTTTGATTGTTTATGTGTTTTTATCTTGTATGAAAGACTATATTTTTCTCAATAAGTTACAATTGGTTTTATTAAATTAGAATCTTTTATTTAAGCATCACTCTCTGGTTGGTTAAACCTTGTATACATTGGTAAAAAGATTCCTAGTGAGCCAGGTGCCCACCTAACTAATTCCCCAACCTCGTTTTGAGGGCATTTCGGCTTACACCACCCTCCCTGCCAAGGCAGGCTCAGGGCAGCTTGTCATACCCTTGCTCCTGGCTCCACTCCCAAAGTCCCCAGATATTTCCTGGGTTGGACTTGGACCTACAGGAACTACTAAAGTGGCTAACAAATAAAAACATACATAAGAAAATCACACGAAAACCAACGGACTCTAATCTGGTGGTTTGATTCCCCACTCCTCCTCCACATAAAGTCTGTGGTGACTTTGGCCCCACTTGCCTCACAAGGTACCTGTTGCTGGGAGACAGAACAAGATGGGTAGCCATGTTAATCTGTCTGTAGCACTAGAAAAGAGCAAGAGTCCAGTAGCACCTTCAAGGCTAACACCATTTGTGGTAGAGTATAAGCTTTCGTGACTCACTGCTCACTTCTTCTGGAGAGAGGAAAGGCAAGCCACTTTGAGACTCCTTAGGGTTGAAGAAGTGGAGTATTAAAACCAGCTCTTCTCTTCTTCATTTTAAGACCATTAAAACCAAGCCCTCCACCAAACTGTTGAAGCAATTAAAAGCAGAGCTAAAATACAAAGACATAGAACCAATTAAAACATTGATCAGGAAGGAGGAATCACTGAGGGAACACCAAACTAAAGAAGCAGAGGTTTGATTTGTGCGAGGGGGGGGGAATCACAATGGTCTTGGGGGTAAGAAATGGCATTTTTTTTGCTTGGGGGAGGGGCTTCAAACTCCCCCCCCCCGCCAATCCTGCCACCAGAGGGCACTGCCCCATCTCCTTGTAGAGCCAGCCATGGTTCCACTGCCTCTAAATGTAGTCAAGTGGACCATAATTGGGATGGCAGAAAGAGTTTGAAGGGAGGGGGCTGCGTGAGCACCCTGGGCCAAAAAAAACCCCACAAGCACCCACAGCTGGGATTGAAGCTATTTTCCAACCATTTTTTTAAAATCCGTTTATTTGCCAAATGTATAAACTATCTCTCCAGATACCTGCTTGATACAGCTCACAAGCCACTACAAACAACCCAGGGCATAAAAAGAGCATCAAGGAACATGCAGCAGCCTAAAACAACATCCATAAAGTAGTCCTTGGGCCAGAAGTGGACCATTAAAAACAGCTTTAAAAAATAGAGCACCCTTAGCGAAAAGACTGGGTCACTTCGTCTTTCAGAATGTATCCAGGGCAGGGCCGTAGCCAGGATTTTACAAGTCAGGGTTTTTTTTTAAAACTCAGGGGCACCCTTTTCCTTCCATTATGGGACTTGCCGCTTCTCAGAAGCTTTCTGGGGTAGGGGCGAAAGCTTGAGGCTCTGAATGTGGCCAAATTGAGGCAGCCAACCTTAAAACTTTGGAGTGAAAAAGGGACTGCACCTTGCGTGTTAGCAGGGGGGGGTGTTCCTTCCACCTCCTTCTCTCCCACCCTGGCACTTTGCAGCCAGGAGCTCCATCCGTTCCTCCCCTCTGCTCCCCAGCCCATTCCACATGGCTTCCTCTGTGTCCTTCCTCTCTACCTATTGCTTTTGCTGCCGCAGTGCACTGTGCCTTGCTCAGTTCTCCTGGCTCCGGCTGCCACTGATGACACTTTGCTGGCTCAGCCATGGCAGAAAGAAAATGAAAAAAGCAGACTGCATGCCAGAGGCCCTCTGGAAGTTGGGGGGGGGGGGGCTGCCTGGAAGTCAGAGGGCAGTGCACCCACAGGCCCCCCTGTGGCTATAGGCCTGCTCCATGGTTTAATTTAGGTCACTGCCCCAGGAAGCTTACAGTCAAATTGATTGAGAAGAGACTGTGACCAATTTCCCATTCACCTTACGCGGCTCTCACGTTCCTCTTCTCAGTGGGGCTTCCTTCCGATTTCACACTATCTGCCGGGCCTGGACTGCAGCTAGCATCAGCTTTTTCATGGGGCAAACAAAAACTGGTTTTTAGAGGTTTCTGTTTGCTGTGCGAAAAAGCCAAATGCTAGCTGCAGCCCCGGGGCAGATAGTGTGAAATCAGAAGGAAGCCCCGCTGAGAAGAGGGATATGAGAGCAGCATAAGGTGAGTGGGGAATCGGCCAGAGGTTAAATGACAAGAGCAAGGTATGGACCAGGGATGCTGCACATTGTACAGCTTCATCCTAAATAGACTTACATCCTTCTCAGTCCATTGAAGTCACTGGGGCTAAGAAAGGCACAATGCTGTTGAGGTCTGTACTCTTAAACTCATCCTTCCCCCCTCCAAACAGCTCAGAGGTGCTGGCTTTCTCCCCATTCCATTATCTCAAGAACCCTGTAAGGTGGGCCAGACTCAGAGCATCAGACCCAATTGCACCCAGTGACCTTCACTGCTGCGTAAGGGACCTGAAACCCTGATTTCCTCAGGCCTAGTTCCAACCCCCCCCCTCCACCCACTATACCATGCTGCCTCTGCTTTGGTTAGATGTCACTTCAAAAGGCACATAAGGGAGGGTTCCCTCAAAAGCTTGTAGGGGTGGGTGGGCAAGCACTCTGTGTGTGTGTGCGTGTGCTTCACCCAAAGAATAATTCACTTGTGGAATTCACCGCCACAGGAAGTGGTTGTGGCTACAAGCATAGACAGCTTCAAGAGGGAAGTGGATGGATCAACATATGGCGCAGGAGTCCATCAGTGGCTAGTAGCCTCAAGATACAGAGGGAACACTATTATACCTGGGCATTGATGCACTGTATTCTTGGTGCTTGGGGGGCAAGAGTGGGAGAACTTCTGAAGTTCTGGCCGCACTGGTGGACCTACTGATGGCAGCTGGGTCTTGGCCACTGTGTGACAGTGTTGGAATGAATGGGCCACTGGCCTGATCCATCATGGTTCCTCTTATGTGAGCCCCTAAAGTTAGCAAAACAGCCCTGCTTAAGACGTTGTCCCTTCTTGGGCGGGATCAAAGGGATTGTACCAAATATGACTCGGCATATACCCTCCCTGCCCCCCTCCCACTAGGCTGTTTCATTTCTCAAGCCAGCAAAGAAAAAGGCCTTTGCTCCGACTGAAGGGAATCACTCATAAAAGCCTTCTCAGGCAATGCCTTCAGTTTCTTCTTCCTAGAAGCCTTCACCCCCCCCCCTTTCAATCCCTTTGTCTCTGGGACAAAAAGCAGCTGGGGAGAGAAAGAGGGAGCTGGTGAGGGAGACTCCCCTCCCTTCCCCTCCCCTTTTGCAGAAATTCCAAGGAGTAATTGCTTTGTGCAAAAGGGAGGATTCATCTCTCTCTCTCTCTCTCTCTCTCTGCAGCATCTTTAATCCTTCCAGCTGATCTCACATCCCATCTGCCCAGCTGGTGGAAAAGAAAGATGCAGGATGGAGGACAGGGTGACTCTCAATGCTGCAGACAGCTGGAGCCTCAAGCTGACTCACCTGGTACATTTTTTTCATCCCACTCTTTTGGATTCCCTGCCTCAGCCCCTCCTCCAAATGTCTTTGGCTGGTCCTGGAAGAAAGTGGCCCCAGGAAGAAAGGGGAACCATGAGGTTTTCTCTCACAGTACTATTCTCCTTACAAAATATGGTCCCATCCAATTTCACATATTCCTCAGAAGAAATCCTAGACTGGAGTCCCACTTCCAGGTCTAACCATGAAGTGCAGCTTGTGCTGATCATGAATGCCACGTAAAGCAGGCTTCGCACCGATACGTTTCCTGACCAACCAGGAGATTTTTCAGGGATGCAGGGAGTGGGAAATGACTTTTCAAGTGAAATCACACTATCACCAGGATAGATTTTGGTGGTTTCAATTATGATTCCCGGGAGGCCCTTTGTTGATGCAGAGTGGGTTAATTTGGAACAAGTGGGTTAATTTGGAACAGAGGGAGCTCAGTGTATCAAGGACCTTTTCAAACAATAGCCTCATGATGATTCTTTGCAGGAGGCTGGGCCGAGAGAGAGTGACTGGCCCAAAGCCACCAGCAAGCAGGGACTGGGGATTCTGACTGTGAAGTCCTAAATGGTTATACCCTTCTCCGTCCACTGAAGGATGATGCAGTCCAAGCCCAGCACCCGATTCATTACCAGCCCCTGCTTCTGCGCTCCTCTCTGCCAAGCAACGTGCTGGGATCCAATTTCTTTCCAAGTTCCAGTTTTCTTTGCTGGTCTTCCTGCATTGCAGCAGTGAACAACCCAGCCCGGTGAAATGAAAGCCGGTGTGTGCATGCACTCATGCTCTCTTTCTCTCTCTCTCTCTCTCTCTAGCACATCTGAAAGCAGCACACAATTCCAAGGCACGAATGGAATAAACCGGTCTGTGCAAACACAAGGCATAGCTCTAGTGAATGGTTCTTTTTTTTCTTCTTTTCTTTTTTTTTAGTGCATGGTTCTTGATGGGTTTTTGGCAAATAATTTGGAAAGGCTAGAATAATAGAATCATAGAGTTGGAAGGGACCTCCAGGGTCATCTAGTCCAACCCCCTGCAAAATGCAGGAAATTCACAAATACTTCCCCCTGTACACCCTCAGTGACCCCTGTCCCATGCCCAGTAGATGGCAAAAAAACCCCCTCCGGGATCCTTGGCCAAACTGACCTGGAGAAAAATTGCTTCCTGACCCCAAGTGGCAATCAGCATTTCCCAGGTCATGTAAGATAGGGCTGCAAGAACTTAGCACTGATGCAACCCTTCCTGCCTTCCTTCATGACCTGCCTAAGTTCACAGAATCAGCATTGCTGTCAGATGGCCATCTAGCCTCTGTCTGAAAACTTCCAAAGAAGAGCCCACTACCTCCCAAGGAATCCTGTTCCACTGAAGAACTACTCTATCAGGAAGTTCTTCCTAATTTGGGGCCAGAAATTCTTTCAATTTAATTTCAACCTATTGGTTCTACTCTAGTCCAACCTTCTGGGGCAACAGAAAACAGCTCCACACTTATGCTATTTGACAGCCCTTCAAGTACTTGAAGATAGTTATCATATCACCTCTTGGTCATCTCCTCTCCAGGTTACATGGAAGCAAGAAAACAGTGGACAGGTCTGTGTGTCCTGATCTCAGGACACTGAAAAGGCTGCAACGGAGAGTGGAGATAGAGCTGTGCCTGCAATGAACTTGAACAGATACTCTTGCTTTTAGCGTACATTAGCAGAATGACAGGCAAGGAAATGCTCGGCCTTGCTGCTCTCATTTCACTCATTTTCCTCCTCAGTCAAGTAGTTCCCAAATGCTGTCGGTGCGATTAGCAGGCCTGAAGAGAGCTGCCTACCTGGGAGCCACAGGGAAAATAATTAAATAATAGAGGGCTCCTCAAAGCCCAAACCACACGTTTGCAGAAGACTGTTGCAATTATGAATGCACTCAATGCACAGCAGCCAAGAAGGTCAGAGCGCCTGCTCCGGCTGCAACGCCACTGAGGATGTTCTCCGCAGCTGAGAACGAAACGTCTAGAAGAAAAACTTTCTCCAGTAGAACACGGCACTTGAGCCCGAAAGATTCTACAAACCCTTATGATTAAACTGTTCGCAAGCTAGGAAGCACTGGGGAAGTCAAAGCTGGAGAATCCTAAATATCTTTGGATTTGTTAGAAGCTGGCAAGCACATACTACCACTGAAGTTGACTCCAGCCTCTCCTGCCACTTGAGAACCCCTATTCAAAGGGGAGGGGGAGGGCTAAAATTCCAGCAGATGAGCTTCATCAGGGCTGCCGTCAGGATCATGGAGCAGCAGCTGTGGCCCCAGGAGGGCCCACTGATCCCTGCCCCCACTGCCCCACAGGCACCATCAGCACCCCTTTCTGAATTTCACAGGTGCTTTGGGAGAGATTTCTTACTTCCTCTGGGAGGGTTCTTGCGTAGGGAAGGCTTTTTGCAAACATTTCATTTCTGCCAGCAATAACGGGGCACAAATACATTTCGATTGCACTGTCAGTCTGTGTCTTGCTCCAGGTTTCTCTCTGTTAGAGCTGCCAGCCTCCAGGTGGCACCTGGAGATCTCCCACTATTACAACTGATTTCCAGAGGACTGAGATTCCCCTGAAGAAAATGGCTGCTTTGGAGAGTGGACTCTATGGTATTATATCCTAAAGAGGTCCCTCCTCTCTCCAGATCCTGCCTTCCCCAGGCTCTACCCCCAAATTCTATAGGTATTTGGAGCTGGCAGCTCTAGCCTGTGATTTTGAGTGTGTAAGAGAGTGAGAGGGCATGCAAGAGGAGGGCTACAGGACTGCAGCCTGCCATGAGCTATCTCAAATTTGATTTCCATTTTTGTCCCACTTTTCCTGAGAAGCTCAATGAGGCATACATGATTCCCCCCTGCCTCTATGTTTTCCCTCTCAATAACCCTGTAAGGTAGGTAAGTTGCACTGAGAGACTGCCCTTCATGGCAGAGTATGGATCTGAATCCTTTTATCCCCAGCTGGAGCAATAGAGCACGACATTTAGTCTAACCCAGGGATGGCCAAACTGTGGCTCAGGAGCCACATGTGGCTCTTTCAAACATATTGTGTGGCTCTCGAAGCCCCCACTGCCTTGTGAGCTGGCTTGGAGAAGGCATTTGTCTCTTTAAGTCACTTCTCCAAGCCAAGTCAGCTGGCAGCTTGGAGAATACATCTAAAGTTAAAGTTCCTTTCTCTTCATCTCTCCCTCTCTCCTCCCTGCCCTCCTTCTATTTGCCTGCCTACCTGCCTGCCTTCCTGTCTTGTGGCTGTCAAATATCTGATGTTTATTCTATGTAAGTCTTACATTAATCAAGTTTGGCCACCCCGGTCTAACCGCTATTCCACACTGTTGTTTGTCTCATGTGCTGTCTTAAAGGAGCTCCCCAAAGAAAGAGGATCACCCTCCTGTCCAAAAATGACCCTTTGCAGAATGCAGCAAGGCCGGCCAGACTGTTCCTGGCCAACTGCCCACTGCAACGGAACACTCTGCCTCAGGTCCCTTTCCAGGCAAGGCAAAGTGACAGCACAGTCTGAAGAACTGCTGCTGAGTAACCGAGCCAGTTTTAAAAATCAGAGGGGTATTAAATGCTCTGAGGCCACCTCCCTTTAGTGCAAGAGACAGGTACAACTGAAGCATCTTTCTGCTTCCAATCTATCTGAACTGGACAATTTGATAGATGGAGTCTCCCCCTTTGGAGTTTTGCCTCCTTCAGTATATTGGTTCTACTGTTTTCACATACAGCTTACCTCACAGTCACAATCCTGTTCCCTCCGCAGGGTCCGGTCGGATTTCCCACCATCTGTGCCGGAGTTACAGGAAGTGCCGCAGCTTCTGCGTAGCAAACGTAAACTGGGTTTAGCACATTAGTACATTCCAACAAAGGAGTCCCGACGTGCAGGGAGTCAGCTTGGTTCCTCCTGCTTCGATTTCTCTTCTAGCATTGGGTGCTCCATAAATCACATTCTTACAAAAGGTACAATGCTCTGAATAATTCTGCAACACCTCACAAGGTGCAATGTTCTAAATGGTTCTGCAACAATGTTTCTATTTTTCTTCAGACTCCCCAATGGTTAAATGGGACAAAAAAGTCTCCAAAATAATTTCAAACTGGCACTTCACTCTGGGATGGCTCCAGGATGATATGGAATCAGGCCATTGGTCCACCTACCTTAGTATCTTCTCATCAGTGGCTGCTCTCCATGGCTTCCAGAAGATTAGAGTATTTTCCAATACTCAGTGGTTGAGATCTGAAACTTTGGCCTTCTCATTATAAGTAAAGCATGTGTTCTGCCTATCGGGATATTTGGTTAATGCAGCAGAGCTTGCCCAGTCCTTGAAGCATGATACAGAGTGCAGTAAATAAATCTCCCTAGAAATGTATTGCAAAAAAAGTTATAAACTTACATTTATTCGAGTAGATCCAGCTCACATTCAGGTTGCAGTAAAAAAAAAAAAAAGAGAGACAGAAGACTAATTTAAAGAGTACCTTCCTTATCACAAATGGCCAGCTTGTCCGGCATCGCATGTTTGTGTGTGGGAGTATGAGGGTATTGTCTCTACAGGAGAGACCAGACCTGCAGAGGAGACATGTGTCTCCATGGAAGGCCATGTGCAGAGAGGGAGAGGACAAAGCGAGAGGAGTGATCAGAGGGCAGCTCCCAGGTTAAGACAAAGAGAAGCATCCGATTCAAGGTGATAACACCTATACAAGCTTAGAGTGATGAAGCACACCCCTCCTCCCCATCCAGGCATGCTGAGTCACTCACTCCATCACTCCCTCTCAACTCTGTATGCCATCAGGGTTCACAATGTTGGGGTCGACTTCGTGGCAAGAATCTTGCACTTCACCATTCCCCCACTCCACCCCATGTACATGGATCTGTGCACACACAGCACGTTCCGGGCAGGACTTTGTTTGTAGAAAAAGCCCAGCAGGAACTCATTTGCATATTAGGCCACAAACCACTGACATAACCATTGTCTCACATAGGGCTTTTTTTTGTAGAACAGGGCCAGCAGAAACTCATTTGCATATTAGGCCACACCTCATGCCACAGAGTGGTAAAGCTGCAGTACTGGTAGCTGGCTCAGGTTGACTCAGCCTTCCATCCTTCCGAGGTCAGTAAAATGAGTACCCGGCTTGCTGGGAAGGAAGTGTAGATGACTGGGGAAGGCAATGGCAAACCATAGGCTTCCCAACCCTCCTGCCCTGGCAGGGGATCCCCGAATTTTCAGCCTCCTCCCCCGCTCTTAAAAAATCTGGGGGCGGGGGGAGAGAGAACATACCTGTAGGCATCATGTTGTTTTACAGCTTGGGATCCGTTTTTAAAATGTGTCCCTTTAAGGCTGCACAGGAAACAGGAACGGCCCCTCCCTTTCTTTTCCTGTGCGGCTTGCTTTCGTTTTCACAGCGAGCAGAAGAAGACCAAGTATGGTAAGTATTTGTGTGTGTGTGTGAGAGAGAGGGAGGGGGCAGGGAGGGGGGATTCCCTGGTATGGAGCCCCCCCTTTAGAAAGCGTGGGGGGGGGGAGGGAAATGTCTACTAGGCACTCTATTATTCCCTATGGAAAACGATTCCCATAGAGAATAATAGGGAATTGATCCATGGGTTTGGGGGGCTCTGGGGGGGCCAATTTTTTGAGGTAGAGGCACCAGATTTTTAGTATAGCAGCTAGTGCCTCTCCCCAAAATACCCCCCAAGTTTCAAAAATATTGGACCAGAGGGTCCAATTCTATGAGCCCTAAAAGATGGTGCCCCTATCCTTAATTATTTCCTATGGAAGAAAGGCATTTAAAAAGGCATGCTGTCCCTTTAAATGTGATGGCCAGAACTCTCTTGGAGTTCAATTATGCTTGTCACATCCTTGTTCCTGGCTCCACCCCCAAAGTCTCCTGGCTCCGCCCCCAAAGTCCCCAGATTTTTCTTTAATTGGACTTGGCGACCCTAGCAAACCACCCCGTAAAAACTTTGTGATGCGACATCACCCCAGAGTCGGAAGCGACTGGTGTTTGCACAGGGGACCTTTCCTTTCCTTTCCTTTCCTGACACCAAGCCAGCCGGAACTGCGTTCCTGCTCAAAACAAGTCCTGGTTCCGGGCATCTCTGCAAAAACCTTTGTGATGTTTGTGCTCGGATTCCCAGCTTCCCTAATCCCCAGAAGCCAGGGTTGCCAGCTCTGGGTTGGGAAATTTGGGGGGTGGAGTCCGGGGAGGGTGGGGTTTGGGGAGAGGAGAGACTTCAGTGGGGACTAGTGCTATAGAATTCATCTTCCAAAGTGGCCATTTCCCCCCAGGTAAACACTGATCTCTGCAACCTGGAGATCAACGCCAACGACCGCAAGCCGCCACCTGGAGGTTGGCAACCCTATCTGACAAGCATCTCGCAGCAGAGAAGGCAAGCCGTCACTTGGCATGGCAAAATAGCTCCCCATCAGCTCCGTGAAAGCGTTCTTCTCCACAGAGACGGTTCAGCCAGGATTTCTATAGCAACCTCAGCAACTCCATCCTTCAGCCTGCTAAGATGCAGTCTCTCTCCCCCCAACCTCCCCCACTCGCCTCTCATTTCCTCTCCTCTCCTCCACCCCCACATTCAGCCTGTGGCAGAGAAACCAGGTTTCTTTGCAGCCCTAAATGTCTTTGAGTTGGTGCACAGGCACCAGGGAAGATGTCTGTGCGTGAAAAGGACACACTCTCTCCCTTCCTTTCCAAAGAGAGCTCGTACCCGGCCCCCTCCATTCTCCCGAAAAAGCTCACTCATTCTTAACCCTCCTGTGTTCCCTGCAAAAAAATCATACTGATTTTGCTAGCCCTTTTGGGACCACTGCGTCTGGCTACTGGCTGGCAGTGAAGGCAAGAATAAGAAGGTCTGGAAAGGAGACATTGTGGTAGGGAGAGGAGGAGCTAACCAGGAAAGATATTTCTCATCTCACTGGACTATCCAAGTCAGGGCAGAAGAGCGTCTCCTTTTCATGCAGAAGGTTCCAGGTTCCATCCCCAGCACTGTGAGTTAACAAGGATGAGGAAGTGGGTTATGGGAAATACCTCCATTGGAGACATGGAGAGCTGCTGCTGGTCAGAGTAGACAATACTGACCCGGCGAGACCAAGAGGGGTCTGGCTCAGGAGAAGGCAGAGTCATGTGTTCGAGCGTGCAGGTACACGGATGGTGACTAATGGTCCCAGTCCCCATTGCTTCTTGAACCCTCGCCTGTGTGAACGAGTTCCAGCCACCACTAGGAATTGCAGATGCCACCGTCTTGCCCAGCCTCCCCCTCAGGTGGGCAGCTGCTCTTAGAAGGCAACGGATGAGTATAGAATCAAAGAACTGGAAGGGACCTCCAGGGTCATCTAGTCCAACTCTCTGTGCAATGCAGGAAATTCACAAATACCTCCCCACCCCCAACCCCAGCGACCCTGTGGGCATGCAGCAGGGCTAGCCAAGGGCGTGCAGTGGGGGCAGAGTGGAGGAAGAAGAGAAGCCACCCTCTCTGTCCGTAATGGTGGTGGGCATGGGGGGGTGATGTCAGAGAAGGGGGGGCAGCTTTTGAGCACAGCTGCCAAAGCGGCTGGCTCTGCTGAGGCCTTGGCAGTTACCCAACTATGCCAACTGTGCTGACGCCAGCTTTGTACTCATCAGGAAGTTGGGATCAGTGGGAACTGCCTGTTGAGGGAGTCCCTTTGCCGGGTGACACACGAAATGGCCCAATTCCGTTGCACATCAGCTTCATCTGAACAGACGTCACTCTGAAAGTCATCTGGGTTTTTTTTTTAAGGCATTCCTATCCTCTCTTTTGTCAAAATCTTTTTTCCCCTGGTAAAGAACTCATTTCTTTATACCCCTCTTCTTTCCCCAAGGAGGACCCGTAGCAGTTTACATTGTTCTCCCCTCCTCCATTTTATCCTAACAACCACCACCACCCTGCGAGGTAGGCTAGGCTGAGAGCGACTGTCACCCGGTAAGCTTCCACGGAAGTAGGGATTTGAAGCTGGGTCTCCTGGATGCTACTCCAGCAATTCCTGAGCAGTCGGGTTAGAACTGATAAAAAGAAGTACTTCTTCACCCAAAGGGTGATTAACATATGGAATTCACTGACGCAGGAGGTGGTGATGGCTGCTAGCATAGACAGCTTCAAGAGGGGATTGGATAACATGGAGCAGAAGTCCATCAGTGGCTATTATAGATGTATAGATGGAACTTTGTCTGAGGCAGTGATGCTCTGTATTCTTGGTGCTTGGTGCTGTGGGAGGGCTTCTAGTGTCTTGGCCCCCCTGGTGGACCTCCTGATGGCGCCTGGGTTTTTTTGGCCACTGTGTGACACAGTGTTGGACTGGATAGGCCATTGGCTTGATCCAACATGGCTTCTCTTACGTTCTTACCGCTTCAGCCTTACACAACCCCTCCCTCCATTACATCCCTCGAAAGGTCATGTTCTCAGGCCCAGGATGGTTTATATGGAGACAGAACCGCCCCCCCTTCCTTCGGCTCACCCTCTCCTTGCTTCATTATTCCGTGGATTTCCAAACACCATCTAAAGAGGCATGAATGGGCCGGGATCGATATTTCTGAAATCATGAAGACGTTTCTTAAAACCATCTAATTGCTGTGATGGATGGTAGCTATTAAGGAGATGCCAGGAATTTGAGAAGGGCGATCTCACCAGAGACTGTACAGACCAGAAAACAGCAGCCGCTAAAAGGCCTCTGTTAATACAGGAAGGCTGTGGAGGTGGGTAAGCAGCACCAAGCTACGCACTGCTGAGAATGGAACACATAATGTACAATGCACCAAATTCCTGATTGCAGAAACATGGGCGCTTTTTTTTTCTGACCGACAATAAGAGGGACAGATCACCCGCAGACCCAACAAGTTTTTCCCTTGGGAATGTACAGTAGCAAAACTTTTCTCCCTTAGAGATGCTGATCCCTGATATTTCTGCACTCTTTTTCAGTGGATGGAGGCCAGCCCAGAGCCGTGATTCCAGCAACAGCTCTCTTCCTCTGAGGGCAGGGAACAGCTGCATCCAGGCATTTGAGGAGGCTTGAAAGAGCAAATTGCAGCCAATGCAGAGATGGCAGAATTAAATGCTGATCGCAAGGACAGTATGGTGAGTCATGCAGGGACACAGCGGGCAGCCTCCTCTCTTCAGAAAATGATTACATTGAAGAGCTATGAAGACAGGAAGTCAAGCCATGGGATGACTGACTCAGAACTGTGGCCCTTTTGGGTCTCAAGCAAAGAAATGTCTTCCCCAGCAGCATCTATGGCCCAACATCCTTTAACAGGAGATGCTGGAGAGTGACCCTTGAATTTCCTTCATGCAAAGCTTGTGCAGTGAGCCACAACTCACGTGAGAGCCAGTTTGGTGTAGTGGTTAAGTGTGAGGATTCCCCACGCCTCCACTTGCAGCTGCTGGAATGCCCTTGGGTCAGCCATAGCTCTGGCAGAAGTTGTCCTTGAAAGGGCAGCTGCTGTGAGAGCCCTCTCCAGCCCCACCCACCTCACAGGGTGTCTGTTGTGGGGGAGGAAGGTAAAGGAGATTGTGAGCCACTCTGAGGCTCTGAGATTCAGACTGAAGGGTGGGATATAAATCCAATATCTTCTTCTTCCAGTAGAATTGCGATTACACTCACAGAACTCAGCTTGAGAATGATGATGCTATTTTTAAAAAGAACTTCCTTGTAGGTGTCAGTCAGCCTTTATTGGTATATAATAACACAATAAAGATTAATATTGTAGGTGTCACTCAAGTAAGGTTTGTGACTCAGTAGAGGCTTGAAGAGCCCCGTGGCACAGAGTGGTAAAGCTGCAGTACTGCAGTCCTAACCTCTGCTCACGACCTGAGTTTGATCCTGGCAGAAGCTGGGTTCAGGTAGCCGGCTCCAGGTTGACTCAGCCTTCCATCCTTCCGAGGTCAGTAAAATGAGTATCAACTTGCTGGGGGGTGGGGAGAGTGTAGATGACTGGGGAAGGCAATGGCAAACCACCCCGTTAAAAACGTTGTGATGCAACGTCACCCCAGAGTCGGATACGACTGGTGCTTGCACAGGGGACTACCTTTACCTTTTTTACCTTTAGAGGTTTGAATCCCAAACCAGTGTGGTGCATTGGTTAGTGGGTCGGACTAGAATCTGAAATGTGGGGGTTCAAATCCCCATTCTCCCATGGCAACCTGGCCAGGTGACCTTGGGGGAATCCCTTTCAGCCTAACCTACCTCCCAGGGGTGTCACCCTGAGAATGCTTTAGGTGGCCACTGGGGAGATTCGGGGCACGGGGGGGGGGGGGGGGAGGATCTCAATAAACAAAAGCCCTACTTGCAAATTTGGAAGGCCCAGTTTCAACAAAAGGCGACTAACTGCAAGTTGTGACATTTATGCAGCAGCGTTCAGAAAGCAGGGCATGCACCCATTCGCCTGCAGATCTACGTTACTAGGACGTTCCCTCTGTACAACACTAGAGGTGTTGCATGTGTCATTTCCCAGCCTTTGCTGGATCCGGCTGGCTGTGCTTGCTGCTAGGGACAGATCCTGCTGGCTCCACGTCACTGTGCAAAACAATGCTGAGCGACAAACTAAGCCCCGGACACAGCAGAATAGGACTGCAGCCTGCAAAACGCTTCCCGCCTGCCACCCCATTCCCAGCACCACCCTTTGTTTGCAAGCCTGACATGCAGTTCCACAGCACACGCACGCACACACACACACACACAATCAGGCCTCTCGGCCAATCACTACACAACCTTGACAGCCAATAAGCGAGCCCCAGCCTGCAGTGAGCTGCCAAATCACCAGCCTGTTGCTAAGGCCAAAGCAAAAGGGAGGGGAGATGGTGCTCCAATTGTGGAAGGAGAGGGGGGTTTCACACATACTTCTGTTGTGCCTGTGGGGTTTTTATGTAACTGTGGCTGGGTCAGTCCTCTGCTGCTGCTCCAGCCCTCTCTTAAGGTCTGTGTTTCGGAAAGCACACCCCAGATGTGGCATCTTAACAGTCAGACCAAAAGCGATGCCCCCATCCAGCTGTTTTATTCACAGCCAGACCGTCAGTCTATCTCACTTATTCTTGTCTATGCCAGCTAGCAGCAGCTTCCAGACAGGAAAGGCGTTAAGATTCAAGTTGGGATGGAGATCTTTCCTACAACTCCCTTTGAACTGAAGATGCCAAGGGCTGCACCCCCAAAAGGGTGATCCGTCACTCAGCTGTGGCCCCTAAAAACACGGTCATCTAGAGATGATACGATTTGGGATGAAGCTGGCAATGGCTTTGTTTGGGCACCCGCTTTCAGTGCCAGATCTCAGCCCAGTAACACTAACAGTGCATCTGAGCATAAGCAAAGGGCCTTCTTCCTAAACATGAGGGAGAACAGGGCCTGAATGACTATGGTATAGATTTGGAGCAAACACAGTTTCTTCTGCAGGGACAGGACATGAGAGAAGCTAAAGTTGCCAATCCCCCCCCCTCCCTTCCTCACACCCAAAAGGTACAAGAGTCTCTCCTCCTTTGTAGCTGGTCTCTTGGCATCTTCCTTTCCTTACTGAACGTGAAACAGTTTCGGAACAGAGTCAGAGCTTTTATTCGCAGCCAAACTGTGCCGCGCAAACATGCTTCAAATTCATACATTATGCTCATCATTGAAGATATCTTTCGACAAATTAATACGATCAAACAAGCCTCCGCCTCTTCTTTCACTGCTCGCACTATGAGCCGCTGTAGTGCTACAAAAATCGTCACAAACTTTCTAACCAGCAAATGGGGGGGGGGTCACTAACGGAATGTTGGAAGTCACAACAGCTTCAGAAAGGAAAGGGGAAAGGTCAATCTGGATTGGGGGCAGAGGACTGTGGGTGGAAATCACACAAAGATATCAGAGAAGTCAAGAAGACTCAGGGAATGCACTGAACATATTGCTTTGAAGGAAGCAGTGAAGGTGTAGGCTTTTAAAAACAATTGTCTCATGTACTGGAAAATCTGGCAATTACAAAACTGTCTATTCTGGAAAATTTGGCAACCACAAAAGGACCGGGTGTGTGGGACTTTTTGGAAAGGCAGTTCCTGCTTAATCTCAGCGCTCTGTGATGAACGCAGTTTGACTGATTTCCCACTCACCTTGTTTCGGTCTCGTTGCTCCTTTTCCCTGCAGGGCTGCTGCTGGATTTCGCACAAGCTGCCCGGAGCCGGCAAGTTGCCCCGCCCCTTTTCAAGTTCCCTCCGTGGCAGACAGAAACTGGTTTTCAGAGGATCCTGTCTGCTGCGGAGGGAACTTGAAGAGAGGTGGAGCAACTCGCTGGTCTGGGGCAATCAGTGCGAAATCCATCAACAGCCCCGCAGAGAAGAGGAGAGAGCAGCATAGGGTTAATGGGAAATCAGTCTTTGTTTCAGATTATACACGAAGATTATCAGATACAATCAAGGCCTGTATGGCCTTCTGATCGACTTCCAAGTGGGGCGATGCTTCAGATCTGTTTGGAAGCAAGGCATGCCAGATTTATGAAGCTCGGGCTTTCAGAGCCGAGAGCTGCACTGCTGAATTTCAGGCTTCAGTAGTTTCGCAGAAGCGATCCAACCTCTAACAGCATCTGACAGCTGACAGAGGCACCAGGCTGTATCGGTCCAGTGAGAGCATTGAGTCATTCGGGAAATGACATCATCCCTGGCTTTTAACCCATCCAGCCTCACTCAGCAGCCCCAGCTGAACGCTAGTGTCGGTTCTGGAACCATGGCAATAAAATCTGCGAGGCCTTTGTTTCAAAATCAACATCTGAATGGCACCATTTGTTGCTGCTCTGCAATGAAATATTATTCTAGCAACAGCACCATCCGTTATAATAGAAATTTCTTCAGAATATCTTAAACTAGGGTTGCCAAATTCAATTCAAGAAATATCTGGAGACTTTGGAGGTGGAGCCAGGAGACTTTGGGGGTGGAGCCAGGAGCAAGGTTGTGACAAGCGTCATTGAACTCCAAAGGGAGTTCTAGCCATCACATTTCAAGGGACTGCACACCTTTTAAATGCCTTCCCTCTATTGGAAATAATGAAAGATAGGGGCACCTTCTTTTGGGGCTCACAGAATAGGGCTTCCTAGTCCAAACTTTTTGAAATTTGGAGGGCTTTTTGAGGAGAAGCACCAGATGCTATGCTGAAAATTTGGTACCTCTACCTCAAAAAACAGCCCCCCGCCCAAAAAAAGCCCCAGATACCTGCGGATCAATTCTCCATTATGCCCTATGAGAATAGTGTTGGATCTGAGTTCTAATCCCCGCTTGTGCCATGGAAGCTCACTGAATAACCTCAGCCTACCCTAGGCAGCCCAGGCTGGCTTAATCTCCTCAGATAGCAAGCAGGGGGGGGGGGGGGTGTGTGCTAAGATCTCGGTTTTGGTTTGTTTTTTGCTATATAAATTGCCATTACTTCTTGTAGATTGAGGGATTGTCTATTGTAGCTGACTTTAAAATCCTTGAAAATGATAACTGATGGTCTGGCATAATTGCATTTTCTGCATTTGCCCCACGCTGCCTCAGCCAGTGGAAAGGAATCTAATCTATGGATGCCAACCTACAGGTGGGCCCTGGGGATCTCCTGGAACTACAGCTCATCTACAGACTCCAGAGGTCTGTCCCCCTGGAGGCTGCTTTGGAGGGTGGACTCTACAGCATTGTACCCGACTGAAGTCCCTGCCCTCCCCTGGCTCCACCCCCAAATCTCCAGGAGTTTCCCAACTGGGAGCTGGCAGCCCTACCCCCATCTCCGGGGGGGGGGGAGAGGGGCTTTGCAAAAAAAAAATTAAAGGGGCAAAAATAAGGCAACAGAGCTCTGAAGAGTGAGCTCTGCACATGCTCAAAGGCAACTGTCGCCTTCGAAATTCACTCGATATCCAGGTTTTGAGAAAGAATGCGGATCATAAGCCTCTGTGACCGAAGGTCCCCCTACGCCCCCAGAAACTTTGCATGCACGCAGCGGCCGGAGAAACGCAATTCGAAGTGCAATACCAGCATCGCCCCGACGGTGGCAGCGGCACCGAGCGCCCAGCGAACAGAATCGGAAATCTGTGCTGCAGCGTCTTGCGGGACTGGGAGGCACGGAAAGGCCCGTTGTGCACCTGCGCGGCACGGGAGGGCCCGACTGCATTGCAGCCTGATCGTTTTTGCAAAAGGCGCAGGGAACTTCCACAAGGGGAGGGAGGGGGTTGTTTCGTTTTAACATCTGCAGAAATCCAACAGGTGCATAGTCCCAGAGCGAAAGAAGGTCCAGGTGGCCACTGATGTACACGGCTTCGCCAGGGGATCAGACAAATTAGAATCATAGAATCAGAGTTGGAAGGGACCTCCAGGGTTATCTAGTCCAGCACCCTGCACAATGCAGGAAACCTACAAATACCTACCCCAAATTCACAAGATCACTGTCAGATGGCCATCTAGCCTCTGAGAAAAATCTCCAAGGAAGGAGAGCCCACCACCTCCCTAGGAAGTGTTCCACTCAGTGTTCCATTGAGGAATTGCTCTAGCGGTCAGGAAGTTCTTCCAAATGTTGAGCCGGAAACTATTTTGATTTAATTTCAACCCACTGGTTCAGTCCTACCTTCTGGGGCCACAGAGAACAACTCCACACCATCCTCTATAGGACAGCCCTTCAAGTACTTGAAGATGGTGATCCTATCACCTCTCAGCCGCCTCCTCTCCAGGCTAAATTCAAGGAAGGAAAAGGGGTACATTCCTATGAGCCGTTAGGGCTAAATGGAACCTCTATGATCAGGAGCAGTGTTCCCCTGAATGCGGGTTGGGGGGCGGGGGGGAAGCAGGGAAATGCCCGTTTGGAGTTTAGTTTTCCCAGAAGCGTGTTTGGCAATTTGGGGCGACAGGATTCTGGCCTAGCTGGATCCTTGAAGTGGATCCTAGATCCAAGAGTCTTCAATGTTCTTACACAGAAGCAGGGGTCATTTTGTAGAAAAATAGGTGGTGGAGCTCATTAGTATAACTCATTAGCCTATGCCACCCCCACCAGCCCAAAGCAACCTGACACAAGGAGAGCCCTGGGTGAGCGAGGCCTGCTTGGGCTGGCTAAAGATCCAGCCAGCCCAAGCAGGCATCGCTTACCCAGGGCTGTCCTTGGCTGGCTGCTCCCCCCAGTCAAAGGGCCAGCAAGCCATCTGCTGTCCAAAATCACATAAGTAGTAGAGAAAGGGTTGTGTGGGCTTCTCCAGGGGTTAATGAATGCTGCTGGAGGTATGGCAAAGCTCGTAGTGGCTGGCTGCCCACTCTCCTAATCCAGAGATTGTTCTGCAGCTGCACCTACCATTCTATGGACAAGGTAGGTGGGGAGGAGGACGGGGAACCCTCAGAGAGGTTCAGGAGCTGTGCTCCTGTGAGCTCCTGCTGAATTCAAGGCCTGCACAGAAGGAAACAAAAGCTACACAACGAATTTCTGCCTGCCTGGTATCATAGGCAGAGTGGTGCTCAAGAGGACATCTCTCCACAGGTGTGTGAGCATTGAGAACATTCTAGGAGGAACTATGCAGTGAAGGTCATCAAATTAGGATGTGGCTTCAAACCCCTACACTGACAGGGTTAACATACTTCCCAGGTTTGTTGCACCAGTAAAACGGAGGACCATGTTTGTGCCTTGGAGGAAGGATGGAAATTTGATAAAAATGTACTAAATAAATGTACTAAAAAAGATTTTGCGGCCCTATAGCAACCTCAGACAAGTAGGGGATAGGCCTTTCTAGCACCCTGTGGGTTGGGTGTGATAGTGGGGCTCAGGGATAGCATTCTGAGCTTGCATGCAAGTCTTGGGTTCAGTCTCTCCTACCTCCAGTTATAGGATCGTAGTTTGAAGAGTATGAACACCCTTCTCTTTCTGAGACTCTGCAGTCACTTCAAGTCAGGAAATACTGGGCCTGCTGAACCAACAGTGCCGTAACATAAGGCAACTTTTAATGGGAGTTAATGATTGTATGGCAGTGTTTGTGTAGTACAGCCAGGAGATCCTGAGATTGTCTGGCAACCAGCATTCTAGCTCTTTTAGTGTTATACACCACTAGGTGGCGAGCGAGACTTGTTTTTAAAGTAAGAGAGGTTTCAGAGATAGCTTGCCATTGCCTGCCTCTGTGTCAGGCCCCTGGTATTCCTTGGAGATCGCCCATCGAAACACTAGCCAAGGTTGACCCTGCTTCATTTCTGAGATCTGACAAGATCAGACTAGCCTGGCCTATCCAGGTCAGGAGAAGCCCATAAATTCATGTTTGGAATGTAGAAGTGCTTAAGTTTAGTCCCTGGCATTATCTAGTAAGTATTTAGAAAGACCTTTCTCTAAGGCTGTCAAGAACTGCAGCAAGACTGAGGATATAAATTAGTATAGGGCAGCTGCTGCTTATCCTTCCATCAGATACTCCCATCCCTGGCTAGGGTATGTACCTTGCATATATGTCTAGCCCATCACCACTTTCCAAAACTGGCATCAGGCGCCAAGATCCAAGCCCCAGCTTCTGTGCTGACCAATTCAACAGATTCCTCTGGATATATTTCTGGAAGAGTCGGTAAAGTCCGGTGATGCAAATGAACAGGAGTGTACCTTAAAAGATACCCTTGAAAAAGCATGAGCCCAATAGAACTTTAAATACAAACAAAATTTCTGGCAGGGGGTCTGACAGCGGTATCTATCTCATTTGTTATGAGGGCCGGATCTGACATAAATGATCCAGGCCGGGCCATGTGTGTCATAAAACGTAAGGCCAGGTAGCAGAGATACAAACTTTGTAAAGGACACAAATACAATTAAAGATTTAAAAAAAAAAAAAAGCTTAAAACATGCTTTAAAACATTATCATTCATTGGCCTTAAAGGTGCTTTCTTTGTATCTCTCCCATGGAATCCAGGGAACTGGGCAAAGGAAGCTCTGTCTCCTTTCCCAGGGGACCAGGAAAGGGATGAGCCTCAACCAATAGAATGGAGAGGGGCTTGACTTAGCAGCTCTGCTATGCAATTGAGAGAGCCTGGCAAAGCAAGCTGCCCCCCCCCTTCCTCCCCAAAGGAGGATCCTCAGCGGATGCAGAAACAGAGGCTTTGCTCTGTAGTTCCTGCGCAATTGAGCAAGCCTGGCAGAGCAAACTGTGATGCAGAAGGAAGCAAGAGAGAGGGAGAAGGAAGCAGATGACAGTCAGTTGCTTGGGAGCCTGATTTGGTCCCCGGGCCGCATGTTTGACACCCCTGGGGTATGAGGGCTTGGAATCATTGCGCACTCAGGAAAGCTCGTCCCGACACAAGGACAAACCATTCTGCTCATTTTGTCTTGAAAACCCCATGACAGGTTGCCAGAAGTCATCTGTGACTCGATGCCACATTGCACACACATCTGGAACATAGTATATCTTTTTCTCTACATAAGCTTTTGGGGATGAGAGCCCATTTCTTCAGATTCAGTCCTCTGAGCAGATTTTCCCTTGCATGGCAAAGCAATCCAACACTGGGGTGGGAACAGTCTCCAACTACGCCCATCTTGGCAGTCTGCCCAATTTTGTCCACCAGGTTCTCTGGAGTTTTTTAGAACAAGGGTGGCCAAACCTGCTTAAGGTAAGAGCCATACAGAATAAACATCAGATGTTTGAGAGCTGCAAGAAGTGAACGTCAGATGTTTGAGAGCAAGAAGGAAGGAAAGAAGGAAGGAAGGGAGGCAGGCAAATAGAGGAGGGGAAAGGTGGAAAGAAAGCAACTTTAACTTTAAATGCATTTTCCAGGCTGCTGGCTGACTTGGATTGGAGAAGTGATTTAAAGAGAGAAATCCCTTTTCCGAGCTGGCTGATGGGGCGGTGGGGGCTTTGAGAGCCACACAATATGTGTGAAAAAGCCTCATGTGGCTTCTAAGCCACAGTTTGGTCACCCCTGCTTAAGAACATGGAATCTGAGTACACATAAGCAAGGGGTGATGGCCAGGTCCTCCCACTTCAATTCTCTGGTCTGCAGCAAACGTCCCTCCCTTGGCACTCTTGTAGATGAGTCAGTGTGCACTTTTAGGGCTGCTGTTCCACACATAGATGCTATATATTTAAAAGGGTGAGTCACAGTTGCTGCACAGATCTCTGACTCTTGAGTAGAATAAACCCCAGGGCAGGCTGCCGGTATTAGTCACTATCCATTCAAGAGTTTGATGTAATAGTGGATTTGCTCCCCCCCCCCCTTCACCCTGCACAATACCTCTTCTGGGACTGCTATATTCCTGGAAATACAGTGAGTAAGAGCTAGGGAAATCACATGACGATTAGTCCCGGGCTTTTGCAATGCCGTTAACTGGGGCCATTAGTGTGTAAATGCTTACAAGGTTCTGGCCCTATTAAGACATACAGCTTTTGATCAAAGAATCACAAAATTAATCTTCTGTCCCTGTTTCCCACCAACTCTCAGGGTTGGTCCAGATTCATTTGGTGGCCTTGAAGGGCTGCCCTGATGTCCCTTATGAAAATGGGACATGCGGCTCAGTGGCAGAGCAGACGCTTTGCCCACAAAGTACCCGAGTTCAAGAGGCTTGAGGTAATAGCAGCGTACACCAAGAATTTCATTGGTAGCAGAGAGGATTTCTTTGCCTACCCATAGCTGCCTAAAACCGTGGCTAGGGCTTTTTTTTTTAAGCAGGAACACAGTTCCGGCTGCCGTAGCGTAAGGGGTGTGGCCTAATATGCAAATGAATTCCTGCTGGGCTGTGGCTCCCACCTCATGGAATGGGATACCTGAAGTCGCAAAACGCAATTTGTTCAGGAACATGGTTTTATAAAGGAAATCAGGACAGTACGTATTAAATGTAATACACATGAAATCCTGCTGTAACTATTGTTATTTACTTGTGTGATTCCACATTCTGCATGGTTTGATATATGTCTAAGACTATTTTGCATTGGTTCTAATTTTATCATTAGGTAGCAGACAAATTCACAGAGGATTGTCCATAGATGGCCCTCAGCTATGATGGCTAAAGAGAAGGCTAGTTAGAGGCAGCACAGCTCTGAAAAGTAGCATCTGGGGAAAACAGGAGCCAACTGTGGCCCATGCTATGCTTTTAGGCCTTCTGAGGCACCCAGAAGGCTACTGCAGGAGGAATTTTTAGTCCGACCCTACAGAGGTATTCTGATGCTCTAGTAGTCTACTTCAATATAAAGCATTTCCCCAGTATTTGCTCCTAAGTCAGCATGCACCTATTTGTTTTTTTAAAAGGAGGGAGGGATTAGACCTTGACATTCTTCAACTTTCAGTCCCCCTCCATAGTCAAGCTGTTTGCATTATGAATCTAGCATGTTTGCAAATACACAAATAGAAGGATTTCACTGCCTGTCATTTCTCAGATTGCAACCGAGCTCATTTGATTTAATAATATCTTTTTAGGTGTTTTAATATCACTGAAACCCAGGGCTTTTTCTGAGCAGGAATGCACAGGAACACAGTTCCAGCTGGCTTGGGCATCAGGGGGTGTGACATAATATGCAAATGAGTTCCTGCTAGGCTTTTTCTACAAAAAAAAAGCCCTGATGAAACCGAACATCCTCTTGGCTTTTAGGGCAATAGTAGGAAAGTTTATTGCAGGGTACAACAAATGTCACATTCTACTTGGAACAATGTGTTCAAATGGTATTCCATCTCTGTTTGCTGCTAGGGCCTATGAGTTTCCTCACTCTCTTCATCTAAATAGGCACCAATCGCATTGCAAAGCAAGGCAATTCACTCTAGCACCTTAGTGAAAGCTGAGTTGGTGGCAAGGGGGCAACCCACCTGTGGCAGAACCGGCCCAATTCTGCCTTCAGACCCAGCCCCGTCAACTCCGTTTTGAGTTGCCAACTCCTAAAGGAAGCTAATCTTCTTCCCGCCCACTAGAGCACACTGCCATCACCTGTTCAACTTAGGGGTTCCTGACCGAGAGGAACAGGACTTCCAATCCCCCTTCCTGCCAGTTCTGAGGCCTGGCCTCAAGGTCCTCTGCCAACCCAGCACCTGGTTAACCCAGAGGCCAAAGTCCTTCTTCAGGAGACCCCTGGAGGATTGGCCCTGTTGCAATGAACAAACACTAGCTGGTTCCTAGCATCTGCACCCAAGGGCCTTTGCCTGAGGGCACAGTGGGGTGCATCTTGTCGAAAACACACCCACATGTAAATGAATGCATGTAGACATTCCAATACTCTACCTCTCTTCTATCTTAACCCCCAGCACCAACCAGGAAATGCTACTGAAAATGTTTGAGATGCAACTGTGTTGAATACAGAAAGATCGCTAATATTTTGGAAGGAAGTAAAATCTTTATAAACTGAAGAGCAAAATAGACTGTTTCAAAAGCCAGTGTGTATCTAGCTCTTGAGAAGTGAGTGTCCCCAGTAGAGTTCTCATACTTAAGAGGCAACTGAGCCTGGTGACCTATAGCTACCTCAAAGAGACTGGGAGGGAACGCTGGTTTTATTTCTCTGTCACACACACATACTCTCTCTTCAATGACCACTTACAGCACCAACTGTTTCAAGTCCACTGAACTTTCTAATAGGAGAAACTTAGGATCAGTGTTTCCGCTAAGCTGAGTTAGTGTGAGCTAGCTCACGATTTTTTAGCCTCCAGCTCACACATCAAACCAAACAACCATCAAACAAACAACATTTGTGGTAGGGTAGGAGCTCTCACGAGTCATTGCTCACTTCAGATGGACTCACATTCTAGCTTTATCTGTGGTGAGCCGTGACCCACAAAAGCTCATCCCCTGCCACAAATTTTGTTAAGTCTTTAAGGTGCTACTGGACTCTTGCTGTTTTCTGTTGCTACAGACAGACTAACATGGCTACCCATCTGGATTCCTCTGGAAGGGGTGAGCAAAAGTAGAGAACCACTTAAGGTGGTAAATTTGACTGAGCTTGAACGCAACACAACTCACTATGCACTGGATCACATTGCTTATCCCTCCCACCCCCGCCAAGTTGTCCTAAAGGAATAAACTGTTGCTAAATTTCATGTTCTCACTTAGTACAATGGACCCTATTCTGAGACTTATTCAAATTCCCAGGAACACATTGCAAATTGTGGCAGCACCTGAAATATGGAATGCCCTCCCAGAGGCCATAAGAGCCCTGCGGGATCTCTCAATTCTGCAGGCCTGCAAAACTGAGTTATTTTGACAGGCCTTTGGTACCTAAATCAGAAGAGGAGTGCCATCTTACACTACTGAGAAATTGCTATCACTACAGGATCACCGTTAGCAAAGGACGATTCTGCCTGGGTTGTTGCTGAACAGCACCATAAAATGTCTTAAAATGTTTTAATTGTATTTATTGTTTGAAGTTAGTTGAACTAATAGTCAGCCGCCCTGAGTCCGCTTGCAGAGAGGGCGGGATAAAAATTCAAGGTAGTAATAATAATAAATTGTCTGGAAACAGCATCTGAACACACATACCCTTTTAGATCACCGCACACAAGGACCCCGCATACCAGGGGATCATTACACTAGAACACTCCATGTTAACCTGCTAGCTTGCTTTCTAAAAGAAGATCTAACAAACAATCCTAAGCCTGCATTATTCAGTGGCAGAATCCTCCCCAAACATGTAAATCAGTTCTCAGAAGAAAATTACATTCATGGATCTGCTTTCCAAATTGAGGAAAGAGTTGGAGGTATGGCCATTACCATGGCTCTTGAGCTCACACAGGACTACGCAGTAGATGTTATGGTCTATACAGACCTTTTATGTGACCCATCATAGCCAGTTTGGTGTAGTGGTTAAGTGTGCGAACTCTTATCTGGGAGAACCAGGTTTGATTCCCCACTCCTCCACTTGGCACCTACTAGCATGGCCTTGGGTCAGCCATAGCTCTGGCAGAGGTTGTCCTTGAAAGGGCAGCTGCTGTGAGAGCCCTCTCCAGCCCCACCCACCTCACAGGGTGTCTGTTGTGGGGAAGGAAGGTAAAGGAGATTATGAGCCGCTCTGAGTCTCTTCGGAGTGGAGGGTGGGATATAAATCCAATATCTTCTTCTTCTAATATTATTACTTATTAGTAACCATGCTGTGTGAAATCAGCTGGTTGTACAAGAACAAAGTGCAGCAGAATTAAATTCCAGTGACTGGAGTGTTGGAAAAAACTGCAATATGCTACCTTAAATGTAGAATCTCAAAGCTGAATGATGGTGCTACTCCTAATTGAAGGAAAACCATTATCATTCATTACAAGTAGCTACAGAAGCTATGCTGGTCAAAGAGTTCCCATTATGTGGTTGCAGACAAGAGGTACTGGTGAAAACAGTGAAGGGGATAGGGTGGAATACAATACTTGATACAAAAAGCATCTCACTGCAGCACAAGTCTAATATATTTCTCCCCAGCTGATCCGCTGTCAGGAAGCCTGTCTGTGGTCACTGGAGTGGCTGCATAGCAATTTTCAAAAATACAGAACACCATGCAACTCCAATGATTTCTATGTAAGGGATGTTCAAGCTATACTGGTTTTGTTACTGAAACAGCCAGGGTTACAAGTTCTATCCTTGTCACCACCTCCTACGCCATCAAATTCACTGGCACTTAGGTCAAGAACCAACCCCATTTCTCTCTCTCTCTCACACACACACACACACACACACACACTGCAACTCTCATTGAAAGTTGGTCTTCCCAATATGAAGCCACCCTCACAAAATCAATCATGCTAGGTCACAACAGTACAAAGGGTTCTTACTGGTGCAGGAAGAACAAAGGCTGCAAGATGGCACAATAGAGATTTCCAGCTCAAGTTAGTTTATAAGAATTATACATCTGTCTACTGAGTAATGGTGGAGCTATCCTATGATCTGATATTCTGAAGTAATTTATTCTAGTTTCCATATTCTGACAGGCACTGGGATCAATTTCTGGCTAACTGCTGCCAGTTGTTGGCATCCTTACATAGAATGCTGAACAAGTCAACCTTCATCTGTTCCTACAAGGCACTTGCGTTCATAAAAGCAGACACACAGAACCAGTGAGCTTGAACTAGTTATGCCTTAACTTGTTCAGGGGATCCCAAGCATGCACTGTTTTGCTTTGTAAATGTAACAGGTCTCACTAAATCAGCAAGATTCTAGTAAGAACAGAGATGTAAAGGTTGAAGACACCTATCGGTATCAACAGAAGCCTCCACATATTGCGATCTGCAGAACCTCTAAAGCAGTAATCCCCAACATAATACCCACGGGCACCATGACGCTTGCCAGATGGTTCACGAAATGTGTAATACGGTGTATGTTTGCCCCACCTACAAGACCTTCTCTGACTTCTGTATCTGAGATCGAAACCACCAGCCTACTTAGGTGGCATGTTAAATGATGTGGTATATTAAAGCAAGGCCATACGCAAACACCAGCCCAAAAAGGAAAACCAATTTCAGCAATGTTCAGGGGCTTAGCTGGCCTCCAAGAAATTTAGGATTGCAGAAGCTAAGCAGCAATTATGTCCAAGGCCCATCCACATATTCATGTTTATTGCTCGTTATTCTCAACTGGGCACTGCAGCTACATTGTGGTTGTGTAAGCCAATTTTAAAGTTATATGTCATGTTTTCTTTGGGATGGCTCTTACACAGATGGAGGTTGCACTATGAGATCAAATCCCATGATTAACATGTATAACTGTATCTGAGCCTAAGTCAAGATCTTTTCCTTGGGATAACTGGAGGGTGGGGGACCATGGACTTTTGGGATTATTTAGGTAAAGGAAAAGTTAGACAGTCATCATGATGCTCTTTCTGCCAACTTGAACTCAATCACCACATCTTGATGAAAAGCACCCTTTTACTGCAACCAAACTGCTCCTGAAATAATAATGGGCATCTATCTGCCTCTTACTCCTCTCCAGCGTCTAGAACCCATTTTTAAGACTGTGCAGAAAAATTTGAATAAAGCACGTAGGGCATATTCTGCACTCTGAAGCTGCAGTGGCTGTCAGGCACCCTCCCAGACACTCAGCTTATGTCTAGCAAGAAGAAAGCAGACTCCAACACAAGACCATAGTGAAGTAGCACTGACATCAGATCTGTAAGTTTATTTGCTCAATGTACGACGGCTACATAATGACTCACATTCATGATATTCCATCACTGAGGAAAACTGCTAAGAATGGTCCGTGTGTGAAATAATTCCTTACAGAAACACGGAGTTGGAAAAATAATCACTGATTAGACCTTAAAAAGAGTTCACTGCATAACATGACAGAAAAGCACAAACAAAGGCTCATTCAAAGAACAGAGTCATTTTTCTCCTACACTGTAATAGTTATAATTTCACCATGACGAACACCAGACATTAAGATTAAGCTAACACTGGTGTCTTCTTTTGCTTTCCTTTTTTTAAAAAAACAAAATCATATATAATTGCATGTCACTATAGCAACATCCATAACAGATCAGTTTTGCTACGATCACTATTTGGTGGAGCAAACTTTACTCCCCAAAAAGGAAAAAAAAATAAATTAAAAAATTTTTAAAAAATTGTTGAAGACTATTGTCATAGGAATACATAACATCTACAGTATAAGTTAATAAATTTCAAGCTACTTTATAGAAATACAACACCAGCATGCACAATATTGTATCAATAGAGTAATGGAGCAGTTATTCATTTCACTGGAGAGACAGTTATCATAGGCAAGTGCATTTCTTTTTAAAAAATGAAAGAAACCATTCAAGCTGCTCACAAGTCCCCCAACCCCCCCACCCGCCCACTCCATATGTAGCCCTCTTGTGCAATCTTTTCCCCTGCATAAAGTTTTCCTAAAGCAGCCAGAGCTAAAAAGCTGAAATCAAGAAAGGTTTTGTAATTCCAGTAAATTGTTTCCAAATGATAAAAAGCCAGGAACACGCACGGCTCACTTGACATGACTGCAAATTAAAGAGGAGCCTAAGCATCCTTTCCAGCCCAGGACTTTCCCCTTTTCTTCAGTTACCTAAGTTGCAAGCCTCTCTTCCCTCCTCTTAAATCCAACAGGATGCAAAAGCCAGGCTGTTGGCGCTGCACATTATTCAGGTGGCCAAGAATGGAAAGTCACTGAGTGCAAACTGTCATACTGCAACAAAGTACAAGGAGTTAAAAATGTATCTGCACTGGATGTATTCATGGGACTTTGCTAGCATTTGCAATGTCAACCCATTTTAAACTTTGACTTTCGGACTGCAAACCGCTAAGAAAATGTATCCTGTCGTTCAGGCTCACCACATCCAAACTTTGCCATGCTAACTGGACCACCATGTGAAACAAGACGCTCTGTTTCCACAAGGGACCACAAATGTTTGTGCAACGGTAGTTGTGAGTGCAAGAGTTTCGTTCTGCGGTGCTTTGGATAAACAAAAGGAACATGGTCAAATATAATTCTTCAAATTCAAGAAGGAAAACAGCAATGGATTTCCATTGGTCATGATTTTGCTTTCTTTTTTAAAAAGTAGTCAAATAGGGGGCAAAAGCATTACCTGATCAGCTATATTATTTTCTTCTAGGCAACTGAGACTTACAAATGAACAAATCCTTTTTTATAGGACAAGTTCCACAGTGCCTAAGATTTTGGTTTAAAAAGAAACACACACACAAGCCAACCATTGGCAACAAACTCTCACTTTTATGGATTTCTTCAACAGAATGTTCCACTCTTACTGCAGTCTTTAGCACAGAACAGAGCTCTAGCTCTGGCAAAGACAAAAGGAGCCTGGGGCGGGGGGCTTCAAAGATCTGCTGACAAACCTCATAGCACAATGGGAGAAAGTCAGGTTATGAGCAAAATGGTAGCGTGATCCCTGAGACAGGGGCAGGACACCTTCATTTAGAAACCAATAAATAAACTGGGATGAAATTGAGAATACCACACAAAATATGGAACACACAGACCTGAATCAGCATAAGTTAAGTGGCATTGTATTTTAACGTCTTACCCACTCTAATTAAAATTCTGAACCCTCTATGCAGTGGACTCTTGGTACTTTATATAGCCGCTTGCCAAGCACCCATTAAAATGGCAACGAATTGGAACAACATGGATGTTTCTCAGGCAGATTCTTGTACCTGGGAAACCAAATAGGGTGGGTAAGATAATTACACAGACTGGACTGGAGGAGGGTGGCAAGCTAGTAAAACAGACAAGAGAAAGTTTATACTCAATGGCTCGATGTCAAATATGGCTGTCATATAGAAATACTGTAAACCATAATTTAGTGTTAATACTGCAAACTATTTTAAGCATCTTGACAAGAAAGCCCAAAGGCCTATAATTCGAGCCGGGGGGGGGTGTCTTTTAAAATTATGCTATGATAAAGAGGTTCCCCAACGTCTGGGGCAGGCGGTAAGAAGAGGGAGATACATAACTGTACTTAACAGAAGCATATGGCATTTCAACTGAAAAGATGGATGAACCCTTACTGGAACCACAGAACTGCTTTTCAACCAAAAAAAAAAAAAAACAGAAAACAAGGGCCATTCCATTCAAGTTAGTCATTATCAACTTTGTGTATTTCTAGCAATTAAGATAACTTAAAGACAGCTCCCCCTTGAATTAAGTCTACAGAACAGTCCATATGCCATTGTGAGGCTGCCATTCCATTCCACTCCCTACCAGCACAGCCAGCCTGACTTTCCACTAGTGGTGTTTTGGCAAAAGTGTCAACGAGGCAATCAAAGACAGGTTATGGGGGAGCCTCCCTGGAAGGTCACCCCTCCTTTCCCCTCCCCCTCCCCTGACACCCTCCCCCCCACTTGTGGGAAAAAAAATAAAGACTGCAGTAGTAGCATCGGCGTGCGGCTGCCAGTCCATCAGAGGGGTCTAGTTGTTGCCTTCACCACCATCGTCATCTTGCTGGTCGCTTGTCCAGAGTGTTAGGTTATCACGGAGGAGCTGCATGATGAGCGTTGAGTCTTTGTAGGAGTCCTCGTTGAGGGTGTCTAGCTCAGCAATGGCATCGTCAAACGCTGTCTTGGCCAGGTGGCATGCCTGCTCGGGGGCATTCTGGATCTCATAGTAGAAAACGGAGTAGTTAAGCGCCAAGCCAAGCCGGATGGGGTGAGTTGGCTGCATGTGTTCCTTGCTAATCTCATGAGCTTCACTATATGCCTTCTCGGAGGATTCCACAACAGTTGCCCTTTTCTCCCCAGTGGCAACTTCAGCCAGGTAGCGGTAATAGTCCCCTTTCATCTTCAGGTAGAAGACTTTGCTCTCATACTGGGTCTCGCTGCAGTTCTTGATCAGGTAGTTGTCTAAGAGGCTCAGAACATCCTGGCACACAGCTTCCAATTCCTTCTCAATCTTCTCACGGTAAGCACGGACCATCTCTATCTTTTTCTCGTTGCCATCAGCAGAAGTCTTCTGCTCAATGCTGCTTATAACTCGCCAAGAAGAACGCCTTGCTCCAACTACGTTCTTGTAGGCTACTGACAACAGGTTCCTCTCTTCATTAGACAGTGGCTCGTTCAGCTCTGTCACCTGTATTACAAAAAGGACAAACAACAGGAATAATCAGAGACCTGGCTCTTCACTTGAAGGCTTGCTCCTTCCAAACCTACACCACTTCTATTGCCTTTAAAATCCTAGACTGATACTTAAACATTTCCAGACCATTAATATCTGTCAACAGAATATCAAATGCTTTTCAAAGGAGCAATATGTTGGGTATTCAGCTGCATAAACTGCAAAATATTCAGACAAAAAATCAAAAGATCATTTTAAAAGCAGGAACAGTTATTGTGACTGTTTACATCCTTGACAGGAATTGATGTTTTACTTTGCATCTGTAGACTTATTTTCCAAAGGCTCACAATAAGTAATAAGGGAAACTCCAACACTAAGGGCTGTCACACTGAAGTGTGAAAGGGAATCCAGATTTGGTTCCCAGATCTTCAGCAGGGGTCATAGCCTTAATTGCCCGGGTCAGTAGCAAAAGCTTCCAGTATCCTCCACTGTATGCACGAAAAGCGTAGGACAACACAGAGAGATGAAAATAAATTTTCTGCAAGAATCTGACATCAGTGTTATGGGGTAGAAAGGATACATTACAAAAGACTACTTCCCATCACCACTAGGCAGTGAATGTTAAACAGACTAGTTTCACTAGCTCCTAGAAACAACAATTAGCAACTAAGCGCCAACAAAACATGTTGACCAGAGGCATAAAAAATAGGTATAAAAATCTGAATGAAAGTACATCCAGGAGTCTGCCGTGTTAAGTCTGTTGCTGCAAAACAGTAAAAAGTCCAGCAGCACCTTTAAGACTAACAAATTTTATTGCAGCATAAGCTTCTGAGAAACATTCTCTTCGTCAGATGAATAAAAGTACAGACACATAACACTGGTGTTTTAAGGAGGGATTCTTGAAGGATAGAATGTTGTTAGCCGCCCTGAGTCTGCTTGCAGAGAGGGTGGGATAGAAAGTTAAAGTAATAAATAATAATAGAGAAAAATTCAACCCCAAAATAAAAATCAGAACCCAGTAGTAAATATTAAAAAAACAAAAATGGAGAGCAAAAGGAAGGCAAGCTAAAAGCAAGGATGCAGGAAATGAGCTCTTTAATAGCATAAATAAGGGATATAAATGTAGCAGAGGTAAGCTAAGTGAGGGAATTCTCACAGGCAATGGAAACAGAAAGCCATTTTTTATTGAACCCCACCAAGTTATCTTTGGTTTTAACAGGTTTATACCTGACTTTCAAGTTACAACCCACAGCCACAAATAGCAACTTAAGAGTGTGGCATTTAAGCTTCTCAACACCTCCCCCTCTGTACTAGATAGAGCCTGTGTTACTTAGCAGTACAGCCAAAAAACTTGCAGGACCAATAACCAGCATGCACAACAGGTCACTGTTATACTGAATTTAGCATTGACAGCATGAGTTTCATAAACAGGTGCCCAGAATAAGACCTGCCTGCAGCACTAGCTAATCTATGGCATTACTGCTAGAATACACACTGTCCCCACAATTGAAGGCAGCTATTCAAGGCAAGAGTAGCCATCTAAGTCATACTTCACTAAATCAATTAAAAAGCCTACTTTATATCATTGCAGAGCCTTACTAATTCACAAGGCATGAGCTCTCTGCACAACTAAGGTAGCCACCACCATCCAGTGAATATTCTAGATTGCTCATGGAAGCAGCTCATGGTTGTGTGGAGATCAAAGCTGACTTGGGCACCAGGAGTCAAGGTTGCTTGTACTTCCCATCTATTGCTAATCAGAGACCGACATCAGCAGATGCAAGCATGCTTTTGCCTCCAGCAAAGAACATAAAGATGGGATCTAAAGGATAAGATAGACATGTTCAAAAAGGTCACTGCACCCCTCTAGTAAGCATCTCACTATTTGGGGCAATGAAACAATTACATGTTCAAGAGTGCTTCAAAAAGCTACTTCGGGCACTTTGAGCTTATTTTAATTAGACAGTCTTAGCCATAGTTCAAGGGGACATTATTGTATATTGGAAGAACTGGTTTTATACAGTTTAGAAGCCAGGAAAGGAAAAGTGTGTGAGTGCACTAAGGGTATGCACTAATCTTTACTTTTCCTTCTGAAAAATCATTTGAGATACTTATAAAAAATTCAACATTCCCTAATATTTAACAAAGAGAAAGACAGCATTCCAGAAACAGGTCTTAAGTGTAAGCTAGTAATTCTGATGTGTGCTTTTCTTGCTCAGGCATGCAGACAGATGACCACCCATGACAGGCCCTGAAAACTTCAGATGTTTACCTCCTCATCCAGTACTTGAACCAGAACGGGCCCTTCTGCCTAACTTTTTATTGTCATTCTTTACAATTTAAAACATGTTTGCAGTTTAAAAGAGCAAGCAGGTATGACAACTTTTTAAAGCTCAATCACAGTATTTTCTCCTCAAGCTACTGATACACCTATGTGATTTATAGAAGCATATATTAGCTAGGAACCTGCATGGAGACTCTAAAGCCTAATTTTTAAAAATCCTATTCAAAGCTTGATGAGGAATTTTTTTGGGGTGTGTGTGTCAAATAATGTTTTGTAAAAATTCAGAATGCATTGTTTTAATTTAAGAACTAATGCTAAGGCACTGAAAGCTGTCAGTCTCCACAGCATCATTTGCTAGTTCTGGGTCAAACTGGTGATTACAATTTCTCACATGATGGAAGAGATGAGACAAGAATTTTAGCTTTGGCCTTGACTTGACTAACCCAGTCAATCAGATGTGATTATAACTTGTTTTAAATTTAGATTAATCAATTTGTTTGGAGATTTTCCCCCCTCCTCCACCACCTCCTCTTTATAAAAAACAAAAAATACATGTTCTCTAATAAAATCCCTAAAGGTAATAATCTGAAACACATTAGAACTCTGAAACTACCCAGTTTACTTAATATTGTATTAACATCCATTCATTGTTAATTTTATGAGACAATTTTTTAAAATGACAAATTTCCACTGAAAAAAAATTCTGCTTCATATTAGGGTGCAGGAACCAGAAATTCTCAGATCTGCTGCCCAATATTTTCATGGTACAGCTGGCAAGAGGCCCACACTCATTGTTCCATTCTATCAAAGGCTTCCTCCCAAAATACTTGCTTGTTTTTATTGGTATCTTCGCTAGCAGTACCATATTTCATCCAGTGTTTCACTCACAGTATCATGGAAATTAAGGACAGCAGCACCCAAACATGAGAATCTGCCCAGCAATTCAATGGAAAAAAGGCTCCACACGTACTTATTTTGACTACCAGGGAGGGGAAAATGTACAAAAAACAGTACAGTAAAAGCTTTATCATCTGGCACTTACAGGGAATGGGGGTTGCTCAGTTAATCAAATGTGCCAGATAACATCAATTCATTGCTCTCACATGCATCCAGAAGACTCTGATGACCGAACCCTACCAGGAATACCAAAATAACATCCCCCATGTTTTGTGGGATCCTTACCCCCCCCCCCAAAAGCCATGGAACAGTCCAATACAGCAGGCAGACAAGCAGGCCAGCTACTCGGGAGCCCTCCAGCACAGCTGGCTCTCAACTCAAGTCAGACTGAAGGGAAAAATAGCAGCCAAAGATGCTATCAGCTGACAAGGCTGGCTATTAGAAGCCGAGCAATGACTGGAGGCATCACGAGGGAGTAGGGCAGACACATGTCCAAAGATGCAGGGTTATGGGGAAATAAAAGAGAGGAATGTGCCCTACAGGCAATGCCAGTTAACAGAGCACTTTGAATAATCATGTTGAAGATAATAACACTTTTAACTTTTATCAGAGGATAACATTACCCCCCTCCCTCAATCAGAAGATACTCAAAGTCCTACTCATGATTCCATCCAAAGAGGGGATTTTGATGGTTTCAAAAGGACAAACATTCACACAAATAAGTGTAAGGGGTATTCAAATGTTTTTCTCTAATTCTAGTGTCAATTCTTTGTCCCAACCAATTCTCCAACATACTACCAAGATATACTGCCATTGCAAAGTTTTCACCAAAGCCTTTTCTGAACCAGCCACGATGCCCAAGGTAGCTTACAAAGCAACAGTCAGGGCTTTTTTTGAGCAGGAACACACAGGAACGCAGTTCCAGCTGGCATGACACCAGGGTGTGTGGTCTAATATGCAAATGAGTTCCTGCTGGACTTTTTCTACAAAAAAGCACTGCGTGAAAGGATGGTGATATCAGGGGGTGTGGCCTAATATACAAATAAGTTCCTCCTGGACATTGTCTTGGGGGAAAAGTCCTGGCAGCAGTAATTTGCATCCTAGCACAGGTGGCTCTGAACAACTATTAAATAGCAAAGAGGAGTTTCATTTAGACAAGTAATCAAGCCAGCCATTAGACACCCGCCCAACTTCAGTCTGTTCTGAACAAGTGGCAAGTTTTGATTGCAGGTACTTTTATGCGTAATGCAACATCCATTCAATGCAACTTTAAGTTCATTCTGGTATTTTCTCTTAAGCATAAAAAATCTAGGAATTACAAGAAAGGCGACATTAAAACAGTACAACAATGCCTGCCAGCTGAGAGAGCACCTGCAAAGGCAAGCTTGATTTTGTCCTGCCTTGGGCTAGAACAGAATTTAATTTTTAGATTTTTATCCCGCCCTATCCCGCAAGCGAGCTCAGGGCGGCTTACAATAAAACAGCACAGAGTTAAAATAATATCATAAAAACAGACATTACAAAACAGGAACAGCACAGTAAACAATCTTACAGACATAGACGGTAAACAGCATGCGGCTGATGGCTAATAGCATAGCATAACACCATAATGGTGAAATGCTGGGGGAAGTGATGACTTTCAAGGACACCTGCTGGATTAATTAAAAGCCTGGCAAAAGAGCTCTGTCTTACAGGCCCTGCGAAAATTGATAAGTCCCACAGGGTCCTGATCGCCAGCGGGTAGGGGCCCAGACCGAAAAGGCCTTGGCCCTCGTTGAAGCCAGCCGGGTGTCCTTAGAACCAGGGACTATAAGGAGATGATGAGCAGCTCAGAGCCCGGGGGGGAGGGGGGGCGGGTTCATATGGGGAGAGGCGGTCCCAAAGATATGCAAGCCCCTGGCCATAAAGGTAAGGACCAACACCTTGAACCGGATCTGGTACTCGAGAGGTAGCCAGTGCAGTTCGCGCAGCACCAGATGCATCCGTGCCCATTTAGGCCCTGATGCCAACAACTGGGCTGCTGCGTTCTGCACCCACTGGAGTTTCCAGAGCAGGGTCAAGGGAAGCCCCACATTGAGAAAGTTACAATAGTCTAATCTGGAGATGACTGTTGCATGAATCACTGTGGCTAGATCATGGAAGTGCCCAATTATACCGTACAAAGCATCAGGTGCAGTTCATGTCAATATACCCTAAGACAGTCAGGCAGGATTGGTCTGATTCTGATTCTGGCACAGATAGTCATGGGCTGATGAAAGAATATATTATAGGAGTTTTAAAAACAGCTGAATGAAGATGAACAGACATGCAATTCCAAAAAACTATAGAAATTTGGTGTAATGCTTTATATCAATAGCTGTATGACTGGAGAAATCCTACTGACGTGTTTATATATAAAACTCACAGGCAGGTGAAAACTATGTTGCTTTTCTTCTAAAATGGTAATATGAAACCACAGGTAGATAGTCTTCAATTGGGAGTTAAGAACTAAGCCATAAACAAACTTTTAGCAAAGGGCAAGAAATGAACAAGGCTAGCACTATGTCTTTGCAGCTTAATCACTAGATCAACAAGGGTACCAGGTGCTAAAACTCTTGTGCAGAGATACTCTTACCTGCCTCACACCAAAAGATTTCTGCTTTAATTTCAGGAACTATTAAAATGCTAGCTTGTAACCAACATTCCCCAAGCACACTAGACAAAATTACCAGTAGTTTTGTAGTACAATTGAAACCTGGTATTCTTACTGATAGCAAATCCACTCCTGCTTCAAGCAGTCTCTAGAGAGCTAATGCTCTCGCCATATAAGCTGTGTAAAAGAGAATTCTTGTGTTACCTTGAAGACTAAAAAAAAACTATTATGGTATAATTTTCATGAGTCAGACCTCATTTCCTCATATACATGGCATTCAAAACCATTACCAAATGCAAAACAGTGTAAAATAAAATGTGACAAAGAATGACTAAACGTGTAGAAGATTACGATACAATGTAAGAACCCACCAACGTTTTAATGGGAGTTTTTTTAGTATGTAAATGTTTATGAAAACAATAAAGCGCCAACTAAGTATTTAGATTTTGTATTGTATTAACTATGATTTTTTTAAAAAATCAACATCCCTAAAGGGTGGGTTCTGCTGAGACACTTACAAGTGGAGTAAAGAAGCCCAAGTCTACATTTATGATGGGGTATGGGGTGGCATCCAATCTCTTGGATCAGTCCCAATTCAGCACTTTTTGATCTCCCTTTAAACAGGAACAGTAAACTACACAGAGATATTTACTTTACATCCCATCCCCAAAAGCTAATCTGCACTTTGTTCTGGAAAGTTTCTTCAAATTAGTAGTCTTACTTGCTATCTATGCTTGCCTTCAGAGAAACAAGCCATTAACCCCACACATACCACACAAAAGTTAGTGGCATGGTATTTCTATTCAGCTACAACAGGTTTATCAACCGTTACTAGTGCCTGCAGCTGAATATTTGCTGTCAATTTCCCAACATATGAGAACCAGCTCTTACACTCCGTTTTTAGGATTCCCTGGCCCACAGCAACCCCAGATCCCTTTTTTGGTATTCATTTCATTCTACAGCACAGATCTTCTTCTGTACCCCTTATCTGTATATGAAGTTCTTTTTCAGGCAACAGTCAGTGTTCCTTTTTCCTTCTACTCAGATGTTCTCTTTTGTCTCTGCTTTTCAGAAGCAAGAAACTGAATAGGTGCGGGAAGACAGCAATGACAAATTGGCAGCCTGTCACCATGAGCAATTTGTTTATTGGGCCAGGGAGGCATGTCTGGCTGCTTTAGCTGTAAGAACAAGTAAAGTGGAAGTTGCTGCTTTGGGGAAACTATTCCATGACAGAAGCAGTTCCCTTGACTGTATCTAAAAAAAGAGGCTGGAAGAGACAGAAGCTACTCCCAAGGTACAAGGAACACAAGTACAATCGGTGTATGTTTTTACATGTGTGTTCAGTAATTCTCATGTTGTATTTGATGCACGTACAGATGAACAGTGAACATGTAATCAAAACTGTACATTTATCCAAGTGTTGGTCCCCTGTTTCAACTATAAACTGACCACAAGCTGGCTCTTCCTTATAAACAGATGTCTCTGTGTTTACTGTAACATATGAACAGGGCTAGAAGCAAGAATGTGTAGATGAGTGTTAAAAAGCCACTCAGTTGTATCCTACAGCACAACTCAATAACTACTAGGACCAGGCAAATTCATAAGCACTAGTTAGTAGTTAAGAGTTGCTGACAAACAATTACAGGACCATGCTCTTTTATTCACAGTGAGCCCATGAAATAAAACATAATATATACCTACTTCTCCCTCTAACACTACCCCCTCAATGGTAGTAACAAAGTTTTTTTCTTCCCAGATGCTGCATGTGAAGAGGTTTTATCTTCAAGTAATTCTGTCAACCAACAAAGCTAGGACAGAACCTTTATGGTCTGACTGCTAAATGGGAGAGCATCATCTTCCGGATAATTTCATTTTATTTATTTCTCGTATTTATATCCCGCCCTCCTCGCCGAAGCAGGCTCAGGACGGCTAACAACAGTCAAATCCAGACAATAAATAATAGTAAACAATTAAAATTAATAATCATTGCTGATCAAACAATTTAAAACAAGTTGAAACAATCTAAAATGATCAGGATTATGACAACTATGTATTGGAGCAAAATGGACAAGCTTACGAGAATATTAAAAGAACTTGACATAGAAAAGTTCAATAAGGAATGGGAGAAATTTCAAAAATATGTTGAAAAACAGTGGAAGGTGAAAGGACACTTGGTGATTTATAATAATGGGTTTTTTTAAAGCATGCTATCAAATTATTTCAATAAGGACTATAGTTAAAAATGGAATTATGGAAATATATAATGTTTTCATTTATAAGGACTGGGATTAATGGATTATATTTAAGATAGGCAATTTTAAGAATTAAGTATAATAGTATTATAATGGACTACTAATCAATACAGATAGTAATAGTAGTAAGTAATTTTGCTCTTATTTGTATTTTATTATAGTTACAAGTTCTTTTTTTTAAGTAGATTCTTAAAAGGTTAATATTACCTTTTATTTCTTTTTATATTTTAAGTAGAATGCACCGGGGAAGTCACAGAAAGGGGGGAGGGAGAAGGGAAATATGATGCAATATTTTGATGTTTATTTTTGGATAGTAACTGATTAGTGTTGCTGAATAATAAAATCGTTTTATGACAAAACAATCTAAAATGATCTAAAACAATTTTGGTGCTAGTGTTGGTACTATTAAATTCCACGATGTTGGGCCAAATTCAGCGATAATAGGCCAAAAGCAAGCGTTCTGAGTTATGAACTTAGTTCAGCTCAGCCCGACAATTCCGAAGTTGAGCAGGAACTATAAAGATACTTCTCATATTGCCAGAACTAAAAAAAGGTGCTTCCCATACTACTATTGATTTTACTATAGATATACAATTCACTAAGGTGCCCATTATAATCTCAACTTTACAATTTCAGAGCATATATGCCTTTTCAATTAGTGAAAAAAGTGGGGAGGGGGACATAAGAACATAAGAGAAGCCATGTTGGATCAGGCCAATGGCCCATCTAGTCCAACATTCTGTGTCACACAATAACCAAAAAAACCCAGCCGCTATCAGGAGATCCATCAGTGGGGCCAGGACACTAGAAGCTTTCCCACTGTTGCCCCCCCAAGCACCAAGAATACAGAGCATCACTGCCCCAGAGAGTTCCATCAATACACTGTGGCTAACAGCCACAGATAGACCTCTGCTCTATATGTTTATCCAATCCCCTCTTGAAGCTGTCTATGCTTGTAACTGCCACCACCTCCTGTGGCAGTGAATTCTATGTTAATCACCCTTTGGATGAAGAAGTACTTCCTTTTATCTGTAAAGACCTTACACCTTCTGAAAAAGTTATGCTGAGAATTACAAGACCACATATAAAAGTCCTTTGGGATGATGGCTACAGCATTAAGGGGAACTGCAGAGACCATAAAAATGCTGGCTGGATCCAAAGCTTTGGAGAAATAACTTTGGAGGAATAACTCAGATGGTACAAAAAGTAAGAATAAAAAAAAGAATCTAGTTGGCAGTGTCTGCTCTATCTCAACTGCATGCAAAAGATAAGGCATTCTTGCCCATGTCCTCTCGCCCATGGGATGACCTTCCCACAGCTGTTCCCTGATTCTTAAGTACTCTGGACCCTGGACAAAGCACTTGTATTACTATTATTATTCCCTACCTCTCAAATGGTGAGATACCTGTGCTAAGGTAGCATAGAGCACAACTGTTGGCGGCCCTCATGCACAGGGTATACTTACATGACTGCTTATAGAAAACTAAGGCATTTATACTTTTTACGCTTGGGATAAATGTAAAAGAATACAATTTTATATGCCAACCAGGTTAACCAAGTTATAAATTTTATGTTAAAAGCATTTAAGTTTAGGTTTGATATTCCATGTATTTCAGTCCACACACAATCATTTCTTGCAGGGTGGGGGTGGAGAGAAACAAGCTTCCTAGCTACTTTACATCTTTGAGCTTAGTTCTAGAAAATTCCTACTGGAGCTCTGGAATACTCAACTGCTTAATTCTAAATCCACATTACAGTCTACTCACAGTAAAAAGCTACAAGTTTTTGGATGAAGGATATGTGGTTTCTCATTTGCTGTAAACCAATTTTCTTTACACAAAAGAATATATAACTTTGCTAATGGTCTCTAGCAGTTACGCTGATTATCCATAGTTGCACTTATTTAAATGTGCACCCTAGTTTTTCAGCAGTTCACAATAATTTAAGGTATCAGCTTTGTCTTCTACATAAATTGTCAGAATCTAAAACATATATATTATTATCAAGGCAGAATGTTTTACAGCCAATTAGCCCTATTACACAGTGCATCAATTTAACCCAAGTTTTGCCACAACAGGATGCAAATGCCAATATGCTGCACTGATTAATCTATACTAAAGAGTCCATTCCTGAACACTGGTTTCAATTAATTGATAGGCAAGCCCTGTAACAGTTGAAAATTAATTCCCTGGCAACAGAATGATGCTGAAGGCATAAAAAAGTGTTTAGCAATATAATACACACACTGGATTACATGGATTTAACAGTTAGTATGCTACAGTCATTTTGTTTTCATGGTGTAAGTTCTTATGACAGCAGATTCCCTACAATCATTAGAGCTTGTTTTTGAAGTTATTATTCTTGCCTGAAGCACATCAATACTATCCAAGTTGAGAAGAAAAGATCGAAGTAAAGGTCAGAGTACCCAAAGGAATGTTCTCCATTTCAGGATTCACTCTTTCTAGAAAAAAAGGAGACCCTTTTGAAAGAGTAACTATTTTTGCTCATGTGAATATGTTTTCCCTCCGAAGACTTAGATACGAGTGTGTCAGATATGGGCATGAAAATTCAAACACAGTATGATGATATAATTTTACTATTCTTCTCCCCTACCCCATAAATGAAAAAAATCCTGTTAGAGCAATTGTGCCTTAATTCTTGTGAAGTGCTAAACCTTGTCCTTCAAAAGCATCAATTGCTTTACTCAAAGCTGCCTTTTCACTCTCACATCTTGAAAATATAATCTGTTCGGTATCAATGTTCCCTCTAAACTGCAGAGTCCTGTGAGCAAAAATTCTACTTTGTGAGCTACTGGCATTAAAGTTGTGAGCTACTGCATAAATTAGTGTGCTCTGGGGTCATCCTTCCTGAGCTAAGACAAAAACGTGTGAGCTGAAGGGTAAAAATTTGTGAGCTAGCTCATGCTAACTCAGCGTAGAGAGATCACTGTTCTGTATGGGAGATTACAAAGGCAGCACAGCTCCCACATAATTAGCTGTTTTATACAGAGCCAGACAACTGGTCCTTCCAGCCCAGTCTTGTTTATAGCTCTCATCTTGCTGAAATTCTTCTAATGAAGTGTTAGAAAGGGAATCCTAATGCTGAATATGTAGCCTGTGGACCAAGAGCCAAAAACAGATTTACTAGTATGAGGCAAGGTGGCAAAACCTCATAAAACAGATCTACTCATACTATGCCTTGGATTTGCAAGTGAAATTCCATGACCCACATTTGTATGCAATAAATGTAGAAAATGTGGGGGAAATTGATTTTTATGCCTTAGATCAGAAAAGCAACAATGGGCAGAGGCATTATTGGTTATTTTCAGAGGAATTCATTAGCTTTCCAGCAGTGCTCTGAATATGAAATTGGGTCACTTGGTTCATGAGTTATTGCTCAAATTAGAAAATGTACAAAAATTGTCTTTGATGACATATTAAAAACCTTAAGTTACTAATCAGAATGGTTTATCACATTAAAATGTGAATGACATATATCTTTTAGAAAAATAAAGAGGTTCTGCAACCTTACTTGATACAGACACCTAGTCTGGCCCACAGACTAATGTGTTAAGCTAGGTCCATTGTTTCTATCACTACACCAAGACATACCTGCTGCAAGTGTAGCATTAACCCCACTATTTTTGCTTTGCTTTCAGCATTTGGGAAGATGCTGAGTACAGGAAGATTTCCTCAAGCAAGGGTAACAATGGATACAAAGAACAATTAGCACAAATTTCCAAAGTGAACCAACCCCCTACTAACCTAAAGTCTCATGTAGTTACCAATGATATCTGTTCAGCAGACAGTATAGCTGGGAGGGCAGCATACCTGTTTCTATCCCATTTTATCTTAATCACTTTGAAAAGCAGGTTGAACAAGAACAGCCCATTGGACTTACCGTGAGGGGTCCTTCTCCTCAGAGGTTCGGAGGACATCTCCATGGGTTATTCCTATTGGACCCTTTAGGGAAGCAGGAAACATTTTTTTCCCCTTCCTTCTAGCACCTTCAGAATAACCCCGCCTCTCAGTCGTGGGAGCAGTGATGTCTTCCCTCTATCTAGAAGGACTATAGACAAAACTAACAACATATAACTAGAGAAACTAACGTCAACTCCTATAATACTATAGTGCAAAAGTTCAAAGGAGAATGAAAACTATAACAAGTAGGAAAAAAGTATTGTATAGAGATGATGAAAAACACTGGGAGTGGCGAGATGTCCTCCGAACCTCTGAGGAGAAGGACCCCTCACGGTAAGTCCAATGGTCCGTTCTCCCTCGGAGGTTGTCAGACATCTCCATAGGACCTCCCAGAGCAGTCCCCTAGATGGGTGGGTCTTCATCGTCGGCCTTGCCTAGAACATGCTGTAACTCTTTTCTGCCGAATGCTGCGTCTGCTGAGGCCATCGGATGCAGTTTGTAGTGTCTTACAAATGTAGAAGGGTGAGGACCAGGTCGCTGCTCTGCACGCTTCTTCCACCGAGGCTCGGTTTAGTAAGGCTGTATTGGTGGATGCACTTCTGCAAGAGTGTGCTGTAATGCCCTTAGGAACGTACAACCCTGTTGCCTTGTATGCTTCCACAATGCATGCTTTAAGTACTGCACTGATTGAAGAAGTGGACATCCTCTCTCCGAGTCTGGGAGTAGAGATCCAAAATGGCCCTCCAGTCGACATTCTTTTTGGGGACAGTGAAAAGAATGGAGTAGACCCCCTTTCCTCTCTCTGCCCCCAGCCCCAGTTCTATAGCCTGGATGTCTATAAGATGTAGCATTGCTCTTAAGAGTAATGAGTCTCTTGTTGAATTGTTTGGGAGTAGGAGATCTGATGAACCTGTCTGGTGGTAGATGGCAAAATTCTACTGCATATCCCTGTTTTATCACTTCTAATGTCCACTGATCCACCTGAGCAGCCTCCCAGGCTGAAGGGAAATGAAGAAGCCATGCTCCCACTGGAAAGGATTCATAGTCATGACTGTTTGGACTTATTCTCTCTGTCCGATTTGTCAGACTTGGAGAAATTATTTCAGTTAAACTTGGAGCCGAAAGAGCCTCTCTTAAATGAGGTCTTTGCTGTCTCTAAGCTGAATTTCTTTGTTTCTGAGCGATACCTGGCCAGAGAATGTTGCAACCAAAAGGGCTGAGTGCCTCTTCTGTCGTTTCTCTTGATGGATTTGGGCATGGCTTTCTTTTTATCATGAGTTTTCACAAGGATTTTGTCTAAGGCCTCTTCAAGGAGCCGGTCTCCTTGGAAGGGGTAAGCAGCCACTGTGGATTTAGAAAGAAAATCTACGTACTTGCGAAGCCCGAAGCCACAAGAGACGCCCGGTGACTGTCATGGATGCCATGGCCTTTGACGCAAAGGTGCTTTCAAAACATGAGTAGCACCTTCTAAAAGATGACGATTGTCCTCAGGTAACATCTGGATTAAGTTGCACATCCAGACTATGGACACCCTGGATACCAGGGAGGCCGTAGAGGACGCTCTCACCATCATGGCTATAGATTCACGAAGTTTTGTCAAGGTGTTTTGTCTAGGGGGTCCCTAAGAGAACCCTGACCATCCTCAGACACGACCAGAGGATTGGAGCACTGCTACAGGGCTGTCAACTGATGATGCCTGAAACAGTTCATTAGTGTAAGCTGGAAGGGCATACAGCTTTTTATTTGAATGAAGGAACTGCCTGTTAGAAGCTGGCTTTTCCCATTCACTCCTAAGTTGCTTTTCAAAATACTCTGGAAAAGGAAAAACCTGCTCAGAGGTTTCCCCTTGAGGAAGAAACTCAGCATTCCAACTGGTTCTGCATTGGAGTTTCTTAATGCTGCCAGACTTAGCCTCCTCTTCAGGAGGAACCTCCTGTATTTCTAAATTGAGAGGGTTTTTGCAAGCAAATAGTGATAATCTTCCTAATGGAAGAAACGACTAGCCTGTTCAGGTACTCTGACTTCCTCTTGCTCCTCCTCAGAAAAGCACTCCCCCTCCTCCCTGTCCTCATTATCCGACCCTGAGGCCATGGACTCAGATTCCATGGGTTGAGTAGGGAGGGGCTGAGAGGGTGCCTTTCGAGCTGCCTTGGTAGGCCAGGTAAAAGAGGGGAAGGGGTGATAGGAAGAGGGTACTTGGGGAAGAAGACCCATCCAACTACAAAAGGAACTCATTTCCTCTTGCATTGCCTGTCTCCAAAAAAGTATAGCCTCTGCATCCAGAGGGTAGCCCACTGGCAATATAAATATTACCCCTGAGTAGACCTGGAGTCAGTTGGGATCTGCCGCAAGCATTCTGCAGGGTCCTACGGGCCTCTGAAGTGCCTGCTGCTGGAGTGTGGAAGTTTGGGAAGCAGCGCTCCGCGCTTCCCAGATGGCTGCCTGCAGTCGTCATTGCTCCCTGAGTGTCAGTAGGGGTCTCTGTTAAGTGGCGTTTTTTGGCGCCACGCACTAAATTGTCTTCAGCAGCATTGGGGAGGGCACGATCGAGCCACAAAGGCAGGTCAGCACCTCTAAAGTTTCCTGCCACAAGCGATGCGGCACTGGGCTCTCCCTCCTCTTCTGGCAAAAATCCGGCGTTGCCCCTGCAAGCTATGGGTCCCCAAACAGATCAACTCCTCCAGAGTTTGGTCCGATAGAAAAGAGAAATTGAAGGAGAAGGAGAGAGAGTAGATATTAGAGAAGTTTAGAAAGTAAATAGTCTGCAAGGAAAAATAGCCAAGGAAAAACGCTTAGCCTAGCCTGTGTGCTGCTGCCCCCTATTGAGGCAGGAACTAAACTGGGAGGCAGGGTTAATCCGAAGGAAGGGGGGAAAAGTGTTTCCTGCCTCCCTAAAGGGTCCAATAGGAATAACCCACGGAGATGTCCGACAACCTCAGAGGGAGAATGTACGCTGTACAAGGCCATTCAACAAGCATCATGGCCAACTGGAGATCTGAAACCTAATCTCCTCCTTTCAAATTCCATTCTGCTCAAATCCATATCAGTGGATCATAACAGATCTAAAACAGAATGCTGAAAATCAATGAACCATCTCACTGAACAATGTCTACTCTAAACTGCAAACTATACAAAAAGCCAATGCTCACGACCAAAACGCTGCAAAATTAAAACCAATTTTATACCTAGTATGCACAAATAAACCACATAAATTCAAAAGCAACACAGTTGCAGTTTTGAAACACCGTTGACCCGAACTGATAACTTGTAAACCATGCTGTTCCACTGCTTACAACAAATGTCCGTTTTTAAAGAGCACCCGCTCTTTTCCTTCATGTCCTTCCTGTGCGTGGAATATGGCGACTGATGACACAGTTCTTTATAGTTGATGGTAAGTTCAGTAATTATTGTTTCCAAGATGAGAATAGTGCTACGGTGAACCGGTAATCATTCCGTTCCCCACAAACACTTTGACTGGCACATATCCATTGCTTGGAACAAACTTTCAAGTGAAGCAAATCGCACCCTCCTTATTCAAGTCAAGGAGGATGCAATTTGCATCGCTATGAACCCAAGATGTTCAGCACGCTAAGCACATGTTCAACTGCCAAGTCACAGTCTAAATTACTGGATTGGATGAGTGCATTTAGTGAGTATAAAGTATTAAGCAAAGAAAGAAAAGGGGCATTTGGAAATCAAAATGAATTCTCAAACAAAGAAATTAATATATTTGATAATCTCAATTTCATTTATCCAGAAACAGAGACATGATTGAACATGTTAAAATTTATTTATTTATTTACTTTAGATTTATATGCCGTCCACTCTGCAAGCGGACTCTGATGATTTCACACTGTACAGCAGGACATATATGCTTTAATATAAAGTATATACTTTACTACAGACACCAATAGGAGCACTCTTGCAACCTTTAATGACACATTAGACTACAGGACTCCCCATCCCCCAAGATTTTATAATGAAGTTAGTCATCCAAACTTAGATCTTGCTTCACTGGCATTTAGTTATCTGATCTATCCAGCCCACCTCAAAATTCTGTATGACCTCACTGAAGGCTTTGACTTGGGAGCAGTTAAGTAATTAGAGATCTGCATTTCCAGAAATGTAGATGGCACATTCTTGATTCCTTAATTCTACTATGCAAAAATCCGGAAAGAAAAAATGAACTTTGCAGCATGCTACTCAGTTCTAAAATGCAGAAATATCTGCTGTGAAACTATTTTAATAACAGCATTTTTAACATAACTTCATTGTAGGAGAAATGTCAAAGAACAGTTGTTACAGAAATGTCAAAGAATAGCTGTTTCTGATTTTCCCACGTTGCTTATTACGTCCTAAACTGCTTAAGAAAACATTTGAGATGAATCAAGCGCTAAACTGACTGTTGTTCACGTTATAATGCATTTTTTTTGTCTTCTGCAGAAACTGACAAGAGCATTACTGAAAAGCAGGCTATAAGAATTTTTAAGAATTGTGTCACAGTAATAATAATTATTGTATGGCATTGTGTGTGATATAGCCAGGAGATCCAATGACTGGCAGCTTTCAGTTCTAGCTCCTTAGCATTATGTACCACTAGGTAGTGAGCTAGTCATTTTTGGGGCTGAGAGAGCTCTGACTGACCCAAAGCCACCCAGCCAGTTTCACTGGAATCAACCTGGTTCTCCAGATTAGAGTCCATCACTCTTAACCACTACACCATGCTGGGTCTCTTTGCGTCACAGTAATACTGTCCAGTAACCTTCCTAATCAAGGCTTGACTACATGAGACTGCCCTTGACAAGTGATAAACTGCTACCAGTGTAAGACTGCAGCTGCTCAGCTCATTTTGAAGTATTTACATTGGCTACCAATTGATTTCTGGCAAAGTGTTCTCTGAAGTCCCAAAAAGCCTTGGTCCTAGATTTCATAAGAAGGGTATCATAGTTAGTTCATTTGATTTATATCCTGCCCTTCCCGCCAAAGCAGGCTCGGTAAATGTTTCTCGTGCACCAGCTTCTCAGAGTATTGTTAGCACAAAAAAGCAGCACGGTCTTCACAGCACTGGTTGCAATTTCATGGAAATCAATTGGTAGCCAACAAGGTCATGACATCTGTGAGAGCTGCCAGAAGAACCTCACTGCTCAGGGTGTGGCAGGCCAACCTCCATTCTAAGTCAATTTCCTAATGACACATTTCATAAAGACAAGACTATCTGGAGACACCTTGGACAAAATTCTTGTTGAAACTAGAGACAAGAAGGAGGAAATGCCCAGAACTCTAACTTGCTCTGACAAAAGGTCCTCTGGGAACAATTCCTTTCAATCCCAATGCATACTCCTAAGATTCAACAGGGATAACACAGAAGATAAAATTGGGGATCTCCAAGACAAGTCTTTCAGAAGAGGATCCTTCAGCAACCACATCAACTAACTATTCTCAGCCAGATCTGACAGACCAACACAGGTCAATAAGCAAACCAAAGCATGACTACTAAGCACCTCCTTAATTCTGGACAAAACAGAGGGTCCTTACTTCAGATCTTAACTGAAGCATATGTCCACATCCCAGTCTCTTCTGGCAAAAGTAGGTTCTACCAGTTCTGCATTGGAGAATTACATCTACAGTTCAGAGCCCTGCCATTCAGTCTCTCTATGGCACTAAGTATTCACAAAGATCTTGATCAACCCAATATTATTATTATTATTTATTAATTTATCCTGGCCGATACCAGGTTCTAGGCAATAAGAACATAAGAGAAGCCATGTTGGATCAGGCCAATGGCCCATCCAGTCCAACACTGTGTGTCACACAGTGGCCAAAATATATATATACACACACACACACACACTGTGGCTAACAGCCACTGATGGACCTCTGCTCCATATTTTTATCCAATCCCCTCTTGAAGCTGGCTATGCTTGCAGCCGCCACCACCTCCTGTGGCAGTGAATTCCACTTGTTAATCACCCTTTGGGTGAAGAAGTACTTCCTTTTATCCGTTTCAACCTGACTGTTCAGCAATTTCATTGAATGCCCACGAGTTCTTGTATTGTGAGAAAGGGGGGAAAGTACTTCTTTCTCTACTTTCTCCATCCCTTGCATAATCTTGTAAACCTCTATCATGTCACCCCGCAGTTGACGTTTCTCCAAGCTAAAGAGCCCCAAGCGTTTTAACCTTCTTCATAGGGGAAGTGTTCCAAACCTTTAATCATTCTAGTTGCCCTTTTCTGGACTTTTCCCAATGCTATAATGTCCTTTTTGAGGTGCGGTGACCAGAATTGTACACAGTATTCCAAATGAGACCACACCATCGATTTATACAGGGGCACTATGATACTGGCTGATTTGTTTTCATTTCCCTTCCTAATAATTCCCAGCATGGCGTTGGCCTTTTTTATTGCAATTGCACACTGTCTTGACATTTTCAGTGAGTGATCTACCATGACCCCAAGATCTCTCTCTTAGTCAGTCTCTGCCACTTCACAACCCATCAACTTGTATTTGCAGCTGGGATTCTTGGCCCCAATGTGCATTACTTTGCACTTGGCCACATTGAACCTCATCTGCCACACTGACGCCCACTCACCTAGTCTCAACAGATCCCTTTGGAGTTCCTCACAATCCTCTCAGGTTCTTACCACCCTGAACAATTTAGTGTCATCTGCAAACTTAGCCACTTCACTTCTTACTCACAACACGAAATCATTAATGAACAAGTTAAAGAGCATGGGACCCAGTACTGAGTCCTGCGGCACCCCACTGCTTACCATCCTCCACTGCGAAGACTGCCCATTTATACTCACTCTCTGCTTCCTATTAATTAGCCTGTTTTTGATCCACAAGAGGACCTGGCTGGTTTCCTGCTTCTAATATATCTGATATCAACATAAAATACATATACTCAGAAAATCCAGTTACTTAAAAACACTTTTAAATCCAATAACATCCTTTGTAGTGTGCAACATTCAGCTTTCATGGTGTTGAGAGCAGAGAATCCCTGGGGAGGGGGGGGGGGTGCCAGCCCAAGAACCATCGCCACCCTCAAGCAAAAGCCTGGCAGAACATCTCTGCTTTGCAGGCCCTACAAAATTATAAAAGTCCTGGCCCTCATTGAAGATAGCCAGACCTAATGCTAAGGGAGCAAGGGAATTCATATCCACCTTCATCTTAGACGACCTGTTGATCAGGTCAAGCTTCATGAACAAGTCATGCCAAGACACAGAGACAACTATCTGTTGTCCACAGGATCATGGGTTTCTGATCAACCTCCAGAAAAGCTCCCTATAACCCATGAAGAGACTAGAATATCTGAGCTTAAACGGCATCCAGTGGGGCCAACAACACACAAAATCACTTCAACTTCTGAGAACACTTCAATTACAGATCATGAACAGAGAGGATCTTTCCATTCGGGTTCTGTTATAAGTAAAAACAAGTCTGGTTTGATAGAAAAAACACCCAGTCTTCTGCAAGGGAAGAAATACAGTGTTACAGAAGTGAAACAGATCTTTATGGGTGCCAGCCAGTTCAGATAGGGAGCAATGCTGGAGGATTCCCCAGAACAATGATCAATGGTCCAAAAAGAAGATGAGACTACACTATCAACTTCCTAGAGCTGAGGGCAATTCACCTAGCCTTACTCCACTTCAACATGTTCAACAAGTTAGGGGGACAACATGTTCTATTCAGAACAGACAATGAATCTGCCAAACCTTATTATCAACAAACGGGGAGGATCATTATCCTTGGCACTCCACGAAGAGGCAATCAGGATTCTGATTTGGGCAAAGAATCTGGCTTTGATCATCCCAAAGCACATAAAGCGCTCAATGAACATCCAGGCAGACTGGCTGAGCAGACAGATCATTCAGAAATGGGAATGGTTTCTGAAGAAAAATCTGCTCCAGCTAATTATCAGGGCTTTTTTTGTAGCAGGAACTCCTTTGCATATTAAGCCACACACCCCTGATGTAGCCAGTCCTCCTGGAGCTTACAGTAGGCCCTATACTAAGAGCCCTGTAAACTCTCAGAGGATTAACCCTGCTAATCACATTCCATTTCAGTCCTCCACTGGTGAATCTTTGCCACACCAAAACCCCATTAAGTGAACATCATCATCATCATCATCATCATCATCATCATCATCATCATCATCATCACCACCACCACATTTTATTTGTATCCCGCCCTCCCCGCCGAAGCAGGCTCAGGGCGGCTAACTGGTACCTCACCAGATTTTATCATCCCAGGGCTGAAGCAACAGATACCTTTATGTTTCAACGGCTAACAGCACTCCTGTTTGCTTATCCATGCACGCTGGTCCTTCCCAAATTGATCCAGAAGATCAAGGGACAGAAGGTTGAAATCATCAAAGTAGCACCCTATCGGCCCCAGCATCCATGGTTCTCAGTCCTTCAGGAACAACATGATCTCACACTTCCAATAACACCAGACATGATCCAACAAGGTCCAGTCTGGAATCAGCACCGGCTCTAGGGCAACGGTGTGGGGGGGAGGCAAACTAGGTGGTTGTCTTGGGCACCAGAGGCGGGAGCCCAATTCACCGTCTCCCGCCTAGTTTGCCTAGTGGGCGAGCCAGCCCTGTCTGGAATCCACATCCAGAATGGCTGCATTTAACTGCCTGGAGATCGAAAAGGATAATGAGGAAGTTAACAGACACCTCGTTAGCAGCAAGAATACAACCTGCTAGCAGAATTTACAATGTGTCCTGGAAGGTATCTGTCAGATGGAGCAGAAGGAAAGGTGTCAACCCCTTGAAACCAAGGATGAAGTCCATTCTGTCCTTTTTGCAAGATGGCCATGCCAACAGATTAAAGGCTTCCACACTTCAAGGTCGTAGACTTAATGACAGTACTGCCACATTTCCAGGGATTCTCTCTCCATGCATCCACAAATCCACTGCTTTCTCTTGAAAAAGAAACTAAAGCTTTCTTCCAAATGAATGAAAATCAGGACAGTCAATACCAGACCGTGTAGGACACGTATAAAGCTGTAATGAGAGGCATCTTAATTATACTGAACAATAAAGACAGACGAGAAAAGGAAAAACAAATGGTGGATTTACAAAAAGAAATAGGCAAAAAAGAAAGAGAACTAAGAAAGAGACTGGGGAAAAAGAAAATTTTGTGGGAGATTACAATTTTACAGAGTCAATTGAAGCACCTATTGAATAAGGAGATGGAATGGAACCTAAAAATACTGCAGCAGAAATCTTTTGAGGGAGCTAACAAACCCGGGAAATACTTGGCGTGGCAAATGAAGAAAAAAAAGAAGAACCAATTTATAAACAAAATTATAGTTGAAGGTAAAGAGATTATGGATCAAGCAGGAATTAAAAGTGAATTTTACAAACACTATACTAAACTATTTAAAGGCCAACAAGTAGATAAAGAGAAAGTCGAAGTGTACTTGCAGAAAGTAAAGAGTAAAGCTTTTAACAGAAACTATGGGAAAAGCCTTAAATGAACCAATTGAAAAAGTTGAACTAGAAGCAGCAATTAGTTCAATGAAATTATGTAAAGCACCGGGTCCTGATGGTTTTTCAGCAAAATTTTACAAAGTCCTGGCAGACACATTAGTACCGAAGCTCCAAAAGTTGTTGAATATTATTAGACAAGGGAAAGTGCCAAACACATGGAAGGAAGCAGTTGTTTCATTGATACCAAAAGGAAGACAGAGATGTCACATGTGTTAAAAATTACAGACCGATTTCATTACTCAATAATGACTATAAAATATTTGCTAGGATACTAGCAGAACGACTCAAACAGCATTTAAACACTTTTATTCAGGAGGAGCAAGCAGGTTTTCTCCCCAGAAGGCAAATAAGAGACAATATCAGAACAGTAATAGATATTGTAGAATACTACGAAAAGCATCCAGAAAAAGAGGTAGCATTAATTTTTGCTGATGCAGAGAAAGCTTTTGACAACCTTAACTGGGACTTTATGTTTGCGATGATGGAGAAATTGAAATTAGGAAATGATTTTAGGAGAATGGTGATGGCAATTTATACAGAACAAAAAGCTAAACTTTGTGTGAGTGCAGATTTGACAGAACAAATGATAATTAACATAATAAGAACATAAGAGAAGCCATGTTAGATCAGGCCAATGGCCCATCCAGTCCAACACTCTGTCACACAGTGGCAAAAATTTTTATATATATATATATATATATATATATATATATATATATATATATATATATATATATATATATATATATACACATACACACACATACACACACACACACACACACACACACTTTATTTATTTATTTGTTTAGAATTTATATCCCGCCCTTCCCACGGGTGGCTCAGGGCGGCTTCCAACAATAGATCCAGCATAAAATTAAGCAATATTTAAACATATAAGGGAATAAACATTTAAAACAGATAAAACCATAATATTAATACACTGTGGCTAATAGCCACTGCTGGACCTCTGTTCCATATTTTTATCTAAACCCCTCTTGAAGATGGCTATGCTTGTGGCCGCCACCACCTCCTGTGGCAGTGAATTCCACATGTTAATCACCCTTTGGGTGAAGAAGTACTTCCTTTTATCCGTTTTAACCTGTCTGCTCAGCAATTTCATCGAATGCCCACGAGTTCTTGTATTGTGAGAAAGGGAGAAAAGCGTATTTTTCGCTCCATAAGACGCACTTCCCCCCCCAAAAAAAAAAGTGGGGGGAAAAGTGTGCGCGTCTTATGGAGCGAAGGTACGTACCTTCCTCTGGGGGGGGGAGCCATTCACTGCCTCCGTCTCTGATCCTGGCACTTCCCCCGCGCCTGCCTGCCTGGCTCCAGCTCTGACGCTTACAGCAAGCGCCAGGATCGCTCCCTCCGCCCTCCGATCCCAGCGCTTGCTTTAAGCATCAGAGCTGAAGCCAGGCAGGCAGGCATGGAGAAAGCACGCCGCCCCCTCCACAGCCGGCGCTCGCGAAGCGCTGGGTTTGCGGAGGGGGCGGGTGCTTCCTCCGTGCCTCTCTCATTCTGTCCTTGATAATGGTTTCTACCAACTTTCCCGGTATTGAAGTCAGACTGACTGGCCTGTAATTTCCCGGATCTCCTCTGGAACCCCTTTTAAAGATGGGGGTGACATTTGCTACCTTCCAGTCCTCAGGAACGGAGGCAGATTTCAATGAAAGATTACAGATTTTTGTTAGAAGATCCACACCCGGACCCGGTGACTTATTAGTTTTTAATTCCTCCATCAGTTGTAGGACCTCCTCTTTTGTCACCTCAATCTGACTCAGGTCTTTCAACACCCCTTCCAAAATTAGTGGTTCTGGGGCGGGCAAAAAGTTCTCATCTTCCGCAGTGAAGACGGAGGCAAAAAATTCATTCAGCTTCTCAGCCATTTCCCTATCCTCCTTCAGTAATCCTTTTACCCCATGGTCATCCAAGGGCCCCACTGCCTCCCTGGCTGGTTTCCTGCTTCTAATATATTTGAAGAAATTTTTATTGTTGGTCTTTATGTTTTTTGCAATATGCTCCTCATAGTCCCTTTTTGCCTGCCTGATCACAGACTTGCATTTGATTTGCCACAGCCTGTGTTCCCTTTTACTAATCTCACTTGGACTGGTTTTCCACCGCTTAAAGGAGTCCTTCTTACCTTTTACAGCTTCCATTACTTTGTTTGTTAACCATGCAGGCCTTTTCTTATGCCTGTTTGTGCCTTTCCTAACTTGTGGTATGTATTTTATCTGAGCTTCTAGGATTATAGTTTTAAATAGTCTCCAAGCTTCCCCAAGGGTTTTGACCGTATTTACCTTTCCTTTCAGTTTCCTCCTCACATGCCTCCTCATCTCAGTGAATTTATCCCTTTTAAAGTTAAACGTGGTTGTGGCGGTCTTTTTGGGCAACTCCCTATTTATACAAATGGTGAAATCAATAACATTATGGTCACTGCTCCCAAGTGGCGCAATCACTTTTACATCTCTCACCAAGTCTTGGACATTACTTAGGACAAAATCTAGGATCGCCCCACCCCTGGTAGGTTCTGAGACCATCTGCTCCATAGCACAGTCATTGAGAGCATCAAGAAACTCAATCTCTTTCTCTCGACCAGAACACATATCGACCCAATCAATCTGCTGGTAGTTAAAATCACCTATTACGACACAGTTTTTACATTTAGCCGCTATCTTTAAGCCTTCCATCATATTATAATCGTCCTCTCTCTTTTGATTTGATGGGCGATAACAAACTCCCATAGTTTAGTAATTAGTAAAGGTACAAGGCAAGGTTGCCCTCTATCTCAGCTGCTATTTATAATGACTTTGGAGATTTTGCTGATGCAAATCAAAGAGGATAAAGAAATAGAGGGGCTGAAACGGAAAGGTTTTTCTTACAAATATAGGGCTTTTGCAGATGTGATGTTTATTAATGAAAATCCATTACAGGTGACGCCATTGTCGTTAAGTAAAATTAAAGAGTATGAAGAGTTGGCGGGCTTCTATATAAATAAAGAAAAATCAAAAATTTTAAGCAAGAATCTGTCATTAAGCAAACAGAAAGAACTATAAAGCGTAACTGGGTGTGAAGTTACCTTGAAAGTAAAATATCTAGGTGTAGAGATCACGATAAGAAATATATAAAAACAATTATGAAAAGCTTTGGCGTAAAATTGGAGATTTGTTAAAGTGAAATAAACTGAATTTGTCTATGCTGGGTAGGATCTCTGCAATCAAAATGAGTGTTCTACCAAGAATGATGTTTCTCTTTCAAACAATTCCAATAGTGAAAGATATTAAACAATTTAATCATTGGCAAAAAAAGGTTTCAGAATTTGTATGGGCGGGTAAAAAACCAAGAATCAAAATGAAAATTCTGATGGATGCGAAAGAAAGGGGTGGCTTCCAGTTGCCCAATTTTAAGTTATACCATGATGCTGTCTGGTATGGATTAAGGACTGGATAACTTTACTTAACACGAAATTATTGGCATTAGAAGACCATGGGAACATTTTTGGTTGGCATGCTTATATGTATTTTGGGAAGGAGAAGATGGATGGTTTTTTCTCACATTATTACATAAGAAAAAACTTGTTGAATACTTGAAAAAAAATATAATAAATATGGTGATGAGAGAAAACCACTATGGATTGTGCCAATAGAAGTCATAAAGTTATCGTCAGATCCACAGGAAGATAAATGGTTATCATATAAACAACTGCTAAAAATACAGGGAGGCAAGGTGGAACTAAAACCGGTGGAAGAATTGCAGGACAAATTTAATTGGTACCAACTGCAACGAATCAAAAGCTTGGTGGAGCAGGATATTAGGAATACAGGAATAAGACAAGACCAAACAGAATTGGAAAAAATGCTGTTTTTCAGGGATTTATGTTACTATTGAAATGGTCTACAGAAGAGGAAGTAGTGAAACCTCAAATGATAAAATGGGCAATAAATATGAAGAAATACAAATGGAGACATGGGAACACCTATGGAAGAACTCTATGAAAATATTGACGTGTTACACTATTAAAGAGAACTGTTTTAAAATGTTGTACAGATAGTATATGACACCTAAGAAATTAGCAAAAATGAATAATCAAATATCAGACAGGTGTTGGAAATGTAAAAAACATGAAGGTTCTTTCTACCATATGTGGTGGACTTGTGAAAAAGCGAAACAGTTTTGGCAAATAATTCAACAAGAGACCTCAAAAATTTTGGGTTATGACATTAAGAGAGCACCAGATATCTTTCTGGTGGGATTACAAATGGAAAGTTTTCTGAAACAAGATAGGACATCGTTGTGGTACTTGCTTTCAGCTGCAGGGACACTATATGCGCAAATGTGGAAGCAAGATAAAATACCAGAGAAATGGGACTGGATCTTAAAAGTGTTACACTGGAGTGAAATGGATAAACTTACTAGAATCTTAAAAGACTGTAATTCAGAAAAATTTAAGGATGATTAGAAGAAATTTCAAGAATATGTTGAAAAGCAATGGAAAGTCAAGAGACACTTAGTGGTCTTTGATAATATTACATGAACTTTTAATGGGAAGATAAAGTTTTAATATGGTTTTCTGATCTGATATGCAATTTTATAGGTGGTTAGATTATGAGAAAATTGTGTTATTGTGGAGAAGTGGAAGTGAAGATTCTATAATTGTGAATTTTACCTTTTTTTCTTTTTTTAATTACTTTAAGCACCGGCAGAAGTCAAGAAACTGAGGGTTGGGGGGAGGAGGAAATTTGTAATGTATTGGTTAACATCTTAAAGTATATGTTTAAATATATTTCAATATGTTGCAAAAATAAAAATTTGTTCTACAAAAAAATCCTTACAAGGTACCAAGTGGTCATGTGGACAAATCCTACTTTTAAACCAGAAGTGAATTCATCCTTTCACAGATCTCAAGAAATCTGTCTTCCATCATTCTCTCCAAATCCTTCTCCTCCTAAGGAAAGACTGCGGCACTCATTGGACATTCGACACATACTCAAAACCTTTATTTAAAGTTATTAGGGAAACAGATCTACTGTTTCATCTCAATTTCTTCACTTAATAAAGCATTGAATATGTCAAGATTAGCCATCAGCAGTACCTTTAGGGCATGCATTACTGAAGTTTACAAAGCTAAAAAATTAGTCCTACCAATTGGGATTACCACTCACTCAGTCCAAAATGCAGCAACCAATGCAGCCTTAGCCAAACATGTCACAGTTGAAGAGGTCTGTGAAGCAGCCACATTAGTGGCTACGACTCAACTGATGCAGTGTTTGGCAGATGAGTATTACAGCACATATTAGAAGCAGAAGATGACTGATCCACTCAGAAGCTAGGGACCCTGCTTTGGGAGGTCCCACCAAGATGTCCTCTGCCTCTGAGGAAAAACGGGGTCACTTTGTACTTACTGCAAAGGGTTCTTTCTCTCATCTGAGGAAAGGAAGATATCTTGTCCTTCCTGAAGTCATCATTTTTCACTCTTCTGTCCAGCAGGACCACTTCCTGTTTCTTCATTCTTATCTTACTGTTACCCTTTCTACTTGTTATGCTTTTAACAGTGTTGATTATTCAATAGCTTAGGAGGTTTGTTAACTGCTTTGGGAGTTTTCAGTACTAAGGAGATGGATGACCCCCATCAAGGAGACTGGAAGTGGAGAAACTTTGTACATGTTTCTCTGTTTGGAGGGTGGGAATCACCCACTAAGATGTCCTCCTTTCCTCAAAGGAGAAGGACCCTTCATGGTAAGTACAAAATGGCCCATTTTAAAACTTGAACAGAAGATACCAATCTGACGTCTGTTCACTGGGTAATTTTCAGCCAGTCACTCTGTGCCTAACCTACCTTACAAGGTTGACGTGGAGGATAAAATGAAGAGAACAATGTAGTAAGCCACTTTAAATTCCAAATGGAGAAAAAGCCAGGGTTCAAATATCAAAACACAGCTCTCATCTGTTCTTTGTATGGAAGACTTGGAAGGACTAGCCAAGACAGTTCAATGGAACAAATTCTGCATGTACCTACAAGATTCATATATAGATCATGTTTCAAATGGTTACTTTTAGGTAAAATTAACTTGCAAACTGCCCTCTGGTTTCCACTGCAGAGCTATGCATGATCATCTTTATAACAATGCCTTAGCAACAAAATGCCTGCTGATACTCTTGTTCAGCTGGGGGGGGGGACTCATTAATACTGCTACACACGCAATATCCAATTACAGCACTTGAAGCAAAAACAAAAAGTTGAGATCAGGCCAGAAAGGTGGACTTTCTACAGTCAAGACCACCTTCTAATCAGCAACTGGTAATTAAAAAAAAAAAGTCACAGAACATGTTCATTAGGTTTATTTACTATTTCTGTTCAAGCTTTAAAACTACACTGCACTGTTGCTACAGAGAATAGGAGGAACAGACCCATAAAATCCTCATGTTTAGTGGCTACTTACAGACTTACAAATGCATGTCTAATATTCTTGATCTGAATGCCTGCTTCATCTTGGACCTCACAATCCATTATCGTTAGCTGGAAATCAAGACACAATGAGCAGGCAAATTTCACAAGTTTCTGCCAAAACCGCATATGAAATCACTTAAGTGGTTCTTTCACAAGCCTAACCTCCCTCCTTTCCTTGCCACAACTGCAGCTGCCTCAGAGTCAGCTGTTCAAAAAAAGCTCTTAGCCAAGTTGTCAGTGCTAAGATTTCAGGAGTGACACCACCATTTGAATGCGAGTCATCTCTGAAACCTATCCCTCTGACAGCAGCTTCCATCATGCTCCACAGATATGGTTATTAAAGCATCAATGCCATTTAAATGGATCTACAGTTAGAATGCTCCAGGCATTCAGAAAAGGCTGGTTATTCAGTGAAATACATGTGAGTTGTGTATCCACAAGAAATGTAATTACATACACACTAAAATGATTTACAGTGAATAAGACTGATTAAAGCAGAGATTGTTTCCTTGCTATCATAAAGATATCTCAGTATCAGAAGCTATTAACAGCTCATCTGTGCATGGGGAAAATTGTTGTAGTAGCAAACCATCTCAGTCATACTTCCTGTATTGGTTGCAAACACAAGCATATATTGTCAAAAAGTTGTGGCACACCAATAAGGGTCAAGAGTAATGACCGGAACCCTGAAAGGTGCAGAATCAATGAAGAGCCTCTGATTTTGATTTAAAGATTTCTGTACAGCCAAGCACCCTATAGGGCTTTGTGTATTAGAACTTCAGGAAGTACTGAAAAAAGCTTGTGAGGGGTTATGAACAGTAGACATGGGGGGTGTCATTTCAATTATTGTTTATAAGCCACTTTGAGCCAACGGAAAGGCAAAGCAATTATTGTCTATAAGCAACACTGAGCAAAGAGAAAGGCAAGGAACAAATATATTTTAATAAAACTAATATTAAATTCAGTGGAGATCTAGCTGTCGCAACTCATTCATTACAACTCTCACAATCAACCCTTCAATATGCATTTAACGGAAACATATCTGCACCCATTTTCACTAGGCTGGACATGGAACTATGGCTGCCAATTGATTTGATATGGAAACAAAGTATTTTGCTAGTAAATATTTACAGAAGGAACATTTCCTGCTTTTCATTCATTAGACAAGGAAAGAGCAATACAAAAACAAGCTACTGGAAGTTTAAAAGTCACCTCATAGATTACATGTAGATAAGTGAAGAATGATTTTAAGGGGGAAAGCCTGCAGGGAACCAATGCACCCAGAAGAGATCATGCTTTCCATTCCCCCTCTCCAGCCACAGAACAGCACACTGCTACACAGCTTCTTGCTCAAAAGTTTCACAGCTCAAAAGGATTAGTAAACACGACTGTTCCCAGTATAGGTATGTCCAAAACAAGTTCATCAGCAAAGCCTGCTACAATTCCCACAGTCCACAGCACACTGAACAGAGGCATGAACCAGTCATTTTACAGCTGGAGTACTATGACGTTATATGGTAGAGTTATAATACAGCTTCAAGAGCCTTGAATTCTAAGCCCCTTTAAAACAGGAAGTTATGGCTTACAGAATCAGAGCTGAAAAAAGCTCAAGGTCACGCTGTTCAGCATTCACTAACAGAGACTGGTCCTCCATACTAACTACTTCCAGATTAGATTGAACCATACGGAATACCACACACTGTAAAAAATTGATACATCATAGGAAACTAAAAGTTTTAGTGAAGCTCAATGCTTCTGATGCACACACCATTTACTCTAAATGAATACTGACTCCCAACACTGACAAGAAGATTTCCATGAGTTCCTAACCTATTAGGTATTTCAAGGTCTCCCATCCAAATACTTGCCAGAGTCAACTCAACTTACCCCTTTTGATATCTGACAAGGTTGGGCTTGCCTGGGCTATCCAGGTCAGGGACACAATGAAATTGTTAACACCTGACATTAACAATTAAATACGACATCACTAGAACAATCTTTTTCAAGATACACAAACCTTTCTCATCTACTTAGAAATTAATCTATTATCCTTTTTAAGTGCTTTTTAAAAGAGAAAACCTGACACTGATTTCATCCTTTTCTTTAATTTACTTTGTATGAATTTATCCTACAGCTAGTAGTGCCAAAACTGACCCAACCACCTACTGGTCCACCATTTAACTATGCCCTTAAACACATAAAAGGTTGCTTACTTTTAGTCAAGCTAAAATATGAAGGCTGCTGAAATATTGGGAGGGGGGAGTGAGAGATGAAGGAAGATGACTTGCCTCCTAAACTGGACACCCCATCTAAAACTTCTATTTCATTATTGCAATTTGACTTTCATTTTGCTGGAATGGAATAATAATATTTATTAAAACGAAGCCTTGGAGGCCTACAGCTGCAAGTCTGGCCCTTGCAGAAACTACCATTCTGACAAGAACAATTAATACTGAGCACTGGCCCTAATCGTGGTATGTTATTTCTTGACCTAAAATAAGCTGGTAGTCACAAAGGGCAGATTTCTGCTCTATCTTTGTATAGCTGTAGCACTGTCAAGCATATGCTGCATTAAAGGTCACTTGTAATACCACACTTTGAGTAATGCTATTACTACATTTTGGGTACAGGATTACAGAGAACTATTCAAAAATGCTTCATAATCACAATGGAGAGAACACAAATAACCTAAATAGTTTTTCTTATGTACTGAACAAAAACATTCCAATGACTTTGGAAGCCACTCCTTTTAATTTAAAGCCATAATTCTAAACATAAAGGGGGGGGGGGAGTCCTTCCTGAACTAAAAGCTAAGTTAGAACCAATTTTACTCTCAATGGTCTAAAGGGCACCAGATTATTTCAGGAACGAAAATTCAATATCACAGCCCAAACCCCAGAAAATGAAATAACTCCTAATGACTACCTTTAATGCACAGACACCAGAAGTAACAGCCAAAAGCCTTAATTTTCCAAGGGTACTGGAGTTAATCCTGAGTAGTAACTGAATGTGGTAGCATGACAGAAGTCCATTGCTGTTATATATAAATGTTTATCCAAGCATCATGTAGTTCTTACAAAGTAGTAAGTGGTGAGGGATCCTCCTCCAGAAAGGTTTCACCTCCATTATAGCTAATGGATACTGATCCTGCAATAGCAGCTGCATGATCTGTGATTAGCAGATCTAGGTAGGACTGGAAGGTTAAAGGATTCTCCCTAAAGGTAGAACTGGGTAATCTTAAGGGTTTTACCATTGTAAAGGTGTTCATACAAGCCAACCTTCCATCACAAACAACCATACTTCATATTTAGAACAAAAATCACAACACCCACTTCACCCAGAATCATATACAGGTGTAGAATACCCAACACTGACATACTGCCAAGGGTAATGCTTTAAACATATAAAGGATAACTCACTCCTATGCAGTTACTCCAGTCTAAAATTCATTGATTTAAATGAGTTCACAAGGAATATACAGTATTATTAAACATAATAAAATAATTTAGTCCAGGGCAACTCTGCAAAGGGTTGCACTGTAAACCATGTTAATTTTCAGTATATGCCAATAGACTGATTTCTACTGTAATTGAAATATAAGTGGGATCTGGTATCATAGATATGTCATATGTGTTTCAACTGTCCTTGCAATTAACTGCTACTAGTGACATGTGCATTCTAACAGTTGTGCCAAAAGGTTTACTGAAAGACAAAGACAATGAGAGTTTTATAAATTACACAGTGGAGAAAGCAGATAAAACTTTTGCTCCCTCTCTTTAGAACTCAGCTGCATCCAACAAAATTTATTCAGGTCACTCTAAGGGAAATACTTCATACTCAACAAAGAGGTAACCCCATCAATGGCTATTCACCATGGCCGCACCAGTGAACTGCAGAACACCAGCTCCCGGAGGTCTCTGGTTGTCCACTCTCAGAAACAGGATGTTAGAAATAAGAAGCACCCTTAATTTGGTCCGGCAGAGCTTTTATGTTTTGATACCTCATGACTATGAAATGCCTACCATCTTACTTAACTTTATTTATTGATTTCTCGGATTTGTATCCTGCCCTCCCCGCCAAAGCAGGCTCAGGGCAGTTGTTAATGGACCAACCAAAAGATGCAGTAAAATATTAGACAGCAGCCAAGTTTCAGAGACTTTGTATCTGCATGTTGCAGCATACCAGTTATCAGCAAATCAATGTTTCATTCATAAATGACCCTGTACATAAGGAAAACGAAATGCATCTGCAACCATTTCATTTGCAACTAGGCTTTAATAAACCTAATACAAGCATCTATACCAACTGATATATAAGCACTGCTAACAAAGTAATCAAGAACACTACAATACATTCTAGTTCTTCAGTTAAGTATACCAAGATTTGAGTGTTTAAGTATTATGTGAAACCAACTCTCAATGTTAAGTATTTAATACCTTGTTTAACAAATCATTTGTCCAGATGCAATGCTAATCACAGTTCAGTACTTACATTTCTGCATTACCTTGGACAAATGCCACTTACACACACTACCACCACCTGGGTGCAATGCAGCTTCCATTGTTACACGTGACATCATTGTGTTGCTACGGAAATAAGTGAGAGATCATAAGTCTCCCACATAACTGGAATTGGGGTGGAGGAAGATTAAATGGAATATGAACATGAGGGGCAGGAACTAAGTATCAGGATTGGCTACAGTCAGTTCCCTCAAACAGATTTGTATCTCACTTCTACATAATAGAATGGTAACATCCAAAATGTTTGTTAGGCATTGGAAAAGGTAGTGAGTACAGATTTCCAGAGAGTCAAATGCAAAGGGCAAAAGGGAGATGCTACAATATCTTGGGCTTTTTAAAGAAGAGATTCAACATATCCACACCTCCTTTCCCATATTTTACCTCTTTTTTAAACAAACTCAAACAACTGTCAAGAAACTTTTAAGGAAAAATACAAAAATAAACCAACAACAATCTAAAGGGCTGTTGGAGAAAATGCTCATCAAACAGTAATGAAATTGAAAGCATCGTATATAATATATGCAGTTTAATAATTCCACACAGATACTCAAATATATTCTATAAGAAAAAGAGCTGGAATCAAATCATACTGCACAGAACCACCACACCACTATGCTAAATCCCCACCTCTATCCCATCTATATTGGTAGCTGCGTCTTCCTTCGCTCCTAACCAAGCTTTGGCAGCTCCATCTGCTTGACGAACGCAAGGTTACAGCAAAATGGTGCAGTAAGAGAAAGAACAGCATCCTAGGCAGACTGCGACAATTCTGGATCAGTATTCACTATTCATCAGAGAGGGAGGCCACCCCAGCCTCTCTTAAAGGCTCAGACCTGACTAACAAGGCAAATATAAAGAACAGTTCTCTCCTTTAAAGCAACCCCTCCCTCCCTCTCTCCACCCAGTCTAGCCTCTCTGCAATATGACAAATGCAGAATCTTCTGGAATGACTTGATACTGCCTCCCACGACCGCTTTGTTTGCAAGATAAGATCAAAGATACATATTTTTTTATTTCTTGGATTTTAAAAAGTGGTCGGGTTTAAAAAAATATCACAAGGTTCCATGAGCATCTATTATTTTTTAAGTATAAAACATTAATACATTGTTGCTTAACACTGAACAAATCACTGAATAAACATTTAAAAACTATAACACAAAGATTAAGACTTTACAGGAAAAGAAAGCAATTTATTTCTATAAACATAGGTGTTTCTCACAGCAGATGTCTAAAGGATGTGGACAGTAAGAAATAGCCCACAGAAAATATTTACACACTAGTTCACCTATATACTTTTATATTCCACTGAGATTTCTCTGTGCAAAACCTCATTCTAAAAAAATGTCAAATAGGAAACTGAGGGGATGGCAGATTTACAGTTTATTAATGTTATGTTTTTACTGGTCTAAAGCACATCTTTGGTTACAGAGGATACCTCAGCGCCCATCGAAAGCGAGATTAAGGGAGGAGGTAATAGATAGTGGGTGGGGTTGCCTGTGGGGGTGGGCACATTAGCTGAATTATTTAATGGGAAAGCTGGCAAAGAGCGGCACCGCCCAAACAGCAGAAAGGAAGATGGGGCCGCGAACACCCATACCTTCCACCACTGCTAACACCCTCTGTGGAGGACCTTGCAAAATTCCCACAATATGGTGATAGAAAGGAAAGAGGGCATCCACAAACTACTCATACATAAAAGACACAGAGCCTCCCCCAACCAAGGAAGATACCATTTTAAACTAGGCCAGTGATAATGCAGAACTGAGAATAGTTTATTTAACCCATCCAGAGAGAAAGAACAAAGACACAGAGAGAATAAAGATACAGTTACCAAAAAACCTAGTAAGACATAGAATGAAAAACAGATGCCAGCTCACATCACCGCTACACAAGTACTCAAAAGAAGGGGGAACAGAAAACCCCATTGGGCCACTACTGGCATCCACAGCATTCAAAAAGCATCAGAAGGTCCAAAACAGTACTCAGGCATTTTAAGCGGATCAGCATGCCTAAACAGAGGAATAGGTCGTTTAGTGTGCTAAGACCAAGGTAGGCACAATCTATTCAGAAGAAAGCAATAGGGGATGGGATGAGGGGGTTCTATGGAGTGTATGTCAGAAGGGATGCCTGTCTTCCTCCAAAAGAATGACAACAGTTTTGGAGGGCAGAGAAGGGTAGTGTCCCATCAAATACAAGAAAGTTTCAGCTTCTGGCAGGAGTATTTCCCAGGGCATGGAGGGAGGGGGAGGCAGGGTGAAGAATATTACCATACATACATTTCTTTTTGCATTAGTAAGGGAGAAAAGCTACTTTATGAAGGGCCAGTTTCTAGAGCAATGGGTCAGAGAGAAGACATGAGCATCCTTCAAGAGGCCATTTTCCTCACTAACTATATCAAAGCTGTATTTTCTATAAAATTGGCATTCAAATTAGCATACTAGGCAATTAAACAATATTAATAATGGGACTCATGTACTACAATAACGAAAGGGGAACTGAAACGGATTTTTGACCTAGGGATAGGCAGCACATGTGCACAAGTGAAGACATGTCAAGGAAACAGACAGAAACTGTCTTTGCCCTAAACAGGCCACCATCCCTAGCAGAAGAGCATTTTCGTGTAGGAGAGGAAGAGAAAACAAGATCATGAAAGAAAGTTACTTGATCCTAAAAGCTTTTTCTCAGAAGGATGTCCATCATACCACCTGCATAATGTCAATTTTCTTTAAGAGAAAAAGATCCCCCCTTAAATTTTTTTAAAGACATTCTGTCATTACAAATGAGGCAGGATGTACATGCTAAAATAAATCTGAATACAGGAACTGGAAGAGGGAAGCAAGGTAAGCAACCAAGAACATTCATAAAAGGGAACATTTGCTCCCCTGATAATGGAAGCCGGAGGACGGATGAAAGAAAGCAAATATAATTAATCTGTATTTTTTCTCATTCTCAACACCACATATTCCCTCGTCTCTGAATACAAATAATGTATCCCCATCCACTGCCTCCCCCTCGATCAATTTAGATTCGACGCCTATTTCCCTCCCCTTTACCTCGATACACAGGCACATTTTCCACCAACCCCCATAAAAGAATTCACTCCACCTCGATATTACTTTGGAACAGCACAGATCTCCCTGCTTCTGAATTCTCCAACCCTCCCTTATAAAAGTAGCTTCTTTCCCATTCAGCTACCCTGCCCCCTCCATAAGTGTATTCCCTGAGCTACTCTATCAGGGGCTTCCTCCCTCCTCTGCCTCTTCCAAAAGAAAGGTTCAATGTTCTTCTGAGAGGGGCCATCGGCCGCACCATCCCAGCCTCGGGGGTCCTCTCTCTCTCTCTCTCTTCCTTCCCCCTCCCCTCTTCGCAGGCGGACTCACGTTCTTCATGGCGGCTGCCATGTCGTCGTATCTCTCGGCTTGCTCGGCCAGCCGGGCTTTCTGCACCAGCTGCTCGCGGTCCACCATCTTCTTCGCTTTCGGGGCTGCTGCGGGGAGAAGGGGGGGCGGCTGCTGGGGGGGGGGGAGGCCCTTCCTTTTCCTCGCGCTCAAGGAGAAAACGGGAGAGAAAAGGAAAGGCTAAGCGAGGGCAGGTCGCGAGACAGGCGAACAGAGGAAGGCGATTGGCCGAGGCTGGCTGGCTAGCGCGCGAGGCGGCGGTTTAACGGCGGCGGCTGCTCCCTGAGCGCAGGACTCGTGCCTCACTCCCTTTCTGCCACTCTCCCGCTCCCCCTCCCGCACGCTGCTACTGCTGTAATGACGGCGGCGCTCCCAAGCAAAAAGGGCTGGACGCGCCCAGTCCGAGTGCGCAGGCGCCTCCCCACCTCTCTTCCACAGGCCCACGGCTCTGCCTTCGGGCCACGCCCCCTCCCAACCCTCCGCCACACTGCAGCGCTTTCATTTGCCACCGGCGCGAGCCGAGCGGCTCCCGACTGCCACGCCCTTCCCCCCCTCTTCTCTCGCGTGCCGGCAGTTGAAAAAGCATCCTGGGAGTTGCAGTTCCACCCTCCGGCGAGGGAACCAGGACGTTGGGCAAGCTCGGGATGAGGGTTTTTCGTGCGCGGTAGGACTTCATTACCCAGAGAGCAATGCGCGCCTTGGGTGGGTTTTAATAAATTTTAGGGCTTTTTATTAACTATAACGTACGAATATGTTGTATCGGTAGTAAGCAAATTTTATGTGAATACAACGAAATCAATAATATTAAATGTTATACTATATTGATGTATCCATACAAATATATATATAGATATAGATAGATAGATAGATAGATATTATTAGTAATATGAAGCTGCATTTTGCTCAGTCATAGTCTATGAAGGTCAATATTGTCTGGCAGCAGCTCTCCGAGGTCTTGGTTTTTCACATCACCTACTACCCGTCCCTCTCTTGCTTTGGAGAGAGGACTCTATGGCATTATACTTGGCTCAGATCCCTCTCCATTCGGTGCCCCACCCTCCCAGGCACTGGCAGTACCCCTAAAATCTCCCGGATTTAAAACAAATGTTACTGTTGTAATCCAGACATATTAAAATTTTATACAGACAGAAAGACAGAGAGATCACTGAATAAAACTTTGTTGGTCTTAAAGGTGCTACTGGACTCCTACTTTGTTCTGTTGCTTCAGACCAAGACGGCTGCCCACCCGGATTCTGCACACACACATAAACAATTAAAAACATAAATATTACTCATAAGGCTATCAACATTTCATTAATATACTATTGATCATTTGAATGTGTAAAAATCATCCAGGTGAACACGGATGAACTTCAGCATTAATATCAAACGCAAATATATTTAATTATTGTATTATATTGTGTTATATAAACATGTATTAAATGGACAATGAAGAAAGCTGACAGGAAGATTCCTTTAAAATGTGGTGTTGGAGGAGCGTTTTACAGATACTGCAGAATGCCCCAAAACAAATGAGTGACTCCTAGACCAAATCAAGCCTGAACTCTCCCTAGAAACTACAATGGCTCAACTGAGGTTATTGTATGGCGGTCTCATTTTAAGACAAGAGTCACCTCATTGCAAAGATAATAATAGTAGGAAAAGTTGAAGGCAGCAGAAAAAGAGGAAGACCCTGCATGAGATGGATGGACTCAGTATAAAAGCCATGACCCTCAATTTGCATGACCTGAGAATGGCTCCTAATTCCTTGGGTCAGCCATAGCCCTGGCAGAGGTTGTACTTGAAAGGGCAGCTGCTGTGAGAGCCCTCTCCAGCCCCACCCACCTCACAGGGTGTCTGGTGTGGGGGAGGAACGTAAAGGAGATTGTGAGCCGCTCTGAGACTCTTCGGAGTGGAGGGCGGGATATAAATCCAATTTCTTCTTCTTCCTAATGATAGGACGTTTTAGAGAACATTTATTCATCGGGTCGCTATAAGTCAGAAGCAACTAGATGGCACTTAAGGTATGTGTTATAGCGGGAATGTTACTGTAACGGTGATACTGTAGTACTACTGTAACAGAGAGCCAATTTGGTGTGGTGGTTAAGTACGTGTACTCTTATCTGGGAGAACCCAGTTTGATTCCCCACTCCTCCACTTGCACCTGCTGGAATGGCCTTGGGTCAACCAGAGCTTTCGCAGGAGTTGTCCTTAAAAGGGCAGCTGCTGAAAAAAGCTGTCTCAGCCCCATCTCCCGCACAGGGTGTCTGGTGGGGGGGGGGCGGAGGGTAAAGGAGATTGTGAGCACTCTGAGATTCAGAGTATAGGGCGGGACATAAATCCAATATCTTTTCCAATATCTTCTAATATTCCAGTTATATATTCACTATACATAACTGTTACAATGTAGAACAAATTTAGAGGGTCACCTTTAAGACCAACAAAGTTTTATTCAAGCTATGAGCTTTCATGTGCATGCACATTTCCTCAGATACATTGATACGGAAGTTAACCATATATATATTGACACTAGGGGGAATGAGGCGGCAGTCCTATAGACCCTTTCCTAAGAGTAAGCCCCACTGAATGGCAAAGAACTTTCAGGGCCAGTCCTGCTGCTAGGCAAACTAGATGACTGCCTAGGGCACCAGCCTTTTGGGGGTGCCATATTGGGGCCCCCCCATGTGACTTGGTGACATTCTCAGTGTGGGGTGGGGGGGGTGCCAGAAGTTAGCCTTGCCGTGCAAGACAGTCTAGGGCCAGCCCTGGGAACTTGGGACCAGTCTCTAACCTCACTCGGACCTTTCCCAGACACTGAAAGGCACAAATATTTTATCTGTCTGACATTAGTCTATGCCAGGGGTGGCCAAACTTGCTTAACATAAGAGCCACATAGAGTAAATGTCAGATATTTGGGAGCTGCAAATATCTGAACATGAACATCAGATGTTTGAGAGAAGGAAGGAAGGAAGGAAATAGATTGAGGAGGGGGAGATATGGAAAGAAAGCAAATTTAACTTTATTTACAATCTCCAAGCTGCTGGCTGGGTTGGTTTGGAAAAGTGATTTAAAGAGATAAATGACTTCTCCAAGCCAACAGGGGTTGGGGGCTTCAAGAACCACACAATATGTGTGAAAGAGCCACATGTGGCTCCTGAGCCACAGTTTGGCCTCCTCTGGTCTATGCTTTGTACTCAGGAGAAATGTATGGAGCAAGGTGCTGATGGAACACTGACCTAGAGGCCACTGGTGACCAGGAGAATGCTAACTAGCCCTAGTACTGCAGCCAAAGTAGAACATTTCCAATAACATGCTCACAACATTCTAGTTATGCAATAAGAATTATTGCCTGATAATGCAGATTCCGCGCTCTGCCCTCTGCCCATTAGATCACTTTCTTTTGAGAGCCATTTTGGTGTAGTGGTCTTATCTGGGAGAACCAGATTTGATTCCCCACCCTTCCACTTGCAGCTGCTGGAATGGCCTTGGGTCAGCCATAGCTCTTGCAGAGATATCCTTGAAAGAGCAATATACCTGTACGCTGAGATCTTATAGCAAGCAGCACATGGCAGCCTACCTTAATGTCTACACACATCCCATTGCTTCCACACTCAGGTGTATTTGCCCACCCACTCTTCCATCCTTAGTAGAGCATCACCTGTCTAATGGGCTAATCAGGTTGCCAAGAGGCCTGGAGAACAATGTCATAATGTATGGAAATGGACAGCTGGCACATTGCATAGCATGAAGGTCAATAACATCACCTGGTAAATGATATCTTATTAAGGCTCTGTAAAAGGGACAAGACATTTATAGAGCCTTACTGGGCTGAAATGTTACTGGGAATATGGTTCTACTTTGGCTGCACTATGGGGCTAGTTAGCTTTATCCTGGTCACCAGCAGCCTCTAGGTCAGTGTTCCACCAGCACCCTTCCAGGTCCTTGGCAGGCATAACTTGGAAGTGTGTAACCCTGGCACTGTTGATTCTAGAAATCTCAGGAAGAGATCTAAACCTTTACAAAGACAATGCTAACAGTTGACAGTATGAGACTTTGAACTGTATGAAATTTTGCACTGGGATGTACAGTCTAACTCTCCCTGTTTCCCAGAGATTGTCCCTATTTCCCATTGCAGGCTCTTTCCCCAGATTTCTAGAAGTTAAATACTGGGGTAAGAAGAATGCACAGTTCATTGCTTACCATCTTCTCCATCCATATCTGCCTAGTAAATGCTGTTGAGTGTGTTTGAGTTCTACATATGAGTCATAAAACCAGATCTTTTCCAAAATCAAGCCTTTCATCCTTATGTTTAAAAAAAAACCTGCTATTGTCAGTTAAATGTAGGATAGAGTGAGAAAGATCATAGCAATGCTGAGCAGCAGTGTTCAGGCAGAAATGTAACAAACTCACAAGAATGCACGTGTTTTCATGTGTGAACCACTAGACAGTTTTCTGTGCATGTCTACTGTGCCACAGCTTTCTTCCCCTTCAGTTCATTCATGTCTTTGCAGTAAAAGCAGCTAGGGTTGCCAGACCCAGGTCTGATTCAAGAAATATCTGGGGACTTTGGGGGTGGAGCCAGGACCAAGGGTGTGACAAGTACGATTGAACTCCCTTCTGATTATTTCAACCGGAAAATTCTCACCAAAGTTTCTTCACTGGTAATGTCCCTCTGTTGAGAAACTTTGGTGAGAATTTTCCAGTTGAAATAATTGTACTGGTGTCCCCGTTAATGAGAACTATGATGATTTAAGAGGAGCCGTGAAGCATTAAAGCACTAAGAGATCCATGATTGATATAGACGCATAGCCGAAACCGGTCTCCTGTCTGTGGCTTTTCTCCGGTGACTGGCGCTCTGTGAGGAGTACCTTGCAAGATTACGTTTGGAAATTTAAAGACTTATGTCCAAGGACTTGAGTAGTAATTTTTGTTATCAGTGAATTTATGTCTAGCTTATATGTACTGTACCTTTAACAGTCGCTGATAAATTATTTTGATACCTCTAATACAAATGATTTGTTACTGTGTTGCACAGTAGTTTTGACTTGTACTACATTCTTACTGTGTATCCTCTGGTTTACATTTATTCCCACCTGGAGATTGGCAACCCTAACTTGTGAATTGGCCATACTGCATATACAAAGGCATCCAGGAATAACGTCATGTTAAGCAAGCTGGAATTTGTGCAGTAGTCAGTCTGAGTTCTCAGATGAGTGAGCAGTGACAAAGTGGGATACAAATGAGAAGAAGAGACAGACACCATCAGGAGATCTGCCAGCTGCTTTGGCTAGGGGATTCCCGGGAGGAGACCAGACAGGGGAGGAGGAAGCCCCTGAAGAAGCCACTCCACCACCTGTGCCGTGGTCACCTCCTGTGCCACACCCACCCGTCAGCCGGAATGGGCCTAAAAGCCTTGCTCTGATGCCCAAGGGAAGAAAGAGCTTGCCAGAAACAAAGCCAGTTTTGTTCGGGCAGATGCTAGAGACAGCACAAGAGAGTTCAGAGAATGAACGGAAGGCAGGAGGGGTTGTAGCTCAGCAGCAGATAGGGTTGCCAATCCCCAGGTGGGGGCAGAGGATCTTCCAGTTTGGAGGCCCTTCTCCCCCCCCCCCCTTCAGGGTCATCAGAAACCGGGGGTGAGGTCTGCTAGACCTCCATTATTCCCTATGGAGACTCCATTATTCCCTATGGAGACCGATAAGATATAATGGAGAATTGATCCATGGATAGAGGCACCAAATTTGAGATAGAGGTACCAAATTTTCAGCATAGCATCCAATGCCTCTCCTCAAAAAGCCCTCCAAGTTTCAAAAAGATTGGACCAGGGGGTCCAATTCTATGAGCCCCAAAAGAAGGTGCCCCTATCCTTCATTATTTCCAATGGAGGGAAGGCATTTAAAAGGCGTGTGGTCCCTTTAAATGTGATGGCCAGAGCTCCCTTTGGAGTTCAATTAGGCTTGTCACAACCTTGCTCCCGGCTCCACCCCCAAAGTCTCCTAGCTCCACCCCCAAAGTCCCCAGATATTTCTTGAAATGGACTTGGCAACCCTAGCAGCAGAGCACTTCTACTTTGCAAGCAGAAGGAACCAAGTCCAGTCCCCAGCTAAAAGGACTGGGCAATGGACATTGTGAAAGACCTCCATCTTAGAGCTGGATAGCCAGAGCAGGCAATACCAGCTAGACCAAGGGGGCATAAGAACATAAGAGAAGCCATGTTGGATCAGGCCAATGGCCCACCCAGTCCAACACTCTGGGTCACACAGTGGCCAAAAAAGAAAGGAGGCTCACAAGTGGGGCTAGAAGCCCTTTCACTTTGCCGCCCCCCCCCCCAAAAAAAAACACCAAGAATACAGATTATCACTGCCCCAGACAGTTCCAATAATATGCTGTGGCTAGTAGCCACTGATGGACCTCTGCTCCATATTTTTATCCAAACCCCTCTTGAAGCTGGCTATGCTTGTAGCCGCCACCACATCCTGTGGCGGTGAATTCCACATGTTAATCACCCTTTGGGTGAAGAAGTACTTCCTTTTATCTGTTCTAACCCTACTGCTCAGCAATTTCATTGAATGCCCACGAGTTCTTGTATTGTGAGAAAGGGAGAAAAGTACTTCTTTCTCTACTTTCTCCATCCCATGCATAATCTTGTAAACCTCTATCATGTCACCCTGCAGTCGACGTTTCTCCAAGCTAAAGAGCCCCAAGCGTTTTAACCTTTCTTCATAGGGAAAGTGTTCCATCCCTTTAATCATTCTAGTTGCCCTTTTCTGGACTTTTCCCAATGCTATAATGTCCTTTTTGAGGTGCAGTGACCAGAATTGTACACAGTATTCCAAATGAGACTGGACCATCGATCTATATAGGGGCATTATGATACTGGCTGATTTGTTTTCATTTCCCTTCCTAATAATTCCCAGCATGGCGTTGACCTTTTTTATTTCAATCGCACACTGTCTTGACATTTTGTGAGTTATCTACCATGACCCCAAGATCTCTTTCTTGGCCAGTCTCTGCCACTTCACACCCCATCGACTTGTATTTGTAGCTGGGGGTTTTGGCCCCACTGTGCATTACTTTGCACTTGGCCACATTGAACCTCATCTGCCACATTGACGCCCAGTCACCCAGTCTCAACAGATTCCTTTGGAGTGCCTCACAATCCTCTCTGGTTCTTACCACCCTGAACAATTTATTCCCATAGAAAATCATGGAGAATTGATCCGTGGGTATCTGGGGCTCTGCGGGGGCTGTTTTTTGGGGTAGAGGCACCAAATTTTCTGCATAGCATCTAGTGCCTCTCCCTAAAATACCCCCCAAGTTTCAAAAAGATTGGACCAGGGCGCCCAATTCTATGAGCCCCAAAAGAAGGTGTCCCTATTCTTCATTATTTCCTATGGAATGAAGGAATTGAAAAGGTGTGCCGTCCCTTTAAATGTGATGGCCAGAACTCCCTTTGTAGTTCAGTTATGCTTGTTCAATTATGCTTGTCACAGCCTTGATCCTGGCTCCACCCCTTATGTCTCCTGGCTCCACCCCCAAAGTCCCCAGATATTTCTTGAATTGGACTTGGCAACCCTAGGCTGTTCTTGTTCAACAGTACTGCACAATGGCAGGGTAATGGCCTCCATCTGAACTGGGCACCAGGTAGCTGCTGTTTCCCATTAAAAAGCAACAGGTCAGGTGGCCGACCTCCACATGCAGCCTGGAGATCTCCTGGAATTTGCAACTGATAGTCAGACAATAGAGATAATTTCCTCTGGGGAAAATGGTGGCTTTGGAGACTGGGCTCTATGGCATTATAGCTGCTGAGGTGTCTCCTCCCATGCTCCACCTAAAATCTCCAGGAATTTCCTAGCCCAGAGTTAGCAACTCTTCACTGGGCAGTCTCCAGATGTTCCATGTCATGCACATTCAGCACCTGAGCATGGCAAGGTTTAAACCTAAGACCTTCTGCTTGCAAAGCATACTGTCCACCACTTGAGCCATGGCATCTGCTGAAAATGTATTGCAGGCATCCTTATTTTTGTCCGTAAAATGAACATTTGCACACTAAAGCACACCCGGGAGAGGAAGAAATGCGCTCTCTTAGCAGCACGCGTCAGAAAGGTGCATTTCCTGAGACTTCTGCAACCCTGCAGCTGGGCCAACTGCCTTCCCAGGGCTTGAATGCAACCCTCAAGTCTGCGGTGGAATTCCTAGGCTGCTTTGCAAGTCATACTAAATTGGGTCTGCAACGCAAGCGAGCCCTCTGCCTTCACTGCAGCGCTAGAGCTGGAGACTGCCAAGGAACGTTTTTTCCCCTGCCTGAGGCAGCCCTGGAACTCTCACCGATCTTCTCAGCAGGCTGAGCCATAAGCCAAGTGGGAGAGAGATGGTTCTTGCAAGGGCCTTCGTCATTGTGAATCTTTCCTCATCTCTATAAAGGGCCTATTGATTGCCTGGATGCTTTGACTGTAGAGAGAGGCGGTGGCTCAGTGCCTTGCTTTGAGAGGCGCCAGGTTCGGTTCCTGGCATTCCAGTGAAAGGATGACAGGAATGAGAAAGAACCCCTCCCTACCTGAGTCCCACTGCTAGGCAGGGTAGAGAAGACTGAGCTAGGCAGCCAGTGTGGTTAGAATATTCGACTAAGATCTGGGAGGGAGTCACACGTTTTGGTTTGTTTGGCATTCTCAAAATGATACTTCCTTCATAACCAATTTTTAAATTGCTGTTTTTCTGTTCTCCCAGTTGGGAGCAGGGGATCCCTCAGTTTTTTGGACTCCCCAAATGCAACATGCTGAGTCACATATAAGTGATGCCATCACAATGGCAGTGCTGGGGGGTTTTTTGGTCAAAACTCTATGGTTTGAGGGCGATTTTACAATAGAGGTTTGCCCCAAAAGCAGAGTGTCACCATGTCATGTTACCAATGAGATGACATCACTTCCACATGACATCAGTATGTTGTGGTGCTCCATCCCTACTCCTGGAAAGTCCCTCCCCCACCGACACGATCATTGGACCTAGCAACCCTATTTGAATGTATTTTAACTCTGAACTTAAATTGTTTTAATGATGTGCATTTGGGGGTGGGGGGAGGAATTGATTTCAGTGGTTTTGAAACTGAGACCGATTTCACACTACGCTTGTTCCGGGTGGAGAGTCCTTTTGCTACCGGGGCTTCGCTCCGTTTTCACACAAGTTGCCCCAGAGCTGCTATTCCGCAGCAAGCAGAAACCGCTTGTCAGCATATCCTGCTTGCTGCGCCAACTCGCAGCTCCGGGGCAACTTGTGCGAAAACGGAGCGAAGCCTCGGTAGCAAAAGGGCTCTCCACCCTGGAACAAGCGTAGTGCGAAATCGGTCACAATTTCATCATGTTTTAAATCAGGGATGTCAAATGTGCAGCCCGCAGCTAGATCAGACCCTTGGAGAGCTCCTATCATGCGCAAGAGAGGAGTCCCCCACCCTGAGCCAGGTAGGATCTAGCAACCCTAGATACAAAGCTTATACTTTGAATAAAATTTTGTTGGTCTTAAAGATGCTACTGGAGTCTAACTTCAGCGGGGAGGGTGGGATATAAATTAAAAATTATTATTATAACTTTATTCTGTTGCTTCAGATCAACACGGCTGCTCACCTAGATGTAAGTTCTTGTAACAATTAAGCCAATATCATTTTGCCTACATTACCTGTGGAAACTGAATGATCTGCTTTCAATTATCCCTCAAGGTTCAGCTAATATTTCAACAAGGAATCCCTTTTCATACCCCACAGCTATTGTGCTACCAACAAAACCATATTTTACAAGGCAACCCCAGAGGCCTATTTCTGGCCTCACCCAGCAGCCTAGTGACTGACCACCCAAAATAACACTCTCCAGTCCAGAGTCAGTTTTCCTGACCTGAGGTCAACTTTAAATGCTTCTCTTCCTAACTCTTGGGGAGGGGTGGGGTGAGAATCCACAGCCTGACCTGAATGTTTAAAAAAGGAGTGTACTCCATCCTGAGGCTGGCGCATGGAAAATTTCTTCCACACGCTTTGTCAAAATGTGCAGGATAGGGTTGCCAATCCCCAGGTGGGGGCAGGGGAACCCCCGGTTTGGAAGCCCTCCCCCCGCTTCAGGGTCGTCAGAAAGCAGGGGGAGGGGAGGGAAATGTCTGCTGGGAACTCTGTTATTCCCTATGGAGATTTATTCCCATAGAAAATAATGGAGAATTGATCCGCGGATATCTGGAGCTCTGGGGGGGGGGCTGTTTTTTGAGGTAGATGCACCAAATTTTCAGTACAGCATCTAGTGCCTCTCCCCAAAGTACCCCCCAAGTTTCAAAACGATTGGACCAGGGGGTCCAATTCTATGAGCCCCAAAAAAGGTGCCCCTATCCTTCATTGTTTCCTATGGAAGAAAGGCATTGAAAAGGTGTGCCGTCCCTTTAAATGTGATGGCCAAAACTCCCTTTGGAGTTCAGTTATGCTTATCACAGCCTTGATCTTGGCTCCACCCCTAATGTCTCCTGGCTCCACCCCCAAAGTCCCCAGATATTTCTTAAATTGGACTTGGCAACCCTAGTGCAGGAGTAGAACAAGAGCATGGGACTTCATGTCTGTGTGGCTTGCATGGCTGCAATTTTTTTTTTCATGCAGCAGAATCTTGATCATACTGGAGAGAGAAAGAGCAAAATGCCCTTTCCGCAGTTTTAAAGGACCAGACTGGAACTTTGGTGGAAGTTCAAATGTGCACCTGGGAGCAGAACAGCTTGACATGCAGATGAGTGGTTCCCAACCCAAACTTGGCAAGTAGCTGGTGCATTTGCATTTCCCTTGGGCCTAGATAAAAGTGCTGCAGTTCTTGGCCTCCTTGTTTCGGGATGGAGTTGCAAACTCCAGATTGGGAGATGCTTGATGATTTGGGTGTGGGGCCTGCAGAGGACAGGGTTTGGGAAGGACCTTAGAAGAGTATAAAGCCATATTGTCCTCTCCAAAGCAGCCATTCCCTCCGGGAGAACTGATATCTATGGTCTGAAGATCAGTTGTAATTCTGGCAGATAGGGATGCCAGCCTCCAGGTGGGACTGAGAGATCCCTTAGAATTATAGCCTAGACTACAGAGAAAATGGCTGCTTTGGAAGGTGGATTCTATAGCTCCAGGGCTGGATTAACAATTAGGCCAAGTAGGCACTGGCCTAGGGGCTCCCACGCCTTTAGGGGCCCCGGGCTGGCTTTTCTCCATGGTTTCCCCCCTGCTTGCAGCCCTCCCAGCCTGCACGCACAGCCAGCAACTGAGCCACTCTTTGCCCAATTTGTCTGGTGCAGCTGCTGCTGGCATCGTCACCAAGTTTGCCTCTCTCTGCCTCTCCCCCATAATGTTGTCAAAGGGGCTTTTTGAGAAAGTGCCTGCAGGCTGCAGTGGGGGCCATGGGGGGTGGAGGCAGGTGCTCTGACTCTGAGATAATTTGCAAGGCCCCCCCCCCCTGAAGATTTTGACTACCTAGGGGCCTCCACAGGGTTTGCTCCAGCACTGTATAGCACTGTACCCCACCAAGGTGCTGGTCATGCTTACATTCTATCCCACAAATTTCCAGGAGTTTCCCAACCCAGATCTGGCAACTAGCTTTGCCAATTTCCAGGTGGCACCTGGAGATCTCCTGCAGTTGCAGTAGATCTCCAGACAACCAAGATCAGTCTCCCCTGGAGAAAATGGCTGCTTTTGAGGGTGGATTCTATGGCATTTTGCCCTGCTGAGGTCCCTCCCCTCCCCAAACCCCATCCTCCTCAAGCTCTACCCCCAGGTATTTCCCAGCCTAGAGCTGGCAATCCTACCTCCCCCATCCCCCACTGGTGTCAAGGGATACCAAGCGACCCTCCTTTACCTGGAAGATGCAGGCCTACTTTTAGGGTTGTTTTGGCATAGGCAGGGCTTTTTTTTTTAAAAAAAGCAGGAACGCACAGGAACGCAGTTCCGGCTGGCTTGGCCAGGGCTCCGGCTCAAAATAAGGTCTCCCCAGAGGGAAAGCACTAGGCAGCCACGTGCTCCCAGACCATGTGCTCCATCTTCTCTGCCGCCTCCTGAGGGCTCGGGAAGAGAGCGATGTGGAGCCGCCCACTAGAGCTCCCTCCTGTAAGAAGCTGGGCCTGCCGCTGCCTGATCCACTGCACGTGGGTCTCTCTCTCTCTCTGGTCATGTTTGGGGGGCGGGGTGAAACAAGGTCTCTCATTGGGCTGCGTGAGAACACACATCCATGAAATGCAGCTGATGGCACTGTACTGTTCTGTGTCAATATGCAGAAAGTAACCTACTGGTGACATCACTTTAGGCGATGTCACCTAATATACAAATGAGTTCTCGCTGGGCTTTTTCTACAAAAAATAAAAGCCCTGGGAGGGAGATAAGAATCAGCAAGGAATCCGGCTTGCTGCATCTCTCCATCTTTCCTTCGAGTCGTCTCCTGGGATCTCTCCTTCCGACCCTCTAGCCCGCTCCTTCTGAGGACGGGCTCAGCCAGAACCCAGGAAAAAAGGCAGTAAGCAGAACTCGCCAGGGCCCATAAAGAACAATTAACTGACACATGGCTTTTCATCGGGAGCCGGCAGCAGCTTGATGCCTCCCAGCCAGCAGAGTGCTGCAGTCTGGAGGAAAGGCCTCTGCAGAGTGACTCAGCAAAGAGTCCAGAACCCCTGAGTTGGCACCTGGAGGGTCAGGATGAGCATTTGGTCCAAAATTCTGCCCTGGGAGGGAAATGCTTTCTGGCCTGCGGGAGATTTGCTACCTTGCATGCTCCTGCAGCACATTGCAGCGGGGAGAGATGTAATTGGCATGCTTCCTATATGACTTGTTCCTCCTTAGCGTAGAAATGATACGCAGCAGTTGCCTTCCGGCTTATCTTGACTTACTCACTGAAGCCACTCAGCCTTGCCATCCTCCAGGCAGGGCCTGGAGATCTCCTAGAATTACAATTCATCTCCAGACTACATTAGGGTTGCCAGGTCTGACTCAGGAAATATCGGGGGACTTTGGGGTGGAGCTAGGAGCAAGGTTGTGACAAGCACGATTGAACTCTGAAGGAAGTTCTGGCCATCACATTTGGTTTCAATGGCTCCCTTCCATTGGAAATAATGGGCAATGGAGACACCTTCTTTTGGGGCTCATAGATTGCCAGCTCCGGGTTGGGAAATACCTGGAGATTTGGAACCTAGGCGGGTGGGGTTTAGAGAGGAAGAGGCCTCAGCAGGGTTTAGCTCCATACAATCCACCTTCCAAAACAGCAGGGGAACTGATCTCTGTCGTCTGGAGACCCATTGTAACTCTAGGAGATGTCCAGCCATCACCTGGAAGTTGGCATCCCTGACTCTATGGCATTACAGCCTGCCGAGGTCCTTCCCTTCCCTAAACCCCACCCTCCTCAGGCTCCACCTCCACTCCGTCAAGAATTTTCCAACTTAGAGCTGGCAAGAATATCCCTGGAAGCGCTTGTCTTTCTACACAACCTCTTGAGAAAGGCTGCCTACCCACAGACATGGTGGAAATGGGTAGCACCCCAGTTTTATCAAAGACTTCTCCCACAAACAGTACGTACTGCTGGTGGCTCTTCTTCCTGCTTGCTGCATATATTTGTCCTGCGACAGCCTTGGTTCCTCCGTGAGCCAGAGAGCCAGTTTGGTGTAGTGGTTAAGTGTGCGGACTCTTATCTGGGAGAACCAGGTTTGATTCTCCACTCCTCCGCTTGCAGCTGCTGGAATGGCCTTGGGTCAGCCATAGCTCTTGTAAAGGTTATCCTTGAAAGGGCAGCTGCTGTGAGAGCCCTCTCAGCCCCACCCACCTCACAGGATGTCTGTTGTGGGGGAAGGAGATAAAGGAGATTGTAAGCTCTGAGCCTCTGCTTCAGAGAGAAGGGCGAGATATAAATCTGCAGTCTTCTTCTTCTGTTGGAAAGCTGAGAGACCGTTTTGTGCCTTTGCTTAAAAACTAGGAAAAATTAGTAGTCCTATAGTAGATTACCAGCATTTCAAATTAGACCTTAGTGGCTGCAGTGAGCAGCACATTAAGTTGCTTTCGACTGCCAGGCCCTTGGTCTCTCCTGCTCTAACTGGCAGTGGCTCTCCAGGGTGTCTTAGGTCAAGCCAGGGCTTCTTTTGAACAGGAACACATGAGAACACAGTTCTGGCTGGCTTGGTATCAGGAGGTGTGGCCTAATATGCAAATAAGTTCCTTCTTTTTTTGTAGAAAAAGCCCTGAGCAAAACAATGGTGATGTCACGGGTGTGGCCTAATATGCAAATGAGTTTCTGCTGGGCTTTTTCTACAAAGAAAACCCTGGGTTGAGCTGTTTCATAGGTAAATGCAACCAGCATGGTGACCCCAGCAAGAGGCTTTCAAGGCAAGTGAAAGGCAGAGGTGGTTTGCTGTTGCCTTCCTCTACAGAGTCTCCCTCAGCAAGTACCAGCCCTACTTAGCTTTCGAGAACTAAAGAAATTTGGTTTGCCAGGGGTGGCCAAACTTGATTAATGAAAGAGACGCATAGAATAAACGCCAGATGTTTGAGAGCCACAAGACAAGGAAGGAAGGAAGGAAGGAAGGAAGGAAGGAAGGAAGGAAGGAAGGAAGGAAGGAAGGAAGGAAGGAAGGAAAAGTGGAAAGAAACAGATGGGGGAAGGAGGAGAGAAGAGCAACATTAACTTTAAATGCATTCTCCAAGCTACTGGCTGGCTTGGCTTAGAGAAGTGATTTAAAGAGACAAATGTCTTCTCCAAACTGGCCAAAGGGGCAGTGGGAGCTTCGAGAGCCACACAATATGTGTGAAAGAGTCACATGTCACTCCTGAGCCACAGTTTGGCCACCCCTGGGCTTGACCATGCCACCTACTACCTAATCTTTTTTTGTGTGTGTAAGTAGACATGCTGGGAATTGAACCTGGGACCTTCAGGCATACAAAGTAGATACTGTACCACCAAGCTCTCATCCCCAGTGCTTGGAGGTAGGCAGGGATAAACAAATGGTCTTTTTTCAGCTTGGAACAATTGTCCAAGATCAGGCTTAGAGATGAAGAAGATATTGGATTTATATCCCACTCTCCACTCCAAAGAGTCTCAGAGTGGCTCACAATTTCCTTTACCTTCCTCCCCCACAACAGACACCCTGTGAGGTGGGTGGGGCTGGAGAGGGCTCTCACAGCAGCTGCCCTTTCAAGGACAACCTCTGCCAGAGCTATGGCTGACCCAAGGCCATGCTAGCAGGTGCAGCAGATCCGCACACTGAACCACTACACCAAACTGGCTCTCCACATTAGGAACGGACATATTAGGAACGGGTGTTGTGGGGCAATCAAAGTAAAATAAAAGGTGCTAATATCTAAAGCACTAGGAAATTCATAGCAGCTCATGTTCTCTGCCTAGTTGTGGCACTTAGATATGGCTATGTGGAACCAATGCACTCGGTTCATGCGCAGAGGCAGGCTTCTTTGCGAAAGGAGTAGGCTCTGCCGATGCTTATATGCTTGCATGTGTGAAGGGTCCTAGGGAAATACCGCTTGCAAAATACCTGGAAATGTGGGGGTGGAACTGGGGGGGAGGGGGCTGCAACAGGGTATAATGCTGTAGAGACTACCCTCTAGCATCCATTTTCTCCAGGGGAACTGATCTGCATTACCTGGAGATCAAGTATAATTCCCGGAGATCTCCAGTTCCCACCTGAAGGCTGGCAACCTTCATCCTGAAGGGTATGAAACCTGTTTCTGGGACTGATCTCTGGCCCACTTTCAGCACCAGTTGACTGCAAGGGCTTCAGATGTGCCCGTTTCAGAACATCGATGCTGAACCTGCACGGCATTTCCAAGCAAAAGAGGCAGAATCCATCCTGTGCCAAAAATGCTTTTTGCTGTGGAGAAAGCAGAGCCGGTCTCAAGAGACGGCAGAGCCTGCTCTCCTCATGAAACCCGAGGAGCTGATTGCACAAGTGACTTTGCAGTTCCTTAAAATAGCGGTGTGCTGCGTTGCTAGGGCTTCTGCAGCACTCGCAGGAGGGTAGCAGGATCCGAGACAAGGCAGGGCTGCCGGCGCAGAACACACGCTGGGCATGCACAGGGTCTTGGGTTCAGTTCCTGGCAGAAAGCATGGCTGGAGAAGACATGGATTATGGGGAGAAAATGCCACTCAGAGCAAGGAACACCGGGTCGGATGGACAGGCCCTGGGGATGCCAACATCCAGGTGACACCTGGAGATCTCCTGATATTATAATTGAGCTCCAGGTGACCAAGATCAGTCTCCCTGGAATAAATGGCTACTTTGAAGGGTCAAACATATGGCCTGGGGAATGGAACTGGCCCATCTAGGGTTGTTATCCAGCCTGCAAGCAACTGCTGGGAACCCAGTCCAAATGTGTACTGGAAGGGCCTATATTGGGGTATTATATCCCATACTGAGGTCCCTCTCTTCCGCAAACCAGGCCATCAAAAGGATCTGCCCCCAGATCTCCAGGGATTGCCGAACCCAGAGATGGCAACCAATCATAAGGGGCGAGGAGGGCTGATTTGGCCCCAAGCTCTGCGGAGAAATGGTAAATATCTCAAGTACCTGGCATTACATTTTATGGCACACGTGGCCAGGGCCTTAGCCAGGATTTCTTGTTTGGTGGGGCCCACAGCAGGATTAGTTGTTTGGGTGGGCTGAGGGGCCACTAGTTTGATGGCCCTGGGCTCTCAGCACTGTAAGCTGCCCTGAGTTCCACAAGCTAACCCTCCTTCACTTGGGCAATCACAGCAGCTCTGTTCCCCCACCCCTTTCTTATGTGGCCTAAATCCGGTCCTGGTAACAAATGAGTTTGACACCTCTTTTCTATGGCAGGGGTGACCAACGGTAGCTCTCCAGCTGTTTTTTGCCTACAACTCCCATCAGCCCCAGCCAGCATGGCTCTCTCTCTTGCTTCCTTCTGCATCACAGCTTGCTTTGCCAGGCTTGCTCAATCACACAAGAGCTACAGAACAAAGCCTTTATTCTCTCCATTGGCTGACCAGCACATGAAGCATCTTATGTACAAAAGTTCACAATGCCCAGCCATTTCCTTATTTTCCCCTGGGTCTTAGGCTCAAAGCATTGACCATGAGATTTCTGCAGTGAATGTCAATATATCAAAAGTAAGTTTGCAACTTAAACACACACACCTGAACAGCATAGTCAAGATTGCTACAGCCCAGACATTGATGCAATAATTCAGAGCAAGAGGTGTCAGTTATCACTGTTAAATAAACAAAATACTGCAAGCATGCTAATCTTTTAAGTACGTTTTAAGTTTTTAAAAAAATCTTTAATTGTGTTTGTGTCCTTTATAACGTCTATATCTCCAGTACCTGGCATTACATTTTATAATACTCATGGCCCACCCCGAGAAGATCTCACTTATGTGAGGTCCGTCCCTCATAACAAATGAGTTTGACACCCCTGTTTTAGAAGCTCTTTTCACTTTGCTTTTGTGTAACATTACAGGGCAGTTTGGCAGAGAAAAGAGAAGGGAGGGGAAGAGGGGGTTTTCTGACCACAGACTTGCACCGTGTTTCGTTTCAGAAAGGTAGCCATGTTGGTCTACAATAGCACAGCCAGAACTGCATCCCATTGCATCTTAGAGACAAACAAAACTTTGAGAGTATGTAAGCTTTTGAAAGTCAAGACTTTCTTCATCCGGTTCCTCTAGGGCTTACCCCCTCCCCCCCCCCCCGCTTGAGCAGGAATGCACAGGAACACAGTTCTGGCTGGCTTAGTGTCAGGGGGTGTGGCCTAATATGCAAACAAGTTCCTGCTGAGCTTTTTCTACAAAAAAGCCCTGTGTGAGACAATGGTGGCGCCAGGGGTGTGTGGCCTAATATGCAAATTAGTTCCTGCTAAGCTTTTTCTACCCCAAAAAAGCCCTGGGTACCTCCCAAAGGAGGCTTTGACTCTCAAAAGTTTATAACAACCCCCCCCCCTCCAATCCTATTGGTCTCTCTGGTGTTTTTGTGTTTGTGCACAGATGTGTGTTTGTGCACCAAGCGAAGGAAGAGAAACCAGAGATCGGGTGGCAGCAGGGAATGTGGGGAAGGGGCAGGTATGGACGGATGCCATTCCCATGGAAGGCAGATGAACAAGTGGTCTGGCTCAGTTTGTCGCTGCTGCTTCTGTTCAGACCAGTTCCCATTAGCTGAGCAGACTTGGGCATGTCCCAGTCTCTTGTGCCTCCCTGGAGTGCCGCTGAGTCAATGAGTCAGAATAATGACAGGACTTGTTTTCCAGCCTAATTTCTGGTGGCGCTGCAATCTTTGCAAACAATGCGCATGGAAATCAAAGCTACCCTGCTTGCAAAACCCAGTTTTCTCCAGGAAAGCACCCTACGCACTGTTCGCCATTCAAATAGAGCGTTATTTTGAGTGCACACGCTTCTGGATGCAGACGGCATAGCAGCAAGCCCCGTAGCCGCTATTGGTTGCCAGCCCCAGCCTGACCCCACCCAAGCTGAGGACAGCCAGGGGCCTGACTCACTCAGAGGAGGAAGGCTGGGAGAGGGAGGTAGCTGAGACACAGACAGATGAGAGCCAGGCAGGAGCAGGAAATGGCAAGGTCAGCACAGCTGAGCAAAGATTTGGGGGAGGCCAGGATGGGGGAGGCTAAGAGGTGGCCTGAACAGGCAAGGGAAGGAGCAGGCAGCAGGGAGAGGCAGGAAAGGCTTCCCTTCCCCAGGGCTTTTTTTGGGTGGGAGCGCTCAGGAGCAGAGGTCTGCCTGGGCTGACAGGGCTCCAGCTGGCATATAGGGGAAGGCATGGGCAGGCATCTTTAAATGCCTCCCCAATGGCTTCAACCTTCCCCAGCAGGCACACTGGAGAAGGCATGGGGGAGCACCTGCTGGGCTTTTTCTACAAAAAAGCCCCTCCCTTCCCTTTTATAACCTCCCAGGTGGAGTGGGGGGAAGGGATTGGATGCAAGGAGGGTTGCCCTCCCACCAATTTAGGGTTATCAGAAAATGGGGGTGGGGGAAGGAAACGTTTGCTGGGCACTCCATTATACCCTGTGGAGAAAAATTCCCATAAGTATAATGGAGTATTGATCTGTGAGCATCTGGGGCTCTCAGGGGGCTGTTTTTTTGAGATAGAGGCACCAAATTTTCAGCGTAGCATCTGGTGCCTCTTCTCAAAACACTCCCTCCCCCCAAATTTCAAAAGGATTGGACCACGGGGTCCAATTCTATGAGCCTCAAGAGAAGGTGCCCCCTCTCCATTATTTCCAAATGGAGGGAAGGTATTTAAAAGGTGCACAGTCCCTTTAAATATAATGGCCAGAACTCCCTTCAGAGTTCACTCATTCTTGTCACACTCTTGCTTCTGGCTCCACCTCCAAAGTCCCCAGATATTTCTTGTTTTGGACCAGGCAACCCAAGATACAAGCCAGGTGCAGGGGGAGGATCCGGTAAAAGGGAAGGGACCACACTCTGGCCAGGATGGGACTGAGCTTACGGAGTGAGCAAGTGAGTCTAGCTGTCTGTCAAGGGAAGGTAGAGAACCAATACCAGAACCCACCCCCCCTTTCTCCCATTCTGAGGTCTCAGGGGAGGTGGCCTGACCTCAAACAGTACAGCAGAGGGTGGCAAGTCAGCCCATGGGGCTGGAGAAGGCTTGTGATTGCAAGTTATTGGATTGCTGAGATTATACAGTCTCCAAGGTCATCGTGGACAAGTCATACATCATTTAAAAGCAGTCGCATTTGGAGCATCCTCAGCAGCATTTGTCCTGCGTGCCCATGCTCAGGTAGTTGGGTGAGAATGTGCAAAACATTTGGGATCTGGCCTAGAATTCTCCATGAAAGTGAGCAAGCTCAGCTTTGAGTGTCAGGAAAACAAAACAGGCAAGAAAAAATGTGCTGGCTCTTCACAAACACCCACCACCCAAGCAGGAAGTTGCCTGTCTGTGAAAACCAGAGCTTTTTCTGAGCAGGAACGCACAGGAATGCAGTTCCAGCTGGCTTGGCATCAGGGGGTGTGGCCTAGTATGCAAATATGTTCCTGCTGGGCTTTTTCTACAAAAAAGCTCAGTGTGAAACAATGGTGATGTCAGGGGGTGTGGCCTAATATGCAAATTATGTCCTCCGCTTGTGTGGGGTTGATTTGGGACTGGGCATCAGACCTCAACAACCCATAATGGCCCAGGGTCCCAGAATCACAAGGGCCACCCCTGTGTACAGAAGAAGACATGGAAAACGGTGGGGAAGCGCTGCAAGGATGTCCACATGCAAACATTTCTGGTATCACCTAGAACTGTTTTGCCAGCCTGAGGAGAACGTTAAAGAGAGTTCAAGGGTTCAGCTCACAATGGGTGATCCAGCTAGAATTTGGGCAAAGGATCAATCATATGCAGCCTAAGATGCCTCCTGGCTTGATTCAGGACCTTGCATTGCATAAGTTTGGGTTGCCAGTGTCCAGGTGGAGTCTGGAGATCTCCTGCTTTTACAACTGATCTCCAGCTGGCAGAGATCAGCTCCCCTGGAGAAAATGGCTGCTGTGAAGGGTGGACTCTATGGCACTGTATCATGCTGAGGCCCCTCACCTCCCCAAACCCCACCCTCTCCTGGCTGCATCCCCACATTCTCCAGGTAATTTCCAAAACAGACCTGGCAACCCTATTTGGGGGTGGGGCCAGAAGAGGGTGGGTTTGTGGAGGAGAGGAAGGAACTCGATATAATGCCATAGAGTCCACCCTCCAACTAATCCAGGGGAACTGGTTTCTGTAGTCTGGATATTTGTTTAGTTCTGAGAAGTCTCCAGCCACCACCTGGAGGTTGACACCTGTATATTGGGCACATGAGACTCATCCTCTTTGCCAGCCTTCCCAGAGCAGCATTTAAAAGCCATTCCACAACTCCCAGACACCATTCCTTTGGCTGCCTTCAGCTGCCCACCATCTGGCTCCTAGCAACACCCTCTCTTCCGCTTCTGGCCCAGCCAATTGGACAGGAGGGGTACCCTCCAGTTTCTTAGCAACCTCACCGTGCATTCTGGCCTCCTCTCTTTCTCCCAGCTTGCCTGATCAAACACATGGCAAGAACGGAGAAGGAACAAAAAGGGAAGTGGGGAAGGGGAGCCCTGGAGGGAAGGGAGTCCTGAGAAAGGAGACGAGCAGCCCAGCTGAAGAAGAGAGGAAAGGAAAGCTTAGCAGTGTGTAAGTGCAAGTGTGCTGCTGCCGCCAAGGTCTGCTTTGCACAGATGGCGTTTGCTGATCCACTGGAACATATTTATTTATAGGGATGTGGCTTCAGGAGCTGCTGGCCACACCCGGATTTGAAGACTGGGTGGCGGTCATCTCAAAGACTCACAGCCAACCCCTCCCTGGCTAATGCATGTGCACACACACCCCCTCCTGTGCACACACCCCACACATTTCCAGCTGCGAACGATGACACATTGCCCAGCTTGACAGACAAACGCTGCGATTGTAACCCAGAGCAAGGAATTTCCTGAGCTCTAAATGTCAACAGATGATGTCTTTCTAATCCTGATCGGCTCCTTCTCCTGCTTGCAAGGGGAAAAGACCCTGGCTCAGCTAGCAAGCCTCACTCTTCCCTGCTGGGAAATTTCATTTCATTTCTTTTATTTGCATTTATTAAAACACCCGTAGCCCGCCTCCCCAGCCACCCCTTCCAAAGAGGGCCCAGGGCTGCTCACGTCTGCCAAGGAAAGGAGGAAGACAGTTCAGAGCCACAAGACGGGGGACGTTATTGCTTGGTCAAAACAAACTAGGGTTGCCAGGTCAGACTCAGAAATATCTGAGGACCTTGGGGGTGGAGCCAGGAGCAAGGTAGTGACAAGCACGATTGAACTCTGAAGGGTTCTGGCCATCACATTAAAAGGGACCACACTCCTTTTAAATGCCTTCCCTGGAAATAATGGAGGAATGGGGGCACCTTCTTTTGGGACTCATAGAAGTTGACCCTCTGGTCCAATCTTTTTGAAACTTGGGGGGTGGGGATGGAGAGACACCAGGTGCTATGCCCCCCAGAGCCACAGAGACTCACAAATTGATTTTCTATTATACTCTATGTGGACCGGTCTCCACACATGGTATAATGGAGTGCTCTCCTCCCCCCTCCCACTTTCTGCTAACCCTGAAGTGGGGGGAAGGCCTCCATACCAGGGGATCTCCTGCCTCCAGCTGGCAGCACTGGGAAGATAGACTAGAGAGCCAGCTTGGTGTAGCGGTTGTGTGCGGACTCTCATCTGGGAGACGAGAACCGGGTTTGAATTTGCACTCCTCCACATGCGCCTGCTGGTGTGACCTTGAGCCAGTCACAAGTTCTCACAGAGCTGTTCCTCTCCAGAGCAGTTTCTGTCAGAGCTCTCTCGTAGGGTATCTGTTGTGAGGAGTGGAAGGGAAAAGGAGACAGTAAACCACTCTGAGTCTTCTTTGGGTAGTGAAGGGAGGCATATAAATCCAATCTCTTCTACTGCTACTACTACTGCAGGGGACTACAGTACACCACAGGGAGAGACTTTCAGCTCTTTGTAATAAAACTGGGGCGGGGGGGAGGCACTCCCAGCAGTGACAACTGAAATGTCACAAATACAACTTAGTTCCATCTGGGAAGTGTCACTCTAGACCAGGCCCCAGGAGTAAATCAAGCTGAGCAGCCCCCAAAGGTGGCACTGCATGGGGGCTCTGCCCCCTGACTTCCAGTCAGGCCCTCCCCAACTCCCAGGGGGCCCTCCAGGGTGCAGCCTGCTTTTTATTTTTACTATGGCTGAGCCAGCAAAGTGCCCTCAGTGGCAGCCAGTACTGGGAGAGCTGAGCAGGGCACCGTGTACTGCAGCAGCCAAACCAGCAGGTGAAGGGGAGGGAGGCTGAGGAGTGGGAGGCAGAGGAAGCCACGTGGAATGGGCCAGGGCGGGAGGGGAACAGATGGAGCTGCTGGCTGCAAAGCGCTGGGGTGGGGGATAGGGAGGTGGAAGGAAAACCACCTGCTTGCATGCCAGATGCACTCCCTTCTCGAGCCCAAAGTTTTAGGGTTTTCTGCCTCGACTTGGCCAATTTCAGAACCTCCAGCTTTTGCCCCTACCCTAGAAAGCTTCTGAGAAGTGGTAAGCCCTGCAGTGGATGGGAAAGGGTGCTCTCTGACTTTTTAAAAAGCCCCCCAGCCTTTAAAATCCTGGCTACGGCCCTGAACTGCATCAATTCGGACTTGGCCAGAGGCACCAATGCAGTGTGCTGGCTCTCTCACTGCATAGGGAACTGGCGAGCTGACACTGGTCACTGTTGTCACTGAAGGGTCCAAGCCAAGCAGCCCCTGCAGTGCTGGCAAAGAACCCTGGGCTTGGCTCTGCTTGTTTCTGGCTACCAGCAACCCACCAGGGGAGCGCCCCTCCTGGATCGTTTCCTGTAAGTTCAACAGCCAGTCTGTCCTTGAGAAAGTATCTCAGCTCGCTCTGCTGCTGGTTTCCACCAGGGAGGGATGTACATCGGGGAGTGTATCTCCATAGCAATCAAAATGCAGGCTATGACACTGTTGCCAGACTCCAAAAGAGGAGACCCCAGAGCTGGGAATATTCTGCCCCCTCCCCAACGCTTTCCCCCTTCCTGTATTTTGTCACCACTGTAGGAGCCAGCATTCTGCTCTCCTTTAAGGCCATCCTTCCTGCCCTCCTGTTCCTTCTTCTGGACAGGTCGTAAATCCAGACTGAAAATAACTACCGGCTGTGCTTCAGACCTTGTGAAATATTCATTCATCTCTCCGGCTCCCTGCCTCCCTCTTTCCCTGGCTCCTGAACCACCATCTCCTGCTAAGAGATGATGAAGCAGGTACTAATCGATGTTATTGATCTGAGCAGGCCCAAGCTGGGTAAGAGCTGATGGAAGTGGGTATAAACTATGGATCCCCCTTGGGGATGTTGCACTTTGGTTTGGCCCCCATGTGACTTGCAATTGAGGCCTTCAGGTTTCCCAGGCGGCGCAGAGTTGGGGCTACTTGCTGATATGGCTTTGAAAGGGGGTTAGGCAACTCCATGAAGCAGGGACCAATGGCTGCTGGCCACGGTGACTGAACAGAACCTCCAGGCGCTAGGGATGCCAGCCTCCAGGTGGAACCTGGGGATCCACCTCTTCACCTGGGGATCCCCATCTCCAGAGATCGATTCTCTTCCACTAGAGAAAATGGCTGCTTTGGAAAGTGGACTCTGTGGCGTTGTACCCCACTGAGGTCCCTGTCTTCCTGAGGTTCCATCCCCAAATCTCCAAGAGTTTCCCAACCTGGATCTGGATTCACTAATCCCCCCATCCCCTACTGGTGGGTAAGACGAAGGGCAGATACCAGTTGTGAGCAATGTTCCCTCTAAACTGCAGAGTCTTGTGAGCAAAAATTCTACTTTGTGAGCTACTGGCATCAGAGTTGTGAGCTGCTGCATAAATGAGTGTGCTCTGGGGTCATCCTTCCTGAGCTAAGACAAAAATGTGAGAGCTGGAGGCTAAAAATTTGTAAGCTTGCTCATGCTAGCTCAGCTTAGAGGGAACACTGGTTGTGAGTAGGTTTGCCAACTCTGGGTAGGGAAATTCCTGGAGATTTGGGGATGGAACCTAGGGAGGGAGCATTTTGGGGAGGGGAGGGACCTCAGCAGGGTATAACATCATGGAGTCCACCCTCTAGAGTTGCCATTTTCTCCAGGGGAACTGATCTCTGTCATCTGGAGGTCAGTTATAATTCCAGGAGATCCCCATCTGGAGGTTGGCAACAACCCTAGTTATGAGGAGAAAACAACAAAGGAAGACTTAGGCGTTGAGTTCCTACTGATGGGCCTTCCAGGGCCATGTGGCAGGTCACTGTATGAAGCAGGATAGTGCCGAAGACCTTTCTTTTGATCTTCGGGGCTTTTCTTAAAATGTTAAACTGAATCAGAGAGCAGCTGAATGCTTCCGTTACAACTGAGACGGAAGAATTCCTCCGTTCCCTCCGGAGTGATTGGGAAGAAGTAAAATCAGATAAATCATGCAGAGATGCAGCAGGCAGCCTCCTCCCCCCAGCAGCTTTTAATTAAAGTTATTTCTCAAGGCTTCCTGTTCCTGTACACAACATGGAACGATTCAGGCTTCAGCGCTCGGTTCTTTCTAAGGCTCCACAGGGACGACAGCACCTGGAGCCAGGCTGAATCCGAAGCTGCCTGGTTTGGAGTGATTTTACACCTCCCTTCAGAGCCATTAACACCTCATTAACACATCCTGGGGCTGTTTCAGCATACAAGGGAAACTGCATTTGTTGCAACCTGCAGCATCTTGGTTATGCAACACAGGCTGCAACAAATACAAGAACTCGTGGGCATTCGATGAAATTGCTGAGCAGACAGGTTAAGACGGATAAAAGGAAGTACTTCTTCACCCAAAGGGTGATTAACATGTGGAATTCACTGCCACAGGAGGTGGTGGCGGCCACAAGTATAGCCACCTTCAAGAGGGGTTTAGATAAAAATATGGAGCACAGGTCCATCAGTGGCTATTAGCCACAGTGTATGGAGCACAGGTCCACCAGTGGCTATTAGCCACAGTGTATGTGTGTATATAACATTTTTTGCCACTGTGTGACACAGAGTGTTGGACTTGATGGGCCGTTGGCCTGATCCAACATGGCTTCTCTTATGTTCTTATGTTCTTAAATGTATTATGTGCAGGGACGGAAGGAAGCCCCTATGGGCCCAGTAGGGTAAGGAAGGAGCCAAACTGGTACTCCACTCTGAGTCCTCTTGCCAAGACAGTACCAGTAAGACATTTACTTTTTACCAGGGCTTTCTTTGTAGCAGGATCTCCTTTGCATATTAGGCCACACACCCCTGATGTAGCCAGTCCTCCTGGAGCCAATCTTCCAAGAGCTTACGGGGCTCTTAGTACAGGGTCTACTATAAGCTCCAGGAGGATTGGCTACATCAGGGGGTGTGGCCTAATATGCAAAGGAGTTCCTGCTACAAAAAAAGCCCTGCTTTTTGCCCCGGGCAGGGCCAGTCCTGCCACTAGGCAAACTAGGCGATCACCTAGGGCGCCGGCCGTCCGGGTGCGCTGAAGTGGGTGCCTCCATGTTATCAGTGCAGGGGGGAGCACCAGAAGTTATCCTTGCCTAAGGTGCCAGACAGTCTAGGGCCGGCCCTGGGTAATGGGTAATGCCTGCAGCGAGTTTTGAACTGGTGAACAAAAAGATGTCGGGCAGATCTTCAGGCCACAGCCCACTCTCCCACTGCTGGACCAAAGAAGGAACTGCAGAGACTTACATTCCTGCATCGTTTCCTTGAACACACATGAAGCTGCCATATACTGAATCAGACCATTGATCCATCAAGATCAGTATTCTTTTCTCAGACTGGCAATGGCTCTCCAAGGTCCCAGGTGGAGATCTTGCACATCACCTGTTACCTGCTCCATTTAAGCTGAAGATGCAGGGGAAGATGCAAGAGCTCTACAGCTACCCCCAAGCAGATGCTCTGCCAGATGCACATCACCCACTACTTGATCCTGTTAACTGGAAATGCCAGGGATTGAACCTGGGACCTTCTGCACGGCAAGCCGACGCTCTTCCACTGAGCCACAGCCCTTTCGATGGAGCCTCTTTCTCAGGCCTTGAATTCGGCAGGAGCTCACAGAAGCGCAGCTCCTGAATCTTTCTGAGGGTTCGCCCTCCCCCCCCCCCACCTAGTCCACTGAATAGTAGGTGCACCTGTAATCCCTGGATGAGTTCCACCACCTATTTTTCTACGAAACAACCCCTGCTCTCTCTCTGATGTTTTCACCCCCTTTCTGCCCATAGCTGTGTTTTTCTAGTAACTGGAGGTGAGCAGAACCAAGACTGTGAGGTGGGGTTCATATTGTGATTCTTATCACTTTTTGCTGTTTGTTCCTGAACAATGGAAACCAAACATTAATTTATGAATTGTTGGACTAAGAGCTCTACAGCTACCCCCTTTTGCATCTTTCTGTCTGTCTTTCATCCACGTAAGTGTACTGACTCATGGCTTATTTTGAAAGGCTTTTATTTATTCAAAACATAAATGTATGAAGGAAAAATGACAACCTCGGAATATGCACACTGTATTATTAACAAAGGAATTATATATAAACACTTCCTTAGATTTCCCCTCAACCCCAGATTACATATATTTACAGGGGTGCCTTTGTTTTATTGGTCTAGGCATGTGACTGTTCAAAGCTGCTTCTATCGGTCCATCTTTCCATCCTGAGCATCTCTCACACTCTACTGCTCCAGTTTCCTTAGCACTGTTCTGCCATCCTAATGACTTCAACCCGCCGTAGACTTGGCTTACATTGAGAAGCTGAAAAGCAATTAAATTCTACAGAGTCAAGAATATTTTACACACAAAAAAGGTCCAGAATCTAGCACCCCAACCCCCCCCCCCAACAACCTTACCCCCCTGGAGAATTCTATGACTGGGAGCAGGGTTTTTTTTGTTATTGTTTATTTTTAATGCCCCAACTTGATGTGAGGAGGACAAAATATTGGGAAGAAGAAGAAATTGGATTTATATCCCATCTTCCACTCTAAATCTCAGAGTGGCTCACAGTCTCCTTTATCTCCCTCCCCCCACAACAAACACCCTGTGAGGTGGGTGGGAATGAGAGAGCTCTCCCAGAAGCTGCCCTTTTCGACAACTCTGATGAACCGTCATGGATTAATAAAACCTCCATACCCAGAGGCAGTATACCTTTACAGGGGAGTCAGCAACAACAGGAAGTGGGTTTGGTGTCTGTGACCTGCTCATGGGTCTTCTGGTTGGCCAAGGTGTGAAAAGGGATGCTGGATTAGTCAGTTTGATCCAGCAGGGGTTTTCTAATGTTATTACTAATAGGCATACATTTCCTTTTATGTGTTATTGGCTCTGTTGTTTACATGATTGTTGGCTGATCTAGGATCGTAATAACAAAACTGAATTTTTATTTTAAAAAATGCTTTCAGTGATGTTTGGAGGATCTTAAAGTTCATTTTCATCACTGCTGCTCTGCAACAGCTTGCATTTCTGGCACTGACACCCCCCTCAATGTTTCACTCGCTGTGCAATGGGAGGTTGGAACTGGAGGGAGTACTTTTTATAGATTGCAGCCACAGAGTTGTAATTTAAATGGGAATCAGCGCAGAGAGGGAGAGATAGAGAGGGGAGGGATGGTGGCTCAGTAGTAGAGCATCTGCTTGGTAAGCAGGAGGTCCCAGGTTCAATCCCCAGCATCTACAACTAAAAAGGGTCCAGGCAAATAGGTGTGAAAAACCTCAACTTGAGACCCTGGAGAGCTGCTGCCAGTCTGAATAGACAATACTGACTTTGATGGACCGAGGGTCTGATTCAGTATAAAGCAGCTTCATATGTTCATATGTCTGGGCTAGGGCCTTCACTCCTGCATTTACTTGCTCCAGAGGAGATGGCAGCAGAGGAAAGCTTTATCCAGACACTGCTGAGGCAGGCAACCCAATCAGAGGAAGGAAGGAAGGAAGGAAGGAAGGAAGGAAGGAAGGAAGGAAGGAAGGAAGGAAGGAAGGAAGGAAGGAAGGAAGGAAGGAAGGAAGCTGCACCTGGGACCAGGTGAGCTGCACCTGGGACCAGGCCAGAGGAGGAAGCCAACAGCAGCTTTGTTCTAACATCAGATAGTGGGATTGCTCTGTCAACTACTTTATACCTTCTGGCAGAACCTAGTCTCTTGGATCATCCAGTCCTCACTTAGCTAATAGATGTAATACCACTTTCTGCCTATATTCTGTGGGTGGCGCTGCATCATATCAGAGTGGAAGCCCTCCCTGGACAAGTTACCAGGCTGGTGTATGATGAAAAGTGCCTAGATCTCATCCCAACAGTTTGAACCTTACACTGTAACCAGGCCAGCGATGGCAAGCTTGGGGAAGTGTTGGCAGGCGACTATTCTCACTTCCCAGCTTCCTGTCTTTCAGTGGCAGCAAGCCAAAGAAACAAATGTGTTGTCAATCCTCCCTGGAGTTTCAACAGCACTGTGAATTCACAAAAGGAACCCAGGAAGAGGTCAGGCAAAGCTTTCTGGTTCGATGCGTTACTGTAGTTCGGTCAGCTATGGGTGGGAAAGATGGATTCTGAAAATGAAGCCAATTTTGTAGTAATGCGCTTCTCTCACAGGGTTGTTGTGAGCTACTTTGGGGGAGAAAAGGGGACACAAAGATAGGTAGACAGATGCTTCTGGACTTTATTTAGGACGGACAGACAGACAGACAGATAGATGGATAGATAGATGGATAGATAGATAGATGGATGCTCCTGGGCTTTATTTAGAATCAGCTCTCTTTATTTAAGAGCTTTCTTGGAAAGTATGTGGATAAAAGTAATCCTTTTACCGAGAGTCCTCTCTGTGCTTATTGCAGTGATGTCATGTCCCCATAAATTGTTGCATCGCCACCTAGGATAGTATAGTTTCCCCCACCCTGCTCCCACCCCATAGGACCAGCCAGTTAAAGACGATTTCAAAATTCAGCTTCAAAATTCACCTCCGCCAATAAAACACCTTAGGAACAACAGAGGGTTTCAGAACTGGATGGGGACAACACTCCATAAAGGCATTTGCAAGAAACAAGAGAACTAATTTCCCCACCCCCCTCACCCCTTGCAGAAGATAAGACACCTATCAAGCAAAGTCTGATCTTGTAGCTTCTGCCCATGAGCCTACAAAGCTGCCAGCTTGGGCACATAGTGTGCCTCATGTCAAGTATGCACAAACAAAACAATAACCTCTGAAATGTACAGCAACTTCTTTAAAAATTGGTGTGCTCACTTTGTCATGGAACTGACCATTAGGAGCTTAACAAATACCTATACTGAAACTGCAATCTTAAAAAGATGCTTTCCTGGGAGTAGGCCCCATTAAATAACATGGGACTTGCTTAGGCTTGCTCCCTGGGGCTGGCAGTGGCCAACATCAGCACCATCACTAAAATTCTGTGTCATTTGTTCTGCTTCTGATAGTCACAGGGAAAAGGCAAGGAGAACACTGAAGCTCCGCCTTTATCAGGCCACTGGACAGATTGTTCAGCAATTCTTCTGATTTCTGGGCATGCAACAGGCATTTCCTTATTTCCAAGCCTACCATAAGGCCTAGAAACTTGCTTTAAAATAAGGTCTCCCCAGCCACCTGAAGCAGCAGGGGATTGGGGGGGTGGGAAATAGAGTTGCCAGATCCAGGTTGGGAAATCCTGGAGATTTGGGGGTGGAGCCTGGGGAGGATAAGGGCTTCAGTGAGACACAGTGCCACACAGTCCACCCTTCGAAGCCGGCATTTTCTCCAGGGGAAACTGATCTCTGTAGCCTGAAGATGATCTGCAATTCTGGGGGATCCTCAGGACCTACCTGCGGACTGGCATCCCTAAAAATAAGGGAGGGACAAGCTAAAGGAGTTGAACTCTGCTCCCATCATCACACTCTGCAGTTTTTGTCGGCTTGCGGGGGAACGAGGATATGCATAGAAACCCTGGAGTACCTTCCAGCGTATCATAGTAGGCTGCAAAGGGCACTGGCATCCTCTGAGTGATCGCAATTGTGCACATTCCAGCGGATGTGGGAACAGCGCAGGAGGGACAATTCGTCGCCTTTGCACTTGAGGTTGTCGAGGAAAATGTAGCCGGTGCCTTGGCCATACCGTGCCTCCCCCCAAGCAGCTAAGGCACGCCCACAGCCCAGCTGCCGACACACCACCTTCACATCCTTGAGGTCCCAGGCGTCGTCGCACACTGTCCCCCACTGCTTCAGGTAGAACATCTCTACCCGGCCTTCACAGCGGTGGCTGCCGTTGACCAGGCGCAGGAAACCTGTGAATCGGGAGGACAGGGTGGGAATGACTGGCAAAGCCAAGGATCCATGCTCCAAAATCTATTGCCCGTCCCCATCTCTTCTTGTTTCACCATTTAATAGTTGTAGGAAAGCCTGCAGTCCTGGCCCCTAACATTTGGGGAAGGTCTCTCGAGGTATGGATATTAGGGCCAAGTTGATTTCCATGATGCGCTCCCTCTGTCATTCTGGGATTTTTCTCTGTGTCATACTCCACTCTCCTTCAGTTCCAGTTTTGCTAGGAGATAGGGTTGTCAGCCCCCACACCCCACTCCAGTCACCAGCGGGGGATGGGAGGGATAGAGCTAAGGCCGGCCCTAGACTGTCTGGCACCCTAGCCAAAGCTAACTTCTGCTGTCCAACCCTTCCCCCATGTTACCAAATCACATTTGGTGCCCCCAGAAGGCCAGTGCCCTAGCCAATGGCCTAGTTTGTCTAGTGGCAGGGCCAGCTGCCTGCCAACTCCAGGTTGGGAAATTCCTATTGCTTTGGAGGTGGAGTCTGAGGAGGGCAGGGACCTTGGGGGCAGGGCTGGCCCTAGACCAGCGGTCTCCAACCTTTGTGGCACCAGGGACCGGTTTTGTGGAAGACAATTTTTCCACGGACCAGGGTGTGTGTGTGTGATGGTTTCAGGATGACTAGATCCATGGGGCCCCTGAACTTTTTGAGTCTGTGGACACCTTTGGAATTCCAGCACAGGGTGGTGGGTGCAACCACAATAGTGGCTGCTGCAGGAGGCGGAGCCAGCCATAGAACGTCAAGGCATGAGGTTGGGCATAACTCTAATAGTGACTCTTCACAATTTCAGGCAGAAGCTCTGTTTTAAGAGGACACCTTTTAAAATGAACATATTGGCAGTATGGTGTGGTGGTTAAGTGTGTGGACTCTTCTCTGGGAGAACCAGGTTTGATTCCCCACTCCTCCATTTATTTATTTATTTACTACATTAAGCTTATATCCCGCCCTCTCCGCAAGCGGACACAGGGCGGCTCACAACATTACATTACTACCATTAAAACCAATAAAACATGTAAAACATAATTACATATTTAAATTATTTAAAACCATTTCATGGTGCTGTACTCGCGGCTGCTGGAATGGCCTTGGGTCAGCCATAGCTCTCACAGAGTTGTCCTCGAAAGCGCAGCTTCTGGGAGAGCTCTCTCAGCCCCACCCACCTCACAGGGTGTCGGTTGTGGGGCAGGAAGGGAAAGGAGATTATGAGCCACTGAGACTCTGAACTCTGGAGTGGAGGGCAGGATATTGTCGTGTTCTTATTGTCGTATAATATTGTTGTGTTTTTATTACTACGTTGTAATATAGAATGAAATAATTATACAACTCACGGCCCGGATGCTAACAGGCCACGGATCGGTACTGGACCGGGGGTTGGGGACCCCTGCCTTAGACTGGCGGGCACCCTAGGCAAGCCTAACTTCTGGTGCCCCCCCCCCAATAAGGTCACTGGATCACATGGGGGTGCCCAGTTCAGCGCCCTCAGAAGGCGAATGACCTAGGCAATCGGCTAGTTTGGCTAGTGGCAGGGTCGGCCCTGCTCAGCGGAGAAGAATGCAATTGAGTCTACTCTCCAGCCATTTTCCTCCAGACAGAGCCAGCCCTGCCGCTAGGCAAACTAGGCAACTGTCTAGGGCGCTGGCCTTCTGGGGGCACCAAATTGGGCACCCCCTCCCCATGTGACTGGGTGACATTATCAATGCAAGGGGGAGCGCCAGAAGTTAGCCTTGCCTTGGGTGCCAGACAGTCTAGGGTTGGCCCTGCCTCCAGGGGAACTGGTCTCTGTCATCTGGAGAGGAGCTCTACTTCCTGGAGATTCGGAATCAGGTCCCACCTGAAGGCTGGCATCCCTACTAGGAGAATACCTAAATTCAATGGACTGCGTGGCCGAAAAATCCATTCACGCAGCTAGGCTTGCCAGGCCTCCTGCTATAGCTATAATCAGGGCTTTTTCTGCAGCAGGAACTCCTTTGCATATTAAGCCACACACCCCTGATGTAGCCAATCCTCCAAGAGCTTACAGTAGACCCTGTACTAAGATACGTGATTGATTATCTCAAGAGGGTTTTTTTGGGGAGGGGAGGCATTATGGTGTTTTACTGAGACACCAATGTGTTTCTGGCACAAGGGTAAACCGCTATAAAGCTAAAGGTAAAGGTAGTCCCCTGTGCAAGCGCCAGTCGTTTCCGACTCTGGGGTGACGTTGCTTTCACAACGTTTTCACGGCAGACTTTTTACGGAGTGGTTTGCCATTGCCTTCCCCAGTCATCTACACTTTGCTCTCAGCAAGCTGGGGACTCATTTTACTGACCTCGGAAGGATGGAAGGCTGAGTCAACCTCGAGCCGGCTACCTGAACCAGCTTCCGCTGGGATCGAACTCAGGTCGTGAGCAAAAGGCTCCGACTGCAGTACTGCAGCTTTACCACTATACAACATCACTATCTATTCTTTGGTACTGCTGTAAAAGTAATCAGATGAAGATGGCTCATCTGGCAGTGACTTGGATGGCCCACCAAGCCTGATCTTGTCAGATCTCAGAAGCTAAGCAGGGTCGACTCAGGCAAGGATTTGGATAGCAGACCTCCTTGGAAGTGGGGTGGGTGGGTGGGAACGGGCTTATTCAGCCACCTCTCTGAATATCCTCCAGGCCCCCAGTAGGGGTCAGTCACCAGAGGTCACCATGACTTCCAGGTGCACACAAACATGCACATTAAAAATACAAAAATATGCCCCCCCCCCCAAGTTGGCTCATTTGTAGGGTTGCCGTGTCTGGGTTGGGAATTGCATTGAGATTTTGGGGGTGGAGCCTGTGAAGGGCAGGCCTTGGGAAGGGGAGGGTCCTCACAGTGCAGTATAATGCCTTAGAGTCCACCTTCCAAAGCAGTCGTTTTCTCCAGGTGAACTGATCTCTGTCGCCTGGAGGTCAGCTGTAATTCTGGGAGATCTCCAGCTACCACATGTGCACATTGGCAATACAGAGAGGAGAACAAATAAGCAGAAGGAACTGAAATCGGAAACCACCTGCTCACGCAAAGAAGTCTGTAATAACTGAGAACCAAAAAACGCAAAAGGATCTCAGGTCACAGGTGTGGGGAAAGGACCTTTTCTCTCTTTCTCTCTGCGTTTCAAAAATAGACTGAGATAACATGGAATGCCAAGAAACTTGAGAAAGCTGGAGATACGGAAGGGAGGACCCTCTTCAAACTAAACAACGGCGAACTCGGCTGCCTGGGGATTATTTGGGGACAGCAGTTTGTCCTGTGCCTAACATACCATCCTTGGGATGAGTTGTGGTAGAGCTGGTGGTGGTAAACCCGTCTTCTTGGAAATGCTCTTCAGATTCTTCCACACCTGCATCCGGGAAAAAGTGAAGGTATATTTAGCCATGAAGCGATGCGCCGCAAATGCCCTTGTAATGTATTGATCTGGAAAGGATTTTGATTTGTTTTCCAAGCCAGGCATCTTCCTTTGTGTCAGAGGTTCTATTTAGGGCCAGATCCACTTTACACTAAACAATGTGGTCAACTTATGGCTTCTCAAAGATTCTGCTCTGAAGAAGCTTCTTTCTTTTCTGCTGTTCCGAGCAGGATCCTACTGTGTTGATTCTGCATTGTTGAACACATCGTATTACTACTTAACGTTTTACTTCAGATCTGTTTAGATTTCTGGTTAGTTCCTGATTCCTACTATCCAAAGCCTATGGCATTGTCCATTGGAAGTCCAATCCTGTTGATTGGACTGACTTACTTTGCATAATCCACCTTGAGTGCCAGTGAGAAAGGTGGACTATAAATCATAGAAATAAACCTAAATAAAAATGTCTTCACTATAATTTGTGACCAGGGCTGTTGTCTATGCAATTAGGGTTGCCAGGCTCCAGGTGGGGCCTGGAGATCTCCCTCTTTTACAGCTGATCTCCAGTCAGTTCCCCTGGAGAAAATGGCTGCTTTGAAGGGTGGGTTCCATGGTATTCTATTATGCTGAGGTCCCTCCCCTTGCTAAACCCCGCCCTCTCCAGGCTTCACCCCTCAAATCTCCAGGTATTTCCCAACCCAGAGATGGTGACCCTACGTTTGGGTCTCAGTAGAGTAGCCAGCTCTGGCTTGGGAAATACCTGGAGATTTTGGGGTGTAGCCTGTGGTGGGTGGGGTTTGGCAAGGGGAGAGACTTCAGGAGGGCATAATGCCACACAGTCCACCTTTCAAAGCAGCCATTTTCTCCAACGGAAGTGATCTCTACCACCTGGAGACTAGTTGTAATTCTAGGAGATCTCCAGCCATCACCCGAAGGCTGACAACCCTAGATCTTAGGCACAGAGAGAAAGAGAGAAAAGGTCCTTTCTCCACACCTGTGACCTGAGATCCTTCATGTGGAGACTCCTGTTTCCTTTTGCATGCAAAACAGCTCTTCGCCCAAATCTTGCTATGATATGTTAGCGCTGAAGAACTTTTGGGGCTCAAATGGCAGGGTAGTAATTAAAGCAGGGATCACCGCAATCGTGTGCATTTCTCACTTCTGCAGATGACGCCGGCATCTTCGTGGTGGCCGCAGTTGTGTTGTCCCCAGCCCAGGTTAAAGCACTCGGTCAAGTCGGTTTCTTTGCCCAAACAATCCACGTTGTCCAGAAGGATGGGTCCGGTACCGTAGCCAAAGTATCCCAGCACGGTGGCCACCAGCGCTGAGCCGCAGCCCACCTGCCGGCAGACCACCTGGGCGTTGGGGAAATCCCAGTCGTCATCACAAACAGTCCCCCAGGTGTCCCCGTACAAGACTTCCACCCGGCCCTGACAGCTGCTGTTTCCGTTTGCCAGGCGGAGGCCGCCACCTGCTGATCAGATGGGAGAGAACAAAATGCTGTCATGCAGCGGAATACCACCCAATTCGATCCTCCCCAGTGTGATGTGGCAGTCTTGTGAGCCTCCTGCAGCCTGTCTCTACCCAGGTCTTTCTGCAGAGACTTGTATGACCATTAGAGTAACATTTCACCTGCCACAGATTTCAGGTTTTTGCAGGCAATCTGCACCACAGATTAATCTGTGTTTGGCAAGGCCAGTTTACACACTGCGGAATGCACAAGCCGGGACTAGGAAAGACAGACGCTAATTGTGGGTTCTCCTGTGAGTTGTGGGTCGCCCTCAGCTCCTGTGTATGCAGTGACAAATCTGGATTGGAACCATGCTGGGTTGTCGGCCTTGTCCTGGCCAACCCTGGGAGCTTTTGGGAGACAGAGTCTGAAGAGGGGGAGCATCACTGAACACCTGGAAGTGACATCACAGCCCCCTCCCCACCCTTAGGTATTCCTCCCAATCCGTCAGGTAAGAATGATAGAGATTAACAGAATTTAAAGAAAGACAGCTTGTTTGTAGAACCCGCAAATTGGGGTAGGGCGGGGCTGGCCATCAAGAGGCTGCTGTTCATTAAGATGCTTCGGTGAGTGGGGCAGCCCGCCTAGCAAGGAAGACAGTTCTGCAGCCCTTCTTACAGTTCTTACAGTGAGGCTTGTAGATCAGTGCAACTCTTTCCAGCCGCAAGACTTACTTGTTTTTTCCAGCAGGAGAAGGCCAGTGGTTACCGTTTCGGTCTCAGGAGAGGGCTGGTCTTGGCTCTCTGTGACTGCAAAGGTATGCACCATCAGAACAACAAGCTGCCTGTACCCAACCATCTGCAGACTTCGTGGAGCTTCCTGTGCTCCCTCCCTTCCCCCTCCTGCCCACTCTGCCTCCCTTCCCTTCTATTCCTAGGGGTCAGTAGATCCTCAGGAACAGCATTGGGGTCAGAGTGAGAGAGAGAATCAGCAGAAATCATCCCCCCTCCTTCATTCCCCCCTGCCACTCTATCAGAAGTCAGGCCTAAACTACATGAAACTATCTTCTACTGAGGCTGTCCATTGGCCTATCATGATCAGCATTGCCTGCTCTGACTGGCAGCGGCTCTCCAATATCTCAGATGGAGGTCTTTCACATCACCTGATGTCTGATCTTTTTAATAGGAGATGCCGGGCATTGAACTTTGACCATGGCTGGTGCTTGGGAGTAGGCCAGGTAGGCGGCCACCTAGGGCACCACCTGGTCTAGGGGGCACCACTAGATGCCCCCTCTCCTCACGCACAGCGAGTGTGCTCCTTGGAGCCTGCCTTCCCAATGGAAAGCAGGCTCCATGGAGCGCAGATGCTGCCTGGCTTTGCAAAAGTGGAGGGCGCCCGACAGTGCACTCCTCAGAGCCCAGCAGGGATAAATTAACCAATGGTAAAAGCTGAAGAAGTGCCAATTACAGTTTCAAAAATTGGCTCCTGTTGAAGTTGTGTGCTGCCACTCATCCTTCCTACTCTACTTTAACAGAGCCATGGGGTGGGAGCCATAGCTCAGTGTGGTAGAGCATCTTTCTTGCATGCACAAGGTCTTGTCCCTGGCACCTCCAACTAAAAGGATCAAGTGGAAATGGTCATGTGAAGGTCTTGTCCCTGGCACCTCCAGCTAAAAGGATCAAGTAGTATTCTCACAATTTTTATTGCTTCATCTCACTTTTTTTAAAAAAAATTAAATTTAAAATAAAAAACTGCAAATAGTTTCAAGTGTCTTCAGTTCTCCTACAATTCTGTTTTTAAAATTTCCGGGTGGGGGAGGGGGCGCTAGTAGGCAGCTCGCCTAGGGCACCAAAAACCCTAGCACCAGCCCGGACCCTTCTGCATGCCAAGCAGATGTTCTCCCACTGAGCCATAGCCCCTCCCCATCCTTTTTTTTTCATTCAGTCTTCACAGGATCATAGAGTTAGAAGGTACCTCTGGGGTCATCTAGTCCAACCCCCTGCAGAATGCAGGAAATTCACAAATACCTCCCCCCACACACACACCTCTAATGACCCCCGTCCCATGACCAGAAGATGGCAAAAACCTCCAGGATCCCTAGCCAATCTGGGCTGGAGAAAAACTGCTGACTGACTCCAAAGTAGCAAACAGCATTTCTCTGGGTGTGTAAGAAAGGTCCATAAGAACTCAGCACTGATGCAACAACCCTTCCTGCCCTCCCTCTCATGATCTGCCTAGTTCACTGAATCAGCATTGCTGATAGATGGCCATCTAGACTCTGCTTAAAAACCTCCAAGGAAGGAGAGCCCACCACCTCCCAAGGAAGCCTGTTCCACTGAGGAACTGCTCTGTCAGAAAGTTCTTCCTAATGTTGAGCTGGAAACTCTTTTGATTTAATTTCAACCTGTTGGTTTTGATCTGACCTTCTGGGGCAACAAAAAACAACTCCACACCATCTTCTATATGACAGCCCTTCAAGTACATGAAGATCATATCAACTCTCATTTGTCTCCTCTCCAGGCTAAATATACCCAATTCCTTCAATCTTTCCTCATAGCACTTTGTCTTCAGACCCCTCACCATCTTTGTTGCCCTCCAGCTTGTCTATATCCTTCTTAAATTGTGGTGCCCAAAACTGAACACAATATTCAGGGCGAGGTGGTCTAACCACAGCACAGTAAAGCAATACCATCACTTCATGTGATCTGGACACTATACTTGTGTCGATACAACTCTAAACTACATTTGCGTTTTTAGCTACCACATCACACTGCTGACTTATGTTCAGTGTATGATCTACTAAGACCCCTAGACCCTTTCTGCACACACGACAGCCAAGACGGGTCTCCTCCATCCTATGATTATGCATTTGGTTTTTGAGTTTTGTTTTTCTTTTGCTCAGGACTAGTCCCGTTCATTTGCATAACTCAGATGAATGGAACTAACTGAGTTTTCTCGTTCTAATTCATTTTCCACTTCATTTGCTCTTTCCTTTGGAAAGGAATGCAACATTTCTAGCAGAAGTTAGAACACCTGTGGCAGCTTCTTGCGTCCTTCAAAATGTAAAGCTATCTCCAGTGGGATTTGGGGAGGTCAGGATTAAAGATAGCTCACTTCTGCTTACCTGGGGCCGTGTCGGTGAATGATTCTTCAAAGCTGGGAGCCAGTGAGGTGGTGACGGGCATAATTGTGGTCAACCCGAGTCCTACAAGGACGGCATTACCAGAAAAGTTGGATGAATAAGTTAACAGGGTGGTACTGCTCCATCTTCCAAAGTGTAGCTCATCCTTTTCAAGCCCGCAGGCACCTTTGGAATTCTGACCTAGGGTGGTGGGCACAACCACAAAACGGCTGCCACAGGAGGCAGAGCTAACTACAAAAAACCAAGAGGGGAGTTTGTGCCTGATAGAAGCTCTTTAACATTTCAGGCAGAAGATCAGTTCAATAAAATGCCTTTTTAAATGATCATGTGGTTTTAAAATATTGTCTTCCACACGTTTTACATTCAGTCATGCAGTGAAGCTCCTTCTGCCAGGGTGGCAGCTGCTACCAAAGCAATGTTTTAAAAAAATCTTCACAGCCAGTCAGCATTCCAGTGTCCAATCAGAAGCCTTACAGGACAAAAGCCTCATCTGGTCCCACCCCCTTCAAAAATATACTTGGCAGGCGTCAGGAAAAGTGTTGCAGTGCCCGTGGGGGCCACACTGGGGACCCCTGATGTAGTTCATAGCATAAGCAAAAGCAAGGCTTTTTGGTAGGAAAAAACCCAGCAGGAACTTGTTTGCAAACACCCCCTGATATCACCATTGTTTCACACCAGGCTTTTTTGTAGAAAAAGCCCAGCAGGAACGTATTTGCATATGAGGTTACAACCCCTGGTGCCAAGGCAGCCGGAACTGCATTCCTGCTCAAAAAAAGCTCTGAGTAAGAGTCCTTTTGAAGACTGAAGTGGTTTGCTTGTTTAAATTCTGTTAATGGATTATCTGACTCAGGAGTCAACAGTTCTACCCCAGCACCAGGCAATCTCCTAAAAAGTTCACACTATTCCAATAAAAGTATTCTGGTCACTTTTGAAGGTGCAACTGGACACTTTTAATATGTTTGGGGAAATAAAAGCTAACAGGGTATATTGCAGGTGGATGCGGAATGGAGGGCGTGTTTGTGGTTTCAGCCATTCAGGCAGCTGTAAATATAGACAATGCAGCTCTCTAGTGGCAGGAAACGGCATGGCAGATAAGGTGGGAAATGGTCATGTCAAGGTAAAGATATATATTTTGCATGGTGAGGGAGTTAACATGTTTGTGTAATAATCGATAAAGTGAAAATGTTAGCATTTATGGTTGTGAATACACTACTATACTCCTGCTAGAGTTGCCAGCCTCCCGGTGGGGCCTGGAGATCTCCCACTTTTACAACTGATTTCCAGCTGGCAGAGATCAGCTCCCCTGGAGAAAATGGCTGCTTTGAAAGGTGGACTCTACAGCTTTGTATCCTGTTGAGGCCCCTCCCCTCTCCAAACCCCGCCCTCTCCCAGCTCCACCCCCAAGTCTCCTTTCCTGCACTGACGCATGCTGGCTCTACTCACTCTCACCTCAAGTCTCAGGGAGACACAAGTAAAGGGATGTTCTCTTTGTGGGAGCTTTTTAGTCTAGTGCAATGATGCTTTCAGCATATTTTAAATATCTTCTTTTGTACAGTATTTTGGCTTTTAGTTTGCTGTTCAATAATTTTTTTTACAAATCTCTTTTTAGTCTATTCCACCGAATGAACGTTCGTTTATTTGCTTCTTAGATTGCTGCTAGTAGGTATTAATTACTACAGATTTCTTTGTGTTTTCATGGCAGTCACCCAACATTAAAGGGACCAGGACCGCCAGGCCAAATACCCAAGAAGCAAACATCTGAAGAAGTGAGCTCTGATTCAAGAACGCTAGGGATATCAGCCTCCAGGTGGGACTGGGGGATCTCCCAGAATTACAGCTCGTTTCCAGACTACAGAGAGCAGTTCTCTCAGTAAAAATGGCTGCTTTGGAGGGTGGACTCTATGGCCTAATACTCTGTTGAGGTCCCTGCTCTTCCTATGCTCCATCCCCAAATCTCCAGGAGTTTCCCAACTTGGACCTGGAAACTCTCCCCTCCATTCCACTCCCCCACTCCCACAGTGGCCAAGCGAGATCTGGCAGCCCTAACAAATGCTCTTGTGGAAACGGGGGTCATTTTGTAGAAAAATAGGTGGCAGAGCTCATTAGCATAACTCATTAGCATATGCTGCCCTCCCCCCAGCCAAAAGCAACCTGATACGAGAAAGGAGAGCCCCGAGCGAACGAGGCCTGCTTGGGCTGGCTAGAGATTCAGTCAGCCCAAGCAGGCCTTGCTTACCTGGGGCTCTCCTGGATTGCACCCCACCCCCAGTCAAAAGGCCAGCAAGCCACCTGCCACCCAAAATCACATAAGAACTGGAGAAAGGGTGGCATGGGCTTCTCCAGGGGTTAAAGGGGACTGCTGGGGGCATGGCAAAGCCCCTGGTGGCTGGCTGGCTGCCCGCTCTCCTAATCCAGGGATTGTTATGCAGCTGAACCTACTATTCAATTGACATGGTAGGTGGTGAGGAAGAGGGGGAACTGTCAGAAAGGTTCAGGAGCTGCGCTTCTGTGAGCTCCTGTTGAATCTGAGGCCTATGTGGAAATAAATGTTGTTAGTCTTGAATGTGCTGCTGGACTTCTGTTTTACTTTATTTAGCAAAACGGCAAGCCACCCACAGATCAGCAAGGGATTTCTATATACTCGGGGGGACTGGAAAAAAAACACCATGGGTCTGCAAATAAACCAAAAGAAAATAAACTAAAAAAAAATTAGTCTGATCAGCATTTAAACGTCCTTTAGATACAGATTACTGAGAACTGCTGAGACTCAGTTGAAGGGGAAAATATGGGAAAGGGGAAATCCACCAGCTCCAATCACAAAAGGCTTACAGAATCCTGACTCTGGAGCTAGGAGGAATTTCCAGCAGTTCCCCTCACCATAATTCCTTGCAGACACCCAGTTTATTATAACCTATTTACTTATTGTATCCAACCCAGGTTGTTCTGTGTTCAAAGGGGCATGTTTGTGAGTACCAAAGCTGCATATGCATGGAAAATAACAGCATTACTGCTTTTCACACAACATGGTGACTGTCTATATTGGGAGGATTAGAGGTAGTGCCAACTTCCAATATGTGTTGTTGAGATTGCCAGGTCTCTCACTGGTGGGGGGTGGGCGGGGGTAGGGTTGCCGGATCCAGGTTGGGAAACTCCTGGGAATTGGGGGTGGAGTCTGGGGAAGACAGGGACCATAAGGCCATAGAGTCCACCCACCAAAGCAGCCACTAGGGGAGCTGATCTCTGTAGTCTGAAGATGAGCTGTAATTCTTGGGGATCACCAGATCCCACTTAGAGGCTGGTACCCCTAACAATAGAGCTGCCAGTCTCCAGGTGGGGCCTGGAGATCTCCCACTGAGAGAGATTAGCTCCCTTGGAGAAACTGGCTGCTTTGAAGCGTGGACTCTATGGCATTGTACCATGCTGAGGTCCCTCCCCTCCCCAAGCCCCAAATCTCCTGGATCCAGTCCCAAAGTCTCCAGGTATTTTCCAGCCCTAGTTATGACCCAGCCAACCGGCTGACTAGTTGCCTCTCTGCACCTCCAAAAGTTCCAGGAGCATCTCTCCCCTCCTCAAGACATTTCTACAGCTGAGTAAGGCAGCCGTTGAAGTTTGGCCTCCTGGCTTCCTTACCTGAGCAGACGACCCCGGCATCCTCATGGTGGCCACAGTTGTGGATGCCCCAGCCGAGGCTGTAACAAGCAGAGAGGTGCGGCTCACTTCCGTCACAGTTCACGTTGTCCAGGAGGATGTGGCCTGTGCCGTAGCCAAAGTACGCGTTGGTCTTGTAGTCCATTGCGCGGCCACAGCCCATTTGCTTGCATACCACGCCGGCGTCGCTCAGCCCCCAGTCGTCATCACAGATCGTGCCCCAGGTCCCTTTGTAAAAGATCTCAACTCGGCCTTGGCAGGAATTGGTTCCCCTCACCAACCGAATGCTTCCATCTCCTGCAGGTGCAGAGAATCACGAGTGTGATGGTTTTAATTTTTAAAAAGCAGATTGTGAATGTGCAATAGCATCATATTTCACATTTATCATATTTACATGTTACCATTCTATCTAATGTTTCCTGTAAGCTTCAGAGTCTTGTGAGCAAAAATTCTACTTTGTGAGCTACTGGCATTAAAGCTGTGAGCTACTGCATAAATTAGCGTGGTCTGGGGTCATCGATCCTGTAAGCTAGCTCACACTAACTCAGCTTAGAGGGAACACTGGTTCTATCTAGGGTGGCTTACAAGATTGAAACGTCAAAAATACAAAGTTCAAAACACAACAGCGCTCAAATATTTAGCATTGTGTCCTCAAAGCCTGGGGCTGAGCAAGGTCACCCATGCATGACATGGTTGCCAACCTCTACGCAGAGGCTGGAGATCTGCTATTCCAGCTGGTCTCTGGGCGACCTGGAGAAAATGGTTGCTGTGGAAGGTAGACCCTATGGCACTATGGCCCACTAAGGTCCCTCCCCAAACCTCCTCCTCCACAGGCTCCACACCTCAAGTCTCTAGGTATTTCCCAACCCATAGCGGGCAGTCCTAACATGCACACACACATTAATGGCTAGAAAGGCATCCCCAAACTGTCAAGCCTGCAGGCGCTTGGGGAATTTGCAGAAAGTGTAGCGGATGCAGCACCACAAAATGTCTACAATGGGAGGTAAGGGCCAGTTACAAAATATCGGCCTATCACAAAACAGTTGCCATTGATGGCAGGATCAGTATTTTGCTTTGCTCCTTGGTTTCACTTCCCAAAGGAAGGAAGGGATTTTCTCCTTGCCCAGCTTTAGGAAGAGGCTCCTAAGACTTCCAAAGACAAGAAAGTCAGCAGCTATTGCCAAAGTCTAAGGTGTTACAGTCAACAGGATGTCCAAGATGCTCATCAGCCTGTTTTTTAGGAAACAGCATCAAGGTTAGGGTTCCCAACACTGTCTGGGCAAATGCCTGGAGATTTAGGGGGTAGTGCCTAGAGAGGACAGAATTTGGGGAGGATGTGATGTCGCTTCCAGGCAATGCTGCAGTCTCTATGGTAAATACCATAGACACAAAGGGAAATTCTTACAGCATCACTATCGAGGCTGTTTTTAAACAGCACAACTCAATTTCTTGAGGGCAGGAAATTGCATCTGGGGCTAGGGAGATCTAATCAAGCTCCATTCCATTAAAGACCTTTAGATTCCACCCACCCCACCCCCAAGGCTCAAGGAGTAAGTAGGTGGGCAACATGGTACCCAGAGCTTTTTTTTTGTAGGAAAAAGCCCAGCAGGAACTCATTTGCACATTAGGCCACATCCCCTGACATCACAATTGTTTCACATATGGCCTTTTTTTGTAGAGAAAGCCCAGGAGGAACTCGTTTGCATATTAGGCCACACCCCTTGACACCAAGCCAACCGGAACTGCCTTCCTGTGCGTTCCTGCTCCAAAAAAAACTAGGCTAGCAGAGGTTTCTTTAACAAACCGTGATGTTTGGGACTGCTAGCTACCATGCTCCCACAGTGAGCAAAATGGGAGACTGTAAGACTAGTATCCTGCTTATATGTGTCATTAAAAGAAGCAGGCTGGAAGCATATATATATATATATATATGCCCCAGAGGTCACTTTGTTCGGGCCTCCCAAGATCTTTTGACCGTCCCCGGCCCAAGAGACGCCCGTCTTGCCTCTACCAGGGCCAGGGCTTTTTTTATGGAGATCCAGACCCTGCCTGGCTTGTTAGCCTTTCATGGGGCCTGTAAAACGGAGCTGTTCCGCCAGGCTTTTGGGTGAGGCAGCGGGCATCCATTTGTTAGATCGGTTGGCCTCCCCTGCTGTACCATCGTGCCTTACCATCATGAGTGCTGCTAATATAACTTTGCTATTTCATCATTATTTGGACTGTTTGTTACTGACGGGGGCCAGTGGATTATGTAACATCATAATATATGGTATGTAAAGTGCTGATTAGATTCTGAGCTCAGTGCTGTAACTGATTTTAGCTGTCTTGATTGTTTGTTTTATTATTGTATATTTGATATACTTCGCTCTGAGCCCCCATGGGGGAATGGGCTGAATAATTATAATAATAATAATAAATGTTTTGCTGCTGGAGAAAGGTAGAAGTGCCTGGCATTTGTTGTGCAAAATACTCTGTATCCATAACTATGCTGTTGATTTGCTAACATTATGGTTTCCAAACTTGTAATTAGTGCCCTATGGTCGCTGGCTGATTTGTTGTAGTATAAACTGCTGTGAAAAGGACTTGGGTAGGGGTAGATAGCCCTGATTTTAATCTATTGTGACAGTAATGCAATCTATGAGACATTCTTAATTGGTTTAAAAATAACACTGCTGTGGTCAGTTAACTCAACTGCCAGCTCCAGAAGTTGATGCAGGACAGTGTTTTGCAAACATGAGTGGCAGACAGAATTCAGTAGGGTTGCCATTAGAATTGCCAGTTGGCCAGTTTCCCATTGATGTGACTGGTCCTTCTAGCCAGTTGTCAGATGCAATTTCCTTTCATATAATAGAGGAAATAGGAGGCAGACCAGTTTTTAACAGTTTAGTGCCTTCTGAGGAAAAAAATATTGGCTATACTGTGCCATTAAGCCCCTTTCAGCTCTGGGTGTGCGAATGAAAACAGCAGTGAAAGAGGGGTAAAGCACATATGTAGAAAGGGCCTAAATGACAGTTCTTCAAATACTTAAAGACAGCCAGGCCTCGGATTCAGTGGGAGCTCACAGGAGCACAGCTCCTGAACCTTTCTGAGAGTTCCACCTCCTCCTTCCCACCTTGTCCATTGAATAGTAGGTGCAACTGCATAACAATCCCTGGATGAGCTCCACCACCTATTTTTCTACAAAACAACCCCTGAAGAAAGCCATCATGTCCCCCCGCAACCTCCTCTTCACCAGAGTCATAGGACTTGGTCACAACAGTGCCCCTATTTTTACCTGAGAAACAGAGAGAAGCAAGGAGGGACTTACTTTTCCCGTTCTGTAGTGAGATGGTGACTGCTTTGCTAGTCGGGCCTCTTGCGGCTTGTGTGGGCAACAGCTCTGCAAAAACAACCAACAGTGTGGGAGGATGACTATTGACCTATTGTTTTATTAAGTCCCTGTCTACATTAGTGCACACACCTATACCACACCCCCCGCCACGTCCTTACATATGAACATATGAACAGGGTCGGTGCTAAGGTTTTTGGTGCTTTAGGTGAGCTACCCCTAGCGCCCCACTCCCCCAATTTAAAAAACAGAGAATTGTAGGAGAAATGAAGAAACTATTTACATTTTTAATTTAGTTTCTTTATTTTAAATTTAATTTTTTTTCGAAGAAGAAGAAGATATTGGATTTATATTCCGCCCTCCACTCCGAAGAGTCTCAGAGCGGCTCACAATCTCCTTTACCTTCCTCCCCCACAACAGACACCCTGTGAGGTGGGTGGGGCTGGAGAGGGCTCTCACAGCAGCTGCCCTTTCAAGGACAACCTCTGCCAGAGCTATGGCTGACCCAAGGCCATGCTAGCAGGTGCAAGTGGAGGAGTGGGGAATCAAACCCGGTTCTCCCAGATAAGAGTCCACACACTTAACCACTACACCAAACAAGTGAGATTAAGCAATGAAAATTGTGAGAATACTACTTGATCCTTTTAGCTGGAGGTGCCAGGGACAAGACCTTGTGCACGCGAGAAAGATGCTCTACCACTGAGCTATGGCTCCAACCCTATGGCCCTGTTCACGTAGAGCAGGATGAGTGGCAGCAGCCAACTTCAACAGGAGCCAGTTTTTAGAAACTGTAATTGGTTCTTCTTCAGCTTTTATAATTGGTTAATTGAGCCCGCTGGGCTCCAGGGAGTGCACTGCGCAGGTGCCGTCCGCTTTTGTGTTTCTCCATCTGCACTCCACGGAGCCTGCTTTCCATTGGAGAAGGCAAGACTCCAAGGAACATACACGCCGTGCATGGGGAGAGGGGATGCCTAGTGGTGCCCCCTTGTCCAGGTGGTGCCCTAGGCAGCTGCCTACTTGGCCTACTCCCACACACCAGCCATGCATATGAAGCTGCCTTATACTGAATCAGACCCTCGGTCCACCGATGTCAGTATTTTCTACTCAGACTGGCAGCAGCTCTCCAGGGTCTCAAGCTGAGGTTTTTCACAACTACTTGCCTGGATCCTTTTTAGTTGGAGATGCCGGGGACTGAACCTGGGACCTTCTGCTTACCAAGCAGATGCTCTACCACAGAGCCACCGGCCCTCCCTTCTTTGCAAACATTTTAAGCAGGGCTGCAAAATCAATGGGGCAGAGTAATCGATTGCAAGGGTGAATCTCCTTTAATTGGGTGGGGGTATTTAATTCAGTGATTGCATGCACATTAGTAAGGTAGGAAGGGTAAATTTACATCAGATAGCTATGGCAAACCAATTTCAGAATTAATTTCAGAAATTCTGTTAACCAGAAAGAAGAAAGACTCAAATGTGCCACAGGGCAAAAAAATTCCAGGAATGGGTGGAAGGAAGTCTGCTGCTTTCAAGGTTTAGTGGCAATCTTAACATGCAGCCAAAATCCCCTCCCATCATAACCAAGTGGAAGCAAACCTTTGTACCATTACATGTGACAGCCACATCCTCATAGTGGTAGCAGTTGTGGATGCCCCACCCACGGCTGCCACACTGGCTGAGCGCCGTCTCCCGCCCTTTGCAGTCCACATTGTCAAGGAATATGGGGCCATGACCCCGGCCAAAGAAGAGGGTGGCTGGCATCGCTAGCGCATGGCCACAGCCCAGCTGGCGACACACCACGTTGGCATCCACGATGTCCCAGTCGTCGTCACAGACTGTGCCCCAAGTATTGTTGTAGAAGATCTCCACGCGCCCCTGACACCGGCTGCGCCCACTGACTAGCCGCAGATCTGAGGGAAAAGAGAACACTGTTTAGACAAAGGGTCTCTCTTGGGGCCTACAGGCAGTTTAGCCTAGAAGGATCCCTTAGCTAGAGGTAGGGTTGTCAGGACTTTTTTAAAAAAAGCTTGGTGTCAGGGGCTGTGGCCTAATATGCAAATGAGTTCCTGCTGGGTTGTCAAACTTCAGGTGGTGGCTGGAGATCTCCTGCGATTACAACAGATGTCCAGGCAATAGAAATCCTGGATAAAATGGCTGCTGTTGGAAGGTGAATTCTTTGGTGATATAAGTCCCTCCCTTCCTCAAAGCTTGCCTTCCTCAGGCTCCACTTCCAAAATCTCCAGGTATTTCCCAACCTGGAGCTGACAACCCTAGCTAGAGGGGAACAATGAGAGTAGGACTCAAAGGAAGCAGGAGGATATGCAAATGGGGAACATATCCCAGAATCCTCTGTTGTGAGACACAAGGAGTATGAGATGTGCTGTCCCTTGGCATAATGCTTATTCAGCTTGGGGACAATGTATGCTGCTCTAAGGCTTAATCTACATATTTAAAAGTCCTCATATTTGTTGGGCAGCTGTCACACACAAGGCAGGATGGGTAGAAAATGCTGATTTTTATTTCTTAAGAAATACAGCAGACACAAATGAAAACTTTCAGCATCAAAATCACTTCAGCACCCAAGCCTGTTAACTGACATCTCTGACTGACATCTCCATTACCCAGAATGCCACAAGGTTCAGTGTGAAATGGCCACTAGCATATGATATTTTCTCTTTTAATAAAGTTTGATAAAAAAAATCAAACAAATCTTACATCAACTATTATCCCATCACACAACATGAGAACCATGTCACAAATGCGATGAGCATTTTTTGTCCCTCAGACTCTCGCAGCTCTTTCTCTTTGTGACCAAAGCAGACAGAAAGAAGTGGCTGTAGCTTCCCCAATCCCCAAACATGCATCTCTGTTTGTTCATCCTCAAATTGGAGTAACTATTGGCTCACACAAGGAACGTGATTTTTACAGCAGAGCCAACAGCAACTCCCTGGGCCGGGTTGCAGACATGGAAACAGCAGGAGAGAGGGGTAAAGCTGCTTCTCCTCGTGTCCTGAGCTTGCAAACAGACAAGAACTAGGGCAGGGGTGTCAAACATGCAGCTCAGTGGTCAAATCAGGCCCCGGGAGGGCTTCTTTCAGGCCCCCAATAGGCTCCTATCAACTTCTCCCTCTCTCTTGCTTTCTTCTACATCAAGGCTTGCTCATTCGCACAGGAGCTACAAAGCAAAACCTCTATTTTACCATTGGCTGAGGCTTCTCCCTTGGGGATGAAGGGAGGGAGGCAGAGCTTGCTTTGCCAGGCTCTCTCAATCACACAGCAGAGCTACTGAACCAAGCCTCTCTTCCTTCTATTGGCTGAGGCTCCTCCCTCCCCTGGTCTCCTGGGGAAGGAAGGAAAGAGCCAGAGTTTCCTTTGCCCAGTTCCCTGGCTCTCATAGGAGAAAAACAAAGAAAGCACCTTTAAGACTAATGTGCTAATGTTTTAAGCATGTTTTAAGGGTTTTTTTTAAAAAATCTTTCATCGTGTTTGCCTGTGTCCTTTATAAAGTTTATATCTCTGCTACCTAATCTTAAATAGGTACACACATGGCCCGGCCCAGCAAGGTCTCACTTATATCAGATCCAGCCCTCATAACAAATGAATTCGACACCCCTGAGCTAGGGTCTGTTCCAGAGGCACAAAAGCCCATTGCATGTCCTCATGCTGTGCACACACACAGTCCTCATGCTGTGCACACACACCTGAAGTTGCCTTATACCGAATCAGAAATCTGGTCCATCCAAGTCAGCACTGTCTACTCAGACTGGCAGCAACTCTCCAGGGTCTCAGGCAGAGGTCTTTCACATCACCTGCTTCCAGTTTCTTTTGAACATGGTGGCGTTTGAACCTGGGATCTTTTGCATGCAAAACAGGGGCACGTCCACTGGTTCACAACCCCTTCCCAAATAAACACGAGGATCGATAATGTGTAGGTGGAGTCACAAAGCACCAATTCTTTCCCTACAACAAAACTTCCAGGATTGGCTGAGGAATGCTAAAATCTCACATCAGCCTATCACAGATAATCCACGGGAGCTCTCTTAGTAACACAGACAAGGCCGGCTCTGCCAATAAGCAACTAGGCAATTGTCTTGGGCACTGAACGTATGAACATATGAAGCTGCCTTCTACTGAATCAGACCCTTGGTCCATCAAAGTCAGTATTGTCTTCTCAGACTGGCAGCGGCTCTCCAGGGTCTCAAGCTGAGGTTTTTCACACCTGTTTGCCTGGACCCTTTTTTGGAGATGCCAGGGATTGAACCTGGGACCTTCTGCTTACCAAGCAGATGATCTACCACTGAGCCACCGTCCCTCCAAAGGCACTGGCCTTCTAGGGGCACTGAACTGGGCACCCCCCATGTGACTCGGTGACATTATCGGGGGGGAGGAGAAGTCGGCTTTGCCTAGGATGCCAGACAGCTAGGGCTGGCCCTGAACACTGTCAACACCCAAAATTATCAGCTGCAACAAAGCACACTCAAGAGCAGCAGCTCTACGTATGCAAAGCTCTGCTCTAGGACTCCTGTGGGAACAACCCTTCAGGAGTTGCTTGCCCAGTGCCCTGGTGTTTCTGGAAGACATGACTTCCAAATTCAGAGGCTCAATGATTCTCTGCAGAGCAATGTTCACACCCACAAGATCTCACCTGGAACAGGCATCACTGCAGCGTTGGAGCCACGGGCTGAAAGGGAGAAGAGAGAGAGACTGAATCATGTCCTGGAGTCACAATGAACAGCAGAGCACTAGGAAGGGAAATTAAATTGGCAGGATTTCTTTTCTTTTTTTTTTGCAGCAGGAATTCCTTTGCATAACCTTTAAAGCCCTATATGGCCAAGGACCGACCTACCTGAGGGACCGTCTCTCCCCATATGAGCCCCAGAGAGCACTGAGGTCAGTAGGCAAAAATAAACTGAATATCCCTGGGCCGAAAGAAGTAAAACTGCAAAGCACCCGCACTCGGGCCTTTTCCGCCGCAGCCCCACAACTCTGGAACCAGCTCCCAGAGGAGGTGCGGGCCCTGCGGAACTTAGATCAGTTCCGCAGGGCCTGCAAGACCGCCCTCTTCAAACAGGCGTTCATTAATGATGGTACCAATGTTTACTGCTAAATTAATAATGCTTACCGCCACTGTTAGTCTAGGAATGTTTTAATCACTGATTGGTTTTAATGTGTTCTTAATGTTTTATTATTGTATTGTTCATTTTAAATGTTGTAAGCCGCCCTGAGCCTGCTCTGGCGGGGGAGGGCGGGGTATAAATAAAATTTTACATTACATTACATATTAGGCCGCACACCCCTGATGTAGCAAATCATCCTGGAACTTACCGTAGGCCCTGTACTAAGAGCCCTGTATGCTCTTGGAGGATTGGCTGCATTAGGGGTGTGTAGCCTAATATGCAAAGGAGTTCCTGTTACAAAAAAGCCCTGGAAACTGGACTCTTTTTTTTTGGAGATTCTAACTCTCCTCAGAATAGACAATGTTACTTCTGGGTCTTTGTATGTCTCCTAGTCCATAGCTGGCAATTCAGCCAGAACACAAGCATAGAGACAGAGTGGTGTAGCAGTTAGAATGTTGGACTAGGATCTTGGAAGCCTAGGTTCAAATCCCCACTGTGCCTTGGAAACCCATTCGGTGAAATTGGCCCAAGCAGTCCCTCTCAAGCTACCTTGCAGGGTGGCTGTGGTGAGGATAAAATAGAGGAAAGGAGAATAATGTAAGCTGCTTTGAGTCCCTGCTGGAGAGATGAGCAGAGAATAGCAATCTAAATAAATGAATAATATTCACACCTCTGCAGGTCTGACAGGTACACAGTGCACAGAATCCTCGGGAGCCCAAAGCATCCCCGGCTTTGCAGTCATCTTGGATTTCTACAGAAGAGCATTTGGCAGAAAGGAGGCACCATACACTGGTTTATTTAAGTGCATCACAATTAGCTGTGGCCCAGCTCTGCTGCTGAAGCTTGCGTTTGAAATTAGGAAAAGGGTGATGATGTTATTATTTTTTAATTCACTTATACCCCACCTTTCTCCCCAGTGGGGACCCAAAGCAGCTTACATCATTGTCCTTTCCAGGGCTTTTTTTGGTAGAAAAAGCCCAGCAGGGACTCATTTGCATATTAGGCCACACACCCCTGATGCCAAGTCAGCCAGAACTACGTTCCTGTGCATTTCTGCTCAAAAAAAGTCCTGGTCCTTTCCTCTTTTTTATCCTCGGAAAAACTCTGTGAGTTAGGTTAGGCTGAGAGGGTGTGACTGTCATCCAACAAGCTTCCATGGCACCAATGCGGATTTGAACTTGGGTCTTCTGGATACTAGTTCAACACTTAACCACAACACCACACTGGTTCTCTGTTATCCAGATGATAACATCTAATAGTGCAATCTGAAGTGGGGTAATGGACTTTGACCCCCCACGCCCGGATTTTTATTTCACTCTCCCTTTTTTTAATATTTTTGAAACTTAGGGGTTCTATGTGGGAGAGGCTCCTGAAGCTGCCCTGAAAATTTGGAGCCTCTACCTCAAACCCCCTTCCCCTCCCCTGCCGCTATTTTGCCATTCAATAATGGGGCCATATATTTGGGAATAGCCTAATATTGCCCAAATAAGATTCAGCTATCGGCTCTGGTATTCGGGGATATTCAGCCCTCCTGAATATCTTGCCCCCGAATAACCCTGAATCTGGATTTTACCAGGGTTTTTTGGGTTTTTTGCACACCCCTACTCTGTAGAGTTTAGAAAACCAGCAACGGACAGAAGAGGGGTTGCCTTTGCTTGCCTCTGTGCAGCATTCCTGGACCAGCTTGGTCTGATGAGATTGGGCCAGCCTGGGCTATCAAGGTCAGAGCAGTCATCTTGATGCAAGATCCCCCTTCCAGCTGGGAGAAATTTCCAGGTAAACACAGCAGAGAGCACTCTCCTTCAAGACAGGGAGGGATTCAAGACATGGGAAGTTTGCACCATGGCAGTGCAAGGTTGCCATCTGGATCCCTTTAAAACCCCAATGACTACCACAGGTGGGATTAACAGTCCTTCTTCTAGTTTGTTGAGGAGAGGAAAATCTAAATAATACAGCATCAGGTTAGGTCATCCCCAGTTTAGGATAGCAAAAAAATGGTGCTAATAAAGAGATAGGGTTTAACTTTTAAAAGACATCTTAACACCTGGTGTTTTAAAAATTGGATAAAACCAGGGCTTTTTTTGAGCAGGAATGCACAGGAACACAGTTCTGGCTGGCTTTGCATCAGGGGGTGTGGCCTAATATGCAAATGTTTCCTGCTGGCCTTTTTCTACAAAAAAAGCCCTGTTTGGAACAATGGTGACATCAGGAGGTGTGACCTAATATGCAAATGAGTTCCTGCTGGGATTTCTCTATCAAAAAAGCCCTGGATAAAGCCATGATAAAATCATCCCGGTGTAAATGAATCAAAGAATCACAAGGATTTTTTGGTAAGGTGTATTTTTTGGGGGGTAGGGGAAAGAAGGGATCCTCAAAAATGAAACAAAGCCCCTCAAAAAACCATAAAAATGTGAAGGTTTGTCGATCCTTAGTTTCAAGGTCTCCCAAAGGCTACAGTTTTCAGTGTTCTCACAAGGAAGCGAGTATTATTAAACTCTGATTGGTGCTGGAAAGTGCTGTCAAGTCACAACTGATTTATGGCAACCCAACCCTTCATGGGGTTTCCAAGGCAAGATATATTCAGAGGTGGTTTACCATTGCCTGCCTCTGCATCATGACTCCAGTACTCCTTGGAGGCCTCCCACCCAAATACTAGCCAGGGCTGACCCTGCTTAGTTTCCAAGATCTAACAAGATTGGACTAGTCTGGCTATCCAGGTCAGGGCATTGTGTTGGGATTATTCATTAGTTAATATGTTTGGGATTAGGCTGCAAGAATTTGGGGGAAGGGGAAGGCCAGGAAAGCAAATCTGTTGCAAAATACCAATGAGTTGTCCTTTCCTGTTTTTGTTCATTCTCCCCTTCCCCTGTTCCTCCCCGCCCCCCCCAGTTCTCTTTTTTAATGGGAAAAATGGTTTCTTGGGAACAATCCAGCAGTTTTGGTCTCATGCCCTGCTACTTAACCCAGGAGCATTCATGACAAAATATGAATGGAATGGGGCAGGCCAAAATGATCTGTTGTCTCAGCAAACATTTGCAAGTGACAGCATTCCTGTGGGAAGAACCTCCATGCTGATTTCCACACTGAACACAAACCATTGCCACAACAGTAAAATTCCCCACATTGACATTTTAAAAAAGAGCCCTTAAAAAAGAGCCTGCCTTGGCGGGGAGGGTGGGATATAAATAAAAAGTTATTATTATTATTATTATTATTATTAAAAACGGCACATTATGTGAAATTTTCCACAGTAGATGTTTCCTCACCAGGCGCAAACCCAACGTTTTTTCCTCCTCACCCCACATTTTCATAACTTGCTAAAACTGGAGATTCTGAAAAGGATAAGAAGGAGAAAACTTCAGGTTTGTGCCTAGTGAGGAAAAATCTACTGCAGAAAATTTCACAGTTTTAAAAACATCTGCACAGGGCCTTTTGGGAGAAAAAAACCCAGCAGGAACTCATTTGCCTGTTAGGCCACAACCCCTGACGCCAAGCCAGCAGGAACTATGTTCCTGTGCATTCCTGCTCAAAAAAAGCCCTTTTTTGTAAGAGTAGTCTAAAGCCCCAAGACTCTCTGTTACACATTTTTCAAGGTGACACTTAGGATACTTCATTAATCCTGAAGAGAAAATCTCCGTTTTACCCATTATGACCATGAATATAACAGGGTGTTTAAAGAGATGACATAAGAAAATGGTGATTGCTTTTTGACTGCTCTCCCTAATGGGTGAGGCAAAGTACAGGGCCAACATCAGCATACACTGAGATGGGGCAGCTGGCAGGGATCAGAGGTTCTGACAGGATTGATTGCTGCAGAGTCCCCTCAACTACATATTGCCTGGCCAGCACAGTGGTGGCGTCCCCATCTACACACCCCGTCGGACAGCACTGGGGAAAGGACACATAGTTAGTGGGAAGGCTCACAAATGGGGCAGGGGGAGGAAACACACAAAAACAGGTGCGGGCTGGAAGATGGCACAACCAGTGGACCTGGTGATTGTCAGAAAAGAAGACAGGACCCCAGAGTTCTCATAAACCTGGAACTGGCCCTGAGTCCAAATTTAGAAATTACTCATTTTGTTAACTTATTTTTGCTTGTCAATGCTAACAACTCAGAGAGATGTTAGAGATAGCCACAGGGTTCTAGAAATTTCCGTTGTCTCAAGAGAAGTTGCCGGGTCTCATTTCTGTTCTGAGAAGCCCAACTGGGAAACATGAAAACCCTGTTTGGCAAGAAAGGTGGGAGACAGTCCCACTGTGATCTCATGAAAAAGCAGCTTCCTATTCTGGGCCAAATTTCACTCCTGAAGGAACAGCTCACCTGTTGGTGAAAGGAGAAGGAGGGGTCCCAGCGTTGACAGAATCAGCACAGCAGGCAGTGCCCAGCATCCAGGCCACCGATCTCTTTTCTTCTGACTTGAGCAGGGACCAATTCTCATTTCTGCTTCTCACAAGTTACACCCTGGATTTTCCAACTGTCTTCCAAGGAAATAACTGGAAAGCCACGCCTGGAAAAGAAACATCCACCATGTTAAAGACTGGCTGAGCTTTTTATTGATCTAATTTTTTCTGTCTTTCCTCCATTTTATCCTCCCGTGAGGTAGCCAAGTCTGGGAGAGAGTAACCGGCCAAGGGTCATCTGGTGAACTTTCCTGGCTGAGTGGGGATTTGAACTCAGGTCTCTCCAGAGAAGGAGAAGGAGGTGGTGGTTGGATTTATACCTCACCCTCCACTACCTGAAGGAGTCTCAGAGTGGTCTCCTTTCCCTTCCCCTCCCCACAACAAACACTCTGTGAGGTAGGTGGGGCTGAGAAAGCTGTCTGCTGTTGAGAGGAACAGCTCTGGGAGAGTTATGGCTGACCCAATGTCAGGTCCATGTAGACAAATGGGGAATCAACCCGGTTCTTCCAGATAAGAGTCTGTGCACTTAGCCACTACACTGAACTGGCTCTCCTCTAGTCATACCACAGCTATGTTATCCATCCTCTGGGTTGCAGACATTTTTCTCTTTTTGCACAGAACAGGGGCCACAAAATTGTAACTTTGAACGAGTACGCTTTACAATACCCCTCCCAACTTCTCACTGGGTAAAAAGACTCAGAGATCTCCATTTTGACTTGTATCTGATGAAGGAAGGCGTTGAGTCTTGAGCAAAAGTTATTATACCGCATGGCGATCGCTACAGAAGGCGACCCGTGGGGCCTCGGATGTAGCTCGCCCGATGCCCCGCCCACAAGATCTGTGGCAGGAAGTTTGACTGACCAGGATTGGACTGGTCAGACTGGGGGGCAGTTCCGGGTAATGTATATAAGCGGGACCCGGCCCGCGTGCTCCCTCTCTTGTAATGTGCTACTGAATAAACCATGTTGCCTTCAAACCGTCTCGGTTCTCAGTACATTACAGAAGGTTTTGAGTCTCAAAAAGGTATACCATGAAACTCTTGTTGGTCTCTGAGGCGCCAATGGACTTGCATTGGGGAGGTGAGATCAGTAGCAAAATGTCTTTTACAACATTCCTGGAGATTTGGGGGTGGAACCTGGGGAGACCTTGGTGGAGTATAACACAGTGCAGCCCACCCTCCAGCCCAGCCATTTCCTCCAGGGCAAGCGATGTCTGTCATCTGGAGTTTAGTTGTAATTTCAGAAATTCTATTAACCAGAAATAAGGAAGACTCAGTTTCTGTATGGAGCTCCCTTATGGGCTGACTCAGCAAATGAGTGTTTAGATACTGTAATTCCAGGAGATCTCCAGGTGCAGCCTGGCAACCCTAGAAGTGTCACGGATACTGGCCCAGCATTACTGCAGTTGCCCCAGTGATCTTCTCCAGGGAAATAGGGTCCCCTAGAAACACAGCCTGAAAACCTCTGTTCTGGAGGAGATACGAAAGTGTGAAGAAGTCCCGATGTTTTCCCACAATCCTTGCTAGCAACCTGCAATGCCTGCGGACAAATGGCATCGTTATATTGGAGGATGAAAAATAATCTAGTCCATAAGGTTATGTGTTTGAATACTCCATTCATCCATCACGTACCAAGATTCTCTGGGGAATAATGTCACCTTTTGTCCGGAGAGGCCCTGCCTGCCGTCCCCTCTTCTGCCATTCGCTGAGAACGGCTGCACGATGGCAGATGAGATGGTTTCAAGCCAACAGCATGTCCCTGTCCTGACTCAGGGAAGGTGTGCAGTTTGGCTCAGGTAAGACGCTGCCCTCTTCCACCCCGCCCTCCCGCCTCTCAACATAAGATCTCCACTCTGCCTTTTTCTTTTGCTGCAGCAGGATGGGAGAGGTGGGAGCTCTGTAGGATCCCAGTTTTAAGGTTCATCATCTTTCTTCCTATTTGGAAATCTGATCATCCAACTTTGCCTTACTTTAAAGTGAAAACTGGAAGGTTACCTTCACTTCCAAGCAGTGCCACTGGAAACTGGAAACATTCCAAAAATTAGTTTGCAGCAAAGCACTTTGCAAGACAGTTCTGTTCTTCTGCAAGCCCTGGCAGACCTCAGAGTGGAACCACAAATCACTGGATGATTTGGGGGTGGTAACCATTCACCTCCTGGGTTTCTTTTGCATGGGCAAGAATTTCCAGGTGGTGATTACACCAGTCCTAAATCCACAGAATGGGAAATCCCACCTCATTTTGTGTCCAAGTGGTGTGGGATGTGTGTGTGTGTAAGAGAGAGAGAGACAGAGAGAGACACAACTGGAAGTCATGGTGACCTCTGATGACTGACCCCAACTGGGGGCCTGGACAATATTCAAAAAGGTGGCTGAATACTGCCTGCTCTTGCCTCCCCAACTGCTGATATTCCAAGGAGGTTTCCCATCCAAATACTTGCCAGAGTCTGCCCTACTTGGTTTCCGAGATGTGACAAGATTGGGCTTGCCTGGTTTTGTTTCAGTGCTGACCAATGAAAGGAATAATTTCAAGTAACATTAAAACTTCTGACGTTACTGAAATGTAGCTGTGGGGAGAAAAGATCAATAAAGGTTAGGACAGGGTCACTGGTGAAGGGGGGATTTAACTCTTCCCTCCACCGTTCCATTTCCCTATCAAAATGGCATTCTGCAAGCTCTTTAAGCACCACTACAGAAATATATGGGCACAATAAAGGTGCCTTTTTTTCCCCCCTGAATGTAATTCACAGGAATTACCCCTGAAAGCGGATCAGAAAGTAGTGAGACAGGAACTGGATGCAAGTTAGCAGAGTCATGCAATGCCTGAATGAAAGCCACTGAAGGAGGAAGGCTGGTAATCAGAACAAGAAGTCCACGTGAACCACAGCTAACAACCAATTTGTAACACAATGGCAATATTTAATCGTTTTCTAGGGAAAGATGTACCAGGTGTATGTGCTTGTAATGTTCTTGTTATAGGATGTGTCATTATTTTGCTACAAACCCTGTGTTCGCTGCAGTTCATAAGCACACTTGTTCTGGAAAAAAACAGCACCATTGGTTATCAGCAGCATGGCAATGCAATTGTCCAACATGGTCCAAATATCTCAGTCTGAACTTCCCCATAGATCAGCTGGAGTGAGCCCACTTCAAGTGCCAATGTGGGCAGGGATAGGATCCGGGTTGGCATGACTGGACACCTGCCAAGATCCACACCTGACAAAAGGCCCACGCCCAACAAGAGATACTGGGTCAGTCTCCCAGTTCCCAAAGAGAGGCAATAGAGGAAGCAGAACAAAAGAGAATCATGTCCTGCTGGGGTTGCCAACCTCCAGGTAGCACCTGAAGACCTCCTACTATTACAGCTGATCTCCAGATTGCCAAGATCAGTTCCCCTGGGGAAAATGTAGTTTTGCCAGCCTCCAGGTAGGGCCTGGAGATCTCCCGCTTTGAACTGATCTTCAGCTGGTAGAGATCAGTTCCCCTGGAGAAAATGGCTGCTTTGGAAGGGTGGACTCCATGGCATTGTACCATGCTGAGGCCCCTCCCCTCCCCAAGCTCCACCTTCTCTCAACTCCACCCCAAAGTCTCCGGGTATTTTCCAACATAGACATGGCAACCCTAGCTCCCCTGGAGAAAATGGCTGCTTTGAAGGGTGAGCTCTTTGGCATTGTACCATGTTGAGGCCCCTCCCCTCCCCAAACTCCACCTTCTCTCAACTCTACCCCCAAAGTCTCTAGGTATTTTCCAGCACAGACCTGTCAATGCTAGGAAAATGGTTGCTTTGGAGGATATACTCTATGGCAGGGGTGCCAAACTCGTTTAACGTAAGAGCCACACAGAATAAATGTTAGATGTTTGAGAGCCACAAGACATGAACATCCGTTGAGAGCTGCAAAGAAGGCAGGCAGGCAGGTGAATAGGTCAGGGGAGGGAGGGAGAGGTGGAAAGAAAGCAACTTTAAATGCATTCTTCAAGCTGCTGGCTGGCTTGGCTTGGAGAAGTGATTTAAAGAGATAAATGCCTTCTTCAAACTGGCCTGTGGGGGGGGGGACTTCAAGAGCCACACCATATGTGTGAAAGAGCCACAGTTTGGCCACCTCTGCTCTATGGCATTGTACCCTGCTGACACCCCTCCCCAAATTGCACCCTCCCTAGGGTCCACCTCCAAAGGCTTCTTTCCCAATCCCAACCCAGAGCTGGCAACTCCATGGGTGCCTTCACTAAATAATGCACTTTGCAACTGGATCTTACGGTGTGAAATGGCAAAATCCAGTTGCAAACAGTTGCTGAAGTGGACTGAAACTGCAGTATTTAGCATGCGTGAAAGCACCCTATCTCCTGCTGCCTTCTCTAGGTAAACCTACTAAGAGGGCCCCAAGGCCCCTGCAATATTGCAGTTGTTCTTTCTTCCTTGTTTTAGATTTGCCAGAAGTGATGGGGCTAAAAGAAGTGTGAGGAAGTCTGGCTCTGCTTCCTCCAGTATAGATATGGGAGGAAGGAGCCGAGGCCCTTTGATATCACATACAAAGGGAACTGTGATCATGACATCCGTAGACTTACTACATCCAAAGACCCATAATAAGCCTGTTTTATATAAGGTCAACTCCCATGTTTAGAGGGAACTTTGGGCAAAATGTATTTATTTCTAATTGGGCTTTCTCAATGAGCCTCAAGGGAGATTACATTGTATAAGCTGATGCAAGAACCATGGGCCTCAGCATTGCACATGTGCGTGCAACCTCACTAGCAAGTGCTTGCATGCAGCGTGCACATATGAGCACACACATGCATGCATACCCTCCTCTCTCCAGGAGAAGGGAGCAGAGCACAATGCCTTCTTCAAGTATACTGTATGGTGACACAGAGTAATGTTCTGTTTCTGGCTGAGAGGGGTACCCAGGTAAAAGCAGCAGAACGCATACTTTTTCAAGTCCACTTTCTGATGGTAAGGGACTGATGCAGGGAATTCATGCCCCCATCAAGTCACAGGTTGGCAGTGGGCTCTCCTGGGGCCCTGAGAGATGCCCAGTCTTGTCCACCCCCAACACCAGTCCTCCTTTTAGCTTAAGCTCCATCCTTAGACTTTCAAATATTGCATATTGTTTCTTCGGTTTTATTTATTTTTATTTTTTAAAATGTGCACGTGGGGTAGAGAGAAGAAATGCAAGAAAACACCAGTATTTTAACTTGGCACCCGAGATGCCATTTTAAACATTTCCCTTCCTTCCCAAAATTCTTCAAACAATTATTTTGCTATATTTCCAAAATGGATGTTTTGTTTACCTTTGTAAACAGGGCTTTTTTGGTAGAAAAAGCCCACCAGGAACACACTTGCATATTAGGCCACACCCCTGACACCACCATTGTTTCACACAGGGCTTTTTCGTAGAAAAGGCCCAGCAGGAACTCATTTGCATAATAGGGCACACCCCTTGACATAAAGCCAGCCAGAACTGCATTCCTGTGCATTCCTGCTCAAAAAAGCCCTTTGTAAACATCACACAAAAGTGAGAGAGAAGAAAGCGGGTTATTTTTTAAAAAATAACATACCTCTTTGCTATTCTGTCTTGCGCTCAATCAAGGCTGCCCAGGATTAATTCCAAAATGTAATCTTTGATGATCTGAAAATGACACCCCCCATCCCAAAAGAGCAGTTTCAGGGAAAAAAGGAATATTTTAAGTTGGTGGTAGTCTTCATGCCCAGTAATATCGAAACTTTTTTTTTCTTTTTCCTTTTCTTGCAAATTACAAAGAGGCACAGAGGGAGAGAGTCCCTCATCCGTCAATCGCTCGGTTCCAGCGTGTCATTGTTGTAACCTTTTGGGAATGCGTGTAGCAGGAACAAGGCTTAAAAATCTGTTTTACAGCAAGCAGTTTCTTTACAAGCGTGCATCTTGATCGGGATTTAAAAAATTATCCTTGTTAGAAATGCAGGAGGGAAAAAACACATGCAAAAGAGACACCTTTAAAGAGACATCGTTCCCTGAAGAATGGGTCAGATTTCCAGAAGGGGCGATAGAAATGTTCTACTGCAAGAAAGCTTTTGCTCTGAAGAGAAGAATCTAGATTAGAAAACTCAACGGTGAAGGTAATATTTTTTTTTTTGCAAAAGGTGTTTTTTTATCCTCTTTAAGGAAAAAAAAAAGTCTAAATTGGGGAAAGGAAGTCCGTAATGATGATCTGGCTGTCAGTACCTTGGCTGCCTGCCTTCATATATCCAGTGGTCCCAAAAAATGCTAGCGAAGAATCAGCAGGGGGTGGTTCCTGGGCTGGAGGGAGGAGGGTAGATGCTGAATTTCACTTGATCAAGTGACCTGGGAAGCCACATGGCAGTTTTGGTGTTCTGCAGCATGGGATGAAACTCTCTCTTACAAGATCTGACGGCACAGCAGGGATCCTGATGAATTAAAAAAAAAATCGGTAAAGCAAAAACTAACAAACTGATTGCGGCATCAGCATCCATGGGCTACTACATCAGATATGAAGAACAGGTTTTTATATCCAGCTTTTCTCTACCCTCAGGCATCTCAAAGTGGCTTACAATTCCCTCCCTCTCCCCACAACAGGCACCTTGTGAGGTAGGTGGGGCTGAGAGAGTTCTGAGAGAACTGTGACTGGCCCAAGGTTACCCAGCAGCAGGGTTTGGGGGGGGGGGGGGTTCCTTTTTTTTTTTTTAGCAGGAACACAGTTCCGGCTGGCTTGGCATCAGGGGGTATGGCCAATATGCAAATATGTTCCTGCTGGGCGTTTTCTACAAAAAAAAAAGCCTTGTGAAACAATGGTGATGTCAGGGGGTGTGACCTAATATGCAAATAGTCCTGCTGCGCCTTTTCTACAAAAAAAAAAAAAAAGCCCTGCCCAGCAGCCTTCCTGTGGAGGAGGAGTAGGGAATCACCTAGTTCTCCAGATTAGAGTCTGTGCACTGTTTGTACTGGGATTACTGGAAACACTTCACCTCTTATAATTTCCTTTCATGTGAAGCATCCCTAAGAAGCCCCCTTTTGTCTTTTCTTGCCATCAGGTCACAGCTCTGATTTATGGCAGTCCTGTAGGGTTTTCAAGACAAGAGATATTCAGAGTTGGTTTATCATTTGCCTGGTTCTTGGTCATCACCCTTGGTGGTATCCCATCTAAATTCTGACCAGAGCCCATTTTACTTAGCTTCCAAGATCTGATGAGTTCAGGCTAGTCTGGGTTATCCAGATCAAGGAAAGAAGGTCCTCTACCCACTGGTTCTTTCAATATCTCACCTACGTCCAGGGCTTTTTTTGCAGCAGGAACTCCTTTGCATATTAGGCTACACCCCTGATGTAGCCAATCCTCTTGGAGCTTACAGTAGGCCCTGTAAGAAGAACCCTGTAAACTCTTGGAGGATTGGCTGCATCAGGGGTATGTGGCCTAATATGCAAAATATGTTCCTGCTACAAAAAACAGCCCTGCCTACTTCTCATGTATACCTAGGGTCCCTAGGTAGCGACTGGAGATTTCCCAGAATTACAATTGATCTTCAGACTACACAGATGAAAACACTTATTCCATTTCTCCTGGAGCAAACAGCTGCTTTGGAAGGTGGACTGTATGGCATTCAGGGGTGGAATTCTAGCAGGAGCTCCTTTGCATATTAGGCCACACACACCCTGATGTAGCCAATCCTCCAAGAGTGTACAAAGCTCTTTTTGGTAAGATCTTGGAGGATTGGCTATATCAGGGGTATGTGGCCTAATATGCAAAGGAGCTCCTGCTAGAATTCCACCTCTGATGGCATTATACCCTACTGAGGCTCCACCGCCAAAATCTCCAGGTGTTTCCAAATCTGAAACCCTAAATGGTTTAAAGAATCTGTTTTCTTCCTGGAAAGCCATCTTTGGTTCTGTGCAAAGCCACCTTTGGCTCTAGAAGCATTGGTTTCTATCTCCTGTTTTGTAGCATTCTAGGCTCCTTGACCTCGGCATAGCTGTGAGAAGATCATTTTGCCAAATCAGAGAATTTTTCAGCTGCTTATTCAGGTCCCCGAGCAGAACAACATAACCTTTGTTCACCTGTATTAATCTGCTTCGTGAAGGGCGTGAGCAGCCGAAACTGTGTCGGCCAAGGAAGGACTGGGTGGGGGGCAGGGGGAGAGCAGCCCAAGGACATCCTGTTGACAAGGGGGTTTGGAGACTGCCAAGTAGCTTCTAATGGGAACCCACAATGCCTGCCAGAGAAGAAACTGAACTTCTGCTAAAACGCACAAAGGTAGGGCTGGGGCTCAGAAGCAGAGCATCTGCTTTGCACACCAAAAGTCCCTGCCCAGGGTCAGTCCTCCAGCATCTCCAATTAAAAGTATCAGCTAGCAGGTGACATGAAAGTCCTCTGCCTCTGAACCTGGAGAATTGAACTCGATAGTCAAAAAGTCTGCATCAATATAAGGCAGCTTCATGTAATCACCGAACTCTGAATGGTTCCCAGCAGGCCTGTAGCTACAGGGGGGCTTGTGGGCGGCCTGCCCTGACTTCCTGTTAGGTGCCCCAACCTTCCTTCCCTCTCCCTGCCACCACCACGGGAAGAAGAAGAAGATATTGGATGCATATCCCGCCCTATAATCTGAATCTCAGAGTGGTCAAAATCTCCTCTACCTTCCTCCCCCACAACAGACACCCTGTGTGGTGGGTGGGGCTGAGAGAGCTCTCGCAGCAGCTGCCCTTTCAAGGACAACTCCTACGAGAGCTATGGCTGACCCAAGGCCATTGCAGCAGGAGCAAGTGGAGGAGTGAGGAATCAAACTTGGTTCTCCCAGATAAGAATCCACTCACTTAACCACCACACCAAACTGGGAGTGAAAGCTGAGAGGCTGGGGACCGCCCCCTCCTTCCCCCCATAATTTAAATTGCATGGGAAGGGTACCCAGGAGCAGCTGCCCCTCCTATGCCATTTAAAGGGCCCTCAAGTGGTGGGGGGGGAGGGAGGGAAGGTCAGGAACCCTGAGTTGGGTGCCCTGTGTCATGGCAGCGGCAGCCGGGGAGGGGAGCCGCTAAGTGCCTCCTGACTTTTTTTACATGCCCCCAATTTTTAAAATCCTGGCTATGGGCCTGGTTCCCTGCTTCTAGAAGCACTCTGGGGAAGTGGAAATATCTTGTCTCTAGTGTGTATGCATGTAAATATGCATGAAAACGAAGGCAGCATGTTTCACAGCCTGCTTTTTTGGGGGGGGGGGGGTAATCCTGTGATTCTCGGCATGAGAAAGTGGATGCCATTAATGGGCACCTATTTCCATTTGTGAAATACTGGAGGATGTAGAAACAGTGTCATGTCTAATACTTACATGTCAAGCATTCCACAGTGCTCCCTAATCCACAAAAGTTGTTGCCACAAGAAACCCATTCAGTCTTCAAGGTTTGCAAAATTCCTTTCTGTTTGAATGTATGGACAATTTTGAACTCTGGGACAATTTTGCCGCTTTGTGCGGTACTGCCCGTCGGAGAAAGGAGAGTTAAAAAATCTCCAGGTATTCTCCAACCCAGACCTGGCAACCCTACTTTCAATATGTATGCCCATAGGTGGAACCCGGTGCTGGGCAGCACAGTTGGCAGAGAACAACCAACAGACAGCGCCGCAGAGATGGTGCAGAATTGCATTTTGCCTCTCTCAAGCAGCTCATAGAAAAATAGATTTTAAAAAAACACAACAATAATAGTACCGTACCATTCTAATAAAACAATATTACAATATTTGATAACTATTAAAACTGGCGTTTTTGCTAACCTATTTATGACACATAACAATATTTAGAACATATGTTCGGCATTAAAAAGAGGTGGTGCAATCCCCCCCCCCCCAATATATATACAAGACCAATGCTCCCTCTGAGTTAATGGGAGCTAGCTCACAATTTTTTAGCCCCAGCTCACACATTTTGTCCCACACATTTTGCTCACACAAATGGTCCCAGAGCCAAGCTAATTTATGCAGTAACTCACAATTTTAATGCCACTAGTCAGGGCTTTTTTGGTAGAAAAAGTCCAGCAGGAATCTGAATCTCAGAGTGGTCACAATCTCCTTTACCTTCCCCCCACCCACAACAGACACCCTGTGAGGTGGGTGGGCTGAGAGAGCTCTTGCAGCAGCTGCCCTTTCAAGGACAACTCCTACGAGAGCTATGGCTGACCCAAGGCCATTGCAGCAGGAGCAAGTGGAGGAGTGCATATTAGGTCACACCCCCTGATGCCAAGTCAACCGGAACTGCGTTCCCGCGCGTTCCTGCTCAAAGAAGCCCTGCTAGTAACTCACGAAGCAGAATTTTTGCTCACAAGACTCCACTGCATAGAGGGAGTAATGCACAAGGGGAGGTATTTGTGCGTTTCCTGCATTGCGCAGTGGGTTGGACTAGACGACCCTTCAGAGCCTTTCCAACTCCATGAATCTGTGATTCTACCACTAAGCGTCGTTCCGTTCCGTTGGGGAAAACGCAAAGAAACAGAAGGCGCGGTTTCGCGATTCCAGAGACTACATTCCCCATAGTGCTCCACGAACGGAATACTTCGTTCAGCCACAGGGCACACATGTGCTTCTGTTCCTCTAAAAACGACAAGTCCCATGATGCTCTGTGGCAGTGAGGGGCGGGGCAAGGGGAAGAAGAGAGTTTCGGGAAGAGGGAACGGCAGCGCGGTTGCTGTCGTGATGTTTCCGTCGTCCGAATAAGGGGGTGCTGGCTGCAGGAGGAAGAAGAAAAGAGAACCTCCCTGGACAGGCGACGAGCGCGAGTGAGTGGCTGAAATGAGGACTCCGTTTCCTCCTCTCCCCAAAAAGAGGTTACGGGGGAGCGGGGAGAGGAGAGGCTGCCAGTTCTGCGGGGGAGGGTTGCCAATCTCTAGGTGGGGGCTGGAGTTCTCCCGGAATTATGACTGATCTATAGACGGAGTGCCATTTCCTCCAGAGTCCAGGGAAATACAGAGAGAGATCAGTTCCCCTGGAGGAAATGGCAATCCGCTGTGTTTTCTCCCGTCCCCAGGCGCTGCCTCCAAATCTGTAGGGATTTGCCAAGCGGGGGTGGCAACCGTCTGGGCTCCTTTCCTAATAAAGCCGATTGTGGCTAGCCAATCAGTATTAACTGTCGAGAAGTGTGGACTTTAACATGTTGTGCGAGTGTAATGTTAGTTTATAGTAATGGTTACTTTTTTGTTGCAATGATTAATATCATTTTTTTTGTCCCATCCTTTCTGTAGCAGTAAGGTTGCCAGGTCAGTGTTGGAAAATACCTGGAGACTTCAGAGGTGGATCCAGGAGTGGGCGGGGTTTGGGGAGGGGCCTCAGCATGGTACACTACTACAGAGTCCACCCTTCCAAGCAGCCATTTTCTCCAAGGGAGCTGATCTCTGCCATCTGGAGCTCAGTTGTAAAAGTGGGAGATCTCCAGGTCCTACCTGGAAGCTGGCAACCCTATGCAGCAGCTCCAGGGTGGCATGCATGGGGATCTTCCCCACCCCCCTTTCTTGTTTTCCTGCCAACAACCCTGCGAGGTAACTCACGCTGACAGATTGTGTTTGGCTCGGAGTGTCTGCCCACTGAGCATTGTGGCTGATAGAGGGCTTGGACCTGCTAGTTCTTTGAACCTGCGTGGACATCTTTGTCAGGAATCAGAATCCTTCAGTGTTGTCTTCTGTGATTGCCAGTCGCTCTCCAGGGCCTCAGGCAGTCATGTTTAGCATAGAACATGAGACAAAGATATTTAGATAATTTCACAGAGGACAGATCCATTAAGCTTCGTGTTCAGAGACAGAACACAGATCAATGTGAGGGAAGACATAAGAACATCAGAGGAGCCCTGCTGGATCAGACCAGTGGTTCTTCTAGTCCAGCATCCTGTCTCACACAGTGGCCAACCAATTCCTCTGGACAGCCAACAGCAAGGCATAGAGGCTGAGGCCTTCCCCTGATGTTGTCTCCTGCCTCTGGGATTCAGAGGATGAGTGTCTCTGAATGTGGAGGTTCCCCTCAGTCACCAGGGCTAGTAGCCATTGACAGACATATCCCCCATGAATCTATTTAATCCCCTTTGAAACCCATTTATTGCTGTGGCCATCACTCTTATTTTTGCTTCATGGGCTGTCCGGTTGCTTTTTGAGCCTCTGATCGTCTGGGTTTTGTGCAGCACCAGAAACACAACTGGCCAAAGTTAGGAGAAGCGGGCAACCTCTCGGCCCAGGGGGATCTCATGACTATTTCCCTCCCCTGCCCTTTCTTTTCTACCCAAGGTCTGACTTGCTGAAGATGAAAGGATGAACTCTAACTGACATCATCCCAAAGCTCTGTTCTCCCGTCTCCCCTGACCGGTCCAAATGGCAGCTGGGCCGGGTAATTCAGCTGGGCCGTCTGGTCTTCCTCCCACCCTGCCCGATCCAGGAGTAGCAGTGTGGGAGTGGCAGGACGAACTGGGCTGGTGGAGGCCGTACCGGAGCAGCGTGTGCAGCTTCATCGAGCAGTCTTTCCAGGCCCTGCTGATGAAAGGTCGGCGGCTGTCGGGGACCTGGCCCGTCAACGGCAGCATCTCCTTGGGACACGTCGACGCCTCCTTGGCCCCATACATCATCGACATTCAGAGCCTGACGCAATTCCGGCAGGATACAGGTAAGGAGCGGTTGCGCAGGGTGGGGTCAGTAGCGGAATGGCAGAAGCATCCTTTTTGCTCTTCTTTAACCACTACGCCACACTGATCTTTAGAGCTTGCCTGAGTTGATAATCTGTGAGCTGCGTTCTGAGGCAGATGCAGTTTCTGAACCCTCCCACCACACACACACACACAGGCAGCCCCTATCTAATTCACATTGCAATGTTCTTAGGTATCAAGGCCATAAGAAGATCCCTGTTGAATCAGAACAAGGGTCCATCCAGCCCCATCATCCTCTTTAATGCAGGGGCTGCAAGGCAGAGATGTTCTGCTGGGCTTTCGGTTGACAGCAGTGATGGCTTCTATCACAACTGGTACCAATGTTCCCTTTAAACTGCAGAGTCTCCTGAGCAAAACTTCTACTTTGTGAGCTACTGACATTAAAATTGTGAGCTACTGCATCAGTTAGAGTGTTCTGGGGTCATCCTTCCTGAGCTAAGACAAAGATGTGTGAGCTGGAGGCTAAAAATCTGGGAGCTATCTCACGCTAACTCAAAACAACAGAGCAACTGTGTGGCCAAACAAATCACTTAATGTCTTGTACAAATTTACTTCAATAACCTTCTATACAAAAGTATCGTGCAATACAAAGTGCAACAAGGCAACACATAAATAATCTCAAAGTCCAAAGAGTCTTGTAAAAAACCAGTAAGGTGTGGTCAAACCATGGTAGTTCCAAACGTGAACGGAGCGGTGAAAATATGTTCAGAGGATGACTGTAGCACAGTCCTCCTCTCTCCTCTCCACCTTCCGAGCACGACAATGAAGATAGAAGCTCTCAACGCGTTCGTCGACTCGGCTTGCTGCGCGTTTCGAACAACCGCCCGAGGGCAGTTCCAACTTTTTCAAGAGCGAATCAGTGAAAACATCCTCCTTTGTACTGCAGTTAGGAAAACATTTATACAGTGGCTCATGCTCAGGGCAAACGCTCCAAACACACACTAATGCAGCTTAGAGGGAACACTGGCTGGCACCTCCCACCCCCTCTTTTTTCTCCATCCTTTCTCCCCTTTTCAGCCTCCTCCCTTGCCTCCAAGGTGTCAACGCAGTCTGAAACTGGTTTTTAAAAACTGAATCATGGACGCCGTCTGGGAGTTGTTTTGAAGATTACACTGAATGATTTTATTGTAATTCAATAAGGTTTAATTGTTGTATGTCACCCAGAGCCTTGTGAACTCAAGGATTAGGTGACCCATACGTTTAACTAATAAATAAATACATTTCTCTCCCTGTGGCCAAGCAGATGATCAAGGTTGGCTATTTGGGGACTGAATATGCAGGCAACTTGCAGTGCTGAGCATTGACTGATTTTCATTTCTGCCTGCTCATCCTGTTGCGGCGAGAACTGTTTCTGTTGGCGGCCCTTTTAGCCAGGAGCCAGGCATGTTTTCTGTGCTGAGAGAGCAGAAAGGAAACCAGGTGTTTAGAAGACACCTCCACCCGCCCTGAGAAACCTCCTGACCACAGTGTGAAAAATCAGCCCCCCTCTACATTCTGCATGTTGGCTGCCAGACAGACAAAGCTGCACTCTTCATAGGAAGCCACAGAGAATAACAGGAAGCTTCTCTTCCTGGGCTTCAGAACATCCCAGCAGAAGGCAGCCACAGCTGCAGAGGTGCGCAGTAGGGAGCGGGACACTTTGGGCTGCTATTCAGTCTTCTGGTATCTGTCCAGCTTTCCTCTAAAATGGGCAACATCTGCAACTGGGACGGTCAGGATCTCTCCTAGGGCCTCTAGGCCAGGGGTGTCAAACATTTGACCTGGGGGCTGAATCAGGCCTCCTGAGGGCTCCTATCAGGCCCCCAGACAACTGGCTGTCATCTGCTTCCTTCTCCCTCTTTCTTGCTTCCTTCTGCATAACAGGTCGCTTTGCAAGACTTGCTCAATCACACAGGAATTACAGAGCAAAACCTCTATTTTTTCCATTGGCTGACGCTCCTCCCTTGGGGAGGAGGGATAGCTTGCTTTGCCAGGCTCTCTCAATTGCACGGCAGAGCTACTGAGTGAAGCCTCTCTTTCTTCTATTGGCTGAGGCGTCTCCCCCTCCTGGTCCCCTGGGGAAGGAAGGAAAGAGCCAGAGCTTCCTTTGCCCAGTTCCCTGGATCCCAGAGCTACAAAAAAAGCACTTTTAAGGTCAATGAGTGCTAATATGTTACGTTAAAAAAATCTAAAACATGTCCTTTATAGAATTTATATCCCTGCTACCTAATCTTAAATAGGTACACACATGGCCCGGCCCAACATGGCCTGGCCCAACAAGGTCTCATTTATATCAGATCCGGCTCTTATAACAAATGAGTTTGACACCCCTTCTCTAGGCCTGGGCATTGTTGACCCCTCTCAGTCATCCTCATTGGGAAATCAGATCCCCATAAGCATTTGGTTCTTTGCACAGGCCTCTGAGGGAAACACCCACTTCCTGAAAAGAGGGGTGCCTCTTAACGTGGTTTTCCTCTCTTCTGTTTTAGCCTCATTTCAGCCCTTAGGGAAGTTAAGCTGAGAGAGGGTGACCAATCGGCATCCAGGTCTGTTCATTCAGAGCCTCCTACAAATCGACGCCAAATAATGTGCTTTCACCTTGACTTAGATAGCCCAGGCCAGGGTGATCTCGTCATGTCTCAGACTCCAAGAAGGGTCAGCCCTGGTCAGTATCTGTATGGGAGACCACCAGGGAATGCCAGAGGTGTGACGCAGAGGCAGGCAATGGCCAAACCACCTTCTGAATGCCTCTCGCCTTTAAACCTCACCATAAGTCAGCTGTGACCCGATGGCAAAAGGAAAAAAAAGGATTTTTGTTCCATTTTCAATGCACTTTTGTGATGGTTTGCGAGTGGATTTATTTATTTTATCAAATTTATATCCCACCCTCCCCTGACAAGCTCAGGGCGGCTAACAACAACAAATTAACCACATGAACATTAAAAACAAAATACACAGTAAAATCATTCATACAAGTTACAATCCTAAAACCAGGATGTGCATTTCTTATTTCTCTGATGTTCTTGTTTCAGTTATAATAATTCAGTGGGATATTGGTGCCGTAGAGTAATAGCTACCTTCCTTCAACCGTTAAAAAAAGCAAGTTTAAATAATTTGGTCTTACAGGCCCTGCGCAACTGTGGCAGGTCTCACAGAGCCCTGATGTTTTCAGGGAGGGCATTTCACAAAGAGGGGTTATTACTGAAAACGCTCAGGCTCAGGTGCTGGACAGTCGAGCCTCTTTCAATCCGGGGATTTTAAGGAGGTTTTGAGACCCCGAATGGAGTGCTCTCTAGAACACATATGGGGAGAGGCGGTCCCAAAGAGGCTGTATTTTACATTGCAAAATCCAGTTTGAAAATGCAGTATTTAGCATGTGTGAAAGCACCCTAATGAGACAGGACCATACGTTTTCATTTCCCCTCCCATATGACTCAGTCCTATAATGTCTGTTTTGGGTTACGCTTTCAAATCAAGCTAGGCCATACTTAATTTGGGTCTTGCGTCTCGTTGGACACTCCAGTTTTTTTTCTTGCATGTCGTATCTCTCTTTCCCGTCTACACAGGGACCATGCGGGCCGTGCGTCGGCATGTCTTCCAGATGGACTCGGCGGCCGGGCAGGGCGTTGTCTGGGAGTGGCAGAACGACGAAGGAGACTGGTTCCCATACGAGATGAACGTCTGCGTCTACTTGGAGCAAGTCTTCACAGTCAACTGTCCCCTTGTGGATCTCGGGCCCTTCGGTTACAACTACACTGTCGACTTTGTGACTCAGACCCAGAGCAACAAGACCACCAGCTACCAGCGTAGGATCCGGAGGCGCGTAGACTCGCCGTATCCAGTAGCCACGACCACGGGGCCTGCTCACGCAGGGCCCACCTGTTCATGCCAGCAGTGCCTGTCGAATAGCGGGTCGGGACCCATCACCACACGATATCGGCATTCCATGGTAAACCTTCCTGGGTCTTCAGCTGGAATGCAGGCGGCCGGCAGGACTGCTGGGTTGGGGGCTTCTCTCCCCGGCTTCCTGCCTTACAACAAACCAGTCATGTCCGGAGCGAGGTCAATGCCGAGGCTGAACGCATACAGCACCGGGGCAGCACTGCAGCCAGCGGCGGTTGGCGGGCCAAGCCCAGGGCAGGTTGTCACCTCCAAAGGAGCGAGGTATGGCATCTGTGCATGTACTTGACCTGTGCAAAATGTGATTGATTGTCTGATGCCAATACTTAGCAAAAATGAGAGTTCCAAGCATTTCACATGTATTAACCTCGTTAATTGTAAAACAATGAACAGAGTACACAGCTGAGTTTTAAAAATTTACAAGCATTGCTCAGGGAAGGGGGGGTGTTATCTGGTGAAGCCACTTGGCAGTAGGTTTCGGTACAAGCAAACGTCCTTCTCTGTTAGCTTGTGGAATTCATTGCTGAAGGTTGACCATGTTGATCCCATGCTTTGAAAGGAGACTAGATCCATGGGGCCCCTGAACTTTTTGAGTCTGTGGACACCTTTGGAATTCCGGCACAGGGTGGTGGGTGCAACCACAATAGTGGCTGCTGCAGGAGGCGGAGCCAGCCATAGAACGTCAAGGCATGAGGTTGGGCATAACTCTAATAGTGACTCTTCACAATTTCAGGCAGAAGCTCTGTTTTAAGAGGACACCTTTTAAAATGAACATATTGGCAGTTTGGTGTAGCGGTTAAGTGTGCGGACTCTTAACTTGAGAGAACCGGGTTTGATTCCCCACTCCTTCACTTGCAGCTGCTGGAGTGGCCTTGGGTTAGCCATAGCTATCGCAGGAGTTGTCCTTGAAAGGGCAGCTTCTGGGAGAGCTCTCTCAGCCCCACCCACCTCACAGTGTCTGTTGTGGGGAGGGCGGGGAGGTAAAGGAGATTGTGATCACTCTGAGATTTCTCACATAGACTCGTGCATGTTCAGTCATGGAGCGGAGGTCCTCGTGCTATGCGGGCCCTGAAGCAATTTCTATAAAAATTTGAGTCATGGGGAACCTTTTAACGCCAACGAAGTTTATTTCTGAGTATAAGCTTTGGTGTGCATACACACAATTTCAGATGAATCCAAAGGGAAACAAGGCGGAAACAAGGTAACAGTTGTGATGAAACTAATGCTAATGATTATTGGATCATTTTATTAAAATAGGTTAATTGAATTGAAAGAAGTGTGTGTGCATGCAAAAGCGCATACCCAGAAATAAACTTTGCTGCCCTTAAAGGTGTCCCTGGACTCCACAGTATCTGAAGAAGCCTGCATGCACACAAAAGCTTGTGCCCAGAATTAAACTTTGTTGGTCTTAAAGGTGCCACTGGACTCAAACTTGGTTCTGTTGCTTCAGACCAACACGGCTAGCCACCCGGATGTTCAAAATCTGCGCAGCCAGTCAGATCTCCAGTGCCCTATCAGGAGCCCAGCTTGGCAAAATCTCCACTTGGCTCCGCCTCCTGACCTAAAACACTTGTCTGGCCCCAGGAAAGGTGTCATGGCCCCTGTGGGCACCATGTTAGGTATGGCAGGACTTAAGCAGCTCTTTGTCCCGATCCTGCCAGCATTTTTCTTTACATTTTGATTCTTGCAGCAGCCCGGCAGGGTCAGTCAGGACTAAGGCAGGAACACACAGGAATGCAGATCCAGCTGGATTGGCATCAAGGGGTGTGGCCTAATATGCAAATGAGTTCCTGCTGGGCTTTTTCTGTCAGTCACATAATTTATGTATGGGTGACGAGCTAAGGCCAAAAGAAGAGAGTCTTGGCTAAGGCCACTGAGTTTTGTAGCTGAGGCCTGATTTGAATCCGGGACATCCTAGCTCAAGCGCTAAGCCAGCCCCCTCTAGAGCCCCAAGGAATTTGAATGCCAAAGTAACTCACTGTGAGCCAAGGGCCCTGTTCTGCCGTGCACCTGCTTTCTGGCTTTGTGTGGCAGGCGGAGCGTCTGCTTTACAGAGACAAGGTCCTAATGGCAGTCCCGAGCATCTTCAGGTGGAAAGAGCCAGGCTAGTGAATCCCTTGACTCTGAGGCCTTGGAGAGCAGCTGGCAGTGAGGTTAGCAATGCTATGAAGCTAGGCTGACACACCACCCAACTAGGTATAAGGTAGCGTTGTATGTGTAGCAGTGGGTATTTAAAGAGACAGGGCTTTAAGAGTTTTGTGGCATCAGGGCACGGAGCAAGTGATGGCACATGATAAGAGGCGCAGTGTGGGTTTCTCCTGTGCAAGGAGAAAGTTATGACCTCACAAACAGTTCTTCTTCATTGGATTGGCTTTGTTCAGGTGCAAGTACTTGAGTAACATACACAAGGCAGAGCAAATGCTAGGTTGGCCCAGATGGTCACCGCACACGTCTCTCGCGTTAAGTAACGGTGCTCCATCTGTTGGCCGAGGAAGGAGCAGGGAGGTTGCCAGTTCGGATCACGTCTCCGTTTCAAGCAAGCCGCTCTCTCTCAGCCCCTTATCTGCAGTGAAGAATGATGTTTATATATATTTATATTTTGTTTTCTGTTGGTATGCTATACTTATACACAAAGAATGATTGCAGATACAGTCATTGATTGCTCTATTTGTATGTTTATTAAATTCAATAAAAAAGTTTTTGGACAAAAAAAAAAGAATGTTAACGGCCTACCTTACAGGGCTGTTTTGAGGTTACCATGGCATGCAAATACCTTTGAACTGTGGAAGTGTTATGATGCATTGATCGGGTCTTGTTGAACAGTCTGTCCCCGATTTCCGGGGTGATTCTAGCATTTGGGAACAAGAAGGTTAAACAAATAAAGCCATAGGAGAGACCAGGGCTTTTTTATTTTTTAGTAGGAACGCACAGGAACACAGTTCCGGCTGGCTTGGGGCCGGGGGTGTGGCCTAATATGCAAATACCAAAAAAGCGCTGGGAGAGACTATTTCAGGGCCAAGAGACAACCCTGGATATTTTTCTTCTTTATGCATAACAGAAGTGTGTAATCAGAAATCTCTTAACTACTTCTGCCTGGGCTTGCATATTTAAGCTCCCAGCGTTCTGTCTCCAAGCAGAGATCGTTCTGATGTTCCTGATTAGAAGAGCCCCGAGCTGCTGGCTGTTGCTGCCTTGCTTCCCGAGCCATGGCATGCTTTTGAGCTCGGCTCTCTCCTGTATCTCCCACCCCAAGCTAGAAAAGCTTGAGGTTGTTCTCCTGTGCAGACTGGCCTGATTTCTTCCCTCGTTGGCTTGACGTTCACTGAAATGGAAAGCCTTTTAAGTTCAGTGTTTGTGCCCTAATAGGACAGCGCCGTTGGTCTGCATGGCATAGCCCCTGCAGAGCTGTGGACAAAAGGCTCTGTTTCTCTCTCTCTATAGAGTTGGTTTTGTGCACCAGCCAGGCCTGAAACAGAAAAATTGGGTTTGCCTGGAATTCGTTGTTGCCAATTAGGTCAAAGACTGGGATGCAGGCTGTGGTTTTAGGGGCTGAAGTTCTGTTTCCTGAGAATCCGTTTGGATTTTTCTTAATGGCGAGTCCTTACAGCAGCGAAGCATGCTTGGAAGTGGGCGATTGCGCAAATCTCAGCTAGAGAAGTCCCCAAATAACCTTAACAGGGATCAGAGAGGTGGGGGTTTTGTTGCCCTACATAGCGTCTCGCTCCTCCTCATGCTTGTTTTCAGTGGTTATCAGATTCTCTGCTGATGTTTTAACTCCTGCATGTCAAAACTTAACACCTTTTTTGTGTATGTCTTGTTCAGTGTTCCAAAACTACCTGTGAATGTGACCAGACCCAGCAAACTGAGCCAAGCTCTCGCAGGTAACGTAACACCTACAAGTTCCTTTTTATTTCCTCTTCCCCACCCTGTGGCTTATATTGGTGGTTGGCTACTGTCCTCCGCTGAGCTGAGATCTGGCCTGCAAGAAGCTATTACTTGGCCCTTGCTTGTTGCCCTCTTGGGGAAAAAGCAGCGACTACCACATTCCGAAAATCCTTAATTCTGCTGCTCTTTTGCCCCTAGAGAGTCCCCTTCCTGAAACCTTCTGTATTTCCAGCGGCCCTCTTGCCATCTTAGATGCATTTCTTTCATTGTTATGCATCTGAAGCTGCCTTATAATACTGTTCCGTCTTGGCCGTGGCTTCCCAGCAGTCTTGAATCCAATTGGCAACTGGCATATCTGTAAAATCGCTATTCCACCTCAGGCTTGGCCATTTCTCCCGTAAAATATCGTAAATAGACTTATCGGTCTAGTAATTTTAAAACATTGATTTTGATTAGAATAGCAAAAAAGGACAAATGATGTTTCTAGTAATCACGAAAGCAGGACGGAGGTGGAAACAAGGTAATGGTTGTGATGCTAATGAATTATTGGAACATTTAATTAAAATCTTAGGTTTCTTTTAGCACGAATGGTTATTCTCTTTGACTTTTATCCTGAAGCACCAGGCAGATGCAGCAAACAGGCGGCAAGGCCAGTTCTTCCCCGGCTGGAGACGCCCCAGCCAGCAGCCCACTGGAGCGTCTTTGCTCTGTTGCTTGGGCTCGTCTGTCTGGGTCAGTGGCAGGAGCCAGCACTGAGCAGGCCCCGCTGATGCTCTTGAAAATAAACGATTCCAGAATGACTTTTGTTTACACCATGGCATGATGAGTTCCATTCGTCTATTTTGTTTTAGTGTGGCTTACCCTGCCCTTTCCTCCACATAACTCTGAGCAGCGACTGTGGTCGTCTCCCTCCCACCTCCCATTTTTTCTTATCCTCCCAACAACCCTGTGAGGTAGGTTGGTCAGAGCGTGAGCAGGCTTTGGTTGCTTCCCCCCACCCCCAGAAAGCATCATGGCAGAATGGGGGTTCGAACCCGGGTCTCTGAAATCGCTAGCCCAGTACACTAACCACTGCACCACACGGGCAGTCCGGTCGTGGAATGTCAGATGACAGTGAAACGCAGTCCACTAGCAATATTTGGCCTGGAGTCATTTGATCGACTGTGTAATCCTGACCTACCTACTGTGTCCTTCTCTGCTTTCCTTTTCTTCCATCACCCCCATCTTTCATTAACAGTCGGTTCCTGTTTGTCCGTCTCTCTCTCCTTTAACATTTCATTCTCCTTTTCATTCCTCTCTTTCACTTGCTAGGGATGGCAGGTGGGAGCTGGGGATCCACCGGAATTACAGCTCATCTCTTGATGACAGAGATCAGTTCTCTCCGAGAAGATGGGCGCTCTGGAGGGTGGCCTCTAGGGCACTGTTACCCCATTGAGGTCCCAGACTCCTTCCCAGGTTCAATCCCCAAATCTCCAGGAGTTTCCCAGCCTGGATCTGGCAACCTTAGCTCATGCACAGTTCTTGCAGTTGCACTGGCTGCAAACTCAGGTTTTGGGCACACATATGTTGCATCCAGACAGCCACCTGTGTGATAACTGTCCCACTAAGATCGCTGAAGGCCTCCCCTCTACCAAGGGTTGAGGCCGCTGGCCCCGTAACACAGTTAGGCTTCTTAAATGCAGCATTGCCGGGGCTGTATATACTCCCTTATCCAGGGTTTTTTCTGTAGCAGGAGCTCCTTTGCATCTTAGGTTACGCACACCCTGATGTAGCCAATCCTCCAAGAGCTTATAGGACTCTTCTTGAAAGGCCTACTGTAAACTCCAGGAGGATTGGCTACATCAGGGGCGTGTGGCCTAATATGCAAAGGAGTTCCAGTTACCAAGAAAGCCCTGCCTTTAACTATGGTAGGAAGGTGAAAATGATGCCTTTCCTTGATGAGAAACTCCCTGCAAAGTACCCTGGTAACCAGCTGCCACCGCTCAAGACCTCCTGAGAAAATCTAGACCGACCTTCCAGCGCAGTATTAGAGCAATAGCAATGTGACTTACAACCGAGCTCGTTCCAGCGCAGTATTAGAGCAATAGCAATGTAACTTACAACCGAGCTAGTAACACTCCTGCGTTAATAGAGAATCTTAAAAATCGCCACCAGAAAAAGCCAGCCTCTCTGGCCTGTCAGGCACATGAGCATAACTTTTTATTTTGTACCCTTTTTGCAGGGCTTTTTTTGTAGCAGGAACTCCTTTGCATGTTAGGCCACACCACCCTAATGTAGCCAATCCTCCTGGAGCTTACAATACGCCCTGTACTAAGAGTCCTGTCAGCTGTTGGAGGATTCGCTACATCAAGGGGGTATGGCCTAATATGCAAAGAAGTTCCTGCTACAATACCCCGCCCGCTCTTCTGGATGTTGTTGGCAGCTATGCATGAGACGGAAGCCTGATCCTGCAAGTCCCAGAGTTCTCTGGTACCTCCTCCTCCATCCCCCCCGCCCCGACTTGCAGGATTTCAGCAGGTATTGTCTACACATTCAAGCCATAGGGCAGGGGTGGCCAACGGTAGCTCTCCAGATGTTTTTTGCCTACAACTCACATCAGCCCCAGCCAGCATGGCCAATGTCTGGGGCTGATGGGAGTTGTAGGCAAAAAAAACATCTGGAGAGCTACTGTTGGCCACCCCTGCTATAGGGAGTAGAAATCTACCACTGCAAAAAAAAAAAGAAAGGAAAGTTAAGCCCTGTACCTAGCGTGCGATACCACACTCCCCAGAAGCGAAGCGACCACGCAACCTCCGAGGTGTTTGGGAGAAGGGTCTTGACTGTCCCTTCTCAGCATGCATCCTGGGAAATCTGTGGCCAGCACCCAGGCACCCCTCCACTGAGGTCAGGCTCCGCTGCTGCTGAGAGCCCCCATCCCACCCAGCTTCCTGTTGTTATCATCAGAGGCCGGGCAGGAAACCAGCCTGGCGCCTCTTCATCACCGCTCAAACCAGACTCAGCATCAGAGAGGATCCCACCTCGGAGGCACGTTTTGTATCAAAACATAACTTTCGGAGTCCTGTGAGCTGCTGCCAGCTTTTAGCTGAAAATACAATTGTAGTAGATAAGAGACGCTTGCAAGAAATCAGAACCTTGGTGGCCATTGTTGGCTGATGCATACCTAGCCCCCACCCCACCCTTTGCGGAGCACAAGCACAACATATCCTAGAATCTCTGCAGAAGGTGTAGAGTCCCATTCTGGGGGGTTTCTTGGCAGATAAGTTGATTGGATTCCTCAATGGAGAGGGAGAGAGGAGCTATGGTTTCTCTTCTAAACTGGTGTCTTCCAGAGCTTTTTTGCTAGCAGGAACTCCTTTGCATATTAGGCCACACACCCCTGATGTAGCCAATCCTCCTGGAGCTTACAGTAGGCCCTGTCCTAAGAGCCCTGTAAGCTCCTGGAGGATTGGCTACATCAGGGGTGTGTGGCCTAATATGCAAAGGAGTTCCTATTACAAAAAAAAAACCTCTGGTGCCTTCTAAAGCCCACCCCTTTGGGAGAAAGGAAGCACTTTATTCTTATCCTGTCTTTCATCCATGCTCCTCCCATTTTGTGTCTGCTTTCTCTACTCAACCCCCAGTGTGTCCCTCTAATCAAATCCTTTTGAGTCAAAGGTTTGCTGGTTTTATTTTTTTTTCTTGCAAAACTGTTATGATGCAAATTTCCTCCCACCCCCTCTGCCCGCCCCAACCCCACCCTCTCCCACCCTTCGCATGACTGTTTCATGTCCCCCGTAGGCATGATGGCCTTTCTGATGTCAGTCCCCGGACTTCCTGTGCACCTCACCCCGGTTCCTCAGCCCGCCAGCTCCCATAGAGCCTCTAAAAAACGCCACTCAGTTAAGGAGGGGAGGAAAACGCCCACCAAAGGTAGCTCACTCGCTTGGATGCCACAGGGAGGGGCGTCTCCTTCCCCTGCCCCCCCTCCTCCTCTTCCTTTCTGCCTCCCACTTTCCTTCCTTCCTTTTAATATTTTTTTTAACAACTACTGGCTTCTCTGGAAACGGTTCAATCGGAGGGCTCAGGATGCTTCCCCACCCCAAACAGGGCTGACATTGTTGCTGCAGAAAGTCTTTGAGAAATCTGCGCCTCCGTATTGCTGCTGCTACCTTTGGCAGCCCAATGAGAATCCACATGCTTTCTAGCACTCTGAAAGGCAGGCTGCAACCCCTGCAAGAGAACCTGTAGGATTTTACCGTAAGTGAAATATGAGCAGCTAGTGTGATGCAACAACAAAAAAGGCTAATCAGCAACAAATGAGGCGTATCAGCAGGGACATAACATCCAAATCACCAAAGATCATAGTCCTGCTGTACACTGCACTGGTCAGGCCGCACCTGGGGTATTGTGTGCAGTTCTGGAGGCTTCCCTTCAAAAAGGATGTGGAGAGAATGGAGCGGGTGCAGAGGGGAGCGACAAACGTGATCAGGGGCCTGGAGACCAAGCCCTAGAGGGAAAGGCTGAGGGACTTGGGAATGTTCAGCCTGGAGAAGTGGAGGCTGAGAGGGGGACATGATTGCACCCTTGAAGCAGCCGCTCTGAGCCATTCACGGGAGGAGCGGGGTGTAAATTAAATAAAATATCTGAAGGGCTGTCACTTAGAGGAGGGCTGGGAGCTGTTCCTCTTGGGGAGCAGAGGATAGGGCTCACACTAATGGGTTTAGATTAAGGGCAGGAAGGTACTGGCTGGATATCAGGAAAAACTTTTTTACAGAGTCGTTCAACAGTGGAATCAGCTACCTAGGGTGGCGGCGAGCTCCCCCTCATGGGCAGTGGCTGAACGAACACTTTTTGGGGAATGCTGTAACCTGATCCTGCATCAAAGTAGGGGATGAGACTAGTTGGCCTGTGTGGCCCCATCCAACTCTGTGATTCTGTAAGCCAATAGCCAGGGAGGTTTTCTATCCTGTACGAAGGTGGGGGTACATTATTAATAGGAGGGGTGCAAACCTGGTGTCCTACTTTTCGGCGGCTTCCATCGTCAAGAGTTCAAGGCAGCTTCTGTTCTCAGGCCCACATCTGGAGAGCTGCTGCTTGGTCTCAGCCAGATGAACACACAGTTGTCAGGAGACTGTGATGTTTCATCCTCAGAAAAGGCTGCAAACCTGCACTTCGAGGCAAGCACTGGGTGCTTTTTTCCCCTGCCTCCTGAAGTATTTTCTCCTGACAAATGAAAGATTTTAAATGAAAGGTACCATTGTATTAGCTGGAGTTTTTTGTGGAAGGGGGGAGTGTGTGATAGACAAGATCCGTTACAGCAGGGGTCCCCAACCTTTTTTGAGCCTGGAGACACATTTGGAATTCTGACACGGCAGGGTGGGCATAGCAACAAAATGGCTGCCGCAGGAGGCAGAGCCACCCTCAAAATGGTGGTTGCAGCTGCTGCTGCCGAAGCAACATTTTAAAAATCTGCACAGCTAGTCTAGGGTTGCCAATCCCCAGCTGTGGGCAGGGGATCCCCTGGTCTGTAGACCTCCCCCCCTGCAGGGTTATCAGAAAGTGGGGGTTGGAATTTGAATGTTCTCTGGACACTCCATTATACCCTATGGAGACTGATCCCCATAGGATATAATGAAGAATTGATCTGTGGGTACAGGGCTGGTTTTTTGAGGTGAAGGCACTCAATTTTCAGCATAGTATCTGGCGCCTCTCCTCAAACACCCCCCCCCCCCAGTTTCAAAAAGACTGGACCAGAGGGTCCAATTCTAGGAGCCCCAAAAGAAGGTGCCCCCAATGAAGAAGATGTTTAAAAGGAGCACAGTCCCTTTAAATGCAATGGCCAGAACTCCTTTTGAAGTTCAGTTGTGTTTGTCACACCCTTACTCCTGGCTCTACCCCCAGAGTCCCCAGATATTTCCTGAGCTGGACCTGGCAACCCTGATAGCTGCTCAGAAGCCCGGCCCCACCCACTTCCTTAAAACACTTGGTGGGCATCAGAAAAGGTGTTGGCCATGACACCCCCCTGGGGACCCCTGAGCCATAGGGGGAAAACCAGAAATGATTACTATCAAGGCTGACCCTGCCTTGGTGTGTTACCATAATCAAGCCATCCCTGGATTTGGTCTCTCAAACTCCCCAAGTAACTCACATACAAGAAAGCAAAAGAAGGCTTTATTGAAGAAATTAAAGGGAAAAGGCTTTTTAAAAAAGGCATATAGTTCTGTGGCAGTAAAAATTCACACACAAAAAGAAGACAGCTAAGTAGCTACCTCTTGCTGGAATCATAATACAGCACAGTTAGCTCTGGAAGCAGACAGTCCTGGAGCATTACAGACACCTTGGCTGTACTGAGAGGGAAGGATAAAAGCAAGAAAGTAGTCTGACGCTCCTTGCTAACTCTGTTTATAGAAAACTTCCGGCCATACCCTCCAGCCAGCCAATCACTAGGCAGTATCCCTAGAATCTTCTAGGTGCAAGCAAATTCCACCCTCCCCTGCCAGATCTGCAGCTGAACTAAATGAGTCTAATTAACAAGCCTGGATGGATGACCTTGAGGAATACCTGCTAGCATGTGGGATGACTAGCACCTGCCATCCATCAGAGAAGTGTGCAGAACAGGGGGGTTGCATCAAAGAACTGGGGAGTTTCAGCTGGAATAGACTAGAGCAGGGGTGGCCAGACTCACTTAATATAAGACCCACACGGAATAAACTTCAGATGTTTGAGAGCCGCAAGGCATGAACAGCAGATGTTTGAGAGAAGGAAAGAAGATGGATGGGAGAGGTGGAAAGAAAGCAACTTTAACTTTAAATGCGTTCTTTAAGGCGGCAGTCAACAGTGTGGTGGGGCTTTGAGAGCCACACAATATGTGTGAAAGAGCCACGTGTGGCTCCTGAGCCACAGTTTGGCCGCCTTTGGACTAGAAGATGCCTGTCCTCTGGCGCAGGTGCCATGTTGGGGAACAGAGCTGAAGATTCTTGTCTTGACAAATGCTAGCTAGGAGGGGCTTGAAACTAATTTTATTGGCTGGTGTGTGTATCAGGGTGTGTGTAATTCAAGCCCCGTGTCTGCATTCAGATGAGAATGCCAGCGTGCAAGCCATAACAAGAGCTCCTCTTGGGATGTTGTGCAGTCTACTGCGCCGTCCTCACATTTCTCAGCTCCTTGCATCCCTGTAGCTCCCTGTGCAAGGCCCTTAGAAATGCAAAGCCCTGCTATTACCCCTCCAGCCCAGTAATTCAGACTTATTCAGCACAGCTAATAGCCATTAATGGAGGGGCCTTGTAATGAAACTGCAGAGGGGCAGCCCTGTTAGTAGTTGGCTGAGTAAAACAACTGGAACGCCTTAAAGGCCAACAACATTTATTTCAAGCACCAGCTTGCATGAATCAGAGTTCATTTCTCCCAATTGTTACACATCCCTGGGCAAATTCATAGGTGTGCACTGTTATACACGTGAAGGAGTGAGCTTTAGACTCATGAACTCACACGCTCAAATAAATGTTGATAAATCAAGCTGGGTAGCTCTGTTAATCTGTATGCAGCAGTGGAATAGACTGTAGCGGTAGCACTTTAAAGACTAACAACATTTGTGCTAGGGATGAGCTTTCTTTAGTCACTGCTCATTTCATCAGATAAGAAGCACCTTCAGATAAGAAAGCTCCTGCCCTACCTCAAATTTTGTTAGTCTTTAAAGTGGTACTGCTACAGCCTTCTCTACTGAAGCAAACCCCCTGGAATTGCAGGTCATCTCTAGATTACAGAGATCAGATCCCCTGGAGACAATGAATGCTTTGGAGGGTGGACTGTGTGGCATTGCACCCCACTGAGGTCCTGATCCTCCCCAGGCTCCACCCCCAAATCTCCAGGAGTTTCCCATCTGGATCTGGCAACCCTGCCCCCCTACCCCCCTCCCTGCCACCCCAGCTCTCTCTCCCCCCGTTCTCCCTTACTCCTGAGTCCCAAGCTGCAGAGTTTGGTGCCTGTAAAGGCATTAGTATGCTAATAGAGGCAACCCAATAATACTGGGGGCCTCCCTGCCTCAGGACTCCAGCCTTTTCTTTCCCCTCCCTGATGAAAACGAGGCAGTGGTTTCCGGAGCCTGTGGGTAGAAGAAGTCCTCCCCAGAGGGAAGCAGCCCTGCTCAGATAGGTAGCCCTTGCTGAAGCGGGACAGGTAGGCATGCTCCCATGGAGACTTCTGTGGGGAGCTCTAGGAAGCGCGTTAAGAGAAGTAATGAGGGCTCTGAAAGACACGGCGCTGGCACAGGATCTAGAGGAGCGACCAGCCAGAGGGAGAAAGGAGGTAATAATCTTTCCAGGCCCATCATCTTGCATGATGTGAATAGGAGCACAGGAATTATCTCCTCCTCCCCACTTTCCCCGCCCCAGCATTAATCATCCACAGCATGCCGGCCGGGCTCCCTGAGCAGATGAATCCTTGTGTAGCACCTCTTCCAGAAGTCTACCTGTTGTGCTTGTGCAGGTGCAGTCAAACCGGCTGGCTGGGCTGCCCTGTACCACTTTATTTCAAGGCTTGGCTATGTGTTTGCAGATCTTTTGGGGTTTTCCTTTAGGGGTGCTGTTAAGAGCTTGGTTGGGGCATCTGTCTTCGCTTTTAGGACCTGGTTTGTAGCATCTTTGGCATTTGGCTTGTAGTGTGCTGGCTCAACGAAGGAAGGAGGGTGGGAAGGAAGGAGGGTGGGAGGGTGCTGGGCGCTGTTCCCTCTAAGCTGAGTTAGCATGAGCTAGCTCACAGGTTTTTAGTCTCCATCTCACACCTTTTTGTCTTCGCTCAGGAAGGATGACCCCACAGCACACTGATTTATGCAGTAGCTCACAACTTTAATGCCAGGAGCTCACAAAGTAGAATTTTTGCTCACAAAACTGCAATTTAGAGGGAACATTGGTGCCGGGTCTTAACGTTCTTACGGTGGACAGCCAAGGGCCAGCTGCAATGCTGAGTTCTGCTAACCCAGGGGAGCCCCAGATTTGCAGGGGAAAAATGGGTGGTGGTGGAGGAGAACCCCAAAATATGTTAAGAGCTATACATGTGCATGCAACAGACATTGAAAAAACATGGAAGTCAGGGACAGGTGGGAATGGGGAACCAACAAGCTCCTGGGAACTCCATTCCCCTCCAGGTTATCTCAAGTCCTCTTCCTGTTCTTACGTACTCAGAGTCGGGACATTGCCCCTATTTGTACATTTGAAATCCCCCCCACACACACACACACACCCCTTTCAGAGGAGCTGTTTTATTCCAGCCACATGGGGGAAGCAGTGCGTCGCCTTCCTTCTTGTGGAAGAGCCCAGCTTGTTCTTCACCTGGGTGCCTCTGGCTAAGGGACCAAGCCCAGCAGGAGAGTGATGAAGGCAATCTGCAGTAGAGCTCTTGTTAAGCTGCAACCAGTAGCAACCGGATATTGAGTTCCAGCCTTGCTGGCCCTCTGCAGCGTTCGCGAGCCCCCTGGTTCCTTTGCAATGCTTCCACCTTTGCTTCACTTGCGTCCTTCACATGGAAAGCAAGTTTTTGAGGCAAGCTGCACCTTAAAGACAGTTGTCAGTCTGATGTAGGGACCTTTGACTCTTGGGAATCTTGTCGGTCTGTATTGACTTAGTTCCTTTGTACCCTGCTCTGCTCCCCAGCGGGGATCCAAACTTTGTTCTCCTTCATGACCTCACAACAACCCTGTGAGGTAGGTTGGTCAGAGAGTGTGTCGCTAAGGTGCCACTGGACTTGAAACTCTCTCTTCAACTACAAACCCACACAGTTCTCTGCCTGAAACTTTCTTCACGTGTTAAGCAGGTTGCTTAGATGTCATTTAGGGGTTGCCAACCTCCAGGTTGCACCTGGAGATTGTCCACTATTGCAGTTGATCTCCAGACGACCCAGATCAGTTGCCCCTGGGGGAAATGGCTGCTTTGGTGGGTGGACTTTATGTGGCATTATAAACCCTGCTGAGGTCCCTTCTAGACCTCACCCTCCCTGCAGGCTCCACCCCCAAAATTTCCAGGTAGCTGTTAATGTTATAAGTAATTTCAGGGGTCTCTTTTTTGCTTTCTTTTTTTTTTAAGCAGGAATTCAGTTCTGGCTGGCTTGGCATCAGGGGGTGTGGCCTAACATGCAAATGAGTTCCTGCTGGGCTTTTTCTACAAAAAAAAGCCCTGAATAATTTTAATGTAATTTTAATAAATTTAATTTTAATAAATTTAATTTTAATAAATTTTATTAATTTTTATTAATTTTATTAAATTTTATTAAATTTTATTAAATTTTATTAAATTTTATTAAATTTTATTAATAAATTTAATTAATTAATTTTAATAAATTTTAATAAATTTAATTTTAATAAAAAAGGCCAATGCCATGCTGGGAATTATTAGGAAGAGAATTGAAAACAAATCAGCCAGTATCATAATGCCCCTGTATAAATCGATGGTGCGGTCTCATTTGGAGTACTGTGTGCAGTTCTGGTCGCCGCACCTCAAAAAGGATATTATAGCTTTAGAGAAGGTGCAGAGAAGGGCAACTAGAATGATTAAAGGGCTGGAGCACTTTCCCTATGAAGAAAGGTTGAAACGCTTGGGACTCTTTAGCTTGGAGAAACGTCGACTGCGGGGTGACATGATAGAGGTTTACAAGATAATGCATGGAATGGAGAAAGTAGAGAAAGAAGTACTTTTCTCCCTTTCTCACAATACAAGAACTCGTGGGCATTCGATGAAATTGCTGAGCAGACAGGTTAAAACGGATAAATAGAGAGACCCAATAGCAGCCTGGCTGCTGCATTCTGCACCAGCTGCAGCTTCCAGATTCAGGACATGGGCAGCCCCATGTAGAGGACATTACCATAGTCTAGTCTCGAGGTGACCGTTGCATGATTCACTGTTACTAAGTCGCTGTGCTCTAGGAAATGGACCAACTGTCGTGCCCGCCTAAGGTGGAAAAAGGCGGATCTCGCAGTGGCTGCTATCTGGGCCTCCATAGCCAATGTGTGCTCCAGTAGCACCCCCAAGCTCTTGACTTTGGGCGCCAATATCAGTGGCGCCCCATCAAAGGCCGGTAGAGGGATTTCCCTTCCCAGGCCACTGCGGCTCAGACAAAAGACTTCTGTCTTCGTCTGATTCAGCTTCAGACGACTCAACCTGAGTCACCCTGCCACGGCTTGTAGCGCCAGGGCCAGATTTTCTGGGGCAGAGGCAGGCCGGACATCCATCAGCAGATAGAGCTGGGTGTCATCAGCGTACTGATGGCAACCTAGTCCAAATCTCCAGACAATCTGGGCAAGGGGGCACATATAGATATTAAACAGCATCAGGGAGAGCACTGCCCCCTGAGGCACCCCACAGTTAAGCGGATGTCTCTGGGACGATTGTCCCCCGATCGCCACCCTTTGTCCCTGACCACAGAGGAAAGAGGAAAGCCATTGCAAGGCCAACCCATGGATCCCTGCGTCAGCGAGGCAGTGAACCAGCAACCGGTGGTCAACCATGTCGAATGCCGCCAACAGGTCCAACAACAACAGTACTGCTGACCCGCCTCGACCCAGTTGTCGTTGGAGATCATCCACTAAGGTGACCAGCATTGTCTCCGTCCCATGGCCTGGGCAAAAGCCAGACTGGTGTGGGTCTAGAACAGATCCTCCAGAAAGCTCTGCAACTGCAGCGCTACTGCCCTCTCGATAATTTTACCCAAAAAGGGTAAGTTCAAGACCGGCCGGTAGTGTGCCAATTCGGCCAGATCTAGTGTTGGTTTTTTCAAGAGGGGATGGACTATCGCCTCTGAGAGGCTTTGGAAAAAGCCCATCCGAAAGGGACCTATTTACAATATCCTGCATAGGATATTGAAGCTCCATCCGGCATGCTTTAATCAGACAGGATGGGCAAGGGTCCAAATCACGCTGCTGGGCGTACAGTTGCGAGGATTCTGTCAACTTCCTCCAAGCTGAGGGTTGTAAAACTGTGTAGAGCTGATCCAGAAAACAGGCACGGAGCCTCGAGCTCACTTATTGTTTCAATTGTGGCAGGGAGGTCACGGAGGAGCAATGAGACTTTATCCATGAAAAATGTTGCAAAGGCCTCACAGCCAATCTCCAATTCCCTATGATTTGGTCTGCCTTGTGGCAGAGTTGTAAGAGTCCGAATGATACTAAATAATTGGGCGGATGCAATCTTGGACGCAAAGTAAACTTTCTTTGTGGCTTTGACTGCCATCTCATAGGATCTCATATACTCTCTATAAGATGTTCTGGTTACTTCGTCGTGAGTCCGCCACCACTGCCTCTCCAGTCGTCTGAGCCTCCGTTTCATCAATCGCAGATCTGTGTTGTACCACAGTGCCATCTTTGAGCAGGGACGCAGAGGGCGCCGAGGAGCGATCTCATCAATGGCCATGGTGAGCCGATTTTGCCATAGCTCAACCATGTCATCGAGTGAGTCGCCAGGGGGCCAGGGATTCTGCAGTTCCTTCTGGATCCATTAGGTTCCTTGGGCAAGCTAAAATGCGCTCGTCGCCTAAACAGGGTAGGGGTGGTACATCCATACGGGCCTTCAGGACATAGTGGTCCAACCATGGCACCGCATCAGCAGTAATTCGGGTCACTGTAACCCCCGACACAAAGATCAAATCCAGCATGTGCCCGGCCTGATGTGTGGGTATAGCTACAAATTGAGTGAGTCCTAGCGTAGCCATGGATGACGCTAGGTCAGTCGCCCAATTGGAGTTCGCGTCATCAGCATGGATGTTGAAATCGCCCAGGATTAAAAGCCTTGGGTGTTCCAACGCCCAGCCTGTTGTGGCCTCCATCAGGGATGATAAGGCGCTGGCTGGTGCGTTAGGCGATCGGTACACCAGCCAGATCACCAAACCCTCTCCTACATCCCACTTCAGACCCGCACATTCAATGCCGTCAATCTCTGGAGTCGGCAGAGCCTGGAAGGAGTAAGCCTCCTGTATGAATAGTGCCACTCCTCTCCCCCCCTCCCACTAGTCCGTGACTGGTGAAAGACTGAGTATCCTGGGGGGCCTACTTGGGAGAGGACTACCGTCTCCCCATCACGTACCCAGGTCTCAGTCACGCATGCCAGGTCCATATCCTGTTCACTCAGGAAATCCCGAAGGATTGAGGTCTTATTATTTATGGACCTGGCATTGCATAACACCAGTGACAGAGGTGAGTAATTCAACCTGGCCCCACCCCCTGTCACCATTGGGATGGGACACAGACTGGAAGGGGGCCGAGAACCCACACGTCTCCGCCGTCTTTCGTTACATTTATGTCTGTTCCCACCATCATATCTTCCCCTCCTCAGGAGTACTGGAATCCCCAGGTCAGTCATCCCACCCCACAGGTCTCCACAGTCACCTCAAAACCAATGTAGGATGCCCTGTTATACTCCTGTATGCCAGTTCTGGTCTCTGCCACCACTGCCCTTGCTAACTAGGAGCCGCCCCCCCACCAATCACTCTACCAACCCTGCCAATTTAACCTCCCCTAAATGGCTGATTAATTCTAAAACCCCATAATCTAATCCATTGATCAATTAGCTAATCAAATTATCCCTTAAAGCTAGTTAAGTTCTAAATCCCCCCTACTTCCTGATTTGCACTTCTAACTTAATCAGCCAATATTAATCAGTTTTCCTTAATAGCTAATTAATTAAATAATAATAAATTAAGCCCGATAATAAATTCCCCCAGATTATTTCACCTCAACATCACTCAACCACTAATATGATAGGTTCAGTTAGATTTAGCAACTAAAACATAAATAGCTCATCATCAGCAATAAGGCAATTAGGTTAGATGGTAATGGGAATAAAGTGCTGATAAAGTGCTTTGATGATAACAGTAATGTTTAAAGTGCAGTCTATGTGCAGACACCTCTTCAAACCTGGGCTTTGATGATAACAACAATGTTTAAAGTGCAGTCTATGTGCAGACACCTCTTCAAACCTGGGCTTTGATGATAACAACAATGTTTAAAGTGCAGTCTATGTGCAGGCTCCTCTTCAAACCTGGGCCAGGTCAGCTCCACCAGTCAACAGCCCAGTGGGCACGGAAGGGACAGAGATCCTCTCCATGCTCCCCAGGCCCTGTGGCGGGAGCCCACGCACCGCCAAGTCAAGCCCAGCCCAAGCGGGACGATAAGGGACTATATCAGGGCCCCAAATGGCCCAGCACACCAGTGCTGCCGACAGCGAGGGACAGCAACGCCACCAGACGTAGTCCCCGCCCGGGAACCACAGCCACCGACCCAAAGAGCCACCAGCAGCCAGGCAACGCCGGTCCGATGCAAGAAGGAAACTGTTGCTGCGGCAGATTCGTCGCAGGACCAGCAGCCAGTGGAGTGTGGCAGGCACGGCTCCGTCGACCGGGCAGGCAAGCGGGGGGGCGACTGTGAAAATTGGAAATGTTCCTCGTCGGCTGGGGGAGGGGGACGGGGGGATTTGAAACCTCACTTGACCACGCAAGCGCTCCACCGCAGCGACCAACGCCGCCAGCTCCACCTCTCACAACTCCACCCCTCCTCACTCGGCCACCCTGCTTGGGTCGTCGCCGCTTCCCTGTTGTCCGGGCAGCCACTCACTCCCCCCCGAGGTCCGCCTCTGCGTTGCTAGGCCGAATCGGAACGGTCGTAAGTGTCTCCTTGTATCTGTTTTCTCGTTGATAAAGGTCCATGCACAGTTCCAGCTTCCTTCCTGTAGTCGACCACAGTAGCACATACTTTAATCCACTTTCCAGTACAGGAATTACAGGGTGTGGCAGGCAATAAAGTTTTTAATTGGCAGGAGCCTAGCACCAGTGCTCTGTGCCTGCCGCCATTTTGTTATTCGTAATTTTGAGCAACAAATCCCCTCCTAAGAGCTGAGACTCTGCATAGGCTGTAGAGGCAGGCTGTACTGTAGATGGGGATAGGAGGAATTCTGGTTTTGAAGACTCCCCTGTCCCATATGTAAACTATTCCTTTTCTGTTAACAAACAAACAATGCTAGCCTAGCAAGGGGAAGACTGAGTAGGAGCAGTTCTCCACGATAGGCTAGTTCAGGGGTGGCCAAACTTGATTCATGTAAAAGCCACACAGAATAAATGTCAGTTGTTTGAGAGCCACAAGGCATGAAAGTCAGATGTCTGAGAGCTGCAAGAGGGAGAGAGGAAGGAAGGAAAATAGGTGGGGGAGAGAGAGGTGGAAAGAAAGCAACTTTAAATGCATTCTCCAAGTCACCAGCTGGCTTGGCTTGGCTTGGCTAATTTATTTAAAGAAAGAAATGTCTTCTCCAAGCTGGCCAGCGAAGCAGTGGGGGCTTTGAGAGCCACACAATATGTATGAAAGAGCCACATGTGGCTCCCGGGCCACAGTTTGGCCACCCCTGGGCTAGTTCTTGAACTGCGGGGAGGGAGGGGCTGTGTACATACAGGTGGCACTGCAAAAAGGCATCCTTCCTCCCCACCTTCAAAAGCAGTGCAGTCCAAATGTTGACCGACTCCCTTCAGGCTCTGTTTGGAGGAGAGGTTCCCCGTCGCCCCCCTTTGGCCGAGCTTCTATTCTGAAGCAGCCGCCATCCCTTGGCCTCCTTTCTCACCCTTTCTGGCCTCACATTTCTCTCTCCTTCTAGCGGGAGGCGCAACTAACCCTCTTGCAATGCTCCGCCTTCCTTGTGCACGAAGCCTCCCTAACAGTTAAGCTTAGCCCAGTGCCGACCGGTCAGAAACAGCCTCGCCGGGTTTTAACTTTCTTGAAGCTTCTAATCCTTCCTCCTGCCTGCCCTGCCTCCTCCGGCTGCTGCCTCCTCCACCCTCTCATTCCAACCGTGCCTCGTCATCCTCTGACTCTCCTTCTGGTTGCCCTCTCCTTTTCTGTTCAGGTGCCTCCAGCAGCCCTGAAGAGGTGGTGAAAAGGTACTTGGAGGAGCTGAGGGCGCCCCCTGCTGATGAGGTAAGGGAAGGCAGAGCTCCCAGGTCTCCCCGCATCCAGAGTACAGACCTTTTTTTACACTTATTATTATTATTGTATGGCAGTGTGTGTGCCAGGAGATCCTAATATTGTCTGGCATCCAGAAGTTCTAGCTCTTTTAGCATGCACCACTAGGTGGACTTCTGTTTTTTTTTTAAGGCAAGAGATGTTTCAGAGGTGGTTTGCCATTGCCTGCCTCTGCATCACACCCCTGGTATTCCTTGGAGGTTGCTCATCCAAATACTAGCCAGGGCCGACCCTGCTTAGCTTCTGAGATCTGACAAGATTGGGCTTGCTTTTTCTTACACTGAGAGGCAATAAGGGAAAGAGAATCTTTGCCCAGATTGCACTGGCTTTTCATGTCCACATGGAAGTTACCATTCACAGATATAATGTGAGTTTACAGCACTTTGGCTGAGGCCATGGCTCAGCAGTGGAACATCTGCTCTTTGCATGCAGGAAACCCAGGTTCGATTCCTGGTCTGTCCAGTTAAAGGCTCTCAAATAGCAGGTGCTACGACCTTTCTGCGCTTGGAGAACTTCTGTAATGGATGGACCAATGTTCAAGCCTGGCATAAGGCAGGTTCATATATGTAGGAAGTAGTTGTTCTTCCTTTAGGGAGAGCTAGGACATAAAGACCTGTGACATCATTGCACAGGGGAAGTGATGGCATGCATTAAATGGGCAAGTGAAGGCTCAACATGGAGCAGAATCCATACACTTTTTATTAGGATCAACCAAGGTGGCTCATAACACTGTAAGCCAGGGATCCCCATGGTGCCTGCTGACGCCTTTTCTGGTGCCCACCAAGTGTTTTTAGAAAGGGGGTGGGACCACATGGAGCTTTTGCCAACTGCGCTTCTGATTGGTCACTTGAGATTTGATCGGCTAAGCAGATTTTTTTTTAAAAAAATGTTGCTTTGGCAGCCGCTGCCACCACAGGTCAAGGATCTTCACTGTGACTGGAAGTAAGCTGCGGCAGCCATTTTGTGGCTGGCTCCACCTCTTGCAACAGCAGCTCTTTTATGACTGCACCCGCCACGTGACGTCAGAATTGCAAAAGGGTCCACCGGCTCAAAAAGGCCGGGGAGCCTTGGTTTAAGCTTATGAGAGCACCTGAGTTTTTCATTATCGGGCTAGACATCACAAAATGTAATAAGGTGAAAGTGTAGTTGAGGGCCTTTTTTTGGAGCATTCACAGCTACAGGAGTGAAATCATTGTGATCTCTTTTGCCCCCCCCCCCCTCCCCAGGACTGCATCATCTGCATGGAAAAACTGGCCGCGCCTTCGGGCTACAGTGACGTGAGCCACAGCAAGGCAACCAAGCCCGAGAGCGTGGGGAGACTCACCAAGTGTGGCCATGCCTTCCACCTGCTTTGCCTGCTAGCCATGTACACCAGTGGGAACAAGGTACAGTGCAGCCCTGTGCGTGGCCGCTAGAGTCGTAGCCACGGCTGGGTCTGGCGGTCCATCCCAAAGGGCTTTCAACGTTTTGTTGAAATAACTGTTGGCAGTGCTCTCGGCCCAGAGGCTACTGCAGTGGCGTAAGCATAGCGGATAAAAACTCACCTCTGAAATATGGTAAACAATATGCAGCAATAGCCGTAGCAAAGCACAAAACAGCAATTAAGCAGTGTGGAAGGAAGCAGCAGCATCTTTAAAAATGCATGAACTAATAAATAGAAACCTTATAAAAATAATCTCGCCTATCCTTTAGTCACAACAGCATAAAATAAAAATAGAGCCCCGTGTAGACTGGCAAGCTTTGTTATCTTGGTGAGGAGGTGGCATAGTTGCCAGCGGTTACCCAGAGCTTTAATTCTGGCAACATGAAGAAGAAGAAGAGATTGGATTTATACCCCACCTTTCACTACCCAAAGGAGTCCCAGAGCAGCTTATAATCTCCTTTCCCTTCCCCTCCCCACAACAGACACCCTGTGAGGTAGGTGGGGCTGGGAGAGCTCTCCCAGAACTGCACTTGAGCAGAACAGCTTTGAGAGAATTTGTGGCTGGCCCAAGGTCACACCAGCAGGTACATGTGGAGGAGTGGGGAATCAAACCCGGTTCTCCCAGGTAAGACTCCGCACGCTTAACCACTACACCAAACTGGCTCTCACAGGGTTGTGGCAAGGATAAAATGGTGGAGAGAAGAATGCTGTGAGCCACTTTGCGTCCCCAGTGGGCAGAAAGGGTGCGGTATAAATGAATGCACATAACCTGGATTGAAGAAAGTTGAGAGGTGGGCAGTTACCAATTCTGGGTTGGGAAATACCTGGAGATTTGAAGATGATGATGATGATATTGGATTTATATCCCACCCTCCACTCCGAATCTCAGAGGGGCTCACAATCTCCTTTATCTTCCTCCCCGACAACAGACACCCTATGAGGTGGGTGGGGCTGAGAGGGCTCTCACAGGAGCTGCCCTTTCAAAAACAACTCTTGCGAGAACTATGGCTGACCCAAGCCCATTCCAGCCGGGGCAAGTGGAGGAATGGAGAATCAAACCTGGTTCTCCCGGATAAGAGTTCCGAGGGCAAAGCCTGGGCAGGGCAGAGTTTGGGGAAGGGAGGAACCTCCAATGAGGTCTAATGCCATCAGGCCTCTCAAGACACAGACGCTTCACGCCATGGAAGCCAAAGCCTTTGACAAAAACTGCCACGGACTCTGAGCCTGTGTGTGTTTGTCATCGCCCATCATTCATTCATTTAATTCATTTGTACCTCACCTTTCTGCCCAGCGGGAACCCAGAGTGGCCTACAGTGTTCTTCTCCATGGCATTCTCACAACAGCCCTGTGAAGTAGGTTAAAGGGGGAGGTGGCGACGCTGTCCCAGGGTCACTCAGGAGGCTTCCCTGGCAGAGTGGAAATGCGAACGTGGGACTCCCAAGCCCTCATCTGGAGCGCCAGCCGCTCCACTACGCTGTGTTATTCATCCGTGGGACAAAAGAAGACAGGCGTTCCAGATGTTCGGCCTCACGGAGTCTCGACTTCCCCTCTGGCTTTCCCCTTCAGGATGGCAGCCTTCAGTGCCCATCGTGCAAGGCCATCTACGGCGAGAAGACGGGCACTCAACCCAGCGGGAGGATGGACGTTTCCAGGCTCCCAGACTCCCTCCCAGGCCACGAGGGCTGTGGTTCCATACAGATCGCGTACTACATCAGCAAAGGCATTCAGGTATGGAAGGGAATGGCAAACCAGAGCATCCTCTTTGGGGACCCAGCATCCTGCCCAGTGGGCAGCAGCAATAAAAAAAAAAAAAAATCTTGCACAGCAGAACAAAACCCAGAATCCACCCAGTATGAGGAAAACTCTGCTGTCAGCGTCCTCACGTGGGGTGAAGGGGGTCCCCACACACAGGGGATTTTTTATTTATCAGATTTATATCCTGCCCTCCCCCGAGAGCAGCTAACAACAGTTTAAAAGCATTAGAAATTTACAAACATATTAAAATTAAATATATAAAAACACTTCCATACATATTAAAAATGCAAGATGGCAAGCTTCTGATTTCCGTTATATTGGTTCAGTGAGATTGTCGATGCTGAAGGTAATAGTCGCCTCCCCCTAACCATTAAAGGTGAGTTTGAATAGTTCGGTCTTACAGGCCCTGTGGAAACCGTGGCGGGTCCCGCAGGGCCCTGATGTTTTCGGGGGGTAGGCTGAGGGTAAACAGCAGAAGAATTTGCACTAATTCCTATTACATAGGCTTAGTATCTAGCAGAAAAGCGGGGGAGGGGGCCACAGGGGCTGTGCGTAAAAGCATTTTAATTCCACTAGGCGTTTGCTAACTAGTCATGGTTTTGCAACAGCAGGGTTTTAGCTTCATTTGTGGTTTTTAAAGACAATCTGGACTCATGACTCATAAAGTAAGCTTGAAAACCGTGATTCCTGGAAACCCCAACGCTGAAGCCCAGTGTTTCTGCAGGAGTGATGACTTGGCCTGTCAGTTAAGACTTTAAGCAGCAAAGGTTGACAAAGAGTTCATGTTTGTCTTAGATCAGCATTACTTTTTATGACTTTTTTTCTTTGTAATGGTCTGGAAGAAACATAAGAACATAAGAGAAGCCATGTTAGATCAGGCCAATGGCCCATCCAGTCCAACATTCTGTGTCACACAGCGGCCAAAAATATATACACACACACACACACACACACACACACACACACTGTGGCTAATAGCCACTGATGGACCTCTGCTCCATATTTTTATCTAACCCCCTCTTGAAGGTGGCTATGCTTGTGGCCGCCACCACCTCCTGTGGCAGTGAATTCCACATGTTAATCACCCTTTGGGTAAAGAAGTACTTCCTTTTATCCATTTTAACCTGTCTGCTCAGCAATTTCATCGAGTGCCCACGAGTTCTTGTATTGTGAGAAAGGGGGAAAAGTACTTCTTTCTCTACTTTCTCCATCCCATGCATTATCTTGTAAACCTCTATCATGTCACCCCACAGTCGACGTTTCTCCAAGCTAAAGAGCCCTAAGCGTTTCAACCTTTCTTCATAGGGAAAGTGTTCCAGCCCTTTAATCATTCTAGTTGCCCTTTTTTGGACTTTTTCCAATGCTATAATATCCTTTTTGAAGTGCGCCGACCAGAACTGCACACAGTACTCCAAATGAGACCGCACCATCGATTTATACAGGGGCATTATGATACTGGCTGATTTGTTTTCAATTCCCTTCCTAATAATTCCCAGCATGGCGTTGGCCTTTTTTATTGCAAACGCACACTGCCTTGACATTTTCAGTGAAACTGAACTCTCTTGCTGCGGACACTTTTCCATGCAGGGTTTCCAAGCGAGTCGATCTGCACTCACAGGATCTCTCCACCTTTCTCTGTTTCAGGGCCCGGAGCATCCTAACCCAGGCATGCCCTACACAGCAAGGGGCTTCCCACGTTACTGCTACCTGCCTGATAACGCAAATGGGAGAAAGGTACGCCAGCGCTGAATCCTGTGTGCTCGGTCTGTCTGGGTCATCCCTTTCAGCATGGGTGAGGAGGGAATTAAGAGGAGAAGGGAGAGAAGGCTGCACGTCTCTCAAGGAGTCCAAAGCTGAACCCCATGCGTCCCAGGGCTGTTGTGCACACGCAACCAAACTTCTTTCGTTTTTTAAAAAAAAAATTACATGAAGTTTTATTCAATTTCTATCAAAAACCAAAGATTTTTTTCTATAGGCAACGCTATGCTCTAAAACCCCAAGAAAACTAGCTTAACTAACAAATTTCCAAAACTGCATTAGATGGTCTAAACCTTGAGTCCAAGAGTCCAAGTCCATAGGTGGTGTGTTCTCTACATTGCTATCTATTGCAATATAAGAATATCATAGTCCAGGCCAGGGTTGGCCAAACTGCAGCTCGAGAGCCACATGTAGCTCTTTTGCACATATTGTGTGACTCTCAAAGCCCCCCAAACCCTTTGGCTAACTTGGAGAAAGCATTTATCTCTTTAAATCGGTTCTCCAAGCCATGCCAGCTGATTGCTTGGAGAATGCATTTAAAGTTAAAATTGCTTTCTTTCCACCCCTCCCTCCCTCACTCCTCCATCTATTTTCCTTCCTTCCTTCCTTCCTTCCTTCCTTCCTTCCTTCCTTCCTTCCTTCCTTCCTTCCTTCCTTCCTTCCTTCCTTCCTTCCTTCCTTCCTTCCTTCCTTCCTTCCTTCCTTCCTTCCTTCCTTCCTTCCTTCCTTCCTCTGACATTTAGTCTATGTGGCAAGGGATGAGCTTTCGTGAACTGCTTACTCCTTCAGGTAGAGCTAGAACATGAGTCCATCTGCCTTATATTTGGAGAGCAGAACGATTGCAGATGCTGAATGACAACAGCAGGTTTGATTGGATTAGGTGTGATAGGCAGAGGGGTAGTAGGCAATGAGAAATCGGCATCACCGATGAGACAGGAAACCTAGGTCTCGATTCGGTCCAGGGGGATGCATTGTCTTGAGATTCATTGTCAGTTGCGATTCAGCAGTCTGAGTTCACACAAGTGGCACTCCAAGGCAGGCTGCATCGCAGCATGGAGGTTTTGTTTAGCCCTTGCGACTAACAGCCACTGATAGGCCTTATCCCCCTTTATATGTCTTTACCTCCATGTAGCTTCATCAGATGCTACAGGTCTTCTCACCTTGGTTCATCTCCCCCCAGGTGCTGGAGCTCCTCAGAGTGGCTTGGAAGAGGCGTTTGATCTTCACCGTCGGGACGTCCAGCACAACAGGGGAGAGCAACACCGTGGTGTGGAACGAAATCCACCACAAGACGGAGAAGAGCTCCAACGCTTCAGGCCACGGCTACCCGGACCCCAACTACTTGGACAACGTGTTGGCTGAGCTTGCGGCTCAGGGCGTCACAGAGGACTGCTTGAGATCCTGAACGCGCCCCCAGCCCCGATTTTGGAAGTAGCCAGCAACAGACGCCAGAGCCTGTGCTCTGCCGGACCAAGGGTGCTTATTCAAGGGTGCCAGCCGTCACCCCCTTTGCCTTAAGCATTGTTTGCCCTTTTCTGAGCAATAACACGGTCTCTGGGATCGTCCCGCCTGGTTGTGGAGAAGGAGGTCTATATGTACATATACGTACACCTATAAAAATCTTTCCCCCCCTAACTTTTTAAGGGCTTCTGATTCTAACCCACCTCGAATGTACACGGTAAAGCATCCTTCCTCCTTTTCGAGGGCAGCATAGAAGGACGCGACGGCTTAGATCCCTCCTCCTTGTATCCTTCCATTGTACGGTTGCTGTTACCCGAAGTGCCCAGGAGTGGGAAGGAGGGCGGTTTTTCTGTATTTGTCCCCCACCCACTGGTATATTCCACAATCCAGGCACTGCTGATGCACTTTGAGAGTAACTATCCTCTTCTTGTAGGGGAAAAAAGGATTTCTACCTGCCCGTGTGTTTATGAACTTAATAAAAAGTTCGGTTCAGCTGAAGAAGCATTGTAATCTGATGCTGTATGTCACCTCCAAAAGTGAATCATTGCGGACGGGGCATGCTGCTGTCTTGTGGGGCAGTTCAAGGGGACTTGCAAATCATTGCAGGGCTGTCAAATATGCGGCCTGGGGGCCAAATCAAGCCCCCAGAAGGCTCCTGTCAGGCCCCCAAGCAAGTGGCTATCATCTGCTTTCTTTTCCATCTCTCTCGCTTCCTTCTGCATCACAGCTTGCTTTGCCAGGCTTGCTCAATCACACAGGAGCTACAGAACAAAGCCTCTGTTTTCTCCATTGGCTGAGGCTCCCCCCTGGGGGAGGGAGAGCTTGCTTTGCCAGGCTCAGTTGCACAGCAGAGTTACTGAGCCAAGCCTTTCTTCTACTGGCTGAGGCTCCTTCCCCTCTTGGTCCCCTGGGGAAGGAAGGAAAGAGCCAGAGCTTCCTTTGCCCAGTTCCCTGGATCCTATGGGAGAAATTCAAAGAAAGCACTTTCCAGACCAATAAGTGTTTTAAGTTTTTTTAATGTTTTAAGGTTTTTTAAAAAAAAAATCTTTAATTGTGTTTGTGTCCTTTATAAAGTTTATATATCAGCTATATAATTTTAAATAGGTACACACATGGTCTGGCCCACACGGCATGGCCCAGCCTGACAAGGTCTTATTTATGTCTGATCCAGCCCTCATAACAAATGAGTTCAATACCCTGATCTGCAGGTTCCCACTATGGGGGAATACGTCAGGGAACATACAGAGTGGGGCTTTCTTCCTAGCCTCATCTCCTGCCATGCACTCCCAGTTTATCTCCCTTCACGCAAGGGTCCACAGCCGCGGTAGAACTGGCACAGTACTGCTGAGGATTCCCCATTTAATTCGTTTTGGGGAAGAGACGAACACCAGTTTTTCTTTGGGGAGCAAACCTGGCCGTGTGACCAAATCGGGGGAGGCAAGCAGAGAATGTCTTATGAAAACTCCCAGGCTTAGGAAGTTTTTCTGTGCAAATGCAAATCAAAATGTGTATGGCATCAAAAGGGGGAAGTTTCTAAACTTGTTACGCTGTTGGAGAGAGGTATCCCACCTTTCTGCTAATGGGGGGTTTATAACATAAAGCAAAAAATTAAGATCATAGGGCATGACTGCTATGATCTGGATAGCCCAGGGAAGCCCAGTCTCATCAGATTTCGGAAGCTAAGTAGGGTCTGCCCTGGCTAGTGTTTGAATGGGTGACCCCCAGGGCCGGCCCTCCCACTAGGCAAACTAGGTGGTTGCCTAGGGCACCGAGAGGTGGGGGTGGCAAATTGGGCTCTGGCCCCACCTCTGGTGCCCTAGGCAAGTGCTTAGCTTGGCCCCCCTCAGGCCGCTGCCACACACACACACCCCGGCGTGGCATCCCACCCACCCTCGCCCCCCAGCGCTCTGCTTGCCTGCCTGCAACCACTAAAAGCGGCGGTGCTCCACTCACTCATTCCCTTCCCCCTGCTCACCAGCTAAGAGTAAGCTTAGCCGGCTTTGCAGTTTGCGCCTGCGCGTTTTGTCTCTTAACAAAACGCACACATGCGGGCTGGCGAGCCCCAGGGAGTGAGTGGAGTGCCACCGCTTTTAGCGGCAGCAGGCAGGCGAGCGGAGCACCAGGCGAGACACTGGGGTGGGGGAGGAAACACGGAGTCACGGCGGGGGGAGCCATGGGGTGCTTTGGGGGGGCACCAGGCAGCAAGTCTGCCTAGGACTCCCCAGGGTGTCAGGCCAGCCCTGGTGATCTCCAAGGAATGCCGAGGTCATGACACAGAGGCGGGCAATGGCAAATCACCTCTGAAAAGTCTCTTGCCTTGAAAACCCCATGGGGTCACCATCAGTCAACTGTGACTTGACATTTTCCAACGCTAGTGCGTGACCGATCAACACACAAAAACACACAAGCAGTAATTAGCAAGAACAACGGTCGCTGACAGACTTAGCAAATAGCGATAACACCATCAACATGGATTAAAGCACCATTATGCAAAGGAGTAAACGTTCCTCAAGCTTTCCAAAGTGGTTTTGACAGGTTTCCAGAAGGCCAAAAACACGGGGGCATAATGGACTTCTGGGACATGGAGTTTCACGTGGGGAGGGTCCCATCCTACATATCCACCAACCTCACCTCTGTTCATGTGACTGCAGAACAGGAACTAATGGGCAGAATCCCCAATACGGGGTGCATAATAGTTGCGTACAGGGTGTGGGAAATGTTCCCTCTAAGCTGCAGAGTCTTGTGAGCAAAAATTCTGCTACTGGCATTCAAGTTGTGAGGTACTGCCTGTGCTCTGGGGTTATCCTTCCCGAGGTAAAACAAAAATGTGTGAACTGGAGGCTAATAATCTGTGACCTAGCTCACACTAACTCAACTTAGAGGGGCTGTGGGTCACCTGGAGCAAAATGGCCAGGAAGAATCAAACTCAATTGCTTCTCAATGAATCATAAGTGTGTGACTTAACTGCTGAGAGGAAAGATCGCATCTGAGAGATTTAGGGGTATTTGAGGTGTGGCTGCCTTACACAGACCCAACTCACACGGCTCTGTCGAAACTATTTAAATTGTTCCCCCTGAAGGCATGGTATAAATGCTTCTGAGCTTAGGATGAATTTTTCATAATTGTGGCAACCAAGTGTTCTGTTTGTTCTTCATATTGCAAGATTAGGTCCTGGGCATTAATTCATACATTATCTTTCTCAAGGACGTGACAGAAAGAACGCTGCGAAAACAAAGTACGTAAATGGGTGTTTGGCAGAAACGGTCAAGTCATCTGTACCATTAACAGAGCCAGCTGTTAAGAGCAGTGGACTCTAATCTGGAGAACCAAATTTGATTCCTCCCTCCTCCTTCACATACCACCCACTGGGGTGACCCTGAGCCAGTCACTGTTCTCTCAACTCTCTCAGCCCCTTAATTACCCCACAAAATGCTTGTGGGAGAGGAAGGGAGGGCGATTATATGCCACTTTGAGACGCCTTAGGGGAAAGAAAAGCGGGGTATTAAAGCCAACGCTTCTAACAGGTTCTGTGACATACCAAATTCGCTGTATCGTTCTGCCATGTTTGCTGTTCATTGGAGGGAGGGCTCCTGCAAAGAATGTCAAGGAGCACTTCTCCCTCTCTACCTTTTCGGTTGGCAGGTTGCTTTTAAGGGAAAACTGGATCTGAGCCTTACAGATCAAAAGTGCCTCCTTTGGAGGCATGCAACACTTTTTCCTCCACCAAGCAAAACTTTTTAATTAATTTACCCCCTACCTTTGGGAACCCAATATGGCTGACATTTTTCTCCTCTGTTTTACCTCACAACAAACCTGTGAGGCTGAGAGAGCGTAACTGGCCCAGGCCACCCAGCAAGCTAAGATGGAGGGGGTGCGTGTTTAAACCTAGGGTCTTCTGGGCTAACACGAAACTGCTACCCTACACTGGTTTCTTTTTGAACCGTGGGTTAAAACCTCAGCTTTTTTTAACAGAAACGTAGTTCTGGCTGGCTTAGCACCAGGGGCTGTGGCCTAATATACAAATGAGTTCCAGCTGGGCTTTTTCTACAAAAAAAAGCCATGTGTGAAGCAATGGTGATGTCAGGGGTGTGGCTAATATGCAAATGAGTTCCTGCTGGACTTTTTCTACCAAAAAAGCCCTGGTCAAAACTATATACACACTTTGCATCCACAAAATCTGCCATTCTGTGTCTTTCCGCAAAGTCTGTTTTCATAAATCCGCCTCATTCCCATTGCTACATGCACTGTGGTTCAAATTCCTGCCCTCTCCGTCCGTCTCAAATATGTAGCCACCTTCCCATTCAGCTGGCTCAGACATCTAGCTCCAGATGCCAACCTTTTCTTCTCCCAATTCCCCCAGGACTAGATGGATTTATTAGATGTTTCTCCTTCCTAGAGAATCTAATTTTTGCAAACCTAGCAGTGGTGCTTGGAGTGGGCGGGGGGGGGGGCAGGGCAACAGTGGGAGGGCTTCTGGTGTCCTCACCCCACTGATGGACCTCCTGATGGCACCTGGGGGGTTTTTTGGCCACTGTATGACACAGAGTGTTGGACTGGAGGGGCCATTGGCCTGATCCAACATGGCTTCTCTTATGTTCTTATGATCCTTGGGAGTAAATATTGATCTGAGAGGATTTCAAGCAAGGGTCCCACAAAACAAGAACAGGAAGAACATGTGGAAGACAGAAAATAAGGCCTCCAGCGTGGTGCTCATAGATGCCGTGATGCCCACCAAAACCTTTTTTGGTGCCTGCCAAGGGTTTTTAGAAAGTGGGTGGAGCTTTTGTCCAGCAGGTACAACCCTGGTATTCCTTGCAGGTCGCCCATCCAAAAACTAGCTATCCCTGCTGAGCTTCCAAGATCTGTCTAGCCTGGGTAGACACTCACTAGAAGGAGACAATACACCAGCCAGAGATGCAACAGGTAAACTCTGCATGAGTACTTCGGGGGTCAGAGAGACTTCATGGTTTAGGCATTGCCAGTTTAGGAATAAGGATGGGCTCAGACTTCTCTTTGTGAATTATGGGCTCCCCTAGAATACCTCTCTGTGTTGTAGAACCAGGTTGGCAGCATAGTCTTCCTTCTACCATAACTTGTACGGCAGGTAAGGCAGCCGGACATTTTACAGACAAGCTCTTATTCCCCGATCCAGACAGGTCCATCAGCATTTCTCAAATGCCTTGAATTCTCTTGCAAACACCAGTTTCCGCTGGCCAGTGCTGGAGTGCTGGATCAGATGTGCCCCCCTCCATCCTGGTTAAATATATATAATCCTATTTGTGCTAAAATGTCTTTTGCAAAGTCAAGCTTAAACTGTAATTTGCTAGGATGAACTTCAAATTATTAGAGCATTCACACACATTTCTAGATTTCCCATAAAGGCTACCAAAGAACAGTAATCCAATAGCTATTCTACATTTTGTTTAAGTGTCAAAATCTTCCAACATTTCAGTTCCATGTTCTTCAGTCCATGGGCCTGACAAAGAAGAAGAATTGTTTGTTTTTGGTGGTGGTGGTTTATACCCCACCCTTCACTACCTGAAGGAATCTCAGAGTGACTTACAATCACCTTCCCTTCCTCTCCCTACAACAGGCACCTTGTGAGGTAGGTAGGGCTGAGAGAGTTATTTCAAGAACTGCTCTTGAGAGAACAGCTCTGATTCAAGGTCACCCAGCAGCTGCAAGTGGAGGAAGAAGAGAGGAGAGATTGGATTTATACCCTGCCCTTCACTCAGAGTCTCAGAGCAGCTTACAAAATCCTTTCCCTTCCCCTCCCCACAACAGATACCCTGTGAGTTAGTTCAAGAACGGCTTTTCAGAGAACAGCTCTGAGCAGCGGTAGCACTGGGGTGCCAGCCGAAAGCCGGCACCCCAGGCAAACCGCAGTTACCACCCCACCGCCAGCACCAGCGAGGGCCAGCGCAGCAGCAGCAAGGCTCCTGGTCTCTGCGTGCACGCCGTTGCTGCCCGCCGCTGCTTTGCCTTTTATGCCTTTGACGCTAGAGGTAGAGCAACAGTAGGCAGTGGTGTGCACATGGAGACTGGGAGCCTCACTGTTGCTTCCAGACTATTTCCATCCACTTGGAAACAAGGGAGGGAGAGCCCAAACCAGCGCCCTTTCCCTGGCTGCCGCCCTTTGCCCGGCTTCGCGCTTCCAGCAGCTGCCTACGGCTGCCTAACGGTAGTGCCAGCCCTGGCTCTGAGAGAACTTGTGACTGACCCAAGGTCACGCTAGCAGCTGCATGTGGAGGAGTGGGGAATCAAACCTGGTTTTCCCAGCCTAGAGTCCACGCTTTTCACCACTACACCAAACTGGCTTTCTGGAGTGGGTGATCAAACTCTGGGTTAGAGTTCACCATTCTTAACCATTACATCATACTGGCTCTTGATGGAATATGTTGATTTGGGCTTTGTGTGTGCATGTGGTTTGTGTTTTTGACTTGAGGAACAGCCTGCTGTGTAAAGAGTAAGGTTGCTCCTCACCTCCTCCCTGTATCATTTCCAGGAACAAGAGCATAAGAGTAGCCATTCTGGATCAGAGAAGGGGTCCATCTACTCTAGCATTCCATTCCCAACAGTGGCTGCATGCCCACAAACAGGCCTTGCTGCCAACTGTCCTCACCTGCTGACCAACATCTGAGGTCCCATTCAGCTATCTTGGCTAATAGTGAATGTCTTACCCTGTATGAATTTGTTGAACGAAATCCATCCAAGCCAGTGGCCATCACCACACTTTGTGCCAATGAGATGTACAGGTCAAGTGCCCATCATCTGACATGATATTTCCTTTTGTCTGTCTTTCAGTCTCATCAGACTTGAGAGCCAGTTTGGTGTAGTGGTTAAGTGTGTGAACTCTTATCTGGGAGAGCCAGGTTTGATTCCCCACTCCTCCACTTGCACCTGCTAGAATGGCCTTGGGTCAGCCATAGCTCTGGCAGAGGTTGTCCTTGAAAAGGGCAACTGCTGTGAGAGTCCTCTCAGCCCCGCCCACCTCACAGGGTGTCTGTTGTGTGGGAGGAAGATAAAGGAGATTGTGAGCTGCTCTGAGATTCGGAGTGGAGGGTGGGATATAAATCCAATATCTTCATCTTCTTCTTCTACTGTGAACCACTTTCATAGGATGATCTCAAGTTCTAGTTATTTGGGGGGAGTGGGAGGAAAGTTGATCCATTTTTACTTACACTATGCATTAATTCTGCAGGGCCTTATCATGCTACCTCCTTGGTTGTTGTTTTTCTAAACGGAAAAGCCTCCCATACCAGGGCAGAAGGTACACCCTTGTGATTGGTCTGGTTGCAGTCTTCTTCCCTCTCCTTTGCTCATCCTAATCCTTTTGAGATGCAGCAACCAATCCCGTTTTCCAAAAGTGGCCACATCTGGGAACTCATATAAGGGCTGTGTTATGTTGGCCTTCTGCCTTCTCGCCTTTCACCCCTTGGGGATCTGTTTGGTTCTTCTACTGTGTGACAATTCAACATTTTGTCTGTGCTACAAAACCATTCATTTTCTCTCGCTGTCCTGTCCCTCACTTCTGTCCCAGCCATGTTCCCCCAGGTATGCCCTATTGTTTTGGAAGAACAAGACAGACCTGTTTGCTATTGAGGTCAAGATCCATACATGAGAGGTCAGGAATGTTGCAAGCTGGCACTGGATGAGTTGAGGGCAGGTTCCCCCCCCCCCCACCGCAAACACACAAGGCAAAAGAGATAAGGTGGGGGCTCCTTAGCTAGAAGAAGATCTTTCCTCTTAGCAGTTGTCTGCTCACTTGTACCCAGGACTGCAAGCAAGACAGAAGGAGGATTTTTTTCCCCACCAGTTTAGAGCATCTTTTAGTTTAGTTAAAAAAAACTTCTTGAGAAGAACGAGTCCCTACTGGGATGGAGTCTTTTCTGCTGCTGTTGCTGGCCAGTGTGGGGACTTTTGCTCAAATAGGTGATTTATTTCTTTTATTGCCATCTTCTTTGTCTCTGGAAGTGGAAGAGACTTCAGCCATTGTGGGTGGCTTATAATCAACAGTGGACTGAATTTGTCTCGTCTCCTTTTTAAAAAGCTAATCTAGTGGCAATCTTGTGGTAGTAAGTTTCACAAGTTAGCAGTGCTGTGTAAAGATCGTTTCAGCGGGTAGCCATGTTATTCTGCAACAGAAGTTCTAGATTTTGGCCCAGAAGAGCCTTAGGAGATCAACAAGACTTTTGGAGTATAAGCTTATTTTCATTGTTAAGGGGCTGATGTTTTACTGCCATTTGAATACTTTGTTTTAGTCTGGAAAATTGTATTTATTTTAAGCTACTTAGTTAGCTATGATTTTATGCTCCAGTTGGTTGTTTTATATTGGGTTTTAATTGAAGAAGGGGTAATATTTTGTTTCTAATTATGTTTTATTTTGTCAACTGCCTCAGGCAGGTTCCCTGGAGAGGTGAAATAAAAATAAGCTTATTTGGATTTCTCTCTCCCCCCCCCCCACCCCCAATTTTCCATTGTGCATTTTCAGAGGTGATCCAATATGTTCCTCGTGTCACAGACCAGGTCATGGAAGGGAAGGTCACCGCTAGTACCTTTGCCCTGGCCTCCCCAAACTGTGTCTTCGATTCATTGGTCAATGCCACAGATGAAATCTGGCTGGTTGTTACCTTCACCAATGGTGAGTCCACACCATCATCAACCTGACATCCTCAAGTGGGTTGATGGTAAACTTGGGGAGAAAGTTCAATTGATGGTAAACTTTGGAAAGAAAAAGAATTGCCTCCAGATTCTCACTACCTTTCATCTGCTTGCCAAGTCTTCTGATTTAACTTCTTCTGACTTTCCTTCTAGACAACGGCTTTTCCAGTTAGGGAGGCTGTTGTGTTACAAAGTTTAAGGCAGAAAGAGGCATAGAATATTCCTTTCCTTTCTTTATTTGTTAGCTTCTTTGACCAACGATCTTAAGCTTAGCATAATAAACAGGACATTGAATAAAACTGCAAAGGCAAATTTATAGAAACAAAATTCCACAACAGTTTAAAGATCAAGCCGCCTTGAGCCACTTGTGGGAAGGGCGGGATACAAATCATAAATAAATAAATAAAATAAGTTAAAATCTAATATTACATAGCATTGTTGTTAAATTCATAAAATCCCTTGAAATTTAAAATGTTATTATAAATTTATAGTGCATAATATTGATGAGGACAGTTTCAGGAACGTTTTAAGGAAAGCACTATCGACAGGTATCTTGCCACCGAGCGGGTTATTTCAGGGTTCGTACCTGTCAATAATAGGGTTATCACTCAAGGTTCCATCAGAAGTTGGTACCTTTGGAGAACAGGGGTAAAGGCATAGAATATTAGATGACTAAATAACTGGTAGACTTGAAGTCTCAGCTTTTAAGATTCACGGATTTCTATCAGTAGATGAGCCAAGTAACTTCAGTGCGGTATAATACCGTAGAGTCCTCCTTCCAAAGTAGCCATTTTCTTCTGGTGAACTGTCTCCTGGAAATCAGCTGTAATCACAGGAGATCTCCAGTGACTACCTGAAGGCTAACAACCCTACTCCTTGACCAGTCTATTACCCAAACATGAAATTACTGTCTAGAGCACTTTTACACACACTAAATAATGCACTTTCAATCTACTTTCAATGCACTTTGCAACTGGATTTCACAGTGTGAAGCAGCAAAATCCACTTGCAAATGATTGCTGAAGTGCACTGAAAGTGCCTTATTTATTATGTGTGAAGGCATCTTGCTAGCTGAAACTATTTCTCTTTCTTTCCTTACAAGTGAAGCTATAGGCAATCTTGAGTAGACCTTGAGCAAAATCCAAGGGAGCTACTGCAGGGCCAGGGTCCCAAGACAACAACCCCCGGTCCAGCAGATACCCATCCCTCGCCTACAGAGATCAGCCTCTGATGTCATCCGGCTTTCATTATCACCGCCCCAGTTTTCTTCTTGCCTCCTTGCTTCTGCAGCCACCAGCAGCTTCAAAAACCCAACAAATCTGCAGGAGATCCCACCATACGAAAATCTATACAGCACGCATGCATACATGACAATGAAATCAACCATCTCCCACTATCCGTGCGATAAAGACAAAGCAGGGAGCGTGCTCCGGGTTGGCAACGAATCGACTTGCAAGAATGACAACAGCCTGACTCCCTGCAACGGACCGCTGCCCTCTCCAGGGACTTACAGGTGAGCTTGGACAGAGGAACATAAGAACGTAAGAGAAGGCATGTTGGATCAGGCCAATGGCCCATCCAGTCCAACACTCTGTGTCACACAGTGGCCAATATATGTGTGTGTGTGTGTATACACACACACACACACAGAACTAACGGTTTACTTGACTTGGGCAGAGCCAGAATTTTGCTTTGCTTTCAATCAGGTATGAATAGAGACCTTAAAACAATCCAGTTAATAGCAGCCCAGCAGTTCAGGCCCGGGTGATGGCAAGGAGACAACCACAACAAGAAGCCTCTCTCCGTCATTGTGGTTGCCACTGGCCAGGTCTCAGCCATGTGCCCCTGGAGCCTTGCCGGCCTACCTGGGGCTTGGCTCAGCAAAGAAAGCATGGTTGCCAACCTCCAGGTAATGGCTGGAGACAGGGCTTTTTTGTAGAAAAAGTCCAACGGGACTCATTTGCATATTAGGCTGCACCCCCTGATGCTGCCATTGCTTTGCACAGGCTTTTGTAGAAAAAGCCCAGCAGGAACTTATTTGCATATTAAGCCACACACCCTGACACCAAGCCAGTCAGAACTATGCTCCTGTGAATTCCTGCTCACAAAAAGCCCTGGCTGGAGATCTCCTGCTATTGCAACTGATCTCCAGGTGATAGATATCAGTTCACCTGGAACAAAAGGTTGCTCGAGAAGGTGGACTCGATGACGTTATACCCCATTTATGTCCCTCTCCTCCCAAAACCCCATCCTCCTCAGGCTTTGTCTCCCAAATCTCCAGGTATTTGCCAACCCTGAACTGGCAACCCTATAAGAAGAAGACCCCATCTGGAACAGAGCAGTGGTCCATCTATCCAACATCTTGTTTCACACAGCAGTCAGTCAGTTGCCCTGGAAGGCCAATTCTTGGGGTCTACGGTCACCAAGGTCTCCTGCTGGTATTGCCTCCTAGCTCTGGTATTCTGGACATAGAGGTTCCCTTTACTCATTTTGGCTAGTGGCCATTGATAGACCTGTGCTGTAGGACTGGCTATTTGCCTTTTAAAGCCATCGATGCTTGTAGCCGTCATTATGTCCACTGGCAGTGAATAGTAGTGGAAATTGCTGCCAAGTTGGAGCCAACTTGCAGCAATTCTGTAGGGCTTTCAAAGCAAGAGAAGATCAAGGTGGTTTGCCGTTGCCTGACTCTGCATAGCAACCCTGGACTTTCTCCAAGTCCTAACCAAGGTCCCCTCTAAGCTGTGGAGTCTTGTGAGCAAAAATTCTACTTTGTGAGCTACTGGCATTAAAGTTGTGAGCTACTGCATCAATTGATTTGCTCTGGGGTCATCCTTCCTGAGCGAAGACAACAAATGTGTGAGCCAGAGGCTAAAAAAGTGTGAGCTAGAGAGAACATTGGTACTGTGTCCAACTCTGCTCACCTTTTGAGATTTGATGTGATCAGGCTAGCCCGGGCCACCCATTTTAATTACTTGTTGTGAAAAGAAGTACTTTCTTTTGTCTGTCTTGAGTCTCTTGCCCATCAATTTCACTGGGTGCCCTGGAGTTCTTATATTATGAGACTGGGAGAAAAGGTCCTCTCTGTCACTTTCTCCACTTCAGGCTTCATTTGAAAGGCTGCTATCCTATCTAGCTTGCTCCCTGCTGCCAGGAACTCCCCATGGCAGTGAACCCCTGATTGGGTAAAGGGTCAATCCATCCCTGCTTTTAATGTCAAGGCCAGCCGGCCATAACTGATATCAAATATGTATAGAATTCCGTGTGTGCAGTTCTGGTCATCCTAGCAAAATGGGTATTGCAGAGCTGGAAAAGGTGCAGAAAAGGAGAACCGTATGAGGTTAAGAAGTCATGCAGCAACTAGCACATCAATGCTTGTTGGATGTTCTGCCCCTGCAAGGGTGCAGTGTGTGTTGCCCATATCTTCTGGGCGGATTTAAGAGCCCTTTGACTTTGACGTAGTCTGAGATGGCTTTAAAGAGGGATCTTGGAACCCCTTAACACTGGAGAAGACTTAAGGACTGAGCCATCTTTTCCAGCAGTGATCCAGCAAATGAGCACTGTTTTGCTGAGTGGTCATGGTTGGGATGCCAGCCTCCAGGTGGGACCTGGGGATCCCCTGGATCAGGTCATCTCCAGACTTCAGAGATCAGTTTCCTTGGAGAAAACAGGGGTTTTGGAGGGTGGACTCTATGGCATTGAACCCCACTGAGGTCCCTGTCCTCTCCAGGTGACTCCCCCAAATCTCCAGGAGTTTTCCAACCCGGATCTGGCAACCCTGCCTCACCAACCCCACTGGTGGCTGAGGGGTGCCTGGCAACCCTAGGTGTGGTGTTGGAATGTTTTTATTTATTCTATTACTTTTCCCCCTTTTTATTATCCACCTTGGGTTGGGGTCATTGCTAAGACATACGTTGCTTCCAGAAAACTGCTGGTAACCAGGGCTTTTTTTGTAGCAAGGACTCTTTTGCATATTAGACTACGCCTCCCTGATGTAGCCAATCCTCCAAGAGCTTACAGGGCTTTCTTACAGGGCCTACTGTAAGCTCTTGGAGGATTGGCTACATTGGGGGGATGGCCTAATATATAAAGGAGTTCCTGGTACAAAAAAGCCCTGCGTAACTATTCGATAGTAACTACTCGAGACCCATTCGTTTGAGAGGAGGTTCTTGTGGGTTGGTTGGTTGTCAGTAGTTTTTGCTACACTCAAACTAGACCTAAAGACAAACCTGGAAGTTTAAATGGGGCGGTGGCTTCTTCGTCTTTTCTAAGCTTTGCCTTGAATCTCCACCCTCCTCCTTAAATGCAAAAGTTTATTTGTTTGAAATTCTCCTAGCACCGTGTCCTGAATCTGTCTCAGAATTTAAACAGTCCCACCAATCCTAGCTATTTTGAAGCCTGCAGCAAAGCCAGAGCCATCCCTGTGCCAGAACACTGACAAAAGGGCAGATCTGTTGAGCCAGATTTTCCACATTGCGGTCTGTGCAACGGACTGAAGGAGAGCTGAGCTGAACAGACTTACCGGTCTAGGCAGCTAAGAGTCAGATTTCTGTTCTGTTCTAAATATAATCAAGTGAACCTGCATGATACAGAAAATATTCTTGGAGTATGACCAATACATGACATATAGAGTGTGTTCCCTTTTTGGTACTTTAAAGATCTACATTTAACCAGGAGACTGCTGTTTCTTGAGATGGGAATCCCCGTTTCGTTCATTGGGCGGTACCTTCTTTGCACACGTGAATGGTGATTTGTAGACTGCTGCTGCCATTTGATCATGCTACAACTTAACACCGTGTTCTCATGTATTTGAGAATGGCCACGACTGGATGGTGAATAATGATTTTCAGCTAGCAAACTTGATTACCTAACTACTTGTGCGTTCAACACTAGATCTAGGATCTGAGTCAGGGCTGGCTCTGCCACTAGGCAAACTAAGCAATTACCTAGGACGCCAGCTTTCTGGGGATGCCAAATTGGGCATCCCCTTGTGATTTGGTGATGTTATCAGCACGGGGGGGGGGGGTGTGCCTTGCCTAGGGTGCTAGACTAGGGTCGGCCCTGATTTGAGTACCTCCATAGAAGTTGAGAGCTCTCTAGCATTATCACTGATCCTCTGTGGTGCACCAATGGAAGCTGAGAACAGCGGCCCTGTTCGGAGCAGTGGGCCCTTGGTAGCCAAGCCAATGCCCCATCTTGTAAGATCCTATAGCCAAACTCTTCCTGTACTGATTTAGTGTATGAATTAGACTGCTGTGTACGTGTTTCTGTTTTAAACTCAGCATGGTTTGACAAATATCTGGGGTTCAATCAGCTTCCTGGAAATTTGTTAGAGTCTGTTAGGACCAATGATAACACTGCAGCCTAGCAAGGAACTGCTTGTTTTCAATGTTGTCGTTATTGTTCTATTTCATTTTCAGAGTGAAATTCATTGCCATGGACTCTAAAGGCTCCAAGGCAGAGACAAGATGGTCTGGTCCGATCACACTGAACAAAGGTACAGCAGGCCAAGACAGAGGCTTCCAGAACAGGGGGGTGGGGAGGTACAACTTGGAATGAATATACCACTGGAGTAATCTGCTAGACAGGTGGGCTTGCAAGCATCGATGTCAAGGTCATCTCCAGATGGTAAGATTTTTGCTTGATTGTTTGCCATACCCCCAGTAAGTTACTAGGTCTCTAGAGCCAGTTTGGTGTAGTGGTTAAGAGTGGTGACTCTAATTTGGAGAACTGGGTTTGATTGCCCACTCCTCCACATGTAGCTGCTGGGTGATCTTGGGCAAGCCACAGGTCTCTCAGAGCTGTTCTCTCAAGAGCAGTTCTCTCAGAGCTCTCTCAGCCCCACCTATCTCACAGGGGGCTTGTTGTGGGGAGAGGAGGGGAAGGAGATTGTAAACCACTCTGAGACTCTAAGTGAAGGGTAGGATATAAATCCAATCTGTTCTTCCTCCTCCTCCTCCTCCTCTTGTGTTATTTGTTTGTATTCTTATTGCATTAGTTCATCATTTTAAATACATTTTAATTGTTTAAATGTTTTAATTTTTTTGTTGTTCACTGCCTTGGGGGCCATGATCAGGTGGAAAGGTGGCATTAAAATGTATTTAGTAATAATAAATAAATAAATAAATAAGATTGGCCCATTCGACAGCCGTAGAGAGAAGTCATGTGACCAACAAAGTGTGATGGCCGACTAAGGATCCCAGGTTCAGTCTCCAGTTAAACAGTCTAAAGTTATCAGTGCTGGGGAAATTTTTTCTCTGCCTGAGACCCTGAAAGGGCATTGCTGGTCAGTAGGGCTTTTTTTGTAGCAGGAACTCCCTTGCCTATTAGGCCACACACCCCTGATGTAGCCAATCCTCCAAAAGCTCACAGGGCTCTTAATATAGGGCCTACTGTAAGCTCCAGGAGAATTGGCTACATCAGGGGGTGTGGCCTAATATGCAAAGTAGTCCCTGCTATAAAAAAGGGCCTGCTGGTCAGAATGAATAACACTGGGTTAGCTGGACCAATGGTCTTTCTTATTGGGAGAGCAGAGTCCAGTGGGGAAAGCCCAGGCATTTCATGCAGGAGGTCTCTGCCCTCTCCCATTAAAAGATCTCAGCAAGTGCTGGGAAAGACCTTTCTTGGCCTGCCAGTTGGGATTAGAGCACGCAGGGATAGATGAGCCCAAGGGTCTGGCTCTGTGTAGGACAGTTTCATATAACCAACCACTTGCACATATGCTTTGGAGAAACAGTAGCTGAGGGTCCTAGATGTGTGTTAGCCACTAAATGCATGGCTCTAGGGTCAGGGGAGAGATGCAGAGGAGGGGACTCCCAGCAGATCTTCAAGCCAGAAAGAGGACGAGAGAAGCCTGAGAGCAGTGGATTTGTACCACTTGTGGTCCACTAAGCCAACAGCAGCTTCCCTTCCAAGCATGATGATCCACTAATAATTCCATAGACTGTCTGGTGCCGGGTAGTAGTGTGGAAACTCCAGGCCCCTTACAAGTCACTATCATCAATTGTTGTTATCGCCGTCGTCCTCATCACCACCACTACCACCATCAATTGTGTGTAGAATATCCAGGAGATCCTGAGATTGTCTGGTAGCCAGAAATTCTAGCTCTTTTAGTTATGCATCACTAGGTGGCAAGCTGGACTTGTTTTTAAGGCAAGAGATATTTCAGAGGTGGCTTGCTATCGCCTGCCTCTGCTTCATGCCCCTGGAATTCCTTGGAGGTCACCCTTCCGTTCCAAACACTAACCAGGGCTGACCCTGCTTAGCTTCCGAGACTGAATGAGATTGGACTAGCCTGGGCTATCCTGGTCGGGACTGTAGGCTGCCGTACATAGTTGATGAGACAAAACAGCTAACCTGTGATCATTCTTTAGCTAGACTCTGGGGGTTGTTTATAATCCCGGCTGCTCAAGAAGAAGATTCTGGGTAGGCAGCTGGAGCAGAGCCCTGCCATCCCTTCCCTTTTGTCATCCACTCCAGCTCAGGCTTGGCAAACCGTGGACACGTGGCCCGGACGTCGCAGCGGAGACATGATTGTCATCACCGTCATCCTCTCCATCCTCTGCGGGGTCGTCACCCTTGGCTTTCTTTGCACCGTCTGCTATGAATGGTAAGAGCCTCAAGCGAGACTCCTCAAGTTGCACGGGGTGTGTTTAAGCCACATAATCCATGCACACTGAGTTATTCTCCTGGTCACCTGTTGTGGCACTTCTTGCCATTGACGTCAGTTCTCTCTTTTGACAGCTTCAAGCTTCGGCAGAACGGCCCCCCTGAGAATGTCGAGCAGCAGCGTCAGGAGGATCCCTTCCCACGGAGTCACTATGACACCCACCACATCCCCCCTACCCCACCTGTGCCCCCTCCACCCCCAATGGACACGCCTGCCCCTGAACTCACCACTGCCTCTTTTTAGAGCCTTACCTGCACTGACTGTTTTATTCCCACCCCCCTTCAGGTATGTAGTTAGCGAGGGAGGGGGGGCCACTGGGGGAAGTGCCCCTATAGAAGCTGCAGCAACCCCACCCAGTCTTCGGTGAAAGGGAAGACTGGGGAAGATTGGGAGGGGGTGCTGCAGATTCTGTGGGGAGCACAGCCCCCAGTGGCCCCCTGCTGGCTACGGCCTTGCCCCCCTTTTGACTTCCCCCATTGTTTCTCTTGGTGGCCACAGCCAGGACCACCCACCTACCGGTGCTATGTTGCTATCCAGCCCTAATTTATACCTTTTTCCTGATTATAACTGAAAAAACAAAGCCTGTAGGACCAGAAAATACCAGGGAGTTACTCAGGACTGTAGAGGAAAGACTAAAACCAGCCACTTTATACCTGGACAGCGTAGTTCCACCCACCTTGCAAGCTCATTGGTTCATCTTGGTTGGCCAGGTTTGTAGGGTTGCTAACCTCCAGATAATGGCTGGAGATTGCCGACTATTACAAGTGATCTCCAGGCGACAGAGATCAGTTCACCTGGAGAAAATGGCTGCGCTGGAAGGGGGACTCTGTCATTATACCCCATTGAAGTCCCTCCCTTCCCCAAACCCTGCCCTCTTCAAGCTCTACCCCCAAAATCTTCAGGTATTTCCTAGCCTGGAGTTGGCAAGGTTACAAGTTTGGGACAGCAGCTAGCTTCAGGCCTTGTCTGTTTCACTGGTTCAGGAGACTTCCAAATGCAGTATCTCCCCAGCTTTCCTGCCAATACTTCGCTCTGCCCGATTTCTTTCCCAGTCCCATTTATTATACCATAGAGTTTTCCTTCCCAAATTTCTAGACCATCCAGGAAAAAGCTTCTAGAGCGGCCGGCATGTGATGTCTCCAGTGTGATGACGTCACTGCAAGTGAGTCATCGCACCGGGGGCGTTGGGGGAGGATCCTCCTTGGGAACCTCCTAGGTAGGGGAACCCCCGCCCGGCCTGGGAACTTGGCAGCCCTAGGGATTACAGTAGCAGAATTTTGCCTAAATGGGACTGGGAAAGAAATCGGGCAGGGCGGAGTATTGGCAGGAAAGCTGGGGAGATACTGCATTTGGAAGCCTCCTGAAATAGTGAAATAGACAAGGCCAAAAGCTAGCTGCTGTCCCAAACTTGTAACCTTGCCAGCCAGAGGCTGCAGGGGACTTGGCAACCCTAGTCTTCCCTTCAGGATCCATGCTCTGGTTCTGTCCTTTCCGTGGTTTCAGAGATATAAATTGGGGCCTGCCACATCTCGTTCTCTGCCTCCCCATCTCCTCCCATTTCACCTACCATTCTAGTCTGCCACATCCGAGCCGCCACTTGCCAAGTTAATAAACTGATGGTGACAGTCCCAACATGTGTAAAGAAGAGGCTTGTAACATTTAGTTTCACAACAGATCAGGTGTTTATAGATCAGGTACTGGAACTCAGCGATGTATATTAAGCAGAGAAGCAGATGTGTGGAATATGGACGGGAAGAAGCGGTGGTGGACTGTTGTATCGGCATGGATGCTGCACATTATGCATTTTTACTTGAGCTCAATAGAAATTGGGAAAGGTCTGCTCACTTCAGGAAGTCGTTGTCCCACTTTAGACGTTTATGTACACACACAAATGCATAAAACTGCTTTTTACTGAATCAGACTGATGGTCCATTTAGGTCAGTGTTGTCAATTTGTGTGCTAGGGTTGCCAGTTCTGACTCAGGAAATATCTGGGGACTTTGTGGGTGGAGCCAGGAGCAAGGCTGTGACAAGCACGATTGAACTCTGAAGGGAGTTCTGGCCATCATGTTTAAAGGGACCACACACCTTTTAAATGCCTCCATTGAAAATAATGGAGGATAGGGGCCTCTTCTTTGGGGGCTCATAGAATTGGACCCCCTGCCCCAATCTTTTTGAAATGGGGGGGGAAGTTGAGGAGAGGCACCAGATGCTATGCTGAAAACCTATTGCCTCTACCTAAAATAACCCAGCTCTCCAGAGCCCCGTGGATTGATTCTCTATTATACCCCATGGGGATTAGTTTAAAACGGGGGGGGGGGGGGGGGTGTGGAGGGCCTCCGAACCAGGGGATTCCCTGCCCCCGCCTGGTGCAAACAACAAGAACAATCTCTGTGACATGAATAAACTACCAAGCTTTTTAATACTTTTTAAATATGTTTATATGCTTTTTAAATACAAAGCTGCTTCATACTTAATATGTTTAACACAAAAGTTCACATTGACAACCATAAAAAAACAATTCAATCCTTATAAACAGAGCCCATAGTGATTAACCGATGCAGCATCCAAATAACTAGTTAATACTATAATAGACGCGTTTCGTCTTTCCCACTTCATCAGTGTTATGATATCTTCTACTTGCGCCGTATATTACAGGGGAGTCAGCCAGTTCCTTTCAATAGAAGCATAGCAAAACCTTCAGCCCCATTGCTGGCCACAAAACTCTTCGTACAGATTGGATCCAAACACCGAGGCTTCATAAAGGCACCACCTTGAAAATACAAATAACAAAACTCTAATAAATGTTGTTTATGAACTAATATGATACATTTCAAAGTCCCAGGGGTGAAACCAAAACTTTATGACCAAACAATTTAGCCGTTACAGGGAGCATGCATGCACTCTTAACACTCACCCGTTATTGCAATATATTTCTTTTCATTTGGAACAACCCACTTATATACCTGGTTCCAAACCTTCACTTCTGTGTATGGCATAATGCTCTCCAATAAATTTAGTTATGCAGCAACGAGACCAAGTATGTATAAGGAGTAAGCTATTTTTCATTTAGAGCAGGACCAACGTCTGTCTTTATTGCTGGCAAAAAGGCTCTAAAGATACTGCCTACTGTTGGTCCTTTTCAAGCGAATGTACCCTATAATTGCCTACAGCTGGCTATGCAGTCTCATGGCCCCAAAGGTGCACAGACCTTAATCAGGGTTGCCAACTTATTTATAACACTTTAATATGATTTTCTTTAGTTCTTTAAGGCAACCTAATGTTTCATGCAAAAACAGCTGACGTAAAAAGTTTGTTTCATATTTATGTCTCCTTTACAATTAATTTTATTATCTTATGTAGGAGTCAACCCATGGGTCAATATATATACTATAACATTTAATATAACATTTAATATCAATATCATTTAACTTTTTAAATTGTGGTGACCCTGTTGTCTGCACGGACTGGCAGCAGCTCTCCAGCATCTCAGGCAGAGGTCCTTCACATCATCTCCAACCTCCACATGGATCTGCATGTGAAGTTCCACCAAGTCACCTCCAAATTATGGTGACCGTAAGAACAAATGTCACCCAGAATGTTCTGTTGTTAACAGCCTTGCTCAGGTCTTGCCAATGGAAGGCCATGGCTTCTTTTGCTGAGTCCATCCATCTCATGTTGGACCTTCCTATTTTCCTGCTGCCTTCCACTTTTCCTGGCATGATTGTCTTTTATGGCGAGTCTTTGCTTCCTCTGTTGAGTTACTTTAGCTTCTAGGGAGAGTTCAGGCTTGATATGATCTCAAACTCAGTGATCTGTCTTTTTGGCAATCCACTAGGCTTCCCAACCCTCCCGCCCTGGCGGGGGACCCCAGGATTTCCAGCCTCTTCCCCCGCTCCCCAAAAAAACGGAAGCGGGGGAAAAGGGAGGAAACGGCGCCCATCTCGGAGGACCCAGACTCGCAGAGCGAGCGATGCCGCTGCGCTGCTGCCGCCTTTTCTCTGCTTCACTGTAGCTACGGTGAAGCGGAGAAGAGGAAAGCCCCTCCCCCGATGGGTGGTTCCTCTAGACAGCGGGAGAAGCGCCTTCCCCCCCCCACCCCCGCCATGGCGTTTCTGCCCTTCTTGTTGCTGGTTCCGGCCCTCCTCAGTTTCCTTTTCACCTTTGGGACCGGTGTGGAGCTGATCCGCTTCCTTTCTCTCCGTGCGCTGTTCGTGCAGCAGCAGCAGCCTGCGGGAGCTGGCGCTCCCCAACACAAAGCCGGTGCGAGTCCTCGTGGGGAGCGGGAACAAGGAGGGAGTGGGGGGGAAGAGAAAGCAGCGTGCAAAGCAGCGACGCGTCTGCCTTCCTGAAACTTTTTCACCGCAGGTAGCCTGCAGTTGTGCTGGAGGCCACTTGAAACGGGGGGAGCGGGGCCAGTCTGTCTCTTAAGACCCTACCCCTCTCCCCCCGTTTCAAGTGGCCTCCAGCACAACTGCAGGCTACCTGCGGCAAAAAAACTACCTGCTGAGTTGACTGGGCACCCTGCTCTGAACTTCAGTACTGGCCGCGCTTGCCTCCCCCCACAGCCGCCCCAGCACCCGACGCCCCCCGCGGCCAGCCAGGCCCGGCTCCGCTGCACTCCAGCCGGCGGCCACAGTCGCCCCAGCACCCGACGCCTCCCGCGGTCAGTCTGCGGCCGGTCCGCACCCCCAACACAAGTCGGCCCACAGCACCGCCCAGCAGGCCACACCCGAGCCGACCGCGCCACCCCCGCTCCGACCGGCCGCCGCAGGTAACCGCTTGTTTTTTCTCAGGAAAAGGCGAGGTAGAAAGCTCTCAGTCAATATTCGCCCTCCCCAACAGCAGCAACAGACGTAGGCAGCAGCAGGAAGTTTTTAGTGCATAGCAGAGGCGGCAGAAGGTGTTATTCAAGGCGTTATTCAAGGAGCATTAGCACCAAGCTCCTTGACTGCCACCATCTTGGTTACTGGTTGTGTGCCGTCCCTTTAAATGTGATGGCCAGAACTTCCTTCCTTCAATTATGCTTGTCACAGCCTTGATCTTAGCTCCACCCCTAATGTCTCCTGGCTCCACCCCCAAAGTCCCCAGATATTTCTTAAATTGGACTTGGCAACCCTACAATCCACGGTACCTATGGAGTCAGTTTGGTGCAGTGATTAAGTGTGCGGACTCTTATCTGGGAGAACCGGGTTTGATTCCCCACTCCTCCACATATACCTGCTGATGTGACCTTGGGTCAGCCACAAGTTATCTCAAGGCTGTTCTGCCCTAATAGGCTGTAGCAACGTCTCACTCTCTTGACTTCAGTTTTTAAGAGTGTTTCAGCCGCTGTGCTCTCCCTCATTGTGCGGGAGTCAAGAGAATTCGTGCAGATCTATTTTTAAAAGGTGAGAAAGGATCGATGCTCTCTTTCCCTTTCTTCACTGCAGCAATGAGAGAAACGGCCCTCTTTGCTTTTCCCTTTTATGGAGCCCAGCGCAGAGGCTTCCTCAGTACCCAAGCCAAGAGGAACTAGGTGGGGAGGCCAGCATTGAAAATACCTCCCTTCCACTGAGGTGTGAAAGTCTGTGCAGCAGCCAGGGCTAAAAGGGCTCCGCACACATGCACGTGCACCTCATTCAAAAGTGGGGGCAAAAAGGGGGAATAGGGCAGGCCGTAGGCCTCCCAGGCAGTGGAATTTGTCTTGCACCTATGCCTGAAAAGGGTGGCAAGGAGGATGTTCGTCAGCGGCAGGAGAGCGTGAACCTCCACGCTCACGGCCAGTGAGTAGACTCCACAGCAGAGTGCTGGCTGAGAGAGAATGCTGATGTTTTCCTCTTACTAGGCGGGGTTGCCAACCTCCACGTGGCACCTAGAGATCTCCTGCTATGACAATGGATCTTTGGGCAATCAAGGTCAATTTCCCTGGAGAAAATGGGAGGGCTGACTCTATGGCATTAGACCCTGCTGAAGTCCCTCCCCAAACCTCACCCCTCACCCTCTCCAGGCTCCACCGCCCAAATCTCCAGAAATTTCCCTACCCAAAGCTGGCAACCCTATTGCTAGGGGCTCCTTTTTTATGGGGAAGCAGCTATCAGCCTGAGGTGTCGCTTCGCCCAAAAGGAGAGTTCCTGGCCTTTATGTTGGCTGCTGCAGAGTTTATTTTTTAAATAAAATATCGGAGACAAGTGTGGGAGGCAAAGAAGTGTGTGAAGTTTTAGGGTTGCCAACTTCTGTCTGGGAAGTTCCTGCAGAGTTGGGAGGCGTGCCTATGGAGAAAAAAAATTGGGGAAGGATTTCACCTCAATTCTGTTAAATACCATAAAGTTCGCCCTTCCCCCCCCCCCCAGAAAACTAATTTCTGTAGTCTGAGGATCAGTTGTAATTGTGGGAGAATGCCAGCTCCCATCTGAAGGTGGACACCCTAAAACACAGCTAGATGTTGCCCAAGATTTCAGTTCTCCATTGGTATCCCCCCAAATTCCTTCCCCCTGTACACTCACGAAACATTTTGGTTCTGCATGTCAGCCAAAGGGAGCTTTGACTCTCCGAAACCCAAAAACTCTGGTTGGTCCCAGTGCTGCTGGACTCTTATCCAACATGGCTACCCTCAAAAACGTTTGATTCCCACAAGCAATGAAGTGTTTCCCTAACACACAATTACAGTTCCTGTCCTCCTTTTCCTCAAAGGCCCACCCATCATGACCATCTTGTTCCTGCTCTAGGGTTGCAAGCTCTGGGTTGGAAAATACCTAAAGATTTTTGGGGTGGAGCTTCAGGAGGGTAGCGTTTAGGCAGGGGAAGGATCTCAGTGAGGTGCAATGCCACATAGTCCATCCAGCAGCCATTTTCCCAGAGGAACTTATCATTGCTGAAAGATCTATTGTTATAGCAGGTATCTCCAGGTCCTACCTGGAGCAGGTTGACAAGCCTATTACTTGGCATGCTTTGTTCTTCCTGAAAACTGCCCAAGAAGCTCGGGGGGGGGGAATATATAAGTTTCTCCCCCCTCTCCTGCCAGCCTGCAGCTCTCCAATTTAAGAGGTACTGGCAAATGCATTATTCATTTCATAATCAGTTGTTTTGCATCCTCTTCTGAAGCTAGCATCAGCTCATCGGAACTCCGAACCAGCCACATGGGTTCTTCAGCTGCATTCTTTAGCTTCATGCCCACTCCTGACCTTCTGACAGATGTTTGTTTTCTTTTATCAACAGGATGGGTTTCAACAGGGCACAAAGCCGCCCGCTGCTGGGTGGTGCTGTGGCAGACAAAGAGCTCTGGTTTTTGAGAAGTAGGGTTGGTCACATTTTATTTCTGGGCAAGGTCTGTGTTATTGTTTGGGGTTTTTTGACTGCATTGAAAGCTGTGTGTCAGGCTGAAATCCCAACAAAGAGGTGTTCTTATTCATGTAATTAACTTGCGGGACTCCCTGCCACAAAGTGATGTCCACAGGAGTGCCAACCACCAGGTAATTACAACCAATCTCTAGACTACAGAGATCCTTTCGCACTGGAGAAAATGGCTGCTTTGGAGGGCAGACTGCATGACATTACGCCCGCCAAGAAGGCCTGGAGATCTCCCACTTTGACAGACGACAGAGATCAGTTCCCGTGGAAAAAAGGGCTGCTTTGGAGAGTGAACTCTATGGCGCCATACCACACTGAAGTCCCTCCCAGTTTGGTCTCGTAGTTAAGTGCACAGACTCTTATCTGGGATAACCAGGTGTGATTTCCCACTCTTCCACTTGAAGCTGCTAGAATGGCCTTGGGTCAGCCATAGCACTTGCAGAGCTGTCTGTGAAAGAGCAGCTTCTGGGATAACTCTCTCAGCCCCACCTACCTCACAGAGTGTCTGTTGCAGGGGAGGAAGGTAAAGGAGATTGTGAACCGTTCTGAGACTCTGAGATTCGGAGTGAAGGCAGGATATCAATCCAATATCTTCTTCTTCCCCAACACCCCACCCCCACCTCCCGCAAAAAAAATCTCCAGGTATTTATCTCCAGGTAGTGAGAGCCAGTTTGGTGTAGTGGTTAAGTGCATGGACTCTTATCTGGGAGAACTGGGTTTGATTCCCCACTTCTCCACTTGCACCTGCTGGAATGGCCTTGGGTTAGCCGTAGCTCTCGTAGGAGTTGTCCTTGAAAGGGCAGCTTCTGGCAGAGCTCTCACAGCCCCACTCACCTCACAGGGTGTCTGTTGTGGGGGAAGAAGATAAAGGAGATTGTAAGCCGCTGTGAGTCAGAGAGAAGGGTGGGGTATAAATCTTCAATTCTTCTTCTTCTCCTCCTCCACCTCCTCAAACGCAGAGCTGGCAGCCCTACCATCAAGGTCCCCCTGCTCCCCAGGCTTTGCCCCCACATCTCTAGGAATTTCCCAACCCAAAGAGGGCAGCCCTGTGAAAAGGAGATTCGAGAAGAGTGGAGAGGAGGAGAAGAAGCCGGTCTTTGGGTCTTTGCTGTGACAGCAACATAAACTTTCTTTTGCCGTAGAACAAAGCAGTAGACAAGTGTACCTTTAAGACCAACTAAGTTTTATTCAGAATATAAGCTTTTGCATGCTCTTAAGCAGACTTCATCAGACAAATGGGAATGGAAGCAGCAATTCTTAAGTGGGCAGTATAGAATCATGGCAATGTTTTTAGCAGATTAAAAGAATCACAAATAGGGATCTGTTAGTGCTAGGACAAAACAGGGCTGAAAAGACACTGGAGGGTGATAAAAAGCACACTGCTGTTGTAGGTGTGAAGTTCCATAAATCTAGGTAACATTCTGGCTTTGTTAGTTTAAATAGAGGCCATGGTTTCTCTAGGTATAAAAGTTTTATTAATTTTCCAAAATACAAGGGAAAAGGGGATAAAAGATAGGGAAGTAAAAGATAAAGAAAGAGAAAAAAGTTTAGCAATACAAGTATAGTACATTCTGCATGATCACTATTCTGCATAATATTCAACCTTCCCTATTAAAAAATATTTTTTTTGTCTTTTAACATCTTATCTTCTTTATGTAAAATGTTTTATTGATTATAAATCAGCCATGGAAATATCTATCTAGATTGAATCGCCTTTCCACATTTGATATATATCTTAGGAGATAAAATAAAAATATAAGTTCACACCACAATATCTTCCATGTCTAGCCACACATATAACTTCTCCCAGTTCTTCCTTGCGTCTTCCTTCGATTTCCCAGCCAACAGCTGGGATAAGTAATTTACTTCCACCGTGTCCAAAATCTATTGGGGATTTCCTGAAGTTTCCATTTATGTGCCAGAAGGATTCTAGCTGCTGTATTAAAATGGACTATCAAGTGTCTCATCTCCTTTGTACAAGTATTGGGAAGAATGTTTAATTTAAAAAGTTCTGGTTTGAATTGAACCTGTGTCTTCAGAATTTTCTGTAACAGTTCATGAACCATCTTCCAGTAGTCTTTCACCACCTCACAAGTCCACCACATATGATAAAATGACCCCACATGTTTTGCACATTTCCAACACTTACGGTATTTGACATATTAGGATACATTTTGGAAAGTTTTTGGGGAGTTACATACCATCTGTAAAACATCTTGTACAAATTTTCCCTAAAAGCTACTGACCTGGTCATTTTAATGTTAGATTTCCATAACCTTTCCCACTCATCTAACATAATATTGCGGTCCACATTCTTGACCCATTGTAGCATACAATCCTTTACAATCTCATCTTGCATTTTAATCTGTAATAGGTATGAGTATAGTTTCGAAATTACCGTATTTTTCGGACCGTAAGACGCACTTCCCCCCCCCCCCAAAAAAAAAGTGGAGGGAAAAGTGTGTGCGTCTTATGGTCTGAAGGTACGTACCTTCGGGGGGGGGCGATCCGCTGCCTCTGCCTCTGATCTGGCGCTTCCCCCGCGCCTGCCTGCCTGGCTCCATCTTCTTCAGGCAAGCGCTGGGATTGCTCCACGTGGCCCCACCGCAAACCCAGTGCTTCGCAAGCGCCGGCTGCAGAGGGGGCAGCGTGCTTTCTCCTTGTCTGTCTGCCTGGCTCCACCTCTGATGCTTAAAGCAAGCGCTGGGATCGCTCCCTCCGCCCTCCGATCCCAGCGCTTGCTTTAAACATCAGAGGTGGAGCCAGGCAGACAGACAAGGAGGAAGCACGCTGCCCTCTCCACAGCCGGTGCTTGTGAAGCGCTGGGTTTGCGGAGGGGGCGGGTGCTTCCTCTTTGCCTGTGTGCCTAGCTTCATCTGTGATGCTTAAAGCAAGCGCTGAGGGCGGAGGGAGCGATCCCAGCGCTTGCTTTAAGCATCAGAGGTGGAGCCAGGCAGACATACAAGGAGGAAGCACACTGTCCCCTCCGCAGCCGGCGCTTGCGAAGCGCTGGGTTTGCGGTGGGGCCACGTGGAGTGATCCCAGTGCTTGCCTGAAAAAGATGGAGCCAGGCAGGCGCGGGGGAAGCGCCGGATCGGAGGCAGAGGCAGCGGATCGCCCCCCAGGAGGAAGGTGCGCCCTATGGTCCGGAGCGCCTTATGGACTGAAAAATATGGTAGTTTCTCTTGAGGATCCAAAAGAATTTTATCAAATGCATAATATTCTGTATTAGTACCCATTGTCTTATTTTTAGCATATCTAGATTCTATTTGTAATCTCATCCACCAACTCATTTTGATACCAATATCTTCTAGTTCTTCTCTTGATTTCAAATAATTGTCCTTCTAGTTCTTCATATTTATATATATGATTTGGTTTTATAAGATTTGGTGGTGTAAACGCTTCCACTGGGGAAACCCATCTTGGGATTTGCTGATATATTCTAGGTTTCAACCATGACCAAGTATGATACAAGGATTTCCTGAACCAGTGATTTTTTAAAGTAAGAATGACTGTCTAGTCTTTGATACCGCAGGTATGCATGCCAACCCATGGTAAGGTCATGTCCTTCTAACAGTAATTGTCTCCTGTCATTCAATAACGCCCAGTCTCTTACCCGAGATAGCACTGCAGCTCTATAATATAGTTGCCAGTCTGGAAGAGCAAGACCTGCTCTTATTTTAGAATCTTGCAGTGATTTTAATCTAATTCTTGGTTTTTTCTTTTTCCAGAAAAAGCAAGAAGTCAATTTGTTCAATTCTTGAAAAAAAACATTAGTTAAAAGTACCGGTATAGTTTGGAATAAAAATAACAATTTTGGTAGAATTTTCATTTTTATCGAAGCTATTCTTCCCATAAATGATATATTCAGATCTTGCCATTTTTTCAAATCCTTTTTAATCTCTGTTTATCGTAATTATCCATCTTTAAATTACTGCACTTATTAGAAATGTAAATGTCCAAATATTTCACTTTTTTCTCATAGGAAAATCCTGATTTTTGTTGAAAAAGCTGAACTAGTTCTGATGTCATATTTTTGGCCACAAATTTTGTTTTATTATAGTTTATCTTCAGACCTGCCCAGACACCAAATTGTCTAATTTTATCCATCATATATTCAATTGAATCTAATGGCTGTTCCAGTACAAAAACCAAGTCGTCAGCAAATGCCCTCAGTTAGTATTGTTCGCCCTTAATCAAAGCCCCCTTAATATTTGAGTCTTCTCTTATCTGATTTTTCAATATCTCCAGACTTAAAATAAAGAAGTGGTGATAGTGGACAGCCTTGTATGTGCCCTTTTGAATAGCAAATGATTCCGATAACTCGCCATTGACTCTCACTTTCACAATTTGGACTGAATATATTGACTGTATTGCTCTTAAAAAGTTCTTGCCACACTCCATTCCCTTCAGTTGCTGTATCATAAACTGCCAACGGACATTATCAAAGGCCTTCTCTGCATCCAAAGTTATTAATACAGCTTGCTTCTTTGGATGAGTCTCATAGTATTCAATTAAATTACATATCGTTCTCGCATTATTTTTCAAAAATCTTCTAGGTAGAAATCCTGCCTGCTCTTGATGTATAATAACTGACAAGACCTTTTTAAAATATTGAGCTAAAATTGAAGCAAAAATTTTATAATCCACGTTCAGCAACGAAATTGGTCTATGATTTTTTATCTCTTTCAAGTCAGCACTTTCTTTCGGAATTAAAGATATTGTTGCTTCTTGCCAAGACTTTGGGACTTCTGCCTCTTTTTGAACCGCTTCTATAAGATGCTTGAATGGAATCAATAAACAGTCTTCAAACATTTTGTAAAACTCTGCAGGGAGGCCATCTGGTCCAGGTGCTTTGGCATTTTTTTTGAGCCGCTACTGCCTCTCCCAACTCTCTTATTGTTATTGGTTCATTCAAAATTTCCTGTTGTTCTTCTGTAAATTTATTCAGATTGGTTTTTTTAAGGTATTCTTCTACATCCTCTTCTTGGAGTTGCTTAGTTTTATATAATTCCTTGTAAAATTGCTCCACAATCTGTCTTATTTCTTGTCTCTTTCTTCTTTGGGGGGGGGGATTAAGTCCATTAACATTAATAGAGATTAGTGATGCCATCATGGATTTTTTTTATCACTATCATTTTAATATTTTTTGGTCTGGGCCCGTTTTGAGTACGTCTTTGCTTCACTTGAATCTTCGCCTTCTGAAAGTTCCTCTTCTTCCTCTTCTTTTTCTTTCCTTCTTTCTTCTTGATTTTCTCCAAATATTTTTCAGCTTTGAAAACAGAATTGATCCTATACCTAGTATCTTGATATGTAAACAGTAGACCTTCCGGCATTAACCAGGTATATGGTATCTCTCTTTTGTTTCAGAAATTTGTCAGCGCTTGACATTCTTTTCTCTTCTGTCTCACTGGCCATGGAACCTCTCTCAAGATATTCACCGTATTTCCTGCAATCACCACCGTCTTGTCTCTTGCTTGCCTCAAAATGTTATCTCTAGTCCTTTTCTTTGTAAGTTTCATATGAATTTCGCTGGGCAATTTCCTCTTCGTAAAACTTGAAGGTACCTGCTTCACTTGATTAGTCTCCTCGTCTATTTTGTCTGGGGGCAGCTGTAAAATTTTTGAGAGAGCTTGGCTTAATAATTTCTCCAAATCTTCAGATTTTTTCTTCTGGGAAATTTTTGAAATCTCAACATCTGTCAATTTGGCTTAATAATTTCTCCAAATCTTCAGATTTTTTCTTCTGGGACATTTTGAAATCTCAGCTCTGTCAATTTCCAGCTGAAGAAATCTTGTATCATATTCTCTCTGTTCTTTTTCCATTTGGAGGGCATAGTTTCTCAAGAGATTATAACATCCATTATAGTTTGCCATTAGAAAAAAAGGAAGACATTAAAATACAGTGGAGGATGGACTGGTATATGCAATAGGACAAACAGCCAATATCCCCCTTTTGAGTATGTCAATACAAAAAACAAAAACAACAAAGTTCCTTTGCAGTAAAACAGCTACTTTTGCCGAAACAGGATACCTCTCAGCACCAGACACCAGGTCCAGAATAAACAAAGCAGCGCCAGGCCAGCTTCCTCATGCCCTTGGCATTGGGCTGGCATCTTCGGGGAACAAAAAGTTGGATTAGATGGAAGACTTAATCATATTTGCTACTATGACATAGCTTAATTGTATTAGCTAGGATGAAGACTAGAACCGCCATCTATAGAAGTGGCATGCCTCTGGATGTGAGGTGCAAGCAAGATGCCCTATCTGGCTGTCCTCTGTTGGACTCCAGGATGCCAGATTAGATTAATCTTCTGTCTGATCCAGCAGGGCAAATTAGTACATTCTTGTATGGAACTCATTGGCACAAGATGTTGTGTGAAGTCTGCTTGGGCTGTGAAATGAGTTTTTTTATGATCCCATGGGAAAATAGCCCTGTCTGGCTGTTAATGGTTTGGAAGGTTGCCCCAGAGAGAGGAAGATGGAGGGGAAGAAGAAGAAGAAGATGATGATATTGGATTTATATCCCACACTTAGGGTGGCCAGACCGTCCCGGTCTCCCGGGACTTTCCCGGATCTGGCCCCCAATTCCCGGCTCCCGGGCTGGGTATACCGGGACCATTTTGAGGTCCCGGTTTAGCCAGCCAGAGAGCCGGGGGCCGCGCGCCCGGGCGGGGAAGGCGGCGAGTGAGGGAGGGAGCGACCCTGCGCGTGCGCAGATCGCCCTGCGCACGCGCAGGGACGCTCCCTCCCTCACTCGCCGCCTTCCCCGCCCGCGCACGGGGCCCAGCGGTGGCGGCGGAGGCCCGGGAGGGCGTCGGAAAGGCCCGCGGGGGTCGCTGGAGGGCCTCCAGCGACCCCCGCGGGCCTTTCCGACGCTTCCCGGGGCTCCTTTCCCCCACCCCCCCGTCCTCCTCCCCCCGGCAGGCCGTCGGAAAGGCCCGCGGGGGTCGCTGGAGGGCCTCCAGCGACCCCCGCGGGCCTTTCCGACGCTTCCCGGGGCTCCTTTCCCCCCACCCCCCCGTCCTCCTCCCCCCGGCAGGCCGTCGGAAAGGCCCGCGGGGGTCGCTGGAGGGCCTCCAGCGACCCCCGCGGGCCTTTCCGACGCTTCCCGGGGCTCCTTTCCCCCACCCCCCGTCCTCCTCCCCCCGGCAGGCCGTCGGAAAGGCCCGCGGGGGTCGCTGGAGGGCCTCCAGCGACCCCCGCGGGCCTTTCCGACGCTTCCCGGGGCTCCTTTCCCCCCACCCCCCCGTCCTCCTCCCCCCGGCAGGCCATCGGAAAGGCCCGCGGGGGTCGCTGGAGGGCCTCCAGCGACCCCCGCGGGCCTTTCCGACGCTTCCCGGGGCTCCTTTCCCCCACCCCCCGTCCTCCTCCCCCCGGCAGGCCATCGGAAAGGCCCGCGGGGGTCGCTGGAGGGCCTCCAGCGACCCCCGCGGGCCTTTCCGACGCTTCCCGGGGCTCCTTTCCCCCACCCCCCCGTCCTCCTCCCCCCGGCAGGCCATCGGAAAGGCCCGCGGGGGTCGCTGGAGGGCCTCCAGCGACCCCCGCGGGCCTTTCCGACGCTTCCCGGGGCTCCTTTCCCCCACCCCCCCGTCCTCCTCCCCCCGGCAGGCCATCGGAAAGGCCCGCGGGGGTCGCTGGAGGGCCTCCAGCGACCCCCGCGGGCCTTTCCGACGCTTCCCGGGGCTCCTTTCCCCCACCCCCCGTCCTCCTCCCCCCGGCAGGCCATCGGAAAGGCCCGCGGGGGTCGCTGGAGGGCCTCCAGCGACCCCCGCGGGCCTTTCCGACGCTTCCCGGGGCTCCTTTCCCCCACCCCCCGTCCTCCTCCCCCCGGCAGGCCATCGGAAAGGCCCGCGGGGGTCGCTGGAGGGCCTCCAGCGACCCCCGCGGGCCTTTCCGACGCTTCCCGGGGCTCCTTTCCCCCACCCCCCGTCCTCCTCCCCCCGGCAGGCCATCGGAAAGGCCCGCGGGGGTCGCTG